>NC_137935.1:29436472-31836472 GCF_963969265.1 Rhamphochromis sp. 'chilingali'
ATCGCACAAACTTGGAAGAGTTGGTCGGATTTGTGCAAGATGCATTAGGTGGCAATGGACAAATACAAACATACAGATGGTTACACCCTCGTGCAGCAAAGAGGATGCATGTTGAAGCACAAGACACAATAAGACAGTTGATCAAGTTGTTTTGCTAAGTCATCTACACAAGGCAGAGGAAGAATAGCAGCCTACGACATCATCTCAAAATAGTATTTCAAGTTTAATCTCGAAATTTTGACTTATTTTTTTTTCTTAATGTGGCCCTAATATTCTGTCGTATCTGTACGGAGTCAGAACCAAAGGTTTGAAGTTGTTGGTGGTGTCAGTGTCGTGGATGAAATAGTCTATAATTACTAAGAACTGCTTCGTAGTAAGCGCATGTCAATTATGATGATTGCAGCTCTACTTGATCGCCTTGTATCAGATAAAACCGCTTCAAGGTGTTATTTTATGTTACCTGAGAAACGCTGTGAGATTGTTCCTCAGTGTTTGGCAGGAGATCAGCTTGCACAGATGATCCCTACGCAGTAGAAACTCTCAGAGAGAGATAGAGACACGGCTTAAATGCCAGAGAAAACTGTTAAAGTAATCGTTAAGTGCCTGATGCAGCAGTAAAGTACACCAGCGGGCATCACAAGGGAGAATCTGATAGGCTGGATGGGAAGAAAAACGCAGTCTTTATTAGCTAATAGAGAGACTTGAAGCAGCAGATTAAAACTATTTGTAAAGTTTGTAGGGCTCAGTTCTTGTTTTTTTGTTATTTTACTTTTTTAAGTCCATTAGTTTTTACAACCTTTGGAACTATGTGAATTAGCATTTGTAGAGTCTTTATGCTACATTTAGCTCGTTAGCTAGCATACTAGCTAGCTAGCACACACACACACGCACACATACATATACACTCAACAAAAATATAAACGCAACACCTTTGTTACTGCTCCCATTCCCCATGGGATGGACATAGAGACCTAAAATTCATTCCAGATACACAATATAACCATCCCTCCCAAACAGTGGTCACAAATCAGTCCAAATGTGTGGTAGTGGGCACATCTGCTATATTGAGATAATCCATCCCACCTCACAGGTGTGCCACATCAGGATGCTGATCTGACATCATGAGTAGTGCACAGGTGTACCTCAGACTGCCCACAACAAAAGGCCACCCTGGAATGTGCAGTTTTGTCTCACAGCAAAATGCCACAGATGCCACAAGCAATGAGGGAGCGTGCAATTGGCATGCTGACAGCAGGAATGTCAACCAGATCTGTCGCCCGTGCATTGAATGTTCATTTCTCAACCATAAGCCGTCTCCACAGGCGTTTCAGAGAATATGGCAGCACATCCAACCGGCCTCACAACCGCAGACCTCGTGTAACCACACCAGCCCAGGACCTCCACATCCAGCAGGTTCACCTCCAAGATCGTCTGAGACCAGCCACCCAGACAGCTGCTGGAACAATTGGTTTGCACAACCAAACAATTTCTGCACAAACTGTCAGAAACCGTCTCAGGGACGCTCAACTGCATGCCCGTCGTCCTCATCGGGGTCTTGACCTGACTCCAGCTCGTCGCCGTAACAGACTTGTGTGGGCAAATGCTCACATTCGATGGCGTCTGGCACGTTGGAGAGGTGTGCGCTTCACGGATGAATCATGGTTCACATTGTTCAGGGCAGATGGCAGCTGAGAATGTCCCAGTTCTTGCATGGCCAGCATACTCACCGGACATGTCACCCATTGAGCATGTTCGGGATGTGCTTGACCGGCGTATACGACAGCGTGTACCAGTTCCCACGAATATCCAACAACCTCGCACAGCCATTGAAGTGGAGTGGACCAACATTCCACAGGCCACAATTGACAATCTGATAGACTCCATGCGACGATGTGTTGCACTGCATGAGGCAAATGGTGGTCACACCAGATACTGACCGGTTCTGGGTCCCCAGACCCCCAATAGCGCAAAAAACTGCACATTCCAGGGTGGCCTTTTGTTGTGGGCAGTCTGAGGTACACCTGTGCACTACTCATGATGTCAGATCAGCATCCTGATGTGGCACACCTGTGAGGTGGGATGGATTATCTCAATATGGCAGATGTGCCCACTACCACACATTTGGACTGATTTGTGACCACTGTTTGGGAGGGATGGTTATATTGTGTATCTGGAATGAATTTTAGGTCTCTACGTCCATCCCATGGGGAATGGGAGCAGTAACAAAGGTGTTGCGTTTATATTTTTGTTGAGTGTATATATATATATAGATATATATATTAGAGATGGACCGATCCGATATTACGTATCGGTATCGGTCCGATACTGACCTAAATTACTGGATCGGATATCGGAGAAAAATAAAAAATGTAATCCGATCCATTAAATATCAGGAAAGCACCTCACAAAACTTGCAACACGCTGTAACTCACCTCAGAACGTTAGCACGTCGGAGCAGTATGCATCACGTGATAGAGCGGCTGTGGCATGCGGGACCTGTCGGTGGTCTGGATAGCATTTGGAGCTTCGCTAGCAACCCGGCATTTCATCTCCGACAAAGTTATCCCCAAGAGAAGTAAAGCAAGTGTGTAAGTCCATCTCTGAATGTTTGTAAAGCATTCCTGCTTTAAGCTTAACAAGCGACTGCCTCTTCTTGCTGCTACATCAATCATGAAACTGCTTAACGATCAGCTGATCGGCTTTTCTGTCGGGAGTACGTCTCTCTTGTTTGCTTTTGGCCCACTTTGCACCAGAAAGAGGAAACCAGCGGCTGAACAACAGCAGCACGTTTAAGCTCTATAAGCTGTTGTTAGAATTTATTTAATATTACTTTCTACTCGAGGATCTTTTTCTACGTAGCTGACGGCTGGTAACTGTGCAGGGGCGGATCTAGCAAAGTTTAGCCAGGGGGGCCGATAGGGCATTAACAGGGAAAAGGGGGCACAAAGACACACTTTTCTTTCTTATTCTCATTTAAAATGTCTCGCTTTTAATAAATAATTATCTGACAGCCAAAGTTTTAATTTGATGCAAAATGAATAGAAGTCAATTACTGTATATAGTAACTATTAAGTCTAATATATATATATATATATACCCTAGTAAGCTATAGTACTTTTTCCTTTGTGAAGGTACCATCTGTGCAGTCTGCAATTTTGTTGAAGAAAGATGTTGAATCTATTTAATATTTCTTGAAAAATAATTGATTTCTGTGCATTTTTTTTTCCACACTGCATCAAATTAAGGTTGATTACGTCGATTAAGCATCATGAGGTGGAGCGTGAGGGGTGGTTCCCTATTTTTTATTTATTTATTTATTTTTGTTGTTGCTGGGAGTTGGAACCCTATTAGTTAGGTTGCTTAATATATATGCTAAGTACTCTTTAAAATACCAGAATAGGGAGGATGGTGTAGGTTTAAGTTTATTAGATTGATCAGTATTGCTGAACTATGAAATATTTTTTTTGCATACAGGTATAACAGAATAGCTTTAGTGTAGTTGTTGTTTTAAACTTGAGTATGAACTTATACAAAATGCAGCAAGATATTTAAAAAACAGCTTTGTTGATTAAAAAACACTATATCGGATTCATATCGGTATCGGCAGATATCCAAATTTATGATATCGGTATCGGTATCGGACATAAAAAAGTGGTATCGTGCCATCTCTAATATATATAGATATAGATATATATAGATATAGATATATATATAGATATAGATATATATAGATATAGATATATATATATTTCAAAACCTTTACCCCTAAAAAACTTCTAGGAGAGCTATTATGCTAATCTACTTTGAAAGCGCTCTGAGTGCTCAGATAGAATAGAAAAGCGCTATATAAGAACAAGTCCATTTACCATGTTAACCTATGCACTGTCTCTCTAAAGCATTTTTTTCTGCTTTGGTGTGTTTATGATGTCTGCGAGAGTCGTGCTCACCTCAGTTTGTGTTTTTCTTGCGTCTGTGTGGGTTCTCTCCAACTACTCCACCCAAAAGCGTGTAGCTACTGGGGTTAGGTTGATGATTCTAAACTGACTGAAGGTGTGAATTGTTGTCTGTGTTAGCTAGCAAAACTATTTTTAACTATGAAGAATGCAGATTGACTCTAGTAGAATGCGGGAATCAAAATATTGAGTTAGAAATAAACTTAAGACACTACATCACCTATTTTAATCTAACCCATTTTATGATCATTTCTCCCTCCAAGCCAGCTCTACCCAACTCCTTGCAATGTTTCCCACTTTGCTGAGGGCCAAGTTAAATTCAACTTCAGCAAAATTCTGCTCCCTCGTTTCAGAGAACCTCTTTTAGCCCCCCACCCCCGTACGTCTGTGTCCATATTTAACTTTCGTCCTCCCGCTTTCTCTCCTTCCCTCAGGCCAGCCATCCACCCATAGCTTCTTCCTCTGCCTTCAGCCCCGCACTCAACATAGAAAGCCAAGGGTCCTGCACCCCTGTCATCATGTGCCGCAGTCCAACAGGTAAGCCTAAATTCACGACGCATTTGTGGACTAGCTTTTAGTCCAGTTTGAACAGAATGATACGCCAGAGGTGGATGAGTTCATTTTCTAATGAGCATTTCCTTTGTTTCCTTTCCGTCTCCTCCCTTTTTTTCCTTCCACAGATGGAAAAACTAAGACTTCACCGAGGTCAAACTTGAAGTTCCGCTTTGACAAAATGAGCCACTCATCCACGACTGTAAGTCTGATACTTGAACACTGCCTTGTTAAGGTTTTTCAGTAGGATATTTCCAACTTTTTGAGACAGAAGCTCCATAAAACTTTTAAAGAGAGAAAGTTCGACATTGAAATTAAGATAATTATGGCAGAACGCTGGCAGCGATGCCAAAAAGTCCCCTGGTGTGTGTGTGTCTGTCTGTTTTTTAACACTTTGTCTATCTTATAGACATCTCATTATCTCTGGAACTCTGTAATGTGACTGAAACACTCAAGCTGATGTTGGGTAATAAACCCGGACTGAAAGACGTGTGCTGAACGCTCTCTCCTCTTTTGTTTTTTTTTTGTTCCCTCTTTTCTCTTTCAGTCTGAGTAGCTTTGAGTGGAACGGAAAAACCCCAACCTTGCACAATGAAGGGACAGCGCCTGCTGACAGAGCTGCAAAAAAATAAAACAACGACAACAAAATAAAAAAGTCACAACAACAACCACAAAATCACTGTAGAACTACTTCCCAATGCCAAGGATAACCTGAGAAGGTTACCGAGTCCCCCGCACACTAGAATCTAACTGAAACTACTGTGAGTATATAGGGAGGAGAAGCAGCTGACATTTTGGCTTTTGTTTCTAACCAGTCTTTAGCTACAGATTAGTCGATGCTCGCTGCACCGTTGCTCATCCACCTTTCATGAGGGTCTTTGGCGTGGCTGTGATACTGTGAGTTCAAGCCGAGCTCGGCTTTTTTTCCTCAAGCGTCTTGTTTGATAGAGAGAAACACGATGACCTCCTAGAAGAATTGTGACACGAGTTTATGGCCAAACTGTTAGCCTTTATCTCACTGACTGTTGAGTGCCCAGTGGAGGAAGAAAAAAAGAAATCATTAGCCATCAGGATGTATTTGCCTTCGCCCTTGAACAGACGAAAACTGCGCACAGAAGACTCGCAGTAGCAAGACCTCGGAGGCGCCGCGGCTTGGAGTCTTCTCCACTGTGCTCTCTGAGCTTGTTCTTTGCATAATGTAAATGCTTTTTTCAGAGAACAAGTTTTGATTTCGCCGAGGCTTTTTGCAATCCCGCTAGCTGCTGCATTGTGTCTACTGCACTATAAACGTGACGTGTCTCCTCCTAGGACAGCATTTCTGTATCCGTAGGGGCAACTTCATAGACTTGAACTCAAGAGCAGGGTGGGGGGCGGGGTGGGGAGGGGCACTGCCAACACATTTTGCCACAAGCTTCTTTTAGCCAAAGCTGCGCCTTACAATCTATCACACACATAGAAAAAGCCCTTTTCGCCGCTGACACGTTCTTTCTCAGCCTCCGTCTCGTCTCTGTGCGTCTCACTATGTGAGAGGACGGGGATCTGGTTACAGCACAGTTGTGGGTAGCCGAGCTACACCCACATTTGCTCAAAATAGATGTTGCACTCAGTGAAAACATTTCACCTTCTGATACCTCCCATTGAAACTCGCTAGCTCGGTGTATCGGCGTGTACGTACGGCAGCTCTTTAGGACATCTTCAGGGTTTTTCCCAGGATGTGAGCTGATGAGGATGACTTGAAAAATATGAAGTTCAGGTTATAACGAACCACCTATGAAGTTACAAAAAACACTTTGAATGTAAACTATGAGCCTTTAAAAAAAGGACTTAGCTGTTGCAAAAATATAAGTAAAAACTGCAAAGTTGGTGCTCGCAGGCACAGAAGGACCACGGGTCTAATCTTCAACTGACATTAGCCTGGAAAAGAAGCATAAAAACACACACATTCGCTTCCAGTGTGACCAAAAACAATCAAGCTGGTGTGTGTTAATGTCGGTGTAATCTTACTGTGTAGGGAACAGTTCCTGTAGTTTAGGCTGGCCTAAGAGTGTAAAAGGTTTAATAGCTAGTTTCACCCAAATTACAAACGCCCTCTGTGATTTACATGTAGGTCACCTTTTAACTTGCCAGGAAGCTGTTCTAACTTGAGTAGTACCTTTCTAATTTATCAAGACTAGAGGCAGGCGTGTTGCCAAACACACGCTGCCCTCGGTCGGTGATTACCTCGAGTAAGGGAAGCAGGGATAGAAATCCTCTGGGGAAGTTCAGATGTCATATAGTTTGTAGCAGGTGTCGCCTAAAAAAAAAAAGCCCTGCAGCCTTTCCTTTGTTAATACGCTTAAGTTATTAAACTTTTTTTGCATCGATGTCATGTAAAAATTGTTACTGCAGAGTACGCTAATTAATGGTGAAATGATTAAAGGAAATGTATTAAGTTAAAAGATGTCTAAACATGTATATGTATATTTGGTTATGTAATGTGCCATTGAGAATTTATTCTAAAATAAAATGTTGTATTTTGTGTCATATTTGTGTTGTTTCAGGTTTTCTGTTGTTTTGTGTTTTTTAATGCAATCTCTCCACACGGGTGCTTTTCTTGTCTATACTTTAATGTGTAATATATTTGAACATGTGAGGGAAGTTTGTTTCACATTTTGTTGAAACTGCAGCGCCATCACATTATTCTGACAGCAGTTAATGTGGTCACATTTTTAACAATACAAACCAGAAGATCTGTGAAATCGTCTCACAGAGCAGAGTCTGCTTACTGTAGCGCCTCAGGGTGGTACAGCTGGGCGATGCAGTATCTCCTTATTATATGTAACATTACATGAAAGTGATCCTTTTTTAAAGTGGCTCTTTTTCTGGTTCCTACCTAAAGTAGTCCCATACAGTCCTGTGGAAAAGTAAGTCCACACTGTTATTAAATAGCTTCCAAAATAAACTTTAGCAGCTGTTTTTAGTCTCTTACATCCTTTTGGATGAATTGTGGCCCACTCTTCTTTACAATGTTTCTTCAGTTCATTGAGGTTTGTTTATGCACAGCTCTCTTAAGATCCCGTCGCAGCATATCAGTCGGGTTGAGGTCTGGACTTTGACCAGGTCGTTGCAACACATCAATTTTTCTCTTTCTCAGCTGTTCTGTTGTAGATTTGCTGCTTTGCTTGGAATTATTGTCCTGCTGCATGACCCAGGTGCAGCACAACTTTAGCTGTCATATTGATGTCCTCACATTTGACTCTACAATATTTTGGTATTCAGGAGAGTTAACGATTGACTTACTGACTCCAAGGTTCCCAGGTCCTGTATCTGCAAAACAAGCCAAAAACATCACCCCTCCACCACCGTGCTTGAGCTAGTATGAGGTGTTTGTGCTGATATGCTGTGTTTGGTCTTTCCTAAACATGGTGCGGTACATTACAGCCAAACAGCTGCACTTTGGTCTCATCTGTCCAAAGAACATTGTTCCAGAAGTCCTCAGATTTATTCAGATGCAATTTCATAAACCTAAGTCGTGCTGCTATGTTCTTTTTAGAGAGAATACGTTTTCTTGTCTTAAAACATCCAAAAAAGCCATGCTCATCTGTTTTTGTTCATTTTTATCCACATCTAACCCAACCCGCTGATTCTGTTATGTAGATCTTCCCGGCAGCAGCAATTGCTTCTTTAAGAACATTGCTGATGTCTTCCCTCCTTGGCAAAGTGTTCACACACACCTGAATGCTCCAGATCTCCAAACTGCCCAAACCTCGGCTCTCATCGAGGCGTTCACACCTGGTCATCAGTTTATCAGATGCATTTGATCAACTGCACCTGGCTGCTACTTACTCTTTTAATTCCTATGGAAGCAGCAAAGGTCTTAGTTTTTCATAGGACTGCACAGAGTCCCGAGAAAACCTTACAGGACTATACATGTGTTTTGGTTTTTTAGAAGGAAGCTGCATCTGTGGTGAGAGGCTCCTGCTCAGTATGACAGTATGGTAGGAGATAATAAGCACAGGCGTTTCCCTCTCTCCTCCTGTCCTGTGTTACTAGCTAGCTGCTGGCTTGTTTCGGTCAGGTGATGTGGCTGGCGGTTGTAATTTGGCAGGAAGAGTAGTTCCTACATGAAACTGCTCAGTACAGGGAGATTCATCTGTAACTAGCACCTCACACCCTCCCCCCACAAAAAAGTCTAGATGGAAAAATAGCAAATATGGGCCAGAGGGAAAAACTTGTGTTTGATTCTGTGGTAAACTGTCACTTTAAAGACTTCACGAAATGCAGAGTATCAAGCTTGTATCAAAGATGCAGTTTGCATCAAAACAAAAACAAAAAAACACGAGAAGTGGCAGCTACCACGTTCAGTGTTTCGTAAAGACATATATATGAAAGGATATAACTTTATGATTTAATTCATAAAAATAATGCATAACTCCATTAGTGGTTGTCAAATCTCAGGGATGAGTAGACAGTTGCAGAATGGGCAGGCTGTCTCGTGGCTCCCTGCTGCTTCAGTGCACCTTCTGAAATCACTGCATACATCACCTGTAGCATTGTGAAAAGTAAGGGGGCGGGGGGGGGGGGCACAGTTTAGGAGATGCAAGCCTGTCAGTGAGTTCCCAATGTTCAGGGACTGTATTGAAACAGTACGTTCACTTACTTCTGGCTTCCTCTTGACTTTAGGTGGAACTGCAAAAAACAAAAAAAAGAAGAAAAGACAGCATGGTAAAAATTGCCGTTCTGAGTATTGCCTCATAACAGGTTAACAAAAGGAAACACACAGGATATACCTTTGGGAGGGGGTGTTTTGCATTTCTGTGGTACCGGGCATCGAGGTGGAGGTTGTGGAGCCGAGATGGTTTGTTGGGCTGCATATGGAACTTCATATATGACCTCTGCCCTGGGAAGTGGCTGTGGTTTGACCTCTGAGCTCAGACAGCGAGCCAATTCCAGGATGATGGGAAGGCAGAGTAATGCACAAGCACAGATCAAAACCCTGTGCAGGAGTTTCCTTGGAGAGGGACCTGTGACGAGAGCTATATGATGAGGAGGATACATGACAAGCAGTAAGACCTGCTGGCCAAAATGCAGATGCACTGTGATGCACTTCATTATATGTCATTCTCTGTACCTGCAGTAATGTTCACGTGCGTGCGATGTCCATTTTCATTTATACCTATATCCCAAACAACCATGCATCCATAGGAACCTTCATCCGACTGGTTGACACTCTGGATGTTTAAGAATAGCTTTGTCTGACTGGCTGAAATTGTCTTGTTGGTCAAATGGTGTCTCTCGCTTTCCTTCACAGGCTTCCTAACATCATATGTTGAATTTTCCCACATCCAGGCACCGGTCCAGTTGTTTCCACAGTGCTGAACTACACAGGACAATGACAAGATGCCCCCTTCTGGCACATAATACATCTCGCGTTTTGCCAAAATACTAAGCTGGCATTCTTCAGCACAGAGACCTAAAAGAAGGAATTTAGATTTAAGTCACTGTAGCGGAACATGAATGTGTAGCCAAGGAAACTCGTGCAGTTTGGTGCTCCTTTGTCCCAATCTGGTTAGATTATAACCACTAAAACACATTAATAATCAGCGAACATAAACACACACGCACATGTTTTTGTTTAACTTGGTACATCTGCTAATTTCCATATGCAGTGAAACACACGTCATTCAGAATAAAATACGCATATGGCGGCCACATTTAAAAGGCACGGAGCTTAACAAACATGTCAAAGAACTAGACGCACGCAGTACGCTTTGGCATGACCGTGATTACCACAGCTTTTAAGGCAAACACATGGCAAATGGCATCTTATTATAGAATACTGAAGATGGAGAGTTCACACGAGTGCTTTAACAAAACACCCCCCCCCCCAGAAAAAAACAACAAAAAACAAAACTTAAGGCAAGAAGAGAGACTTTCTTTTATGTAATGAGAACTTTGGTCAGAGTTTCAAAAGGAGATCACTTACCAGAATGGAAGACATAGACGAAGCTGATGACACCGAGGAGATAGGTATACATGTCTGACTGTAAAGATGTGTTTAACGGTGTTTTTGTCTGCCGTTCATCACTTCCCCTAAGAGAGTTTGTGCTTACATTTTACGGCTGATTCTTAAATGCTGCCACACTTTCTGGAAATCAGAGTGGGCTCACGGTATTTCACTTTCTTTTACTCAGTAATTATGTTGTATTTCCTTTCTCCTGCTGTTGTTCCAATCCGGTCAGAGATGAAGGAAGTGAACACTTACCCACACATGCAGGCACAAGCACACACACGCAAAACTGAAATACGGGAAGCAGTGATCTCATGAACAGGAATATAAAATTTCCTGCAGGAAAGGGGCTGGCTTCAGAGAACTATAACATGAAGAGACAAAAGAGAACAGAAACCAGCAAATCCTTCTCCTTCTCATTTCTGTGCAGGTCTTGATTAACATTTTAGTCCAGAGACCTTGATTAAGGCATAGATGGCTGATTATGTGGTTATTTGGAGTTTACAGATCTCTGACAGCTGAAGCTGAATAGCTCACTAGCTCGGTGGTTTTCAAACTTTGGCATCTCCCACTTCAGAAGCCAAACAAGCACTACTCCTACTAGAAATAAATAATTAAAAAAGAAAACATTGAATATTTTACAGAAATTAACGGTTTGGGTAGCGTATAATTGATGTATATGATAGAAAGGGGTTAATAGTGTAAGACAAGCTTGCAGAAATAACTTTTCCACAAATACACTATATTCTGTCACGGGTGGGCTTCACAGGTGGCACCAAATATTAGGAACGACCCACTTGCATTGGCTGCATAGTTTACCGCTGTTACTATGGCGAAAGTGCTTGTGTTCTCTTTATTTCAGAAAATAGCCTGGGGAAAGTTTTTTACGATTACGTTTCTGTTGTACTATTAACGCGCAGGTAGGGATTTTCCACTCGGAGTACAACTGCAAGCCCATTCTCAGCGTACAACAAATCTTCAAAGTAAACGCTTTGGTTACCTTTGAAGGGAATATACTCGCATGTAAGCGATTAAAGCACATACAGTCCCCATTTCCTGCTAAGTCCTATGTGACGCTTGTGTCGCTAAAAAAGTGCTGCACGTGATCTTATTTTGAAAACCGGACGTTTCGTATGCGATAAATCTTTCAGTTTTAACTTTTGGGAGCGCTTGTTTATCTTCCACAGTGCTGTGCAGGAAATACAGAGGAAGTGAGAAGGATGCTTCCTTTTGGAAAGAAACTAAAAAAAAAAAAAAAACTACAGACGCCAGTAGTGAGCGTTATTACTTTAGTTTAATTTTGCCTGCATTTATAGCTGAGGTTATTATTCATGCGATTTAGCTGAGAAACCCACAGAGGCTGAAAATGCTGGCTAAAGTTGAGTATATCTAATGTTGTCCCTTTCTCTGTAACATGATTTGCATACATGGGCAAAAAGTGTTCACACTGAACAATTACTCCTTTGTAAGCTACTAGCAGGAAATGTTGACTAATTAGGAAAACAGTGTAAAAATATTTGTTTTATTTCCTTACTTTGTTACAGATAACAGCTTTTTAATTTTAAGCTAAATTTTGAGTAGAACTACACTAAACTAAGTTAGATTTTATATTCTTGAATAAATAAAGAGTAAAATGCGTGCAGTAGAGATGTAAATGTGAGCAGGGAAAGGGACTGTGCCCTTATAAAGTATGTGAATCGTCTTCATGAGCTAATGTTGTCTGCAGTTTTCAAACCCCGCCCAGCCGCCACGTCAAAGACTTAGCCAGGAGTCCATAAACGAGCGCACCCCGTGGTCACACTGACAGACTGTCGGTGAGATAAACAAAGAGCCGGCGACTTTCCTGGACAACAGTTGACGCTCCTCAAGCTTCTCGGCAACATGGAAACTGGTAGGTTGAATGTCACTGTGTCCCCTCTCAGTGTTTGTGGCTGCCTGGATGAGTGGAGCTTGCATTTGGTTGCAGGAGAATGACAGCTGACCGAGCTAACCCGTTAGCATTCACTGCGTTAGCATGCCAGCCTGCTAGCACGACTTTATGCCGTCCATCCCTCTGTGAGCTAGGTTGACAGTTCACCCCCCGACGGGTTATGGGGTTGTCAGCACGGTGCCAACATCACAATCTTAAATACATTAATCTTGCTCCTCTGCTCAGGCGTCAGGAACTCTTTCCAGGAACGGGATTTATTAGCCAGAGAGTAGCTAGCTCGTCTTGGAAATGCCACAGTGACTCTTTAAAGTCGTGGCCATTCATGGAAGTGAGAGTTCTGTTTGGGGAACCCTGCTTTTTACCAGAAAAGAGAATAGTTTCATTTATTTTTCAGTAGATCTCAATAACCACCCCAATCAGCCGAGGAATACTCCCTACTTTGTTTTACAACTCTTTTTATGCTCATGGGCAAAGGTTGACTTTTGAACTTGAACCTAAGGTCTGTGTTAGCCAGCTGCCCTGATTTACACAGCAACATTTAACAATAAAAAATACGTTGAAATTAAACAAATTGAAAACATTAAGAATTTCAATATTGTCTTTTTTTTTATTGTGAAGCTGACAGCAACAATGACCACCTCCTAAGCCTGTTTCCTTTTTTTAAAAGTCTGTATTCCAGCTCTATGGAGCAGTGATAATAAAGTGCTTGGCTAATGTAAAGCCAGCTGTAAGAGCACTGGTGTGTAAATTTGCAAGTCACCCTGGCTGCCTGTGCTTGGCCCCTTTCCATAGAAAGCCACCCTGATCTCTGTCCTCACCATTCATGCACTCAGTTGTTGGCTAAAAGCCTGGCCAACTAACTTTGTTTGGGCTGAGTCTTTCCCGTTTCTTCACACACACGTGCACACACTCCTACCAGATATCTATTTAAATAAGATGCTGGCTTTTACTATTACATGCTGACCCTTTGACACATGTCCTCCTCATCTATCCATACTGATCAGTGTCATAACTTTTAGCTGTTGTGGCTTAAGGAAAACCGTGTTGCGCTGACACATGACTGAGGCCGCACTCCCAGAATACTCTTTGCCTTAGGCTGGCTTCTACATTTTTTTTTTCTCCCATTTTTCTTTTTTTGATAACGCAGCAGCTAATGAGATTTGACACTGTCCTAATCTGCAATGGTCAGTGCATTTGAGCTTTGTGTTGATGGAAAATAACAGAATGCAGCTGAGCAAGAGATTTGAACTCGAGGCAGCATGCATGACTAGGCAATGTCCCTCTCAATGTTTAATTGCTCTATGCTGTTATTTGACGGAATAAAACACACACACACACTAGTGCCAGTTTGATTCTGTATGTATGCACACGCACACCCCTTCTTACCCACATCCAGTGGGACTGGACGGGCTTTCCAGTGCATTCCTCTCACAGATGGAGCCAGATGAGTGATCCCAGCAGCCAGCTCTGACCAGCCCTCAGCTCCCTGGGGCAACTTGTAGTAGTGCTACTACAAAGCTTTCTTCATTTTAGTCCTCTTTTGCTGGTACTGCCTCTCCATGTACCCAGAATATTCTTTATTCTTTATCAGAGGGCTAATCTTAATCGTATAGGGTACCTTTTATAGATTTCAATGTAACCTCTGTGTGGACTGTGGAAAAAAGAAGTGAAGCACCAGGCGGTTATGTTCAATAAAGCATATGGTCTTAGTTTATGACTATCGATCTGGTATTAGAGGCATCTTTCTGACATCTGAGTGCATGAGTACTCAAAAGATAGCTCTTAAGTGGGAAGTGTGCATGTTTAAACCGCACAGTTGAGTCATGGGAATTGGAGCGGTAGGAAATTCCACTTTTGGATGCAGACAATCTGTCTGAATGTCTAGCCATATTAGCTTTTCTATAATGTGCTAACTTTAGTTGTCCTCCCTCTCCATCCCTTCCTATTTTTTTCCTCTTCCCCATCACACTCCCTGTTTCCCACTTCTTGTTCCTAAAGGTTTGAGTCAAGAGAAGGTAGCAACCTTTGTTAAGCGGATGCGGTCTGAGCCGCGTTATCTGCTGGCCCAGAATGTGTCAACCTGCATCGACCCGTTGGAGGTTTGTCTTCACCGGCAGACTGTACAGGATACTGTGCACATCTTCCAGCACTCTATCCCCACAGAGGGCAAGCCCATCACCAACCAGAAAAACTCAGGTAGGACATGATGTAATACAGTTGCATACACATGTACTCTGCACAAGATGCATGTTTAAAGTGTTTGTATTAGCAGGGCTGAATGGCTTGGGTAAGGTGTTCCTGAAATGCCATGTTTCAGGGGGGACTGGCCATCGCCCAAAAGGATTCAAGTTTCCAGCCACGTGCCCTTCACAGTGCCAGGTCGATGCCAAAAGTGATTTTTGAAATTAGGGTTGTTCAGAAATCAGTTTTGATTTATATCATTAAGGAACTCATTAGCCTGGAAAGCTTTAGAGTGTTTGCTGAAGAACCCCGTCCTCATAGCAAAAAATGGCGGGAGTTATGAGGTGCTAACTACGGCACCCCTGTGCCACCCATGTGCCATTTATCCAAAACTAGTCAATGATCAGCCAGGGGCCGCCTGATGCTTTATGCTCTTCTTTATGTGTCGGGGTGCCACTTATTGTCTGTTTCATTTAGAAATCATTCCCATTTTTAGTTTTCATTGTCATCTTTGAATCCGCCGCCAGTCATAGATGCTCAAAATGTTTACACCTTGTTTGATGGTGATAAATAAACTTCTATGTGCAAAATATTTAGCAGTAACTTAAAACAGTTTGTTTTATGTGTTTATTTTTAATATCAAGAACGACGTGGATCATTTCTACATTTGCATTTGGGTGTATTATTCTGTACCTGTCAGTCAACCCAAACAGCTGCTAACACACTGAATTTAGTAATGTTGTATATTTGTCCTCACAGCAACATTTTACAGTTCAAACCGTTGACAGTTGGCGCACACCGGTTAGTGATGTCATTTCTGAAGCAAATAACACTTTATTTTTCCTAACATATAATTTGATTGCAGTTGTACATGACAAACGATGAATAGACATGGCTGGATATTTGATTAATTATTGCCAGGAGTGGGAATCACAGTCTTAACTCAAGATATGACAGTAATACGTAGCCGATGATAATAATAATGCTATGATTACACAGTGATTCTGTAATAGTCAAAACATTACAGCTGATTCTTTACGGTATCGGTGTATTGTGACACAATTATCTGTGATATTTACTCAGATAAAAAACAGATTTTCTATGGCAACCTCTAAAGGGGGCAGATGAAAGAAGAGGGTTTGACCTGTCGTTTAGCTGGACTGGAAGCAGCATTACTTTTTATTTCCTTATATTGTCAGAGGGAGTGTGTAATGTGGAATATATACTGTATATTAATCATTGCTGTGGTTTCTCTGCATGTATGTAAAGTACGCCACACTCCCTCTTTCAGAGCTTCTGTCATAATTTATAGTTTTTGCATGAAATGTAAAATTTGCATTGTGTTTACATATTTTTCTCACTGAAATAACAAGTTTATTTTCCCCTTTTTAGCATGTTTCACTTGCACAGTTTGGCATTAACCTCTGGTGGGTCAGCTGACACATCTTTGGGTTGGCTTGTTCTACTATGTGGATTTCAGCACCTCACAGCCTTCATGAGAGATCCAGCTGGAATGACTCATGTGTTGGTGGGGATGGTGTGGGCTACCAAAGTTAGTCTTGCCTCAAAAATAGATTAAATAAGAAAGAAATTAAAGCCACATTAAAAGAGAAGGCTGCTGTTTAGAAACGGATGAAGCCGTGTATCAGCCCCTGTTGACAGCCATTGCTGCCCTTTAATTTCAGCATTCAGCAAATTGAAAACCTTAAATTTCCACCCAATTATTAATTAATGAACCACCCAATCGGTCTCAGCTGCAGAAATCCTGGTCCACTACAGCCCTGTTATTCATTGAAGGGAAGGGATCTAATTAAACAAGCGATCCTAGTCTTTCAGGGTTTTTGTGATACTTGTTATCATCACAAGCGCACAAGGATGGCTTTATATTGCTGTTTGCGCATTAAGCCTTTACTAACCTGCATATTTCTAAATCTGTTTTCTCTTAATCACTAGGGAGATGTTGGATCTTCTCGTGCCTCAACGTCATGCGACTGCCCTTCATGAAAAAGTTTAACATAGAAGAGTTTGAGTTTAGTCAGTCCTATCTATTTTTCTGGGACAAGGTAAGACACACAGTAACACCACATATTGGTTATGGTTGTGGGCTTTTTCACTCCTTTACTATTATTATTATTTTGGTACATTTCGGTGATGTAACATTCTGGTAAATGGATGGTTTTTGTTGTTTTGGAGTTGGGACACTGCGTGTGCATGCATGTGCCACTGGTGTGGTGTTATTATGCTGCACCTTTTCTACTATACAGTCATTGTCCCACCTAAAACCCCCTTTTGTGCGTTGTTGTCAGTGCTCCACCCGGACCAACGTCACGGTGACTCCTTGTTGATTTTTTTTTTTTTTTTAAATGCCGTCATCTCTCTCTTTTAAACTGTGTGTATTTTTAGCAGGCCCATCATAAACACACCCCTTCTTTGTGGCAGGTGCCAGATATGGGAGCTTCAGCTACTGTGGTATTAGTAGTAAACAAAGAAACAGTAAAACTCTCCTTAAGTTATCAGCTATTGCATTAGATTTTTAACTAATTTCAATAAAGTCTTAAATGAAAACTAATTTTAACAAATTACAGTTGATGACAGTAGCTCTTTAAATATGTAATAAGTCTAATGATAGCTGAACGATGCCTCTCTGGTACCTTTTTTTTTCTTCTTCTTTGGTTTTGTTTCAAGTCTCATGTGGTCGACTGTCTACTTTGACAGTCTCTGTTTTTGTTGTTATCTCTCAGATCGAGCGTTGTTACTACTTCCTTCAAGCCTGTGTGGAGACGGCACAGAGGAAGGAGCCAGTGGATGGACGCCTGGTCCAGTTTCTTCTCTCCAATCCAACAAATGATGGAGGGCAGTGGGACATGCTGGTCAATCTCATTGGTTAGTTCTTATCATTGCACAGTGGTTCATGTTAAGTTCATTGAATAACCTGTTCAATGAACTTAACATTGAATAGGTTAAAAATAATATATTAATTTTAATATATAAAATTAACTAGAATAGTGATCCCCAGTTAATTTCATACTGGAAAGTGAGCTTCATTGGATTTAAAATCTCTGGCCTGTTATTGTCTTAAAAATAATATTATTTTTATTATTTAATTTAAGTTTTTTAATGTTGTGCTGTCTACAGAGAAGTATGGCGTCATTCCAAAGAAATGCTTCCCAGAGTCACACAGCTCAGAGGCCTCACGCAGAATGAATGACATCCTCAATCATAAGGTACTTTTGCACACTTCCTTCAGTTCAAAGCAAACGGAGCTCACATATGTGTCCAGCTAGAAGTCTCATAATGCCAATGAGCCCATCCTGACTGTTTACCTCATGATGTGTTGCAGCTGAGAGAATACTGCCTAAGACTGAGGAACATGGTGGCCAGCGATGCCAGTAAAGGCGAACTGTCTGAAGCTATGGACAGCATGATAGAGGAGGTGAGACTGAAATCGCATGTGCAGTTTCTTTGTTTGCTTGTGTTCTTCTCAGAGCACTGCAAACTTTTATAGGATCACAGTTTGTGCTTGAACGAAGGAACTTCTGAATAAACGTGGGACCTCTAGAGCCAGGCAACTGCTCTAGAGGTCCCACGTTTATTCAGAAGTTCCTTCGTTCCTCAAAGTGTGCTACTTCCCAAAAATTCAGGAACTCTAAGGGCTGAGTTCACCTGGCTGAATGCCCAGGCTCTTTGCTAGGTGGCAGCGTCATATACCCTCTCAGCTACCCCAATACCTCCAAAAATAATTTTTCAGGTAAAAATAAAAAATACAAATGGTTAACCAATAGAAGAGTGTGTGAAAAGCCATTGTGAGTTCTCAGGTACATTTTACTGACGAGTTGTGTGTAAGCTCCGGTTCCAGTCTACAGCTCTAATTTTTTCTTTTCACTCAGTGTTATTTCTTCTTATTAATTGATCAAGCTTCATTCATCAGCAGATTTAAAGACATGGGTTTGAGGGGGTTCTCATCTTTAGTTGATCAGAGTTGTGACAGGTGGACAGATTTGATGGCTGCAGCAGTGGAAATAAAAGCAGAAGGGTGTAAAAGAGAGCAGAAGTTGGTAGTTCTGTTGTAGTTTTAGAAACGGGAAGTAAGACCTGCAGAGACACAGAAGTGTCGAAAGCGAATGGAAAATGTGCAGCTCTTGTAACATTGTTCCACTTTTACCAGAAGAGGGAGCTGTCAAATAATACATAACTGAGATGCTCAGAGCAGGCTATATGTATTCAGTGTGTCTATGAACAATTATTGTTAGATTAAACATTACCTGGTGATGTGTTCAATTTCTATATGAAGTTGTCAGCAACTTTTAATTTATTACAAAGCAATAGTTCCAGTTTGTGACATCTAGTATGTAGGTATCAAAATTTCCCAAGTCCAATAAGAGAATTTGAGATTTTTAAATTCCAATGATAAATAATTGGTTTTATAGAAATGCATTTATAATATCCCAGCGCTATAGTTAAACATCAGTGCACGTTGCAGAGACATGCATTTGCAGACAAGGTAAAGGGAGAACACAATACTCTGTCAGCGGTCCCCAACCCCCGGGCCTCGGACCGGTACCGGTCCGTGAGTCGTTTGGTACCGGGCCGCGAGAGTTGAGGCTCAGGTGTGAAATGTATGGTTTTTAATCAGTTTTCAGCGTTATTTTGTTATCGTTTTTATCGTTAACTTGGTTTTCCTGGGTCTTTTCACGTGTGTTATGAATAAATCTTCTAATTTTACTAATTTTATTTTGTTGTATTTATCCGCGACACTTTAAAGGCCGGTTCGTGAAAATATTGTCGGGCATAAACCGGTCCGTGGCGCCAAAAAGGTTGGGGACCGCTGCTGTATGTTTAAAAAAAGTAAACAAAAACAAATGCATTTCTGTTGGCTCCAGGCTCATAACACTGACAACATCTTGTTTATAAATGATTAAGGAAAGGTTTCCTTTAAATAGAACCAGACAAATGTTGGCATTTGTCTGCCGATGCATGATGACTTTTGTTTTTCTTACAGTGCTCATTCACGTTTGACTTTTTGTAAAGGCAGTAAATGCATCTTGGGCCTTTTTTTTTCTTTTTTTTCTTTTTTTTTTTTTCTCTCTAATGTGCAGACAGTGTTTTGACCTACATTTTGTGTTTGTGTCCATTCACCTGCACACTACCTCTCATGTGACAAAGTTGCTGATAGTGATCTTGTTTATGGAACAGTCCGACGTCTAATGCTGGACAGTGATGCTGGTTTACCTCAAAGAGACAATACAATAAAAGGTGTGCAGGCACATGTAAACAAACACATGCAACACGTCATGAGCATAACACGTGTTTAAGGGGGACTACATGTGGTACACAGTGTGCTTGCGTGTGTGCTTTCTGAACACTGGGCAAGTTGCACTATGTTGGTGTGAAGCTTTATTCACGGCTCTTGTGTATGTGGGTGGGTCAATCGATCAATCAGTCAAGCTTCCGTTGAGACAATTGGGTCCGGTTAAGCAGCTTTTGTTGTCAGCTGTTAGGTCGTTTTGTGCTGCTGGCTGTTTGCTTGTTTAAACAGTCGCTCGGTGGATGCCCAGCCATCAACACAAAGACATGTACATCCACCAACACATGCTGTGCAAGAGTAAAGATGGAGGACCGGGTGGGAGGACAGAGGTTTGTCAGCATGTTTGTATGTACACCTGGAAGTGTTTTGTTTTGTGAGGCACCGCACTCATTTCTTTTTATTTATTTTTTACAAAATGGAACCAAATTATTCTGATCGCAGTTCATAATGGGATGTTCCCAGCAAATGCAATAAGGGAATAAATGTTAAATTTCTTTAAACTTTTATTCTGTGAATGGGGTTATACCATAGTTTCTGTATTTGATCATAAGTCTTCTCCATGGTTTGCTGAGATTAGTAATGAGTTTTGCTTTCACCATCATAACAGACATTTGTTTGGATGGTTTACTTGAAGTGTTGAGGTGTCTTTTTATTTATTTATTGCTTATCAGACGAAATTGTATAATGATTCTTATATCTATCCATCCATCCACGTGTCCAGTTCATTGATTATGTTTAAACGATTAGTCAACTAATAACTTTTAACGTCATTGGGTCAGCACATGGGTTAGCACTCGCAGAAAGAAGGTCCTGGGTTCGTATCCGCCACCTGGCTGAGGCCTTTCTGTATGTAGGTATGAGGGCATGTTGTCCATGGGTTCTCTCAGAGTACTCTGGCTTGTCCTACAGTCCATTCACCATTAGCCCTGGGACAGATTGGCACCCTGTCAAGGGTCTACCCTGCCTCTGCCTCGTGACAGCTGGGATTGGCCTCATCCCCATGTTGCTGTAGCTTTAACAACATTCCTAAATAGTAACTCTGTAAATTAGGATCAAGATGTCAAACCTTCAATGACAGACATTTTACCAGAGGCTTTGCAGCCAGTTCACAATACCACCATCCAAGCCAATAGTGAGCCCAAGTTCATGCAGGACAGGCAGGCTTTAAGAAACCTGTGTTTAAGATTAAAAATTCACTGTTTATTTCATCTCGTTTAGAACCAAAACAGTGTTTGTGGACACAAGAACCCTGTGTACCTCCAGACTTCTGTCTGAAAACACAGTGTTACTGCTGCATGTTCATGTGGATTTACATCCATGTGTGCACACGTGTTTCTCAGGATTAAAGTGCCAGTCCTACTTGGGTGCATGTGGAAGTGATGCTGTCCACCCGCCAAACGTGGCAGCTGCGCTTGTGCCCTGGTCTTCATCACCAAGCCCCACACACAGTCCCGTGACAGAAACCCTGGGTCGCTGCTTCTGCTTCCACTTACTGTACCTGGGGTGTGCTTGATTTGAATGAATCTCTTTGCGTGTGAAGAATCAAGTCTTGTGTGTGCGTGTTAACACTGCTCAGGCACATTGACTCAAACCACATAACATTTATTTAAGAACCTTGGCAAAAGAGCCTTAACCCACTTCATAATGCACCTGCAGAAACGGCGTTCAAATCACCACTGTGCGCTGACAGTTTGTCGTTATTGCTGCTAGGATTCCTGTGTCCATACATGCGTTGTTGAGGCAGCCTTCTTCTTTCATGCTCTCTCAGATGTGCATCGGGGTTTCTCTTCTGTCACTTGTGTGGACAAGTAGACAGTACAAAGGCACAATCACTGGAAACTATACATGCACATGCAGCACTTCACACACATGAAACATACACAGATGGTATTCCTCACGCCACCACCGTACCCTTTCCATGCTCCATTGCGTCATGGAATCAGAAACACCATGTGCGGCTCTGCTCTTGGCTCTGAATACAGAGAGAGATTCTTAAGACAAGTCTAATTTACGAGACAGCCATCAACTCGCAGAGGAACCCTCTTACCACAGCTCACACACCCTGCGCTGCAGGCTGTTGGCTCAGTTGATTTGTTGTTCGATGTGGGTGGGTTCCTACATATGTCTTTGTTACCGGCTGCAGTCATTGCAGCCTCAGAATAGCCACTTTAGAGTTGTCCACCCACATTTCTTGAATTTTTTTTTTTTTCATGCACAATTGCAGGAATTTAACAATGCCCACATGTGTTGCATGTTTACAAAACATGGAAGTTTAATCAAAACCTCACTCATTTTTATCCAAACTGTTTGCATGGTGTCATTTGCTTACACTCACAAGTCCAGCTTCTAGACAATGGTTATAAATTTATGTCAGAGTAACAACGAGGTGCATGGTTTTCCTCAATTCGGCAAATTGTGCCAATCCAAGAACATTTTCAACCATCAAATGTATGTTTTAACCCTTTACTCCATAAAGATGACTTTTGACGCCCTCCTCTGTATTGTTAACGAAGAGATTTGACACTTGGATGTAAATGTATATCCATAAAGACATGGTTTCTATTCAATGACCATTAGAATAGGGATACGGATTAGCACCAGTAAAGCTGATCACTCTCACTAATTTCTGATGCACACTCATTCATTTTGTTCTGAAAGCAGGCCTGATATGACAGAAACCGCTCAGTTTGTTTTTAAAGCAGAAACAAGGATTGCAAGTTAAATCTGTTGCTATAGCATGTTACAAATGTGGAAGTATTGACGGCTAAATTAATTTTTTGTGGTTTTTGTACCAACTTTTGTGAATTATTCTTAAACTGCAATGATATTAAATGTGTAAATTGCTTTTTAATCACTTCTTTCAGCTTTTGTGTACGTTTTACTAATTCGAGCCAACTCGGGCCAGTGTCTTCAACACTGGAGCGCAGATGCTATCAAGCATTAGCCAGGGTTAGCCCCAATAGCGTGCATTCGGCTCATTGTTTGTACCAAGACATGCAAACTCACTATGTCACAGAATGGAGACAGACCTGAGGTGGGTCTTCCGCTACAGACTGAGCTGAAAAGAAAGCCGCATGTTGACAAACTCCATCATAATCACTTACAACAGCTGGTTCCTGAAACCTGTTAACAGTTCAGATGTTTAGAATATTAAGATATGAATGACATGGCTGTTGAAGTTAGAATCTAAACACGGATGGAGCCCTGCAGATTTTTATGAACAACGCATGTTGGGTTTAGGAAAGAATCGAGGGGCTTTGGCTCGGATCATTGTAAACTGTCTCAAAATAGGAATTTACAAATCTTTAGACAGTTTAACTCACTGAAGTGGTTTCTGAGAGTCAAATTAGAAAAAGCTTGCAACTTGGAGTTGTGGAAATTAATTTCAAACCTACTCTGACATTATCAAATCAGACACATTACATTGAGATGTGAAAGAGAGAGCCCAATATTTTGCAAACTTGCTATTCTGTATCCCCCCCACCTGTCCCTCTTTCCCCATCACTCATGCATGTCAGTCACTGAGGCAGCAGGTGTTTCTATATTGATCCTGTTCTCATGTCATTGTCGCTGTTTATTCTCTTGACTAAGGTCTCCTCTCCTCACAGTCGCTTTACTTACATTGCCAGGTCCGATGAGAATGTACAAGGCTGGTGTTAAGGGCGACACTTGCTGTATGTGTCAGGGCATCAGAAAGAAGAAAACTGTAAAGCAAGTGGAAATGTTTCAATTTGTCAGGAGAGATTAAATGCAGGAACCGGAGGAAAAGGGAGTAGAGCCCGACGGGTGTTTTTTAAGACCTAGCGAGTGGATGGACACCCTGGTGTGTCCTCCTGCCCACAGAGCAGTCTAAATAAAGTGGCTGAATTGGGTAGTTCGGAGGTGTGGGGAGCTTAAGCAGATGCTTTTGTTGACTCAGCGCAAGTGTGTATTTTTGTGTGTGTCTGTATTTTTGTGACTTTACACATTTCTGTAACAAAGAGGGGATTGGTTTGTTTGTTTAAGACTGGCCTGAATTTATGCCTTTTTTCCACTATGTGACCATTTCTGGAGTGGGGCTCCTACATTCTACTTTATATAATGGGATATTTAAAATGTGTGTAAAGGTCAGGAAAGCGCTGCCACAGGAGCTAGGTTTCCTTTAGTCCTTTAACACACACACTGAAGCGATACATTGCCAAGGCAATGTGTCACTGTCTAGTGGCCCTCTTTTTATCTGCGGCGAATAATGGTCTCGATACAATGATTAATTTCTCAGTCCCGTATTAATCATATTTCATAGGAAAAGTATGTGCTCAGTCTTGGGAAAAGAACAGAGGATGGGAGTATTGAAAAGCTTAAGGGGGAAATTCCAGAGATAGCTATATCAGGGGTTAGGAGGGCCAGATTGACAGACGGCCCAGTCCAAACAACCTGATTTAGCCCACAAGAACTCACTCTGAACTTCTGCACTGAAGGAAGACGCACATGGCGCAAGGGCAAAGGGGTGTGTGTGCTGCAAATGGAAAAGAATGGAAGCGCAGCAGTGGGAAAATGCAGGGATAATTGGAAGAGGTCTTGGTACTCATCAAGGGTATGCAGGGATGGACAACAGATGTTTGCAAATTAGGAATATTGAATATACAGGCTCAAGTGAAAGCGGTGGCTCCCTCCGTCTCTGTAGTTGAGGTGAATTGGTAGGAATCTCTGCTTGCCTTATTAAAATGTAGAGTTTGCTGAAATGTGCCATGTTTGCTTTAAACTGTCTACAAATGCTAAATAGACTTTAAAGCCAAACCTTTATCTAAACTGTCTTTGTGCTGTGCAGGTTTTCCGAGTGGCCAGTGTTTGTCTAGGCAGCCCTCCTGAGACCATCTGTTGGGAGTACAGGGACAAGGATAAGAACTTCAATCGCATGGGACCGCTCACTCCTCAGGAGTTCTACAGGAAGCATGTGAAACCCCTATACAACATTCAGGACAAAGTAAGTGACCCCCTTGGACACCACAGATGGAGAGCCTGTAGATTTCTGTGGTCTTTGTGTAGCTGTAGAAACTCTGATCTTGTGTGGTTATTTCCTCTATCCCCAGGTCTGCCTTGTAAATGACCCTCGACCCCAGAATCCTTATGGAAAGCTGTACAGTGTCGAGTTCTTGGGTAACATGGTTGGTGGTCGCAGCACTCTGTACAACAACCAGCCCATCCAGCTACTGAAAAAAGCTGCAGCTGAGTCCATAAAGGATGGAGAGGTACGTTGGCACAAGTGGGCACAACTCCAGGCACAGATGTGTGCACAACTGTGATTATTGTTTTGGTTTTTTTTTTCTTTCCACCCATCTTAGGCTGTGTGGTTCGGTTGTGACGTTGGGAAACATTTCCACAGCAAGCTGGGCATTAATGACATGAATGTGTGAGTATAACTGAAGGATGTCCAGTGTACAGTATATGAACAAATCTCCAACAAGTGTTGAAGTAGGGATTTATCTTAAGATAAACTTTGGCATACCAAACAAAGAAACTGGATTTTTCTCCCTTCTCTTACACTTAAGGATTAGAGGAACAGCGGGAAAATCTGTTTTGTTCACTTGACTGTGGTAAAGGTATCTTTAAAAAGCCTTAACAACAAAGGGAACTATTTTTATCTGTGCCACATCTTCATTTGACCGGACCAGACAGCATCTGCTTTTTTGAGGTGTCCGTCTCCCCACGCAGGAAAAGTGCCCATCTTTGCCCTTCAGGTGCAGCAGCAGCAGCATCTGTGTCTGAGTTGCTGGCGCCAGGCTTAAATTTGCCCGCTGAACCAAACCAGCATGGTGCCGAATGTCTGGTTTCATCTCCACTGAAGCTCATCTTTCACACAGATCTCTTCTTGTAACAGTACATTATAACTGGAATGAGGCTGAGGCTTAATGTGGCCTCATTTCTAGACAGACATGCTCAAAGTGGAAATGAAACAGCGGGCTGCCTTTTTAGCTGCAAAATCCCAGCTTATGAAGGCAGCGTGTTTTGTGGCTTTTTATGGTCATTACATCTCTTCCCACTGTTCCTGTCAGAAACAGATTTTATTATTGTTAAAACATGACAAATCACAAATGCAGTAAACCATTTCTTGTCATAAGTGTGTAGAGGAGCTGGAGTTATCACATGATTTTGTGCATTTCATACAGGTTCAACCATGAGCTTGTGTTTGGGGTTTCAGTGAAGAACCTTTCAAAGGCAGAGAGACTGATATATGGCGACTCTCTCATGACCCATGCAATGATTCTCACCGCTGTCACAGACAAGGTACACTCACACAATTATGCAGTACAGGTATGTGACTGTTTGGTACACTCGTGTGTACATGCAGTACTTATACAAACTGTCCAGCGAGAACACACACACTCAGAATTTCCCAAGGTTTATTGTATGAAAGTCTTGCCGTGTGTTTACGCTGCTTTAATCCGCTGCAGTTTTTTTTGTAGTGCTGTCAATTCCCCCCTTTTTAAGTAACCCCAGCTGTCAGGACACTTTCTTTCCTCTTGTCTCACTGTTATCTCCCATTGTCTCTTGTTCTCCTTCTGTCTCTCAGGATGGAAAAGAAGGCTATGAAAAGTGGAGGGTGGAAAACTCCTGGGGTGACGACCGTGGCAACAAAGGTAACACGAAACCCTCTTGCTGCAGAGCAGAAGCCTGATTTCTTTGATGTGACGCTGATTGTCAGATGTCAGCCTCTGGTCGGGTGATTAAACTGTCATCTTCCTGTTTGTGTTCCTTAAATTAAAAACAGGGTCTTGAACTTGTAATTGGTTATGTTCCTCTTCACCACAACAGAAACGCAGGGGGCCTTTATTTAAAAAAAATAAAAATAATAAGAGTTATGAAATTTACAGATCTTAAGTTTGACACAGATTATGCATGCTTATTCAAAAAAGGAATTTCTGCTATTGGCTTCTGTCTCATAATTGTGTGCAAATATCTGCACTTCTGCAGGGCAGGTTATAGCAGAGGAAATAAGGAATGTTAGATAAAGCAACACAGCTCACAGGCAACAGTTTAATCTTTCTCTTTGGACTCGAGTCAGGAATGTCAGGCCCTTTGTTGGTCAGCGCTGAATATTTAGGGGCCAAACTATCAGCTAAAGCTAGCTTGACTGTATGTGTGCTTCTCAGGCACAGCTATCAAAAATAGTAATTTCCCAAACATAGGAAATTTCTCATTATTGTCTCAGTATCTACTAATATTAAGTAACGCATATAATACAGAATTTGACTCGCCAAATGTGGAGAACAGTCTCCTTGGACAGACTTACTATGCTCAAACATCCAGCAGGCTGACTTATCTTTCAGATAATTTTTTTTTTTACATAAATCTCCAAACACCAGCATAATTTTAATGCATTTTAATATATAGTGCCATGTATAACTAATGTCCA
Source organism: Rhamphochromis sp. 'chilingali' (assembly GCF_963969265.1). Taxonomy (NCBI): domain Eukaryota; kingdom Metazoa; phylum Chordata; class Actinopteri; order Cichliformes; family Cichlidae; genus Rhamphochromis; species Rhamphochromis sp. 'chilingali'. Next base: position 29,463,776 of record NC_137935.1, read on the forward strand.
TTAGTCTTAGGGGGGCTGTGACCTATCCCAGCTGTCGTAGGGTGAGAGGCAGGGTACACCCTGGACAGGTTGCCAGTCTGTTGCAGGGATACCAGATAGACACAGACTACGTCCACAGTAGCCCGGACAGATTTGAAAACGGCCCGCATCCACACTAGCACATGACTAAAATGCGTTAGAAAGTCTCCGTGGGCCAATTTAGTTACCAGTTAACATAACGCCACTAACTGCATGTCTTTGCACTGTGTGAGGAAGCCAGAGTGCCCATGCAAAACATGGGGAGAACATGCAAACTCCACACAGAAAGACGCTGGCCTAGTGGTGGAATTGAACTCAGGACTTTCTTGCTGTGAGGCAACAGTGCTGAATACAGGCCCAGCAGTTAGGCATCCAATTGGAAATGGGATGAAATATCCATACCAGCACATGTGATTATAAAGCACATTTTAATGTGCTTTATAAAGTTATTAGAGCTAAAGGTAAATGTTAAAAATAGCTTCTATGCGTCTCTCTAAGGTCTGAAATGTTTCAAAGTGTGTTTTGGTCCTCAGCTGTTGACATGGAGACCTTTTGATTGTCTAACACACCAGAAGCGTACAAAGAATTTCAACTTTTGAACCACGGTTTATTTTTTAGTGGTCTAGTTGTTTTTTGTTTTATTTTTAAACCACATATTAGATTTAATTTTGATAACCTGAGTCAGTCATGGAAAACTGTAGGGTGTCTGTCATTAAGTAGGTTTGGCTTCCTTTATGCAACAGCCCTCCCAACACAACAGGTCCTCCACACCACTGCCCCAGATGACTGTTGCTATGCCCACTATTTTATTTATTTATTTTCCTAATCTTCCTCTGATCTTCTCTGCCTTACCGCCCTGTTACTGAGCTTAGGCTTCCACTCCAAATGATGGGAGAGTATTTAAGGTCAGTGGTGGATCGTCTCATGACACACACACACAGACATACAGTACAAGATGTACACATAACGAGACGCACACTTACTCTCAATATTTGCTTGAACCCACAAACCTTAGTGACTGTTGAGAAAACATGTGAAAACCCCTCAGTCAAATGAAGTGTTTTTCATGCATATCTTATTCCATAAACACCAGCAGATGAGGGGAGGCCAGGGCCCCCAGCCCCTCCACAGCCAAATTAATAAAGTTTTTCTTGTGAAAAGAAAAGTCTGAGAAGTGGAGTTCACTGGGTAATCTGGAGGCTATGTTTGTTTGACAAAAGCTGAGGGGAGAAAAGAAGGGAAGTAGATGTGGAGGCAATTTGGGGGAAAATGACAAAGAACTGAAGAAATTAAAGAATAGTGAACAAAAGAAGGAAGCCAAGAAAGAAAGTGCTCGTAAGATTTATAAGACTTGATGTCTCCCTTTAGTCTTTTAATATTTCTTCTAACCATAAAAGGATCTCTCAGGAGAGTTTTAACTTTCCGTTTCCTCCATCTTTAATCCTTCAAACAGACGTTGTTATGACTCTGCTCACTTTACAACTCGAACTTTTTACACCGTTTAAGAGTAATATTTTGTCTCAATCGCTGAGAGTTTAATATGGGTTTAAGGATTCTGTAGATTTGTTATTTTCACCCAAACGGTTATCTGCTCTTTAGTCCTGTAAAGGAAACTAACATTTTAAATTTATAAAACTGCTTTTTACACTATGAAAAGAGCCCAAGTGTTTAAATAAATAAACAAATAAATATAATTTTAATATCCATTGATCCATTTATTCTTTTCCACTTGATCATTAATTTATGCTGCAAACCTACAGAAGCTGAAATGACCTTGTTGAGTCTACACAAGTGGCTGACTCCACTGCACACATTTATACTCGTGCACTGCTCTGCAATTTCACCACCAGAGTTTCTCTCTTTTGAGTCGACCCATAGAAATATGCATTGGAAGAAATGACAGTTCTGAATGGTCGGTCATTGCAGGCTGTGCCGTCGTGGCTTGTATGGCTACAAGTAATATGGGTACAGCTGCAGTGTGATTACTCAGGTGGTGAACTCGTGATGGTCAGAAAGTCGAGTGTAGAAGGCTGTACATTTGTGACCCTCAAGTAGGTTTTTCTACAGCAGCTATTTTAAGTGTTGTAAATGTCATTGGCAGACGTTCACATCATTATTAATCTAATAAGTAACAAGTGTTTACCCACTGTGTCAGGTTAAAAAGTTGTAAATGTTCAAAAATGTGGCAGCTAGCAGGACAAAATGCAGCATTAGTCATGCTGATAAGGAAAACGGCTAGCTGTTTTGTTTGGTTTTTAAAAAATAAACCATGAAATGAAAGCGAATACACGGTGTATATAGTGTTAGTCATGCTTTTAGGCATTTTGCAGTTTATTTCAGTAGTTAGATTTTGCAAAATGGGATAAAAATGGCTATTTTCAAATGTCTAAATCATTGTCACATCACCTTTTCTCTTTTGCAATATGGATTAAAATCACAGATCCTCTGGGCCAGATTGCGTACTTCAGAATAGCTGAATAGGTGGCTCGCTTACACTATACCCATCTGGTCTGAGACAGGACACTCAGCCTATCCCAAAAAACAAATAACACCCAACATTCACACACACACTATGCCACCCAACACGCGGGTTCCAGGAAGCTCACATCAATACACACATGGTTACTGCAGTGAGAACCAGGCAGTATGCCATGTGAGATTTGCGTACTTGGAAGAACACGGATACACAGCACACACGCCACCCCGATACATTGTTTTGAACTGTGCACGTTCTTGCGGTTACCCTGACGTCTTTGATAAGTCAACTTGACAGTTGGAGGGATGCTCAATTCCGAACACACGAGAAAGGGTGGGGGGGAAGGAAAAAAGGAAGAGCTGGAGCAAAAAGGTGGTATGAGGAAGGGGGGGGGGAAGAAAAGTAAATGAACTTTGAGTTCAGTGTTTCCAGTTCTAATCCAGCTTCCCATATGGGCCAGTTCAGCGCTAGGTCTGAGCTGCTCTGGTTTCACCGAGCTTCTAGCCTCTTTTATTTATGCGGAAGACGCACACAGACATCTTTGATTTTAATTAATCGTTTCAGTATGGGGCTAGATTCTCATCCAGAAAGTGATCAGGTTATTCCAGCATCCTTTCAGTGTAAGCTCAAGGTAAACTCACAGGAATCTGAACTCATTCATGTTGACCTTGTACGGCTGCACACAGGGACACAGGGAGAGGGAAGCAGACATTGTTTGGTTTTATCAGGGTGTGCATGCAGAGCTGATAGCTAAAGTGCAGAATGCATGCCGTACTGAAGGGTGGGATAGTGTGAACTATAACGGGCGGGGGTCCTTCGTGTCTGCAAAAAGCTCTTTTGCCTGTTGAACAATAGTTTAAAACTAAAGAGCACTTAGCAGGATTTCAAACATGCATGCATCAACAAAGTGTGCTGGACCATTCTGTTGAATTCTTCTTCCTCTCTACTCCTCCCCTTGCAATGAAAGAAGCATAACCGCATTATCGCTAGATTAATAAAATAAGCTTTGTATGAGTCTGTGTAGTGCTGTCTACCTGTGAGAATTATTTGGAAATAAGTGGACCCCCGAAAAAGCTAGTATTTGAAGAATTTTACAGCAGCTACTTTATACTAAAACATTTGGTGTGTTCCCATATTCATAAAAATCTTTTTAAAGTCTATATCAGATTGTGATATTGGCACAAGAGATGTTGATAAATAATGCTAACTGGCCTCATTTCCTGAGTTCTGCTAAACAATTTCCATTATCATGCAAGTTTTCCATTTCAATGAGAGAGTAGGCTTCTTATCCAGCTCGGTCTGGGTGTAGCTGCTGCTGCTATTGACAGATGTTGGGAGCTGGATGAACGTGCCATTGTAAAGCTTTCTGATGTGTTCAGCCGGCGCCTTTGGTGCTAAACACAAGAGCTGAAGGAACATTCTACCACGCACGAGTTGGCCTATTTTTATGATATTCCTTTATGGAAAAAAAACATTTTTCATTGTTTGTGTTTTGGCCGAATTCTTCATTTTCTATTAAATCGATATACTGAAAGATAAATGTTTCAACATGGGACTGGACTCAGAAGGACTGAAGATTCTGGACGGCAAAATTGTTAATTTAACTGTGGAAATGATCTCATCATCAAATGTATAAGAGACGATAGACAATAATGGGAAGCAGTTGTACATCTTTGTTTTTTTAAAGCATAAAAATCTAGATTTCAAAGAAAACTGATTCTAAAGAATTGCATAGCATCTTAATAACGATGACCAAAATCGATAGGCCTCACTTCTGTATTTAAAAACCTAGACGGGATTCATGCCAGTGATCAAAATCAGTCCTGAGATGTGTTTTCATGCTTGTGTTGAGATACTTTGGTTTTCTAAAATACATTATGTGTGTGGGTTTTTGTTTGTTTGTTTGTTTGTTGCTTTTCAGACACCTGTTTCTACCACAAAATATGCAAACCTTCTAGTGAATTTCAAACCTGAAGTTTGGGTGCTGTGACTCTCGTTGTCTGGTTTCACAGACAATTTTGCCATTTTAAACAGTTAAAGCCTTTTTCTATGTGAAAATTGTTTAGGTCTAGGGTTTAACTTTACCTATTATATTGATCTAATTCTTGACCAGAACCTGACGGACATTTGTTCCTTGTTTTGGTAATTTATTGAAAAGAGTCAGTCTTCTGCTGAGTACTTGAATCACAAGGAGAATCCAAGCAGCTGACCTGATGTCTTCTTGTCTCCCTCTGTCTCTGTAGGTTACCTGATAATGACGGATGACTGGTTCTCTGAGTATGTTTACGAGGTGGTGGTAGACAAGAGGTTCCTGACCGATGATGTCCTGGAAGTGATGCAACAGGATCCCATCGTACTTCCTGCCTGGGACCCGATGGGATCCCTGGCATAGCTAGAGAAATCTAGGTTTTAGCCCCACCCTCTGGTCAATTTGACTCCGCCCTATTCCTCAGCTGCTTTTACCTCTCCAACATTTCCCCAACACCTCCTTCTAAAACGGCCTGTACTTCTAGAAAAAATAATAAAGATTTTGTTTTCTTTTTTACCAGACTGCCTTTGTCTTTTGTCTATTTTTTCTTTCTTTCTCAGACTGCTGGAGGTTTATTCTGTTGCTTACACACTGCATGTATCTGCAATCTCAGCTCTGGACTTAATTAGTTGATTAGCTGCTGACAAATATTGTACATGGCCGTTAAGTTGTTTGAATGTTTTTAATTGAAGTTTATGTATTCCATTTTTGTGTGCATGTGTTTCACCAGGACAAAACAGCAGTTCATAGTTAAGTGCTGGAAGTAACACACTAGTAACGCAATCATATCATAACCTCCCGTCCCTGCAATCAGCACAGTGTAAACCAGCCCCTGAATAGCAAACAGCAGTCCAGATTTTTTTTGGACAGCGACGCAGTTTTCAGATGCAGTTGAAGTTTGAGAGACTGAACAAAAATGTTGTATTAACCCTTTGAGAAGTACAGCCAACTCGATGTGAAATTCCTTTTTTTTTTTTTTTTTTTTTTTAAGGGACAGAGAATTAACTGATAACCAAAAATGTTAATTTGTAACACTTGGAAAATCCTTTGCCGGAAGAAAAACCCACGGACATACCAAAAGAGCAGGTGTCCTCCTTTGCCATGCTTCACCAGGGCTTTGCTGCAGCCATCTGTAGAGGTGGGTAGATCAACGTCAACACCAGTATTGGTATTGACGACAATACAAGCAGGACAGACAATAGGAACCATGCTTTGTTTCTAAGTTCAAGATGTAGCCCACTGATTTGTGTTAAATAAATTAATTGTAGGAATGAAGAAACGTACCTCCAAACATGCACTGTGAAAAATGTCTGAAATGTTTTGTATTGACTGTCACGTCTATTTTATTTATAGCCTACAGCACATTTAAACAAAGTCAACACAAAGTGCTTTAGAGGTGCATTTACGTTCCAGGTCTCCAAAAAACCCAGTTCAAAAATGCAATTAAATTTGAAAGCTGCATTTTGTTGTGTTAACTAATTATAGTGGAAAATAAAAATCCCAGTTATCCAGGAGTCATTAAAAGGTGCACAATAGCTACATTGATGATTAGTCATCTCATAAATCATGAAACGCCGTCCTCTCCCAAATAACCTGCTTTTATAAGTTAATAGCGTCTGTGTCTGGCCCTGTGTTTACTTGCCAGCTGAATGATAGGAAGATTTGCAGTATCGCACATCACTAGCTGTCTGCAGTTTGGGGTTTTTTTTGTTGGGGATTTTCTCCTTTTTTTGTTTTGCACAAAAAGCACTTTTGCTGATCTTTAGCCGCCTCCTTTCTTTTCCTTTTTTTTTTTTTTCCCTCTCCGCCAAGCTGGTGCTGGTTGAGCTTAGTTCCATGTGTCAAAACAGTGCTGTTCCACAGCTTTTCTGCAGGTTTGTTTCCTTTTGTTGCAATGCCTGTTGTGCCCTTTTTCTTCTTGAGGCTGATAGTTGATTTGCACTTTGTGCTGAACCATCTGTACCTGCTCTCATAAAATCTACCCTTTATGGCCAAACCTCCTTATTTGTTTATACATATATATCCAATTCACCAGTGTAGTTTATCCTTTAAAAAATGGTGGATTTGTTCCTGCTATCTTGTTTTGCTTTTTGCAGCCTTTATACACTTTGTGAGGAGAAGGGAAGATCTATAGCAATCCAAACCTTACTGAATATCGGGCTCCTAAAATCAGAGCTTCAAAATAACATTTAACATGTTTTTCTTGTTTTTTATAAGATACCAAACACTTTCTATGATCCAGAATGTATATTTACTTGTATTTAGTTCTTGAAGTTCCAATGCAGAGGCATGCTGGATATTACTCTATATCTGCAGTTCTCAGACACTGGGCGATAATGTCTTATTTAGAAAACTGGTAATTGGGATGTGGTAATTGTGAAAAGTTTGCATCTGGATCAGGGTGATTTCATCCAGGATGAAAAAAACCCCCAAACTGCAGATAAGTAAGACGCATTAGCTAGTCTTAGATTGCACAATGTAGGATTTCCTAATCTAGATCACTGATAAACCAAACTGTTTGAACAACGGGTCCAAGGAAAAACTGCTGGGATGGAGAACACAGACTGACTGAAGGTGCGTAACTGGTACATGAGTGTATTTACTGTGATGCATGTCTGGTTCGGATGAAGCCTTTTATTTTTGCTGCAGGGTCAATAACTCTAGCTGTTGCCACTTCTGCATTTTTCCCTGTCACACTGCACTGCTCACTGGAGACAAATGAGCAGAAGAATAACAATCCTTGAAATATTCACACAAAGGTTAAGCGTGAACTGTTACTCCTACATCCTCCCACCGATCAGTTTACATTTCTTTAATTTATTTTCACTTCTAATAGTTTTATTCCACCCACCCCTTGCCCCCCGCCCTGTCCTGTGTCTGGCACTCCATTTTTCTGGCCTTCACCTGCAGATTATATTTCTTTATAACTATTTCACTTCTACTTACCCCCCTCAGTTTTCTTCCATCTGTCTCAGTCATTTCTGCCAGATGCCTGCAGGTTGACTTGACCCCCACCCAACACACACACACACACCACCATTAAGTCAGATGTGAATTATGGCAACATCTGAGTAGTTTTTGAAATCTGTACACTACAGGAGCTAGATATATCATGTAGGATTTAACCGCTGCCTGTTTATAACAGTCAGCGAATGGCCCAGCACATTTTTCCCTAGAAATCACCCCTCAGAGGAATGGCATTTTATCTGGGTTTAATTTAGAGAGGTGTGTAAATCTTAGCTGGTAAATCTCCTGGTTTCACAATATGTTCACGAGGGGAGGGCAGAGTAATTATTATTATAGCGATTCGTCTCTGTGTTTCACAGAACTGAAGCTGGAAAGACACAACTGGCATTAGAAATCATTATTTTCTATCAGTCAGTGTCTGGATTACATTTCCAATGACATTTTCTGGCCTACGACACATTTATACATGCAGCGGGCCTACATTACATTATTGCAGTACCCTATGCAGAGGTATTTGAATGCAGAACTGATTTTTCGTGAGAAAGAAGAAGTGGTTAAGTGTGACAGTAAATAGACCCCCTTGTATCAAAGTGTTTTTATTTTTTTTATTTTGTTTTAAAGTGAAGCATTTTTCATTGGTTAATCTGGGCGTCGGGACATCAAACAGCCTATCACGAATCAACAGGCTTCAAGGTTCAACAGGTAACTTGTTTTATCTCCTGGAGAAGAGTACTGTAGCTTTTGATGGGAGATATTGATAGTAAAAGATTTCAACACTCAGCACAACAGTTTTATGAAGACAAATTAAGGTTTGTGTAATTTTCAATGTAGACTTTGCGTTTATAATAGTGGGTTATCATCCAAAGGCGGATTTTTTTTTATTATCTTATAGCTTATATTGTCACACCTATGCTAACGAGCTAGCTGTTATTGTTCTTGTGTGAACTAGTCAAATGACCGCAGTAAATTAAGCGCTAAAACTGTTGTTTATTGTTGCGACACATAAACCAGCTGAGTATTTCAGAGGGGTCACAAGAGGGTTCGTTTGCAAACTTGGCCATTGCTTTCAACTTTTGAACTCAGTGTTAGTTATTTCCTCCTTTCATGTATTACAGCGAAAGTGTTACTGTTGTCGAGTTGGGTGGATTTTATTAGCAGGAAACGCACTGTAGATATCTGACGTCATAGCTTGTTGATAAGTAACACACCTGTGTGTCTCAGTGGTGGATCTATTCCCTACTCCAGCGTGTTGAAGTATCCTTGGGCAAAATAGTGAAGCCCAGAAGCAGCATCGGATATGTTTGCTCAAGCGCTTAGATATAGAGAAAAAATGCTGGTATGAGAGTGCGTGATAGGCTACAACATCCTTTGAATGCTCAGAGAAGAAACGCTCCAACTCTAAGTACCAGTCCATTTACCTTTAACAGTAAATGCACGATTACTTAGACACACTGCTCAAAAAAGTGAAAGGAACACATAGAGTCTGAATGTGGGAAAGAAATCATGCTGGTTATCTATACTGATATCAACTGGGTAATGTTTTAGGCATGAGAGCATGTCTCATCATTTATTGGAAATGAAAATTATCGCCCTACAGAGAGCTGAATTCAAAGACACCCTGAAAATCAAAGTGAAAAAATGGCAGGCTAGTCCTTTGCACCAGTGTAGGGTCTGACAATGACTCCAGGAAAAACACCCCAGTGTGTAATGGCAGTCAGAGTGCATACAAGTACTATAAGACTGGTATTTGTATAGTTTTTGTAGAAAAACTCTTTTTATATAAGCATCAGAATATTTACTATTAATGGTAAATGGACCTGCCCGAGTACTTTCAATACAGAGTGGTGTATTCCACTTACTATTAGTGTTAAATGGACTGGTATGTACATAAAACCAGTCCTTCAGACGTACCAGTAAGTACTATAAGACATGTACTTAAATGGTTAAGCAGAAAAGCTTTAACTATATTAGTACCAGTCAATTTACCATAAACAGTATATGATAAATGGAATGAATTAAATAAACCAGCGAGTTTGTGTGAAGTGAAGTGAGGAGCTGCTTTTATCCTAAAAGCTGTAGTTCATGTCAGGACATTTCTCTTTTTGTTTGCTCTACATTTTCTACAGTGTCTTCTAGGTTTCTTTGTAAAGACATGAGCTAAGAGCCTACCTCTAAACAAGTAATCTAAGGATTTTTTTTAACTTTCTGTTTTTGCGCTGTTGAGGTTAATGGCCATTTGATGTCAGTGCTTTCCTCTTTTGCAACCTTTTGCCTCTCTCGAAAGTTTTCTTCTCGTACGGTGTGTTACAAAGCAAGCCTGTGAACTTATGAACCTGTGCAGCCAGGCTTAAAAGTCCTGACATCAAAATTAGTCTTATGATAGTTTCCACATACAGCCGTTTGTGTCTGACAGGAAGAATTAGCCCATCGCTGAACCATACAGGAATGGTCATCGCACAACCGGTCTCATTACTGCCTCGCATTTCTTCAACAGTGTGTGTGTTTGCACGCCTGTGTGTGGTTTGCATGCCGTGAGGATTAACCTAGAACTTCAGCTGATGCTGATTGGAATGACGTTCAACACCGGCCTTTAACAAGAAGGAGAGTTTGTGTGTGTGAGAGTTGGTGAGGCAGAAGGAACGAGGACACAGTGATTATAATTTAATATCAACATGTCTGTGACTGTTTTCCCTCTCTGCTCAGGATGCCTCCTTTTATCTCTTTCATTTCATGTCTGTCACACACAATAAAGGCCATGTAGACTGACTGTACTACTGTACCTGGCACTGGTCCATTTGGCAGGATAGGTTGCAGGTGGCCATAAATGGGTTAGTTAGACCAGGGCACAGACAGCCTGGGACATTAAAAAAATCTCTCTCTCACACTCACTTCATAATGTTGGTGTTTCATCATGTTGCTTTTTTTTTTCTTTTTACATATGCAGCATAATTAATGTACACGTGCTCCTCTCTCATTCCTCTTTGACCCTTATAAATATGCACCAAGGAGTGCTGGATTAGGGTCAAGTATCCTTTTCTAAATCTCAGCGTGTGTGTTTGGGTGTGAGCGGACATTTGCATGCTCGAGTGTTTGTGTCTTAAATCCAGGCGGAGCAGAACGCGGCCCGCTGTAAGCCCAGGCATGTGTGATTTGTGTGATTGGGTTTAGACGGCGTTGGTCGGCGGCGACGTCTTGGGGGTCCAGATGACCGGATGCTCCACGGGCAACGCGCGCTGTCCTGCTAACAATATCAAGGTAAGACTACTCTGCCTGGACTCCTCACCAGCAGGTTCATCATATGCGATTTACTGCAATCAGTCCTCAGCTGTAAATTCATATCCAGCGAGTGTGTGAGATCTTTACATAGGCCTGGTGCATGTGTGTAACTGTTCAGCAACACCAGGAGGGATTTAGGAGATGAGGTGTTTTTTGTATTTTTATGTAAGCGTTGGATGGGAGTAGTTTAATTTCCTTTTGGGGCCTCTGATATCAAGGGTTCATCCTCATCTCTGTTATTAATCTCTTTTATGTGGATTTGTACTTTTCGAAGCTGCCAGATTTGTGACAAACTTTCAGTTTTTGGAGTAATGAATATGGAAGTAATTATCAGTAATGGGTTCATATTTCAACGAAAAGTGCGATGCACGCCAAATCAAAGCTTCTCGATGATTTTTAGCACCTCTTGCATTCTTCTCTATTTTATGCTCTCAATCTTCGTGGCAGGTGTTTTGTAATACAGAATAAAGAATGATGTGGCTGTAACCTCTCCGATGGTAATGCGTGGCGTTGTTCAACAGGTCAGCTCTCGCTGCTCCCTCGAGGACATTAAGCTGCTCAGTTTTGAGAAAATCCCCAAATAATTAACACAAACATCAACTGCCCATAGATTATAACTGCCAAGTTTTAGTTGAATCTCACTGTTGTGGTTTCAAGGGAAATAGGAATAAGTGCTGCTTGCAGATTGCTGGGTTTCAACATCCTTTCATAGCAGTAAAGAATATCTAGGGTGGATAGCCTTTAGCCTAATAATCGCTAATCAAATAAATAATGAGGCGGTCGTTTTTTTTCAGCCTTCCTGGAAAATATCTGCAACATCTCAAAGATGCTGTGTTCAATGTCACCAGGACATTTCTAAGGAGAGTCTTATTATGAACTGAACTTCATTTATTTAACCCATTGTACAAATATATATATTTCACCATCATAAACCAGAAAATAATGAGAATATATTTTTTGTCTCTTTTAGTTCCATTGCTAGCATTTATGCCCCAGACTGTTTCAGACTGTATTTTCGTGTTTATTTTAATAGTATAACTTCATAATGCTTGTAGCAGAATTTGCTGTTATTACCTAGCTGGTAATCTGTCCTTGGACACCTGTAGGACTGCCTTTTGTTTTAATGGCTGTGCCGCTTAACCAAGGGGAGCTTATGTCACCACTTGAGGTCGAAGTAAGAGGTCAAGCTCCTAAGCTGTGCTGGCAAAGTGTTTATTTGGCAGGAAGTGTTGGTCGTCTAGTAGTCAATAGAGCCTTTGTTTCCTAGTGGCAACATTTATCTTTGTCTTATAAACATGATATTATTATTTATTATCTTACTTCATTTGTGAAACTAAATCACACTGAAGACTCAGTTAGGAAAGTGTGAGGAAGTGACAGAGTTTGTAACCTGTGTCCCAGCTGGAATTTAACCTGTGGCATTGTGACTACAGGCTGTGATGCACCATTCCAAGGGCCGCTTTTGTACTTTTCACCTTTATATTATTTTCTTTAAACACAGTTCTTTAAAACACACAAAAAACCCTTACACATTTAAAGTTTAGACATGGGTCATAGCATTTGAAAGCCTCTGTGTGTCACTGTAAGACATTGTTTCCACTGACGTATCAATGTCATTAAATTGCTGTATTAATTGATGCTTTTGGCACAGCTGACTAAAAGTATAGTTGATGTCTTGACCTGATCGTATTGTCAGCAAGCACTTCGTTTTCATCGTAGCACAGCAACAAGTATTTAGATGGACTGTTATTGGCCAAAATTTAGGTTGAGCAGTCCGACTACATTTCTGTGTTTTGAAACTTGTATTAGAGCTTATGAGGAGGGTTAGGAGTATTAAGTTAAAAGCACATATATGTATAATCGCTCTGTGATTTCAAGAGAGAGCACAATAATAAGGTTATGATTTTCTTATGAAAATGTGTCTGCTGTTGAAAAAGCTGCAGTTCTGTCTGTTTTTATATTTGAAGAGGTGTCACTGAAGGGCTAAATCCAAATTTCTCACTCGCTGTACCAGTGTTCTTTGTGCTTGTGTCTGACGTATTCTGCTTAACGCGTAATCTCTCGGCTCCTAGATTACCACTTGTTACTTTATTGGATGACTTGGATTGTGATTTCCAAATTAAACTCAAACACAGAGGAGGTCAGAGGTTCAGACCAGGATAGAAAATGTGTTGATGCAGCCAAAAAGCAGACAAATCAAGCCAGGGGGTTGTGAATTAAACTGGTTTCTTTGTTTTGTAATAAGAAGAAGAAGTACAACAAAAATGAAAGCAAAGCCCAGTCACCCCTATAAACACTGAAACCTTAAAGGAAGGAAAGCCACTTAATTTGTGTTTGCACATCTGCTTATCAGGTCGCACATCAATCTGGAAAATAAAAAACCTGTTTTTCTCCTGGGAGTATGATTACAAAAGGTCCCACATTCTAGTTAAATTGTTTGTGCAGCACTGAAGGTTTTTGCCTCCCATTCCTGCCTGCACTGTTTATTTTTCAGTTAGCCAGGACTGAAGTTGGTGTGATGTCAGGAACCTATGAGAAACTATGGCTACTCTCACAGAGCTTAAAAAAAAACATAAAACGGTACAAACAAAAGGACTTCATTAAGATTCATGAATTATTTTTTAGTGTTTTTGTCTCTTATTCAATGGAAAAATAATGTTGAAAAAGCAAATTTCTTCAAAGCCCAAATAATAAGTTTCTCTGACATTTTCTTTCTCATCTTTTTGTCTTATCTTTTTTATTTTTACAAACTTAAACTATTCTTTTTGGTTAAGTAAACACCAAATCGAAAGTATAATTTCCCCCCTTTCTTTCTGTGCTATCGTCTACTTTTACCCTTTATTACTGCAACATCTTCTGTCAGGAAGTAACAGGCTTTGTTATGCATATTAATACTGAGCTGTGCTATGTTATTTTCATTATGTACAGCTATCAGATTGTGTTTTATTTGCCTTCATGTCAAATCTGCAAAACTGTGACACCACGTGTTCAGTGGGTTTCTGGGTTGATGCAAGACAAATGTTACGAATAACTGTCCTAAAAATAATATTTATTTTAACCCGTGTCTCTCAACTTAGATTATTTTGGAAGATCTTTTATTGTGCCAAATATACTACGAAGAGATAATGCTTAAAATATGCACTATAACTGACAGATGGATAATATACATCAATATTTAAGCTAGGTTGATATACAGCAGGGTATTGGCTTCTCACAAATCAGTGAGTAGCACATTGGTCCTAAGTTCAAATCTCCTGCCTGCTTTATCTGCCTGTTGCTGTGTGGGTTCTCTTCACAGTCCAAAGACATGCACATTAGGTTGATTGGTGACTCTGAATTGGCCATATGTGGATGGTTGTCTGTCTGTGATAGACTGGTGACCTGTCCGGGCTGCTTTCTGCCTTTTGTCCTATGATAGCTGGGATGGGCTCCAGCCCAACCTGATGTGAGCCAGATAGTGGCACTAGTCCACAGTGCAAAAATATAGTCAAAGGTAATTTTGTCTTTACCTAGCTATTCATTTCTAATAAATTAATTTAGTCAGAAAAACTGGCTGTTGGGTCCAATCTGATTGTTCATTTCTGTCAGGTATGTTCCGTTCAGATTAAAAGCTGGAAGGTTGGCTAATAGTGTTGACTGTGTTCTACAGTCTAGAGTCCAAAATTATTCAGGAAACCCCCTGAGAGTTGCCAAAGCATACTGTACATTATTTTTACTCAAACATTCCTGTCGTCTAAGGTCCAGACTATAGGCTGTTAGAAGCTGGCACAGAGCCCAAAAGCTTTGAGTTGTTTTAGAGTAAGAGATACTCTGAGACCCTCTTTGGGATTCTTGGGGAAAAAATCAAAAAACAAAACCTACTTATTAACTTACATATGGTTCACCAGGAGTGGAGACTTTGCTTTATCATATAATTATTTATTTAACACTTAAATAACACATATTGCTCAACCTCAGCTGTGTGAGTGCAGATATGGTTTATACAGCATGGGTGTGCGTGAGAAAGTGTTTGTGCATGCTTGTGCTTGTGTCTGTCTGCACTGCGTGTGAACATGACAGTGGTGGTAATGTTTAACCAAGATGGGACTTTTAATGCATTTCTTACAATCCCGACTTTTATTTTATTTAATATCAAAAATAAAAGCATATTTAAAAATTTGTTAAAGATAAATAAGTTCTCAGATGGTTTCATTCAAATAACAGAGAAACAACAAACTAAAATATTCATTATTTCTGACGATAACATAACTTTGTTTTTTTTTTATTCTTTACTTAATCATCTTATAAGCCCTCAGATTTATGTGCCCCCGTCCACCCACACACCACCCAGGCAGGCTGGAAATGCACTTACATGTTGACATAACAGTATTGCAGAGCCAATATTTTTTTATTTTATATATAAGATGTGTTACTGAACACCGGTTGTTATGGGGTCTGCTAGTTTCTGTTTCTCACAACCTAACTTGATATGTAAAGCAGCTTTAATGAGAGTATTTAATACTTTTGAACTGTTGCTCAAGTAAACAAAAATGCTTAAGTTGCAGCAACAACCTGGGGGAGTATAGGTACAGAGAACACAGTTGGACTACCACAGCCTTGCACCAAGTACAGTAAGCAAGATGATTCAGCTGCTCAGAGACTCGGAGCAGCAAGCAGTGTTTAAGTGAAGCTTTTAATTCCAAAGATTGCTAATGCACTTTAAACACACAGAAGTCAGCTTGTGAATAAATCAAATATAGCATTCGACGGAAAGACAGTATCTTGTAAAATGTATATGAGATCAACTGTGCAGTCAAATTGGTTGGAAAACCTGTATGTATGCAACCGGGGTCAGAGCAGCAAAGACTGCATTTCTGCAGAGCAGGTGCACGTTAGAAACTTTAGTAAAAAACTAGAAGACATTTTAGATTGACAAAATCTAAAAGTAAAAGTGGAAAGAGGGGGAGTAAAAGCACTGCAGCACAGCAGTGCTTTACCAGTGTAGTATGTTGGTGGTGGTGGTGGTGGTGGTGGTGGTGGTGGTGGGTGTGTGTGTGTGTGTGTGTGTGTGTGTGTGTGTGTGTGTGTGTGTGTGTGTGTGTGTGTGTGTGTGTGTGTGTGTGTGTGTGTGTGTGTGTGTGTGTGTGTTTGCAAGTAAGACGTACCCTGACACAGAGCCCCACAATGCCAGAAGAACTACTCGAGGGTAGGACTTCCCCTGTCTGCACAGTGTGGCTGTGTTTGTGCTTTAATGACAGTTCTGCCATGACCATACCATGTTGGATCTGTGCTCCAGTTCATCATTTCTGTTTGTACTATCAGTGTATCAAAGCAAAAACTTGATACTGTGATGTGCAGGTCTGTGCTCGCCTAATGATTCTTTATTATCTTCTGTCTGATTGCATGCATCCATGTATCCATCTGTGCATACATCTGCACGGCTGTGCTTCTCTGAACCAGGCATGTGTGGAAGTGTGTGTGTGTGTGTGTGTGTGTGGAAGTGTGGTTGGTTGTGGAGTGAGTGAGAGAGAGGGACAACAAGGGAGGGAGAGAGAAAGAGAGAGAGAAAAATGAGAGAGGTTTGAGAGCTCAATGGGCAAACGCGGTGTCCTGATGTGCTAGGGCACGCTGTTTCTCTAGCAAGTTTTTGCCATTCCACGGGATTCTTTAAGTTTTGGGTAGAAGTTCTTGCTGCCGCTCTTCACATACGATTCAAGCGCCACATGTTCTTCTTGACCTCTTCTGTTGTCTCTAAAGGTAACGTATGCATGCGGGTTGAGTACAACCTACAACTTTAGATTTTTGGTTTGATTTGTAGTGCTTTTACTTCAAAAGTTAGTAAGATTGCTGCAGAGAGTGTTTTTGGTTTTAATTTGGGTTGTTTTATAATGTCTCATTAGTATTTTTCTCACATCTCGTATTCTTTCAGTCTATCGTTGCTGAAATCTTGATGTTGTCATCTTACCGTCTCTTTCTTTATTAAAAATGACGGCAAGAGATTAAATAATTTCCTGTTGAGATCAGTGAATTTAAAGTTTGCACCACTGTATCAGTCTGTAGTGTTGATTTGTCTTTAACAATGGGTCTTCATGTATTTTTCATTATTATTTGTTTTTTTTTTTGGGGGGGGGGGGGGGATTCCCTGGTGATGAAGTTTGTCTGCACATAGAGTCCAGACAATAGCATTATATTGAGACCTTTCCCATTGTTTTCCTTCACTTATTGTGAGATTGTGTGACAGCTGATACATTTTGTTGTCTTTATGAGGTAAGTGTAGCTGAGGAGAATTTTTTATTTTTTTTGTCTCATTTTATTCTCACGTCTTTGATGTCATGGTAGGTCAAAAACAGATTTTCCATCGCGTTTTTTAAAATCGAGCAACACGCAGTACTTCTTTAACACTGGTGAGGATTCACATGGAAGTTATTGTGATGAAAAAATTTGGGGCTTTTTCGCTAGAAATTAAAAGTGTGGTTTGCAAGAGGAGAAGAAAAAAGTTTGAGTGGAGAGGAAGCGATCCATTGTTTCTTTTTGTGCTCGAGTCCATGTAGTTGACGGCGTCCTTTGTTGTGTGGTAGTCAGATGTCGGTGAGGAATGAATGTCGTGCCGTGTACAACTGCTGGACACTCGTTGTTCATTAAGGTAATGGCATTCCATGTAAATTGTGTCTTCCCACATTTTACAGTTCATTACTAATTGGGCTAACACTATAAACAAACGAATCCACTTTTGAACAGATGTCATAGTTTGACCCATCGCTCATGTGAAAGCATCTTGGATTATTCGAATCGGAATTTAATTTCTATTGCAAAACAAAAAAAAGAACAAAAAAAACAGCTTTAGGAAATGTGAGCTTTATGATGTGGTTTATGATGAATTCATAGAACTGTTTGCGCCTTGAGATTGAATTACATGTTTAGTTTTATTTGCCCGAGTTCTGTTTTGCATGAGTAAATTAAAAAAAATAGAATTTGCATTCGAAAAAAGATAAAAAGTTGGTTCTCATGCTGCGCAAGTCTTGTTTTTCAGCTTAACCTTTATTTTCTTGTAAAACTGCTAAACATATTTCAGCGCCACAGCAACCAAAGAACAACCTGTTGAGCTTTGCCCAGTGTTTGTTGTTGCTATGAAAATTAGAGAGCATCTTTTCTAGCGCATGTCCACAGATGCTCTTTTGTTTTTCTTTTTTTTCTTCCCCCTTTTTTTGTGTGCATTTCCTGCCTTCAAATGTGCTGCTGGCACTGGTATTTAGATTCTCTAATTTCTTCCCAGTTTACTTTGGTCAGATAAGCATCAAAACACGTTATGCAACTGATAGCGTAAAATGAGAAACAGAAGTAGAAGGCTCCGGTAAGTGAATCGACATGTCGCAGCAGAAACCCCTCAGTTTCCTCTGTTCCTAGGATTTATCCTCTTATTCATTATCATGTAAAAAAAGACTCTGTCCTGTTTTGTTTTGGGGTTTGTTTTTTTTTTACAGCCATTTTCATTTTTATTGTCTCATCCAGAAAAAGCAAACTGCCCTGAGGACTGCTCTGTTTTTATTTAGGTTTACTGCAAAGTAATTAAAAAAAGATCAGCTCTTATCCTGTGATTTACCCGTGTGTTTCCCCTCTGTGTGTTGCAGTTTGCACCATCACTGTGGGCCTCAGAGGACGAGCTGTTTGTGGAATAGATCCAAGATTCTTGTAACTTTTCTGCTAGCCACATCCTGTTCAAACACATCTCTCTCCTCTCGTATACCCTCCTCTGTCTGTCCTGCAGCCCGCTCTTATTCCCTCTTGCTCAACAGACCCTTACACATTTCAGTCCTCTCCCCACATACACACCCCCTCAATCTGGCCCCTTTCTCTTCTTTTAGCTTTCATTTCCCGTTCCTTATCTCCTTTACCTGCATGAGAAGGACAGTCTTCCCCAGTCTTGTCCCAAACTCTCACTACACCCCTCTCCTAATGCTTCTTTTCCACTAATGGGCACCATATCAGAGAGCAGCACCACATTCCCTTCATTGTCACTGAGAACCTCTCTCCACCCCTAACTACCTTGCCAACACGAATATCAACACAATCCAATGGAGACAAAAGATATGATGATGACGAGCATGCTGACAATGGACAAAGGGGAGAATGAGGGAGAGAGGGACAAGGAGAGAGAGGACATGGGGGGAGAAGATGATGGGACACAGCGTGAAAATGGCAGACTTATGCTTGCTGATGGGCTTGCAGACAGAGGTCCCAAGAGCATGACATCTGGCTCTGGCCAGCAGGTGTCCAATGGCTTCACAACATCCACCCCTCAGAGCCCCAGGGAGAGCCCAGGAACTGCAGCTTGCGCTGCGGGTACAGCCTCAGGACCCGGAGGCGGTACTGGATCCTCAGCACCTCTGGGAGGCCTAAGGACTCTGATGGTCCAGCAAACAAGCTTGGACAGGCCCAGAGAAACCTGGAGCAAGAAGATGGACTTCCTTCTGTCTGTGATTGGCTACGCCGTGGACCTGGGAAATGTCTGGCGCTTCCCATACATCTGCTACCAAAACGGAGGAGGTGAGGAAGCAAAACATGTTTGGAGGGGAGAAACGTGTCGAAGGGGGAAGAATGAGACATAAAGTGTGGTGGAATGGAGAGAGAGATGACACGTCAGATCCCAAGCTAAAGCAAACAGGATTTGAAGGATTAGACAGAAGAAAAGGCTCTTTCATACTCACTGCTGTGTATTCTGTAATTCACATTATGTGTTTTATATGTGACAGCTGAAGTCGGTCGACTGCTCTCGAGCTTTGCCGTTATTAAAGACTGAGTTAGATTAGGATGATTTGTGGTACTTCCCAATAAATGCTTTAATAGCTTACAAGGAGTGCCCCAATTAACAAAGTTGTGTATGGATAAATGCTTTGATGTAGCTTATTTCTTGCGCAATCGGAGGTACAAAAAGGTATGTCTTCACAAAGTCCACGCTTGTGTCTGCCCTGCTCTTTCTCTAGCCGATCCTGGCGGCAAACACAACCTCTTTTTATTGAATTTGCAATAATAAAGCCTTTGCAATTTCCTGTGTTCTGTGTGTGAGTGTGTGTGCCTCACAGAGCGAGGCAGAGATGAAGACTCGGGACACACTTGATAGAGGCAACAGTATTAATTGTGTTTTTTTCAGTGTCTTTCTCCTTGCTTAATAACCTGTCTCGCAGGCAGCTGCTCAATCAGCCCTTATCTTTGCTTTCATCTCACAAAGAGGCACAAGCACCGTCCCGTCCACACACACAAATGCAACACGTGCACATGGAAATAAGTTTACAATCAGATAGCAAGAAGGAAAGAGCGATGTGTTATCAAACACCCCGCAAAAGCCGAAGAGTCGGAGATCTGGCTGCCGTCCTGATGTTCTTCTGCTCATCTGTGTTAGGCCTTTAATTTTATTACTTTCATATTTTAGAACAAAGCCAACATCAACGTCGAGATCCTTTATGATAGGATTTTAGCAAAAATAACTCCAGAAAGCATAATAAATACAGCAGTGTTGTTTTTGAATAGATTGAGCTATATAAATAATAAGCTTTGGCACCTGTTAGGATTTTTACAGTGTTCTTAAATGGTGTGTGAAAGAGCTCAGTTTCTCTTGAGTGTAGTTGGCTTCTTACTGTTTTCCCACAACATGTGTTCATTGTCACGCATTTATTCTCCCTCCCAAATTTCTCCAACGTCTCTGTCCAGGTGCCTTTTTGCTGCCCTACCTGTTGATGGCAGTGTTCGGAGGGGTGCCTCTGTTTTACATGGAGCTAGCGCTCGGTCAGTTTCATCGCAGTGGCTGCATCTCCATCTGGAAACACATCTGTCCCATCTTCAAAGGTAACAGCGAGGGGTGTACAGAGAGAGAACCGATTATAGGGAGAAAGTCAAAAGCAACAGCTTGGACGAAACGTGGAAGAAGATAACTTTAGAGGGACAGAAAAGTTAGAGGTAGGAAAACAAAAAAAAAAAGACGAAGAAGGAGTTTCAAATCATCCAAGTCCAAGAGACAGCTCATTTAACCTCCCTGCCCCCCCACCCTTGAAGAGCATCCCTAGTTTCCTGTACCTCTAGTGAGATGTTCTGACTCTCTGTTATGGAAATTGTCACATTTTAATGCCAAATGCCAGATGCTCAGAAATTTGATAGTATGTAAACTGTCGTTGTTTGGAAATGTCACACACTCACCCAAAGGGAACCTGAATTAGCTTGAAAAAATAACCCACTGATGTCTGTGAGTGATGTAAGCAGTGAGTGATCTGGTGTTACTTATGTATTTATTTGCTTCAACTCACCCAGGGATAGGCTTTGCCATCTGTATCATAGCCCTCTACGTAGCCTTCTACTACAACACCATCATGGCCTGGGCCTTGTACTACCTACTGTCATCTTTCCGGCCCACTTTGCCTTGGTCCACCTGCACCAACCCCTGGAATACAGCCAACTGTAACCGCTACATGTCCTCAGACCACAACGTGTCCTGGTCCAACACCTCTACGTCCCCTGCCGAGGAGTTCTATACGTAAGTGCATGTAAGTCAGATGTAGTGGCATAGGGGGAGCTCTACGCAGGAGGGAGACGTCAGGTGAAGAAAGGGAGGATGACTTCAATTCCAGGGTTGGTTCTGGTGTGTGGGACAGATTCCCCACCATCATCCCCTAAAAACCCACTTCCCTTACTGGTGGTGAAAACAGTGCAGGGAGACTTCATTAGTATTTCGGAGTACGAATGACTGATTGGAGATTCTTTATGAGTGCATAAGTAATACAGAAGTATGAACCGCTCCTTTAGGAGCAGGTGAGAGAGTTTTTTAAGTACTGGATTATGGAAAAATATAAAGTATCAGAGAAAAGTAATGCTTGGTATTAGCCAGTAATAAAATATAAGTCCTCCAAGAGTTAACCAGGTTTTAATGTGCTGTTTTTGCAGCGATTAAGTCAGGGTCTTTTGAAAAACAATGTCCCTGTTATTCTTGACTGTTCTGGGTCTGTGCAGTCAACGGGCTCAGTCTTATCAGCACAGCGTCCGACTGCTGAGACAGATTCAGGGTTGACGCAGAGTTGACTTTTCCTAACGCAGGTTTAAAAGTAACAGATTCCACAACTCAGTCTGGCGCCAGAATTTCCTGTTTTTTTAGCACAATTCATGTCTCAGTTTTTTCATTTGAGCTCCTGGTGCTTAACCTGTGCCCACACACTGACCTTACAGTTTGTTTCTGACTTCTTTTTTTTTTAGCTTTTAAGAAAGTTGCGATAAAGTTTGTCTAAACCCTTTTGAATAGTAATAGTCTTGTCTTACGTACTGATGGTTTTCTTTCTTTTCTCGCTGGTCCGCTCATATCACATTTCCTTCTTTCCGTGCTCTTTCTTTTTCCTCTGCTTTCCTTAATGTTCCAACATTCCCTTGTCTCCAATCCCATATTGTTTTTGTCTTTTATCCATTACTTCTGCATAATATGCCCTTCCCTTCCTGCTTGCTCTCCTCCTCTTCCACTTCCTACACTTCTTCACCTCTACTCAGTTACTTTTTAGCTCCTGTCCTCTCGTGTCGATTCATCTGCATAAAATGTCTTCCTTGTCTCTCCTCTTTGCATTTCATTCAACCTCAACTTTCAACACAAACGCCCTTTCTTGTTTTCTCCTTCCAGCCGGCAGGTGTTGCAGGTCCATCTCTCCCCAGGTCTGCACGAGTTGGGCTCTATCAGCTGGCAACTGGCTTTATGTCTGCTCTTCATCTTCACCATTGTTTACTTCAGCATCTGGAAAGGAGTCAAGACGTCTGGAAAGGTAGCTGAAGGGGTGCCTGCATGGCTGATGGGGGGTGTCAGTTAGAGCAGATGGATGGATTGATAGATGGAGACATATGGACAGAGGAAAAAAAACAGCAGTTATCCTGTCCTCTCTTTACCCTCATTATATTCATCATCGAGTGTGGAAAAGTTGATTAGAAAGGAATGAATATCAGAACCTAGCTAAGGCAATATAAGACCATTTTTAGACATAAAGTTCGTGCCCTTATGTTCAGATAAAGGAGTAAAACAGACTGGTAGAAATAGATTTATACTGTAAATCCTACATTTTTATTTTTTATTTAACCTTTACTTATACAGGTAGTCCCATTAAGACCCAGTGTCTCATTTACAAGAGAGACCTGCTCCAGACAAACATGTTAAAATTGCAACAATAATATTTTAAAAAAGAAGCTAAATATGTCTAATGTGCACAGTCATATTAAAAACAAGTTTGAAATCTGAAAGTGAAATCAATTGAGAGAACTTCAAATCCTTCTGCAATGTATTGCATGAAGACGGGACAGAAAAGGAGAATGCCTTCTTCGCAAGCTCTGTACGAACTGATGGAACGGTGAATGTGATGTCCGGAGACCCCAGTCTAAACTGTTTACGTAACATGTACTCTGATAGGGCAGTAAACTAGAAATAGATTCATAGATAAAATGATACCAATGAACATCCTTGCGTAAGACCAATGAGGACCAGTACAGTGGTGTTTTAAAGGTTTACAATCAGTCATAAATCTTAGTGCTCCATGATAGACAGAATCCAAAAGATGAAGAGTGAGCAGAGGCATTCATATAAATTATGCCACCATAATCCAGGAAGGGTAAAAAAGTGGCAGCAACAAGCCTTTTCCTTGCCATGAAAGAGAAACATGATCTGTTTCTGAAAAAGAACCTCAGTTTCTTTAATAGATGGTCAATGTGTGGCTTGAAGAAAAGATTTTCATCAATCACACTAGCTAGGTATTTGTATGAGGCCACAGTTTCAATAGAAATGGCTTGAGCAGATAGAGAATGAAGTACTGCCGGCACCCTCTTTCTGTTTGAGAACAACATGACTAAGTCTGAGCTGACCCAGCTGAGACTGAATACTATCAAAAGCTAGATGTAATTGTTTGAAAACCATGTCAATGGTACGAGCACAGCGATAAATAATTGTATCATCTGCATAAAAACGAACAGATGCATCTAGATTCTGTGCAACACGGTTGACATAAATAGTAAATAATATAGGCCCCCGGACAGAACCCTGCGGCACTCCATTAGTGACATTTAAAAAAACTGGAAGATTGAGCTGCACACACTGCTTACGGTCCAAAAGATAATTGGAGAACCAGTCAAATGCTCGGACTGAAAGGCTTATTTCCAGTAATCTCTGACCTAAAATACCATGGTCAACAGTGTCGAAAGCCTTTGATAGATCAATAAAAAGAGCTGCACAGTAGTTCTTGGCTCAGCTATGATATTTGCTGCCACGCGCAAGAAGAAGGGACAAAGACTGTCAGGACCGGCCAATTTTTTGTGCCGCGGCTCTTCAAAGCCTTACATACCTTTTCTACCATGAAAGGTGTAAAGAAAAGAGTGTTAGTAACCGATCTGCTAGCAAAGTTGTATGCAGGAGGTTTACCATCAGATACTGTGCTAAACAAAGAACAAGAAGCAACAAAGTGTTTGTTTAAAAAATTGAGCATTTCAGTTTTGTCTGACACAGGAATGAAGTCAATAATTAAGTGAAGAGGTAGCTCTGAGGAATGAGAGCTGGCAGGGAGAGACTTTATAGTTTGCCAAAACCTCCTAGGGTCGTTTATACTGTCAGTGGTTAAAGTCAGAAAGTACGCTTCCTGATGGAGGCAGTAAACTGATTACGCAGCTGACAAAAACATAGCCAATCATCATCGGATCCGGATTTTCTCGCAGCTGCCCAGGCCTGCTTTCTCTCATGTAGGAGGCCAGCCAGTTCCGAATTGAACCAGGGCCTGACCTGGCAAAAGGGGCATGTTTGTCCACAAAATAGATAAAACTCTCTTGGAAATATTTCCAAGCTAAATTTCCAATGTCAGTCATTGTAATACGACCCCAGTTAAAACTGAATAAATTGTGAAGAAAAGCTTGCTTTTGGTGTTTCTCCCAGCACCAGCTATGCAGTGATCACTCAGGTCCTTGGCAAAAACTGCCAATGTGGAAAACTTCTGTGGCACATTGTATAAATAAAGGGTCTATAAGAGAAGATTTATCTGGGGATTTGGAATTAAGGTGCATGGGGCTTTGAATAAATGGAATTAGACTTAAAAACAAGCAGTGTGCCTTAAAATAAACAGAAACAGAAGAAAGCCAGCCCCAATTAAAATCACCTACCAGAATGATTTCATTTAAATTCAATTCAGATAAAAGTTGAACCAGAGAAGGTTACGTGCTGGGGTAAGCAGATGGAAGCCGATAGCAGCCAACAACTATCATGGAGTGATAGAACAGATTAATAGTTAAGGTCAAGATTTTAATTGCTTAGGTGCCTTTTCTGGAACGGTCAACTGCTACGTCTTTATCCAGTATAGCTTTGGATAGCCAAGTCACAGAAACAACATTATATCAGCACCAGTTGAAGGGGCCCAGATTCTGAACATATCCATCTTAGGAAGCACTCTATGCTGGTGTCTAATCTGCTGGTGTTTCACATGCAGCCAGAAGCCCAGGGTTAGGTTGAAAACCAGATAATAATCATCTCCAGTGCAGATGTCACACAGCCTATAACCACTAGTCATGAGTCTAAGCGGTTTAGTTTGCTGCTAGCATGTCCTCCAGGACTTCATTCTAGGGCAAAACAGGGCCAGGTGCAAAGCCCCTGCAATGGCCAGGAAGGGTGACAGCTGCCCAAAGAGCATAGCATCAGATCCGATCGACAGGACACTGAATATTGCCTGAAGGTGCAGGCCCTAGCGGCAACCAGCGGTCACTAGCGATCTAGCGAGTCAAACCCCGGGGATCCTGGGCAGCAGCAGCTGGCCCGCTAGCTGCTGTCAGCTGTAGCTCACTCGTCCGCTGCTGTCAGCAGTGTGTCTAATGCTGTCTAATGCTATCTATTGTACAGTAACGTAGTCAGTGAACGCAGAGTGGACCACAGAAACACTTTTTTAAGCATATAAAGGTTTATTAAAATTAGAGTAAAAAAGGTTCTTTGCTTTCTGTATTAGGTAGTTTGGGTGACTGCTACCTTTCCCTATTTGGTCCTCCTGATCTTGCTCATCCGTGGGGCCACCCTGCCCGGGGCCTGGAGGGGTGTCGTCTTCTATCTCAAACCTGACTGGGAGAAGCTGCTTTCCACTACTGTGAGTCTGTTGGTTCAGTGTGACAAGGTCCATCATCAACATATGTAGCGAGCTCAGATCCTGCCCTCTTTCTCTTATTCCTCAATCATTTCTAAACGCGTGTCCTTCACTCCCATCATTATTTGTCATCACTTTACCTCTCACTCTCTCAAAGGTCTGGATTGATGCAGCAGCTCAGATCTTCTTCTCTCTGGGTCCAGGATTTGGCGTGCTCCTTGCCTTTGCCAGCTACAACCCGTTTCACAACAACTGCTACAAGTAAAAACTTTTGTTAATGAGTTCATAAATCAGTGACGTCTGTTTGCTTAATGTCAAAATGCTACTCTGTGTTTACTGAAGCTCAGCAGAAATGTTTCATCTCTCAAATCCTTTATTTAACATATGTCACCATGAATATTGACATATCTTTATTGATGAAATTACCAGAAGGTTAAATCCTTTGCGTAGGCGCTTTAACTTTGTCATCTTTCTGCTAAACACTTGTTTCCTCTATCAGAGATGCGTTGGTCACCAGCTCGGTTAACTGTCTGACGAGCTTTCTGTCTGGCTTTGTCATCTTTACTGTGCTGGGCTACATGGCTGAGATGAGGCAACAGAATGTGGACGCTGTGGCAAAGGATGCAGGTCGGGCCCCGCACCAACACACTGCAAGAAGTTCTTTCTCCAAACTGAAGTTGTTGGAAATTTATTCAGAATAAACGACTGAATCTCCGATGTTTGTTGGTGGAAGTTTGGATGGCATATAAATACCAGGTCTCACTTTTTTTCTCTAGGTCCCAGTCTGTTGTTCATCATTTATGCAGAAGCCATAGCAAACATGCCTGCTGCCACCTTCTTTGCCATCATCTTCTTCCTCATGATCATCATGTTGGGTCTGGATAGCACGGTTAGTTTTCCGATGACTCATTTTAGTATTAAAGTCAGTCAACATTCTTTAAGGTTTGCTCCTCGCATTTAGGGGCGATCGTGGCTCAAGAGTTGGGAGGTCACCTTACAATCGGAAAGTTGCCGGTTCGAGCCCCGGCTTGGACAGTCTCGGTCATTGTGTTCTTGGGCAAGACACTTCACCCGTTTGCTTACTCATGGTGGTCAGAGGGCCCGGTGGCGCCAGTGTCCGGCAGCTCTGCCTCTGTCAGTGCGCCCCAGGGTGGCTGTGGCTACAATGTAGCTTACCATCACCAGTGTGTGATTGGATGGGTGGATGACTGGTTGTGTAAAGCGCTTTGAGGTCTTTAGGGACTATTAAAGCGCTATACAAATACAGGCCATTTACTATTTAATCTAAAATATTCACTTGTTGCCTAACTCCCAGTTCTTGGGGATGTTTCATATTTGTCTTCTTATAAAAGGGAATGCCTCTTTTTCTTTGACTGTGATTTCACAGTTGTGCTCATTTCTCCTTCAACGCACTGGGCATTATTTGTCCTCTGTGTTCAATTTTGAATAACATTCAGTGAAAACAAAGTGATAGGAGTTTCATATCACTATTGTGTGATGGTCTCGTCTCCATAAACCTTTGTTTATCTGCTCGGAGGCAGCCAGGTGGAGAGATCCGTAAGCTCTTATCACGAGCTGATAATCACTGTAGAACCTTCAACGGGGATGCTATGCTGTTTGATTTTATGACTGAGGATATTACTGCAAAATATGTCGGTGTACATGACCTCGAGTTGGAGCAGTTCAACACCAAGTCCAGAAGCAAAGCTGTGTATCTTTGCAGCATTTGCAAGATGAGACAAACAGCACATAACACAGATGTGAAATTTTCACATACATGACATATAGCTGCCCTAACTTTCTTTTCCTTCTGCCCCATCTTAGTAAGTAAGTTTATTTATATAGTGCTTTTTAAGATAAAACCCGTCAGAATGTGCTTTACAAAGGTATTGAAAACATGGTCAAATAAACACACCTGACCTTATTTTCCTCATCTTGATGTTTTTCTTTTTGACCCCAGTTTGCAGGCTTGGAAGGAGTAATCACAGCTATGCTAGATGAGTTCCCTCATTTGCTGGTTAAGAGACGAGAGTGGTTCGTCTTTGGCCTCGTGTGTGTGTGTTACCTTGGAGCTCTCTCTACACTTACATATGTAAGTATATTTGGGAATAATCACATTACTGTCAAAAGAGAATGCAAGTTACCAACAAAAGATTTCATTATTCAGTCTCCATAATTTCCCAAATTCACTCAGTATATATCATAAGATTATAAAAACTTGCTCACACTGGTAAAATAAGCTTGAATTTTGCTGCTCTGTTTTTATGCAGCGTATTGTGTCGCAGTTACCAATCTGCTGAAAATCAGATTAGAGCAGCCTCAGTAATCCATGTATCTCCAGCCCTCATTAAAGTAAGACAGTGACCACCACAGATTTCTGCTCAATTAAACACTCATTGTCTTAGGCTTGGCAGACGAACACTGTTTCACAAGTTGCATAAGTCATTCATAGAAAATGTTTCCGAAATAACTCTCCTCCTGTTCGTCCGTGTCGTGTCTCAGGGAGGAGCGTACGTAGTGAAGCTGTTTGAGGAGTACGCTACGGGCCCTGCAGTCATCACTGTGGTGCTGCTGGAAGTCATTGCGGTGTCCTGGTTCTACGGTGAGTGGTGATTTTTGTGGCGATGGTGGAAATTTGTGACTTTAATGAGAATCGCAGTGTGAATAAGTGATAAAAATACAGTGTAAAGTATAGTTCTGAGCGTCATTTGTGGCACAGCTGCCTTGTCAGTTCACATAGAAGAAATGAGACAAATGTTCGCTGTTGATATTTGGCTCTGAGGTGTTTCGTGTGTCTGTGTGCGTTCTGCAGGCACCAACCGTTTCTGTAATGACGTGCAGGTCATGCTTGGTTTTTACCCGGGTTGTTTCTGGAGGGTCTGCTGGGTGGCCATCTGCCCCTGCTTTCTGCTGGTCAGTGTCATGCACAGCATTTGCACACTTACACTAAGTTGTATTAGTTGCTGGAATTAGCAGTTTGAAGAGTAAGCCCTTGCAGGTAAAATAGTTTTAGCAGCTGTCATTTGCTTTTTAGCTGACATGCCCGGTGGTCAGATTTACCTTTTATATTTCATTCTTTTATTATGTCTGATCTCTGATTTGTTCCCTTTCTCAGTTCATCATCATCAGCTTCTTGGCCTTCCCTCCAGAGGTCAGGTTGTTTGAGTACCAATACCCACCATGGACCACTGTCCTGGGCTACTGCATCGGGGTGTCGTCATTCATCTGTGTGCCCGCCTACATGGTCTACTACCTGCTCAATGCTAAGGGCACATTCAAACAGGTGCAGAATTTCTGAATTCTCTCCTAACTCTGTTTTTCTCCATCTATCCCGTCTCCTCTCCTGACCAACTGATATTTCTGGAACAACAAAGGATTGCTTCTGGCCCTTTTCTTTTCCATGCGCTGCCAGGTTTTACTCTCTCCTGTGAACACATGACTGGAGATCAAAGGAACAAGGTGGAGGCCCGGGCCAGAGATTAGCAAGAAAAAAAGCAAATAGAATAGGCGACCAAACACGCGCGCACACACACACCCTGCAGCGGATGTGTAGCCTGTCACGTTGCTGTAACTGAAAGGTGACCGGACGCCGTCCGTCAGCAGCGCTGCAGCATCAAAAATCAAATCAGTCATCAAATTGTGTTCACCAGACACATACCAGGTGTTTTGCATAACACCTTGTAATGCACATTATGCATTGTGAATGCAGAGCGAATGCAAAAGTCTGCATCGTTATCGTCATCACTGATATTAAAATCTTGTTAAACCCTGTGTGAGGGGTTGACAGAAGGGAGGAGGACATCAAAGAGGCCGCTAGACAGACCTTCTGTGCCTGTCGCCCTGTATTGACTCTGCTGCCAGAGCGCACAATGACACCGACACAGATCGACAATCACAAGTCATGTTTTTGTGTACATGTGAACGGAGATGGCGAGCGTGTAAGTGAAACGTGACAAAACAGGTGGCTGTGTTTTATCAGTAATCGAAGGTGTTTTGTGTTCTTCTACATTGTTTCAGAACAAAACAATATGACAAATATGCTCTTTTTAAGATCTTAATTCAAGCAGTGTATATTTTACCAATAGATACTTCTTGATGTTTTTTTGGGCAGGGTAACTAATAATGATACCATTGTCACTACTAAAACTGCTCTGTTTACTCTATATGTCACTATGTCATATATGTCTTTTTTCTTCTCTGTCTCTTTTTTACTCTTTATCCACAGCGTCTGTTAAAAAGCATCACTCCAGTGCCCAGTGGGGACAGCCACAGAGATTTTATTGTCACAAATGCAGTCTGACCAAACCCTGACCAAAAGAAAGGTGCAACTCTACCTACCTGGAGTGCCCTCTTCTGGACATACTGCAAAACTACAGGACAAGGGGGCTACCTTTCACCGTCTTTGCCTCTTTTCGTGCATCTCCTACACTCGTTCCAACCAAGATGTAGAAATTTGAACGGAGTTAGATGAAGCCAGGCGTTAGTTGATATGTCTAGCTTGGTTCAGATCGGATCCTTGTGCGGTTTTTTGTTTTTTCTTCTCAGTTTTGCAGAATCTCTGTGGTCACCTTCTCATTTCTGTCCCACCTAAAAGGGGTCACCAGAGTCACTCAGTGACCAGGTTTTTCTTCAGGTCACCCAGCTCTAACAGTAATTTTATATAATAAGTGATAAGTATGACACAATTTCTTTGATGTAGACAGTAAAACATGAACCCAAACAGGAGATACTGTACAATGAACTCAGTCAGCGAAGGCCAGATAAATACATTACAGTCCACTCTGCTCTGACTGTTAATGGTTTTATTTTTATTTAATGCTGTTAAGTTATGCATTCTAATATGTAGCAAAATTCAGGTATCTTTTACATCTGTTACTGAAGCCAAATATATGATATCTGTTCTGTTCTTGTTTCTAAAGCCGTTTCAATATTGTCGTGGTTTTGTTGTGTTAACTGTCAGCCTGTGTTTATTTGGTGGCATCTTGGCGGAAGGACAGATCTGCAATGAGGTTCCTACACTGTGAAACACTGTCTGGTAGTGGTATGGATGTGTACATTTGTGACTGTGTGTGGTCATGTAAAAGAGAGACTGTTATAATAACCAGTGGAAAGTAACCACTTGTATTCATTCTTGTAACTGCAATATAACACAAGTTTATTTTACAATGTAGCAGTACTGTCGTTGCATCTTTCACCACACATTACCAGACTCTGTGCCGATGGTCTTTGTTTAATTACACTCACGCTCTGCGCTCTGCCGTCATACTGCGCAACTGTCAGTAAGAGAAGCCAAATATGGATCAGAGCTAATACCATCACCAGTATCACAGTCTGAAAGTCAGCGTTACTGCCATTTACTTTCTACCAAAAAATCTGTGTGCCTGTGTGTGTGTGCGTGCATGCATGCTCCAGAGAGTATCTGTGTGTATGTAGGAGCAGGAGTTAAAAATATGGAGAGTACTGTACATGTACATGTGTATTTACTAGTCAGTCTGGTATTAATGTAATCCTGTGAATGCCTGTCTCCTCCTCATTCTCCCGTTGACGTGCGAATGTGTGCGCGTGTGTATGTGTGTGCGCACGTGTGTGTGTACACCTCAGGTAGTATGTTGTACGGGTTAGAGGTGTTCAGCCCCTTTATGTGTGCATGCAGTGGTGTGTATGTGTCCTGTGCTACAAATGTGTGTGTGCGTGTGGGTGGGTGTCTGTGACGTGCTCCTGTTGTCTTGTTAAATGCCAAAACATCTTATGAAGAAATTAAACTCCCTCTTGCCTCGCTCTCTCGTACCTCTCAAGCTTATCTGCGATCCTTGTATGTCAATAAAAGACTATTGAGACTACAACTGTATAGAATAAAGATATATATATATATATAAATATATATATATACAAATAAATATATGGGAAATAACAGATAATAAAGATATATGGAATTAAACAATGAACTCTGTCATCTTGTTATCTGTAAGTTTTTGTGTTTGTCCATTCTTGTTCACAATTTGATGGATTCAAGCAATCAGGAAGTGCAGAGTGTGTAATGATCTTTCGTCCCAATAACTTAAATTTTTATCTGTATAACTTCATCTCTGCGGAGGAAATTTGGTCCGGTCTTCTTCATAGTGTTTCGTCGGCTGATTGAGGTTTGCAGGCATTTGTTTGTACCCAGTTCTCTTTAGATCCTGCCACACCATTTCAATAAGGTTCATGTCTGGACTTTGTGCCTTTGCAACACCTTGATAGTTTGGGATCAGATGGTTTCACATTTGTCTCTAAAATTTTTGTATACAGTACCCAGCATAAATGAGTACACCCCCTTCAAAAAGTATGAATTTAATCAGTAGCTCAATAAACAAACAAACAATTTCCAAAAATTTCACAAGGCTGAGTTTTATTGAACACTTGTTTAACTCCATAACATGAAATTAAGGTTAATAATATAACTTAGATCACAAAATCTTCAGTTTTACTACATCTAGTATTTTGTATGACCACCGTTTTGTTTTTTTAAGGACAGCACCAAATCTTCTAGGCATGGAATGAACAAGTTGTGACATATTGCAACATCTATCTTTTTCCATTCTTCCAGAATAACCTCTTTTAGAGCCTGGATGCTGGATGGCGAGTGATGCTCAATTTTTCGCTTCAGAATTCTCCACAGGTCAGATCAGGAGACATACTAGGGCAGGGATAGCTCAGTAGGTAAAGTGGTCGCCCCATGATCGGAAGGTCGGCGGTTCGAATCCACTTAACGGCTACCCTGAGGTACCCCTGAGCAAGGTACCGTCCCTACACACTGCTCCCCGGGCGCCTGCTTAGTGGGCTGCCCACTGCTTCACTGAGTGAATGGGTCAAATGCAGAGAAAAACAAGTAATTTCCCCATGGGGATCAATAAAGTATCCATTATTATTATTATACTTGGCCATTCAATCACCTTCACCCTGTTCTTCCTCAGAAATGCAACAGTAGCTTTAGATGTGTGTTTTGGATCATTGTCGTGTTGGAAAAGTGCACAATGACCAAGTGCACAGAGTGATGGCAGCATCTTCTTCTGCAGAATAGAGCAGCACATTGTTGAGTTCATGATACCATCGATGAAATGCAGCTTCCCAATGCCAGCAGCACTCATGCAACCCCACATAAGGACACTGCCACCACCATGTTTCACTGTAGGCACCATGCTTTAAAATACCCTTTAAAATCCTCACCTTTATGATGCCATACAGTTTTAAAACCATTAGTTCCAAAAACAGTGATCTTTGTCTCATCACTTCAGTCACATCAATAAATCATGAGACTCACCTGTGGTTAAATGCCTGTTAATTCGAATTTTGTAGTTTTAGGTGTGGCTTTTCTCCTAAGACTATAACTGGGGTGTACTCATTTATGCTGAGCACTGTATGTGCCAGATACCACCACCACTTTTGTCCTGTCACCCAGGGGACAGTCAAGGGCGAACAGATAAGGTTAAGAACTCATGCTCAAAAAAACAATTCAAACTCCAGAACATAAATCAAACTAAAGAAATCAGACTTATCGGCAGAAGCATAACACAACAGAAGAAGATATTAACAGACACTCTGACAAAGACTGAAGGAAGACTAAGGCTGTAGATATACCTGATATCTGAGAAACTGGAAACACCAGGACCACAAAACACATCTGAACTTAATCAAGGTAAGGAGACGGGGAACAAAATGATAGACAAAGCACAAGCGGCACATGCTCATCTAAGTATAACAGAGGCAACTAAAATAGAAATATCTAACATAAAAATAGCAACTTGACACAGGAGGGAGAGCAAAGGGAGTAACTTCACAAAGAAATTGTGTCCAAGGCTGGAAATCTCACAGGAACTAAAGGAAACACTTGGACCAATTAACATTAAACCAAATAACAACCACAAATTTAAAAATAAGCCCAGAGAACCCACAGAGGAGGACATTGTTCCAGAAATCTTGTGGTTTGTTCAAAACCTAGGCCATGCTGCCACTTTCATTTTAGAGACAAAAGCCTTTCTCCTGATATCCCTGTGTTGGTGTTGTTTCTATATCATTATAACAATGTTGATATAGAAACAACACCAACACAAGATCAGCTTTGCAACTGACCAATGATGTTGTCTGAGCATTCAGTTAGCACTAGCCTAGAAGCCAGCTAATGCTATTAACGATCATGAGTAAATTAAATTGGGTTAACAGCAAACCCAACTTGATAATATATTTATTATATTGTATAACTTAATAAAGAAAACAGTTGAACTTCTGACCATTTGTACTACAAGAGAGTTTTGTGTTTTAAGATGATGCAGGAACCACACCAAGACGGGAATATCAGATATATCTTCTCCTGGTAAGCCTTCCAAGAAAGTCATACTTTTCAGTCTTTGTTGGTGTATAATTGGGGTGACTTTGCAGGGGGCTCCACTCCTTGGAAGAGTTTGGGTATCTGTGCTAAAATACATGTAAGTGCTCTAGGCTGAGAAAAATAAAAGATTTGATTATCTTATGAGATTCCTCTGTGTGTCGCTCTCTGATGACAGTCTGTTCGGGTAACAGCTCAGATACAGTGTAGTAATATTTTGTGAAAAATGATATGTAGTCTTAAAGGTATAAGCATCAAAGCCCTCTGCAAGTCATCTGTTGCCGTGGGCTGTCCCAACCTGTCAGGATATTCCGAGTTTGTCTATCAAACTGTGTGCATCTGTGTGTACAATTACACAGAAGGTAATAGTTTCTTGTCATCACTGATTAATCCTGTAACTGAAATCTGCTATCAGCAGCATTAGCTAACAGTCTTGTGTTCACAGAGAGACACACACTGACATGAACAATAGAATATGAGGAGACACGCGTGCGTATGATTCCTGCAATGCTGAGATGTTGATCTGAAGCTCACCCATCTGAGCTGTGAATATGCATCAGATGAGCAGTTCTATAAATGTATAATAGTTCTGTTTGATTCTGAAAATTTTGGTAAACTTCAAGTAAAATACAAGGCCAATACCAATGCTTTTAAAGTATAAATGCAGCTTGTATAGGAGGGAGCGGAGTCTCCTGATTTATCAGATGAATGATCATTAATTTGTAAACTGAACGGATATGGACTGATAAGAATTTAGTGATTCTGATTCTCACTTCCAATTATCAATTATCAGTTTTCACTGGGTCCTCATTGGCCACCACAGCAGCATATCAAAGACATTTTTGCATATTAATGTGCGGTCAAATATTTGTGGAGGTATTTCCCCTCTTTGTTGTGATCAGTGCCGGGGTGGTTATTACACAGAACACTTTTCTTAAAGGTAATGCACTAAATTACTGAATTACTCCCAGAAAAAAGTAATTCATGACGCTGCTCTTTCCATTAATTTTGCATTTCTCCATAAAATGACTTGGAACACATTGTCTCAAAATTACTGTTTAACAACATGAACCGGAGGTTACAGTTCCTACCTTAGAAACATGAACAAGTAGAAATGGAGGCTGCAGCCTGACTCCATTTGTTACATGTTGAAGTTCACGGTCTGGCTGTCGGGCTGGGGTCGGCATTCACTCTGGGCGCTTGTTAGCTTAGCATTAGCATCCTGTCTGCCCAGGTGCTTGCAAAGAGCCAAAGTTGTGTTCGCAACAAATGTGTTTTTTTCTGCCCTGGTCAAGTTTGCACTTTACCATTATTCTTTTGTTCTTTTGGCGAATACAAATTAAAGCTAATGTGCATATGTGCTCTACAAGAACTTCAATTCCTGTTGCTAAATGTAACAAAACACCATTTCATGTATTTTGAAAGTGTTATTTTTCAGAGCTGGGATGTAAATGTTCGTGTTTGATGTTGTTTTTTCCTTCCTAAAGAATAATTTCTTCAACACAGTTCAGTGGACTTCATACTGAACTTAGAGGATGGAAACAATCGATCGATCCTATGAAGCTAGTATTGATCCGATACCAGCATCAGCGTTGGTATTGATACTATGGAAAATAAATTTTTTTAAATTATTTTGGTAAGCAGTTTTTCTCATTTTCCATACATCAGCTGCTCCATCTGACAAGCTTGAAATGAACTTTAAAATTGACTTAAAAAGAAAATAAAAAAAATTGCACCTCCCTGGTAGTGGGTCCACATGCTAAAAGCTGCGCGCCAGGCTTTCCTCCTGTATGTGCGATGGTGTGCACTTTATTGTGGCAATTTCCTCTGAGCTCCCTCCGCCCCGGCTGATGGACACATCCTGTGTTCTTTGTCTCACCTTATCGCTGCAGATCTATATTAAACAGCGCAGCACAGCCAGCATACCCCGCTGTACCTGTCATCTCAGCATCTGCTGAGCTGCCTGTCTGCCAGCCTCCCTCACTATCAGGTGTCTATCAAGACCTCCAGCTCATTTCATCTCTTTCCCAGCACTCGTATCTTCCTGTTTTTCTCTTTCTTATATGAATTTGGGCCGAGCGAGCCTGGGCCAGTGCTCTGTGTCTGGGCTGCTGTCACTTTGAGAACTCCCTCACAGGATTTGATTTGCAACCTAACGCTTAGTCGCAGTGGCTTTCCACTTCTTACAGAGTAGCTGAATTTGACATATCTTTCAACTCTCCCCTCAGTCATCTTTTTTTCAGAGGGTGACTCTTCTTTTCCCTGACAAATAATCCTGGCATTTACCTCTCTAACACACTCGGTCGGTCCTCTCCCTGTCTCTCCGGTTTTTTCTTCTTTTACGCAGCCTCTCCGCTGATTCTCCGATACCGTCGGTGCCTCTGAAGAACAGGAAATGAAACTCTTTTTTTCCCTCCAATCTGTCGCTCCCACCCTTTATCACACAGACACCTTGATTCCCTGCAATGACCGTCTCTCCCTCCTCTAATGAACTCATTTTGCACGAATGGAGAATACCATCTTATCTCCACACAGTGGGCCCTCTTTCACTTTCTCTCTCTCTCTCTCTCTGACACACTTTCTCTATCTGTCTCTCTTTTCTCCATTTCTCACTTTTCCTGTGTGCTTAGTTCATATAATTGTTGCCAAGATACACCGAGAGGTCCTTGATCTGTCTTCTCATTATAGATTAGGAGATGAGGGAGACAGAGACCGAGCAGGGGAAGCAATGCTTAATAGACTCTCTGAAATGCATCCATTATGCAAAATAGCCTTAAACAGAATGGGAAAACATTTTACCTAATGTTGAGTGCCTCTGAGGTGGCTGCAGCAGGGAATTGACTCTATATAAATAAAAGTTGTCCAGCTTATACAAGAAAACTTAGCATGCATTACATGTATTACAACGGACATCAGGTGTTCCTCCTGCACTGCTATTCTGCATGGAGAAGTATATGGAAGAAATCCATAGGATCAGAGTCCAAAGAACTTGAAACTGTCCTATCATACACAAGGAAATCAACACATGAGGACTGCAACAAACACTAGGAAATCACTGGAAGGTTGGTAAGGGATTGCAGGCTTGATACTGACGCTTTGAGCTTACAAAATGCAGATGTTTCAGAGCACTGCTCAGAAGTGTGGTTCAAAACACCCACTTCATGCGACCATGGCTAATTGAGGTCTTGGTGAGTTTCACCCCAGAAGGCTTACCTGCTGCTTCAAGGTTTGACTGACAGAGAGTGTAGAAAAAAAAACTAATGACACTGCAGACTCACAGGAAGCTTTAGAGTCATGAGCAGCAGCATAAGCAGGAGAGTTAACAATCACTAAAGTTTGTGTGAACTTTTTGACAGGCAAGTTGGTGTAAGCCATCATACCCACGGTGCAATTGCTGATGGCACAGAAGAGGTCAGAACATACCCGAATGATGCATTTGTTTTAAAGACACATGATCCACTTGTTTCTTGGCATGAACGATGGGTTGTATATCCACATTATTATATCTTGGCAATAAATAAATAAATATTGCCAAAGGTATTTGCTTGTCTGGCTTTACACAGATATAAACTTAAGAGACATTCTTAACATAGGGAATGTGTTTATGGGATTTTTTCCATTCTTCCAGAAGCATATTTGTGAGGTCAGACACCAATGATGAACAAGAAGGCTAACATGCGCCTCAGCATCTGCTGATCTCGCTCTGTGATTTTCCGTGGACTCCCACTTTGTGGATGAGTTGCTGTTGATCCCAATCACTTCCTCTCACAACTGACTGTGGAATATTTAGTAGTTAGGATTTTTTATAACTGGACTTGTTGCACAGGTAGCTCCTATCACAGTACCATGCTGGACCCGTGACCATGGAAGAGACTGGAACACCTAAATTCAGTGATTTGGAACGGTGAATGAATACTTGTCAGTATGTGACTGGGGTAAGAGCAGCTATTGTTTGGCACTGGTTTCCTACGTACCAGTGTGGGAGGGGAGTCAGAGAGATGTTTGTCATTGTGTCAGGATAATTGCACAAAAATAACCAAGGTGCATTTCTTGGGAATGAGTGGTAGTAACATGTTTTCTCTCACAAAAGAACGTTTCCTAAAGAGAGCCCCATCAAAAAGTTTAGACTCTCAAAATTATTATCCACTGTTATATGTGCTGAAGAAATAATATTTATTTATATATCCAACAAAGGGACCATGTTTGTCACAAAAATCCACAGCAGAGAAAAGTGGAAATAAAGGAACACTGGAATTAAAAGTAATTTAAAAAAAGTTAAGAAGAAAAAAACATACAAATTTGACAAATTACCAAAAAGAGGAGGGGAAATTCATGAAAGTGCATTGAATAAAAGCAGACCTGGTGCTAACTAAACACCTGTGTAAGTAGGTATGTCTATAGGTGGCTTTAAAAGGCAGAAAAAACAAAACAAAACTGGAGAGATGTATAATGTAAATAAATGTTTCATTTATATGGCACCTTTCAAGACAAAGATAGCAACGTGCTTTGCAACAAAAATACATTGTGGCTGAAAGAGAGAGGCACTAATTTATTTGTCATCATCTGAGGTAATGATCAGTCCTTGATAAATTAAATCACATTATTTGAAAGAACAATGTCATATAAGTTGGATATCCTCCAGAGAACCGAGGAAAAATAATCTTGCCATTGAACCTTTTTTGTGATTTTCTTCTTCTCTGGAGCTAAAACACTTGAGATATCAATGGAAAGCCTAGGATGTCCCCTATCTAATACATCAGATAGAGGTGTAAGTATACATTAGAAAGCAACAAAAGGGGCCTCAAAACAGAGTCTTGTGGAACACCACCCAGTAGGGCCAGCTAGGTTTCAGTACAGGCTATCAGAAAGATCCCCCATAAGAAACCATCATAAGAGCAGTTTCTGTGGATTGTCTTTTTCAAAACACAGACTGAGTTTTAAAGTATTTATATATATTTAAATGCAGCAGCAAGTTCTAAGCACACAACTCTATCCAGATGTGTCGAAAAAAAGCAACTTTGATATATGGACATGTCCGTAGACAGTGAAGAATTAACAGTGCAGGGCTAATAGCTGGCAAGAACTGTAGTAATAAAGACTGGTATTACATCCAGATGGCTGAAGGATTGCTTTGTTCTAGTGATCATCACTCTCAAATCTTGAAAGCTGATCAGTTGAAAGTAATCCAGAACAATAAGAGATGGAGGTGAGATGGAGGTCTACTGGAATGTCACATGCGCCAAGTCATTATCTTATCAAAAAAAAACAAAAACAAAAAAACCCAAAAAACAACTTATTAGACATGGCAGAGAGAAAGGGCGAGTTGTTTTATTATTATTAATACCATCACATAAAATCTTTGGATTTCTTTCTGAAAAGGAGCTTATGTTTGCAAAGTGAGCAGTCTGGGCCTCCTTTAATGATGCATTGGCAGACTCTAAAAGATCTCTAAGCTCCATCAAAATGTCAAAAGCCCAAAGACCAGGTTCATTAAATGTTTTTAATAAAATGCTGTTGCTTATGATTAAAGATTTTTTTCATCTGACTTTTAAGAATGCATTATGACTCCTGCTCTTGCTAATAGGTCTTGCATATACATGTATGTATATATGTATATATATATACATACACACTCTAATTTAATTCTAATTTAAAAATTGTCATTGTAATAAATTAATACATAAATAATAAATTAAAAAGGTTTTAATTTTATTTTATAAGAGCAATTCTTGATCAACTATGTATGTCCGCTGTTTTTAATAGGGTCATATCCCCCCCTGTTGGTTTAAAAGTATCATGACATTAGTTGTTTGTTTTTTTTGTTTTTTTTTAATATTTTTATTGAGAGACAAGTGTACAGTAGTTTACAATGACAACACAATCTGTTCCCCTCACATATTTTTTAGTTTTTCTTACATGAACAGACACAATAACACACACACAGGCACACCTACACACACGCTTAAGTAAACAAACAAAACAAAACCTAATAAGAAACCCAAAACAAACACAAACCCCAAAAGGGGGGAAAGAGAAAAAAAAAAAAAAAAAAAAAAAGGGGGGGGGGGGGGAAGAGACATGATATTAATCAGCTGGTAGAGCGTTTAATGACTTGCAATAGTCCACGAAGGGGCCCCAGATAGAATAAAATTCTCTGTATTTGCCCTTCGCCACAAGGCCTATCTTTTGCAATTTAAGAGATGACATCACATCTCTAAACCAAAAAGAAACTGAAGGTGGCTTTGAAGATTTCCAAAGGAGTAAGATGCAACGTCTAGCCAAAAGTGATGTAAAGGCTAATATTTTGAAGTGTGTAGGGTCGGTTAGACCAGTGTTGACTGGAAGCCCAAAAACAGCTAGAAAAGGGTCCATGCAGATTTGGGTCCCAAGAGCTTTGGAAAGAATAACTGAATACTGACTCCAGAAGCCATGGAGTCTTGGGCACAGAAAGAACATATGGCCTCGGTCACATGGGGTGGCATGACATCTCTCACACTGATCCATCACTTGTGGGTAAATCTCAGACAGACGAGACTTTGAATAGTAAACCCTGTACAACACCTTGAACTGGATGAGTTGTAACCTGGCACAGGACGTACTATAACGGACATTGGATACTGCTTTCTCCCATTGCTGATCCGAAAAAATTATTCCTAACTCCTGCTCCCAAGCCCCCCTAATTTTAGCAACGGAATGGACATTTAAATCCATAAGTTGTTTATATATTAAAGATATAATTGACTTCTTATTGGGTTTAAGGGATAAGAATTCCTCCCATGGTTGGACATTTGGGAGAAGAGGGTAGGAGGGGAAGAGAGCAGAAGTGCAATGCCGTGCCTGAAAATAACGGAATAGATTGGTAGCCGGAAGATTTGTTTCTGAACACAGGTCTAAAAAAGTTAAGAAAGTGCCATCTTTATAGAGATCCTTAAATGTATTAATACCATGACGCTTCCACTGTACATAGGTACCATCAATGAGGCCAGGAGTAAACAGATGGTTCTGCGTGATGGGCATGTGTACTGACGCAGAGATGTACTTAAAATGACTCCTGAATTGTGACCAGACCCTTAGACTAGACTGTACCACGGGATTTTGGGTGAAATGAGAGGGCTTAAGTGGTAGTGGAGAGAATAATAAAGCTTCTAAGGATGAGGAAGTGCACGACAGGCGTTCCAGTTTGCACCACAGCAGGTCTTGAGATTCAAGCCAATGGGTCAATTTGTGAACATGAGAGGACCAATAGTTGTTTGTTTTTTTAAAGGAACTGGGATTAGGGATGGAGGTGCGATAGATGGGCTCTCTTGCACTAGAGGAGGGTGTGGGGCTTTATGGTGGAAGAAAATGTGTAGCTATACAATGCACACTCAAAAAAGAAGAAACAAAAGATTGAAAGAAAAAAGATTCTTGGGGGTCTTAGATACTTAGATACTTGGTTAAAACTGAATGTACACTAATCAAGTAAGTTTCATTTGACTAGATTCCAATAAATGTAACATTTAACATTGTAATTGTGTAACAAAATGACATGGAAACGTACATGTAATCAACTCAACTTAAAAACGTGTTTTTAAATCTAAATGAATGAGACAGAACATAAACTTGTAATAACGTAAAAATTCACATTGAACGCAGAAATCATCTATATTGTGTCATCATTTTGTCCCTTTAGTATCCATACAATCTACCACACACACATAACCTATTGTGCACAAACAAACACACACACACACACACACACACACACACACACACACACACACACACACACACACACACACACACACACACACACACACCACTGATCTGTCATCCAATCTCTCTTGGAGATCAGCATCCTAATTACAAGGAGGAGTGTCTTCAGTCCCATTGTCTTTATCTTTACACTAAGTCCCTGAAGTAGAATCATCCTCTCCTCTAATCCTAATCTTGTTTGCTGCTGCACACTCACTTTCTCAACACCTTTGCCTGTTGTGTAACCTGTCTCTGAAGGGTCTGTTTTAAGGGTTTTTTCCCCCGTGTTTCCTCATCTTTTGCCTTCTGTGATTCTGTCTTCAGCTTTCTCAGTTACCTTGCTGTCATAATTGTGGTTGCAGGGAATTTGTTCTCAGAGCAAATGACACATGTGCACACAAACAAATACACTGAACTAGGATATTGCCATAAAACTGAAAACAAATAGAGGTAGATTTATATGCACAGCTGCTCTCTCTGTCTCTCTCTCACACACACACACACACACACACACACACACACACACACACACACACACACACACACACACACACACACACACACACACACACACACACACACACACACAAACAATATGTGTAAAGCCTAATGGGCTACACCCAACACTGCAGGGCTGACTATGAAGATGGGGGGATGTGAGAAGCAGAAGTCATCAGTCACTTTGTCACTTCTTTATTTGCAAT
This sequence comes from Rhamphochromis sp. 'chilingali', assembly GCF_963969265.1. NCBI lineage: Eukaryota > Metazoa > Chordata > Actinopteri > Cichliformes > Cichlidae > Rhamphochromis > Rhamphochromis sp. 'chilingali'. The sequence goes on from NC_137935.1 coordinate 29,506,437, forward strand.
CATTTCAATTATGTTTTCTCTGCTTTTTATATCCACTTTCCATTTTCTTTCATCCTCTTAGCATTTTAACTAATTTCCTTTTCTGCTCATCAACCACATTTCCCCCCAAGCTTCTTGGTTATTTTAAGGCCTTTTTTGTCTCTTTCTCCTGTGCTTCTGAAGTCAATATAATTGGATGATTGGGGAAAAGAAAGGAGGAGAAAGGACAGAGGAGGGGAGTATGAGACGAGGGTGAAGTAGAGGAAGCGATGACCCAAATAATGCAATGAAGTGAATCCGAATGAGCCTCCTGTCCTCACAGAGACCTCAGCTTCACACCCACACAGCTACCCATCCACCCAGGCCTCCCCCTGTCTAATACCAACACCTGCTCCACGCCTGCACATCCACTGCGAGTGAGTAAAATCCGAATGGGTTGTCTAAATTTGTGTTCCCAGGTATCCTTCTGCTGAAATTCAGAAATGTGTAACAACAATTCCAAGAAGCACTGAAGCTGTTATCTTCTGACACTTTATGTTAGTTTTAATTTCTCACACATCTGTGCTCCTTCTGTAACCTGTCTTTCTGAGCTCACCCTCCTTTCACCATCATCCTTCATAAATGTGCCTCCCTCGGTTTTGCACTCTCTCTCGCAGGAGGTATGTAGTGTGACAGGAGAAAAATTGTGTAAGCACGGAGAGTAAGGTCAGGTCCTCTGGAGCAGAACCCATAGGAGCAGATGAGCACAGACGATTAAATATGTGACAATACAATGCCTTACTAGATACTAAACTCTACTGATTAGGTAAGAGTATTTGTATTTTAGGTGAATATATTAAACTTGACCATATTTATACTTTTTTTTTTTTTAATTCAGTGTAAATTATCGTTTTTTAGTGACCTTAGGATAAATTGAAGTGTATTTATCAACCAGCCAGTAGCCCGTTTGACAGCTGTTTAACAGGACGCATGCGCATAGCACCGGCGAGGGATGCTGACGTGTAAAGTGCACAGATGTTGGGCATGCCTCTGTAGGAAATTTAGAAATCTCCTGTCAAAATAAAAGTAGACAAAATTAGACTCTTTGAAGAGGGGCGAATTAATTGGTATCTAAAAATACTCTTATCAAAAAAATATCACATTAGTAATTCGACGTCTTAGGAGTGCACCCTCAGCTGTCGGCTCTCCAGTAAATAGCCAAATGCTGTGTTTGTTTTTCCTCAGTTGCTATAAGTTTCTGGATACAACTTTTCGTTTGAAAAACTAAATGTTACAAAACTTTCATTATTGTTTGCGACTTGACACAAGCGGTGCAACTAAGCAACCTCCGTTGAAATAACCTCGGGAGCACGGTGCACTGTAGTGTCTGCCCAAAATAATGTCCGGTATCCCGTCGTTTCACTCTCCGAGGTGACCGAGGTCTGAGCAGCTGCAGTCGGGATGGCACTGGTTACTGTCCAGCGGTCTCCGACACCGAGCACTACCTCCAGCCCCTGCGTGTCTGTGAGTATCTGTAAACTGGTTTGACGTTTTGCCTCACTTTCGGCTGGTGTGACACGGTGAGCCTACCGTTAGCCCAGTTTGTACTCAACCTACATGGGTGGCTAACTTTACTAGCCGCTAGCCCCATACTGTAAGCCTAAAGGAAGCTCTTACTTTGAGATGAAGAGATGGAGGTTTGAGTTTTAAGCTATTTAGCCAAACACAGGCCACTATCCCAGCTTCATATTAAATGTGAAAAGTTGTTTTTTTTTTCTTTCTTTGAAACTAGCAGGAACAAAGCTAGCAGGTAGAGCTTATGTTTGCTAACTCACTTCCTCCCGGAGAACCCAAAGTCGTCTCAGATCAACTGAACTACAAAAACACAACATACATACATAGATAGACAGACAAACAGACAGATGTTTTTTTTAATCAGTTTGAAGTGTTTGTAAAAGTCATCATTATGTTTGTGTATTCTGTGGTGTAAAACGTAGGATAGGATTGCAGTCCGGAGAACAAGACAGCTTCAACGGATCACTGGTTAGTAGAGTGACAGACAGTAAGGGGCCGGGAAGCGGGTTAGTGTGGCAGGCATGTCAGAGCCGGCAGGAAGGCAGTCCTCTTATCCCCTCTGACAAGCCTGAGGTTTCCAGCGTCTGGCTTCAAGCGCTTGAGTGCAGGGTGACGGCGTGGCTGCAGTAGATAAGACCTATGCCTTGTGCAAAGTACTGTTTGTGAGGACAGATGTTGACTGCTCTGGTAGGCTGTTTTCTGAGAAAGAAAAGAAGACAAATACCGACAAGGACTTCTGATTATCACAATGCGTTGCAGAGTTTACATGCGATTGAAGAAAATGTGCAGCCTGGTGGAGAATCACATGGACAGCTGTGCAAATTCTTTTGAATAGATCAGGAGTAAATATATGGTCAGTAAACATCCCGGTGCTGATGCTGGTGGGGAAATTTGTCATCAAGACAAAATGATTTAAAAGCATCTTTAGGCTTATTATTAATGGTTACTAACATTTGCATGGGATGCTGCTTGGCAGAGTTTGGACGCCCTAATAAAGTCCAGCCTTTGCTGAACCAAACAGATGGTTCACACGACTTATTGCTGTTAGTGAATTTATGACCAGGCAGCAAAAGAGTCGCAGGCTGAGGCTACCAGCTGCTTGTCATGAGACCTGCTTCTGATGGGAAGTAGCCTTGTGAGGACTCTTGTGAGATGTGTGCTGCTGAGAGGGCAGAAACCTGAGAAAAGGGGCAGCATTGTATGGGGAGAGAACTGGCAATAAAACTCCTATGAAGGAACTCAGCAGCCATGAGGCTTGCAGCTTGGATGCCACCGCACCATAATAGTTAGAATATTTCCCTGTATGCTTGCCCTCTAAACGTCTGATCCACACAGGATCAAATAAAGGTTTAAGATTGACCCTGTGGTAATACAGAAAGCATTACTTCCACACATCCCAGCAGGGAATAGCCTCCCCACTGTGGCAGTACACAGTAATCTGCCTAGCAGCACTATGAATTCCCAATTCTCATTGGCTATGCAACCACTCCCTACACATCCATGCAAAGGAACGATAACCACAGAGATCCGCACGTAGCCTCCTTCTTACCTTATGTTGTTTTAAACACAAATACGCAGCGTCTACACTAATCAGGAATATGTGGGCTTGCTTTGCGGTGGGAGCCCTGGTTTCACATTTGCCTTTGAAATCTGCTGAGCAAGCCATTGTGTCAGAGGTGTGTGTGTACGTGCAGTATGCATCTGCGCACTCCTTTTTCACCCAAGAAACAATATTTTTGCCTTGGAGGCAGGCCGATAAGCTGTTGATGTAGAGAGCACCATTCAGCCAGATGCTTCTTTAGGCTTAATCGCATCTGTGGTTGTGGACACCAAGAAGAAAATGACAATGCTCTGGCCTGCAGCCGCCTGCTCTTCCTTCTCTTACCCACCTGTCACCATCTTCCATTATCAATCTTGAAGTAACATCTTATTATCGTTCGGTCTGGGCGTGTCTGTGCACACTGCATGTCTGTATTGGCCTGGGTAGTGGCCCAGGATTGACAGATTGATGCCAAAGAGAAAGTTCCCTCAGTTTGTGAGGGATTACTGAAAAAAGGCTGGGATTAAAAACACGTGCATGTGCGTGCGGCAAACTGTGCTGGTTCCAGTGGTGGGGGAGGATGACTGCATGCGTTTTGGGAAGAGAGCACCCGAGGGTGTGGGGAGTATCGGGGGCATGGTCACTCAGTGTGTTTCGGCCTTTATCCCTGGTCTCTGCTCTGAGCCTCACTTGAAGTAGTGGCCCTGTCTTGTGAGTGAAGTCATAGATGAAGAGCTTTACATGGAAGCCCTCACTGCCACCCACTGTAGTGCTCCTATAATGTACAGTTAATAAAATGTGACGCACTCCCATTGGTTGTGAAATAATCTTTGTTCTTCCTGAAATACAAGCATCTCTTGTCAGAAAAAGGTGATGAAAGAGTTAAATAAATATTCTGCTTTCTTTAACAATATTGTTTGCCTCTGCAGGAGTCGGGCAGTGGCGAGGATGACCGTCGCTTCCATCTCAGGAGGTGAGACCACCCCTCTGTCTTATGTTTCTTGTTTCCTTAAACAACCCTTTACTTTCAAATGCTGCCATTAGCAGGATCCACGCAAACTGCATCTCAGACCACTAGGGGGAGACTGTACATCAGTATTATTCAATTTTACCTCTAAGTGCTTAAGCACATTTTATGTTGTCAGTTTATAAGACATTAATATAGCTGTCACATTATTATTATTATTGTTTTTGTTGTTGTTGTCATTATTTTAAGGCAACACTATTCAAAGACCAGAATTCCCATGTGTAAGAGCATTAGAAAAAGTTGCTGTATCTTTCTAGTCACAGCATAATCAAAGGAAATGTATCAATTGGAATCGGATGAAAATGTGTTCCTGTTTATTCCTAAATGTTCCTCGCACACGGTCCCTGCATTGTAGTGCCAAATTTCCTCTGCTTTAAACAGCGAACAGTAAGCTGCTAAGACAACAAGTCGTTCATTCTAAATTTGGAAGTTACTTATATATTTACATTGTGTAACACAGAGCGTTTTGATATGGCAAAAATAGTTCCTTTCTGTTTGGCGTAAACAAATGGCGGCTTTGTGAGAACTTTATATCAATATTTGGCCGTCCCTGTCATATTGCAGGCTGCGGTTAATTTGAGGCTTTCTGCCCGAGGGTTGTGGTCTAGCTGATTTGCTTTTGACGTGTGCATCTGTGTCTTCATAAAAGACGAGGACGTCACAGCTGTTATTGTTTTTTTGTTTCCATGACTCGGGTGGCTCTGTCATTATCCTGCAACCTGGGCCAAGGCCCTGTTCATAATTGAAATGAAATTCTCTTTAGCGAGGAGAGCCTGAAAGCTTGCACTTTGTTATGTTTGTGTCTGGCTTGCTACTAGCTGCCATTCAACACAGACATTTTCTCTCCATTGTGGGGAAGGCTACGCAAAGATACCGCACTCACTTCAAATGTTCTCCCTGCGTTACATTCTGAGACACTAGTGCACAGTCATTAAAGAGGAAGTGGAACATCAAAGCATGTGCAGCCTTTCCGTCTTTAATGGACTTTGTAAAGGGCTTTTGTAGACTAATCTAAACTTTGAAGTGCAATCTAAGTAGCATGTCTTTGTCGTTTAACTTTCTGTGTCAAGCTTTTATCAGGTGTAACTCATATTTTTACGTTGCCTCTTGTCACTGCTGTAGTTACTGTGTAATTCAGCAGGTAAAGATGCAGTGCAGCTAAACTCCACATATATAGTCCAGCTGTGTTGAGCTCAGCCTGAGACAGACAGTTCAGTCAGTGCAGATTAAAGGGCTGGTCTGATTGTCCTGTTTGGAGGCATGACAGAAATGCCAGATAATGACAGATTTCTGCAGGAGTCGTGTCACAGGAGGAAAAAAGAAAACAACAAAACACTACCTGCCTGCCAGTCCGTGTTAGTGTTTCCTCATCTTTGAATAGCAGTGCTAAGAAGCAGTCCAGTGAGCCTGAGCTTCTCCACTTCTCTATTTTCTCTTTCTTTATTTTTGCACTTTGACCATGGCCCAGAATCACTATGATTTCATTCAAGTTAATCTAAGGATGCTAAGCACAGTCGGGCCTATTTATTACTAGGACGGGAGACTGAGCTCAGTTGGTAGAGCTCAGGTGGTCTGCCAGTCGGAGCGTTGGTGGAACGATCCCTGGCTCCTACAGTCCATGTGTCCAAGTGTCCTTGGGCATACTGAACCCCAAACTGCATCCATCATTTACCATCTTGGTTCATTCTGGTGGAGTGACATTTATTCAGATGCTAACTCTGACTAGATGAATGTTTATTTAAAACCCTTTGAACATAGTTGTGTACGTGCCGCACTACATCTGGATTGCACCGCAACTTGCTCATAGACAAACACTTTGTCAGGCCCAATATAAAAAAATATAAAAAAAAATTAAAAAATATTTGGCGTTGGGCATGTATAATGCGAACTTGGAACAGAGTGGAATTCATCCAAATGTGGAACATGCAAAAAAAGGGGGTGGGGGGGTTGTCAGATATATTTGAAAGCTGAAAAACGGTGACATCATTCCTACAGTAAACACACCCCGATAGTGACCGCGAGGACATGTGGTCCCGATTATTTGTTAGGTAATACCTCAAAGCAGAGGTGAAGTCATAGGCATTGATGAGCGTGCACACACACATTTATGCGGGTGCAGCCAAGGACCTTGCTAAGGGACGCCCAATGTGTATTAACCAAGAGCAGAGGTCCAATTAACTGTGCACTCCCCAACCCACGTATGCCTTCACACAGCCGCATGGGCCAGTAACATTGCACTGGAGCCGTTCAAACTGAGGAAGGCTTTGGCCTTTTGTACTGCAGTAATATTTTTCTCTCCATCATCGTTTTCTTGTGCTTCTCCAGAGTTTTTGTCTTCTCCTTTTCGCTGTATACCGACTCCCACACTGTATCTCTCACTCTCATATTCTCTTTCTCTCTCAGTCAACATCTTTTTCACACAGACAGATGCAAACAGCTATCTCTGCCCATTGCACCACACCAATGAAGGATAACTGCTGCAGTGCAATAATGAATCTCTGCCACACACTGTTGCCTCAGGACTGACACTGACTGTCAAGGACAGTGTTAGAAAAACTGTCTTTATTTTCCTACCCAAAGCCATCATTTGGCTTTTTTTCCTCTTTTTTTTTTTTTCTTTCCTCTAAGTAAATCTGTTAGTGCTCGAATAAATGTTGGTAAATGTGTTTTACTGTGGCTGCTGCACAAAAGAGATCATTTGCAGGGATATGTGAGTAACTCAGTGTTTGGTCAAATTAGTTTTTAAAGATCCCTGCATTTAATGGTTTAATATTTGTTCACTTTAACCCTGTTCTACAACATTATCCATTACAGTGTTGTGTACTGTTCAGCACAGAGATTGATATGGGATAGGGATATTAACTTGGATGTTTCCTGCTTCATTAATCTTGTCTAATCTTGTAGCTGTCCCACAAAATGCTAAGGTGCACAAGCTGGATTCGTTCCTTTAAACCACAAAGGCATACCCGCAATCACTTCTCCTTCTCCTGCCTATTTGGTTTGCTGTTCACAAAGTGCCACAATGTATCAGCAAAAATGCCACCTTAGTTAGCTCTGTGTCAATGTATTGTATCTACTGTAGTGAGAAAGCAGGCCGAGGATGAGAAAAGCTTGTGTGAAGAAAGGACCTGTTGTTTAGCAGCCCTCCTCCTGACCTTGTCTGTCTATTGTGTCCATGCTGTACAACATTTCCTTTTTACTGAGTGCAAAACGGGTCATTGTATTGCCGTGTTGGCTGTTTGTTTGCAGTACAGCTCCAAAAAGAAAAAAGGGTAGACTGCTTCATCAAATGTAAATAAAAGTACAATAGAGTGATTTGGAAATGATTTACATGTAATTGAAAATATTATCTATTATATTACTGGGCAACAGGCCGGGAGCGCAGAAAGGCCAGTTTAGCACACAGGCATAAGTACTACAGAGCCTTGCTGTGGTAATGCATGTTAAAATAATCACGGCCTTTAATGGAGGAGGAGTGGCACAATAGGTTTCTCCAAAATTGTATTGTTTATAATTAATGCTGCCTTGACCATTGAAATCCCTTGCGTTGTATAACTCTTTTGTTGCCTGTTCATGTTGTAGATTTATAGAGAACTCTGAAACAGGTGCACACAAGCAGAGCAGGTTCATCAGGCCTGCTCTTAGAATGAGAAGGGCGAGGTGCAGTAATCAACACCAAGCCAACGGCATGCTCTTTAAACACCAACTTCTCATGTGGAAACAAGTTTATAAGCTGTTATATGTCATTTATACCCTGCACCTGCCTTCTGTCTTTCTACAGCACACCTGCTGTTTAAACATTGAGTGCTTGATTAGTGACTACATGGGCGTATGTGTTCCCACCGCCACTAAGAAACTGCAGTGCACAGTTTGTACTTCCAGTATTTCGCCCATGGAAGTTCTGCCTTGTGGGACAATAAGCATTTCATGCACAATATCTGACAATTTTATAATGCAGAAAATGGAAATCATGGTTCATCAATGCAAGTTTTGTAATTTAGCTGAATTATGCAATTGCAAATTGGAAATATTAGAGTCACTGGAACAACAGGAAAACTATTCGGGTCCTGGTAAGTTTTCTTTTTGAAAACTATATTTTGTGACTTATTCATTAAGAGAAACTAATTCTCGGGAAAGAAATTCATACTGGATTAGCCATAACCTCAGTGGAAAAAAATCTGTGATGTAACAGTTGGAAACAGTGGAAATCCACAAACAGCATGCAGTTAATTCCACAGAAGAGCCAAGGGTTACAGTCATTGTGTGCAACATATTTAATTTGATTTTAATTTCAATTCAGTTTTATTTATATAGTGTCAAATCACAACAGTCTTCTCAAGGCAGTCTATATTGTCTGGTAAAGACCAAACAATAATAGAGCGAGAACACCAACAATCAAACCACCCACTATGAGCAAGCACTAAGCAACAGTGAGAAGGAAAAGCTCCCTTTTAACAAGAAGAAACATCGGGCAAAATCAGGCTCATTTATACTGTTGGAAAGTCTGCTTCTTTTCCCTTAATCGGTGCCCTATTTGTAAAGAAAATGCATTTGTAGGTTGAGCAGCAGAGTTGAGTATGTGAGTTGTGCCCATGAAAAACTTGATCTGGTCTCGGACTGAACTCTATTATCCAAGATGACAACAATTGCCAATTGGGTGTACTGTTCGTGCCAGAGTGACCAACACAACCACACTGTCTGACTTGCGACAGATACTGGTTGACAAATGTTATAACATCCCACAGCAGTGACCCAAGTTGGTAACCAACATGAGATGAGGAACCAGGTTGTTGTGGATCTGTATGGCTCTTCCACATGTTATTGAGGCCCCTGTTTGATAATTGAATAAATTGTTAAATTGGCAATATGTCTTGTTTATTCAGACTTCATCCAATTCAATAAATGACACCACACAAGAGTCTATGGCAGAGTAAGCTGTTTAGCATTGGCTGAGAAGATTTGGCAAGTTTTTCATCAACTTAACCCACACACTGAACTCTGCTCCTCAACCCACAAATGCATTTTCTTACAAATGTGGCATTATTTAAAGGAAATAACAAGCTTTCCACTGGTATAAAATTTATTGCCAAGACGCATTGTTACAACTAAGAAACAATCAACCAAACACACATTCCCTTACTTTTTCTGACAAGTTTAAATATATAACATACATAACATATGTCACTGAGTAATGCAAGATATAACAATACAGATATAACAGTTTTGCAGTTATATTTGCAGAAATACGTTCTGGGCTAACTTCACTTACACACCTATTTTCAGCTTGTCCTTATCTAAAGTATACTTTTGGTTTACTGTTCAATATCTTTTGCTAATAGAGCCTTATTTGTCTTTCTTATATGACTGTTCAGAGCTTTAGAGCCATTTCTCCAAAGCTAAGCGCTTGTACAGCTGACTGGGCTAAGTCTTCAGCAAACATTTGAACTTTAGGCATTGTAGGTCATGATGTTCTTCAGTTTGTTTTCAACTTGAAATTCCCTTTTAAGTGATAAAGGAAGACGTAGCTGGGAAACAGTTGTGCAACTTGTTCACATCTCAACTAAACACCACAGCATGGTCTCAGGTTACCATCCCAGAGACAAATAGGTTTCCACTGGGTGCTGGTAAATTTGATGACACTAAACAGAACCACATGACAAGAGCACTTGAGCACACAACCTGCCCTGTGATGCAAGAGCAGTCAGTGGGACACGTAGGTGAAGCAAAGTATAGTTTGAGGACTGGAGTGCTGGTGTGTTTGTTTCATATGTGATTTAATCAGAGTTATCGGCACGTACACACTCTGGCAACTGGTTTGTTGTCTGTTTCCCTGCGTTGTAGCATTGCCGTTGGATCTATGCAAATTAGGGTTGTAGTTTTATTTTAGCTCACTTATTATGACATAAGTTTACATTCACTGTCATGAGTTCAGCTTTATTAACAGTCATTCACTACTTGCAAAAGTACGATTATACGTTTGTTTTTGGAGATTTTTTATAAGATAAGTAAGAGTACTTCATAAAACAATGACAATAACATGTCATAATCATTTCAGAGAAGGGGATAATAAAATGGCACACAGTTTAAGGAGAGCAACTCTAGCTCATTAAATTGTTCGCGGACCTAGAACATACACCAATCAGCCACAACATCCCAGCTCCCGATGCTGTAGCAGGAAAGCTAAGGCTGCCTATAGGAGGAGGATTGAAGATCACTTTGCTGACAACGACCCCAGAAAAATGTGGCAGGGGATCAATCACATTACCAACTACAGAAGCAATAACCAGGCAACATCTAGGACTGATGCCTCACTGGCTGAGGATCTAAACCGTTTCTTCGCCCGCTTTGAGACGACCAAGCCCTCAGCTGCCACACCACTTCCACCCGCCCCCAGCACAGGCACACTAACACTTAGGGAGCACCAAGTGAGGTGTGTTCTAAGGTCAGTGAATCCCAGGAAGGCGGCAGGTCCTGATGGAATACATGGAAAGGTTCTCAGAGCATGTGCTGACGAACTGACCGGAGTCTTCACTAAAATCTTCAACCTTTCCTTGTCATCAAACACCGTCCCGCCCTGCCTCAAAACTTCCACCATCATCCCCATCGCCAAGAAGACAGCTGTGGCCAGCCCAAATGACTACAGGCCTGTTGCACTTACGCCTGTAGTGATGAAGTGCTTTGAGAGACTGGTCTGTCAGCACATCAGGGCCGGTCTGCCTCCCACTCTGGACCCCCACCAATTTGCCTACAGGACAAATCGTTCCACTGAGGACGCTATCACCATAGCGCTCCACACTGCGCTGAGTCACCTGGAGCACCGAGGAAGCTATGTGAGAATGCTCTTTCTGGACTTCAGCTCAGCATTCAATCATATCATCCCGGAGATCCTGGTCCAGAAACTGTCTCACCTGGGACTCTCCACCCCCATCTGCCTCTTGTCAGGAAGTCCTTGATCCAATAGACCACAGTCTGTCAGACTCGGCCCCCACCGGTCCAGCACCATCACACTCAGCACCGGGTCTCCACAAGGATGTGTTTTGAGTCCCCTCCTGTTTACGCTCTACACATCCGACTGCTCCCCTACCCATCTCTCAAACACCATCATAAAGTTCGCGGATGACACCACAGTGGTTGGACTCATCTCAAGGGGGGATGAGTCGGACTACAGAGATGAGGTCAACAGACTGACTGAGTGGTGTTCAGTTAACAACCTCCAACTGAACACCACGAAAACTAAAGAACTTATCTTGGACTTCAGGAAGGGCAGAGCAGACCCGGCCCCACTTTACATTCACGGGAGCTGTGTGGAGAGGGTACACTCCATGAGGTTTCTGGGCGTGCAGATATCTGATGACCTCTCCTGGACTGCAAATACTACAGCGGTGGTTAAAAAGGCCCCGCAGCGTCTCCACTTTCTGAGAGTGCTCAGGAGGAACAACCTGGAGGAGAGGCTGCTGGTGACATTTTACAGAGCCACCATAGAGAGCATCCTAACGTACGGCATAACAACATGCTCAGCTGCAGACAGGAAAGTACTGCAGAGGGTCATCAACACAGCCCAGAAGATCACTGGCTGCTCTCTGCCCAGCCTGGAGGTCACTGCAAACTCTCGGTACCTCAGCAGAGCTGGCAATATCATCAAGGACCACTCTCACCCCAGCAACCAACTGTTTGAACTATTACCGTCAGGCCGACGGTACAGGTCACATAAAACCAGGACAAACAGATTCAGGGATAGCTTCTTTCCCAGAGCTATCACCGTAGTAAATAAGCACAAAAACAATTGAACCTATTCCATACCGTCACTGTCATTATATTATGCTGCTATTCATACTGTCATTATATTAATGCTGCTATCCTGTATATATTGTACATACTATTGTTTGAGTACTGTTACGGCCCTAGCAGGGCCTCCTCCTGAAGGTGCCTGTGTGGGCGTGTCCCACCACCTCTTCTGCCTGAGGTGCCACCTTTCCCTGTAACACAGCTGACTCACATCAGTAATTAAAAGTATTTAAGCCCAGGGAAAGGTGAGCTCTGGGCCAGAGTGCCATTTTGTGTGGTGTTTGCAGCTAGTGAGCTGTGTGTGTTTTGTGGTGTTTGCAGCTAGTGAGCTGTGTGTGTTTTGTGGTGTTTGCAGCTAGTGAGCTGTCTGTGTTTTGTGGTGATTGCAGCTAGTGAGCTGTGTTTGTGGTTTCCAGCTAGTGAGCTGCGCTTTCCTTTTGACTTTGCTTTATTGACCAACGCCTGAGTTTTGTTTGTTTTTCTTAAATGGTGATAGCGGCTTGTCCGTCTCTCTTAGTTGAGCTACTTTAATAAAACTCTTTAATTTAACCCTTTTGCCTCCTTGACTCCTTTTTCTGACCTGGACACCTTTTGTTACTTCCCCCTCACCGCCTAGACCCCTCAGGGGAACGTAACAAGTGGGGGCTCGTCCGGGATCGTTGAAAAGGGAGTTTTGAGTTGGAATTGGTTTTTGATTATCTTGGGGTTTTTTTTCGCCTTTAGAGGTTCAACTTCCCAGTTTAGTTAGGTGAGTGTCCAGCTGAGCTTCGTTTTAAGTTCTTCCTTTGGGCACTCTTTTGTTATTTTGCCTTTTTTATTTTCGGAGTAATCCTGGGCGGGGATTAGTTCCCTGTTGGGGGTAGGCAATTCAGGGCTCCGGTCGCTCAAGTTCTGCCTTTCAAGTTGCCTCGAGCCCAGCACGCTCCAGAAGATAGGTAGGTAAAGTTTGTTGTGCTTAGGAACTGGGTAGGTTGTATTTGTTAATGTGTGTGTAGCAAAAGGTAAGTTGGTCAAGAAGAGTAAGTTGTTCGGTTACCATTAATTGTTGGCTAGCCTGTGAGAACTGGCACAGGTGTGTGTGTGGTGGTTTTCTTCAGGCTGAAATGGCGTTCCAGTTGAATCAGCTGGAGCTGACGAGCACTGGGCCTACATCTGTTGGTGAACAGGTGTCTAGAAGCTCGTTTGTGGGCAATAACATCCACCTGGTTCCCGTTTTCTGTGAATCCAGTGTTGAGAGCTTCTTCAGTGTATTTGAAAGCATAGCAACTGCATTACAGTGGCCTGAAGACGTGTGGGGGGTGATGTTGCTGTGTAAATTCACAGGTAAAGCTCAGGAAGTTTGCTCTGGTCTGTCTATGCAGGACAGCCTAGTTTATGAAAAGATTAAACGTGCTGTCCTCCAAGCCTATGAACTTGTGCCTGAGGCCTATAGGCAGAACTTTCGAGGTTTGGAGTTGGCACAGGGTCAGTGCTACCTTGACTTTGCTCGGGAGAAGGCAAAGCTTTTTGGTAGGTGGTGCTCTGCAAGCCAGGTTAAAAGTTTGGGGTCGTTACGTGAGCTCATGCTTGTGGAGGATTTTAAAAACTCTGTTCCTGAGTGTATTGCTCTTTATTTAAGTGAACAGAGGGTTTCCACTTTACAGCAGGCTGCCATACTGGCAGATGAGTTTACCCTAACTCATAAAACAAATGCTGTAGAATGTGACATCCCTTCTCACTACAATACATCTTGGAGAGCTAGGAGGGAGCCAGCTAACGAGGCTGAAAAAGTGGTGGTTTCAAGTTCCAAAGCAAAACTGTGTTTCTTCTGCCACAAGCCTGGCCATGTGGTTGCTGATTGTGTGAAACTGGCACTTAAGCGGAAAGCGTATCGAAAGGGAAGAAGGCCTGATTTGAAAACAGTCACTCATGGTTCTCAAACTAACAAGGTTGTCAGGCCCAGCAAAGGACCACACTTGGGGCATAGTTGTTTAAGGGGCTCCTGTGGTCAGTGTAAGGGATCAATTAACTCTGAGCGGCCGCTGGTTGACAATTTCCCAGGTCCCCAAAATGACCTGCAGGGGGACAGGCTGTGTATAAAACCACCAGTAAGACCCGCAACCCTGGCTAACAAACATGCCTGTACCGGTGACTTGAGGAATCGTCTGCAAAGTGTTGCAGAAAGGTCTTCTGACTGCCTGTGTTCTCCACATGTGATGGCTCAAAAAAGCCCTAGCCATCACATGAGACATTGTTTTGAGGGTCTGGGGCCACCTTCAGTAAGTATTTTGAACCCATTGAGATGGGGTTGGCAGCTTCCGCTGACAATGCCTAACCGTTGCTATGGGGTTTGGTAGGTGGAAAACCTGCAATTTGGTGATGCAATGGTTACGGACTTGATTAATCATTTTGGTTATCGAGATAATTTGACAAACCACGGGTTTGTATTTATGGGAGGGGGTGTTACGGCCCTAGCAGGGCCTCCTCCTGAAGGTGCCTGTGTGGGCGTGTCCCACCACCTCTTCTGCCTGAGGTGCCACCTTTCCCTGTAACACAGCTGACTCACATCAGTAATTAAAAGTATTTAAGCCCAGGGAAAGGTGAGCTCTGGGCCAGAGTGCCATTTTGTGTGGTGTTTGCAGCTAGTGAGCTGTCTGTGTTTTGTGGTGATTGCAGCTAGTGAGCTGTGTTTGTGGTTTCCAGCTAGTGAGCTGCGCTTTCCTTTTGACTTTGCTTTATTGACCAACGCCTGAGTTTTGTTTGTTTTTCTTAAATGGTGATAGCGGCTTGTCCGTCTCTCTTAGTTGAGCTACTTTAATAAAACTCTTTAATTTAACCCTTTTGCCTCCTTGACTCCTTTTTCTGACCTGGACACCTTTTGTTACTTCCCCCTCACCGCCTAGACCCCTCAGGGGAACGTAACAAGTACTTACGATTGTTTTTTTTGTACTTTTTATATTTTACATTTATATTTATTATTGAAACTTGCACCAAGGGAGTGGCACTCCAATTTCGTTGTACTCTGTACAATGACAATAAAGGCTATTCTATTCTATTCCCAATCTTGCCACTGAAGGTGTCATTTCATAGCATAGCATCAGAACATTTAAATAAGTTGTGAGGTTGGACATCTGTGGGTCAGACCTATTTTTCCAGCCCTTCCTAGAAAAATCTGGGACATTTTGGAAACCAAGTCAACAACTTGGACTGGATTTAAGAAATTACGAGAGCGTCACAAGGAGTGGACTGAGGCTGGTATTAGTATTGCATCAAGAGCTTCTAGGCACAGGCGTAGTCAGGAAACGGGCTACAATTGTCACATTCTTAATATCAAGTTACTCCTAAACTAGAGACAACAGCAGAATCATCTTACTTGGGCTAAGGAGAAAAATAACTGAAGTGTTGGTCCTCTTTGAGATAAATTTTGAATTACATTTGGAAATCAAGGTTTTACGCTTTGGAAGAAGACTGGAGAAGCACACAATTCAAAATGTGTCAAGTCAAACCTGCAGTCTGTGATGATTTGGGGTCGTCATGGTTGTTTCATAGCCCATATAGGTGTCTACCAGGGGATTTTAGAGCACTTTGTACTCCCATCTGATAGAGAATTGCCATTTTCCTTTTTGAAGAGGACTTAGCACCTGCCCACAGTGCCAAAAATAGCCATGTTATTACTGTGGTTGATTAACCAGCTAACTCACCTGACCTGAACCCCAGAGTATCTATAAGTTAAGATGCCAAAAGGAAGATGACAAATACCTTACCCCAAAATATAGATGATCTGAAGGCTGCTGTCAAGCCAACCTTGGTCTCAGTAATGCCTCAGCAGTGTAATAAGCTTATCACCTCCATGCCACAGCGCATTGCTGAAGCAATTCTTGGTAAAGGGCACCCAAATAAATACTGAGTATATAAATAAATATATATATCGAAGTTATAAACCCTTTTGAATTGAGCTTTGAAAATATTCTAATAGTTTGTGAACGGATGTGCCAGTCCGATAGCTGGATCAGACATTGGTCTGATAGGCCCAGAAAGTAGGGCTGCTCGATTATGGCAAAAATGATAATCACGATTATTTTCACTGAAATTGAGATCGCGATTATTTGACGATATTTATTTAACCCTTTAAGACCTACTATAGAACCAAGTCCGCCAGAGCTTATATTATTTTTTTTACATGTTGTAGTGCCATTTGTGGGAGCATTTCAAGTTGCTAAATAACTGTTATAGCCCATATTTTAATAATATGTATGCATTAAGTCCATAGTAACTACATTAATTGCAAAAAAGTGCAATAAACTACAAAAAAATTTATATCGTTTTTGTTTTGTTTTTTTTACATATATTTCTACTTGGAGAAATTTAAGAGGTTTATCCCTCAAAACTTTAAATACAAAAAAGTTGCAAAAAATAGTTTACAACAACAGGAAATTTATTTTGAGTGTCTTCATAGTTTTATTTTGGAGATACACCAATTTTTATATACTGCAGGAAAAACAAAAAAAACAATCCTATGATGCAAATTTGCAAAGAAAACAGCAGGTGCATCAAAATAAACTATTTCCAGCAGTGCAATTTGAGTTCTAAGCATCCCAGAAACTATTCAGAAAAGTCAAACATGACCAGTATAGGCTTTTAAGGCCTACAAGTAAAAAACTACATTTCCGCGAAAATGACGTCACTTCCGGTTTCGGCCAGGAAATGGCGGACATGAGACAGTTCGCGCTGACGTCTGTTTCACTGTGGGAAGTGTTACGAACAGCTGATCGGATCGGCAAAGCGTGTTTCTGGAATATTATGTTTTTGTTCCTGCAAGCGCTTTTTATGCAATTTTTGCAAAGCTATATGTGGAAGGAAACCGTGACCGAGGACAAGCTGATGGCATAAGATGTAAGTACAACTCCTCCGGTTTCATATGCAAAACAAATTATTGCGCTAGCTTACACGGTTCGGGTTCTACAGGGATTTAAAAATAGTTACACAAAACGGAGCGTGCTGCTCTGACCGGCTTTAAAGGGTTAACAATGACTTTAGAAAATAATATAAAATAGTGTGCAACACCACTGAAGTTTTTTTTTTTTTTTTTTTTACCTCTCTTTTCAACCAACAGCAGTCACTCTCTCCTCTCCAAATAACTTCTGCTTAGCTTTCCGAGCTTCCCTCGGGTCCTCTTAATCAGCGGTCTCCACCCTTTTTTGCGCCACGGACCGGTTTATGCCCGACAATATTTTCACGGACCGGCCTTTAAGGTGTCGCGGATAAATGAGGGAGGGGCTAATAATCGGCTCTGTCATTTTTAATGATCGTTGAAAGCCCAGATCGTAATCGTGATTAAAATTCGATTAATTGAGCAGCCCTACCAGAAAGTCTTCTCAACTCAGTGATAATGTGCCGCACTATGGTACAGTCAATGCAGTTCAGCAGTGTGAATCTAACAACAGTGGCACAACAGTTTTGTACCTGACACTGGTACACCAACAGCTTCTATTTTTATGTTTACACAAGTTTTGTACTTAACTGCAAAATCTGAAATGAACTGGATTAGGCTAATTTCAGATACTGGATTTCAGATTTTCATGATCTATAAGCCATAATCATAAAATTTAAAACAAAGATTTCACTTAATGTTCAGTGAATATAGAATATATGAACTTTTACCTTTTTGAATTAAATCCCCCCCCCCCCCCTTTTCCCAAATATTCTCATTTTTTAAAGATTCACTAGTACATCCAACAAAGTTTCCAGGTGCTACTGTTACAGGTTAGTCAGTGTTTTCTGCTTTAACAGGATGTAAGAACTACAGGCTGGAAAGTTTGTGATTGCTTAGCCAAAGGTGTATTGTGTAACAGTATTCTTAATAGTGCCCTATTTTCAGACTTCCTACCGATAACTGCACTACTTTGGAAACACTCAAAACAAAAATCCAGCCCTCTGTAAACACAGTATGACTCTTCTCCATTGTGTAGAGGTAGAGGTCATTTACTACAGATGTTTTAGTTTAGAATTTAAGGCACTTGGCACACGTTGGTGTGACTGCAGCAGCAGGGGGGTGCGCTGTGGTTTTACCTTGTTTTTCAGATTGTTTGCAGCTTACATAGGACCCAGCATGCTGGCGCGTCAACTGAACATAAAACTTTAAAAGGCTATAAAATAAACCTTAAGCCTGTGCCCACCTCACAACATGGAGTACCTCAGCTGATACTTTATACCCTCAGACCAGCTTCATGGGAACAGTCACTGCTTACCCAGACTTTCTTGACAAGGCAGGCTCCACTTTACCTAGATACTACAGGCTCACTGCTACAGCAGCTCAGCCCAGATAACTTCAGCCTGTTTCTCATTTATCTGCTCCTTATGTAACCCAGCCACATGGTTTGTGTGTTGGGAGGGAAGTTTGGAGAGGAGACAAGTCTTCACAGTGAGCTGACTGCAGAACCAAAAGCCCATGCGAGTTTTATTCCCTCTATTACATTAGCTTGTTAATGAATAGATCCTCTATTGACCCTGTTGTGCCGGGACAACTAATCAGCTGCTGGGCCTCACTTGACTCTGGCAACTTTAACATACTAGGCTTATTAAATGCACCACTCCGTGTTTAATCTATTATGGATGCGGCATTAAGTAATTCCCAACTTCTAACCAAACACTGAAGCTGTATCTTCAGCCAGTCAAAGCAGCCAAAAACCTGCGGAGTAGAGAACTGGTTTACTTTCAAAAGCGTCGATGCAGAGGTGCTGCTAGTGCCGTCAGTCCCACTTCCCTCTTGCCCTCATTGGCTTCCCCATATTTCCCAAAAACACGTGGCTCCAGCTCCTCCCTGCTATGACTTCTCCAGCAAGAGTTTGACCCAAGTCATACGCCTCAGTACTGTACATGGTAAAGGATATTACCTCTTGTGGCAGGGATGAATATGTTTTTAGAAAACGCTGCGGTGATCCTCTTTTAAAATGGCTTTTGCTTTCTTGGGGAAATACTGGACAGTGATACGCTGCTGACGGGGGCAGGAACACGGCGTGCTAGCTTCAATCTTCCTGCCTTATTTATTGTAACAGAACTACGATTTGGAAACGTCTTATTTTTGTGTGAAATATTTAGAGGAATATTTCCTCACTTTTTGTCGAATCGCGCCGTAAAATCCTCCCACGGAAGACTGTTTGCGATGACTGTGGGAGAGGAGTAAAAGTTCTCCATCGGACTTTAAAAACACCTGCCGCTCTCTGCTCCCTCCGCGCTGCCCTCGACGGCATGACCCTCGGCACGGTGGCCGGTTCCGACTGCTCGTCGCCGGTCAGCTTCTGCTCCTGCTGCGGGGCAAAGATGGTACCCTACTTCAGCGACGACGCGGTGGTGTCAAAAAATGAGATCAACCAGCTGTAAGTTGCACAAGAGTGGCATGCTGTGAACAGTAGTGACAGTGGGCTGTTTCGTATTGAATAAACAATTAGACGACATAGTGTGTGTGTGTGTGTGTGTGTGTGTGAGAGAGAGTGAGACTAAAAACAATAAGTAGGTGGGACTGCGACACAGAGTAAAGCTGCCGTTAAGTAACAGGGTCTCCATTCAAATTTCTCCAGCTCAACTCCAACGTGGAAGTAGACTGTGGGCGTACTGTCTGAAACTCGAGTGTGCTAATAAAGATTTAAAATACACACCAGATTGTCACCATTATTTCATCTTGTAGCAATTTTATCATTTACCACAATACTCGGTGTTCTAGTGAATTGATGCAATATGTGGGTTTTGTAATATCAGGGTTGATGAATGTATTTCCTGGTGACGTATCAGGGTCTTACTCATCACAGTACTCCCTTTTTGACCTTACTAAGACATAAGTGCTCTTCAGCCTGTGTGAATCATCCAACCTGTTTCCAGGTGTGGACATGGAATTAAGCAAGGGATTCCTCTTTAGGTATACTTAGTGGAGAGAAATGGGGGGAAGGAAGGGGTCACCCGATTGCCATAATAAGAGATTTATGTGGCAGGGGGCATGTTGGTATTTAGTATCATGACTGAAATAGAAATAAGAGCTTTTGAGGAAGATGAGTTAAATAAAGTGGAGAAAGAAGAAACTGTAAATAATTTTTTTGTTTTCTTTACTTTTGGCTATAATATGTGACAAGTTAAACTTTTATGTTTGAGGACAGTGGCTTAATGTGTCTTAATATTATTAAGGAAAAGACTCAAACTGACCCGTATCCACCTGGATCCTGACAGTTAATTTAAGCAATAAGCATCTGAATGTGACTTTTAAAATAATCCCAAACAGTTAGGACTGTTGTGTGTCTGGTAAACCAATAATAGTACTGCACAACTGGCTGCTCATCAGAATTTTTTATAAGCTGTCCATATATCCTGTTCTGTATTAGAACTAATGCCCTTTGTTGAGATGTCAGTGATGGATGATTACTTTATCATCCAGTGGTCTTATCTGTTATCTCTCTGTGCCTGCAGACATCAAGGCAAAGTTGGGTGAAGGCTTGGTTTTGCCTGAGAGATGTAAAAGGATTTAGCTGACTTGTACATGTGGTGAAGACGAGTCTGCTCTTCAGGACAGATCAAAGGCCTACTGTGTTCCAGTATTTCTAAACTCATGTGGTGCTGTCTCAGATAATCTCAACAAATTTGGGGAAGAGGGGGAAAAAGAAAATCAATGCAAAACTTCTTCAAAACTACTTAAACTAGATTAAAAGCTTATGTAATCAGCATTAACCAATTTGTATTTAGTTCCAGTGTCGGGCTGTTTTCATGGAGTCAGCGAGCGCATGAGAACGGGCCCTCTATTATGGTTTTCAGGAAAGTCAAGGGCAAAGTGTGTGTCTTGATTGCATTGTTTTTTAGTTGGTTTACACGTGAAAGTGTAGCAAAGTTATTGAGTAAACTGAACGTTTAGCTTTTATTAGAGCTGCACCCACTCGTTAAGGAAATAGTTTTTCTTTCTTTCTTTTTTTTCTGTGAGTTTGCACAAGGTTGGTTTATGGGAAGAAGTTACTCTGAGACAGGCACACAGTGCTTACTGGCAGTCGCGTGTCTGGTAAACAGCAGCAGATGTGGGAATCTTTCTGACTTCCTGGCTTTGTTTGAAATACAGCATGATGCTAGTGGCTTGTTGTGATCAGCAGTTTTTTGTAGTGCCCAAAGATGGTTTCGAGCCCTTATCACGACACAGGGGACGTGCTTTCATTTTTTTCTGTTTGTGTGCACACATACATGTCTGTTTATGTCAGACAAATGCTGATTTTTAACCAGGTTTCTGCACGTAATTACAGGCTTTGAGGCTGTCACTGGACTTTAAATGTTGCCTGAGGATAAACGACACCTGGAACACTGTTGTTGTGCCATCAGTTTTTAAAAGATACTGGTAAACCCTCTCCTCCACTTTTATCCGTGTTTGTGTTTTGTACACATTGTCCAAAGCAAACGGATGGGACTGAAACGTGACAAAGATGTTTTGTTTGAGCGTTTGCAGAAGAGACTATCAGCTGAACAGTGATACAGGCACCTGGTTATAGGTCCTTACCTGGGCTGTGTGGGCGATTTGCCTTTAACGTTAAGTAGGTTTCTCGAAGTTTGTATAATTAGCTTAAGTAAATCGCCTGATATCAGACAAAACAGATGATTCTGTTTGTTGCCAAGTTTCTATTAGTGCTTAATTGTGTCCAGGTACAACCACTGCTCATCTATATTTTGCCTCGGCCACATTAAAAAAAGATTTCTTTCTGTAACTGTAAGTGTAAAATGTAGTCCGGATCCTTCTGAGAATAGCCTCGAGTGCCTGACTCAGGTATGTTCATTTCCAGCACTCATACCTTTGTCTATCAGATTACCAAAGAAACAGTAGTGAAACTTGTGGTACTTAATTGCACGCTTGCAGAAGCCAGGGGAAAAGGGCAGCAAGCCGACTGTACTAGCAAAACAAAAGTCTATGTTTAGTTTGACCCGAATTTTGTCTCTTCATCGGTCCTGACCTCTTCTGCTCCAGAGGCCCTCATCTGCTATTTGAGTTTCCATGTTTGTCCAACAGTCTGTTTAGCATTGAGCAGACTTTGTGGAAATGCACTTTGATTAAAATTACAATCAAAAACATGTAACCTCTTGAGATTTCGTGTGACACGGGCCTTCAGCCAGACTTGAATGAGGACGTTGAGGTTTGTGGGTCTGCTAGCTCACCGTGACACTACACGAACATAACTTCTCCCTTTGGTCTTCTGTCTGTCATTTTTTTTCTGCATGTTCATGGCTTATGCTTCCAGGCATCAGGGCCCACGTGCACCTGCAGACATGTGAACACACATAAACATACACAGCAGCTAATTCCCTGCCTTTCTCATGGGCTGTATCCGTCTCTGTTGTAAACTCCTAAAGCCTTAGGAGGACCTGCCCTCCACAGAGCAGACCCTATATTTATCCCACTCTCCTCCTGGGAGTGACTAATATGGGCACAGGCTGGAGGAGGGGGTCAGTCAGCTATCTGCCCACTATGTGGAGTGGTCCTTACATAGTGATGATTGTGTCTGTGGCTGTTGCCCTAACATGTACCTACAGCTTTGCTTTAGCCCAAAAGCCTGGGATGGCTTAATGCCAAAAGATGACCCACCCTGCTCTCAGCTACACGCTCTGACCGGGTCTTCTTTCTTTACCTCCCATCTTTCACAGTCCACTTGGCTCTGTGGAGCCCAATTTAACTGAACTCGTTGCCCTCTTTCCATTTCCCCCTTTGCTGTGTCCTCATGTTTGTAGAGCGCTGGCCTTTAAATCAGCCTGAAAGTGCATATTTTCAACTGTCTTGGCAATTTCTTATCTTTCTCTCATACACTCCTACAGACTGCAGTGTTATCGGTCTGACGGTGCCATATCACATTACTAATTTATCATTTAAAATGAGTTCGGCTTAAAGGCAGCTGCATAACATGAGTTGACCATTCTAATTTAATGAGAGGCTTGAAGTGATTCAAAGATTTACCCATTAGATTCAAAGCAGATGTGTGTGATGGTGCAGAAATTAAGAATTATGTCCCTAATGACTCTATAGTGTGCCCTATTAATTAATGAATTGAAAATTTTGTCTATAAAATATCAGAAATCAAGAAAAATGTCCAGATAAAACTGTTCACAGCTCAAGGACATTAATCTTGTTTAGTAAAATGTCAAATTAGAGAAGCTTGAACTGGTGAATGCTCATTATTTATTTATTTGTTTATTTCCAAAAACTCTTCTTTTTAAACAAAATAATCAATCTCTTGATCATTCGATGCAACCCTGGTGAGATTCCTCTGGGTGATGATATTCTGTGCTTCTAACTGGCTTTACTCGTTTGTATTCATCCAGCACTAGCCTGAGTACAGTATTACAGCAGCACACGCAAGCTTCAGTGTGAACCCTCTGCAGCGTCAAAGAGAAGCTTCTATGTACAGTTCATCGACTGCTGAGACTTTTAAAGGACTACTGTATTTTTAGAAGCTGTATATGAGTCATTCACAGCCCCCC
Organism: Rhamphochromis sp. 'chilingali'; assembly: GCF_963969265.1. NCBI lineage: Eukaryota > Metazoa > Chordata > Actinopteri > Cichliformes > Cichlidae > Rhamphochromis > Rhamphochromis sp. 'chilingali'. The sequence goes on from NC_137935.1 coordinate 29,529,788, forward strand.
ACCTTTCAAAGCATGGGGCTTACATTACTCTCTCTGTGTGTCTGTGCGCAGGAATACAAGTGCGCGTTTGCTCGCACGCGCGTGACCCTCCACACCAGGTTCTCGGGAAGAGTAGCAGTGTTGCATTACATGACATTGTACAGTAGCGCTGCTGTACACAGTCATTTCCAAGTACAGCACAGCACATAGGAAACTCACAAGTGTAAGAGGGGCATGATGCAGCAGGAACTGAGGAGAATGACAGAAACTTAAAAGTAGGACAAAGTTGTGTGAAATGCAGAAAACAGAAAAAAAGAGGGGGGGGGGGGGGAGTAAGAGGAAACAGCTGGTTCAAGGGTGGGTGGGTTATGGGAAATGAGCCCAGCACAAGTCAGTCTTTTTTTGTTTTTTTCCTCTGCGTTGTCTCCTGATTCTCCATATCTATGGTCTCAGCAAAACTCAGGAAGGTCAGTTGGATGGCGGGGAGGATAGAGAGATGAAGTTACAGACAAGAGGGGGGATGACAGGAAGACTAAATGACAGACAGCACTGGACTTTTTTTGCTGTTTTGAGTGTGAAACTGTAGAACTTGATGAACTCCAAGTTGGGTTCATTGAGTGTAAGCCTGCTGCTAAAGCTAAAATATGCTCGCGGCACACTAGGGTAGCATCAAAATAAACATATCAGTCAAATACCTGATTGTTTGACCTCAGAGATTTGATGTCATCACCTCACATTCATTAATCCCAGTGATCTTTATTGCGTCAGTTCCTTGTTTTAGCTGCCAGCTAAAAGCCGCCCTTGTTTTGAGCAGAACAGGTTGGACGACTGCTTGGAAGAGTGTTTCCTCTACTAACTATTTGTATCTGCAGTGGTTTTGTTTTTTTTCTATTTCTTTTTTGAACTGATGTTTATTTACTGCATCTTTTAAAAAAAGTCAGAAAAGGATCTTCCTTAAGAATGTGTTTAACTTTTAAGACTCACGTTTTGCTGATTAGGATCATTGTGGCTGCACGCACATCTGTTTCTACACCGGCTGCATTCTTGCCAGCTTGACTTGTGGTGTCATTTTTGGCAAAACCTGCAAAGTGAATACAGCCGATGTGTTTTTGTTATAATGATGCATTTCTCCTTGGGCTGGAAGAGTTACTTAATTATATATTAATTATATTTGTTAAGAGCATAATTTTCATAGCAGCAGTACTTTTCTTTTTTCTTTTCTTTCTCTCTGTATCCACTCATGAAACACTAGCAGCCGAGCGCCCGGCTGGCCAAGTGGTAGACTTCTCGCTTAGCATCATTAAAGTTATGCTTTAATGATCGCATGGTTATCATTAGCTGCTGCAGGAGTAGATGTTTTAACTTGTTTTCTAGCTATCTTGTGAGGTTAGTGTACCTCCGTACACTAAACATACACCTGGTCAATCATACATGCAAGCACGACACTTTAACTGGTATCCAGTTAAAACATTGGCCTCAGTTTATAATGCATCTTCCTCCTCAATGCAGTGACCTCAGTCACAGTTAATAAGATTAAGTGTCTCAAAGGGAGCAAAAAGCCCGTTTAACTAGGCCTGCTTTGGATTGAAGTATTGTGCGCTGGCCAACTCTTATCGCAGCTAAAACATTGTGTAGGAGGGGGACTCGTTCCATCTTCCCTCTCGGACCCCCGGTCCCCCTCAGTTCCCCCTATCCCTCCCTCCTGGCAGCTGTTAGTGTGAGTAAGTCTTGTGTGTGTAATCCAGCTGTGTGGAGGACCAGAGAACATTGTGTTCTGAGTTCACATCGGGGCTTGGATGTTGTTTTGTTCGCATCGGTCTGTGAGCTCTGATCTGGGGAGCCTGCAGACCAGAGGCGAGCTGAATGGGGCATTGTGACGGCGACACAAGGGCACGACAACGCTCTACTAGTCCGTGTCCCCGTCTTGTGCCTGTTATGGGCATCCGGGGTCGGCATGTGGAAGGAAGCGATTTCAAATTAAGTTACGCAAAAAAATACCAGTTATGATTAGATTGCTTTTTAGGCTTCTATTCATGCTTCATTTTCTCTTCTCTTCCAGTATCAGTGAGAGCTTCCTCACAGTTAAAGGTGCAGCCCTCTTCCTTCCCAGGGGTAACAGTCCCACGCAGAACTCCGCACCTCGAATCAGCCAGCGCAGGAACAAACACACAGGTAAACCCTCATACTTACAGCGCCCACACAAACAGCAGCTGCACCATCTCCCAAAACTTCCTCTTACTCCCTTTTTCACCCCAAACCTCACAAATGAACTCTGTGGAAAAACTTGAGATTAAAGAGCACAGTATGTCTTCAAATGGACATTCCTCTACAGCATCATGGGTCACGGCTGGCGTTAATTTCTGTCAAGCTGTTTCACAACAGAGCAGATAAGCTCAGCAGTGGTGAGCTTGTTTGCTGGATAGGAAAAAAAACCCCCAAAAACATCTTAATAAGTCACAGACAAAACGGATCCACACGGGAAATGACACTTTCTATCTGATGTCGTCTCATACTTTGAAAATGTTTTTGTCCAGGTGACCTCCAGAAGCATCTTCAGACCATGTTCACTGTGCTGCGCCCAGAAGACACAATCAGACTGGTTAGTAACAAGCACACATAAATAAATATAATTACAAAGGTCAGTTGTGTGTGGTCCTGTGATCAGAGAGCATATTCCAGAGCATCTGATTAAGGTCTTAAGAACTGAAACATGGATTGACTTTTGAAAACATAAACAGTTATGAGGCAAAGGAAGTCTCAGCTCTTCCAGCTGTGCCAACAACAACACCCTCACATGAACCTTGCAGAACTCTAAGTGTACTATAAGTGTGCTCGCCTTTCCCCTGATGTCCCTGCTGCATGTTTAATGAAAAGGGCTTATGAGAGAGGGATTTTTAAAAAAAGGACTGGTTAAAACCACCTTAGGTTGTCCCTGCATATCTCATATTCACTATCCAGAGTTTTAAATGCCAGTCTTGTGGTATAAAGTATCTATAGGCCCTTGAATGATAAAGGGTTGATTTCCAGGGCTGTAAAGAGTCAAAGACATTACACAGGTGATTCTACAGTTTGCCCCTGTCCTTCTTTTCTTGCAGGCTGTGCGTCTGGAGAGCGCCTGCCCTCAGGTAACCCGCTACATGGTGGTGGTTTCCACCAATGGTAGACAGGACACAGAGGAGAGCATCGTGCTCGGCATGGACTTTGTCTCCTCTGATAGGTACACCTTCTCTGTCTTATTGTAGTTTTATAATAACTCAAGAATTTATGTTTTTGCTATGCAGATTTCTTTTTTCTTCTTGAATTGGATCGTCCTCATACTGTAACTGTGGTGTAGTTGACACAGTCAGAGAAATTCAATAAATCAGTGAAAGTTTTTTCAGCTAAAGGATAAAGTAAGCAAACCAGTGCATCTTGTTTCACTGTCTTTACCTTGTCGATCTTCTCTGGCAGCTGCTGCACGGTGGGTCTGGTTCTCCCTCTCTGGAGCGACACTATGATCCACTTGGATGGAGATGGGTAAGACGCCACACCTACTCCCTGCTTCCTCTTACTGCTCCCTGGGGCAGCTGCCCGACTGCTCTGATGACTTTGTTTACTTGTTTGTGAGCTTTGTGTTTTCTAACCTGTCTCTTTGCATCTCCACAGTGGCTTTAGTGTGTCGACAGTCAACAGGGTTCACGTCTTCAAACCAGTGTCTGTCCAGGCCATGTGGTGAGCAACCTTTATTTATTCCACCAGAATGACAGCCGTGTGAAGCTGTTGGCCTGCAAACAATGTGTCCATTGTGCTCCACCCTTAACTTTGAACTCCAGACTGTTTTTTCCTCACTTTTTCTTATCTTTTCATTTGTTGTCTTATCATGTTTTTGCTTTCAATCCCTCTCACGTGTCAGAACCGCCTCTTCATATCTTTATTTTGTTGTCCCCGACTGACTTCCTCCTTTGAGTATGATCGTGTTATGCCTCTTTATAGCTTCAACCTATGCCCTGTTGTTTAGTTCTCACATGTTTTTATTCATTCTTCACACATCCATCCTTTTTATTTTCACTCTCACATAACTTTTACTCTTTATAAGTCCAAATTCCTTTCTGCACTTTTCATTCCTCCCAGTGACATTTGCTCATGTGAAAAATCTCCTTGCTTTCAACTGTCTGCCCTCAGGTCAGCCCTCCAGTCGCTCCACAAAGCTTGCGAGGTGGCTCGCTGCCACAACTACTACCCAGGCAGCCTGTTCCTGACCTGGGTCAGCTACTACCAGAGCAGAGTCTCATCCAGCCAGTTGTGTATCAACGAATGGAACGCCATGCAGGATGTCGAATCGCACCGTGCCAATTCACCCGTCCTCTTCACAGACCTGTGAGTAGATTAGGATGGCCACATTAAGGAAAGGGTTTTTCAGAGAAGCACTGCAAACCACTTTGAGAATTGTGTGGCATAAACCCTGCGCCTGATGTGCACACATGCACATGACATAGACTAGAGGGTAAACACGCTGCTCCCCAGAAATTCACAGCAGTAACTGCTCACACAGTCGTACACAGTTTCATCACAAATTCACCTTCACCGTGGCTGTTTCTGTGAAAAGTAAAAAATATGTTGCAGTCGCATCTTCCTAACAGCATTGCCTAACAAGCATAACAAGTGTTGCTACATCCCCAAACTAAAATATTGCAGTCTGCAGATCCATGGACTCTGGAATGAGGCCACGTGCCCTCTCTAACCTTCCAGGAGAGGCAAAAACAACAGACCAAAACAAAAGCCTGAAGCGCTGATGTTTACAAAGGTGCCTAATCATTAACGTGTTCACAACATGATGAATAACGCTGCCTTATCAACATATTTACATGGAAACATAATAAAATACAAGCAGTGACTTCAATAGATTTGTCTTCACTGATACCAGGGAAATTCCCCTCCCTGCTCCTTCGTCACATGCTCTGCTACCTATTTAGACTGTCTGCCTCTCTCCCCTCACGCACACACACACACACTCTCTCTTTGGGGGTCTTCTGGAGTCTAAAATAGCCAAGGCTTTAGCTGTCTTGATTTACTTATGGAAAAGTAGAGTCCAGATAAACTCATAGGTAAGTAGAGTCGCAGAAAAACAGACAGGAGCAGGTGGTGAGCACAAAGACGGGGGCTACTTGAGGAAATAATGAGGAACAGTTCGGGCAGAAAAAAAGCCACTTCAAACCATACGTTTAAACACTTCGCACACACAGACACGCACAGTCTCTCTCGGAATGATTTGGCTCTGCCCCTTACAGCCAAACACAGAAAGTTCCTGTTGGTTTTCCCGGACAGGGAGGCTGCTAAAGCCTCGTGACATGTCAGTGTTTGTTGACATGGCTTTCCCCCGCCCCAACACTAAAAATAATCTTATCTACCTGCAAGCAATTCAGGGAAGCTGCGTAAAATTTCCATTATTCATTTACTCATTAGCTCCGGTCCTTATGTCGTCATTTGCCCTCGTGTAGTCTGTGTTTTTGCCTGACTAGGCTTCCCTCCCTCAGGCCGTCTGCAGACAAGTGGAGGCTTGTTGTGAGGTAAAAGTGTTACTGCATGTCAGTAAATAACCCGTGTCAGTTTTTGTTGTTGTTGTTTTCTCACTCAACCCTCGTTCCACTCAACTCGTTCTCATGAGGTCAGGGAAATGTTCAGGGTTGAGCTAAACAAGCCCCCCTCCTACCTCATTTCCAACACAGATGATGCTTTCATCTGTGCAGTGTCACACACCTGTGGTCACTGTACTTCCCCTTTTTGTAGCTGCTGACCCACACTGCTGTGTGCTGATGTCCGGAATCAGTTTGAAGCAAAAAACAAAAGAAAAAATGTTAGAAGAAGTCGTTCACAGACAAACTGAGCTCTTCTCTCCAGAGAGGCAATTAGGCCACTTGTTGGTATCGTCGGTGTGACGTCGGAAAGGCCCCCAGCCAGAACACTTAGGAACACAGCGCGGCACAACAAGAAGCAGATCCTACAAGGGGACTTTGTCTAATTCTGAGAAACTGGAGAGGGGAACAGAAAATCTGAGAGCACAAACTCAAACGGGAGCACAAAACAAAGCCGTAGTTCTCTGGTGGAAGTAATGTCATTGAGACTTGCGTAAAAGTGAACATGAATGTAATGCAGCTGTGAAGGTGGCTCTCTTCAAAGTGAATTTTTTTATTTATTTATTTTTTTTACTTTGGCCAAGTGTTAAAGTTGTTTTTAAATGGAGGTCTTTGTGTGTTTTATGTGCAGGCCCACAGAAAGGGAGCGCACAGAACGGCTGATCAAGACGCGCCTCAGAGAGATAATGATGCAGAAGGACCTGGAGAACGTCACCTCAAAGGAGGTGAGGGGACAGTGAAATTTACATTTGGTGCTTAGATGTAGGTGTTAACTATAGACTGCACATTAAAGGTGGATATAGTCACCATGACATCTCTCATGGCTTGTGAAGTGAACAGATGGCCTTGTGTAGATGGCCTCCTTCTCTCCTCTTTCAAACCAGCTGTCTACACAACGTAAACATTGGCGTCCTCAGTCATGTGTCATTTGTCCGTTTTCAATTTAATTAAGTTTTATTTATATAGCAACCAATCACAACAACAGTCGCCTCAAGGCTCTTTATATTTTAAGGTGGACCCTACAGTAATACATACAGAGAAAAACTAACAATCATATGACCCCCAATGAGCAAGCACTTTGGCAACAGTGGGAAGAAAAAACTCCCTTTTAACAGGAAGAAACTTCCGGCAGAACCAGGCTCGGGGAGGGGCGGGGCCATCTGCTGCGACCGGATGGCGAGTGAGGGGAGAAAGACAGGATAAAAGGACATACTGTAGAAGAGAGAGGATTCAGGGTCACCTGAATCCTAACCACCTAACCAATTGCTTTAGCAAAAAGGAACGTTTTAAGCCTAATCTTAAAAGTAGAGATGGTGTCTGTCTCCCAAATCCAAACTGGAAACTGGTTTCAGGAGAGGGGCCTTTCTGTGCAAAGTAACTTAAATTTAAATTAGAATTGAAACTAGACACTGGGGCTATACACTCATCACTAAAGTGTTTACAGAGGTCATAAATCAAGAGCGACAGGGTCATTTTCTGAAAAGCTTGATTCAGACTTCCTTTTGCAGCCCAGATGTCTCCTCACGATGGTCGTGAGAAAGAATGCATGTTTACGCCACTGGCTTCACTTTTCAGACGCAGAGGCTGCAGTCATCTTTTATGTACAGTCTGTGGTTTTATTACTTGTAAAGATGTACTTATGCCCTGATTTTCTGCGTTTCCCTGCTGCTGTTATCAGCTGTCATCAGACCATTTATTGTTTGCCTGAACTTTCACAGATCCGAACAGAGCTGGAGATCCAGATGGTGTGCAACCTGAGGGAGTTTAAAGAGTTCATAGACAATGAGATGATTGTGATCCTGGGACAGATGGACAGCCCCACGGAAATATTTGATCACGTCTTCCTGGTGAGACAATTGGGCTTTGATTCCATTAGCCTGTGAAGGTTTGTCATGTCAGACTTGAGGTTCAGTAAAAAGCTGCATCTAACCTTGTTTTGTCTTTCTAATTGTAAATAAAAACTTAGCGCGTGCTGTTAATGACTGGACCTGTGTTGTTTATAGGGTTCAGAGTGGAACGCTTCTAACCTGGAGGAGCTGCAGAACAGTGGGTAAGAGATCAGTCACTTAAGCTAAGATTAAAATTGATGTATTAAATAAATTTTCTCGTTAAAGTCGATTGAAACGAGTAGCTCGTTTATCATCGTCACATCCATGAGATCACACTGACACGCCTCCTCCCGTCTCTCCTCCAGAGTGCGCTACATCCTGAATGTGACCCGGGAAATCGACAACTTTTTTCCAGGAATGTTTGAATACCACAACATCAGAGTGTACGACGAGGAGGCCACCAACCTGTTGGAGTACTGGAACGACACGTACAAGTTCATCACCAAAGCCAAGTAGGCTTCTACACACACACACACACACACACACACACACACACACAGTTTAAGCTCCTCTTTCTCACTAGTTCATGTGCTTCAACCCTGCCTCTTTCCCTTCCCACTTTAGGAAAGCCGGTGCCAAGTGTCTGGTTCACTGTAAGATGGGCGTGAGCCGCTCTGCTTCCACAGTGATAGCCTACGCTATGAAGGAGTATGGCTGGAACCTGGACACCGCCTTTGACTATGTGAAGGAAAGACGGGCCGTCACCAAGCCGAACCCTTCCTTCATGAAGCAGCTGGAGGAGTATCAGGGAATTCTGCTGGCAAGGTGTGCTCTCATGCAGAAACATGTACAGTTCCTTAGAAGGAATTTGGAGCTAACGAACTCTTCTCTCCCTCTTGTTCTTCAGCAAACAGAGGCATAATAAGCTATGGCGTTCCCACAGTGACAGCGACCTATCAGATCGCCTGGACTCGAAGCCTTCATCTCCCTCCTTGAACCGCGCTGACTCTCACAATAACAACACCTCCTCCCCGTCTGTGCATCACTTCCTGGGTGTGGCCGTGCTGCAGGCGCTCTACCCCGAGCCCGAAGACTCGCACGCGCTCTCCAACGGAGTGTGTGACTCGCTGGTTCAGGAGGTCAGATCAGATTGCGCAGACCCCCGCCTGCTTCCCCTCCCCAGACCCCGAGCAGCCACCGTGGTCCCAGAGGAAAAGCAGGGCAGCTCGGCGAGCGTGGCCATCACTGTGCCCGTCGCTCTTCCACTTCCACCACCATCGCTCCACATCCTACCTCCCACCCCTGAACTGCAGCGCGCTCACAGGGACACTCCCACACATCTGTCCTGCTCAGTGGGCAAACCAGAGGAGCTGTTCCTCATCTTACCCGACAGAAGCAGTTCAGAGGAAGTCTCTCCTCTCACTCTGGGATCCACTGACTCGGACATGATCAACCAATCATTGTCTGATTTAACGAACAACAGCCACACTCCGCTCAGCCCTGCGACTCCCACTTCCTCGCCTCCGATCTCGGCTTTCGCTCCCAGCGACGACAACAACAACAACCCGAGCGAGTTGGATACCCGCGGTGAGGCAGACGGGTCATCGACCCACAGCACGGACAGCATCGACTTCTTCAGCGCCCGGGAGAAGTTTCTGGGGCTGGCCAAAGATGGCCGACATCGGACGCTTTCAGAGCAGGCACAGCAAAGGACGTCTCTGTCAACTGACAGAGAAACAGAGGTCAGCGAAGACGAGGAGGAGCAGAGGAATGAGATGAGTCAGGTAAGGTTTCATTCAGCTGCTTCTTTCTGTTCATTTTTATTTATTTATTTTTTTTAATAGCATCTCAGTTGTACGACCACTTTTCAGAGTGACCTTTGTCATCATCATCAGCTGTAAAGAGAAAAATTTAAAAATTCCGGTCAAATCCTTTGATTTAGGAGATTTAAATGAACTTTGAATAGTATCCACGGTTTTATTTTAAAGTTTTAATCAGAGGGAAGTAAACTGGAATCTGAGTGAATGTGAGGACTGTGTGGTAGCAGATAGATTGAGCTGATCACAGTGACACCTGCTGGACAATGAGAGAATAATCAAGACCAAACCTCCTCCTATAACGAGTTGTCAGTAGTATTATGTGGATTATAAAAGAGTGTAAACTGGTGTAAACAGGACTGAGCTAATAAGTCATTGCTTGGAATAAAAGCCTCACAATGGCTGTGCTAATAAAGTCTGTATCCTCTCTTTGTCTCTCAGGAGTCTGATGACAGCTCTGACAAAACCAGTCCTGACCGGATTCATCACACTCACCACGACAACGGAATATCAGTCCGCCATATTGTCACTGAGATCGAAGCCATATCACACCCCGCCGCATCTCTTCAGACTCCTTCCTCCTCCTCATCTTCTCCACTCCCTCCATCCTCTCACAGTCCTCAGGTCATCCGACCGGAACATCAGGAAGAGGGGGAGTCTTCTGAAGTCACGCACACCTCTTCGACTCCACCTTCACACCCCCAGCCTCCCACCACACTGTTGTGCGACTGGCCGGCGGGCTCCGTGCGGCGGGCCACCAAGCAGCTGGAGCAGAAGCTGAAGCAGGAACTGGAGATGGTGGCATGTCAGCGGTCTCCGCTGCATTCGCCCAGCAGCGAACAACCTCCTGTCATACTGTCCGTATCCTCCGAACACGTGCTGCTCCACTCCCCCATGCATGCTGCAGAACAAAGGATCACTCAGGGAGAGAACATGGCTGTTTCTGCTAATGCTACGTCCAAAGATGAAGAGAAGCACACGGGGTCACACAAAAGACCCGATTTCTCAGGCACAAGCGACCTCCAAGACGTTTCATGTTCCCCAAAGTCAGATATCAGCCAAGTCTCTGGTGCTATACCTGTCAGTGTGCACACATCCACAGATAGCCACACAGTGACATCATCACTGGCCTCTGCTGAGCAGTTATCAGCATCATCTCAAGATACCTCAGCCCAGTCTCTCAGACGGGGCCAGCTCCATAGCCAAAACCTGCAGGACTGTTCGAACCTAATGACTCTGGATGGCGTGACGCTGCAGGAGTCGGACACGGATGAAAGCTCTCGGGTCAGGCAAGAGGGCTGCGGCCCCGTCTGCGCTGCCCAGAAGAGGCTGGCCCGAGGCAGCCAGGAGCTGGAGAAGATTCAGCAGACGCTGAGAGAGCTGCAGGCTTTTCTTCACGAGGGCATCACCCTCGAGACGGCAGACAGTCGAGGACAAGAACTGGGGCAGCCTCAGGGGCCAAGAGACGCCATGGACACAGACCCAGAAAGTTATAAAGGGGTGAGTTTTGAAGAGAGCCCTCCAGCTCTGAAAGTGGGGCAGCAGCTCCTAGAGAAGCAGGAGCAGAGGAGTTTGTTGGAGCCAACAGAGTGGCACAGAGCCACAGAGCTAGAGGCGCGCATCCGCCAGGCGGGGCTCACCCCCCCGTCTCTCATGAAGAGATCGGCCTCCTTGGCTAAACTGGACTGTCTGGAGCTGTCGGCTCATGACCTCAGCAGCTTGGACCTGAGGACGCACAACAGAGCAACACTGTCGCACTCGCCTGACTCGCCCTCGTCGCCCCAGTCTCACCCGGACGACACATGGAAGAAGCAGAAAGTGCTGGCTCAGAGGCCGTGCTCTGAAAGAACAGGTTCGTGCAGTGATGACACATCCCCTCCACCCCTCGGCCTCTCCCCCTCCACCAGAGGGGAAAGAGGAGAACGGGAGGAGTCAGAGAACAGCAGCAGTAGCAACAGCACGGTCCCTGCATCCCGTCAGCCGGGGAGAGGACACTCGTCAAGACGTTCTCGCAAAGCTTCCGCTGAGAAGAAGCAGCAGCGAGCCGTCACTCTGCTATACAACACCATGTAACCTCAGATCAGCAAGACTGGAACACATGCGACTGAAGCTGCGCTTATGTGTGTGAAAGAGACCGCATGATGTGTATGAATGTCAGCTGTAACCCCCTGTGTGTGTTCTCCGGTGTTATGTGTATAGTATGCAAGACATGAATGATAAGCATATATTTGCATGGAAACCACTGGATGTTTGTATGAACTGGAGTTCAGGTTCGTCTGTACAGTGTCATGAATGTCCAAACTAAGACTGAACGGTGCTCATGCACTCATTTATATCAGTGTCCCCTTTTTTTTTTTTTTTAAGTGTGACCCTCGCTGCCTGTTCAGAGTTTCTAAAACTCCAACCAGAGGGGCTTTTGTTTCTCAAACCATGCACTTTACTGTTTAGATGACTCTTTTTCTTTTTAAAAAAAATTTGAGACATGTTTCTTACCCCGGGGAGGATTGTTGTTTTGCACTGTTCTCAGTAGACTTGTCTCTGTGGTTTTGTTTTCAAAGCTGGCAGACATGTCTTTATTCAGATTTTTAATTAAACCAGGACAAAGCTGATATGTTGTTTTTGTTTTTTATTATTATTATTATTATTACTTAATTGCTTTAGCAGTAAATAAAGGTGGTGAGTTTGTTTTAACGGTAGTGACTCCTTAGTTTTTCTGTTTTTAGCCACTCCCATGTAAGGCAAAGAAATGAGGCCAGCTTTTAAATATACCGCCACCTGCTGGACAGGCTGATCCACACACTAAAACTGGATTTCATGACATCGGGTATTGCCACTACCAAGCTTCTTTTCGAATGACTGAAAAGCACATCCTTAATAGAAATACATTTTACCTCTCGTTTTTAACTACAACTAACCGATCTTTTAAGCACGTCGGTGCCAACTCCAGTGGGAAATGATCTCCATCAGTGTTCAGCGCAGCTTATTTCAGGCTGACATTTTACCTACTGTTTCATGTGGGTAATTAAATACTGAGATGTAGGCCACCGGAGCCCCTGCTGAGAGACCCACACACAGACACGAGGCACAGACTGACATTAAAGGACTGAATCTGCTTTTAAAAAAAGAGAGGCTGGAGATAACTAAGACATCAAAACTCACAGGCTCCATATATGAAGACCAAAAGACTCTTTGGTGGTTTAAGTGAATCAAGAGGAAAAGCTGAGATCCCCTGACGTTTTCACCAATTAAATCCACCTCAGCAGACACAGCAGAAGGATTTTCAAATAAAATATGTGTGTGTGTGTGTGTGTGTGTTTATCATGAGGAGAGGGAATAAAAATCAGTGGAGCAGAAGAGGAGAAAGGCTGAGATTGGCATCCTTCCTCTTTGCATACTGATGCTCTGAACGTGACTTATATCAGCAGCTCTTTGCAAATTCGTTTCACATAGGCTTGCAGCTCGGTACCTTCCACAGTCCTGGTATTTTTCATAATGCGCACTGCTGGTTCGTCCTTTTTTTCTCTGTCCTGAGTGCTGTTTCTTGGAGGTTTTACAGCCTCTAATCTGCTCCCCTTTTTTTCTCCCTTGTAAGCCTAAAATAACTTAAGCCAAACAAAAAAAAAAAACAAAACAACCCAGTTGGATCAGACTTCTTCAGCTCTGGGAATCCATGTCACAGGGACGATGATGAAGGTGGCAGCTGCTAAAAACGGATGAGCTCTCTCTGGTGCTGACAGACGCCGCAGCATTCCCCAATCTCGTGTGAAATAAATTGCTTTTGTCACTGTCCTCCACTGGAGAGGACCACGGAAACGAACTTAACAGTGGAAGAACTGTAGCGCGTGTGTGTGTGGTTTGGGGGGTGGTGAAGGGATTTACAGAGCATTTGAAAGGCTTAAGGAAAAAAAAATCAAATAACACATTTCTACATTGCTCTCCAAAAAAAAAAGATTTTCCTTTATTTAAATCATGTCAATTCACTTCCCAGCATACGTCATGAAAACACTGTGCTTTTTTTAACGTTTTGCAACATTTTTTCAAAAAGTAAAAAACAAAAGGAGCATTTTTTTAACTTCTTAACCCAACCGGGAAAGCTTAGAACCATGAATTACAGAAGGAAAAGAGAAGGTGGTATCCTCAGTTTGTGCTGATGCTGAAAGTTTTACATTTCTCACTTAATTAAAAAAAAAAAAAAAACAGAGCATAAGGTGTCCCTGCTCTCGTCATCCTCCACACAAAAACAAAACAAGTCCCTCAGAGCTCATCTACATTTGCACCCTGCCAATTTCTAAGAAAAAATTTGAGGGGTGATTTTACACTGGATTTTAGTTTTCAGCTTTTAAAAAAACTTTTGCTCAGTGAAACTTGCCGTAGGTCACAAAAGACCCCCACCCCTTTCATTGGGTGCAGACCATGCTGAAATATTATAATGCACAGAAACACACTCACAAAAAAACAAAAACAAACAACCATCAGCTCATGTAAGGTGAGAAAAAGCAAATTTACAGAGAAAACTCTTCTCTAACCCACGATCCACATACAAACCTTTATTCCTGTTACTGTTTTTATTAATAAATGCTCTACTTCACATACAGTATAGTTAGTACACACCTAGTGTTCATCTGGGAGTCTCATCATTACTGTGCTCCTTGCAAAGCCCGGCGTCAGGGTTTAAAACTAGACCCCGGCCTGGGTTTCTTTTTTTGTTTTAAACTTTGTGCTCAAACTCAAACATCCATTAACAGTCATATATGTGCTTCACCCACAAGTACAGTACATCTGGATTTTGTGCAAATCAAAAAAAAAAAAGAAGAAGAAGAAACACATTAGTCCATCATTTTAAAAATTTTCATTAAAAACTGAGGAAGTCTGATAATTTATCGGCCTTCAAATGAGGAAGGCGTTCTCCACGCCGCTGCGCTCTTCGATGCAGTCAGAACTGAAAACCACACGCGCTCAGTGGTGACGGGAGCGTGGGGTGAGTGTGCATTAGGTGCTGGAGCAGTGAGTTGGCCTGACACACTACATTTAGGGGAACTGTTTAGTTGACCTTATTGACCTTCTGTGCGTTGAGCTGGTTTGTTTTAAACGCACACACACACACGCACAGACAAACACGCACCCTTGCAAAACACCCCCCAAGAAATCATTAATTCGAGACGGAGTTCCTGTTAAACTGTACCGGATGTGTCGTTGGTTGTAAACTGGCACTTGTTGAGAAAGTGCCAATGTGGCAGAAGAGAGACCAGGCGTGCGTCCATCTCTGGCTTTGTGAAGCCGGGCAGACGCAACCACCTCATGGCTTCATGGGAAAAGGGTCTGGCTGAGGCGAGGGGAGGGACGGCCAGGTCAGATGTTACCTCTAAGATGGTTTTCTTTTTAAATTTCCAAGATTTTAAGCGGACACCTGCCCTTTTCCACCCACCTCCCCTCAGTCCAAACCCCCCACCCTGGCAGGACCGCCTGGTTCAGAGGGAGGGTGTGGGGTGAGGGGCTCATTTCTCCATGAGTGACAGCTGGATGATGCGCTGCAGCTCCTCCTCCTCCTGCTGCTGCCGAAGCTCTGCCTCCTGCTGCTCCCGGGCTGAGATCTCCATGGCGATACGCAGCTGCTCGTCATAGCTGCAGGTGGTCGGCTTCTTCTTGGAGGGGGTGGAGCAAAGGCTGGTGGGGGGGCGGGGCTTGTGCTGGGGGGTGCTGCGTACAGGGGCGAGGAAACACGGGTTTAAAAACCTCCTCAGTGGGCACACAGTAGGCATCATTCATAATAAGGATAAGTCAGTAATGGTTTCACTGTGAGTCAATGCATGAATAATGAATGAGGTCTGGGTTGCCAGGTTATGAGAATCTCCTCTGATTGCTGTTTATCTTTCCATCGTGACACTTTGCTTTGTCTTTTAATCTAACGCTTCACCGGAACTTAAACCTGGATCTGTCTCGTCCTGATTCCATTTATTACCGTCTGTCATTCTGCAGATTTGATGAACGGTGGGAGAAAGCTATTATCGACTCAAATTAGCTGCAGACTACATTGTGGAGTCTTAGTAAACGCTTTATTTAAAAACAAGGTGCGACAAAGGCTTCAGAAGAGACACAGCGAGACATGCGTTCCCATAACTGTGCTCGGTTCTATCACGAAATACTAAAAAAAACCAAAACTGTTTTTACCACAGACTGTATATAAAAGATGGACACAGAAACCCTGGAGTCAAGCATTTAAGCTGTCACTGTCTTTTTTTTCCCAGCTAAGTCATTCTGAGGACACTACACACAATAGCCAAGCATTTCTCTCTGCAACCCCAATGCCAAAAAAATGCATCAAATAAAATACAATTTGGGACTCTGACGTGAAAATCTCATAGACACTAACTTTATTTATAGTGGAACACAGAAAACATGCCAAACGGTTAAACATTTTACTGCTTTAGAAAAGTATTAGCTCATGTGGGACTTGATGCCCCACAGCAACACATCTCAAAAACGTTAAGTGATGCTAAAAAGAAACAGCTGGAGGGACATTTTGCAACTGATTAGTTTAACTGGGTAGAAAAAGACAGGCAGCGTTTCTCATGAGTAAAGACGTTCACCAATTTGCCAAAATTCTGGATAAGGCAGAAAAGCAGTACTGGCCCATGATTTTGGGCCCTCGGGCAGCACTGCATTTAGAAATCAAACTTATGCTTAAGTTCATCAAGGACGATCCGCCTGCTTTCCTGGGTGTCTGACTGCTGGTCTGTTATTTACATCACTTCCTCTTTCCCACGCTGTCAAACTCGATGCCGACAGCACTGCTCTAGTGATCAGTCCTGCTTCCACTGAGCCAATCTGCCTCCACTCTGCTGAGATGTTAGCTTATTTTTCCATATCTGACATATTTTCTGTGTTCTACAGTAATATTTGGGTTTATGAGATTGCATTCTGTTCTTATTTTTACAGCTTTGCAACTTTCTCTTGGTGTCGGTCTATAGGTCCAACACTTTCCCCTCAGGTTAGAACTTTGGCTCGAGTAAACACTGCTATGGCAAGACTTGGGGGGGAGGCAGTGACGAAGAGGATAGGACAGTCTGTGAATCCAACCAGCCATCTGCAAACAGGGAATGCACCCAGAGAGAAACACTGTCTAAAGATAACAGAGGCTAAAGTCAACTACAGCACTGTCAACTGAGAAAGCAGGAAACTCTCTCAACTCTCTCATCCTCCCACCAACACCCCCTCTCTGCAAACACACACACACACACACACACACACACACACACACACACACACACACACACACACACACACACACACACACACACACACACACACTGGAGCTCAGATAGCAGATAGGAGAGGGGGAGAATAGCAGGATGGATAAGAGAATAGAGCAAGGAATGGGACAGGAATACAGGATGTGAGTCAAGTATGGGAGGAAAGAACCACAGGAAAAAAAAATTCACAGAGGAGTGCGAGACACTGAAGATTAACAACACATAAGAGAGCTGAGAGGAAGTCAGAGACAATGCGGTGGAGGGATGGCAGGATATAATCGCCTTCATCCTGGCACTCAAGGAGATTTATGCGGGGGCTTTTTTCCCCTCGCTGCTGACAACGAAAGTCCCGCTCTCTTTCATTCACTGACGCTTTTATCAGACTTTCTAACAAAGTCCCCAATAACAAAGAGCTTTAACTCAAACACGTGGGAGTCATTAAAAATCCCCCAAAATAAAACAAAGGCTTTCATTCTGACCTCTCGACACGACTCGGGTCGCAGGACAGAGGGTGAGTCCCCGGCTTGCTGTTGGTCAGCGCCTCCCAGATGGTCACCTGGGCACACAAAAGAGAAGGCGGCACAGGAAGTCAGTGAAGGAGCGCTGCAGGAAGCGGTGCATGCAAAACAAACGCATCCTCGTTCCCTGTAGGCAGCTTCCTGTTAACGTATGGTAGAGACAGAGCCAGCGGCCTTGGTCGTAAACTAAATGATCGATCCTGGCTGCGGTCCTACTCAAGTCCACGTACAGTTTTAATGCTACCAGTGATTAATAAAGATGAGAAGCACTTGTTAAATATAGACGTTCAAGTTTCAAATTCAGCTTCACACTGTCACAGAAATATATGGAAGCTGTGAACAAAAGCTGTTTTTTAGAAGATGACAGGATACCGTGTAAGCTAGATTTGTACAGCAGTTAAATCTGTAAAACACAGCGTGTCGGCGGGACGATCCTTTAACACCTGTCCTGCTTTGGTATTAGAGCAGTAATTAAAAGTGTCACCTTTCTCGGCGGCGCAGCGGTGGAAGCGCTCGGTACGGCTGCTGGAGACGAGAGCACAAACTGCAGCACAAAGCCTAAGCTGCAACCGTGCCCTTGCCTCCTCTGCTCCTTCCCCTTGTGTATTTCAGCTAAGAAAACTCAGAGGATGTTCTCTGACCTGTCTCACAGAGCCTATTTATACCTCACTTTCTGTAACGTCTGGAAGAAGGCCAAGGGCTATCAGGACCGAGGATCTCTGGGATTTTAAACAGCGCCGATCCTCAGGCAGCGTGCGCCACACATCAGAGCCAATTTATTCTACTTACTGATTTTACTTCAGCACTGATTGTTTTTTTATTTTCAAAACAGCTCACTTTTTCCCTCCTTCACTGCGTATATTTGTCTGGTCTTGCTTGACTTATGGTTAAATTTATTGCTGCCATTTGCGCCGTATAATTTAAAAGCAGGGAGAATACTTTCCACATTTGCTCCCTGTGCCTGCTCATAGAAATATACACACAGATATGTCATACTCCGCTGCCATTAATTACAGTAACGCGTCAGCACCATATTAGTATGGGAAAGCCGCATCTCCACTGTCTACTGTTTAAACAGACACAGAATTTGTGTGTGACATATCAGATTTAACATGTTTGGAACACATAACGAGACACATTGCAAAACATCAGTTTGGCGAGGTGCATCTCTGCAGCAGAGATGCACCTCAGAGGCTGCTAAAGATATACATGCACACAAGTGCTTCTTAATGCAAATGTCTCATCAGCCGATTACATGGCCGCGACTGAATTTGGGCAGACCCGGCCGAGATGATCCTCTGAAGTTTAAATTGAGCATTAGAATGAGGAAGAACGATGATTTAAGGAACTTTAAATGTGTCATTGTTGATGGTGCGAGACATGCTGGTCTAAGCGTGTCAGAAACTGCTCATCTGCTGGGATTTTCCCACAAAAACATCTCTGCTGTTTAAAGAGAATGGTCTGAGATTTGGGTAAAAATGCCTCGTTTATGGCCTGACTGCTTTGAGCTAGCTGATTGAACGGCACCAAAGGCCACAGAAGAGCATCTCTGAACACACAGTACTGGACAACAATGGTTCCAGCTACTCCTGGTGCAAAGGTGTAGGGTACACTTTTTGAGCCTTTAGTACAATTTGGGCAACCCAATGACAGAAAAGAATAAGAATTTATGGTACATGAATTTGAGCGTCCCATATGAATCAAAAATTGAACTGTTTTGTATAAATTAATAAATTATGAACTTCATAACGTGCAACTGCACTGCCTAAACATCATCCAAGTCATCCATTAGCTAGTCTGTGGGCTTGATTAAAACAGAACTACGTTCAGCTCATCCACAGTGTAGCATTCCCAGTATGCTGACACAGGTTCATTCACTATGTGTAGGCTACAATCAGCTGCTCTTTATAGGATGCGGGGAATACACCCAACCTTTACAGCACCATCAAAAATGATGAAGTGTAACATTAACCTTAGCTTCCAACCTGATGATGACCGCCAACTGTCATAAAAGCCAGCTAGACTGAGAGTCTTCAGTAAAAATAGGAACCCTGCTGTAGTCTTTTTAAACGACTATGCTATCTGGATCATTGCTAACTGTGCATGTGTAGCCTGAGCAAAACATATGAAGCAGTTTGATTTAGCTAATAGCCAGTTAAGCACTGATTTAAGCTCCCCGCAGAAGAGAAAAGATGATCTCGCAGGAGTTTCACATTGAAGCCACCTGATCGTATTCGGAGCCAGCCTCCAGAAGGCTCTGCTGTATGGCAAACTGCAGCAGATCCTCCTCCTCCTCCCTCATGCTGTCTCTCTGTTTGCCTCCTAGCATGGTGTATCCAGGTGGGGCCTCAAACACACACGGGGGAATCTCGCTGGCTCGACAGGACACTGCAGCACACGGGGGGGAAGGCAAAGGGCAAGAGATGGGAAGGAGTGTTATCTGGCAGTAAAGGAGGCTAAAGGAGAGGAGCGGAAAAATACAAGAGGTTTTTTTTCTGAGTAAAAGAAAGCACGAGGAGACTTAAACCCTTGAATTAACAGATATTGCACAAATTTACAAGTGTCAGCCTGTCACTCAGCAGAAGTTTGGGAGAAAGCAGACAAATCTGGCAGGAAACACTTCATATTTGCAGATTTACATGTGTCACCTATTGAGGCAAAACCTCAGTCTATTGACCCAAAGCCTGTAATAAAGTGTACTTTTGCACCTGACTATTTTCAGAGACATTAGCCACTAAATACTCACCAATGAATCATTCAAACTCAAAAACTCAAAGTATGAATCCGTGTTGTGTCTCACATAACAGTCAATAAGAACTAATTTTATATTGTAACATTAGACACTTTGTTACTAGGAGACTGGTCTCAGTGGTTGTAAGTGGGAAGAAAAGGCTGAGGTAAATTACACTTAGCATCAGTGGCAACGGGTCTTATGGAGTGATGAACCCAGATTTGAAATGTTTGCTTCAAATCATCATCAGTATGTCTGAAGAAGATCGAGAAAGAGGTACAGCCATCTGTAAAACATGATGTCATCATCTGGAGATTCATTTAAGTGGTGTTGGGATTCTTTCAAAAAGCATTTGATTGGCATAGCTTCATTTTTTTCAGCATGAAGGTCCCAAACACATTTCCAATGCAGTAAATACCTGGATAGAAAAACACACAATGTTGATCGTGCACTGGCGTCCCAAAGCCCAGACCTCAACATTACTGAGAGAGTGTGGGATCATCTTCACAGAAAAGAGCTTTAAATGTCCGACAAGAAGCCTGGAGAAGTATTCCTGAAGACTATGTGAAGAAACCTTCCTAAGAGAGTTCAGGCTGTGTTGAAGAATAAAGGTGATCACAGCAAATATTGACTTTGAAGCTCGTTGGAATTGTAAAAACTCTGTTATTTTTGTGCACGTGTCCATGCAAATCGCTGCACCTACTTCCCATTTTCCTAGAAACATATCAAGACATGAGGATTGCCTCAAGACATTTGCACAGTAATGTGTATTAGCTGAAATTTCCAAAGTGTATAATTAGAGTATTTGTAATTAACACCCAGCAAACACTGGTTAGTCAGAGGTGTTGTATCCCATTGCCAGAAATAGCAAAGTAAAGGCAGGCGGTTTCTATGTCAGATGCATTGGACTGGATGTTTTTTTAGGTTCAAAGTCAGGAGTGTGGCTGTATTAGTCACCACTGCTGTTTGCCTTACGCAGCAGCAGTATAACTGATAGATGCAGCTTCTGGGTTGGAACAATGAAGCCAATGCATACACGCCTGAAAACCTGCACTCTATCTAAAGGCCACCAGATGGCAACAGCTGTGGTTGCAAAAAAACCCAAAAACGTCCACTACTATAGAAGTCTGGGCGAAAACAGCTTCGTGCCCTGACCACTGCAAACACTTTCCTGATGAGTTTATGGGCTCAGTCACTAACTAAAAACTAAACGCTCATCTGGAAGACATCTAAAGGAGACTCCAGAGAATTACGTCATGGTAGTTACATCCAGTTTATATGCTGTCCAATAAAGCTACAGACATTAACGTAAAATATGTCTCTATGCAGATAAACCAATGACTACAGTTTGTTATGATCTTCAAATCTGATAACTTGCTGCAGGATTACATGTCCCACGCAGGGGTGTGTCTAAAAGGGGGCATGTGGTGTACTCGGCTCAATTTAGTTCAACGATTTGGTGACAATATTTTGCAGACTTACATTATTAACACAAAATATACATATAATAAATTACACTGATGTTTAAAAAGAATATAACATTTTTTTGTGGAGCGGTAAAAGAAAAAGCTTCTACAGACATTCTACAGCTGAGGCGCTTACTGGTGGAACTAGAGCTGGAGACGCTGGACGAGTCGCTGCCCGGAGAAGGGGTGTCTGTCCTCGGGGTGTCCCTCTGTCTTTCGCCCTCCACCACCACTTCGTTGTCAGCACGGACACCGGCTCCCTCCTCACAGCCATTCAGGTTACTAAAGGTGATCCTGGCATTCAGGATGTGGTAGAGAGGGATCTCTGTAAGGAGAGGAGAGAAATTTCACCCCCATCCTCCAATAACACACATGTCCTTTATATCAGTTATTCTGTTTTTATGATTGATACATCTTATAAGTAATTTGGTCATTTCTTTACACCCTTTCTCTGCATGTCTTAACTTTCCATTAATCTGTGTGTCCATTTTCCAACCTTTCCATAACTGCGCCCTCCCCCTTTATTTAAACAGCACACATCTTAGCCCCCTCCCATCATGCGTCTCAATCTCACAGTGCTCACCAATCTTGACAGGGAAGCCAGGCGGCAAACGCAGAGTGATGAAGTCACGCAGCTTAGCGAACAGGGCGTTCGAGATCGCCATGAGATCGATGATAGGCACCACTTGTTCTGCCAGGGAAAGAGGGTGGGACTCACACAGCCACAACTTAGCTTTAAACCTGGGAACGAGCACACGTATGGGAAAAGAAAGAAGGCAGGAAGAAAGAGTTAATTAATAAATATCAGCAAATACATTTCTGACTAAAGCATAATTGAAGCAATTTATGCTCTTGCTCAGACAGTTAAATGTTTGCCCGGAGGAAGCTGCACAAAGACATTGATCACATCAGCTAACAGTGGCTGTCCACAAGCTGCTGAGTCGTTCTCAAACCGAGGCCGATCGATTCTCATATTCTAATTTGTCCAATGAATGAACACAAGATTGAGAGGCAGCTCTACAACCTCAGACCCGTCGTCCTCCTGATGTCCAGCAACTTTTCATTACCCGCTTGAAGAACGATGGTACTGGAAATGTCCGAAAGACCCAAAACACAGAGCAACAACCCCGATTTATGGGCAGCGGAATAACAT
Source organism: Rhamphochromis sp. 'chilingali' (assembly GCF_963969265.1). Lineage (NCBI taxonomy): Eukaryota > Metazoa > Chordata > Actinopteri > Cichliformes > Cichlidae > Rhamphochromis > Rhamphochromis sp. 'chilingali'. Next base: position 29,552,143 of record NC_137935.1, read on the forward strand.
CAGCTATGTTACAAAAAACACCTGAACACTCAGATCATTCTTTTATTTGCTTTTACTTTCCTCACTGAGTTCATATTTTCACTTCTTTTGCTTTTTGCTCCCTGAGTGACACAGAAAGCGTTCTTTCATTTCTTTTTTGTTTTGTTCCATTTGTTAATACGCTGGAGCGAAGATGATGTGCCATGAGTCATCGAGCCAGAGCTGAGTGATCGACTGCAGAAACCCACTAATTGCTCGACTCTCCACCAGCTTTGTAAAAACCTGAGTGTTTGTCTGCCGCTGTCATCTGGCTGCCTTTCACCTCAGAAGCTCGGCGGTCAGCTGCTGCGGACGGCCGATTTTCCTCTGGGCTCTTCTCTGTCCATCATTTTGTCAGCTCTGACAACGACTCTGCGACTCAGGGCGACTGTGCTCTACGCATGGCTGAATGTTTGGTTTGTTTTTTTGTTTCTTTTTCCGTGGGCACGTGTCACCTCTGCGTCTTGGTTGTGAGCTGGCACGGGTGGCCGATATCCCTCTGAGTGGTCGTCGAGCTGGGGTTGAAGTATTCCTCGGCGGTCAGCGCAGCGGGGTTTGTCACCACGGGGGACGACATCTGGGTCACCAGAGCCTGGGCAAAGTGAGGAGTGAATAACATGAATTTACAAAAAAAAAGATCCAGCTATAACATGTCTCCGTATTAAAGATAGTGAAGCTTTTACAGCTGTAGAAAAACGACTCTGTTCGCAGGGATGCAAAGGACTATTAATCAATACCAGAGGCTTTTCAGACTCACTTTCTCTGCTATTCTCTACTCTGTAGAGATTTCAAGGCTTTCCTTTTACCTACTGGCATTTTTTAACAACTCTTTGAAGGAGTCGTGCTCAAGCCAGAAGTTGTGAAAAAATTGATAAAGCGGTTTCTTATTTCACTATTCATCATTACAGCGGCTGGCTCGCTGCATTAATAACTATCTCGGTGTGACGCATGACTAAACCTGTCAAAAGTAGGAACAGCCATTCCTGCTACGGGCAAACAAAGAGTTGTGAAACAGAAGAAGTTTACGGTTTGGCAAAATAGCCGATTTTGCTTTGCGGGTCTTTGCAGTGCTAAGCTACAAGCTCAGGATACATTCATTGTCTGTGCACCAATTTTATCTGTTGCCCAAAAGAACTTAATGGGAAATTCAATTTTTTTGGTGTGTGTGTGGATGATGATGTGCAGAGGCGACAGGGAGGGGAAGCGAGTGAAGAGCCAGAATACAGAAATAGGAGAAGCAGGGAGGTATGAGTCATTGGTGCTCGGCAGCAGAAACAAATTAAAAAAACATAATCAATATCTGAGAGCGGTTTGGAGCCTCTGCTGTTGACACGGTCGACTCGACAGTCGGGATTCATACACTGCCTGACCATCCAAAGAGGAGGCGATCGAGTTGGGGGCGGGGTAACGCTAACACGAGAAGGTAGGAAATGTCCCTGAAAACAGCGATGACAGTCACAGCGCCGATTGCCGTTCATGTTTCACGTGACGATGTTCAAATCGAGTGTGTGCTCACCCCGTTATTAGGCCCCATGTGCTGTTCTGCAATCCCGAGGAAGTTCTGCAGTGGAGTCTTCCCACCTGCTCAGACACACAGCGGCAGCAACAAGTAAAAAAAGAAATGCACTTATATAATCACAGCACATCCATACAAACTACATGCTGTCCTGTTTGTTTTACACATTTACTTCAGATTACTGCACAGCCCTCTGTGTGGGCTCATTTATCGCCGCTGCAACTGTCCACAGTGTCATTTTGCTCTATAATGCTCTGCTCAGGATGCCTTATTGCATTACATGAAGCTTTTTGTAATGCACTCTTATCTACGAGGAGCCAGCATGAACCAAGGCAAGCCAGCTTAGGTGGTCTAGCCTAAATATCAGCAGATCTCACAGCAGAACCTGATACGTGAGTAATTACGGACTACAGCTGGACAACGAGAAGCCCTCAATCTCAACATTGTTCTTACTTTTCCTACTTCCACCTCTTGACTTGACCTTTTCCTGCTCTGAGGCTCTCTCACCCTGCTTTGCTATAGTTCATTAAATCATAGACATATTTCCCCCCCTCAGAAAAAAGTTCAATTCTTTATCTCATCCATGTAAGATGCCAGTTGAATAGCACTTCTTCAAGACGACGATTTTAGTGCTCCAATAAAAAAGAGAGCGAGGGCATCACTTTTGGAGATATGTCACCGTCATTATTCTGGGAAACAGGCACAGCAGTAATGGGAGAAAAAAAAAAAATCACATTTGTCACACAAATCAAAAGATAATACAAGAATCTTGAGAATATTTGAGGTCTTAACGGCCAATTCCTGCTACGGGACCACATGAGGCATTCGCTCATCACCCAAAATCCAGTCTAAGACATTCAACATGCTTGTCAAACTTTAAAGCACATTTATTGTAGATGCCTGTGTTCCCTTTTCCCCACTCTATTGTCATCTCAGACCGGCCCTGTCAGCATGTGGGGTGAAGTGGAATCATCTTTTTTTGGCTTAGGAAGGTTCCTAACTGGGTGAAATGACCTGGTGTCCAAATGACACCCACTTCTATATACTGGCACCTAATTTAGCTGTTTCCTGCAGAGTCTCAACACTGGCATCTTACAATGGATTTAGAAAAGTTGTTGATTATCATCCCAAACCATAGACTGGGTCAAAATAATTTGTTTTCCTCTGAGAGTGTGTTTGCAGCCCACACACTGTCAGTGAGCTTGTTCACGCTGCACTTTGGGTAGGAGTGGCACTTATTTCCACATCACCTGGACTTGCAAATGAGGTCACTTCACTTTCGGTGGTGGTGACTAAGAAAACCCTCCCCTATCTTGAGCTGCATCGTTTCCATGACATCACGATGTGCTCCTAGACATCACACAGGTGGAAACTTGTCCCTCTCCTGACTAACTATTGAGGAAACAGTGCTTCAAAAATGATGAGTGACGCACCAAATAACCTTTTCAGTTATCCATACACAGGCAACTTTTTATGATTACATGGGTTTAAAAAATTGTTCTATTATTTTACATTTGATTTACATAGTACTAAATCACAACATCAGTTACCTCAAGGGGCTTCGTATGTAAGGCAAAGAGCCCAGAATAATACAGAGGAAACCCCAACAATCAGATGACTCCCTATAAGCAAGTGCTTGATGACAGTGAGGAGGAAAAACTCACTTTTAACAGGACAACACCTCTGAGGGCTCTGCTTCCCATTCTACCCCAGAAACAACACAAGCCAGCAGTCTGAGAGTTAAGTGCTCTACTGGGGCGATGTGGTACTTGGAGGCCTTTAAGATATGGTGTGTCCTTGTATGTAAATGGACTTCGCATACAGACAAATGAGGATAAAGATTTGGCTTCACATCAAACTTCTTTGATGTCTCATCAAACAATGAGAATAAACAACTAAATAAGGTGGAAACATCTAAATTAATTCTGATTCTAATGGTTCAAGTCCCGTCTACTTTCAAAAGCTGTATATTGCAAAATACCAAAAGTGAAATCTGCAATCATAAACTCCAGGATCATTCCTAAAATTAGACATCGAGGGGTTTAAAAGATCCACAGTGGAGAAACTCAAAAGCTGCTTTTCATTTAGATCTGAGCACCCAAAAAAAAAAAGTGAGCAGCTTGATAGTGTGTGGTTTGGACGTGGTGGTGCGGTTTGTCTTTATCAAACCAGAAACTGAATAAGTACTAAAAGCAGAGCAAAGGTCCATCACTATATTGTGGTTTTTAAAGCACTGATCTACATTTCAGCCTTTGGTCATCTAATCTGTCTACAGCTGCTGATGATACAGTGTGTGCCTCTCCTAGGATATATAGGAGCACTTAAAGGTTTGTTTTTTAAATTCTTAACAGCGTTAACAAAATGATGAAAAGTAGCTCGAGGAAATGGGCAAATGGACCGAGTCACTCATTCAGGAGTCAGTGTAGCGTCTCTGAGAACACTTTCCTCGTGCATATTAGCAGAGCGCAGATGGGGATTGTGACCTGGGAGAGAGGAGCTCTCTCAGAAGAGCGTGTGATGGTTGATCCTGGCTGACAGCGACGGTCCAGGGAGAGAGGGAAACCTGCTAATCCTGTTTGATTTATGATGTGAACCAGAAAATGAGACGGAGCCACCGAGAGAACTTTACGGGCTGTTAGCCGCAGCCTCGGGGTGATCTCATCGAGCTCAGGTGAGAGGGATTAGTCATCGGTGACTCTTCTATCGGACGTGTTTCGGCACTTGGACTGCGGGTTACAACGGCGCGGAGGACGTAATGGAGAGATTCAGCTGTAGGGGAACAAAAAAGGCGTGACGACATCCTGATGAAGTGACTTACCTTTTATCTTGTTCTTGTTCTGGTCTGACAGATGGTCGGTTCTGGTCCTGGTAATCAGCTCAACATTGGATGCTGCATACACCTGAAAGAGGAAGACACATAACTCCTTTTTTCTGTTCACGCACACTTTACCACCTCATAGCTGTAGCAATAATTCCAAAAACAACTTGTCACCATACAAGCTATAAAGCAAAACCAAAACCCTTAAAGCCGCGATTTTTGTGCACCCTAGTTGCTAGTCTGCAGTCCGACTAGTCCACAGCAAAATGCAGGAATTCCTCAACAGTGACCATAAAAATCAGGCGCTGATTAAATATTGAGCAGGCTGCTGATACTGAGTTTACACTGACTACACACGACTGAAATAAAGAACTAAAAGCTTCCAGGGGTAGAGCAGTTCTGTATGCGTTGTCTGTTTATGTTTGCGACTCTAAATCAATGAAGCAGAAAATAGACAGCAGTATTTTACTGTAGAGCCCATCTGAAGGGCTTTTAAACCCACCGGTGACAGATGGCCCGGTAGTCTGACACTTGCCACCCATTGATCCCTCGAGGGGGACAAAGAAAACAAATGGGGTCAAGGTAACATGGTAATGTATTATTTTTTTTTTTACTTGATTTGAGAGGCCATCTGGTCTTTTAGGTGCTGCTGAATCTTGATCGATGGGTTTTTTTTAAAGCATGAAACAACTCTGGATTTTATTCATTCAGGAAATGAAATCCTCCAAGTTAAGTGAACTTTCATGGAATATCAAACTGAATATCAAATATCAAACGGTGGCTGGGCTTTCTCTGGACAGTGCGAGAGATAAGCGAGCCGCTTACCTTTGCTTCATATCCATTCACCGTCTCGGTCTTCTCGCTCCTCCATCCCAGGATGCCCGTCTTGTTCCTGCAACACAGTTTCAGCACATCCCAGGTCATCTCTCTCACGTCTCAAAGCCATAATAAAGCAAGTTCGGTTCCATCTAAGCTCAAGGACACAGTACCCAGGAGAGCTTCCTCTCCTGGGTACTGTGAAAGGAGAGGAAGCTCAAAAAAACCAAGTTTTCTCACAAGAGGAATCCTGAAGACGCTGGCCTTGTTTGTCACCAGTGAAGACGAGCAGTTCAGTGTGCAATTAGCAAACCTGCCAGAAGTCAGCGAGCAATATTGCATCTTCGTGATTTATTCGTGCCACTAAATTCCTCAAAGCTCAAAAACTCACTTTTCAAGGCTGGTTAATCCAATCATTTCAGCTCTTAAGTTTATTAGTGAAACAATATCAGATTTATTTATTTTTTTATTTTATCAGTGACATTTGGGAGAATTCTCCTAAGGGTTGTTACTCAAAAAGCTGTCACGCCTGTCTCCCATCCTACTTTGTTTAGATTTTCGTCAACAACAACTGTACGGGCTGTTTGGAAATTTGCTCCTCTGTGGATAAGCTGTTATAATTATCAAAAGATTTAGTTTAATGGAAAATACTGGCAATCTCACAAGCCTGAACCGTACTTTGCAAAATGTTAGCATGCTAAATAGTATAAACAAGGCCAGAACTACTAAAAAAACAAACTAGCATTGTTCTGTTTAAGTGATACATCACAGACTAACTTGCAGCCTGTTGCATTTTTGTAAATGATTGTTGGCCAAACAGACCCCAAGAGGACCGGCGCTAAACACGAATGCAAACGACTGCCAAGGCATACGATAATCTTCCATCCACTTCTCAAGGTAGTTTATCTTATATATACACCGAAGTAACGGAAAAATATGTCTTTCAAGCTAATATACACTACAGTCCTTTTATGTCCCTTGGCAAGTGGCACATGAATTTGTCTCAATCAGGGAAAGTCTGTAGCCTAAGCATACCGTTTCCTCTGCTAGCCAGCTGTCAAGGTCCTTGTCATGGGTTCCCAAAACTTTGAATCCAACTTTTAAAACAGTAAAACTGCAGCGCTGTGTTTTTTGTGTGCAAAGTTGCGTAGAGACGTAATAACTCCAGAGCTTTGAGGTGTCCCTGTCTAGGATGCTTGACGAAGCGGTTTGCTGTAAAGCATCCCAAATACATTACTGGACAGGAATGCTGACGGAGCAAAATGCACAGAGGTGACACCGAGGTGCAAGTCTGACAGTGAGATAATTACCCCACCCCAACCTCTCCTCGCTCAATTCTTGGAGTCATTCGTCTCTCTGCCTTCTTTCTCACTTTTAATCTGTTAACATTCACTTCCTGCCGCCGCTGCCTTTCCATCACTCGCCTATCTATCACCGTCTTCCTCTTTTTCCCCTCCTGCCACAAAAAAAGATCAAATATCTCTTTCTTCTGGCTTCTGTATTGTGCTTTCCTGCCCACAGCCTTGCTACCCGTTCATCTTTCCCTCCATTTTTCTTATTGTGTGCCTTCCCCTCATACCTCCACGTCCCAGCGTTAGTTCTGTCCCTCGCTCTCATTCCTTTTTTGTTTCATCTCTTTACATTTTCTCTTCTCCATCCCTCTCTGTCCAAACAAAACTCCCTCTTCCGTTACCCCCGTCCTTTCCTCATCAGTCTTATCTCTCCAACCAACCAGAATAGGATGAATTTTGTCCTCCATGACCCCCCCTGCCTCCCGCCTGCTCGGTCCACTCTTCTCTCCACCTTATGTCCGGCCTGTCTCTTGTCCAAGTCTTTTTGTCTTTTCCCACCACTGCATTTTACTTGTTTTACAGGCGCCCCCAGCTCGATTCAGGCAGCCAGAAGCTAATTTGTTCCTTCACATCAAGCGTAGTCCTGCAAATTTATTTGGGCACTTTTTGCCTTTTGAGGTTACACAGAGACAGAGAGGATGAAGAAGCGAGTAGTTAAATTAAAATACAATGATTACTATTGACCCAGTGTGACTGCAACTGGATTACAAGACAGCTGCTGCTATTTGAACATTGTTTTTACTTCTTTCAAAAGCTCTACAGTCTTACTTTAAACTACAGCGGGATTTTAGAATAACTATTTTAATGCACTTTTTTGATAGGAACACATTCCCAGATTTTTGGATACAATATTCCAAAAATATGTGCTCTTCAATGAAATTTAACAGTTTGTTCTATGCGACTTTTTCTTGTGTCCATTTCCTCCCACTGCTGCAGCTTTGGTTTGTATTTTCCTACACTTTGTGAAATGCATTTTGACAGCCACCAGAGAACGTGCCTGAACTCGTTCCACTCAGCTGTGGGTTGCAGTGTAGGAGGCAGCAACAGAGAAACGCTGACAGAAATTCAACTCTAACAACAAAAGAGTGATTTTTCTCCACTGGGGAAAAAACAAAACAAAGCAAAAAAAAAAAAGAACAGCAGATTAATGGAGCAAGTCCTGTGGCTGAGCTAAAGCTATTTATTAGCTTTGATTTTTCACATCCTGTATATTTTTGTTCAGTACATAGCAGTATTTTTTCTGACCTCTCGAACGCGATGTTGCGGGTGTCCAGCTGCGTGGTCACCACTGGGGCAGACAGCCGGGCCGCTACCTGCTCGTCAGTGGGCTGCATTACTCCCAGAAGGCCCAACCCAGCTGTGGTGCTGCTGCAGGCACCACCCTTCCCCCTGCCCGGCGAGAGCGCTGTGAGGGATGACACGCACAAGGTCTCACGGAACACCAGCTGCCTGTCGTGGTCGACCTCCATCACCTCTGCGCTGGAGTCTGAGAGAAAGACAGGGAGAGAAGGGAAGAGAAAAGTTGAGAGCTTTTCAGTGAGGTGAGAAAGTCCACAAATCTGTGATGCTTAGACAGACAGACAGACAGACAGATACCTGCCTGATACCAAGTCAATACAGGGCCAGTATTGCTGATACCAATATCAATACTGATACTTATAACTTATAAAGGGAGCTCATGAAGGGGAGACCAGTGTGTCATGATTTATGAGCTAAATCATCATCAACAGTTCAGTGAGCTACGTACTGAACTTGGAGGATAGAAATAAGTATCAATCCTACTGTGCTACATACCATTACCAACGCTGGTAAACACACGATCGATTATTGGATCGATCCCCCATCTCTACTTCCCACTACGGGAGATTTAAAGGATACATATTGGAGATAAATTTAGGAAACACAGTTATCGTCTTGGTTTATGAGAATCATTTGAAATCAATACCAGCTTCATGCCTTTGTGATCAATAAAGCCACAGGAAGCAGCGAGTTGGCTTAGCTTAGCACAAAAACAGGAGGAAACAGCTAGCTTTGCGCTCTACTCATTTTGATATTAAACCGTGTTTGTTTCACTTGTGCAAATAATTCTCAGCAAAAACGCAACGAAAGAAAAATGCTAATTGAATTGTGCTTTTGTTGTTCTCACGTCGCCCAGTTTCATCTGTCTTTCACCTCCATTTTTAAATATCAGCACTAGTCAGTGTGGTTTTCTTTGAATGCATTTTGACACACTGCGTGCACCTCACACAGAGCGAGCCAGTCGAGCTCAAACTCTCACCCTGTCCCTTGAAAATGAAGCTCCGGTTTCCTCTCTGCCAGGTCATCTGTTCAAATCCCATCAGGGTGGTGTCAACACGGAGACACTGACCACTCTTCCAAACTCTGTATGTGTCACTGGGGCAGATGCGAGACACCAGGGGCACTAAGGACGAATACAGACACTCTTTGACTCAAACCATGCTGAGCTAGGTCTCAGTTTTCTTTTTTGCATTTGAATTTTTTAAATTTAAGCCATTCTAACCTACACATACAATACAAATGCTTTTCTGACATGCAACTGAAAACAGGTGTCTTTAGCCTAAGAGGCAGATAAAATTAATAGATCTGACTGGTTGGTACTGGCTTTTACTGGATCACTGGACACAAGGACTGGACTCACCCCAGCTGGTAAACTCCCATTTCATCTCCACATAGAAGTCTTGGGCCTGCTTAGGGTGGAGGAGGAGAGCAGAGACAGACAGAGAAAGGAATAAAAATGAGAAAACACTGAGCATCGATAAAGAGGAAGATACGGAGGGAGAGTTGTGGAGAGTGATGAAGTTAAAGATTAACAGACAGAGGGAGGAGAATACCGATGTGCAGGAGGAGAGAAAAAAAGAAGTAAAGCAAATAAATGCAGCAGGGATGTCTGTGCCAAAGATGATGGGACTGGAAACTGGAAATGTCTGCATATGTGTGTGTGTGTGTTAATAATAGAAGTGATGGATGGAGGGATGGAGAGGACAATAATGTGGGTGAGAGCAGCGGCAGATGAAGAAGGATGAGATGTGTGTAACGCTCGCGGGTTCGTGTGCGAGTGCGTTTGAGTGCCAGTGCTCCTTGCTGTTTTCACAGTGTGAGGGTGTTGTGTGTATCAGGGAGCCGGCAGGAGCAGATACACAGGAAGTCAGACAGTTTGGAGGCACATCCCTGCATCGCTGTCACTGTTTTGTGCAACAGCTCCAACACAATCTGCTGCTGCAGGCTTCTAACCATTAACCTCCTGTACGGGCAGCCTCGGCATGTCCATCACTGCTTTTTTGCCTTCAAACAGGGCAATCCTGAGGTCCTTAGGGAACAGCTATGAGTCAGATTAGAGGGAGAGAGCGCTTTGCAACATGGAGACATATCCTTTGAGTGTATCGCCCTTGTTAAAGAAAGCTATTAATACCTTCAGAAAGGATCTCGTGGGAAAAGCAAATTTGCATGTAAATTTGAAAAAGACTTATTTACATTTCAAATGCATTTATAGCTTCCATATTTATCACCCACATGGCTTGCACACTTATTTCATGAACCTGTGCACTACAGCGCGTGTGTGTGCTTATGGGTGCTTGTGTGAAATCGCACTTGGCGCAGTCGCTCCAGCAGGACGGGGATGCCCGCCAGTCTCTTGGCAGTCCTCTGGTAGTCACGGTAACGAAGCACGAGACGCACCAGCTCCGGATCTCTGGTACTCACCGCCTCCTGAAGAACTGAGAGGGAGAGTAAAACAGAACCAGTCACTCAGGCTTCATCTAAAATTTATGTACATGAACAATTTAAAGGGGGCAGCGAGAACTGCCAAAACTGAAGTGGGCCAAAGGAGAAGCTGGAACCACCAATTACTGCGTCTCACCCATCATTGATCAGCTGCCCTTACACTTGAACAGCACACTTTGTGAGTTGAACTATCACACACACGCTATATTATCTGGTGTGTGTATTTGTGTGACATTTTAAAGATGCAACGATCACACAGGCATGATGCTTGTTTGGTTAGCGTGCTGATATAACGTCTTCCTTTGTTTCACACAGCCAGGCAAATAATGCAATGGAGAACTGCTCTTGGTAGCATTAGTTTCACATTTACAACTAGAAGAGCAGCTCTATTTTCTGGCCTAATGTAAAAAAAAAAAGAAGAAGCAGTTTTACTAGTGTGGTATGCGTGAAACTTACTCTTGACAGGGCTACCACTGTGAGGGTAAGTGAGCAGGTAAAGGTAAACAAAATATATGGACTCAGTATTTTTCAACTATTGATTCATTGAAATAACTTAGATTCAGTGCACTGCACTTAAATCATCAACGTCAGGGGAGAAAAGCCACAAAAAAGAGAGGAGATGACAGCAAAAACAAGAAACTTAAGGTGAGATCATATTTTGGGCACAAATGGAAAAATAAAAGTTACAAAAAAGAACTGATTTCAAACTCCATTATCTTCCCACTGCAAGAGCACAAAACCAAATTTTAAATGTGCCAGCAGAGATGAGATTTTGGTTTTCATTTTCCAAACAAAAAAGGTGTACAAAGATGTACGATAAAATGTATTATAAGGTCACTAAGTTTCCAAAATGTACCACCACCCTCCAGATACAGCTTATGCATGCTGTGCACTGCTCGCATTACCACAAATAAACTCCACACAGCATGTGCACTCACTCACCTGTCCATCCGTTGCGGTTCTCCTTGCTAACGTCAGCGCCGTGCTGCAGCAGGACCCTGGCGCAGTCCAGGTGGCCCAGCGTGACAGCGAGGTGAAGAGGAGTACGACCGCGAGGGTCCAGAGACTCTAAATCGGTCTGGATGCAAAAATAGAAGGCGGAGGAAGATGTTAAAATCCTAAATGTATAAATTAAGAAGGATCTATTTGAGTAGGAATTGGGGTTACTTGTGTATCAATGTAATGCTCTTGTGGCTCAGATAGAGGAGTGGCAACAGAAAAACATATAATAGAGACACAACTGTGCCGGTAGCAGCAGAAAGATGCGGGGAAAGACAGGTGCTAATTGATCTGTCACCACTCCTACATGGCTGGGCACTACACTTCTGTACTCCACTTATTTTCTGGGCTGGATGTGTTGGGTTTGGGTAAACATAGAGTGTACTACCTGCTTTGTTAAACAGGCCTCTGGACACACAAACACAGCCACAAACACACGTATCACACAACATTTTATGTGTTATACTGTCTGCTGCTCCTGAACACTTGAAAAATAAAGTTTCAGAGAGTGTTCCAGTATGAGTCTTGGTGAAAAAAAAAACCATGTGGGCAGGTAACAGAAATAAGCGTCTCTTTTCAACCTGCTGTGCAATTAAGCAAAAATATATAACCTACAGCCTCTTTGTCACCAAAAATACACTTTTTTTTTCTTAGTAAGCTTTTACAGCTTGAGGCTACACTTCAGCTCTCAGCTCTCCACTCTGAATTTAGAAGCATGTCAACAAGGCCTCATTAGGCAGCCATACTACATTAGTGTTAATCTTTTCACATCAATCATACCAGTGCTTTGATACAGAAAATTAAAAGGCAGGAGGCTTTTAAAGCCCTCAAATGTGAAAAGTGTGGTAGAAAGCAACTGCCAGTTTTAGATGCTCACAAGGCTAGCTCGCTGCAGCCTCTGCTATTTGGTACAGCTTTCAAACAAACAAATAAAGTGTTCCTGGAGTAAGAAGTAGGAAGTGTTACCTGCTTTATCAAGTCCCGAAACAAGCCTTGTGCCTAAATACACCCATCTGTGTTCCGGGTGATAGGTTATTTACATCACTTCTCCTTCCCCTTTGGCTTAATCATTTTTTCCCTGCCTCCTTTGACTCAATCTGCCTCTCTTCTATCATTTTGTCTTTCAGACTGTCATTTGTTCAGCCCACCTCCCCATCTTCTCATGCTGGCCATCCTCGTACAAGTCTTGACCACCAGAATCTAGACTCTATACTTTGATAAATCATGTTCAGTTCTTCCAAATGAGCTCTGCCTTTGAAATAATAATAATAAAAAAATCCCCACACATTTATGGCTTTCTTGACAAGTGTTAGGAGTAGAAAAGGTTACCCCTCAGCCTCCTGGAAGATGGTATCAGTTTAAAAATCCTTCATCTCTTTGTTCTCAAGTTTTAGCATTCACAAGATTTTCAGAATACTCGACCTCTGACCTTGGGGTCAAGGTCAGAGGTCAACTAGATGTGAAAAAACATTTAAATTAACTAAAATAAAAATAAAAAACAGAGTTTTGAAACAAAAAAATGAAAAGAGTTTGTGAACTTGAAAAAGTAATATGCTTAGTTTTAATATTTGTTAGTTTGGTAAAAGTAGCTACTACTCTGTGAGTAGATCGGGGTTGCCATTACTTATCTTTTGATAATGTGTGTGTGCTGGAGGTACACTAACAGGCCTGTCTAGGGGTATAAATGACATTAAGTAATAATAATAATAATAATAATAATAATACATTTTATTTAAATAGCGCCTTTCAAAGCACCCAAGGACACTGTACAACAGATAAAAACTGGAAATATACACAATGATAAAAATAGAAGATAAAAGTTAAAACATACAGAAATTTAAGAATAGGCAATTTTAAACAGATGAGTTTTGAGGGTGGACTTAAAAAGAGAGAATGAACTAATATTTCTGAGGTCCGGGGGTAGGGAATTCCAAAGTCGAGGGGCAGAGCAGCTAAAGGCCCTCCCTCCCATTGTGATCAGACGAGCAGAGGGAACAGAGAGAGAAAGAGAAGATGAAGATCTGAGGCAGCGGGATGGGAGCTTCATCTGTAATAAGTCAGAGAGGTACGGTGGAGAGAGAGAATGAATAGCCTTGAATGTATACAGAATTATTTTAAAATGGATGCGAAATTTGACCGGGAGCCAGTGAAGTTGCTTCAGGATTGGGGAGATGTGGTGGGTAGAAGAAGTCCTAGTAATAATACGGGCAGCAGAGTTCTGGACACGTTGGAGCTTGTTGATAGATTTTTGTGTAAGGCCAAATAATAATGAGTTGCAGTAGTCAATTCTAGAGATAACAAGATTATGGATGAGAATGGCAGTGGCGTGAGGTGTGAGGAAGGGGCGGAGGCGATTAATGTTACGGAGTTGGAAATATGCTGCACGTGTAATATTGTTGATATGTGAGTTAAAGGATAATGTGCTATCGAGAATGACACCCAAGCTTTTCACAGAGGGAGAGATAGGGACCAGCGAGTTATTGATGGTGAGAGAGAAATTGTTAATTCTGGATAGCAGTCGTTTAGTGCCAACCAGAAGAAGTTCCGATTTATTGCTGTTGAGTTTAAGAAAGTTGGAGGAGAACCAAGAATTAAGTTCAGCTAGACAGAGGATGAGGGAGGGTGGAGGAAGAGTAGAGTCAGGTTTGGTAGAGAGATAGAGCTGGGTGTCATCGGCGTAGCAGTGGAACTGAATATTATATTTACGAAAAATATGTCCGAGTGGAAGAAGGTAGATGATGAAAAGAAGGGGCCCGAGGACAGATCCCTGGGGCACCCCAGTGGATAAAGGAGAAAGCTGAGAGGTGAAGGATTTTAATTGAATGAACTGAGTGCGGTCAGATAGGTATGATTTAAACCAGGCTAGTGGAGTGTGAGAGAGACCAATAGAAGCTAATCTGCTAAGGAGAATGGGATGAGAGATGGTGTCAAAAGCTGCACTCAGATCAAGAAGGATAAGGATGGAGAGGAGACCAGAATCAGCTGCTATAAGAAGGTCGTTTGTTATTTTTATAAGAGCAGTTTCAGTGCTATGTAGAGGACGAAAGCCAGACTGGAACTGTTCGTAAAGGTTATTATCAGTTAGGTGAAGATGGACTTGTGAAGCAACTATTTTTTCAAGGATTTTTGAGAGAAATGGTAGATTGGAGATAGGACGAAAATTATTAAAGTTGTTGGGATCTAGACCAGTTTTTTTCAGAATTGGGGTAATAGCAGCAACTTTGAAGGAAGCAGGAACAGTTCCAGTGGTGAGTGAAGAGTGAATAATAGCAGATATGAGGGGAAGGAGAGGGAGTAAGCAGGCTTTGACGAGGACAGTGGGGATAGGATCGAGCTGGCAGGTAGAAGGCTTTGATTTATGGATGAGATCAGCAATATCAGCTAAGGATGGAAGTTGAAAAACAGAGAGGAAGTGAGAAGGGGGAGAAGTTAGGACAGAGAAGCTACATTGAGCATTAGGGTCCAGGTCTAAGTGTATTTTATGAATTTTATCAATAAAGAATAACATTAGAGCATCACAGAAGTTAGATGAATAGAGATGAGTGTATCATAATCCTGGTTTGTTGCTTGCAGCTGTAAGTAGGAGTCTTTCCTCTGAGTTTACTAAAAGCTGCAGCCTCTCAGTGTTACCTACAGGGTTTAGTATTTCCCACTGTTAAATATTTGCACATAATTTGCAAACGTGGAACATCCCACAGTGGTAAATCCCAAAGTTTTTATTTATCCACTTATTTATTTTTTACACCCAGGAAGGTAAGCTGTCACAAACACAGAGTTTTACATTTATATCTACTGCTCTGGAGGAAACTGTCCGTCCCTCTCATAGAACATCCCCCTTTTTTCTTACAGTGTTACTCCTTCAGCAGTTTTTACCGCACTGATCTTAGATCTGCCACCTAATTAAACAGAGCTGCTGATGCCCCATTTATCCACGGCCTTGGCAGATCCAAGGTCAGTTCAGGCAGTCTGCTGTGAGCTTGAATTTTAATTAAGGATTACTCTTGGACGTAAGAGCAGCATGTCTTGGAATCAGCACTTTCATAAAGACATTAAAGAGGCTATGAAAAAAAATCTTTCCAGGAATAAAAAAAAATAAAATAGTGAGTGTTGTTGTTATGGTGTAATTATATGTAATAGTAATACTGTGACGCTGTGCAGATCAAACCTAGGATAGTTCAAGACACTTACTAATCTAGAGCAGTGGAAAGAGTAAATGTGTTCAAGGAAATTTTTTGAGCAATGAATGAGGAAGCTGCCATTGATACTGCACTTGATGGATGATGTCCGAATAGAATATGACCCAAAGGAAGTCCAACACAGTCTAACTGCAGTTTCTGAGAAACGCACACTGTGAGCTTAGATGGGAAGTCAGTGGTTACATTAGCAATCAGTTACTGCGGCTCTCTGTTTGTCCTATTTGCAAGGGAAATGAAGAAAACCTGCAAACACAAATGTGGAGGGGCGGGGGAGATAGCAAGAGACACAAAGTCGCCAACAAGTAAAAAAAAAAAAGACAAGTGTAATTACATGCTTTTAAAATGTTTTTGTTATGTGCTGGATTGAGTATAGTAAAGCATAACTCAATAATAAGAATATGATACCATGGCTTCAGCCTGTTAATGGGTGGTCTATCTGCGCGATCTCTACATCTTTGCTTAACAGCTCTATGCGCTCTCCACAGCTCTTCCAAAAGCAACTCAGTAGAGAAAGAGTGGGAGATAAAGAGAAGGACACAAATAACGTGGGCAGAGAAATTTCTGTAGCAAGAGAAAGCCTGTCGGCAAAACTTTAACTAAGACAGGGGAGGACAGGGAGCAGGCTGAAGAGAAAGAAAGAGTAATGATGGCTCTCGCGAGTTACGGTGACACCAAACGAAGACGCGGGAGGAGGTGAGGACTGGAGAACAGGAGGGGAACGAGCGTTTGGAGGGAGACAACAACATGAGGGAGTCCCTCAGGAGCTGTGTAGGCTGGAGAATATAGGGAGCGTGCGAGGGGTGGATTATTACAGAAAAACATGGCGGAAAAAAGAGAGCAGTCAGCTTTGTTTTTGCGTGTGCTGAATAACAAACTGTGCATCATGCAAATGCAGCCATTTTCCATGCCGTGCATCTGTGTGCATGTCGAGCACAAGCACGGTGTTATGGGAAACTGTAGAGAGCTCGTGCAGCATAAACGTGAAGAGCAGTCAAAGTCACAGAACGGTCTGAAGTCAGGCTTCTGTCATGTAAACACAAAGAAGAAAGAGAAACAAAATAAAAGATGATTTGTGTGAAAACCAACCTCCTAAAATGGATTTTTTTTTCTTTTTTTTGAAAGAAACCACACATATTTTTGTGAGCACATAAAATAGACAAAAAGTCAGAGACAAGAACCAGATAATGTTAGAGAAAATGAGATAAATGAAAGAAGGGAAGGGGGGTGGGGGCTACTAACGTCTTCATTTTGTTTTCATAAGACCCTTTTACTGTCTCACACCTGCTCTCCCTTTAAGTGTCCCTGTGTAATTTTGGTGATTATCAGTTTAAGCTTATTTTATAGCTCTACTTGATTTAATTTACTCTGGATACAACAGCTGAACAACAGCTGAAATGCAGCACAGAGGCAGAAAGAGAGACCAAGGGAGAGACGTGGGGGAGAAAGAAAGGGTGCTAATAAGGGAGAGGATAAACTGAAACATTTGGCAAGGTGGAAGGTGACAGAAACAGTGGTAAATAAAGTCAGGGAAGGATGCCAGTGGGGGTGATTACAGGCGAACAGGGGAATTTAGAAAGAGACAGGTCAGAGAGTGCAGGATGCAGCCAAAAAGCAGTGCACACAATACATAATAGGATTACAGAGAAACAGCAGGACAAAGCGCTGAACTTTCATGTAGATAATTCCTTTCTCCTAAGAGAGAAGAAGAATATATGCCCCTTAAGGCAATTTTGGCAGCCAAAGATAAGTTGGCCAAAGCCTCTGCTTTTGGCTGACACACACAGACGCACATTGGAGTGTCTCTAGCTCCTCCTCCAGGTGGCGGATACACATGAGGGTGGTCTACTCAAGGCTATTTGGGCTGAGCCCTTCCAGGCCCCATGGGTAAAGGCTCAGGCACCAGGCTCACGCTGACCAACCACTCCTCCAAGTGTCTGTGCCATGATGAGGCTCTTATGCTCTGTGCCTCGATTCTTTTCCCCTAATAGAGGCCATCAGAATAGCAACTCACCTAGTTTTTCTTGGAGGTCCTGGGGTAGACCCAGGGCAGGTTAAAGAGATTACACCACTTGGCTGGATTGGATGGATGGATGGGTATATGTCCCCCTGTATATTGTCATTGGTCACCCATGCTGCTAAACTGATTTGTGGGACAAAGAATTGAACTGAATTGAATTGAATTAAATTGAACTGAATTGGATAGATGGATAGGTGGATATGAAACTACACTCGAGCGCCCTCCTTTCCATTTGTTTTCCTATAGCACTTCTCTGTAATGCATTATACTAGGCACACAGTATTATGTGCAAAACCCATTATGTTGGTAATTGGAAGTCAGTCTGAGTGAGCGTGACAAATCCCTGCAATCAGAGCACATCAGCCTCTTAGTGTTTAATAGTTAGCCTTATTGTTATTTTTGCACCTTATAAGTTAAGACTGAGAGCATAATAAACTTGCTGCCACACACATATTCTCACCAAAGGGTTTCTCTGCATCTTAACTGCTTGTTTTTTATCGACTTTCTAAAAGCCAAACATATATTTAAAAGGGCCATGCTCCCCCCATTACAGATCGACTGAAACAGCTTATCATCAGCTCAGTGGCGTGTCTAGAAAATTTTTGTTGGGGGGGCCAGGTAGGGGCACAGATTTGGAGAAGGGTGGCAGATGTAATTGGCAGATAATGTTTAAAAAAAATTCAACCAACCGTTAACCATAATTCAATAATCCTATAAACCTAATAACCGAATGCGCTTTTAACTCTTATTAGAATGAGATTTTAACCACTACGGTGCAAAGTTTTTAGATACTGCGTTGATAAAGTACAAGAGATACAATCAGTCAGTGTTTATTCAGCAGTCAAGGACAGCAATATTTGCATAGTATTTTTACTGACATATACTGCACATATGTTTTGGGCAAAAACATTTTTGAATATTAAAATACGAACATTTGTAACAAACAATTGACAAATTAGCCATTCCAATGCAAAACTTTATCTGCCTATTAAAAAAAGAAGATAATCTTCTCACAAACTGGTGTTTGATTTTGAAACAGGAAAAAAGTGGGGAAACAAATGAAAAGACTAACATTTGAATAAAACCTGAAAGCAAGTAAATACTTTCTATGCTGCCTTATGGTAAACTTTGGTAATATTGATCAAGAACAACACTGGCTGATGATGAAATACAGTCAGCTGGCATGGTGACACTGCCAGTATTAACCTGCAGGGCTGGACTGGGACAGAAAATCGGGCATTTTGACTACAGACCGGCCCACCAGGTAGTAAAGCCATAAAGACTTTGAATGAAAACAAATGCTGTTGTGACAGTCCCATATGGAAAAGAAATAGTAAAAACTTATATGACTTAACTCATGAAAGTGGCCACTTTCTCATTACTTTCATATATTGTTTTAGTAAGTATCCAAAACATACAAGATTCATTATATAATCTTTCAAGGGATCTTATATCTGTTTTTACTCTTGTATGCTTTTCATACAAGTTTCACACAAGACATTTACAAACTTTATAAAATTTATATATATCTTTTCCATATGTACACCGTCTTGTTGGTATATGTATGATTTCTATACATTTATGTCAGATAAAAACTTTGGTTGTAAGATTTAGATAATTATTTAATAAAAGCTAGATATTTTAAATGAGAATAAGAAAGAAAAGTATTTCTTTGTGCCCCACCTCTCCCTGTTAATGCCCTACCTGCCCCCCTGGCAACACTTTGCTAGACCCGCCCCTGCACAGTTACCAGCTGTCAGCTACTTAGAAAAGGATCCTGGTGTTATTTTTCTCTCAGAAACAGTTCATAACTTCCCTTCAACTCATTCATGTCACCTAAAAGGTAAACCTGTTTCTCCATCACAGCTCTGATGATTCAGTAAGGACATCTCCTGGTTTCATCTTCATGTTTCCCTCTCACCACATATCCAAACTGACATCATGACCAGCAGCTTTACAGCTGTGGCTCCAGCAAACATCAGCTGATATTAAAAATTAATATTAAATAAATTCTAACAACAGCTGATCAAGCTTAAACGTGCTGCTGTTGTTTAGCGCGACATCCGCTGGTTTTCTCTTTCTGGTGCAAAGTGGGCGATAAATAAACAAGAGAGAAAAGCCGATCAGCTGATCATTGATCAGTTTCATGATTGAAGTAGAAACAGGAGAGGGAGGGGAGAGAATGAGAGAAGAAGAGACAGCTGTACAGCGTAAACACAGAATAACTCCAGCTTTGTGTCTTTTTCCATTCTAGCTGAAGTTCGGGACAAACTGTGTTCCTTCTCGGCTCAATACGAAACGTGTAATATTTTCTCTGATTGAGGGACCATTCCATTTTTTAAGGAGCCGTTGGCAACTCTACTAACTAAACGTATGAATAAAATAAAGTTCACTATCAGTAACATCATAGCACCCACCCAGCTGTATAAAAACTCCGTCAAGCTGGCTAGAACGCAGTATGAGTTATTGCAACTGACGGTAAAAAGTCAGCACAACGAAAATAAACTCCACCTAAACTTGGTTTATATCTGACCCAGATAGACTGCAGGTCATAACTTCTTACCTGAAGTTCAGTTCACCTGACACTAGGACCGGCGGCTGCCTCGGGTCTCTCCTCCTGCCTCCCCTTCCCTCATCCACCTGCTGGCCTCTGTGGAAGCCCCGCCATAGCCACCACCAAACACCTGAGTTATTTTTACACATCGACCTGCATCTGGCCAATCCACCACCTCTCATTGTTCATGCCATTACAAAAATAAATAAAAAATAAGTCACCGGGCATATGCCCGGTATGCCCGATGGCCAGTCCAGTTATGTTAACCTGCAACTCCATACAGCAATGTTACGACTTAGATTATATCTTATAACTCATAACTCTTATGTTAGCTGCCCTCAGTAGCATACTGTCTGATATATTCCATGGCTGCAATAATTCTTTAAGTGTTATTTTTTCCTTGGTATTCTAATTTCACCGAAGTTTACTAAACTCAACAAACTTAATATTACTTACCAGGACATTTATTCTGTCCTCATCTTCTTTCACCGAAAAATTGTTTCCTGCAGTGCCGTCTTTCGAGCTTGGCTCTCCTACCTTTGCTAACGTCATGCACATAGCGCAGAAGCCGATGCTGCATTCACTTACACTCGGATATCTGAGCTTCACCGTGAAAACATAATCGGACATTTGATATTTGATTGAATTTTATTGTTTTGCCTTTGGGGTGGCACCTGGGGTGGCCGGTCTGGTTGGGGGGGTGGCCTGTGCCCCCCCAGGCCACCCCGCTGGACACGCCACTGCATCAGCTCTCCTTAATTTCTAACTAACGCGAGCAACGCGACACTTAACCCCTGTCAAATCTTCGACACAACACGACTCAATATGTGAGACATTTGTTGTGATGACACCTTCAAGCAGTACGAGAAAACAGCGTCAGTGTCATACTGTAGCAGCAGAGATTTGCTGCAGCTCATTTTGCCCAATTTGCATCAGAAGTAGCAGAGATAGGAACAAATTGTGACAGACAGTGCTCGGAGTTAGCAGAGCAAACAGAGCTATAATTCAAACTGTGAGTTTAAAGTAATGATCGTGACAGTAGAAAACATCAGTGATAGAAGACAGGAGCCATACGTAGACAAGTAGCAGTGACACAAAGATATCCACTGAGTGAGTCCATACACAGACACACACACACACACACACACACACACACACACACACACACACACACACACACACACACACACAAAGCTTGGAGCAACACTTAAGTCCACTTAGAGCTAATGTCCTCCCACGACGACATGCTGACCTGCAGACTTACTGACATACTTACTCATTCACATGTGAACAATGTTCAGCTGAAAAACAAAAGACGCACACACACACACACACACACACACACACACACACACACACACACACACACACACACACACACACACACACACACACAGTCTGAGCTAAATCATGATGAACAACATTTCCTCTCCCCATTTACAAACTAGGAATTCTCAAGAGAAAATAGTTGTTTACTACTAATGGGCTTTTCTTTCTTGAGTGCAAACACACAGACACACACACAGACACACACGCACGCGCACACACACGCACACACACACACACACACACACACACACACACACACACACACACACAGGGCAGTCTAATTGCTCTTGTTTGACTTGTGTGATTCCGTAGTTACAGTAGGGACATTATGTCATCCCTACTAATCTCTGAGCTTCCACTCGTCATAACAAAATCACAATGGATGGTATATCGTGGTCATGTAAAGTTAGCGATGAAGGTGCTTGGCGCAAAAATTTCTCAGTTGACTAAAGGTAAGACTGTACTAAATAAGCTTTTCTAGTCCCTAAGGACCCCAAAGCACTTTACACAACCAGTCATCCACACACAGGTGATGGCAGCTACAGTGTAGCCACAGCCACCCTGGGGCACACTGACAGAGGCGAGGCTGCCGGACACTGGCACCACCAGGCCCTCTGACCACCACCAGTAGGCAACGGGTGAAGTGTCTTGCCCAAGGACACAACAACCGAGACTATCCAAGCCAGGGCTTGAACCGGCAACCTTCCGATTACAAGGCGAACTCCCAACTCTTGAGCCACGATCGCCCGAGACAGTAAGCTGTCACAGTATGTTGACATGAAACATGAGTAGGAAGCCTTTACAGCGAGACAGCATGCATAATAAAGACACTGGAGCTAACTGACATGAAATGGAAATGCAGCCATATTTAAAGTGATTCGAACAACCTGTGGTTTCCCTGCCAAAAAGCTTTCTGTGAAAAGAGTCAGCAGCAGGACACTAAAGGCCAATCAGCTATCAATAATAAAGGCTTAAATGACTAAAATTAAAATGAAAACGTTTTCTCTTTTGAGGGCTAGCCAAACAAGCAAAGCAAATGTCAGCTTATAGAAATTCATTGAATCTGGAGGACAGAGGGGGTTTGTGAGGGGTGGAGAGTCTATAAATGGTGGAGGTAAGTGAGCAGTCAGCTTTATTTGTGTGTGCTGAAAAGTGAACGACGGAGTGTCCAAATGCAGCCATGTTCTGACGCAACTTTGCTTGGTTCATACGTTCACTGCTTTTCCTCTGTCGTGCTCTTCAAATATATAATTTCTGCACAACCAGGCCATGCTTTCTGTACTGTAGTAACACTAATGATCCTACCATCCCCATCATCCCATCCTTCCTGTCTACTTGCTCCCATTTTCCTTATTAGTTCTCTAGCATATATACCATTTTTACTTTGAGTCTTATTTTTGCTTCAGCTGCTTTTGTAAGCTGTTACAAAAGATCTGGTTTATCTAGCCTAGTCATGGTTTTCTGCCTCTGTCATCATCAGTCGGGAATGTAATGCCAAAATAAATATACGAGACTTCAAGGTAAAGGTAACATCTACTTTCTCAAATACTGAAACTTGACCTTAAACCTAAAACTTCCCCTATGACCTGTGACCTGTCGGTTATTACAAGGTTAAGATAAGTTGTCTACTGCCACATTCATGGTCACTTTTCCAGATACACCTAACCAGCATGGTCGCTGGTGCCAGACAGATGGATCTGAGAAAGTCATTAACTGTTGGTCTTTGGGGATTTTCCCACACAACCATCTCTAGGGTATACAGAGCTTCATGCCTCGTTGATACCAGAGGTCAGAGGTCAATGACCAGACTGGTTCGAACTGATAGGAAGACAACAGTAATTCAAATAACTTGTTATAACCAAAGTATACAGAAGAGCATCTCTACAGCCGCAGAAGACCACACTGTAGTGGATTTTTGTATGACATGTATACCTATATATCTAATGTGGTGGATTTGTACCTATATATCTATCTGAATATATATATACTGTAACTTTCATGTAGAGTTTTAGGCACACGGTGACACACACACACACACGCACACAATAAATGTTACATGGTATCAGAGATACTGAAAACAACATAATGAGATCACTGTCATGTACACACACACACTATAAACCTACACTGGAGTGTTTATTTTTATGTAATGCATTTAACTCATATATTTGATGTAGTTAGGTCAAGTATTATTCACATGAATATCACAAGATTATCACAAAAACTATGCTATTTGCTGTACTAATGTGTGACCTTTGACCATGTTGTGACCTATTGTCAGAAGGCAAAGCAAAGGGTTAACCTAGGGGTGTCACTTTGGGCCGGGCCCTCAGCCAGAGCCCTGCCTGAACTCTGGCCCGTACTTGACCCTGCACCTGCTGTTCCTGGGCTCGTGGGAAAGTTACTCAGCAGCAGGAGGTGGGACTACTGGTACCTTTAAAAGGGGGCCTGGGAAAGCCCTCAGGGCTTTTTTCTGCTGTCTGTCCGTGGGGTTGGTCCCTACCTGCATGCGCTTACGGCGAACACCCTAGGGGAGCTTTGCTTTTCCTTCTGTTTTGCTGAGCTGCACTGTTCAATAAAACAGCTGCCATAGAACTTTGCTCCTCTCCTGTAATTTTTGTGTTTTTGACTTTAATTGAAATTGGAAAGCTGAGATCCACCTATTGCTAATCTGAAGAATTGCTCTCAATTGTGACCACCACAACACCGGGTGCCACTCTGTCAGCTAAAAACAGGAAATTGAGCCTACAGTTTGCACAGACTCACCAAAGTTGAACAAAAATGGGAAACAACTTGCCTGGTTTGATGACTCACGATTTCTGCTGCAACATTCTGATGGTAGGGTCTTAATTTGGTGTAAACATAATGTGGGGGATATTTTCTAATGAACACTTTGGGTCCATTAGTACCAAGTGAACATCATTTAAAAAAGAAACAGCCTACGTGAGGATTGTTGCTGAACATGCCCATCCCTTTATGATGACAGTATGCACCAAGTCACAAAGCTCAAATCATCTCAAACTGGTTTATCGAACATTACACTGAGTTCACTGTACCCAAGTATCACAGTCACCAGATCCCAGTCCAATAAAGCACCATTAGAAGATTCATATCATGGATGTGCTCCTTGCCAATGTGCAGGAACTGTGTCATGCTATCATCATAGTATAGACTATAGTTTCTGAGGAGGATTTCCATCACTTTGTTCAATCTATGTCACAAAGAATTAAGGTAGTTCTGAAGGAAAAAGAGGGCCACACCAGGTTTTTTACCGTACAGATGCGAAAGTTGTATCATAAAATAAAATGCAACCAAATAAAGATTACTGATTAATTGTCCATATCAGGTGTATCTTGAAAAATCTACTACTGCTGCTACCGAAGAAACACGCATGTGGTTATTTGCATAGAGAGATCCAGTCTCACTTCCTCTGGGAACTACCGTGTAACCTGTCACTTTTGCAATATTCCTCATGTGCACTTTCTAAGATCCTGGTCTTTTAGAAAAGAAGGAAGTGTCATCATCAGCGCCATGTCAAACCGTTTGATTTCATTATGAGAAGACAATCATCTCATTACGATGGCACTGTTGACAGATGAAAACTTCATACATTTGTAATGAGATGTAGGGACTCTGGTTTTGGCAGCTCCGCATGTCTTTGCATACAATTTTGAGCCAGTGTAGATTTTTCTTCCATGCCTTTATTTTCTTAACATCTGTGTATGCCTTCTTTTTTTTACTCTTTGTTGCAGATCTGTTTTTCCATTTTTTCTATTTAATCTTTTGCATCATCCACTGATTATTTGCCTGTTTTGATTTTTTCCTTCTCTCTTTCTTTCTCCTTAACCCATATCTGCTCTTTATAACCAAACTATACTCTTTTGTGCTTTCCCCTCTAACCCCTTCTTTTTCATTTGTTCCTGCCCTCCCATCAACAGAGAGCTCAGTGGAAGTTGCATTATTGATAGGCATCTCTGTCTGTGGCATCTGCTCCTTCTCTCACTACTCTCTTTTCTCCCCCTCTCTCCCTCGTTCCATGTGTGCCTGGCCTGACGCAGCTTGGCAGGTACTTAGGCCAACATCAATCTTTCATGCAAACACCACACACACACACACATACAAAGTGTGCATATTCACAAACAGCAGCCCTCTCAAATGTTTGTGCACGGGGCGCATAGGAACAGAGGGTGGGAAAGGTTAAAAGGAGTGTAAAAATAACTTTTCCTCCCCTTGCCCTCTTTCTCGCCTCTGCGATTCTCAATCCAGAGGAGGCTCAGAGAAACGCTACACTCCCACAAAACCCTGATTTAGTCTCATCATAGCAATGCTTCCAAAATAAATAAAAGAGACAGTACAAAACCTGCGTCACAGGTGACACGACGAGTAAAACGACCGGTGAAGAGGGCTCCCCGCAGAACAACAAAACCTCTACAGAAGTCTCACACTCTTCTAAAAAAAACAGTTGCATTTCATTTCTACTTGTGCAGGCGCATGCCGTGAATTCTAACAGTGGAAGTAAGACCAAATCATCAAGTGAAGACGGTGACCTACTTTTCAGCATATCTAATGTTTCTCTGTTTCACTGAGCTTAGCCTGTTCATTGTCAGCTATAATCTCTCAACAGGTTAGATCTGCAGACAGACAGGAAGACATGGGGCAGGAATCAAGACAGCGCGAACAGTGTGGGATGCCAGTGGACCTGCCAGCGTGGCAACAGGAGCAAATACAAAGCCTCTGTGATGGTTATCTAAAGGTGCTGACACCTTTTTGTTTGAGCTAGCACATGTCACCAAAACACCAGGAAGTACACGTGTGGGGAGGGACAGCACTGCGTTTGCATAAGACACAGGCATAATCTTCTGTTTGAATGGCAGCGTCAGTGCATATGCTATAAATGAACATAATCACATAATGTCGCCTACTGGAGTGAAACAGCCACAGCTGTCACTTTCTTTCTTTGGTGAACGTGTGTGTGTGTGTGTGTGTCAGCTTTTGAATTATGCAGCAATGTCAGGTAAACCTGGTGGCGTGGCAAGAGACGGCTGCACTGAGCTCTTGCTCATGTTGAGAGCAAAGGGCTGTTTTTTTGTCATTGTTGTTTGTGTACATCATTCATTAGCATCTGTCAAATTCAAGTGCCTTGGATTTGCTAAAATGGATGAAAAACAGCATAATTAGCAATGCATCTCGAAACCAAGCTGCAAAGCAGCACAGCAAATCCATATATTTAGATTTGCCACTGTCACAGTTCTGATTTGGTTCAGTATCCTGAATCATATTTGGAAATTACTGAGACGAGTCTGGACGTGTCACATCTGGATGACAACACATCCAGACCTTTGGAATGGAGTCCGAAGGTCTGGATGTGTTGTCATCTATCACTGCATTTATATTCATGGTTGTGCACTGAAATCTGAGACTCCTGTGTTCATGCCGTTCTTGCCGTTCTAACAGCACATTCACACACATTTATCCAAATATGTATCCAAGCAGAGAAGCCCAGACCTCCCTCTCCCCAGCCACCTCCTCCAGCTTATCTGGGGGAACACCAAGGTGTTCCCAGGCCAGCCGAGAGATATAATCTCTCCAGCGTGTCCTGGGTCTGCCCCGGGCCCTCCTCCCGGTGGGACATGCCCGGAAAACCTCACCCAGGAGGCGCCCAGGGGGCATCCTTGTCAGATCCCCAAACCACCTCAACTGTCTCCTTTCGATGTGGAGGAGCAGCGGCTCTACTCTGAGCCCCTCCTCAATGGATGAACTTCTCACCCTATCTCTAAGAGAGAGGCCAGCCACCCTTCAGAGGAAACCCATTTCCGATGCTTGTATTCGTGATCTCGTTCTTTCGGTCACTACCCACAGTTCGTGGCCATAGGTGAGGGTAGGGACGTAGACGTAAATTGAGAGCTTTGCTTTTACACTCAGCTCTCTCTTCAACACAACACACCGGTACAGCATCCGCATCACTGCAGTCGCTGCACCAATCCGTCTGTCGATCTCCCGCTCCCTTCTCCCATCACTCGTGAGCAAGACCCCTAGATACTTAAAGTCCTCCACTTGGGCAGGGTCTCGTCCCTGACCCGGAGTGGGCACTCCACCCTTTTCCGGCTGAGGACAATGGCCTCAGATTTGGAGGTGCTGATTCCCACTGCTTCAAACAAGGCTGCGAACCGTTCCAAGGCGAGCTGGAGGCCATCACCTGATGAAGCCAACAGGACCACATCAGTGTACAAATATGTATGGACACTGTAATTCTTCAAATATGTAATGTGTGCTGTTAGCTTAATTAAGAGCTAATTTCACCATTGCTAACAATATCTTGGAAGCCCAGTTATTTGAGGGACAGCAGCTAAACTTAAAGAAGGGAGTTTAGCCCCAGTTTGTGATACTCTGTAGAAAATACCACATACTAACCATGATTAAACAATCCTTACTATACTATTATGAGAAACAGGTTACCATGGTAACCTCTTCCATAATGAAAACAGCAAATTTAAGGTGGTTGTTTGAAGAATTAAATTCTCGACCTAACCTAAAAATTATAATCAAAGAGTGCAAAACCCTAAATATGTCTAAACTCTAAAAATAAAGTTACATTTTTATCCAGTTTTCCTTTGAAGGTTGTGATTGCATCTTCAGGAATTCTCCTGGGGGCTTTTCTAGTAAGTATAGGTGCAGAGGGGAACATGGATTTGACTGACAAAGCAGCCTTAAGTCTTAATATTCTCTTTCCTACCGTGCTTCACTACACCTTGCTAGTACTGGGCTGGAGCCCCTTTGCCTTATTTTAATGGCATAGATACAACAACGTGCACACAGAGTTGCTGCAGATTTGTTCCACCACATCCTAAAGGTGTTCTATTAGACTGATATCTGGTAACTGTACAATGAACTCGTTGTCATGTTCAAGAAACCAGTTTGAGATGATAAAGTGTGGTCATAAGGGGATGGATATGGTCAGCAACAGTCCTCGGGTAGGCTGTGGTGTTGTGGTGTTGGTGCTCAGTTGGTGCTAACAGGCCCAAATTATGCCAGGAAAATGTCCTCCACACTATTACATCATTTTGGGTTGTTTACGCCAAATACTGACCATCTGAATGTTGCAACAGAAATCGAGAGTCATCAGACCAGGGAAGGCCTGAGGAAACTGTACCCTCAGTTTCCTGTTCTTAGTTGACAGGAGTAGCACCCAGTGTGGCCTTCTGCTGCTGTAGCTCATCTGCTTCAAGGCTCCACATGTGCATTCAGAGATGCTCTTCTGGATATCTTGGATATAACGAGCAGTTATTTAAGTTACTGTTGCCGTCCTATGAGCTCAAAGCACTCTCACCATTCTCCTCTGACATCTGGCAATAATAAAACATTTCCACCCAAAGAACTGACACTCACTGGAGGATTCTCTGTAAACCACAGAGATGGTTGTGTGGGAAAAATCCCAGCAGATCAGCAGTTTCTAAACCACTCAGACCAACCTGTCTGGCATCAACAACCATACAACATTCAAAGTGACTTAAATCACCTTTCTTTTCTGATCCTCCCTTTGAACTTCATCAGGCTGTCTTGACTGTATCTCAATGCTTTGAGTTGTTGCCATGTGATTGGCTGCTACATTTGTCTTAAAGAGCAGCTTAATAGGTGTACTTAAAAAACTGGATGCCACTCAGTTGTAGCTGCTTAGACAGATGGATTACTGAACGGGGGAGGTTGCAGGCTGATGAGGCTCTCCAGCCAGTTTTATTTTCATTAGAAGCTTGGCAGCATAAATTCCTGATAATTCAATTCAAATCACCAATTTTCCAATTTGCTTTTCTTACAAGTCCTCAAATTGTTTTCAGATTTCAGACTGGCCTTGTCAAGAACATAAGTGGAACATAACCGCATAAAAAGTATAGTATTTAAAATAATCTAAAGAAAACTAGCACCTTCCCATGTGGGCTCATGAGCCACCTAAATGTTTTCCTATCGAAAGCCAGAAAATGTCGACACTGAGTGATGATAAAACAAATAATTAAAAAAGCGGTTTAGCTATTCAGAAGAGGGAATGCTTTCCCATTTCTCGAGGTGATTCACAATAGTAATCAAGAGAAGCATCAAAACATCCTCCTGAGGTTCAAGTCTTTTTGAACTGTACTGCATTATTAAGCCCTGCTTTTACATGTCTGCCTAACAAAGACAACTAAAGTTTGTTTTATTGTATTTATTGTCTATCACTAATACACTCTCTTTGCACTCTCTATTTGTTAAAAGCTTTCAGCAGCCTAACCAGCAGACCTGGGTATCAGTTCCCTCATCTGCAAATGGTTACTGGACTTCCTGACCAACCGCCCCCAACATGTCCGGCTGGATAACCGCTGCTCATCTACCATCACAATGAACACCGGTGTACCACAAGGCTGTGTGATGAGCCCTTTCCTCTACTCCCTCTTCACCCACGACTGCAGACCTGCTGATGGTTCCAACACCATCATTAAGTTTGCAGATGACACCACGGTGATTGGCCTCATCAGTGACAACGATGAGGCCGCCTACAGGGAGGAGGTGGATCGTCTGGCTGAGTGGTGCGACAGAAACAACCTGCTGCTTAACACCGAGAAGACCAAGGAGCTCATCGTGGACTACAGGAGGAATGCTGACCCACATCCACCCATCCACATTAAGGGGACGGCTGTGGAGCGTGTGAGCAGCTTCAAGTTCCTGGGAGTCCACATCTCCGAGGATCTCACCTGGACGACCAACTGCTCCAAGCTGGTCAAGAAGGCTCACCAGCGCCTCTTCTTCTTGAGGACTCTGAGGAAGAACCACCTGTCCTCAGACACCCTGGTGAACTTCTATCGCTGCACCATCGAGAGCATCCTGACCAACTGTATAACAGTCTGGTACGGGAACTGCTCTGCCTCGGACCGGAAGGCGTTGCAGAGGGTCGTGAAAACTGCCCAGCGCATCGCCGGAGCACCACTTCCTGCCATAAAAGACATCTACAGGAAGCGGTGTCTGAAAAGGGCTGGGAAAATCATCAAAGACCCCAGTCACCCATCACATGGACTCTTCACCCTCCTGCCCTCTGGGAGGCGCCACAGGAGCCTCCGGACTAAGACCACCAGGTACCAGAGCAGCTTCTTCCCCACAGCTGTCAGACTCCTGAACTCTGCCTCCTGACATCTGACCCACGTTAACTCATGGACTGAACATACACACACCCACAATGGACAACTGTACCCTCAAACACAATAATAACATGGACTGAACCACCACTCACAACCACTAGCACTTTATATAGCCTCTGTAGAAACTATCTACACCCTCACTTATCTTAACTGCACTACTGTATAGCTCTGTGTAAATAATCATTCTGTACATTCGATAATCTTTAATCCTACAACTGTTTACAACTTGCATAGTTCCCATTTCTGTATAGCTGTATATCCCAGATTCTGTAAAGTTATTTATTTCATATTCTGTATAGTTTTTCATATTTATATCCTGTTCATATCCTGTACATAGCTTGTACTCACTACAGCCTGTACATACTTATAGTTATAGAATATTCACAACATACTTCATACCGTGTACATTATAACATACCATAATAGACCCATTTCTGTAATATACTCACATATCTATATTATTGCTAATATATATTGTAATATATCTATATCACTAAAGCACTTCTGGATGGATGCAAACTGCATTTCGTTGCCCTGTACCTGTGCATGTGCAATGACAATAAAGTTGAATTCTATTCTATTCTATTCTATTCTAAGTATGACCCAACCCAGCATACGTGGCCCCTGAAATCTGGAATTGGATTTTTATTACACAGAAGAAAAAAGGGTAGGGTGGGTTTGATGGATGGATACTTGGGAGATAACGAGGGGTGGAAAGCACTCGGGAAAGAGGATAAAGACAACTTTAGACATTGAGGGAAATGCGACTTGGGAAGAAGGAAGAGAAGTATGTGCTCGTAGTCAGGTGCGATCAGATAGCAGCTGCTCAGCATAAAGATTCCGGCCTATAGTGAAGCCAATGAACCCGAGAGCCTTAATTTATGGCTCCATTCCCCTCAAGCTAGCACTCCGGCATAAGATTTTATAATACTGATGTAACATTAGTACCTCGCCAAGGGCATCATAATCAAACCAGCTCTGATAGGAGGGGGGGGGGGGGGGGGGGGGGGGGGGGGGAAGCAAAGAGGTGCAGAGAAGACAAGAAACAGCAACAGAGAAATCTTTCTGTCATTTCCTGGCTTTGTCCTAAGATAGACCATCACTCCTTACATGGCCCTGTTCTTTTTCAATTACGCTGCGCTTCTGCACAACCCAAACAGAGTCTGCTCATGGTCAAAGTCTGTCATTATTTCCTCCCCACCTCCTCTTCACTTCTCTGCTCTCTGTCTTCACTCCTGTCATTACCTTGTTTGTGCCTCCGCTCCTCGGTTCAGACTGTCAGTGTTTGCCTCCTTGATTTCCAATTCCGCCTCTCGTTACCCAGCCGGCTGTTAGTGCACTCCTTAACTCAAAGCTGTGGTAAAAAAGCGGCTAAGAATCTCACCCCAGGATCTCTCATCCTCTCTTTTTTTCTTTTGTAACCCACCGCTGCTTGTTTTTCCTTCTTATTTTCCATCTCCTTCTTTTTATTGGTGGTTTTATCCATGGTCAGCTGGCATTTATTGTACCATTCCCAATCTTACCTAACCTGTTATCTTCTCACAAACGATACCTGTACATGCATGCTACACTCTAATAGTGGAAGTCTTGCAAAAAATCCATTTAAGAAAAAAAAGAAAGAAAAAAAAGACAGCTTGAGTTTCATGTTAAACCATCCAGTCACTGCATTACAGGAAGGAAATAAGACTGTGGACCGAATCAGTGCCGGATATTTGATGTATGCACATGGTGAAATGATAAGTCTGATCATAGATTACTGAGGTGTAACGCAGAGGTCAGTGATATTACACTGTTCTGCAAAATACTGTCTTTGTTATCTGGGCCGTATCATTTTAATTCCTCTCATATGACACTATGAGAACTGGGAATATGCTTATGCCTCTAATATTCTTTAGCACGCCTCTTAAGAATCATTGGGTTTATCATGCATGTTTGACCAAGGTATATTATTTTTTTGTTATCTGTCTGATGTCACACACACAAATCTT
Organism: Rhamphochromis sp. 'chilingali'; assembly: GCF_963969265.1. Taxonomy (NCBI): domain Eukaryota; kingdom Metazoa; phylum Chordata; class Actinopteri; order Cichliformes; family Cichlidae; genus Rhamphochromis; species Rhamphochromis sp. 'chilingali'. Next base: position 29,584,648 of record NC_137935.1, read on the forward strand.
GAAATCCGCAATCATTCCGGCAATTTCTGGTGGCTTACTGCAGCTAGAGCCCGCTACTACAGTGTGAGAAAGTTACTGTATAAAATTGGTTTTCAGCAGATCTGCTCTCCAAAGTGCAGTGCATACAAGATTTAACCTACTACCTATATCTTTACATTCACACTTTTTTTTTGTTTTTTTGGTCAAACACTTATGTTTCCTCCTCTGTGTTTCCTCTCATTTGGTTGCCCTAGCTGGAAACTATCACACTAGGCCAGTGAGCAAAAGTAGGTTAGTGGCCTTGATTTTCACTTCAGCAATATTCCATATCTGAGCATGGAAATCAAAGTTCACGCCAATAAATCTCAAACAGTGTCCTGCTTTTGAGCAGCAGGGCAGGCCAAGTAGGTCTCGGACAGACTAGGCAACCTTGGGCTCAAGTTTACTCCGGCAGGGATTTTAGAAGTTTGGGAAAAATGAATATAAAGTTAACTTGAAGTATTCAACCTCCATCGCTGTCTGCAGTTATTACAAAAAAAGACAAAATTTTTAAAAGTCCTGTTTTGTCCCCTCCCGTGGAAGTGCCACAGCTATCTAGAATACTTCCTGACACCTGAGATCAACATCACTAATGTGCTCGCTTGAGTGTTTCACAGGTTTGTGACTGCTAGAAGCTGAGAGTCCAAGCTTGCTGCATGCAGGCTGTCCTAGTTTAGGCGGCAACACAAGTACTGCAACTGGGTTCTAGGAGTTGATTGTATAAAGCATACCAAGTAATGCATCACAAATGAGTTCATGGATATAATGCTAATTCTTAAAGCTGACATTGGTTTATAAAACGAGGAAAAGGTCTGCAGGATTGTATAACATAATCCACATGAGCATACAATCACATGAAGAGACATTTTGCTGTAGTTTGCGACCTGTCACCACATACACGTTGAGCTTTAGACTCTGAGAAAACACACCTGGTGCTGGCAGGGAAAATGCAAGGAATATGTGGGAAAAAAATCATTATGTTCTTGGAAATATCTTTAAAGTTATATTCTAATATAAGCAAGGAGAGAAAACAGACTGTAATCTTACCACTGTTTTAAATTTCATATACACCTAGGGTGCATAATGACAGTTGGTAGACATTGCCCAGTGTACTGTAACTGAAATAAAGTGCAATAAAAATAACTTGCAACTGGAAGATGATCAGCTGTGCTTATTTACTAAGTTCATTTGCACATTTAGCACTTTGTTTGCTCTAATGCAGTAAAAACAAGTAGCAGACGATCTGGTTGGATTAGTTTAAAAAGAAAAAAAGAAAAAAAGTAGGAGGTTCCAATGCACAGCAGAAGAGGAATAAAAATTTGCATTATAAAATATTTATGGATACAAGAGTTCCTGAAAAATGAATTACTATGGAGCTATGAGGGCAAATTTATTGAGCCTGTGTAAACCAAACCTGGCCAGAAGTTTCTGTTTACTGACCGTGATGTGAAATATTAGCTACAGTAAAGTAATGTGTTAATATTTAATACTTCATTAACACACTTAGATGGTGGCAAAATAAATACAATAATAATATATGGTATAAACTATACGAGCTGCCTACTGTTGCCGAATTATAGGCACGAGGGAGGGACGCACAAAGTACAGAAGTAATGCAAAGACAGTTAATAATTACAAGCTAGAGGTATATCATTAGCGAGCTACTTTCATAAAAAGGTGCGAGCAGGTCAGCATCTACCTGTGTTGCTTGACATTGGCCATTAGAAATTCCATTATTATACATTACAACAGTGAGATGCTTGAAAGGCAGATGTGTCTCTTTCAGGAAATGGATAAAATGTTTGTAGTCCTTCCCGCGACTGGGTTGTTGTAATGATTCTCACTGCGTCACCTTAAATTTCCCAGCGTTTCCCAGTTAGCAGGAATACTTAATGCAATGAGATTCATCTTCAGGGGACCATGAACAACTGCTCTGCACTTACGTGTAACGCAGTCTATCCAATACAATCCATCCAATATTTGTTAGGGCATTTCTGAGTGTGAAACCGACCAATCAATGGCCCACTGACACTTTCATTGTTTAAGAGACCCTGCAAGTGTAGCTACTGACTGAAGATGCACACCTTTGCTTTAAATGTATAAATCTTGACATTTGAAAATATGAGACACTCTCCCAGGTTAGCAACTAATCCAGTTTTTGAGTGAACACCTACTCGACTGCACATGTTTGGCTAGGTATGTTTTCTCTGTAGAGTTTGAATAATCGTCATAATAAGAAGTGGAGCATTGACGGCCTGTTACATTTTTGGAGCAGATTCTTTAAAATTGCAAGATAGTGCATTGACTAAGAATGAAGAGCGCTTTCTCAGAGTGAGTGCCCTTCCAGTTTTAATTAAGCCCTCAGCCAGCAGCCAGGGTTTGAAAAGTTTTTGTCTCCTCCGCCTCAAGAGCTCACATGATTCATTTTCATCTCCTCTATGCATGAAACGCAGTGACTATGTCACCTCTAGCCCTGACTTGACTATGAGAGGTCTGTTCTTAGAGCCTCTTAACTGCGAGGTGTGCCATGTGTTTTGCAATAGTTATTATTATGGTGAGGATTTAAATGTAACATGTCATTCCCACAATCTGTTACTGTAAATGCAGGGAACTGTGGTGAACTGACAGCTGACCATTTTTGGTCTAAAGAAATGGCTCCCCAGGTTATGATTTTATAACCACATGAAGGTGAGGGTGTGCATGCGTAGGCAAGTGTGCGTAAATGTGTGCACACACGTGTAGAAATATGATGGCTTGAGCAAGATGCAAGCAGTTCTCCTCTGTATTTGTTTGAATTCACAAGCATCTGTTCACATGACACACCGTGTTATTCTTATCGTGTTATCTGGTCCCTTCCTTTTTACCGCTGTGACAAATATCCATCCATTACTGTATGTCTCATATTTGGAGACCATAGTGTATCTTAATGGTTCTATTACTGTATTTACTGTGGTCGCTGGCAACTGTTCGCCCACATGCTACAGTATCTGCATTGTCTCACCCACTCACAAAGGGTTTAGGTGCTGGTGGGAAGGTGGAGAGCCTACACTTTTGAGTAGATAACAATAAAGCTGCTTAAACACACACACACACACACACACACACACACACACACACACACACACACACACACACACACACACACACACACACACACACACACACACACACACACATTTCAACCCCATGAGGTTTCACTTTGATTTTCCTTTTTTTCAGGAATAAACTCCTGACACAACTTCCTATACATATTTACATTACAGGGAGGCTGGGTATTTCCGGTACCTATGCGCAGCACAGACCTGACATGTATAGCCTGTTGTGACACACTGTGGTTTACAAAATGAATGGCAATAAGAAAATATCACAGACTCGAGAGCACGATACGGTCCACAAGTGTCACCCTCCACCCTATAGCAATTAACTGCGTTAATACCGGCAAGGTTCTTGAATAAGGTGGTCCGTGGATGGCAGCTTCTCCGCCACTATCTACAGCTATGGATCGACATACCTAATAATCGCCTGTAAAATAGCTCTATATATGGAACGAAAAAAATATGTTTGATCGCCTTTCCACCCCCCTCACCGTCTCACCTGCTCGTTCCTTGCAAGCTCCTTCTCCAGTTGTCGGTGTTTGTTGTGCCACACCAGATAGTGGATAGGATAACGACTCTTCTCCGGAGTTTTCTTAGCAGAAATCATCCTCGGATCATAGTTTGCCTCCTCCTCCTCTTTCTTCACTGTGGATCGCAAGAATACTTTGTCACAGATTTACGCTATACAATTAATCCTATCATCCTGCATCAGCGGTGATGCCCAAAGGCGTGTAGGGGCAACCTTACGCGTCAGAAACAGTGAATGGCTCCCTGCTCGCTCTGCTTAGAATAAACGCCAAAGCCCCATGAAATCATTTAGAAATAAAGATAAGGGGGGAAAAAGCCCTCCCTTGATTGTGTCAGTAGATTGGGTTACACCTTTATTCCTTATCTACCCGTTCCTCCTCCTCTCGCTTTCTCTTCCTCGCTCTCTTTCTCCCCTGCCTACTCTAACGCGTCTATCCTCCTCTCCTCCCATCCGGTGGTGACTGAGAAAGATGCATTGACAAGCTGCAATGAAATGGGCGCATACTCAGCCAATCCGCTGTCAGGGCTCTGATAAAACACATGCCTTGTGAAAAAGAAAAAAGAAATCGAAATGATGCGTTTAAAGTGAACCAGGCCCACATAGCATAGGAGTGTTATAAAGGAGGTGTGGGCGTACTGTGGAGAAGGCTGGGGAGCGCACGACATGACAGCAAAAGACAAAATTCATCAAAGTTGAAATGAAAGCCTACCTTCTTGATTTTTTTCAGTTCCTCTACTCTTATTCTGCATTATTTTCATGTCGACACAACAGAAAAATGAAACAGATAAATCCAATAAATCAATAGCACTTTAATGTTTCATTTAACTGCTAAAGCTGCTCAGCCATTGAAGGTTGGGTGATCGCGATACTTCTGCTTAAATGGAGCAATGTGTTTCTTATATCCAATATCTGATTAACATCTAGTAACTTTTCTGTCAGCATGAATTTTAGATTGTGATTAAGTCCCATTCTACAGAAACCACCTCACTTTTAAGAACATAAGGTTATCATCACGCCCTGTCCCTCCCTGTCCTAAGTTGTCGGGATGGTGTGTGTGTGTGTGTGTGTGTGTGTGTGTGTGTGTGTGTGTGTGTGTGTGTGTGTGTGTGTGTGTGAGAGAGAGAGAGAGAGAGAGAGAGAGAGAGTGAGCGCGTGTGAGTGAGCGCGAGCGCGGATACTGTCAGGTACAGAGCTGCCGTCTCTCGGTGATTTACTGTAGCAATATTCCGAGATGAGATCCTTTATACAAACAGATTAACTATGTTCACATAACTTGGATCCAGCCTCGGAGTTCATCAGCGAACGTGGGCGAACAGACCGCTGGAATTAACGGGAAGCTCAGTCGTCGTCAGCTGGCCGGGGGAAAAGCCGATCATACCACCCGGCTTCCGGGGATTCAGGGGCCGCATCGGTTGACGGCAGACGTCGGTCTGTAGCTCCGGGGGGGGGGGAAGACGGGCGAATATTCACATCATCGCCGACATCCACCTCTTCGTTTCATCCACTTTCGAGATGTCGAGAAAGCTACAAAGAACAGAAGTCTGCGCTGACTGCAGTGCGCCAGGTAAGGAACAGAAAAAAAGGAAAACAGACCATGGGACTGGAACAATGCGTCGATGGGGGCGACGTGGTGGGAGAACAAGGCCGAAGTTGCTGTCATTGTCAGAGGGTCTGCAGAGCAGGAAAACGGCCAGGGCTGCAAAGCGTCGTTTAGGCCCAAAATAAACACTGGAAAAAATAGGCGTGTTGCCACAACGGGAGAATATCTCTAGCTAACAGCTGCTCAACGTTAATGTAAACCATTGAATAACTTGATAGGTATATTTATTTGACCATGGCCATATGTAAGAACGAGTAGTTTATTTGGGGCAGTTTAAGATCCCATTGTCAGCTTTATGCTGCCTTTCCACTCGAAGAGACGTTTGTTTTGATTTTCGTGACCGGGACAGACTTCCGAACACGTTAGCTTAGCTTGGCTAGCGAGCTGGCGATTTTGAGTCATTATGCAGCTGTGTGATAGAAGAATTTATGGTAGAGTGAATGTCCTAAGATATAATAATACATTTATATCGATGGACAGCTATCATATTGTTAGCACTTGCCCGTGGCTTTTGGAGTTCGTGCTTTTTATACTGCTAGCTTAGCTATGACGTTAGCTACTTTAGCTAACTTTTGCTAAACGCCAAGTTATTGCCAAGCTGATTCAGCTAAAGCGTCAGCGACCAGTCAGTAGCTTTAACAACAATTTGGCTTAAAAAATACAGTAAAGTATCAAAAACTTAATTAGAGTTTCTGTTTGTTTAACTTGATAATTTTAGAATATCTCCAGTAAAGTTAAGAAATAAAATAGTGAATTAATAGGAGTAAATTCAGTTTACAGTCATCCTAAGTTGGAGCACAGTTCAACATAAACCTGAAATGAGCCATACCTGTAGTTGTACCTCAAAATCATTTAAAAGCCACCTCAGTTCCATTAATCTAGTACAACACAAAGTTGTTGTTGTTGTTGTTTTTAAAGGAAAAGGGACATAATTTCTAGCTTCACCTGCCTTAGCTTTCATCCATACTGTTCAGGGCGTAGTGATTTCCACTACAATGGCCATCCATAATTCTAGCTTAGTTTCCAACCCACTTCTCCTTTGGCCCCATCTGTGTTTGTTAAAATCTGAGTTAGAGACAATGTCAATAAGACCCTTCGTATGTAGCCCCAAATGCACGTGCTGTTTCAGTTCGATCCCCTTGATCATTGGTGATCTTGTGTGCCTTGCTTGCGTTCATTCATGTATACATGTGCAGCAGCTGCTCTTATGACAGCTGCGACCCCTGATAACTCTTAACTGTCTAATAGGGCTGGGTATCGTCACTGATTTCTAGAATCGATTCAATTCCGATTCACAAGGTCCCAAATCGATTCGATCCACGATTCGATTTAATTTGATTCGATTCGATTTAAATCTGGGAAAGTTTGACAGTCAGAAGTATAATTCAGATCAGAACATTTACATATTTTTGTATCTATAAAAAGGAAGCTGACACTCGCAAGACTTTATCCAAGGTGTGAGCATCACAGCAGATGCCTTTGTGTCAAAGTAGCTGAGGATAAAACACAGAAAAACATGAAGGTGATTTTCCTGGCCTGGGATTTTATAAAAATATTCTGCAGTACATCAAAAACGAAAGAAAACCATTAATTAATGAACATTACCTCTGACGTTACAGCGGTTTTATTAGACACACGGCTAAGCATTTTGCATTTTGAATAATATTAAAAAGTTTAAATTTGTTCAGTATTGAACAGCAGAAATGAGGTTTTCTTTTCGGAAGAATGTAAAAGGGAAAAAAACAGCGGCCGACAGCGCTGTAAACAACAGTAGACTTGTGCGTAACAAGCAAGCGAATAATGAAGAAAGCGAAACTGTTCGAGAGAGGTAGAGAGGGGGAGGGAGAGAGAGAGAGCTGCGCATCGCAATGGAAGCAAAACAGTAAAAGAGTGAATTCATGACGATGTTTATGTGAAGCGTTTGGATCTTCTTTTGCTGCTGGTTCGGTCAATATTGTTTGGAGAGAGATCAAACTAACAGCTTTAGAATCAGCGCATAAAGGGCGTGAACACAAAGCGCGGACCCGGATCAGCGAGCTGTCGGCTTTCAGCCCCGACTGTGAGAAAGGCGACATCTAACTGATTCTGATCCGCGGGTCGCGCTGTGTGTTTAAGTCTATGTGCAGAATCCCTGTACCTGCTCTCATTTACTGTTTGGTGGTTCTTGAAATTTTGTGAGATGTCACCAGAGATTCTGGCATTTCGGACAAAATAAATTTATATTAAAAAATCGATTCAGGATTTTAATGAATCGATTTTACGTTATCCAAGCCAGAATCGATTTTAATCGATGAATCGATTATAAAAACCCACCCCTATGTCTAAGTGCTGCAGTCCAGCCTTGCATTGTACACCTTGCTATTATTACTTACTAACATGCTTCAGCACCTATTTTCCTTTTCTGGTTCCCCTTGAGTTACTTTTTACATACTGATGAAACCCCAGCTGAACTCCTTTCGTTGATACTATATTAACTTGCAGAATAATTAAATGCACATTATCTGTGACATATTAGTTATATTTTAAAGCTTTAGTTTATTTACTAGACAAAATAAGGCATTCACAATGGTAGATGGCTTGTTCGCGTACCTGTTACTAGCCGTGCATTTCTTCTACAACCATCATCTCTCTGCATGCAGCCCCTCCTTGCGACTTACGCACACACGCACGCAGTGCTTTCTGCAAAATGCTGACCTAGCCCCTGGTGACAGGCCACCTCCCTACTACCCAGCTTTGTGTCATACTGGGGGATAACTCAATGGCATGGCTACAAAGGACGACTGATACTCCTTTTCGTAGCCAAGCTTCAGGAGTCTTTAATGTCACACCATGGCAATCTGCACAGTTTACGGGCAACAATGAATCACATCGTCACTATAGTAAACTCTTTATTTCGCACAGATGCATTTGTTTAGGAAACTGAAACTCTTGTGCAACTATTCACAGAAGAGAACAGCGGGGTTGAGTCGATATGTCGTGTTGGTGTCCCTGTCAGGCTTTGCTGTTGTTGCTGTGTTTGGTTAAAATTAGAAGTAAGATGGAGTAAATCCGGCAAGCTGACACTTAGTACAATTAAACACTGTATTAATTGTGTTTATATTGTATATAAACACATATATGTGTATATATTGTGATATACACCAAACAAGCCTGAAGCTAACTCGTTAACGGCCAAAGTATGCAGATGTGTGCAACATGCTATCTCAGTGTTTAAGAGTGGAGTGTAACACAATTTTAAAAACTTGCACTCATTTGTAGCATATGTTTTTGTGCAGGGTTAGCTGACACTTATAAAAACAAATGCTATACTAGATTGATGAATTAGGCCAACTTTAGGCAACATTATGCAGCAACATGCTGCAGATTTCACCAATACAGCACTGCTAATAGTCTATCCACTTCTAATAGCTTAATGGCATAGCCTCATATTGATTTAGCAGACCAGGCAGATAGCCTAGCCTGTGGGAGTTTTTTTTAATATTTATTACACAGATTAAGGAATTAAATTGCTGAGGCCTTTAAAGCCTACGGGGCTGCTGTTCTAAACTGAGCTATTGCTTTTTTCAAAGCCATTTTGCATTTCATATTTCTTTTTTTTCCCTCTTTTTTTCTATGGGCAAAAAGACTTAAAGCACGCCGGTTCATCTGATGATGGACTATTTTAGCTCCATTAATACCCTAAGCCCAGACAGTTTTTATCCCAGGCTGAGTGTGACCAACACACATTGTAGATATGTGTGTGCGTTTGGGCGTGAACAGTGTGCATGTAAGTGTGCAGATGCTTGTTTTGATACTGCAGACTGTGTTAGTTGTGAGGCATTCATCGCGTCAGGGTCCTGAGGGCATAAACATAACCCAGACTCAGTCTTTCAGTGTCATTGGACTGGCACTGGCCTTTGCTGCTGCCCTTCACTTCCTCACCTCATTTGCACCCATTTAGAGATATGTTTCTTCTCTTAGGTATTAAAACAGGTTTCTTTGTCAAGCCATTGTAATAAACTAGTAATATTTAGTGGTGGCAGCAAAGTACAACTTGTCTCATTCCTAGCTGTTTATGACTGTAAGGTGCAAGCTAACGTGTATATTTGTAAAAATGCTATTTATAACTGTTTCTTATCAGACTTGCACAGTTCTTCACAGGAATATCTAAAATTGATTGCAATCAGAGCCTGACCAAGCAAACTGATATTATAAGCCAGTATTAACTATTTGCTCATCGGCTTTAGCGTTTATAACAGATGATAAATGAGAATAAAAAAGTAAAAGATAAAAGGGAGAAACACCCTTCAACTGTGTTTTGAGTGTTGCATAGTTTGTCAACCAGAGGGCAGTCTGCAACACCAGCTGATCTGGGCAAAGTCGGGGAGAGCGTTAATGAGTAAATACATACATGCACATAATGAATGTTAGGGAAATCACTTTAATATGTAATATGCCTAAAAGAAAAAAAAAAGACTATCTGATATATGGAAATGTCGAATCATCTGTCCATCAAATTTAGGATCACGGAGGGGCTGGAGCCTATCCCATGGTCATAGGGAAAAAGGCGAGGTACAGCCAGCTTGGACAGGTCGCCAGCTGGTCGCAGGGCTAACATATAGAGACAGATAACCATTTGCACCTATAGGCAATGGGGAGAACATACAAACTAAACAGAAAGGCTCCGGCCAGATGGGCTAATTTGAGTCTCAGACCTTCTTGCTATGAGGCAACAGTGTTAACCATGTAGCTGTGTCCACATAGTTGTGCTTTCACATGATTCATTTCTGCATTATTTAAGTCAGTTTTCAGAGTTAATATTTAAAAATGTCTAGTTCTTGTCTTTTCAATAACCCAGTTTTTATTCAAAATTCTCTCAGTTATAAAAGCCCTTTGATTTATTACTGACATATACATCCTGCTTTACTCTTAATGTGCATAATACAAACCAGGTGCTCATTCAGCTGAGAAATGTATAAAACTTAGAAACTTAATTGGAATATCTGTGACAGGATCACTGTCTGGTACTCATCTTTATTTTATCCATCATGTGGTTTTGCTCAGAAGCAGATAAAAAGACCTATAAAAAAAGACGCACATATGTTTGACTTGATATTGACTGAAGCCCAAAAGAGTAGCAGTGTAGGTAGACTGCATCTCTTCCTTGGGAAAAATGGCATTATAGTTGTGTAGTAAACTGTAATTTGGACCACCCACGTCATAAATCGTGGATATTTATGAGTATGTTCGTGTGGCCTGGATGGAAAGCACTTAATATTTTTAAAAATCTCCAAAATCTAATTATCAGTCACAGTGTGCTTATGAAAATCCTAATGCTTTCTGTGTATTTCTGTCTGTCAGACCCGGGCTGGACCAGTATCAACCGAGGGGTCCTGATTTGTGATGAATGCTGTTCGGTCCACCGCAGTTTAGGCCGCCACATCTCCATAGTCAAGCACCTGAGGCACAGCGGATGGCCTCCCTCCCTACTGCAGGTAAGTCTGAGAAATGAAGAGCGAAGGAATGAGAAACGGGGAAGGGCTTGTGAGACAAACGCAGTACCCAGAATAGTGCCACCGAAAGAAGAGCTACTGCAGAAATCTTAGTCAGCTCAGAAGATGCAAATCCACAGTACTGCAGTTTGTGTTTATTTTTTATTTGATCATCTAGTTTAACTTTGATCTGTGAGTCTGTCTGTACTCTTGTTGTATATCTGTGTTCGTCTCAGTATGGCCTTAATGCAGGTTTAGGTGCTTAGTGCTGCTTCAGCTTCATCCTGTAATTAAGGAGGCATGAGGAGTGTGGGAGTTTTTGGCTTTATTGGTTTTATAACCAGTTTTGATTCCAGTGTAGAGCACAAATGTGTATCAGGGTTGTTCTGCAGCTTTACTGAAGATAATTTAGATTTATTTCGTAACACATTATATGTGTTAGATAATAGTTACAGAAATCACTGTGACTGTGAGCTATATGATACTGAATTATGAAAATAAGCTGTTAAACTAATTTCTTCCAATATTTTCTGGCCAGTCCAGAAATTATGTTTCAGTGATGCACTGGAGTCATAACACTGATGTAATTTTAAAACATATAGAACTGCATTAGCATCAGTAGACCCCAGGAAGTCTTCTACTTTCTGAATGTGACTTTTGCATGTTGTAGAAAAGCATCGTTTTCATGAAACATTTGCTAATGTTAGTAAATGTGATGGTCTTGTGACCTAAAGAAATACACACACACACACACACACACACACACACACACACACACACACACACACAATCAATGTATGGTGGTTCCGGCCCTGTGCACCTCTAAGGGTATTTGCACACGTGCGGTTTTTGATCCGTTTAAGTCAAACTTGGTTCATTTTCCTTTTTGGTGTGGTTCATGTGTGCAGGTGCAAACACTGTAATCACACTCAGGTGCAGACCACAACGACTGCACCGAGAACCTTTGGAGGGGTTTATGGTGTGAATGTGATCCCACCTAGATCCAAACCAATTAGCAAGTTTGAGCTAAAAACATCCAGCAGCCACACAGGGTTAGGGGTTAGAATCTGATAGATCTGCAAATGCTAATGAAAGTAAATTCTGTTATAGTCCAGAACACAGCGCCTTCTTCCAGACACATCTGGCTAGTAAGCAGACTGAACATTGTCACGTGGTTTGTAGTGACACATTCTGGTTCACTTGGAGTTCACTTGGATTTTTCTCTGCGTGAAAACAAACCAAAGCACGGGGGAACGGCTACAAGTTTACCGACTCATTAACTGATTTGAACCAGAGTACGAATCAGATGTGAAAACGCCCTAACAGCAGGTTGTCTGTGGATGAACGGGTGACAGAGTCATGGGCAGCGGAGGCTCACTGGAGAGTGAAGGTTGGACTATGTGGTCTGATTCTACAAACATTCTACTATAGCTCACGTTGCTGAAAAGGTTACTGCTGTCAGAATACACAGAGCATCACAGTAGGGCCTCAGCTGTAGACCAGACAGTGCGCCCATGCTGACCCCAATCAGCTGCTGAAAGCACTAACAGTAGGCACATGAGGATCAGTACTGGACCACAGAGCAATGAAAGAAGGTGGCCTGGTCTGATGAATCATTTCTGCACCGCGCAGCTTGCAGGACTTCAATGTTTAAACTTAAAGGTTTCTTTGCAATCTGTTGCTAACATCTTGGTACCAGATACCACAGCACACAGGGTCCAGTGGAGTCCGTGCCTGGATGGGTCAGGGCTGTTTTGACAGCAAAAGGGGGACCAACACAATATTAGGCAGGTGGTCATAATGAGCTGATCGCCTGGTTGTTGTACAGAAAAAGCTTCTAGATTGATAATCCATTTCTCAAATTGTAGAGGTACTTTATCTTCATAAGAAACTGCCTTCCCATGATTGGGCGCACAGTCGTAGCATCTTCAGTAGACAGCGTCTCCAAGCAGAGAATATTGCTTTTTCTTTTTTTCAGGATATTGAAACCTAATTTTCTGTGATTAACAGTCAGTTTAGCCAGAGGATAACACATTTTTCTTCCGTGTGACAAACTCCAAACACACTGCTTTACACTGACTTTAATAAAACATGCTCATGACAGCAAACCATCACTGAGTCACTTCTGTGTGTGTGTGTGTGTGTGTGTGTGTGTGTGTGTGTACGCGTTTGTGTTTCAGATGGTTCAGACCTTGGCCAGTAATGGGGCCAACTCCATATGGGAACACAGTCTCCTGGACCCGGCTCAGGTGCAGAGTGGCCGCAGGAAACCGAACCCCCAGGACAAAGTCCAGTAAGTATGCTCTGCACGGGCTCAAAATCCACATTAGGACACAGAGAAATTATTGTCCCTTTGTAAGCATAATTTTTCTCTCTCTCTCTTTTTTTTTGACTGGTGAAGAACAATTGCAACTAGTATTTGTTTCTAAGTACATTAGTGCATTGTGGGCTGAAATATGGCTTTGGGAGAGTCATGAGATCGGGACCCGCAGGAAAAATATTTGCTCATTTCTTTTTCACCGGAAAATGGAGGTTTAGTGTGAACTGCCTCTTAAAAACCTCTGCAGTGTTCATCAGATTTATTTCTTTATCCATTTATGTAAAGCAAACTGGGAAACTAGGCATAACCCATCAGTTCGGTTCACTGTAGAGATTATTTATTACTGCTGGGGGGCTGTTTGTCTATTATTACAGCACTTTCTGTGTCTGTACCTCACAGAGAAAGGCGCCTGATCTTTCTATTTGATGAGAGTGAGGGGGTGAGAGGGAAAAATGAAGTCAAATCAAAATGACCTTACCTCTAGTGGGGCTTCAAATCCCTCGGTGGGGCGCCATATGCACTTGCAGTCATGATGCTAAAACGCATTTTCCTGTATAACAGGGTTTATTGCATGAATTGCAGTTCCACATATTTTGTCCTCGAGTGTTCTTGTTTACCTTTGAGGCCTGGGCTTTTGGTAACCATCTCAACTTCCCCTCCTGTGCAGTCCCACCAAGTCAGAGTTCATCAGAGCCAAATACCAGATGCTCGCATTCGTGCACAAGCTGCCCTGTCGTGATGACGACGGCGTCACCACTAAAGATCTCAGTAAGGTAAGAAAACGTAAACACAGCTGCTGACTTGAATACGTGCGACACTTGTTTTTTCTTGATAAACAATTAGAGAATAATTTAACTCGACTTGTCATCTGTAGACCTATAAGCATGCTTTCTTTTATCCGCTAAGTGAAGGATTCTGCACTTGTTTGGATGATAACAGAAAACCAGTATTGTCTTTAATCTGCGCTCTAATGTTACTCTGTACTGAGCTGATGGGTAGGATGTTATGAGTTCAGGTTAATTAGCCTATACTGACACAGCTATACTGTGGAACAGCAAGTCTAAGCACAAAGGTTGTTTCCTTTATGAATGTCAGTAGTAGACGTTGCACATAAGCATGCACTCAGGCAAACACACACAGATGCTCTTTTACTTATTACCCCCCCCCCCAACCCAGCAGGGAGTGATCTGAATGACACAGCAGGATGCAACAATCATCTCTAGCGCTGTGCTGCCTCTATGGGCTAATAAGGGAATTCAGTTTGTTTCCTTCTCTCTGTGATGTTTAATCTTTCCGCCCTGACTCCCCCCGTTTCTCTCTCTCCTCTCTACCTGTCTGTTTCTCCCTCTCTATTAGCAACTTCATTCAAGCGTGCGGACGGGGAGTTTAGAGACGTGTCTTCGGCTCCTGTCCCTCGGCGCTCAGGCCAACTTCTTCCACCCGGTCAGGACAAAATAAATCTACCACTGACTCACATTTTGTCTTGTGCTGTTAACTTACTCTCTTTATGCCAGGCGTCTCTGTTTGTGACTGTGTTTCTGTGTGTTTCCCACAGGAGAAAGGCACTACCCCACTTCATGTGGCAGCCAAGGCAGGGCAGATCTTGCAGGCTGAGCTGCTCGTGGTGTATGGTGCAGACCCTGGATCGCCTGACATTAACGGACGCACACCTATGGACTATGCTAGGTACAGGAATTTGAAAGCACAATTCAGTAAATACAAAACCTGCATTTAGACCCTGTTCAGCTCTGGAATTGAGTCATCTAATGGTAAACACAACACAAGTAGAATCATTTCATGTGCGCGTGTGTGTTCCAGGCAGGCGGGCCATATAGAGCTAGCAGAGCGTCTGGTAGAGTGTCAGTATGAGCTGACGGACAGGTTAGCCTTCTACCTGTGCGGTCGGCGTCCAGGTAACCTAATGCACCAGTTTTTCTTGTTTTTGTTCTCCTCTTCACATGCCTTTAAGCACAGCAGTTAACCTCAGTAACGTACTGTGGTAGATTTTTGTTACTTGGTTGTTACGTTTTTCTCTTCTCTCCCAGATCACAAGAATGGCCACTATATCATTCCTCAAATGGCAGACAGGTATGGACCAAATGATCATTTTTATTGTCTTAAGTTGATTATGAACAGCTGCAAGTCTGTTGTCGTTTAATTGCCTGAAAACAAATATCTACATGATTAAACTTGCAGCTGCCAAACTTGCCTTACTTCTGTGACTGCTTAATTTCTCTGTCTGACATGTATGTATTGATATAATTTAGTGTTCTGACCACAGGGTGGCACCAAAGCCCCCACAAAGGAGTTAGGTAAAGGAAGTCTTTATTAAGCTGTCTGTTCACTGTGAATTTGGTGAGGTAGATACTTGAAGCGCGCTTGGTTAAGTAATGCTGAACTGCAGCGTGGATTTGAAAGACACACGAGTGCTCAGGCCATGACACATCGAGTTCAGCATTTCTTAGCACGGCTTCTTTCACTTGTTTGATGGGCGCTGGGTTTTCTCAGCTACAGTTCAGAGATGTGTTGCACCTCCAGATCTGTTCGTTACTGAAATGGGTCTTACTTCTGTGCTGTCATCTTAACTCCACTTGCATCTGTTCTGTTTCTGGTGAATGGTTCCTCTTGTTAACAACAATTAAAGCTGTTTTCATGTGGCTTTTCTTCCCCTTCTTTCTGTCTGTTTCTCTTGTTTTTCTCACTTCTGTTCTCCATTTCGCTGTGCTTGGTGGAGTCAGAGCTCGTCCTAAGTGCCCGACACAGAGGTATCTTTACTTTCCTTGTTCTTTTTTCCCCCAGAATCTCTTTCTCCCCATCGGTCCCCTCTCTGTATACTTCCATCTCTCATGTATCCCACAATGCATCCAGCTTTTCTTGAGTGGCATTGAACAGTTGTTTATAGATTATAAAGCTGTAAAGATTTAAACAGATGTAAACAATCAAGAAGTCTTGTAACTGAAAGACTGTCGAGTGTTTGAATCACACCAGGCTTTTTCGCATATTCAAAGTTTACTTCCGCGTGTATCCTTAGTGACATCTTTGGCCATAGCGAGAGCATATTTAAAGAGTTTCAGATCAGTCTTTAAAGCTTCGAATCTCTGTAATCTCACTGTGTCACAAACTTGACACCCTTACAGCATAATATGTGAAAGCCAACTCACATTTATATTGCTGTTGTTACCTGACCAGCAGTCACCAGTAGAACAAGTTGTCCCGCCTTCCCTCCTCATTCTAGAAAAAACTCCCTTTCCACCTCCACCCCTCTCACTTTTTTTCTTCCATCTCATATCTCCCTCCCCTGTCCCCTTCCTCCCTGCGACTTTATTCCACTGTATATTTACGATGCCTTTTTGATTGTCATCTTCTGTGTTTTTGTTCTAGTCTGGACCTCTCAGAACTGGCCAAGGCTGCCAAGAAGAAGCTCCAAGCGGTGAGTTGAATTTACATAGCTTATGGTTATAATGTCAAAAGCAACAGGCTGTTGTGTTTTGGGGGGATTTGTTTTTTTTTAAACAGGTTCTTGAAAGTAAAAAAATAAAAAAATAAAAAATACAAGAAAAGAGTTTTTGTTGGGTGAAAAGAAAAGTTGTTGTCACAAACAGATTTTCTGCTCATAGCTGTTTGTTCTCTCCATGTCAATCTGAGAGATTGTTATTAAATTCATTTTATTTCATCTGCTCTCTCTGGTTTGTCACGCTGATGCTTATTGTTCAGCACGTGCTGTATCTATATAGACATGTAGAATAAGACCCGCTAATGTCAATTTGTGTGCGCATGTGTGGCAGCTCAACAATCGGCTGTTTGAGGAGCTAGCAATGGACGTCTATGACGAGGTGGATCGCAGAGAAAATGATGCAGGTGAGCCTTATCGCTTCCTTTATACCCTCTACGACTGTCTGCCTGGGCCTGTGCGTTTGGGCTTTTTCCCCTTTGTGGACCAATTGATGTTGAAACAAACTAGAAAAATGTAAAAACTTTTGAGGAAAAGTTATGGGAGTGAAGCTGATATAAAGATAAGAAGCGCCAAAGAAAGAGGAAGTGAAATGAAGGACAGGGCGACGAGAGAAGGGAAAAACTGCTAAAGAGGAAGGCCAAAATGTTTTGAGTGAAAGAGGGGGAGGAGAATGGAGCGAGGAAGTGCCTCGCAAATTCTTGAGTCTCTCTCCTCCTCTTCGCTCTTTCTCTTTTTTCCTTCTCTTCTCTCCCTTTCCTTCAGTATGGGCAAAAGTCAGAGCGCGCTTTCTGACTGAAGCACACAGGTAAGTAGCAGGGATAGACTTGTAGACACACCACCAACAGCACACACAAAACTGCACTGTAAGAGATTCGCTGTACTTTGTTTATATCTCTGTGGATGTGTGGGTGGATGGGCTGCGTGTGGTTGGATGTGGGCGACCTTGTTGTTTGAACGCGCACTCACAGATTTATTTTCTGCTTTACGTTTTTGTCTCCAGTGTGGCTTACGACCCAGAACCACAGCACTCTGGTAACAGAACGCAGCGCAGTCCCTTTCCTACCAGTCAACCCTGAATACTCTGCAACGCGCAACCAGGTAAACACGCACATACTTGTATACGTTTGTAATGACTGATTTAAAGGAACAGATAGGGGGGGAAGGAAAAAAAGACAAAATGGAGATTTCTTATTTCTTAGATAGGCAGTTTATGTGTTTGTTGGGGGGGGGGGACAGAGAAAGGAGTGTGAAATTAGCAGCGGCTGTTCCTCAGATGTGAGAGTGTAATCTTTCTGCACTCTCTCTTTATCTCTCTAGCTCTCCCTGTGAGGTAGAGAGCGAAATCTCAAGTCCACTTACAAAGTTTATAGTCATCTGAATGGCTCATTTTTGGTGTAAACACTCAAACCCAAGTGTACACACACACATACAAACAACTCCCACATGGCCACGTTTGCTTTCACGTGATTGGGCAGTTCACTGTGGTCAGAGGCTCCTATTTATGGTCGAAAACAGAAGAAATCACATCTTTAGAGTCGAACTTCTGTGAATGGTTTTACACTTTGGTAGGAGCTGACCTTCTTGTGCTCTTATGCAGATGCCTGGACGCTAACCTAATTGTAGAGTTTATGTTCCTTTGCACATGTTGTGTTGCTGTGTGTGTTGAGAGTATGACTGTGTTTTTCCACAGCACATGGTAACTGACCACAGCAGTCACACAGGCACTGAACCACTGACTATGGGCCCCATTGTATTTGTCTCATACTCAGCTCATGATTTTAAAAAACAAAAATGCAGAACTGAATTTCAGGCTTTGATGCCAGTGTTTGTGTGCGCATGTGTTTGTGTAACTCCCGGCTTGTTCTTTTCTCAGGGCCGCCAGAAGCTCGCCCGTTTCAACGCCCGGGAGTTTGCTACCCTCATCATCGACATCTTGAGTGACGCCAAAAGGAGACAGCAGGGAAAAGGTCTTAGCCCTACTGGTGAGACTGGGAGGGAGGGCTAGACTTTAAACTTTGAAGGCAGTGCCATCTAACCTGATTAATATGCACGATGCATAGATATCCATTTATTGATTTATACCAGTGTGCAAAAGTCTGCAAAGCATAAAACCTTAAAACTTTTAAAAT
The DNA here is from genome assembly GCF_963969265.1 of Rhamphochromis sp. 'chilingali'. Classification (NCBI taxonomy): domain Eukaryota; kingdom Metazoa; phylum Chordata; class Actinopteri; order Cichliformes; family Cichlidae; genus Rhamphochromis; species Rhamphochromis sp. 'chilingali'. The sequence goes on from NC_137935.1 coordinate 29,603,264, forward strand.
CACCTGTGTCGCAGCAGCAGCACAGTTATAAGAGAATCATTCCTGTGTGACAGTTTATTCTTACATGAAACGGTCAAGTACGACACACAACTGTGTTATTACTTTAAGCACTCCCAGGAGAAAGATCACGTTTGAGAGAAGAGCGAGTGCTAATATTACGTGAAAGAAAACTGTAAATGGGCAGATTTTTCTTCTCCTTGTTATCAGACCCGCTGGACCTGGGCATCGATGATGACCAGCATGACTACGACAGTGTAGCTTCTGACGAGGACACAGACAGCGAGCTCACCACCCAGAACAACAACAACACGCAACGTAGCAACCGTGCAAAGGTATACAGCGTGACACACTTTTTTTTCTCTAAATAGCTACCCTTTACCCCACATTTCTGTGGCTTTCATACTTGTTAATCACCATTTTGATGTGTTTCCTTTCCCTCTATCCCTGAATTTCATTCAGTCATATTAGTAAGCAAAGCTTTTCCACAGTTTAGTGGCTTGAATGACTGCTTCTCCCAACATGCTTTGCGGAAAGTGGCCATACTCATGGCTGCCACATAGCTCCTGAGTGACATCATCAGCTATTCTGGGTCCCTGTCAGACAAGGCATTGTTCATGCACAGAGAGAGCGTGTGTAATGGGAGGGAAAAGAGAAGGAGACAGATTTAAGAAACAAAAGGAAGGAAAAATCATGTGGGAGGGGTAGAAGTGAAGCTAAACCAGTAACAAGCTTCTTTTCATGCTCAGGGTAAAACCCCGCCAAGCTGGAGGATCTACTCGCCTTTAAATCCAAGGAAATATATGGATTTGTTGTTTTACGGTGCTCACAGCATCGAAGAATTGTGTGTTCTAGTATGAAGCAGGGGGTAATAGAAGTAGTGGTGAATGAAGCACAAGCAGAAGGCTATAAAGTGTAGTTTATGAAAGGTGTATTTATTGGTTTAATTCCAGGGAGTGGTAGAGGGCTGAATCTGAGCAGGCTGTGGGGTGGCAGGAAGTGAGTGGGAATATTGAGAGCAAGAACTAAAGGTCTAGTGTGTGTGTGTGTGTGTGTGTGTGTGTGTGTGTGTGTGTGTGTGTGTGTGTGTGTGTGTGTGTGTGTGTGTGTGTGTGTGTGTGAGATCCTACCTTCAAGTTAGGCCTCTTCTTGCCTCAAAGCCACGGCTGTTTTTTTTTGTTTTTTTTCCACAGCTTAAAAAAAATGTATAAATTACAACCACATTTAGAACCTTGTTAATGCATGAATTTCACTAAATACAGAATGTATTGAAGGAGTTCAGTCACAACCCCTCCCCAAATCTTTCGACCCGTTTGACCTCCTGCCTTATATGTTCCTATCGATCCAGAGTATGGACTCCTCAGACTTGTCAGATGGTCCCATCACCCTGCAGGAGTATCTGGAGGTGAAGAAGGCTTTGGCCTCCTCAGAAGCTAAGGTGCAGCAGCTGATGAAGGTTAACAACAACCTGAGCGAGGAGCTCCGGCGGCTCCAGAAGGAGGTAGGAGGAGTGCAGGTGGAACGAGAGGATTAGCAGTGACCATTCAGACTAATAAAGGGTTTGCTGCGTGGCTTCTTAGAAAGAGAATACAAAATGAATAGAAGTTGGAATAAAAGATGTGCTTGGTAATGATGACTAGAAGACACGAGGCAGATTGGTAAAAGAGATGGGGCAGTTGATTCAGACAGAAAGGGGGTATAATGATGGAGAGACAGTTGAATAAATTAATATCTTTGCAAGATGATTTTTCCCCGTCAGGGTGTTATTTACTTTTGATGGAGCTCATGTGCTGTTCATTGTTGCATCTTTTTTTTCCCCCGTGAGTCATTGTCATTTCCCTAATATGTTCATTAGCGACCGGCTTAAGTGATTCATTTATGTGTTCATCTTCTCATGTCACTGAGGATTTAATGAAGATTTGAAACAAACATAGAAAAAAACACACTGCAAATAACAAATGTGTCAGATTAGGGCGCTAGGCAACAGTACCTCAGGGCAGATGATCCTACAGTTTCCCCTCATTGACCCCTTGAACACAAACACTGTATTTTCAGGTATGTACTGTAGCCCTCCACCCCTTCCCTAAGACCCAGTCCCAGCTTATTGTAGTGTAATACCATGTGTTGCATCCCCCCCCCTCAATACTGACTTAATATGTGAAGCCCAATATGAGCCTGAATATGGATGCTTGTTTTTGACCGTTCAGTTGACCCCCCCCAATTCCCTTCAACCTTCCCATGTTCCTCCCTCCATCCCTCCCTCCATTGTCTCATCCCTCCCTGCTGCCTTCCTCCTCTCCTTTAGATCACCCGGATGCAGACAGAGAACAGTGCGCTACGGAGGGGCCAGCAGGCTGGGGGAGCAGCTGGCCATGGGGTAGGGGGACCTGGTGGAGGTGGGGGAACAGGAGGCCACTGGGCAGTGGGTGGGATGCGAGGTGGAGTGGGTGGATTTGGGCCAGGAGGGGACCCACCGGTGCTTTCGGTGCCCTCCTCGGCCACCCCCCACTCCCACCCTCACCGGAGGGAACGCCAGGCCTTCTCAATGTACGAGCCAGGGGCGGCCCCCGGCCCCACGGCCCACGGTCCCCCAGTCCTGGACTCCCTAGTGCCCCGCCTGCAGCCCCTCAACACAGCCAGCGTAAGTTAGAACGGCCCTGTCCCCTTTCCACTCACCACCTTCGCCTCGGTGGCTCTGATTGCCTGTCTTTGGCCTGATTAAATAGGTGATGGTCTGATCCTGATCTTTACATTTCCCCCCCTCTTCTTTCCCCTTGCATCTCAGTTCTCAGTCCTTCTCTTTCAAAAGATGCAGTTGTGCACGAACCCATTTTTAAGGGAAGTTTTGTAATGGTTCAAAAAGATTTGTTATATTGAGCTTTAAAACTGCATAAATGATGGAGTGCATACGTGTGACCTGAAGGAGAAAGATGGGAAAGAAAAACAACAAAAAAGGACTGTTTCCTCTGTTCTGCTGCCTGGCAAAAGCCTCTGATACACCGCTGCATAGCCTGCTCTGCACACTTTGACCTTTTCAAACCCCTTTGACGTCTTTGCTGCTGGACAGTTGCTTAATCTGGAAATGCTGGGATCACACACACAGATGCACAGAAGTTCATTTTTGTTTCACCGCCACTTTAAAGAAAAGATATAATAAAATTTAAAAAAAAGTTTCTCATATTGCAGACAACCAGGTGAGCAGTTCAGCAGCATTTAGTTTACAGCACGTTAATAGAGCTACAGAATGCAGACACATCTCACCGCCGCACCAAGTTGGTGACTGTTTCTTCACACAGAGATTTACCTGTTTGTCTGTTTTCTGTCTGTCTGTTTCTTCACCTGTCCGTTCTTTGCTCACTGCAGTGCAGCCGTGCATCCTCTGGATGTAAGCATTCTGTCTGTCATTGCATTGTTTGCCATTTCGTCTTTGAGTTTGTAGTATTATCTCACAGTATGTAATTATGCATTTTGTTTTTCAGAGATCAACATTAGTATTGAGTGTGGGTAGTCTCTTTTTAGATGCTGTGTGCCGTGTGTAAGTCAAGCAGAAGAAGCTAGATTAGTTGACAGTATGTTTGCTTCCTGTTAGATAAGCAGCGAGGCATGTAGTGTAGAAAAAGATGATGGGCCGTTGAGTTGTTCAGTGCTGCTCTCACTGACTCGTTTGCCTTGTTTTCCTGCTGTTTATTTAAAAAGAAAACTTCTTTTCCCCCCTGCTCATTTCATCATCTGTCTCTTTCTGCTAATATTTCAATTTCTTTTTAATCTTCTTTCTGGCCTCACCCATGCTCCTCCATCTCTCTCTCATCCTCTCTCTATCCTTGTGTTCCCTTTGTCTTCCCAGGTAAGGAAGGGCGGCTCAGGGAGTCCATATCTGTCTGGATCTGCAGAGATGGGTAGATACATGGTGAGCTGCTGCTGTTTTGGCTCTTCATTTCTTTTTATGATCCTCCACTTAATGCATTCAGAAAGTTGAGATTATTGGCTTACATTGTTTTATCCAAACCAGCGTCTCATGGGTCTGTTGCTGTTGGCCCTAATCCTGAGATTCAATCACAGAATATCCCTCATCCCATTAGAATTACCCACATACTAAATGTAGTGTAATATCTGTCCCATTTAATGGACATCAGTGGAAACCATCTCAATTACATGGAAACAAATGAAAATTAGAATTTTGATTGAAGAGGTATACTTACAGGACATGATGTGTGGTGATTATTTAGTTCCTGCTGTGTTTTTCTTCCAGGTCCCTAAACCAGAGAAGCACGGCAGTGGCACCGACAGCGACTACGACAACACACAACTGTACGACGCCTCAGTAAGGTCAGTGTTTGAATGTAAATCTGAAAAATGTCCTAGCTTTCTAAAACCAACTTTTCTACTTTTCTAATGATCTTATTTTTTAAATGGATTCACAGAAACTGTTTTCAATTACTTATAACACAAATGTGGAGGTAGCAGTTTTTAGTAAGAAACGAGGGGCACAAGCTGTTGACATAATGCCACATAAGGACTGTAAATGCTCATCCATGACCGTCACCTACTGTCCTCGATCTGAGGTTTTAATTGTTGCGCGGGTAATGCGTTTCCCTATCCAGTATGGGCCGCAGCAGTGAAGAGGAAGGCCGTGGGGAGCCTGAGGAGGGTGGGGAGGGGGGTGAGCCAGACCCCACCTTACCCTGCACAGAGGACGTCATACTGAAGACTGAGCAGGTGACTAAGAACATCCAGGAGCTGCTCAGGGCCGCTCAGGAGTTCAAACACGACAGGTAGGTGAAAAAATGGTGGCACAGTCCTTTTCATCTTAAAATAAAATGCATAGAAATTACAAATCTAATCGTGTCTTACAACCAGCCTGTCAGACATTGAGTTAAGCTAATGTTATGCTTATTTTTTTCTTGATTTCAATCAGAAAAAACCCTCAATATCAAATCAGATCATAGCAATTCACAATCAGTTGATGTTGACATTATGAGAGGCCGAATCACAAAGATGTGAAAGAAAGACAGAGGACAGAAACAAGAGTATACTCGGGGTGGAAATATAAGACCATGTATAAAAACTGTAAACGGTTTAAATAAAATCTCCCCCTGGGTCAGAAATGGTGAAAATGCACCAAAACCACCAAAAAGCTACTTTAAGTAGTCTTACTGTAAATTAGAAAAGAGCTGAGCAGCTCATAGACACAGGAGATCATGTGACTGCATGAAGTTTATACTGGTGCTGTGTCCCCTAACCTAAGTTTACCCTTCATGACTTTTCCAGGAGAATGAGCGGGGTGCACTCAAGTGCTCAGCTGCCGTCAGATTAATGCAAAGCAGCACATGTCTGATAGACATAGACAGCACCTTAATCTCCATTTTTAAATGGTAAACTCTGATGTGAATGATAGTCGACAGCTGCACAGTGAGAATGTAGTTGTTAACTCCAGCAGCAGTAGGCTGAACTGTTACGCTAGCAATATTTTCCAGCTTTTACTAGAGGAAGCCACATAAGAAATATAATCTCTTCAGAATGTTGTGGGTGCTTGTATTTGCAGTCTCATACTTACGGTCACCAGGGTTACCAAGGGCCAATGACGATAGGTGTAATAAGGAAAGAATGCAGTTATTGTAGTTTGAGGCTAATGCAGTGTTTCTCCTCAGTTTCAACTCTTTTGTTTTATTTAATTACAGCACACTAAACCTTTCTATTGATAAATATGGCTGGTGTTAAGAAATCGATTTAAATCTCGTTAAAAATTAAAGATTTGCTGTGTGACTTTTTCTTTTTTTACCCACCTTTAACGTGAGTCACTCAAACTCCCAGTTTGATAAACTTTGCTTCCTGGACACCAGCTCCCTCTTTACCACAGGAGTCGTTGCAGGAACCTCGCCTGCTCACCTGCATTAGTGCTGTTGCACAGTTCTTGACTCATTTGACTCTTCAGTTAAAGAATCACTCTCTTTTCAGTTTTGTGCCGTGTTCTGAGAAGATCCACTCTGCTGTCACAGAGATGGCTTCACTCTTCCCCAAAGTAAGTGCCCCGTCCTTATGTTTTATTTCTCACACTGTGTCTCTCATCTACATCTACATCTTCTTTTTTCTTTTTTGATTGCTTCCATCTGTCTGCAGCGACCAGCACTGGATGCAGTCCACTGTTCTCTCCGCCTGTTGGCTTCCAGTGCCTCACGACTGCAGGTGGAGTGCCGTAAGGCGGCGCCTTCGGAGCCTGGCGCTCCTGCAGTAGACTACCAGCTTCTCACTCAGCAGGTCATCCAGTGCGCCTACGACATCGCCAAGGCTGCCAAGCAACTGGTCACAATCACCACTCGTGAGAAGAAACAGTGACCCGACAAAAGAAAGAGGGAGGATCAGTGCATGTGCGGTTTAAAGTGGGATGGGAGGGGGCTTCCAGGAGAGGGAGAAAGAGGGAGGGGCAGGGGGTGGGAGGGGAGTACGATCACACTACAAGATGAAGGGTAAGGAATTGAAGTGACGGGGGAGCAAGGCTGACATGAGGAAGAGAAAAGAGAAAGGAAGGGATTTGGATGGAAGCAAAGCAGAGGACGTTTGTATGATAGAAACACTACAGTGAATGGAAAAAAATTCCACAGGCGTGGAAGCGAAAGTAGGGAAGGACGAAAGGAAGGAGCCAACACGGGAACCACAGCCCACAGGGACCTTAGCAGACTGTTGGAATGGGATATGTACCATAAACTGCTCAAACTGTGACGAGCATACGTGTCATAGACTGCTTTATTTATTCTCACTTGTAACTCATCGTCCCTCCTTCTCCCGCTTCGGGAGGGAGGCAGCGTATGCTCCGAGAGAGAAGTAGATAGAACAGCCTCCACACCATCGCCGTCCCTCCGTCCTTACGAGGAATCGGGTTGTCCTTCCTCCTCTTCTTTCCTCTCTCTAAAGAAGAGGGACCCCGCACCCCCACGCTGTCCCAGGCTGGATGAGCGTCCGGTGCAGAGAAGGACCTGCAGCCCACTCAGTCTGATTCCCACACTTCCTTCCACATGGGGGTAAGCATTTACAGGAGGGGCTCCAGCTTTTTTTTTTTTCTTTTTTTCTTTTTATTAAACCCATCACCTTCCCTTTCTTTTGGTGGTACACAGCATGATCTGGCATGTTTTCCTTTCTTTCCTCTCCTTTTTTTGCCTTTTGAATGTGCAGGTCTGTTTGGTCTGACAGAAATACTTTTTTTTTTTTTTTTTTACTGACTTACAGAAACAAAAACCCTTACACTGGAATAATTGTGATTTATTGTTGTTGTTGTTTTTCTTGCCTATTGTTTTTGCTTTGTATTGATAATTTTACTGACTGTCATTTTTTATTTTATGTATGTTTTTTTTTTTCTTGTCTCATTTAGTGGAATATGGAGACAGGTGGGAGTATGTGTTAACCTCTTACTGGGATTTAAGTCTACATGCACACAAACAAACAAACACACGAATCAGCCTGTGAAAAAAAGGTCCTCGACATTTCTCAAGCGCTCCTTTTCAAAGACAGTTGAGTTTTTATTACATTTTCCTTCATGTGATATATACATCTTATGGCTGTGGGGTGTTGAACGGTTGCCAAAGGCATGGTGTATTATGACAGGACCAGGATCTCAACTGCTCCTCCTTCATGTCCTCAGCTGTCTTTTTCCCCCCTCTCTTTCTTTGCGCTTGATTTCTCTTACTGTTCGCCTCATTACCAGAGCCAGTGGAATAATCTCAGAATCACCTTCGTAATCATTTTTTCGCAGTGCCAAGCAGAATAATAAGAACATCTGGTTTCCACATGGAGGATTAAGCCCCAGTCTTCCTCAAAAAGTGCTTATGTGGCACGGGTGCTTTACTTGGTAACTGTTGAGTGTCATTAAGCGGACACACTGGTGTGTTGGGAGTTGAGCTTTAAAAGTAGACCTGTGGAGAAAAAACAAAAGCACCAGATCTGGCAACCAGGATCACAGATATCATTCTGAGGTGCACTTGATTTAGTTTGCCAAGTATTATTATGTTGTTGTTTTTTTTGTTTGTTTTTTTTACCCTTGAGACTGTTTGACAAGCTTCTGTGGAAGCCTGCGAGCAGTTTTCTGTCACAGCCTGCTGATCTGGGCCACAGAAGTTGTCTCTTTTTAGCCATCTGCCTTTCTGCAGACAGCGTTGGGAACAAAACTCAGTGCAGTTCAACCGACTTATGTCAGTCGCGTACTGTGCCGAACAAAAATGGTCATATCTGTAAACACGTTGGGAACTTCTGGGAGGACTGTCCTCTTTTTTTTTTTTCTCTCTCTCTCTCCCTTTTCCTTTTTTAAAGTTAAGATTCTACTCTAAAACCTTCACCAGTGCTCCCGCAGCTGGTTTCCTCAGTAACAGAGAGATTTCCTCACCTCGCTCTTTTGTGTAATCTCAGCGTTCAGTTACTCACCTGAAACACTGAAGGATCAAACTACAGTCGCATCTCAGTTTGTCTTGTATTGCTGCCTTTTTGTTTTTCCCCACAAGATGACAAATCGGCTCCAAACACCTTGAGGTAATGCCTCATCATTTCTGTCCACTCCCCCCCCCCCCCCCCCCATATATAAATATGGTTTATATATATATTTTTTAAATCTTTTACTCTGATCACTACGTGGGATTCCAGTCCATGTCCCCTCAGTCTTTGACATAGTTGCACACATGTCTCTGCATGGGAGGGAAACTTGGACTGTGCGTTGAAAAACTCTTGAAATGTATCATTGTTTAATATTGAATGCCTTTGCACATCGTCATCATCATCTCTTGTATGACTGGCTGAGTTGCGGTGATCTCGTACTGACTGCTGATACAACAGAAATACTACCACACTTATACACACACACACACACCAACACACACAGGGGGCCAGCAAGAAAAACGTGTCCCCTTTAATCATGATTGCCCATGTTTTAGTCTAGAGCCATATATATATATATATAAATATATATATGAACGTATATTTTTCATGCTATATTTTATATTAAGCTGTAGTTTTTGTTTGTGAGATATTTATATATTTGTTGGCCTAAATGGGCTTCAGGCCATGACCTCTGTTCACAAAGTCCTTGCTCACCTCTTAAGTCTCGGCACCTGATGTACTTGCAGTTGTTCGAATGTTTTGAGGTTACGGTGTGGTGTTACTATGTAGTCATATTGTACATATTAACGATCCTGCTCGTATCCATGGGAAGATGGGAATGACAACGTGTCTCATTTGATCTTAGTTGCACTATTTTTCAAAACACCTGCTGGATGACGTAGGATCTGCAGTATTTACTGCACTCTCCCAAAGGTCTTAGCTCAAGTACATTGGGTGCAGGATTGGAGTTGGCATATGGAAATATGGGTGGGGGTATGGTCTGAAGCACACTTGGGCTTAACACTACAGTCATCTCAAAAGATCACGAGGAGGGGGGGGGGGTCTTAAAAACGCACATGGCCCAGTCCTCCTCTGAGTTAGTGGACACTACATAGGGTGCCTCTAGTGTGAATGTTTAATGCTTGTGTCAGTTTTGTCACACTTTGCAGACTTTATATGCCTTCATTCTGTTCAGAATTTAGCACATAGACAACATCAGACACTCACCCTTATCGGTTGGACCAAGCCATGCACAGGTACAAACATTGACTCTTCAGCCAGACTTTAACACACACACACACACACACACACATGCACACACACATCAGATTCTCAGCCGTGACAGTGCACTGTAGCCTGTGCTGTCGCATTCCTGTGTGTCTTCACAGCTCGACAGTTTGGGAGATGGGAGAGTTATCTTTTAACAGAAGACAATTAAGAACTGTAAAGTAGGGAAAACAACGACTTAAAAAGGTCAATCGTAATGGAAACTCATAAGCTGTACATTTGTAATAAAATAATAAAACAATTTAATTGTCCAGGGTTTGCCTGCATTTCTTTTTCTTACTGCAAAAGTACATTTGAGATCATTCAGCAAAAACTTTTCACTCTGCCTTCCATTGTGCTCTGGATCATCACAGTTCAACTCACGTTCTCTTCTCCTCCTCCTTCAAAAAGACCGGATCATTTTGTTTCCCCCCCCCACACACATCCATTACTGATCTGGATGTTCTAACTTTACAGTTTTAATTTTAATCAAAGTACCTGTAGACTCACTCTTTACAAATCACACAATCACATCTCCAGAATGCAGCTATTCACATGTTTGTATGACAACACAAACATAGCGTTGCTTACAACAGCAACTTACATTTCGCATATCAAACCTTTACAGTTAAAAAACATTTCTGTAAAACTAATTATGAAAACATTTTTAAAGCTTAAGAGTTTCGGGAACTATTTGGGGAATGGCTGGTTATAAGTTAACCGTTCTTTTGGATAAAACATTTTTGTCCTTTCAATTAAAAAAATATTCACATGTTAAAAATATGACATGGTGGGTCCTCTGTCAAATTCCTATGAGCCTGTTCATTGTGGTTGTAGGGCTGTTATAGTGTGTGTAATTTACAACATTTAGGTTCTCTCAGATAAACTGCACACCGTAGGTGTAAGACAGCTACATGTAAGACGAGTCCAACATACATAACACACCCTTTTTCTTTTCCTTCAGGTCCCCTCTTCCCAAACAGTGTTGGGGGTGTTTCTTTCAGTTCTACGGACATTCATCTGAGCTGGAGGAGCTCGGCAGGAGAACGCATTCTTGCCTTCTGCCCCTTTTCCGCCTTCTCTTTGCAATTCGCAACCTTCTACGGATCACATCTGGAAGAAAAAACATAACAGGAATAAGCTTGGCTTGTAAGCTCCACCTAAAAGAGAATGTGTATCTTTCAGAAAAATTCTAATTTAATTAGGGCATAACAGCTCTATTCTTCATCCCTGATGACGTTACCTGCAACGCTGTCATAGTCGTCGCTTGGGTTGTGCCAGTAAAGGCTCGGCGTGATCCTCCAGTGGCGGTACAGACGAGTGTGAAGCACTGACAGAGTCAGGAGAACCAGCAGGAAGCCTAGTGCCGCTGCTGCCCACGCCGCTTCGTCCGTCCTCGGGGTCCTTTGCAGCTCTCTATATACAACAGCAGCAGCAGCTTGGGCCTCTGATCCCGAGGCCTTGACACAGTCACAGTGTTCACCTGGTGCGCAGCTGTTGCAGTCACGGCTGATAGGCTGGCTGTGGCTGGCTGTCTGTGGATGCTGTTGTGCCTGAGCCTCTGACTGGGGTTTAGGCACAGAGTCGGAGCCAGTGCTTTCACTTTTTTGGTGAGATCCTGGGGCGCATTGGATCTGCGTATGCTCCAGCTCTCTCTCCTTTACATCTACCACTTCATTATCCTCCATGTTGCCGTCAGATGAGTCGAAGATTTTCTCTTTAGACTTGTCCACTTTGGTATTGTGTTTAATAGAGTCTGTTTCCTTGAGAATCAGGGCTTCAGGCCTGTCGGTAAAGGTGCGTTTACTGCTCACACCATGTGCAGAAACAGGAGAGTGGTTCAGTTTTCTGAGGCCTTTCTGAGCTTCTGTCTCAGAGATATTTAAGGCCAAGGGAGCTGTGAGCCTGGGTTTAGAGGCTTGAGTTGGAACCTGAGGAGCTTCTCTGGAGCTAGAAAGATCAAAGGGTTTCCTCTGATCTGCTGATGATCCAAGCGTGCTGCTGTTATTCTGACCATCTCCTGACCGCTGAGGAACAGTTCTGGAGACATTTGCCATAGTGTTATTGCTCTCATTGCTGTCAACAACTTTCAGGGCAGCTCTCATCTGCCTGGTTTTGCTTCCCACTTTTGTTTGTTTTGAGCGTTCGGTCTTCACGCTGTGCTCTAGTTCAGCCTCTGTAGCTCCGCTTAACAGAGAATAGATGGTCCGCTCACAACACTGCCTCAGGGAATCCTGCAATGTTAGTTATATCAGACAACTGAAATTACTCATTTATTTACTAGTCTGTACGTTAAAAAACATCACACAACTCAACAAAGCTAGCTCAATCCTGAGTCATGTTTCCTAACCTTCATTTTTGTTGTTTGTTCTAGCTGATGCAGCTCTGCTGACCAGGTCAGCAGCAGGGCATACTTCCTCATCTGCGTCACACCATCAGACTCTTTTCTTGAAGTCTGACCTCTGTGATTGACCTCCAGCCAATCACAGAGGTCTAAAGACGCGGCGGTGGACAGCTCCAAGGTGCGACCCCAGGACACAAAAGCTACAGGCTGAGCACATAGCAGAGAAACACATTCGGTAAATTTCCTTTCTCCCAGAGGCTAAAAACTTATCTTGTACTTCATGATGCCATGAAGTACAAGACCATCTGCCTGAGTGCTCTTAAAAAGGCCCTTTTTAACGAATAACTGACAGTTCAATGACAGGACAACACCCTCAACAGTCTTCTTAAAGCAAACAATGCTTTTGCATCTTGTCTCTCTCCGAGATCCTGAGTTCCAATCTGAAATGGTATTAAATCTAACAAGCATCCGTGTTTAACATCCCAGAAATCCAACAAATTCTGATGAAAACAAAGGTTGATGAAAGTGTTTCTTACCATGTGTTTATTGAGCTGTGGGTGTGGGGTCAAGATGTAGGACTGCAGACAGGAGCGAGCCAAGTCGGACAGGATCTGACGCTCGCGAGGTGGTGCACACGGATGGTAGAGCAAAACCGCCGCTCCACGCTACAAAACACAGAACACCGCACGTGTGACCAGAATCTCCCCATTATCCACCATTACTGCAGCATTCTATGATTAATTAACATCTATGTACTCAAGTGCTTATAACAACATAAACATTGTATCAACATAACATTTTCTGATTAGTCCTTCTAATGTTGCTTTAAAAAAAAAACAACTATTCCTATTGGTCGATGTTCTCTCTGTGGAGAACGATAGCTGAGAACTAGCTGTGATCCACATTATATGCTGGCATATTACTGCAGGAGGCCAAATCTGTGACTTTCAAGGAAAATTCATAGTCTGTGTCAACCCTCCTACCAAGGGTCCAAACACATAGAAAATAACTGCTGGTACACTTGCCTGGTTTACTCTTAAGCTGCACTTAAAACTACACACCGTGTCTCGACTGCAGTTTGATATGAACATGAGTTTCAGCTTGGAATCTTATAAAGGCTAATTTGTAACTCAAGAATTAGGTGTGTGTTCTACTGTCAACGCCCGATTCCTCTGTGCTTTTATCTACTGTATTCGGATTTTACAAGCGTTCCTTCCTAAAGCAGAAACCAAAAACAGGTAGGCGACTGACCTTCCCACTACACATTTTTACTTGTCACCATAGAGAAGGCACAGGTGTAATAATGGTGGCTGCCTTCCTTTTAGGAGAGGCCACCTGTTTGGTGCGGGCCGTACAAACTATACACATTTTCCATACTGTTACAATTAAAAATGTTTGCTGTGATTAAAAAAGTTAAATAAGTAAATGCTGAAACGTGCTTGTTTTGTTAATGGGTGATTTTAAATTGGCCATAGTTATGAATGTATAATACCCTAACCTAGATTAAGAAAAGGATGGATCGAGGAACGAAAAACAAAGAAATACTCCAGTCCTGCTATTGTTATTCATGGTATGGCTATAAATGCTTCATGACAAAATGACAGTTTCCCTCTATTAAATGCGAAGAGTTTTGATCCTGAGCCAAAGATCACCATCCCCACAGTCAAGCACAGAGGTGGAAACTTTATGCTTTGGGACTGTTTTTCTGCTAAAGGTACAGGATGCCTTCGCCACATTGACAGGTCAAAACACTTTATCTAAAAACTCTGCATTTTCTCTCATTTTACAGTTAGCTCCTCCCTTGTAGAAAATGCTGTTCTGCTACCAGTATGTGTGTCCAGGTTTTTTTATTGCTGTCAGCAATCCCCCCTTTTTTAATGTTAATACACACAGGGCAAGAATTAAAAACACAAAAAGAACGCACACTGTATAACACTACGAGTGCACTGTCACGGTGATGATGATTAACCATAGGGAGGTGTGTTTAGGGTGGTTTTTATTTAGCAGTATAAAGTTACTCTGTTAGTTGTTAAACGCTAGTATTTGTATAGCTGTGAGTTATGGAGTACTGTGTGCTTTAATGAACTTTAATGCACAAAACAGTGATACCCATAATTTTGTTGTAGTTCAGTGAGGTGAGAATAAAGGTTTCCTAACTGTTGGTTCTAAGTGATCCGCTGCTTGTTGTTAAAACAGTTTTGCAAACTAACTGAAAATGCGCCCCCCAAATTAACAGGTTGTTACTATAAGCTTAAACGCAATACACTAGCGGAGGGGGAAAAAAAGTAAGTCAATCAATAAAGTATGGCCTCAAGGTGGATGTGACTGAGTGCTGAAAAACACATGTCCTGAAAGTACTGCAAAAAGGCTCAGTTTACACAGAATACACATGATGCACATATCTCTCCGATGAACAGACAAACTGATGTTTCAGAAGATACAAAGGCAGAGGCAGCAGCAAACCATGTGCAATAGTGCAACTAACCTGCAAGTTATTGAGCCACCGCTGAGGAGGACAGTACAAGTACTCTCCGCTCTCTGCTCCTATTGGTCTGTATGCTCCACTGCAACACAAACACCGACACAGAAACACAGGTTAATGTCTTCAAAAGCCTTAACCCTTTCACGCATAGTGGTCACTAGTGGACACCTTTCAAAGGCTGTTTACTTGTATTTGTGTCAGTGTTGATGGTATAATTGCACATAAACCACTACATTGGACACTGATGTGTCACTCCATACCCTGCCACCCACTGGTCGTTTAATGTTACTATATATGTATGACATGTTTCATTGTAATTATTGTTATTTAACCCTGTCATGCATGAATTATGACAACTTCAATCAGGATTTTTTTCTTCAATATTTTTCTTGATCTTTTCATGCCTACAGATGAAAAAATACAGTGTTGGAACAAGAGAGCCAACACACTGATGTTCAGTTGAAAAATCTATAGCAACTGTGTGATGCTATCATGTCTATATGGACCAAATACTGAGGAACGTGTGCAGCACCTTGTTGAATCTACACCATTCTAGAGAATTAAGGTAGTTCTGAAGCCAAAAGAGGTCAAACTCGGTATTACCAATGTGTACCACATAAAGTGACCAGTGTGTTGCTTGCTTTAATGTAGTAAAACAATGCTTTTTGTAACAATACTAAGCTTGTGTATCTGTCAGCTCTTTGTAAAAACAGAAATAATTGTATGGCCATCCAGTAAGGTATTCTGCAGCTCTAGTGAACTTACTCATCAACCTGTACACTCACCTGTTAGGAATGCGGTGATAGTAGGAGATAGATTTATCCATGCATATCTGCCTAGCTGGCTGAAATGAAAACATCAAGCACACAAGACAAACACTTAGTTAGCTTCTAGTAAATTTCACACAAATTACTTTTACTAAGCAAAAAAGCTGGTTTGGTTAACTCAAACTGAATCTTGTTGCAACTAACACACTTGCTTGGTAAAGCTTTTGAGCTAATACATGTACTGGTTTCAAATGTCAGCTGCGAGAGGCTTCAGCTCCCTCAGGACAGTACATGAGGAAAAAATGGTTAAGAAAATAAAAGAATGAATTGGGTTCAAATTTAGTGAACTGTGAATGGGACTTGTTTGAAGTGTTATCCAGTTGCACTTTGATTTTAGGAGATAACCAAGTCATGCTTTATGTTTAGAGGGCCAAAGGTTGCGTAAAAAGTCCAGATATGAGATTCTTAAGTAAACTGCCTGGTGTTTACTCACCTCAGGATTGTACGCTGTGTCAATACTCGGAAGTCTCTGAAAAGAGGAATTAGAAGGAACACTTGTAATCTGGGAACAAAGCAACCCCAACAACTAACTACACACTGTTACATATGTAACAGTGTGAAGCCGCAAGGTGATTCGAAGTGGGTCGAATTTGCTCATTTGCACACACAGCTCATTTGCTGTGTGTGCAGGGTTTATCACAACAGTCTCATTCATATGATTGTTTGCATTTCCTGGCAACCGGTGTAAGTGCACCACACCCCTCCCATATGAGCCACAGTGATTATGGTGGTAATTTGTTAGACTAAGGTGTATGAATTTCCATGTTTACCTGAGTAAACTCTGGCCATGCAGACGCAGCACAGTCCCAATAAACAGCATCCGCAGGCAGGTCCCTCTCCAAAGAGAGCTATCTCACACACACACACACACACACACACACACACACACACACACACACACACACACACACACGTAAAATAAGTGCATTTTAATCACCAATACTAGGTTATAAACCATATGACTTAAAACATGGATTTTATTTACACCAGCAGACACACACAGGTAGTGAGACTGTTACCTTTCCATTATCACATCCTTGCCCCAGAGATCCGAAGACATGGCACCGACCCACACTGACCCACAGCACTGCCAGCACAGTCACCGTCAGCGGAGCGGACGTCGCTTCTCTCGGCATGACGACGACCAGTCAGTCGAGTTTAGCTAGAAGTCATAGCGCACCGTAGGTCCTCCACGTACAGAGTGGCCGAAGAAGTGACCCTTTAAAATGCCCCAAAACAGAAAATGTGTTGGGTACAGAAACATGACCAAAGAGCGGTAAGACGTGCGGATGAGGGTCAACAAAGTAACCGTCCCTCTGTGCCGGCTTTCCGCTAGCAAACGAGCGTTAGCTAGCTCCTCTACATTATGAAGTTAAACTAGACTGACAAACTCGTGATTTAAAACACAAAAAACGTAAATAAAAGAAAGCGTATTTCTATCCTTCGCCAGAGTTTGGTATACAACCTAAGATACAGCTACACGCCGTAACTTCTTCCGGATAAATTTCAAAATAAACCTGCTGTCTTCCGTTGACCGTTGACCTTACCTAAAGTTGCTTCTCTTTCCACATATTAGTTGTATTCAAGAGGAATTAAAAATAAATAAATAAATAAATAAATAAATATATATATATATGTATGTATGTATATATATATATATATATATATGTATGTATATATATATATATATATATATATATATATATATATATATATATATATATATATATATATATATATATATATATATATATATATTTAAAATGCATTTTGATTATTATTTTTTAATCTTCAAGTGGTATTGTGGGACTTCATTTCGCTCTTATTTAAGCCCCCATTTCCGGATCTCAAGCCTGTAGCCTTTTTAGCTAACTTCACTGACCAGTTGTACTACGGAAGCGACGAAGAAACAGATTCAGAGGTATCAAACACGCGGCTCGGGGACCAGTGAAAGGGCCTGTGTTGTCCCGCTGACTAACTGCAAAGTGTGAAAATTGCAGTAAAGTCCTTACAGTTCTCTGAGCCACGTCTCACTTTATTGGTTTATTGAAGATGTGCAAATATGCATGGAAAAAAGTATATAAGGCAAAAAGACTTTGTATGATAATAACATATATGAAAGTCAATATTTAAGATGAACACTTTTATTATTTACAACAGCCTGAACTCTCTTAGCCAAGCTTTCTTGTCATTTCTTACATTGCCTATTCTTCTCCGGGCCTCTTGAAGGGCATTAAATGCTCAGGTACATTTTTTATGCTTGAATAATTCACAGCTCAGCGTTAAGTGGGTTTAAAAAGAAACTTCTAAAAAGGGTCTGTACAAGAACTGGACTGAAAATGGGTGGGAAAAAACCTTTGAAAGACTTTCGGAAAGCACTATTGCATTTTACTGCATTCTAGCATTTGGCAAAACTTTGAATGGGGCAAATTGCATTTGGACTCATGGTTTTAGTTTTTCTAAGCATTTAAACATCTTCAGAATGCACTTTGTTGCACTTTAATAAAATTTTAATAACACAAATCCTTCCTTTTTAAATAAAGTTTCTCAGTTTATTTTTATTTTTCTCACTCCAGATCAAAAAGATTGTATGTGGCCCAGGAACACCCCTGCTTAGCAGAATGTTGTGGTTTTAAGTTAACCATGATCCTCCTCTAGGAGGCGACATAGCAGCAACATGATTAAATCACTTCTCTCTCTCTTTCTATTTTTTCCTTTAATGCTCCACATTAAAGGCAAAGAGCTTTATTCCCCTAAACCTATTCCTACATTTTGGAATCATGGATAGTTACATTTATTTATTTATTTTTGATAATTCCCTGCTTTGACTTGCTAGAGCAATGGTAATCCTCCTTCTGCAACACTTTCCAAATGTTTTAATTCATGCAGATAATGCCCACAGGCTACATTCCAGTCATAAAACTAGCACCACCTGTTTGCACAGGTAAACCAGCCTTTCAAGCTAAGTAACTAACACAAACAGATGGTGACAGTCAAATACAATGTATGTAAGCAGCTTTCTGAATAAGACTGAGGCAAATAAATACAATTTAGAGAATTAGATCAGATAATCAGCTATCCTCTTAAAAGACAGCCGTGAACTTTTCGTGGTGAAAAATAAGTAGTGGGTACAAAAAAAAGATAACAGTCAGAACTGATTGGTGACTTTCTTTTATAGTGACCTTTATTTTGAAACTGATGTGGGGAAGTTTCTGCTTTTGGCTCTCCCTGTTTCTCCACCCCAGGGCTCCACACACCCACACCTTGTTATAAATGTGATCAGGTGGCTTTGTCAGATGAGACCTGGACTCCTGGACAGAGGAGAGAACTGGACCGAAATGGAGTCCACCCTCCTCAAAGGCTTGCTATTTGTTAACTGGCTTGTTTCTTTTTTCTTTTACAGTTTGAAAAGTGTGGATTAAATGTATTTATTTTTGGATAATGCCTTTTTAAATGTGCAGAATAACCGCTGCAGGGAGATTGCAGCTGATGCACTCCTACCGCTTCATATTTGTAGACAGCAGGCTCTTTTTAAACCTTTCTCCTGCTGTCAGGGGTGTGGCACTTCCCCAAATTGTTAATTATTAGAGTATTCACTGATTTATAGCCAACTATAAAGTATATGCAGGCACAGTTTTAGTGTTGATGACTGATTTTTAATTTCTTTGTTTTAACCTGGCTGTCCTTTTAAGAAAGTTGGATAACAAGGACGTCCTGGCATATGATGCTGTCATATGTGTTTTTTATTTATTTTAATATTTTATTAAAAGTGCATGTTAAAAATAGGCTGATAAGACAGATGTTTGTATATACAGATTACTCATTAGTTGAGCGTTCAGAAAAATTGATGTCTTTCAGGCAGATATTTGTAACACTGCTCACCTGAATTGTTTAACTGCAGGTGGAGGAGACACTGCAGGCGTCGAGCCTGCAGCGGTGCCCTCTGGCGGTTCGCAGCCCCCGGCTGAAGTAGAAGGGCCTGCGGAGCTGGCCAAGACGCAGGGAGACAAGACTCAGATCGGGAAACCTGCAGGAACAGGAGATGAGGTGAGCAGGAGAAACAAAGCACACATGTTGTGACTTCTCCATTATCTAATGACAGTGAAGCAATTAAAGCAGCTCTGTTCACAGGCTCAATATCCCCACTGAAGATAACACATGTACTTTCTCCTCTCTTGTGTTTACCAGGAGATGTATTCACTTGACAGCTCTCCAGACAGCGAAGATGAGGGTATCGGCAAGAAAGAAAAGAAGAAAAAGAAGGTGAAAAAGAAGAAGAAGAAAGTAAGTGTGACAGAGTTCAGTAAAGTGAACTGCCGATGAAAACGGTATTGATTGTATTTGGAATTTTTTGTTTGTAAATATTTTCTGGTATCTGCTAAGTTAACTCAGCAGTTTTCTTAAGGATTTGTCCTGACGGGAGCACATGTGGTGCTGAAATCATGAGTTACAGCTTCTTACAGAGGAGTGGAGTACAGCCAAACAGGAGAGAATCGTTTGTTCCATGTGTGGCTCAACTGTCGCTTTTTGCACAAGTGGTTAACGACATAGCAGGGATAGGTGTGTGCATGTGTGCTTGTTTGTGGAGTTTTCCTTTATGTGTGTTGCCAAGTGCCTGAAGGGCCTCTCCCATATGCAGTCACAGACACAACTTACCCTCGTATGACAGAAACTCACTGGGGCGTGTTGGCCATGGCTCATTCCTTCTCATGTATCGTTTCATAAACAAAAGATTGTTTACATAAACTTCTGTACGTAAAATTAAGCACTAATATTCTCCTTCTTTCTTAACAGAGCTCCAGCTCCTCCTCCTCCTCTTCTTCATCTTCATCTTCCTCCAGTAGCTCCTCAGACAGTGATAGTGAGGTAAATTGCAGATTGGCATGTGCTGATCAGGGTTTCAAGAGGAAAATTATTTGTTCAACAGAAATCGAAATAAATGCGATCTTCACATGTGGAGCCATGGAAGAAAAACACTTCTCGAACAGCCACTTCAACTTTCAGACCGAATGCCTCGTGTTATTTCCAACCACTATTTGATATGGAGGTCACAGTTTGTCACACACCACTTGTAACACTGGGGCATTTTTAACTAGTCAGTGTGAGCAAAAGTGTGCACCAAAATGTTGCTGATGCATCCGTGCAGAGCACTTTGTGTTTATTGGTAAATTGTAGTTTTGCTGATAAAGTGACAAAGCAGTTTTATCCGCACACCCACATGCATGACACACACATTTACACCTAACCACAGATCCTGTGATGGGTCTTTGAGAGCCTTTTTTAAAAGCTCCTGCTAAGGTCAGGCATCCAAAAGAGTTTTGTGAGGGCTGTCCAGAGCGCTTTTGTTCTCTGTATGTTGACACATGAGACACAAAGTCAAACACAACAGCAGACCCTCGACAGAAGTAAGTTGTAATGATTGATGGCTGATCTAGAGCCTTCAATTCTAATGTAATAAATCTGAATAAGTGTGTAATTTCTGTGATCATGTGACTGGTCTGTTTTCATTAGAATTTTCACCTTTATTAATAGATTCAGGTTTTAGGAGAAGCCAGGGTTTTCTTGCTCACATGTAGCTTCTGTATGTGCTTATTACCAAGTAGAAAAACACGACTCCCTTGCAGCTCCATGCCTGCTCTAACCTGTCATTTACCAGGTGCTGCCATTACATGACTTAGTCATGACAACATTGCTTACAGTCATTAATTGATGTTTGCTTATGTGAATACCCTTCCAAACACTTGGAGAGTTTTGCAGTTTTGTTTATGTAAATCCTTACGAAAAGCAGCTATACAAAGTCCTTGGCTGGAAGCACAATTTCAAATCGGCTCACATGGGATTGATTGTCCCATTTAATTATGTATCTGCCTCCAGTGAGGATACTGTCTAAAGATGTTGTCTGTTCAGTGAATATTTAGGGTGGATTGAATCTAAAAACTGCATTTTTATCCTGTCTCTCAGCAAACTGATAGATAAGCACGCCAGTCTTCTCCCTGCTCTTGTCAATTTCAGCTCTTAAAATAACTCAAGGAGCACACAATGACTCGCAATTCCAGTTTTGTCTAGTTTTCCAATTTTGCAACTTTTAGATGACTGCAGTCATATGATGACATGATGTGGGTGTAAAGACTGGAGACTCAGGAAAAGCCAGTTATTTTGCTATTGCATGATTTTAAGATAAAAAGACAAAGGTCAAAGACACAAAGCAACAACCAGTTAACCACCTAGTGGGTCACCTCGGATAGGACTTAACAACTGATGAGCTTTATTGTGACTTTATTTAACTTACTGAAGTAGAAGGTCTCAAAAATAAGTATACAGAGCAGCAGAAATGATTTCTCAACAGGCGATAGACTTTAATGTCCTGATCTGAAATGACAAACTATGTGAGAGGAACACGCCCATTAACAATGATATCTTTTGGATCTCATCCAGCTACCCATGAGTTGTGTCTGAGAAAGTTATGTGTCTTATCACGAGAATACAGTAACATATCCATTGTGTGCATGCTTCCATGCATCACTGCTCATGCATGGTTATGCGTGGATGTGCATACTGTGAGTTGGTTTTGATGTCTGATTTTGAATCCTTCTCCCGAGTCTTTTTTATTAATACAAATGCAACACTGCATGAATACACGCGAAATAAAAATGCATTTACGAAACAACTGCTGTTCAATGTTTCCTGGCAGGATGAAAAGAAAAAGAAGAAGAAGAAAAAGGAGAAGGAAAAGAAGAAGAAAAAAGACAAGGAGAAAGAGTATATCCACGACAGTGTCGTCATATCTCAGGCTGGTAGGTGATCTACGCTATTTCACGATGACAGTTTGTTCTTGATTTCTGGTTTGCAGCGTTCGCTCGATGAACCTGAAATTTCAATTAAATCAAACGGCTAGTTTGTTTAATTTGCCGTTCACAAACAGATACTGAACATTCATTGGGTTATCGTGGAGTAGTGCTGAGGTCAGCTCACAAAGCCAGAATGGGGGCTGTGTCTAGATCCCCTTTATAACAACATGTCCTAAACCATCCTGCAACCCCACATTCTGTGATCATAGTAGACCAGCTGTTTACATAACAAAATGTCTTTTTGTTTCCAGAATGATTAAACTAATGCATTGCATTTTGTTGCATTCAATCTTACCAGGTTCCAATGGCCAAATAAAACATGCAGACGATCTTGGTCAGGTGAGAAACAACTCAAGTCTGTAATTTTATACATTGCATTGCTAAAGAGGTCGACGCTCCAGTAACACCTGTGGTATAGAGAACAGCTTTATTAATCGACCAACATGTTTTTTCATCAGGATTTCATCAGATTCATGGGAAATGTATTGCAAACCATAATTTACATGCCGTACATGTTTAGCAGAGAAAAAAATTCTTAATTTGAATCAATCATATAGGTCCTGTGTACCGATCCACCAATCCACTCGGTTGTGTGAAAAACAGAGCACAATACATCAAAACATTCCAAACTTATCATTGTAATTTTATTTTTATTTGTCTCAGGATTTTAGCTCATCAGATGATGAGGATGACAAGAAGAAGGAAAAGAAGAAGAAGAAGGAAAAGAAGAAGAAAGTGGGTTTAATTTCCCCTCCAAAACTGGCAAATTGTACGACGACTAATTGTTTAATAAGACTATCAAATTTCAACATACCATAAATGACAAATGACAGAGACAAAGGTAGACTATGGTAGGTATGGTAGACTATGTTAATGAATATGTATTATACGTCCTCTGTCCTAGGAATCTTCTTCCTCATCATCTGATAGTTCATCATCTGACAGTGAGGACGAAAAGAAGAAGAAGAAGAAAAAGAAGAAGGTGTGAAACTCACCATTGTCACCACATGTATGTAACTCTGAGGAAAAAGACAGAGAATGATTTATACTTAATACTTTTTATTCCTTTCTCACAGCAATCCAGCTCTTCTTCATCTTCTGACAGTGAAGATGACAAGAAGAAGAAGAAGAAAAAGAAGAAGAAGAAGGTATGAACATCACTATGATGTGTCTGTCTGCCTGATGTGTCTGTGTTAATGTGCAGACAGAAATAGATTTTATGTGAATACTTTTTATTCCTTTCTCACAGGACTCCAGCTCCTCTTCTTCTGATAGCGAGGATGACAAGAAGAAAAAGAAGAAGAAAAAAGACAAGAAGAAGAAGAAAAAGAAGAAGGTATTCCCCGTGTTTCTTAATTTTCAAGTGAATAATGTATTTTACTTCTGTGTTAAAACTCATTTATTAAAGAGATTTTTGTGTGTTAACTATATTTTTTCCTTTCACAGGACTCCAGCTCCTCGTCTTCTGATAGCTCTTCTTCTTCATCCTCTTCTGACAGTGAGGATGACAAGATGAAAAAAAAGAAGAAGAAAAAGGACAAGGACAAGAAAAAGAAAAAGGTATTGTCCAAGCGTCTTAATTTTCAAGTGACTAATCTTTCTATTTCACTTGTGTTTAAAAGTTCATTAAGACTTTTTTGTTTTAAATACATTTGTTTTTCCACAGGACTCCAGCTCAGATAGCTCCTCTTCTTCATCTTCTTCTGACAGCGAGGATGACAAGAAGAAAAAGAAGAAGAAAAAGGACAAGAAGAAGAAAAAGAAGAAGGTAATGCCTGAGGTTCTTAATTTTCAACTGACTAATTTCTCTATTTCTGTATCACAGTTCATTGATGATATTTTGTTTTAAATATATTCATTTTTCCACAGGACTGCAGCTCAAATAGCTCCTCCTCTTCTTCTTCTTCTGATAGTGAGGATGAGAAGAAGAAAAAGAAGAAGAAGAAAAAGGACAAGAAGAAGACGAAAAAGAAGGACAAGAAAAAGGTCAAACAGATGTGGATGTTTGTTGTCCTCTTACATTCATATGACGTTACAAAATATACAGTCAGTATCCAGGCATGAACAATGAAGAAGAAACCTTACCATAGGGGTTTCATTTCTTTATTTAAACAACAAGATGAATGATGTTTCTTTTCCTTAATGCAGGATTCCAGCTCTTCATCCTCATCTTCTGACAGTGACAAGGAGAAAAAGAAAAAGGACAAGAAGAAGGAGGACGATGAGAAAAAAGTAAAGTAACTTGTGTTTGTGTTTAATAAAAGCATCAGTCCTGTTGCTCTGTGATAACCCGCCCACAGTGAACACATTTGCCCTCTCACTGGCTTTTCACTATCAGGAAATGATTCCTAACAACTCAGCTTTTATCATTTTGAAAGTTTGTGAAGTTTATTTTTTTAGCTTAACTGTGTGCGTGTGCTTCTGTGTCTTCTTTCAGGATGAAGAGCAGAGTGATATTGTTCTGTCAGCAGCAGGTGAGTGTTTTCTACTTGCTCTTGTGCACAGTAATATAAATCACAGTAGCCAAACATTTACATTATGTTGATCCTTTTGGTTGCCTTTTCTCCATTTTTGTAGGTGGTGTGATTCCAGGACCAGATGAAAAGGTTCCTGGCAAGGTGAAATATTTGCTCACGCATACTTTTCACACTACACCTGCATGCACAAACTCAATACGTGCAAACAAAAGAGCGACAGCCGATGCAAACTTATTCATGATAATTTTTCTCGGTTGCCAGTTTCAGGTTTAAGTAAGGACTGCATGATGTTCCTTTTATATATTATGATTGCCCTGTTGGACTCAGAAAAGATGATAAAGCTGAGAATGGTTCAGTGCAAATTTATTGTGTGGCTGTCAAGTTGCTAGCCTAGATAAGAAGTACCGGGATAGCTAAAGATGACGGTGCACAAGAGACAAAAGCTTGAGAGAGATTAATGGAGCTGACAGGTTTTTGGGATCAGCCTCAAGTGGCTAACAGAAGACCTACAGTTTTTTTTTTTTGTTTAATTTTTCTTGCTCTGGAGTTTGTTGCTTCATTGAAAAGATGATTCCACAGGAGTTTTCAGTGTCCTTGGTTTCTCCCCATGTTGAGAAAAATTAAATGTTTACAGCTGACTCAGTGCTTTAGGGAGCCTACAAACAGGAGTGGTCACATCATGGTGACCACGTCCTGGTTTTATATAGAAAGGCATGACAGAAAGAAAAAGATATAATAGTTACTTTCCTTTCCCATGACAGCTTCAAACTTCAGACGATTGCAAAGTCTCCTCTACATTGGCTGGTATGTATGCTTCTCTAGCTCTTACATAGATCAAATAGCATTGATGGCATTGGCAATGGTATTGATGGCAATGATGTTTCCTGTCTAGCAGGGGGAGTAGAGGCAGTACCTGAGGATGGCAACCTGAGTGATGATGAAGGAGGAGGGGAAGAGAAGGACAAAAAGAAGAAAATGAAAAAGAAAAAGGTAAAAGATTGTCAGCTACCCATACAGAACTCTAATAACAGTACTACTACTAATAATAATATATACTAATAATAATAAATTAAACTTGTAATTGTTCAACTCTTTTACAGGATTCCAGCTCTTCTTCTTCTTCTTCTTCCTCTGATAGTGAAGATGAAAAGAAGAAAAAGAAGAAGAAAAAGAAGAAGAAGCAGACAAAGAAGAAGAAGAAGAAGGTGGCTAGAAAAAGTCTAAATATATATTTTACAGAAAATCGTGTATTTCTGTTACTGACTGACTGATGCACTTTCTAGGATTCTAGCTCTTCTGATGATAGCTCCTCTTCTTCCTCCGATAGTGATGATGACAAGGTGAGAAGAACATCTACAAATATTGCCATTTTCGTCTTTGCAAACACATTTGCCGCACTCAAAATGATGAAAGATAGAAGATTGCACAATTTAAATTGAGTCTTCTTTTTCGTATTTAGAAAAAGAAGAAGAAGAAGAAGAAGAAGGACAAGAAGAAGAAGAAGAAGAAGAAAAAGAAGGTGAGGGGCCATCCACTTTAAGGTTTTAGGTTGACTTTATTTATTTATAAGCTACTGTAATTCCTCTAAATGAAATATGTTCCTTGTTTTTTGTCCAGGATTCTTCTTCTTCATCAAGCTCCTCAAGTGATTCTTCTAGTGATGATGATAAGAAGAAAAAGAAGAAGAAGGATAAGAAGAAAAAGAAGAAGAAAGACAAGAAAAAGGTAAAGAAGAGTGGACTCACTGCCTCCTCCTCCTTTGTATATTTTCAAAACTCTGGTTCCTATCCGTCTTATGATTGTGTGACCTCACTATCATATTTACATCCCAGGATTCCAGTTCCTCTTCGGGTTCTTCTTCCAGCAGTGATGATGACAAGAAGAAGAAAAAGAAGAAAGACAAGAAGAAGAAAGACAAAAAGAAGGTAGTTCTACTCTGTGTGATGGAAAAAAAATGTGTCTCTGCTCATTTTGGTAATCATATTTGTGAGTTGATGAGTTTCTAATGCTTCCTCTCTGAGCAGGACTCAAGCTCCAGTTCAGGCTCCTCTGGTAGTGACAGCGACAAGGAAAATAAAAAGGAGGAGAGTGAGAAAAGGGAGGAACAGGTAAAATGACCTGTAACATGCTAATATCATCAGATTATATGAAAGAAAAATGACAAATAATAATTTTAGTGTTATTCTTTTTTACCGAAGTTTTGGCTCCTCGGGAAGTGAAATCAATAGAAACAACAAAAAAAGCTTTTAATCTAAAAATGTTCAAAATGGATTGTTAATGTTCATTTCCAGGACCACCTTGATGGTGAGCAAAGCAGCCACTCTAAAACCAGCATTTCAGCCTCAGGTGGTGGTGGACCTTCTGCCAGCTCCAAGCCAAGTGATACTCCCAATGTGTCTCTTACATCTCCCGCCTTGAAGCTGCATCCTGTGAGTTCTTCAGCTGCCACCAAGCCATCCCTTGTAATCAAACGTCCCAGCTACATGGAGAGCCTGATGGGCACCCCGAAGAAGACTGGAGACAGCACGACACACTCCACTAGTCACTTCACCTCAAAGGATCTGCTGTCAGGGCCCAGACCTTACCAATATTAAGATTTCATAGATCTTAGTTATCAGCCAAAATCTGGCCTACATCACAATGGAAGCACTTAAATGTAATCATGAATGCTTTAATGATGTTACCTTGGGTCATGATTTCATTGGAGTAAATTTTACAAAATAAATACACCGCTTGATTAGAGAGAAAAGATTTGTGTTTTTAAAATTGACAAGTTTACAATTGACAGTTGTAAACTTGTCAATTGGTGGAGGAAATGTCAATTTATGATCACAACAGGTTAAAGGTTTGAGAAATAAAAGAGCATGAATTCATGTTTGTGGTTTGTGTTTGCTGTTATTATTACTAGTTGGTGCATCAGCACTTTCTACTAGAGGCTGCTTTCATTATAAGCAGTAAATTCTATATCTACAGTTAATTACAATGTAAATATTTTATACATGTAACTACTCTAAACTACTGTCAGGAAATACAAATTATAAAAGATAAAAGGAGTTGCTTTATTCTTTAGCAACTCCATTCAATTGCTGAACCACAATTGATCACCTCTGTTACCCCTTGACATAGAAAGCGGTATGCACTGCACTGATTACTAGGTTGAGCATATGGTTTTAAATGTGTGTTGTGCTGTGTCATTTTTGGACCCATGTGGACCATGTGCCCCAGTAATTATGGTTGCCCGAATTTATGTTACAGTGGGACACAGTTGTGACACGCGCAGGTGTTCCCCCAGACCCAATGGCTTTTGCTGCTGCATGGAGTTAAGAGCAAGGCAGCACAAGCCATATGTCTTTCAGAAAGCAGCAGTGCCATTGTCACACAGTATTTGAGATTCCAATATGTATGTGTATCTATACATGGAATTAGCCTCAAATAAATTAAATGAAAGCCTGTATATATTGAATTAAAACTCAAATATAGTGAATGAATAAATCAAATGAATCCTGAATATATAGAAAGAAAGTCTGAATATATTGCATAAAATTTATGTTACAGAAGCTCTGGTGCCATCTTCTGTTTTAGATGTGTAATATTATAGCATGTGACATAACTACAGGTCATGGAAATCACTGCACAGGCTCAGGACCACTTCCAGAAATCATTGTCTGTGAGCACAGTTCACTGTGCCATCCACAATTGCAGGTTAAAGCTCTATCATCCAAAGAAGAAGACATATATGAACATGATCTACCTCTTCTTTAAAAGATCATGGAAGGGTTGAAAACTATTCTGTAGTCAGAATAATCCAAATTTTTAAGTCATTTTGAAAAACATGGACACTGTTGCATCCTTGAAATAAAGAGGAGAGGGACTATCCGGGAGGATGGTAGGAGGGATGGAGCTTATCGCAGCTGATGTGGGGGAAGCAGGTGGACGGTGGACAGGCCAGCGAGCAAGGTTATGTATCAAATACGCACAAATAAGAAATATAACACTACCTCACAACGTCTCCCTCTCACCTCACCGCAAGAACGAACTGCGTTTGCGGGGCGTGGTGCGGTGTTGAACACGTGACTTAGATGCGGTCGGTCACTCCAGATTTCCTGAAAAGTAGTAGCAGCGAGAGCTCGCTGACAGAGTCTGTTTCGGAATCGGAGAGAAGAGGCGCATAAGTAATAGTCACAATGAGTTTCGATCTGTCAGAAGGTAAAAATATATTGCAGCTTTACGTGTTTTTTTTTCTTTAGCTGCACTCTTCTGTTGTTCGAAGATTTTGCGCTTTTGTTCGCGCAAAACCTGCGAACAGGTTTTGCGCTCCATATTGCGATATGTGGACACATGGTCCTTAAAACCCTGTCCCATCTTTGTCTTTGGCAGCTGCGGGTAAGGACGAGGAGATAAAGAAGGAGGAAGCACAGAAAGATGAACTCAATTTGCCCTGGGGCAAGAACAAAGATAAGGACAAGGTAAGACTTTTAATTCGCTTTCCAGAACAAAATGTGCGCTACGGATGGGAGTTGCATAAACACGGTGACGAGAATTGACATCTCCTCTTGTAAACCGGTTTTTCTCGTATTTCCTTACTTTTGATTAACTACAATAATCACGACATAAAAAAACTATTTATTAATTGTAAACTTTGTATATTTTTAGGAAGGCAGCAAAGACAAGTCTGGAAGTAAGGACAAGGACAAGTCTGGAAGTAAGGACAAGGACAAGCATAAGGACAAGGACAAGCATAAGGACAAGGATAAGGACAAGTCTCACAGCAAGGAACATGGTGAGAAGAAGAAGGAGAAAAAGAAAAAGGAGAAGAAGCATGGAGGCAAATCTTCCAGCAGTGATGAGGTAGGTGTACCTGTACGGTTTAGTTTCAGGGATCACTTCCTCATCTCCTGATCAGGCAAAGTGGTTTTAGTTGATTTTTATTATTATTGTTGTTGTTGTTATTATTATTATTATTTGTATTTATTATTAGTATTTTGTAGCCAAAGTCGTTATAGTTTTCGTATTTTTCTAATTAGTTTTTATTTTGATTTCTTTTTGTATTTAATTCGGTTTAGTTGAAGTTATTTTCCAGGGTGGATTCTCTTGTTTTAGTGTAGTTTGTATTATTATTATTATTATTATTATTATTATTATTATTATTTTATTGGAAGGAATGTATTTAGGACAGTAGGTAATTTCTTTTTTGTGATTCACCTTTTCCAAGCTCACAAAATATTTTTTTCAAAGGTTTATTTTTAATTTTTATTTTAGTTCATTAAAGTCTTTTCTCCCCATCTAGTTTTTGTTTTTAGTTTTAGGTAACTAAAATGACCGGGGCTGGCACAGTGAACACACACAGGCCACCTCCACATAGCTGTCAGTGCTCAGTGTGTGAACGTGTCTCTGTAGTTATAAACCTGCAGCTAAACTTGTAACAAACCTGTCACACCTCTGCTCTAACCCTAACCCTAACCCTTATCCGCCGAATCTTTGGTTCCTATGGAACAGCCATAACCAGCCTTACCAGTACTTGCAGTTTAACAAGATGAGACACACCCAGCTCTCTTTGTGTGCTAAAGAGCTCAGACTGTGATCAGATCTGACTGACTAACCCGCAGCAGGGGATCACCTACTCTTTCGTCTTTCAGAGGAATTCCTTTTCTCTGACTTGCACTTTTATTTTAAGAATCATGTTGCTTACATTTGTATGAAAAGACTTACACGCATATGAGCCAGTGTGTTACAGAAGAGGAAACTGGTCAGATGATAGATTAGATTAGATAGAACTTTATTAATCCCTCGGGTGGGTTCCTCTGGGAAATTCGATTTCCAAAAAAGCACAGCACCGACAGAAGTTACAGAGTTACAGAATATTATATATATTATATTATATTATATTATATTATATATATATATATATATATATATATATATATATATATATATATATATATATATATATATATATATACATAGAGAGAGAGAGAGAGAGAGAGAGAGAGAGAGAGCTGTGCCACACTTGGATCAGTCGTGACCTGATTACATTTCCCAATATTCCTGCCCTCCCCCCGGCTTTTAAAGTGTTCCTTTATAAATCATTGTTTCCTTTCAGCAGTAACGGGATTATTCCCTTTGTCATTTCAGGACTGATGCTTCTTCGGGGACCAAACTGCTATGTTAGTCTTTTTATAATATCATCTGTCGACTAAGTGAGTGTGCCAGTTTTTCTTTTTGTCCTTCTGTTGATGTCTCAAGTACACAAAACCGATGATTCCTGGAAATTAATGTTCTGACAACAAACAGTAGGTCTGCAGGATTTACCCCCATTTTTTTCCACTCCTGGCCTGTATGGTTTTTCACCACAAGATGGCAGTAATGTCCACATAAAGCAAAAAAATGTGAAGATACTTTCTGTTATGAGAACGAATAAAAATACACAGATCGTTGTTGTCTGTCACTGTCATTTATTTTTGTTTTGGTAAAATAAAAAAGAGTTGGACTAAAGTAAATAAACCACTCGAATATTTCTTCTTAAACCGGTGACTTTTATGAATAATAGTTGGGTTTTTATTTTTAAATTTGTTTTTTAAGTAAATGTTTTTTTTTTTTATTTAGATGCGTGTACGTATACTAAAAGAAGCAGTTTTCCTGTGAAACTGTGAATTAAAGATCATTTGATGTAAAATGTTAAGTGTTTTCTTTCCTCCTGGAAACTGGCCTCTATGTTGATGGATGGATCAGTTGAGGGCAGAGTAGTCGTGCACAAGCAAGAACAAATATTTGCCATCTTAGAAAAAAAAAAAATCCCAGAAATAAATTGATCACACTTCAAAAACCTAAAAAATATGGAAAGACACTTAACATCAAAGTGAGCTGTGTGTGACCCATGATGTAGAATGAGTTTCACATCCCTGCTCTAAATTATTGATAGAACTACTGACGTGGGAAAGAAAGAGTCATACTCAGCAGGTATGACATTGGACCACCAGCCTAAATTCTGCCTGGCCTGACACTGATCAGATATGTAAGAAACTTCCAGTTTAACACATTGATGTCATTGACAAACCAATTACAGGTCATCAAATACAGCAATTACAACATTCTGTTCAGTGCTATTTATGTAGCATCAAATCACAATAACAGTCACCTCAAGGCACTTTATATAGTAAGGTAAAAACCCTATGATAATGTGGTCATACAAGAAACCCATTAACAAAGAAAAAAAATCTACTTTTGTGACTTAACTCATGAAGTTTAAGCAGCCAGTAAAAGTAGGCTGTGTCCCTTTTTTGTGGTTGGAAGATGCGGACAAGCTGTGAAGCACACTTCACGTTGACAAACGATCGGAACCAGACAGGTTCATTTTTAAACTGTGCCCCACTGCTCATTTAATTTTCTTTCCCTTCACCTTATGTTTTATCATTATGACTACTTGTCGACATGCATCTGAAGACTTGACCAAGTTTACATTTAAACGTCTTGTCCGGTGACTTTTCAAAATTTTCCAAAACTGCACTAACACTTTCACTTTTTATAATTTACCAGAGACAAAAAGATCAGAGGTAGAAGTGAATGTTTTTTAAAAGTTAAAAAAATACTCCTCCATTCAGCTTGCAAAAGGACTCTGGGATTCAGTGATTGATGGAGCCAGTGGCTGATTAGAGCTTCTAATTATAAAAGAAGGAGTCCTTTTTCAGCACGATTTTGTAATCACTCACGGCTGTGGATTCAGATTTACAATGGAGAAAGCAGCAGGAGTAGAAGAATAGTCACTGTTGAAAAATGAGAAATTTTCACAGGAAGTCACACACAGATTACTTATTTTAGGCCGGGATTGGACTGAACCCCCTTTTCCTTCAGAATTGCCTAAATTATTTGTTTCACAGATTCAACAAGTTGCTGGAAACGTTTGGCAAGGGTTTTTGGTCCATGTCAGCATAACACAATTTGTCATCTGCACATCAATAATGTGAATTTCCAGTTCCACCACATCCCAAAGCAGCTCTATTAGAGTAAGATCTGGTGACTGTGGAGGCCATTTATATGGATACACCGTAATAAAATGGGAATGGTTGGTGATATTAAAGTCCTGTTTGTGGCACATTAGTATATGTGAGGGGGCAAACTCCTCAAGATGGGTGGTGACCATGGTGGCCATTTAGAAGTCGGCCATCTTGGATACAACTTTTGTTTTTTCAATAGGAAGAGGGCCATGTGACACCTCAAACTTATTGGTAATGTCACAAGAAAAACAATGTTGTGCTTGGTTTCAACATAACTTTATTCTTTCATGAGTTATTTACAAGTTTCTGACCACTTAAAATGTGTTCAATGTGTTGCCCATTGTGTTGGATTGTCAATGCAACACAATAGGCCATTCCCATTTTATTACAGTGTATCCATATAAATGGCCCACCCTGTACAGTGAACTCACTGTCATGTTAAACAAAAAACTGAGATGATCTGAGTTTTGTGAGCAGGTGTGCTACCCTCCTGGAACCAGCCATCAAAATATGGACATGATCAGCAACAACATTCAGGTTGACTGTGGTATTTAATAGGGGTGCAACGATACTCGTATCGCTGACAGCACTAGTGGGAACACAACGAATATGACTGCACATTTACACCGACATCATCCTAGTGCAAAGACAAGTGGAAGCAGACAAAAACAACAAGCATGCATGCTTCAAACTTTACCCGAGTCATTTAGACAGCCGTTAGCACATGATTCTCCTTAAACCTGATATGTTTAATATTGTGGCGAGCTCAGACAAGGTGGAGACGGAGGTGTCGTTTGGTCTTGCTTCCCGTGAGCTAGCCAGGGAGCACAGCCGTTTATTGACATCTGCAGAAGAACGCTGCCGCTAGCTAACTGCTCAGCGCGGCAACCGCACAACAACAACAACACAAAGGGCGCCCTCTGCCCCCGGAAGGACACACCGTCGCAGTGAGAGGGCGTCACCCTTCACTATGGCAACATAAACAAAACATAACTGTACAAACAGAACCCCGAACAGTCCTGACCCGCTACATAGCCCCCATCTAAGGAGTCAGTCGTCCCCGACGACCCCATTACCCCACACAAAGTCCTGCAAATGTCCAGGTGCCTTCTTTTGGTGCACCGGCCGGTCACGACCGGCGGGGGAAAAGTCACTTGGGTCAGAACATGGGGTGCCACCATCGTCCCACTTCTGACACCAATGTGGCGAGCTCAGACAACGAGGAGACGGAGGTGTCGTTTGGTCTTGCTTCCCGTGAGCTAGCCAGGGAGCACAGCCGTTTATTGACATCTGCAGAAGAACACTGCCGCTAGCTAACTGCTCAGCGCGGCAACCGCACAGCAACAACAACAGCAACACACAGGGCGCCCTCTGACCCCGGAAGAACACACCATCGCATCGAGAGGGCGTCACCCGTCACTATGGCAACATAAACAAAACATAACTGTACAAACAGAACCCCGAACAGCCCTGACCCGCTACAATATGCTACTGAGAATATAGCCCAGAAGAAGTGTATAGTATTGCTTTTATTTTGGAAAGAGCCATTTCTCTGTAATAAACTCTCTTTTCCAAAGATGAGTGATTCCTCAATCAGATACAGGGCTCGCAAAATCGCTAACCCGACGTCCCGGGGCTAGCGATTTTTCCAGTCGGGCTACCAAAATCTATCTCTGCCCTGCCCGTAGGGCTATGGTAGGAAGGAAAAATATATGTCAATGTTTTTGCATTCTTTCGGAAATGTAGCTGGGTAATTATGTCATTGGCATCGGTGAGCCACTGTCAATATGTGACATATTGAAATCGCGTTTGAATTTGCGCTTGTTTTTTGCTTTCACTTTGCAATCGGGTGAACTGTGTATAGAGAGCGACAGTACTGATTGGTGAGTGATGATAATTTGCGCACCAATTCCTCTGATATCGTCTTATCAATCGTTAGCTTACTATGCAAACATGACAAGTGAAATCTCCCGCAGCAAGCTTAAACATGTGAGAGGTTGATCGCGCAGAGAATCGCTGACCGTTATGTGTGTGTGTGTAAAAGCAGCAGGATATATATTTTAGTTCTGCTGAGCCAAATAAGACAGGTCAGGGTGAAGAAGTGACAGCCAAAGAAAAGCTTACCACAAAACGGAAAAGTTATGACAAATCAGACTATAAGGCGAAAAGAAAGTGCAGCTTTATGGTTTCATGGACAAAAGAATTTCTGTGGCTGCAATATGACGAGCTAAATAACCAGGGCTGCACATAAGTGGTCCGCAGGTGCGCATTCGCTGTCAAAATAAAAAAAAAAAAAAAAAACGCGCACAAGATATGAAGTTGCAACGCGTGTTTGCATATATAAGATTTTCTGGAGGAGGACAGACATTTGTTTAGAACTCTTAAAGATGTCGAAGAAGCAAGCTCCTTTAAGCAATTACTTTGGTGTTCTTCCACCTCCAAAGAAATGTCAGAAGGAGTCCGAACCACAAAAGAAGCACGTATTCTCGGAAAAGTGGTTGCAGGAGGTGAGCTGGCTTCAAACAAATGATGAACGCACAGAGATGTGGTGCGGAATGTGCCGTGAAAATCCCACTCTAGCGGACAAAAACAGTGCTTTTTATATGGACGCAAACGCGCGTTGCAACTTCTTATCTGGTGCGCGTCTTTTATTTTGACAGCGAATGCGCACATGCAGACCACTTATGTGCACCCGTGTAAATAACATAATGTTCCTCCGGGTGTGTTGTTGGTTTTCTCTCGATTCCTGAGTCGACAAGCGCCTTTGTTACTGGGACCAGTCATTTTAAGAAAGGCCCCCAGTAGAACCCATGAGCAATGCAAGAAATGCATTATTGCTCAGTCTGCAATATCTTTCCCAGAACAAACACCAATTGCAAATAACATACTAAAAATAAACCTGAAAAATCTGTTTAGAACAGCGTACTATGTTGCAAAGAGTGAACTACCACTGGCAAAATTTAGCAGTCTTTGCAAACTTCAAAAAGCAAATGGCCTAGATCTTGGTTCCACTTGTCTCTTACCCGTGACTTCAGTGGAAATTTCAAATTCAGGATATGACACAGACTGATTCATGTTCTACACAGTTCTTACAAGTTCATAGAAATTTCTGTTCAATTAGAACCAAGTATTTGAGTTGATGATTGTAATACAATGTTGTAATTTGTTTTTCAACAATTTTTTGATTAATGTTTTGTTTCCTTTACAATATTATACTTTAATGTATAATATTGTAAAGGAAACAAAACATCAATCAAAAAATTGCTCTCTTTTTTATTCGGGCTACTTACATTTATTTTGGGCTACCAAAAACTGAAGAGTCCCTGCCCGAAGGGCTACCAGGGATTTTGAAATTTTGAGAGCCCTGAGATATATTTATTTTTTTAATTACTTTTGTTTCAGCAACATTCAATTTAAAAACTGTACTTTTGAGTTAAAATATATATTTATAAGTTTAATAAATGACAAATTAAAAAGGCATGAACATTTTTTTTGTATTGAAAAAATATTGAACCGTGACACCAAAGTATCGAACTGAACCGAACCGTGAATTTTGTGTATCGTTGCACCCCTAGTATTTAAATAATACTCAGTTGGTCCTCCACACCATTATACCACCAGCCTGATCCCCACATAG
Organism: Rhamphochromis sp. 'chilingali'; assembly: GCF_963969265.1. Taxonomy (NCBI): domain Eukaryota; kingdom Metazoa; phylum Chordata; class Actinopteri; order Cichliformes; family Cichlidae; genus Rhamphochromis; species Rhamphochromis sp. 'chilingali'. The sequence continues at coordinate 29,639,491 of NC_137935.1, forward strand.
CAAAATTGGTATGGGCCAGATCTGGCCCACACAATGTGCTTACACATGGCCCACATACCGCCAGTGTAGGGACTAATAACTACGTTATTATTGTGGTAACGAGCACGGTAACTAGTTATTATGCCAGAATCAGGAACACGTTAATCGTTACTGGTATTTAGATAGGGTCGTTATCAGTGATGGGAATAACGGCGTTACAAGTAACGGCGTTACTAAAGGCGTTACTTTTTTCAGCAACGAGTAATAAACTAATTACTATTCCTATCGTTACAACGCCGTTACAGTTACTAACAAGAAAATGCGGTCTGTTACTATTTTTCAACAAACAGACGGTTGAAGCTGTGTTCAGCTTACTGCGTCTTCTATCAGTTGCACGGAAGTAGCTGACTACATAAGTAATCTGGACGCTACAACTTTAAGCAGCTGCACGCGCTCCCGCTGATGGTAATCACGATCACTGTCTAGCACAGTGGTTCCCAAACTTTTTTTGCTAGGCCCCCCTTTGTTTTACAAGAAAAATGTTCGCGCCCCCCCCCCCCCCCCCCGCGCGCGCACACGCACGCACAAACACATCCTCTAACCAAACACACCCATATTTTGCTCCATTGCGGTTTATTTCATACCTCAAACATTTATTAAACAATTAAGCAAATACAAGTAATCTGCAATAAATTACATTTAGTAAGAAAATAAACTACTAACTCTTTTACGCTACGTGCACACCTACACGGGTATTTTTGAAAACGCAGCTGTTTCTATGCGTTTGGACCTTTCTTCCACATGTAAACGGCGTTTCGAATCACCGAAAACGGAGATTTTTTTAAAACTCCTTTTTTGCGTTTACGTGTGGACGAGGAATACAGAATTCATCATGCAACGTCAAAGGTATGTGCCTTTTTTCACGTCAGGCTGTGCGCCACGTTATCGTTTACATGAGATGAATTGCAGAATAGCAGGTAGAGACAAAATACTGTTAATCTGACTTTCTGCAGGTTTTACACGCTTACATACACACATGCAGCTACTGTTCCTTTATTTACAAAGGCAGAGGCGTCATGATGTGATTATTTTACGTGTAGTTGTTTTTTTCCGGTGTAATAATATTCAACATTGCTATCAATACATTTTTCAATCCCTCTGCAAAATGGGTTCAAAAACATAAACAACTGTGGGATGCTGTTTGTCCGTGATTTGAACCGGGGGAACAAATCGTGGCAGGATCAGCCTGATGTTATTTGTATCCCGCTGTAACTTTACTGTATAAAGAGCTAACATCTCCAAAATGTCAGGAGTAGTTAGTCATTACAACAAGTGTTTGTGAACTAAAAATCAAGAATGTGTGATACTGTTTGTCCGTGATTTGGAGAGGCCAGCGCTGCTCCCAACGAAGGGAAAACCAATTCTGCCGGGGAGACCTACCTCGGCACTTGTGCAGGTGAAGCCAAAGGGAAGATAAGCTTCACCATATTTTCTAGTCTTTGGCTTAGAATGAAGTTGGTTTAGAAACATATTCAGCGATGCTTCATCTCCTCCTTTGCATTTGTGTGGGAGCCCCGTCAAAAACCTGTCCATTATGCTAGCAGTGTCCAAGCCTTGTTTTTTTGTTTTTTTCCCCTTTACATACCGTGCCCCCCCCCAATGGCTCTGCCCCACACTTTGTGAAGGTCTGGTCTAGCACAACACCTGGAGCTAAGGGGGCAAAACAATCGCACGAGTGCTGCTGTTTGACTGAGGAAGAATAAAGTAGTCGTGGCAAGCCAATCACATGACCACTTCAAGACAATATGGGGCGCCGTTTGTAAAGTGAAACATGCTGAAATTAACGGCAACATTTTTCCACATTTAGCTCAAAACCTTACAAAAACATATTTTTTCGAGTAAATTTTTACAACATTTAGTAAAATATTTGTAATTTTTCATCAAATGTTAAATATTAAATCTAAATGTTATATTTAAATCTAAATGTTAAATGTTAAATCTAAATGTTAAATGTTAAATCTAAATGTTAAATATTAAATCTAAATGTTAAATGTTAAATCTAAATGTTAAATATTAAATCTAAATATTATATTTAAATCTAAATGTTAAATCTAAATGTTAAATATTAAATCTAAATATTATATTTAAATCTAAATGTTAAATGTTAAATCTAAATGTTAAATCTAAATGTTTAGGCTAATATGCAAATGTATTGTACGGATCAACGGAAATACCAAAATAAAAGCTACGAAAGATGCAACGAAAGATGCAACGAAAAGATTCATCCAGGGCAAGTCTCTGGAAACAGCTGGAAACTATTTGAAATTCAATAAGAAATGAGACTGTCAAAAAGTTTTCAGTTTTTTATTTGTCTAAAAATAATGGCATAGCACTTTTATTATTTGACTTATTAATTTTTTTTTAGAAATTTCTAAAATATGTGTGCTTTATGACAGGGACTCTATTGCATTTATTAAGCGCTCTATATTTTGATATTAGTGTCTCGTGTAGTATATAATCATGTGCTGTCTAATAACTGAGGCCTTAAACCTTAAACATATAAATAAGAAGTTAGACTTGTAACTCTGATCACGTCTCCTTTTTGATTTTTAGAGGTACTAACCCTTAGGCGACAGTAACAACACTGTTTTTACCTACCAATTCATTTAAAAGGTCTGCCACTGCCACTTTAAAGTCTGTTGACCTCATCAAGGTATGCAATATGATGACTTCATCACGAACTGTTTGTAGTTCAGTAATATTAGTCTTATTTTTACTTTAACACATGCTGTTTTCCACTCTCTTCCTGTGTGTTGGATTTCATTTTGCACCATGTTTGAATAGTTTGTTCTTTAAAAAAAAAAGAAGCATAATGTTTGGCAAAAATCTCAGAAAACTGTGTAGAAGCAAAAGTGACAGGAGATAGAAATACTCAGCTGCTCATAAACCAAAACTACTCGGCCATAAAGAGGTCGGAAGAAAAAGGTGAACGCTCGCAGCCAACAAGGGCAAAACAACTCAAAGAAGACATGATGCAGCACTAAAGCAAAGGATCGCTCGTTTACTTGACATCAATATTAAAGTTATGGTGAACTGCAGCCAGGTCTGTCAGAGAGGAGTAGTACAGCGTTTAGCATCGAGGATCTCCTTCAGGTCTTTTGAATCTTTCATGGAGGTGCAGAAAAAAAATAAAATGGAGCAGGTTTCAGAAGGAAATCAATAATACATCAAGCACACATCTGTTTGTGGCTGCTGGAGAAACTCAGTTTTACCCATCCATCATGTTTAAACCTAATTTTAACCTGTAAGAAGAGAATCAGGAGAATTAGAGGAATATTTCTTCTTCGGTCAGAAGAATGTATGAATCATTTGTGCTAAAAATGTCTTTCACTTTAGAAAAAACATGTTATTTCATTGTTTTGCTTTTTTTGTCCCCTTTTCATTTCTGTTGAACTTCTCTTACCTAATTAGCGCATCACTTGCATCATTTGGATTTCTCTTCAGCTTCTGACAAATGACATAGAAATGCAAACTGAAAGTCAGAGGAGAACGAGAGGTCAGAAACCATTAACATGCAGCAGGTCCATAATTTGTTAGACAAAGACACAACTTTAGTTTGCCTCAGTTTGTCTCCTATACATACCACAGCGGATTTAAAGTCAAACAATCAGGATATGCCTTGACTTAAAATAATATGTTCTGGCCTACAGAGGCAAAACTGCTGAACCTCTGTCTTTCTCCAATAAATTGTGGATGTATGAAAAGGTGAAAAACTCAACTACAGCAGAAATGATTGACAGAAAAAACAAGACCATTTAAATATGCAGCATATTGTCTGATCCTAGCTTTGCAAATTTGTCTTTGTCAGTTATGATGGTAAAGAGAAAGAGAGGAGAATGGATGGACGACAGTAAATGAATCAGGACCTGCAGAGGATTAGTAAAGAGGAAGGGAGGGCAGCTATGAAAAGGATGAAGAGTGGAAAGGCAGCAGGTCCAGATGACATACCTGTGGAGGTGTAGACCAGAGGGCATTGGGCTTTTTGATCAGACTGTTCACCATAATCTTGGTGAGTGAGCGCATGCCTGAGGGATGGACAAGAAGTGTGCTGATGTGGAGAGCTATGGGATAAAGAGGGAGGGATGAAGTGGACGAGTCAAACCATGAAGAAACGAGAAAGAAGCCAGTTTAAGGAGACAGGCTTAGCTTCATGCCAAGAAAAAGCACTGCAGGTGTGATGTTTGCTTTTAGAGTGTTGATGGAGAAGTTTGGAGATGGTCAGAAGTAGGGATGGGTATTGATAAGATTTTCACGATTCCGATTCCATTTTTGATTCTGTTTAAAAATTCAATTCTTTATCGATTCTCTTATCGATTCTTTTTATAAAAAGGAGAACACTAAGGTCGATTAGCTTAGAACTGTGTTTTATATCTTCTCTTTGAACAAGATAGAAATTTAGGAGTAACATGGCCTTACAAACCCAACAGTGAGATCTTAAGAGATCCAGCCTACGGCTCTTCAATGGGGTGTCACAGGGTCCCCGGGAAAAAAAATTGTAAATGTAAAATAATAAAATAAATATTCTTCTGTAGCAATAACAAAGTATAACATAAATTATTCAGTAGCAATTACACAAGAATATCCAGTAATGTCCCTGCCTACAATTAAACACATTCACTTACCGAAAATCGGGGGCATCTGCTGTGACAAATGGGTGCAAGCCTTTGACCACAAACTTAGTCACTGCTCGGTGACATTCGTCTATCCTGGCCTGAAAGGAGATGCTACCGGTAGACTGCAGCGAGAACTACCAGCATCTGAGCCAGACTCTGTCTGTCTCTCTCATCATGGTCACCTAAATGGTCACCTAAATGCACAGTAATGGCCGGTTTTGTAATAAGGCAGATCGCGCTAACATAATATGCACTGTTAGTTGATTATTTACCTGCCACATTAACAGGAGAGGACGTGCAAACGTTACCGCTGCTGCTGGGTTGAGATTCACGAGTCTGGAGCGGAATTAAAAACACGACATTCATTTAAGGTTATCACGTGTTTTCCCTTAAATGAAGTATCTACTTTGCAAGTATTGCAAGTTGCCCTGTTGTCATCCGTTCTCGTAAAGTATAACCAAACTTTTGAGCCGCCGTGTTTCCTGCCAGGTAAATGACGCTCCGCAACGTGGTGACGTCATTCGGGGCGACTGGAATCGATAAGGGAATCATTTGCAAAAATGGCAAACAATTCCAAGGAATTGAAACAGTGGGAACCGGTTCTCAACAAGAACCGGTTTTCGATACCCATCCCTAGTCAGAAGGAGTTGCACTGTCTAGATCTAGAGAAAGCAGGATGACAGATGAGGTCAGGCGGGAATCTCCGTGGATTATAGCTTTTATAGGGAGCAGGTGGAGGTATGGACAGAATAAGTGTGTGTGAATAAGAGGGAGGCAGGTGTAGCAGTAAAGGCACACATAGCAGAGGTAGTGAAGGTGAAGAAGAGAGCGCAGGCACGGTGGAGTGCATGGAGACGAGTATCGATGAATAAACTGTACAAAGATAGTGACCAGGAAGGAGAAAAAGTGGATGACCTCAGAGAAGATTTGTGGATGTAGTGAGGGAGGACATGAGGAGGATTGATGTGAAAGATGAGCAAAGAGTAGGTGGATGATTTACTATGGCGCCCTCTGGGAGCAAGTGAAAGAAGAAGATTCTTTCGATTATATGTAAAAAAAAAAACAAAACAAAAAAAAAAACCCTAACCAAAACACAGCAGGCTACTAAGTCAGTGTGTTGTATAATAAGAAACAATAGCAACATAAACTAGATCTGCATCGTTCATATAGCCCTGCAATGATTCATGTCAAATAAGTTTCCCTTTTTAATTTTAAATTTTTCTTTCCAAGAGATCATTTAATTAATTCTGCCTTTGGGTGACACTGAGAGCTCTTTTTTAAGTATGATGCCAAACGCCATATGTCTCTTCAAACTTTTAAGCCCTGGTCCGTTGCACTGGGTGTAACTTTGCCCCTCAAGCATCTTTCATGAATATCACAAAGGTTGCAAGCCCTTTTCAGAAAGGGAGCTGCGAGTGGATGAGAGGAAAGTTTAAAGTTCAAGCAGAGAGACAGAGCGAGGGGAAGCCCTCGGGCCTTTTTAAGATGCTCCAATGTTCAACTTATCTACTTGCTGTGGCAAACAGTGAATACCTGCCAGAAGCTTTTAGGGCTGGAAAAAAAAATAAAAGCATGGAGTGATGTATATGGTGCTGCCCCCCCCCATCATGGCTTATGCTGCACTTTTTTTAAATTCTGAAAAATCTAATTAGTGAAGAATATCTACAAATGCTTCACTCATAATGTTTCTCCTTTGATGTTCTGATGCTCTGAGACTGACAAGACTGAGAATCCTGTGAAGTAGAAAAGATATAAGCAGGCATTTAGTGCAGAGATGAGCTAAGTGAGATCAGTGGATCACAGTAATTAGATGCCGTACGTAGGTTGTTTGATGCAGTGTCCTTGGTAGCTTGTTTAATCGCTGATGAGTTCCTTTAGCCTGTGAGTTCATGCTCATCCCCGTGCTACTCTTTAATGAAAAAGAGATTTCTATTTTATTTCCTTCTTTGCCACAGACACAGTCTAGTCCAAGTTTTTTTTGTTTCTATTTGTTGCTTCTCCTTTTAAAATAAACCAAATGTTTATTTTATTTTATTTTCACTTGCTACACACGGGACAGACATGACTGGGGGAAAGAAAAGGGAGAAAGAAAGAGAGGTAGGGAGAGAAAAACAGCGGGGAAGAGGAACGGTGATAAAGGGCAAAATCCCAAAAACCAACAAAACAAACAGACAAAAAATACATATATCAATCACCTGGATCACCTGTTGAGAAAGAAAAAAGAGAAAACAAGCAAAAAAACAGATCAATATAATAAAAAACATCATTGCGATGATCTATTTGAATATAACAGTAAATACTAAATATTGAATATTATTGTGCAGCACGTAGGATCGACAGTGCTCAGTGTGCTTTGAGGTAGGAGCCAAAAAGGGTGTAGTTTGTGTGTGTGAGCACCCGTGTGTACACCTGTGAGCATGAGCGCGCTTGTATTTAAAAGGTTCCTTCATGCAATGATCTGCTAGAGGGTGTGGGGAGCCACAGCCCCGTCGTCCAGGGTATGGAGGAGATTCAGGCCCCCACCATCCAGAGGCCCCCAGAACACAAGAGACCAAGGAAGACCAACGGAGGGGCAACCGTGCCACTCTCCCGGAAAGAGCTGAGGAGAGCCCCAGATGAGGGGTCACTCAGCAGCTGCGGAGCAGAAGCCAGGGGGAGTTGCAGTGACGCGCCCGTGAGCTCCGCCGACAGCCAGCTGTGCCTGAGTGACCGAGCCCCAGGCCGAGATGCCGAGGGCACCCCACCCAACGAAGTGGCCCGAGTGAGCCCCAGGCTCCAGGCCCCGACAAGCAGCCACTAGGAGTGAGCTGGTGCATACCAGACGCCCATCCCCGGACACCAAGAACCACCAATGCACGAATAGTCCAAGTTTCTATCTTCTTTTGAATGCATGCAGACGGCTTTAAGAGACTTTCAGAGAAGTAACTTTGCTTTCTTGTAAAGAGCTCTGCAGCCATTGTCTCTCAGAGAACTCTCCTGACTGATTGTAATTATAGGCTCCTCTGGTGTGGCAGTGACAACGCTCTCTTGTTAAATTCCAAATTATGAAAATGAACACAGAGCTCAAATATAGCAGCAATATCAAACAAACTGATGAATGCTGTCACCGTGACAGGCAGAGAAAATGATTCACACAGAAGTGTGCAAAGCTTTCTGGTCTGTTCTATTTCATTCTACTGGGCCTTTTGTCGACGCGCCGCAGGAGGGCGCGAACGTCTCTCTTTCGTCTGGCGTCAACGGTCTCCCAGCAACAGCCAGGCTCGAGCTCGTCTCAATCGACCGCCGCTGAGCGCCGTCAAGCCGCACGGACACAGCCAGGCCCTCGCGGACAGAGTGGGGTGTTGCCTACAAAATAAAAGCCAACTGAGGTTAGGCGTGTAGTCGCCCAGCCTGACGGTGCTGGATTCTGCTGTCCCTGTTTGCTAGTTTGGATAAATGGCAATGGAATAAAATGTGAAATTTCAAGTTGGGAGGCTATTTTTAATGCTTAAGTAGCACCTCAAAGCAAAAAGCAAGAAAGATAATTAGAAAAGTAAAAATGAAATGTTAACCCACCAGTATTCATATGTATCGACCTCATGACTGCAGTGAATTGTAAAGATGATCGGTGAGGCAATTCAGGGATGATCGAAGGTACTGACACATCTGACCTTTATCCCCATCTAACAACGATTTGACTTTATAATTTTTTCAGATTTTTTTCTATCAAATACCTCCCATTTGATTTTTTTCTTTCGTTTGCTTTGAAAAACAGCGACCGGAAGTGGGACATTTCCCCCACACTTTCCGACTTACGCTCGGGTCTGCTCAGCTGCAGCCGAACAGACGAAAAACCATGGAGCGCAACAAGACGCGTTGGAGAGAATCACCGAGCGGGCGCGGAAAGTGTCAGTTTCAGTCGTGTTTGTAAGTTACTTCCAGCGAGAGTGGACAGACTTTTGGAACTTCAGCAGGTGGAGAGTGATTCTTCGTTTTCTTTTTTTTCTCCAAGCGTGCGTAAACTGATTGGGGTGGTCGGGGAAAGAAAATAGCCTTGGAGTGTCCAGCGACTACCAAAGAACGGGAGGGAGGCTAGTTAGTTTTTAAAACAAGCTCTGAAGTGAAGAAGAGTGCCTGCTGGATAGAAAGGTGGATTGGTGGATACCGTTTGGAGAATGCGCGCTGCGTAAAAGCCCCCATATCGCTTACATGTTGTTATAAGGAACAATTACTTCTCTTTGAGGAAACTGTGAGCGGAGACCTCCATAAAGAAAGGAGGCAGTGGTCTTAAATTGAAAGTGAGTTACTACTGAACAGTTACCAGCCATGGTGAAGTTCCATAACTCAGATCTATGGATAGCCTGGATGGTCATTTTCTGCATGGAGGGTAAGTTATATGACACTTGGAAACGTAGTCTGTGCGCCAACTATAAACTGAAAGCGCCTGGTAGGTTAATGATACCACTACTACTATTACTACTAATACTAATACTACTAATAATAATGTGGCTCTTTTGTAACTTGGATAAGTCACCATGACCATATATGTCTATAACTGGTATAAAAACAGACTTGGAACCCTTGGAACCTGGAATTGAATTGTCTCTTGGGCTCTGCCTCTCCAAAAGCCATATGATCCCAGCTCTCCTTAATACTTTGTGTTTGGATCACGCTGACAAATCCCCGGCATTACAAAAAAATAAATAAAAAAAAAAAAAAAAAGACTTTTCCGCCTTTTGCTAGTCGCTATCCCCACCGAGCACTTTTGACCGTGCACGTCTTATCCATATGCGCACTGCTTAGTTTTCCTTGTGGCCACCTTACACAACCCGAGGTCTGATTTTCTTCTCCCCCCCCACACCCGCCCCTTCTTTTGACCACTGATACACTTTAAAGCGTGGTACAGTAGTGTCTGTGTTTTAAAATAGAAACGGAGCAGACGGTGGAGGGTTGCGCTGGTAATCCGCCCGATTAACGAGGAGTATGATGATCAGGCTGCACAGGAGAGCGAGCAGCCCCAAAGGAAAATCACTGGATGTTCCTATAGCCCTCCGATGGGAATTTTATTGTGTGCGTGCACAAATAGCAGTTATGTATATGTGTGCGCTTTTGTTTACCTTCCCTTTCTTCTTAGCGCAGCGGTGCTGTTATCCCTGCAGTAATTTAACAGTGTTCTCGCCGAGAGTGCCTGCAAGTTTAGTGAGTTTGTCACACTTGCTGCTATAAAATAAACCAAAGTTTAAAAATTTGAAAACAAGTCCTTGTGCGTCCTATTCAAGCTTTAGGTGAGACGAAGGAATTCATGAAAAACAAGATTAAGTTAACATTAAAGACAATATTAACAGCCTGCCGTTTATAGACTAAATATATTGCTGCAGATATGATGTTTCCCCACTGAATAAGGATGGATATGGTGCTCATATTAAAATTTCCTTTCACCTGAGGTCCACATCTTTATTGAAAAACACGTCAGAGCAGAGCAGAGACATGCTTGAATATTGACTGATTCCTCTCAGAGCTTCATGCAACATTTGCACTGAACCTTGCAACACACACACACACACACACACACACACCAGTCTGACATGTCAATTTGGACCGAAGAGTTGTGCAAGATTCAATTTAGCCCGATTCCCCAGGTGTTTTTACTCCGCTGCTTGCTTATTTGGCTTGTGGGTACCTCTGCGGTGAGTGGATGCGTGGCCTCTCGTCAGCTTCACTCGGGTTACACACATACACGCCCATGATAGTACATCGTGGACTGTGGTCACTCCATGTGTCTGTCCGGCTCAAAAGACCTCAGCTTTGCATTGACTTTAGGTTAAGTAAGACCGATGTGAGTTCAGCATCTCTGTAACAAGACAACTTGCTCAGAGAGAAGCAGGACAGCCTTTCTTCTCTCCTTTTGCTGTCTTGCTGGGGAGCTGCCAGTGTTGCTATAAATAAATTCTGATGCAGCAAAGTCTGTATTGTTCATGGTGGCTTCTGTGTTTGTTGACCTCAACTTTTTCACGCCAAACATAGTCTCTAGGATGATGAGATCAGTCTTAATAGACATCAGATTGTTTTTGAAGATATTACACATGAGACTTTATACATATATATTAGTTTGTTGTAGTTTTGCTTCACACGTGTGGCAAAAAACCCCTACTTTTTGTTCAGAAGTGCCTTAGGATGTCCACAGAAAAGCATGAAAAATGGAAAAGCTTTAAAAAGCAGGAAAAAGCAACAGAAGGAAGTAAAATTCATGAGTTCCTCGGACAGGCATCAATCATGGCCTAGTTCGTGGCAGGGCCCTTCGTATTTCAGCATTAGTTAGAGGACATGTCGTGTCCTCTTCAGCCATCAGCGCTCCCCAGTTACACATAAATATTGTATCCCCTCTTCTCAGTTAGAAATGGATTCATCTCAACAGCAGCCTCGCAAGAAAAGTTGGGTTCGTCTGGATCTGCAGTGCTGGGATCATTTGAAGAAAGTTTCTAAAAGTTAGAAGAATGAACAGTGGAGACTCTATGCTGATAAACAGATTAGTTCAGCTGTTGTCACAATGAACACCCGTGGTGATACCAACACAGGGCCGCTCTGTTACCGTGCCCTGATTTAAAGATACACCCAGAACAGCCCTCAAGGGCGTAGCAGGGACAGATCCCGAGGTTCAGTCAATTCAGCAAATTGAATTCGAGCGGAGCTGGTGGCTCTGAACTTTTCAATTGCTTTTGTTTGGTTTACTCGCCTGCGTAACGCTTCCTATAGAATCCTTCAAGTTTGAATACACAGAAGCGCTCAGATTAGCCCGTTGTCTTCAGGTTTGGACCGAAGAGTTCAGTGAGAATAAGCGTTAAAAAGAGACAACATGGTCTGTTTCTCAGAGCTCATTGGCATTCAGGGCGTTCGTGCCTGCTTCAAAGCAGAACTTAGACCAATTCTCCTTCCTGCTCGCTCTGTGAGCTTGTTAACCTCTTGAGGCTCTGCTGAAAGTGGCGGCATCAAAGTTACACAGTGAGTCTGGTTTATCTGTCGTGTCGGTTGCTGCGTTTTGTCATGTTTGCAAGTCCACTTTCCAACTCAATCCGTCCCAGAAATTAGATTTCATCTACTTCCAGCAGGAGTACTCACCAGATCTGCAGACCATAAGACAACAACCTGTCTGGATGAAGAAAAGTGTGCTAAACAATGATATCTTTTTTGATTTTGGGTTATTGTTATACTTATTGCTCAAGTCATTTCCAGTCTCATCTTGTAGGCCTTGTTCTTTTTCCTGCCAGTCTTCTGTATCACCTGTTTCTGGTCCACTCATTATTCCTCCAAGTATAAAAACCTCCTATGTAGTTCTCCCAAATCGCCAGATTGGAGTGTTGTGTTCCTTAAAAGTGATTTTTGTGTTTTTGGTTTGCCTGCACCCTTGTGTTGTCTTTTCATTGCTGACTGCCATCATGCCCATGCTCTGAAAGCCCAGTAGTAAAGTTTGGCATGTTCTTCCTGGTTCCTTCAGTGCTATATTTGGATCCTTTCCTCTTTTGGACTCAGTCGCAATATTATCATCTTTTATTTTCATCAGTAATTACAGTATATTTCAATGACCATCAGGTCCAGTGAGAAACAACTGCATATTTACCAGAATGCCTTTTTTTGCCGCTTCAAATTGTCACCGTTTTATTTTGTTAGGCTATTTGTCTGCTAGTTAAAGCCAATGAGAGAGAGGAGAGCGGCAAGTAGTCCCTGAGATGTTATGCCAGTAGCAGAGTAAAGAACATGTAGGGGTGCCGAGAGTTTCCCGCTTAGTTGGTCAGGTACTAACTTAGAGAACACCTCTCTTGCTGCTGATGCAGATTAAAAAAAAAAAAGCAGTTTGTGTCAGTTTCAGCCGTTAAGTAGAGATTTTTTTTCACCCCCTCTCCTCTTCTGCCTGCTGCTAAAAAGGAGCAGCTGGAACAAGAGTGTTGGACAGATGGAACTTTCCACCTCGATTATTTTTCCCGCTAAAAATAGCCTCTCAAAAAATTAAAAGACCTCCGGGACCGCTCGCAAAGTGCATGTGCGTGCGTGTACGTGGCCGCTTGAGCGACAGAGGCGCAGGGAACTTCAGACGACGTGGTCCTCAGATGATGGCAGCCGCGGCCATCCTGGGAGTGTGAATGAATAAATGATGGGCAGATATTTGGAGGAGAGAGAGAGCAGCATTTGCCCGGTCCCTTGGTCTCTTAAGCACACATTAAACTAGGCCCCCAAAGAATCCACAGGCTGCCTCTTGCTTGCACGGCAGTTGGCCAAGCATCTGGGGCAAACATCTGATGTGGTCACTTCACAGAGATTTGGGGGTTTGGAGCTTTGAGGTTTTGGAGTTGGTTGTACCTCTAATCACAGTGGCAAATGAGGAAATCACGAGGATGTAGTAAAGCAGGGTGATGCTCTTAATGCAGCACTGCGATCAGTGGGGCTTTTTGTTGCATTTGGGTTAGATGGCGAAACGGAGTGTTGGGGAAATTGCGTGTCACTTAATAAACCAGAAGCTCAGCTTGTGGTCAGTGCCGTTGTCAAACTTGCTTTAGATTTGTGTTTGCCATTTATTACATGAAAAAAATAATAGGTTAAGTTCATATGTAAGCAGAGAAAGTGTGTGACTAAAGCTTTTTGACTTTTACTTTATGACACCTTGCAGCACTTGAAACAGTGGCCAGATTCATCTCCAGCCACAAGATCGTTGCTCTGAGCAAAGAGATAATCGTGGATGAAGTGCGACAATCGCGCCATTGTGAGAGCTGATGTTAGTTTATGAGTCTTTGAAAAGGCAAGTCGGCTTCGTGACTCAAAGATGGAAATGAATCACTACAGTCTTGCAATGGGGCTTTTTTTTGTTGGTTTACAGGTGCAGAGGAGGTGATATCATTTGAAAAAGCTGGAAAAAAAAGACAAAGTAATTCATGACTAAACAGCAGAACAAAATTTAATTTACATGCTCTATGTGTACGGCGCCTTCGTCTGTAACACACTGTGGCAGGTTGAGGCATTGGGATGAGAGCGTCTTTTAGCTTGATTTTCCTTTCGAGTGTGTGGGTGAACCCGAGGCTTATACATATTTAAGGCGGATGTCTTCCTCTTGTCGCGGCACCCTCGCGATCCTCTCCTTCAGGGCGCTACGACACGAGCAGTTTTGCTTTGCTGGCTCTTGAGGTTTTGACAGGGCTCCTGACTCGCTCGTTAAATAAGTTGCTCGGGAGTTGTTTGGAACATGTAGATACTGCGCTGCATGACCACTTTTACAATTTCTTTTTAAAGATATCAAGTAAACTCATGTTTACTCACGAGTCAGAACTGCTGTAAATTTACTTAATTGCTGTTTCAAAAGCTCTGCATGTACAACAAAAGTGGGGGGAAAAATCGGTCTCTTAAATCCAGCAAATGTGAGCAAAGTCATGCATGCCAGTCAGCGAAACTGCAGGCACAAATTGGGGCTTTCCATAGACTTTGATTTAACAGAATAAGTATTGTGTCTTTGCAGGCTCTTGAAAAAACCCCTCCTTGATGCCACATCAGTATCACAAAACCCCCTAAAAAATAAAACGCTTACTCATTCATCCTCTTTTCCATGGTAGGCTCTTTGTACCTCTTAAAAATTGTGCGGTCCAAGTTTTAAACTTTTCATGTTTCTAACAATTCATATTAATTGTCTTATAATTTACACAAGCTCTCCCACACCATTTACTTCCTTTTGTGTGTGTGTGTGTGTGTGTGTGTGTGTGTGTGTGTGTGTGTGTGTATGATATATTGCAGCTTTCAGTCAGTGGCTGCCTGATGGTCGTTCAGTTGATCTCTGGTATTACCAAGAATAGCTGCTGTGTTCATCATTGTAAGTCTTTATGAGCTCAGATCAATAGCAAAAGGAAATGCTCCCGTGCACACATTACTCCCACAGGTGTGCACTAACAGGCAGGCTGTTTGTGCTTGGGCCCTCTTATTCCCCTGGCAAATAAATTACAGTTGATCCCAAAGGATCAAGGTTTCCCTTGGACGGTAATGACTCCATCAGTTTGTTCCACCAATCCCAAATCTCCCAGTCGCGGACCATCAGATTGTCTCTTAGATTCATTAGGTAGACTCTCACTCTGCTGTATAGGCTGAATTTGTGAATAGCCTTGTGACTTGCTGAGTTGCACCAACTCAGAAATAAATTTAAAAAAGGTTTGTTAAAACTCTGTTAACCCCCACTTTTTATTGTGTAGAGTTCAATTTTTCAAAACACATAAAAGACCAATAACTAATATGTTTTGCTTTTTTAAACCCACATTACTATCTTTTCTTTTACAGTAAAACAATATAAACGGTGACCTTAGGAAAAAACAAAGAAATTAATAGAGCTGCAACATTATGGCTTATAGACAAATCTGAAGTATGTTACTGTGCAAAGTCTTGAGCCATCTCCAATTTCTTTAGATTTTGCTAAGAAAATAGAACATAGTGCAGCAATACATATAACACATAAATGGAAACACAGTATATAAGGCAAAAACAGAGTTTGTACAGTTCTAACAAGCTTGAAAGTCAATTTGTGTTAGCACCACCTTTATTCTTGAACTCCCTTAGCCAAGCCATCTTGTCAATCCTTTAAGTAGTCTTCAGGAATACTTCTCCAGGATCCTGAAGCACGCTCAAAGCTCCCTTTTGGATGTTGGGTGCCCTTTGTTCTGTTCCACCAAGAAAACCTTACACACTGCTTCAATAATGTTGAGGTGTAGGCTGTGGGGAGACCAATCCATGACTGATAGTTTACCTGAGTGTTGTTTTTATCCAGGTATGCTCCACACAGCTCGTGTGTTTGGGATCATTGTCATGTGGAGAAATTTGAGTGCCGTCAATCACATTCTTTCCAGACAGTATTGCATAGTGGATCAAAATCTGTTGGTACTTTTATGTGTTCATCATTCCCCCAAGCTCCAAACCATGACAGTGCCTCCACCGTGTTTTACAGATGGCTTTAGACACTCATTGTCACACTCCTCTCCTGAGCTCTTCTGCACATGTTGATTTGAACCTAAAATTTCAGATTTGATTCATAAGACCATAAGACCTGTTGCTACCGACTGTCAGTTCCATTTCTACCTGTTTCCCTACTTTAAAAATGGTTCATTTGCAGCCACTCTTACCCTGAGACAGTGCCAAGTTTTTGGCTAATATCTCTTTGAGAATATATTTTTGGTGTAAAAATTCAATTTATGTCTGTGAAACAGTGTTATTGTTAGTTTTTATAGCTTCAAAGAAATGGGAACATAATGTGTTTTTCTGACAGGCTTTCAGTAAGCGCGAAGTTGTCTATAATGTATAGAGACAACACTGGCTCATTCCTCAGTTTTGGTGCTTTTTTAAATTTTAAATGATTCACCTCAGCCTTACGACCACTTTAAAAATGACAAAAAAAGTCTCACTCAGAGAAAAGAAAAATCAAAAGAAATTAACGTGGCTAAAGACATTTGTACATCAACATGTTCCAGTCAAACTACAACTGTTTAAAGTGAACTGGAATGATAGCGAGAGGATCCAAATATGAGCATTTCAGGGGAAAAATTGAATTGTTAAAGAATTATAAACATTGCTATTGTGAAGCCCAATAAAATACAGGGTCTGCTTGAGTTTGCAAAGTTGTATCAGCTGTCATATTACGATTGGCTTTTTAATGCATCATCTGTTCAGCTACCAAGTGACCAATAACATCCAATCAATTCCATCCAGATGTTTTAGGTGGTCTTGTATTCTTTCAGTATTGTGGGCCTGTTTCACTCATATTGTATAAGAACAGGACAGTTTTCCATTGCCCACTCAAGACTATGCAGTACAAGAAGGCAGCCATATTTTGGCTTTTGTTTTGTAAGATTGGAGGAAGTGTGGCCTATCGTGTTTCCGCCTATTATATCACAAAATCTTTGGGGACGTTTATGTTCATGTCTTGTATATAGCCATCTTAGCTAAAAATAATTTCCTAAGAGTTTTAAATTCCTTGAAGTGGATTTCTGTCATGATTAAATTGAGGGTTGTGTACTGAAAGGGTATGTTATTATGATAATCAGCTCTCGGAAAGCAAGTTTTTCTTCTTTGAACCACCAGAATCCATTAAAAACAAGCTTCCTTATCTGAGAGATTTCAGAGCATTAGTGATTAGCAGAGTGCAAGAACAAACACCACACTGCTCCTTTATAGTAGTTGGAGTTGCATTTAAAGTGCAGGCTGACAGATTCAGCAGTGGGTGGTTTGAGGAAAGGCGAGGCAATATGGAGCAAAAATCATAGCTAGTTTCATTCATGGCAATACATGAGTTTGAGTAGATCTCAGTCATAGATAAATGTAAGTGAAAGCCACAAATGCAAGTGCCCAAGGACTTTAATTACAACAGACTGCAATCGAAATCAAATGCAAAGATAAAGTTTTGCTACCTTCCTCCATGTTGCACAAGTGCTGCTAGGTGGGCTAAGCAGGCTATTCGCTAAACACTGGCTCTTGTAATAGCTTATTTCAGCCTGGTGTCAGCAGATGTTAGGCCTTAACATTTGTTTTCTATTGTCTTATTCTTTGTGCTTACATATGCTCTACTTTAATACTGCCAAAACCCCAATAAAGCTGTCAAGCAGTCTCTTCAAAACTACAAACTGCTGCTCTGCATCTGACAGACTCACCACACACAAAAGTTATAGGCTATGACTCTGCTCTGATTGCAGCTGTAGTTACATGTATAATGATCATGCAATGAGAGCGTATCTTTCTCACACGGCACAAAACCTGCTTGCTTAAAAGCTGCTAGCAGTGACAAATGAGTAGGACCTGTGAGTGAGTGGGTCCTAGACTTTTTAACAAGAGTGTGTCCTGAAGCAAGGACTGTACATCGGTATTTTCAACTGTACTCCCTGGAGTACAGTGGCCTTGCATCACGAATTTGAAATTGATTCTAAATTGATCTAAACAAAGACTAAATGACCTTTCAGCACTTGAATGAACCCAGAGGCTGAACCAGCTGGTGTCACACTGGGAGTTGATGCCGATCCTGTGACCTGCTTTGAGTGCACGGTGGTCCAGTCAGTTTGTCTACATCAGATAACTGTGCAGTCTCTAAAAATATACTATGCATAATTTCATACACTAGATTATAATTTTCTAAATTGCATAGTGTTGCACTCAGTGGGTTTTCTGCGCTCTGCCGTAATTGCTGCATTGATTGTTGGACACTTGGCTGACTGAACCTGCAGAAACGACTTCTTTCCTTTACGTTTTTAAGGTTCAGAGATCTCAGACATGACGTGGTTTAGAAAAGATGGAAAACTCACCACCATTTGAAAGCTTTTTGCTGCTGTACATGCCACTCTTTCTTTTTGCAAGAATATTTCCTTAATAATGTTTTTATTCTCCTGAAAGCAGTGTGATAGTTGAGTGAAAACCCTTTGATCCCTTATCTTTCACAATGAATTCACATGCTTCTTTTTGGAGGAATGTGGTCAGGGTGAGCTGATAAACTCATCTTGAAACCATGTGCTTGTTGTCCTGATAATCCTGGCTGTTACTCTCATAATGCGGGGAAAAATGCAGATTTCTGGAAAGGGAAAGAAAACAGATTGGGGAAAAAAGTTGTTGGTTTTTTTTTAAAAAGAAAGAAAGATGAAAAAGGGACAGATTCTCCTGCATTAAATATGCCCAGGGCTTTTCACTGCCATAGGTAATTCATAAACTAGCTGTTGGGGTAAAACATTGCTGCAGTATTTCTGCTTTTTCTCCAGTTTAATGTCTGTACTCTCAGAATCATCAAAAAGTACCCTTCAAAAGGCAGCGGGATGGTAAAGACAGGTTTCGATTTAATGCATTCTGGGAATCAATTCTTGGAACATGCTGACATCGCTTGTTGTAGCCAGATCTAAAATATAGCTACATATCTCTGATCTCTGAAAATCTGATTAAAAGTGACCGCATGGACTGTGATTGATTAGGCAAGCTTTCAGTGGGGTGGTCTTACTGAAAAAGTAAAGAAAAAACCCCTCACAAAAACCATGGTGGGTAAAATATAACCATAAGTGAGCAGAAGGACTTAAAATAACAGCAGGTATCAAGTGGTAATAACCTCAACTATTCCTTTGATATTCAAATGTTTTTAGAAGGTGTGCAGAAGAACCATATGCATTATGTCCTCTTATGTCATCAGCATCATGCTTACATGAACCACTGCTTTCATTTAGCTGTTCAGTAAGGACAAAAAAAGAAGGAGACCTGCTGTAGTGCAAGGTTAGATTTAGGTGTGACACACTTTGGCTCTCAGTAAATGTATGTTAACTGGCTGCCTGTTCCCTGCAGGAAAGGCTGTAGGCAGCAGCCCTCTGTAGTTCCATTATTAGTCCCTCTTTTGTACAGTGCCCTTAGAGCCTCATTTTCTCAGCAGTGTTATGCTTCCGCACACTTTCTCTTGCTCATTCATATTGTTCTAAAATGTCCAGCTTCTCTTCCTTTTTGCATCGTGACCTATATCCTCTTTAGGTTTCACTCTGCCCTCGCTGTGCTCACTGCGTTCGCGCCCGCTTTATTGCTCTGCATCACCTTTTCTTCTGCTGTCCCGATTTCTGTGTTTCTTTCCTTTTTTTTACCAACTCTCTATTTCTCTCCGTGACTCTCGCTCACAGTCAAAATTTCTCTCTCCCTGCCTCGATTGCTCTGCCCTCCCACACACTCTGCCGAAACACAAATGACTTTTCAGGGATGAGGATGAGACTGAAAAGTGGTCCCCGGTTGTTCTGTCCTTGCAGACAACGAGTGAGCATGTCAAATCTGATACATGTGAATAGCCAGGAAGAATGGCGCATTAGGCGCACTGTGCGAGAGGAAAAGAGTGGGACAGAGAGAGAGAGAGGGAGGGAGGGAGTGAGAGAGAGAGAGATCCCATCTGTGCATTGTTACAGCAGACTTCACTCTAACATTGTCTCTGTTGCATCCAGTTGAACAGGAGGGGGCACCAGGTGGGACTTTTACTAAGTGAGGGAATACACACTTGTTCACACACACATACACTTTATACTGCACATACACACATTCAGATACACTTGCTCACACAGACATACCTTTGCAGAACACGCACATGCCTACATGAACATATAGCGAAAAGCTGTTAGTTGACACGTTCAGGCACACACAGAGCCACCTGAGGCCTGTATATAGAATTAGAGCTACTGAGTGGTTATTTGGTTTGTTTGATCTGGGGATGATGTTTGCATTAATCAGGCTTTTGTAATTTCTGTTCTGTTGCTCTTTCTGTTGGAGATTTTGTGCTCAGCGGGTATTCGGATAGGGACAGAAGGAGATAGGACCTGTAAGCTTTTTTGTCGCGGGACTTGTTCTAACTCTTGATAGAAAAGGCAATGCATCTGTGTTCATTTTGTTGCCCAACAAAGGAAATCAGATTAAAAATATGAGCAGTTCAAAATCTAATCATATTGCTGAAATACAATTTGAAGCATCCCGCTGAAATTAAATAGCGTGTTTTATTGGCAGTGACAGCACACGTATGTACTGTGTTCTTCCTTGAGGAAGAACTCATACCAGTGGAAGAATGTTATATTCTCTGTTTTCATGATAGTAGATTGGTATTAATTCATCTGATTCATCTGATTCCTTATAATTAGATGGGGCATCTTATGGCACTGTTTGCATAAAGCAATGCAGTCGCTGAGCTGGGTTCTTTTTCAAAAAGAACCCAGATGATTTTTTTTCTTTATCTAATTTAAAACCATGAAGACACATCCTGTCCTGATCCTTAACGTAGTAAACAAGTGACCAAGCTGAGAGTCGCTGGGGAAAAGTGCACAGCAGTTTGCAGGATAGTTAGCTAATTAGCTTTCTAGCTACAGCTCATTAAACAGCACATTTTATTCTTGCAGCAACAACAATTAGCAAAACATATTAACATATTTTGACTAGAAAAGATGATTTATATTGGTTTGAGAGACCCAGAGAATACCAAAGCTTTGACTGCACGTTACTTTGCACGATCTGACAGCGATTTATTCATTTTTAGAAATGTATTTCTGCTGAGGTTGTTAGTAGGAATTTTGGACAAATTAATAAATCGATGGAATATTTTTTATCCAAAAAGATGGCAAGTACCAATAAATAGACATAAGACTAAAGTTATAAAAACTGCCTCAAAATAATGGAAAATGAAATGATGGGATTATTATTTATTTTTTAAATGTTAAAATTGAAAGCAATGACTAAACTAAAACAAGGCTAAATTTAAACTTTACATTTTGATCTGGTAAAATTAGGCTAGCTATGAATTGTTGTGCATGTGCATGAAAATCACTATTGGAGCTGAGTGAAAGTGGATTTTCAAACTTAATAAAAACAGGCAGCATGATCCTTTTGATCATTTTTAAATGGCACCCATCCAAAGACAGGAACACATCTATGGAAGAGTTAAAAAGACCATTAAGGGTCTTTATAAAAAAAGAAAAAAAAATTTAATCTCACCTTCCTGAGGTATTGTGTAACAGTGTTGGAGCACTTTTGTTACATTCTCCATCAGGATGATCACACACTGCTTCAGTGATATGGACGGGTGGGCTCTGGGGAGGCCAATCTGTGTTCCATTATGTGTTTTTCTGTCCAGGTGTGTTTTCACTGCATTGACAGTGTGTTTGGGATCATTGTTATTACTGAAAAATTAAGCTGTTCATCAATCAGATGTTTTCCAGATGGTATTGCATAGTGGCTTCAAATCTGTTGATAATTTTCTTTGTTCATAATTCCATCAGTTTTGACATGATCTCCAACAATACTCGCTGAATTGTAGCCTCAAACCACAACAGAGCCTTCACCATGTTTTACAGATTGCTGTAGATTAGGGGTGGGACATATAGCCTCAAAACTGAAATGATATTTCAAGAAAATTGCAAAATGTTAAATAACGCTATAGCATAACTGCTCAGTACTTTAGTTAAACAATAATAAAAAATGATTTAACATTTTATTTTGTCAACAAAATAACACAGTCTGAGAAGTTTAGCTCAGCAAAACAAAGTTTTAGCCGCTAAACGTTATTCACAGTAATTTCACGGTAAACTTTAAAGGTTAAGTAAGAAATAGAAGAGGATTTCTTTTCGTACATCCTTTGAGACCTGTTAGTTGTGTCAAACATGTAGGTGGTGTTTGTGTAACAGCAGTATAAGGGGCATGTTTATCGGGGGGCACCATATGTTGCTGTGCCACTCCAGCCCTTAATCCTTGTCTTTACTGTCTTATCTGGTTGCCTTCTCTGATAGCCTTGGGACGGATGGTGGGGGCCTGGAAACACCGTCCAACGCTCTGATTACTGCTTTGTGTTTGCCCTATCAAGTAGTAATTGACGAATGCGAGGAGCTAAATTCACTATTACTATCTCAAGGCCGCGCAGGAAAAGATATACCAACGCACTCACACACACACACACACACACACACACACACACACACACACACACACACACACACACACACACACACACACACACATAAAAATCCTTCCCCCCACCCTCCCTCGTGCATTAACATCACGAGGGTATTTCACAGACTTATCTGATAATGCCAGATAGTAGTATTGCCATATACCCCATTGACATAGTAATTTTATGTGTGTGTGTGTGTGCCCTATTTGTCCACTATACTACAAAAAGCCTTTTAAGTAGATTTTAGCTATTGCAGGAGCTTTAAATAAGCATAACACAATAATGGAATGTTGGTCCACATTCACGCTTATCCCACATGACATCAACTGTGAGGGCGGTTAACTCTTTAACCCTTGAACGACTACTAGAAGTACCTACATGACCTACTACCTAGGCCATGTATTTTAAGTTTTGGTGGTTTTCAATTTATTTCTGGACTTGTGAAACAATTTACGTTCTAGTTCTAACATTTAGTCTTCTGAGTTTTGTTATTTAAATTCCTAGTTGTTAATCCTGTAATGGTGCAAGTTGCCTCTCCTGTCACAGGCTCCTTCTTTTGTCTAGTCAGCCTTTATCTCTGTATTTGTTTACCTTTGGTCTGTGTCCAGTTTCATGTTAAGGTCATAGTGTGCATCTGATTATCTTCTTAGTTTCTAATATTTAATTATCCTCTCCTGTGGTCCCAGGTGAGTGTCGTCTCCTCCTCCAGTCATGTCTTTGTGTTGTGTTACTCTGTTCCTGTGTCTCAAGTCTGGGTCTCTTTGTCTGAGTTTGTTATTTTTCCTGTCTTATTTTGATAGTTCCTTGTTTCGTGTGCATTATGTTCAGTTCTGCTTCCTGTCTTGCGTCACTTACATTCCTTCAGCCATGTCCCCCAGGTGTGTCCTCTCTGCCCTGATTCCCTCCTGTCTCCTTATTGTCTGAGTCTAGTTTTGGTGACGTTGTCATCATACCTTTCCCATGTGTGTGTTCGGTTTTATAACTTCTAAGTGCTTAATTCCTGGTTAGTCTGACTTTTTGTATTGCTGTATTTTGCTGCCCAAGCTCAGGCAATAAAATGCTGGTCTGAATTCAGTCCTGTCTCCAAGTCTGCAATTGGATCTGCACACTGACACATGACAACTGAAGCTCTTTTCTGAACCAAGCAGTTTCTGTCTCACTTCAGGCCTGCTTATAGAACAGAATGACTGGGTTTGCATCTGAAGTCAGTGGGGGTGGTCTTTGCCTAACCTATAAACCAAGAATCTATTCTAATGGTCTTCAAAATATGTCTTTATTGTTATGTACTGAGGTATCAAAACTCATCATTAAGGCTACAGCGTTCGTCAATATAATCTTTTTGGGAGAAAGCGTTAAATGGTAGAAACACAGAAACTGAACAGACTTCGAGAAGGACACTGTTTTCATTATGACACCATTAAAAAAAGGATAACGGCGCTTTGATTAATGGCATCTCGTTCAAGACTGAATGAGCATACAAAACATACCGAGTGACAATGACTGATTGACTAGGCTGGTTTGCCTCCTACTGATGCAGTGATCCAGACTCACATGGGATCCCTGCGCAACACGGAGTTGTCCATCTTTTTCGGAAAAGAGGATTTTGTCACCTCGAGGCTAATGCTGTGTCTCATTAAAGGTCTGAGAGGTGCGTCTGAGAGGTAAAGCATTCCCATTTCTGTCTATACAGAGATTAAAGCACTTGGCATTGCAAGCTTTCTAAAAACACCCTGCAAATAGCTCAAGAAGAAAAGAATAACAGTGGAGAGTGTTAATGGAAAATGAAGCCGGAGGCAGTGTTCTGGCTAAACAGAAAAGAAATGGCTGTTTAATTGGAGGGTGGTGAAAGACAGTGTTAAAGGAGAGCAAAAACAACTAAAGGAAAATCTTTAACTTGTCTCCCTTGGGAAAACATTGCTAAATATTACTGTGGCAATATTAAAGGAATAAGGACTGTCTGTTTCAGTGAATGAAATGGTGTAACTGTAAAGCGACAGAAGTGCATATTGATTGCATGCATTCATACTTTCTCAGCTTATCTGAGGAAAGAACAGACAAACAGAACTACATACATTTGTAAGGGTCCATAATTTGGGGCGTCACATTTATTATTTCACAAACAAGCCTTTGATTTGTCGCCTTCTCGGGCAACTTCCTAAGATGTTTTCCTTCTTTGCACTTCGGCGTCTTTTCTCCCAGTTTTAATTGCATTAGCACTGAATTAAACCCTCCATGCTGCTTTTACATGAGTGAGGATGATGCAACTTGCTTGCTTACTTGCCTCCTCTGATGAGCCGTGACTGATGATCTCTACCCGGTTTGGCTGCTAAGAGATGATTTGTGAATGTGGAACAATGTGTAAACTATGGAGCCAAGGCCCAAATCATCTGCTAAAATGGGCTTTGCTACAGATTATGTCTGTCATTTGGTCTACGACCCTGGCTTATAGATTATAGATAGCTTTGGCTTTATTTGATCAGTTTGGTGGCACACAGGCAAGACCATGCATGTGTACACATGCTGTCGGGCAGCTACAAAATTAGAGCTATGGTTTACAGCAAATAATTTTCTATCTGTCATTTTCTTTTTGCTCTGTTTTTTTTTCTTTCTTTTTTTTTTATAAACATATTTCTTACTTTTTTGGTCAGAAATATTTCTATAAACTAAAAGTCTCATTTTCCCAAGGTTGGCATTTTTAATCACAAACCAGACAGGAAGTGATTGGAATGATTTAAAAAAAAAGAAAAAAAGAAGAAGCTGTGGACTAGGCCCTGATATACACTCTTTATGTCTTTTTTCCCCTGCTGTGACAAACTGTGGATGGGATTTGAAGATTTCCGAAGGTTTATCTTTCCACAGGGCCTCCAGATCTAGTGTGGTGATTTGTAGGAAATGCTCTGCTGCCTGCTAATTTCCTCCTGATTGTCGATGACAGCCTGCCAGCCAGGCCTGTGATTGGAAAATCGTGACAGGGTACATAATGGATGGTGAGCTCAGATAAATATGATTGTGTGAGTGAACTCTTGGCTATTTATATGTGAGCAGATGCTTTTTAAAATCAGATCTTGTGCAAATTGGAGACCATTGAAGGGGTCAAAATGTGTGCAGGGTGAACAAACCCTCTAATGCATCAGAGATCTCTGCAATCACTGTACAATACTCTCAGTACAGAACTCCTGCCTGTTTTATGAACTTGTGACAGGTAACATTTGCTGGATTCCTAAAGTAATTCTGGAGTTCTTAAGGAAGCTGAATCACGTGTGTGAGCTTGAGAAAATGACTTGAGTAGAAAAAATCAGCCAAAAAATCATGTCTGGGTGATGTCTTATGCACTGAAAAAAAGGGATTGGCCAACTCTTGGATTTACGTAAGCATCTTGCGTGTATTTAACATAAGTGCCTCATGCTTTAAAGTTAAGTGTAACTATATAGTGTAGAAACTACATGATCTGCAGAGAGGCTAGATTAAATTGTTCATATCATGTTCGAGTGAAGTAAGTCAATAACTTTCAGTCTCGTATGCTTTGGATCGTGGTTTCAGGAAGGTATCCATCTCAGTCAAATCGAGTAGCCTCCACTACGTTTTTTGGTATACTGAAAAAAGTAAATTCGGTGTTTTTTACATTAAAAAAAGTCTAACTTGTAATTTAAACACAATAATTTCATGCTTCTATGAACGTAATTAAATCATGAAGGATCTGTACGAAATTCAACAACTTAATTTGTCCTTGTTGAGATGACATGATACAATCTAGTAAGAGTGGTTAGTTGCTGGACTCATGAAATTCACAAGATCGCACGAGATGTCAAACTGTAGGAAAATCACTGGCGTTATAAGAGGCAGACAACTACGACACACCACGTGCATGCTATTGCTATTTATTGTGAATTAACCTGTCAAGGACAAAAACGTACAAAAAAATTCTGCATCAAGCCTTGAAATCATAGCTTTCCTACTTTTGTTAAGTCTGGATTGGTGGCATTGTGGTTAGTGCTGTTGCTTCACAGTAAGAAGATCCTGGGTTCAAATCCACAATCTGGCTAGTTTGCACTGGTTTCTCTCTGGGTATTCTGGTTTCTTCCCACAGTTAAAAGTTGTGCAGTTGTTAGAGTTAGGTTAATTGATGATTCTAAATTACCTGTCAATGTAAGTGCAAATGGTTGTTTGTGACAGACTTGTGAGTTGTCTAGGGTGTACCCTGCCTAACAATTCAGGGTTATTTCCCAGCCCCCCTGCAACCAGGATAAAGATAGGATGTTAGTTGTTGTAGATCCATTAAATTTTTTATCTTAACCAGACTCTAGACTTTGTTGAACATTATGTAATATGAAGACAACATGTAGTATTTAAATGAGCAAGTAGTATTGGGGTAAATGTTATTAATTGGTGTTGAAATAAAATGACAAAATTGTGAAGGATTAAAATATTTCAAGAGCTCAACTTACTTCATCTAAACATGTTTCAATCGCGTTTTATGAACATGTTTATTGAATATGAAAAAGTTGTGTTGATTGAACACAATTGTTTAAGTTTCTGCCAAAGCAGAACATTTGTGTGCAACCAATGTCCACTATTGAATCAAGTAAATCCAACATGGCCTTTTTTCAGTGTGGTGTTGGCACCAGGAGCTTTGGGTCCTTGAGGTAATGGGGTAGTGCCTCTGTGGATCCGGCTTGGTGTGGCGTATCTCGTGAATGCTTGATTGGATCTGGATAAGGGGACTTTGGAGACAGTTTGGAGTCAGTGTCTGGGGCTCTTTATGATGTCTGCTGAGCTGCTCTGAACAAATTTTGCCAAAGCCAGTTTTCCTGAATTAGGGTGCATCTTTCTATGAGGGGTTATCTAACATCAGTGTTCAGGTTCAGTACATGTCAAATAAACATCCACACAAATGCCAGGGCCTGAGCCTTCCTGGCAGAGCATAACACTGTAAGGAGATAATCAAGGTGGTTTTAATGTTAATTCGCATATAGTGAAATCATATGCTGTCATGTATGAGCCTGAATGAATTGAGAGGATATTCACCAGTCAACGGTCTCCAGTTAACTAAATGAGAACATGGATCCTTCCTCTGGTCGTTCAAGTTGTCAGGTTTAAAAGTAAGTTGTGTGAATTTTACACGTTATGAGAAGTTGGGCCTATTAAGGGATATCATTTTGCAATGTCAACCATGAACAAGTTTTCAGTCCATTATAGGGCTAACACAGAGAGACAGAAACCAAAAATTCTCACTTTCAAACCTACTGCCAATCATCTGTTAACCTACCAGGGCTAAGCTGCCCACCTTCACCAAATAAGAACATGTAAATTAAATGCTATCAGATATTTATGATATTTATGTCACCTTTCAACAGCAAAATTCTGAAAAAATAACGGTATGTCTTTTTTATGAGTTCACAGCACAGCACTCCCTTCACTAGCAGCTGAATACATGAACAGAAGTGCAACAAACTTTCAAAGCACCCTGAAGACTAAAGCACCTGTTTCAACAACATTGAAATTAAAAATTGCTATAAACATTGTCATTCCCTCAAATATGTTAACATTAACTGTTTATTAGCAGTTATCCTCATTAGCTGTCTGTTAAATTATTATTGAGATAGCTAGCAGCTATGGTTGGAGCTAAGGTAGGAGCAACATAGCATGCTATTGATATTGTTAATTTTACAGATTTAACATTTATTGTGTTGTTTGTGCCTAAAAAGTGTCAGCTTTCTCTTAAAATCCAAGATTGAAGTTGAGAAGAGTCTACAAGCTGCTAGAGAGAAACAGTGAAAGTCTACCTTAACTGATTAGCAACATAAATATGGTACCAAGTAGAGCTGGGCGATATAAGATTTTTTCATATCACGATATGTTTTTTTCATTTCAGGCGATAACGATATCTATCACGATATAAGCCAAATAACTATATTTGTAAGATTTAAATGTGCCGTTGCTCACAAGTAAAATGTGAAATAATCAGCAGCTTGTTTTGATTTAAATATTTATTTCCCATAATAAGTTCAACAGGGTAGATGTACTTAAGGAACATGAGACTTTTTCAGATAAATAAAGGCAAATATTGCAAACTACACAAAAGGCAGCCGCTAAAGCGTTTAAGTTTCAAAATAGAACAAACAAAACAGACTACTTCTAAAAATAAATCTTATTTTGTTTTACAGAAGATCAGACAAAACTGACTAACTTTTGTCAATATCAAATAAACTGAGAACTAAAAGGAAATTCTCAATCTCTCCTTGTTGTATAGCTTAGCTTTTCAAACAGTTTTAACAGTTACTTTAGTCTGACAAAAGCCGAATGACGAATTAGCGCTTCCAGTCAGAGATTGAGCATGCACCGCTTTATTGTATTTCCAGACTTGCTTTCGGCACAATTTGCAGTGCGCGCTACTCTGTTTTTTGTCAGACTTGAAATAGCCGAAATACCTTCATACTACGGAACTTCTATGGCTTTTCCGTTCAACAATCTCTCCAGCATTGGAACCATCATCATCTGTTTTCTCTTTGGTAACCTTCGGTCACGCTCTCAGTTGATTTTTCTGTAGTCGGCACACTCATTTCCTCCATTACCCGGGCGGCACGGCGGCTGGCTGCTTCCCAAACAAATACACATATGCGGCTTGGCACTTGTGCTGTACGTAACAAGTCACGTGACGTGACGCTGCGGCTGTGATTGGTTCGGCTCTGCGCTACTTAATTTGGATTGGCTGTTCTTCTTTTTTTTTTTTTTTTAAGAGGACAAGAGAGATGAGGCCTATTGCAATAGTTTAACTTTTCTATCGAGAAAAAGTTATTTCGCAATACATATCGTTATCGTTCTATCGCCCAGCTCTAGTACTAAGTCATCATAAGCACCGGAAATAAACAGGGATATATACTGAAAACATTTAATATATTATATAAAAAAAGCCTCTTGACTTTGTAATTTCTTTTGCAATGGTATCAAAAGTGGTATTTTTCTGGGTATTTCTGTTGATTATAATATTGTGACAGCTATTGTTATAGTTAATCTGTTTAACTATGTTTAAACCTTAGTGAGGTCAACAATATTAAGAAAAAAATATATAATTATATATTTTTAGGTATACTTTTAACACCATCAGATGATTTTAAAGGGTAAAGTAATTATCTGCTCTTGAAGAGTGATGTTTTTGTCCAAAAATTCATTGTGAAGATCAGAATGGTTTGCAATAGGCAATGAATTTTTAAGAAATGACCAAAGTCATTAGAAATAATTTCAAATGGATTCCCCATGTAAAATTTGTGAATCTGGATGCAATGCCATTAGTTGCAAAGGATGATTATGTGACTTTGTCTTAGTGTTTCCACAAATGGAGTCTTTTGTGGTTATTATTATTTTTTGTCAAGTGCTCTCTCTCTCTCTCTCTCTCTCTCTCTCTCTCTCACACACACACACACACACACACACACACACACACACACACACACACACACACACACACACACACACACACACACACACGCAAAGATGTAGACATTCACACAATGTCAAACAATCCAATTAGCTGCCATCTAGTCAATTGGGGTAATTACCCAGAGACTATTAAGTCATTTTCTCCCTGTGCACTATCACAACTGTAATTATGGCAAAGCAACAATGATGTGCAATTACAGTTCACTCTCATTGCTCTGCAGTGACGTGATGTCATAAAGATGGCCGAGGGAGTGAGATGATCGAGAGTTGCAGTATATAACACTAACGTGGAGAGAAACTCCATTGTGGAACAAAGACAATCTCAGTCAGCGATAGCAGGATAGAGGATCCTCAAGGGGACTTGTGAGTCCCGTTCTGTCTCTTCATAAACATCTCATAATCAATGGCAGAATATAAAGTAATCCATCTTCTCTGGCCTGTAAACGGTTGACATTTTCCCTTTATTAAAGCTGTGAGATGAAACACAAGATTTTAACGATGACACGAGATGATCAATGACTCTATTGTACTCAGCTGGAGGGTACTTTATTAAGGCGGGGCATTGTCTCGTTCTTGAAAGATTTCTCTGTATTTAGGGAATGATTTCCCCGCTGGAGTTCAACTCTGGTCATTTTCGATAGCTTGCTTTTGTGCATTGCAAATAAGTGGAATAGAGCTGAGTAATGCTTCGGGACTGGTGCTGAGCTGGAGCGAGGCAGATACAGAGAGAGAGCGAGATGTAGCTTTTCTTTATTACTGTACCACTGGGTGATGAGAGAGATGTGGAAATGTGTGTTGTGTATTAGAGCACAATGGGGAAAAAAAATACCCTTTGTTAAAATGAGCCTAGTGTGGAATAGCAGGACCCATTGAAACTGTCATCAGTGTGCCTGCGCAACCACATGAGACTATTCACCATTGTTACAGTAAAACACTCTTTAGATAAAGACTCGTGAATGCAGCTTGCAATGGTGGAGCCAGAGCAGATACAGTAACAGATTACGCCACTGCCATGCACCAAGGGGAGAAAAAAAGGCTCCGTTTTTAATTAATCCTTGTTTGAATTAAGATGAAAAATTAATACTATAAGCTGGCCTTGCAGATGAGATGAGACATATATGATACAGTGTTTCATAGCTTGTTATCAAAGTATCACAGGCTCCACGAGGACAGGAGTGGTGGGCTAAGTGCTGAACCGTTAAGAAATTTTAAGTGAGAGTAACTGGGGACCAGTTGACTTGTGAAAGTAAACCTGAGAGAACAAATCAGTAGCATTGGCAGATTTCACATTTGGTTTAACAGTCTGAGGCTGAAGCTGGCAGATAGATAGATGAAGCGAGTCGGGCGGTGCTGGATGAGACACCTTTTTGCCATTTGTTTTGAGGGGTGTACTATGAAGGTTACCGAGCTATCTTCATGTTGAGGTCAGATTTTTCTGTATTAAAAAGTGCCTGGATTTTTTTT
Organism: Rhamphochromis sp. 'chilingali'; assembly: GCF_963969265.1. Classification (NCBI taxonomy): domain Eukaryota; kingdom Metazoa; phylum Chordata; class Actinopteri; order Cichliformes; family Cichlidae; genus Rhamphochromis; species Rhamphochromis sp. 'chilingali'. Next base: position 29,670,463 of record NC_137935.1, read on the forward strand.
ACTTCGGTCGGGAGCAGGTTATGTTCCTGCCCTGCTATCCCTGCTATCGCCGTTTTTATCATCATCTGACTGGAGTAGGCGGCACTAATGGGGCCATTTTCTGTAAACTCCCTTCTTTTGTTTGAGGGCACACCGGGCCATAACCACTGCTTTGACACCCATTATCACCAGCTGGGGTTTTAGGATTTGTCGAGCCAGCTAACTCAAAAAAAGCCCAAATGTATTGAACTTTGTTTACAGTCAAGGCCTCTGTTGGAGGAAACCTAATTGCTTCCAATATTATTATTATTATTTTTGTTTTCAGTGTGCAAAGCAGTTTATTTCTTGTTGAACACAGGACTCATAAGCTGTCCGGATAGTGAATGTCCAAAAAGCTCGCTTTATTTTTTACTTTAAGACTGCAACAACAGCAATCAGTTGATTCAGTCAGTGCCTTGTAATAACTTGTTTCATCAAATTAACAGCCCATTACTGCCCCTCAAAAAGATTCACAGCAGCAATTCTAAAGCACCGGCACTCATACAGGGAGGAGTTTGGAGAAAATGAATGGGCTAAACAAAACATCTGCAAACGCTAGCAAATCCCGCTAGAGTTTATACCACATTCATTGCCGACTATAAACTGACAGTTAATATCAATTTGAAAGCATGTTGTTTCTTCTAAAACCACAACACTGTACAGTCGGTCCCTGTGCTTTATGAATTTTATAAGTAAGGTGTATTTAAGGGCGTTGCAAGTTCCATTTAAAATGGACAACAATCGTTGGATGAGAAAATCAAAACTTCAAAAAATAGAGGATCAAGTTTTGTCACCTCACGCCAGCCACCTTGCAGTTCATGTCCTTGTCTGTCCAAACTTGAACTCTGGACGTCCTAGGAGTGATGTAATGTAATTAGGCCACAGTGAACTTTAACTTTTGATGACCAGAATCTAACCAGTTCATCCTAGAGTTCAAGCAGCAAATTTGAAGAAATTCCCTCAAGGCTATGTGAGAGATATGGTTTTGCTGGCGTGGAAGCATAAAAAATGATAATGGAGAAGGTCTGTGAGCTTAATTCAGCGGTGGAGCTGATACGATGACCTCGCACACCTTCTGTTATCTGTTTAATTCATGACAAAATTAATTTCTCCTCTCCTTTCCACTCCTCCCACTGTTCTCCTCAGCTTAAAAACATCTGGAGTGCACCACCACCCCCCTCTGTTAAAGCCTTTAACCCTTATTTGCTGTGCAGCAGCCCTGCGACAGACTGGTGACCTGTCCAGGGTGTACCCTGCCTCTCGCCCTATGGCAGCTAGTCTCCAGCCCCCCCCCGCGATCCCGATAAGGATAAGCAGAAGAGGATGGATGGATGGATCACTTGATCTTCCACTTTCTGTTAATAGGGCAAAACACAACAAGCCAAATGCTTGATTTCCCCTCTTCTCACTTCCTTTCTTTCATCCTCAGCCTGGAGACTTGTGAATGAAAATGAAAAAAAATATTTTTGTCGTTCATTTGCACTGCATTTCTCTCCCTAGCCTGGTGGAGACTCAGGTGGGCATGAGTATTAATAGCTTCCCTCGTTTGTGACGTCAGCTGAAATCACACATGCGGCTTTTAATGCTCAGATCCTTTATGTTAGACGCATGACTATCAGCTGCTATGTAGTCACTGCTGTAAAGCACTTGTCAGTGTAAAGCTGACAAAAAAACCCTTTCTTTCTCACCTCCTGCCTGCCTTTAAGGATCTCATCTTCAACGACGTATTCGCTTTCACGCCTTTTCTGCTTTTTGAGCCATGTTTGTCCCTGATCTAGCTGTTGCGAACCCGCTCCCCGCTTCACCTCTATCACTGTTTTATTTCCCCTCCAAATCATTCTCCTCTTTAATGTGATCATCAGACTGTTTTTCATTCTCTCTCCCCCCTGTTTTTGTTTCTCTGTGTGTATCCATGTGACTAATCTCTCTCTCTCCCTCTCTCGTTTGAGAAAAGGGCCTGTATATTCTGCCTGAAAGCTTTGTGGGGTCCTAAATGCTAAATGCCAGTCAGTCTCTGCCAGGTGCCCGCTTAATACTGGTCTCCTTGGTGATGAGGCCAGCAATCAGGCCGTTCTGCACCAGACACTGAGGGGTTTGTGATGGAGGGCTCATGTTTGTGCGACTGCACCAGTGTGTGTTTGTGTCAGCGTACAGTAGATTTGTGTGATTTATGTGTGTGTGTATATGTGTACTTGCTGACCCCCCCCACATCCCACCCCCCTGTGTAAAGACGTGTACTGTATCTGAGGGAGAGAAAGCAGCGACATGTATTCGCTCTCTCGTTATCATGTGAATGCTTTATGTTTCCCGTCAACATGCCTCTGCCAAACAAGGGGGCCCCTGTTCTCCCTGCCAGGGCTCGAGTGAACGCATGGGCCAGGCCCCAGAGCGGCGCCGTTCTTTGCTGGCACAATTCACCAAGAGTTTAGCTCCACAGACACTGCTCCTGGCCTCATCTCCATTCAGTCCATCTGTACTGGCATCTCAGCAGCCGGCGAGGAATCGGTCTGTTGGAATGAGGTTGGAAGACTCCATTCAGAAAGACTTAATGGCTGATGGAGGGCTTCATACTGATTGGCTTTAGATTATTCATGTATGATGAGGCTATATTATGATGTGCAGCATTCTGGTTTTTCTTTTTTTTAACTGTGACTAAAAAAGATGACTAAATGTCCAGTTTTGTTTTTGCATCAGCTGTTTCTGCATCATTCAAAGTCATGTTGTGTGACACTTTTATTAGTCAAATATAAAGTATGAGTTCACATGTGTAAATTGGGGATTCTTATTTCTGCCAAAAAACAAATACACTGAAGCAACTGCAGTTTTTTTCTCTTCCTTAGCAACAAAACAATTAAGGAAATGGTGATCAGTTCATGATTACAGTTTGTGTAGAAAAGAATGACCAGTGGATGACAGTGCAACTCCCTAGCATTACTCTCCCACACGTGGCTCTTGACTCGGCTTTGCTTCCTCTTTTAATGAGTTTAGTTCAGCTTTGGACCTGGTTGTGTCCTCAGCTGATTGACAGGTAGATACGTTCTTCATTTATTTATTTTTGTGTCAGGCAGACAGGCCAGATATAACTTCCATCATGTCTGAGAGCCTGCTCAGCAGTCAGGTGTGAGGTCTTATCAGTGTCCTCAGCTGACTTTGGAGGCAGTAGGAAGCCCAGCAGTAGTCATGTGTCATAAACAATGCCCAGACAAAAGGTGGCTTGAGCAGGACACTCATCAGTGTCTACAGGATTTCTAGGAAGCTAGGCTATCACTTCTGAGCACAGCACAAGGCAGTCCATTACATGTCTTGTATTGCATTGAGTTTAGCTTGTGTATATCCCAAGCTTTTTTACCTTTATTACAAGTTATTATGAGAAATAACTGTCAGAGCTTCAACTGTATCTTCACTAGTGTCATCTTTAGTGAGGTTTAAATAAAGTTATTTTAATAGAATCTGCAATTTAATTGTGTCCCAAAAAAGGCAATGAGGCAAGGGTCCTTAAAGAATAATAATATATAAAAAAAATAAAAACAGTCGAGCCAATTCTGATTCCTTAATCAGCTCCCAGGATGATTTAAGCGTCAAAGACAGAAAGATTTTCCCTAAAATCAAACGTGTGCTCGGAGGAGAACCACCAAGCAGATGGCCTTGTCCATTATCATCATCTGCCTGCTGATACATTACAAGGAGGCTCCCTACATCGAAGCTGGGTGTCTGGCTGCTGTTGTGCCATTGATCGGGCCGACCGATTCTGACTCTTTGCCACCATAGGTGGAGAGTTAGAGGTCAGCCCCGTGGTCTGAGCTCTCAAATCTCACTGGGACCAATTTAACGGCCGAAATAGCCAAAGGTGCTAAGAGCACAACTACCTGTGCTCACGCAAATCAAAGGTTTCAGTGTGTGCTGGGACAGGGATATGTAAGTGTAAGTGCGTTTGTATGAGTGTGTGTGTAGGGAGGTTTTTTTTGATGCATGATTCTTCATGCATGTGTGCATTCTGTTGGAAAGTGCTTGCATAAGCAACACTGAGACTTCGGTGAGCGATTGTGTGCAGCTCACGCATACTTATTATGTAGATATAAGTATGCGATGGTGAATAATACCTCGAGAAGGCTGTGAATGACTCTGCTGGTGTTAAAGTGTTATGTATTATAAAGACCATGAGTTGAAGTGGCCTGAGCAGGTATAGGTGACCTGAATATCTGAAGCTTTTTCAGGGTATTATGGCCTGTCTAGGGCCAGACCACAAAATAAGGGTGATCCATCCTCGTCAGACCCCAAGCAGCCACATCGCACAATTGATAAAGTTTGACAATGATTGATTTACAACATGTTAATTTGTCAGGCTCCTTTTTTAGTGTCAAATAATCTAATATCTCGAGGATTTACCAAACTAACCTAATCAAAAGAATCAAACCAAATGACAACAACTTGGCTCCCTAACTATGAAAACAGGAGAAAACTATAACCAAACAAAAAGGCAGTCCACCCCTACATAGGATGAGTGAAAAACAGTCCATCGTGGTGTCATCATATAATTCATCTCCAGCTAGTTAGCCAATCTGTATGGTCTGTCCTCTGGATCAGTCACGGAGAGGCATCTCCACACTAAGATTTGCATATTAGACAACATTATGACAGCAGTCGTGACAAGGGTTTGAGCTGAAAACTGTAGGAATGGCTAACATAGATTACATGGTATAAAACACAGATTTATCATGAGCCTGCTGTTTTGTATAGAATTCATTATATCTCTTTGATCAGGACACAAACTTTAGCACATTTCAGAATGAATAGAGATGAATTAACATTTTCACTACTTCCTGATCAAGTTTTTTGAACCCTTAATCTAACCCTTAATTCGAGGACTCAAATACACCGCTTGGACCATCATAAGCACACAAAAGTGACTGATTTCAGCTCTTTAAGGACACAGTCTATCGCCTCCTTCCTCATAATCAAGGTGTAACACAGTAAGGGGAATTGTTGAAAAGAATATATCAATGGGCCAATAGGCTCGACTATAGGAGCACAGGGGTGTGTTCAAATGAGACACAGAGACAAGAATGTAACTCAAAAGAACCAGCCAACTTTAGTGACATAAACCATAAGGTTGACAAGCACAGGTTAAAGACACTTTACAATGGTAGAAAGGAAACTTACAAAAATTAAAAGAAAAGTAAAACACAAACTACTAAAGCAATGACTTGGCCAAGTGTTATTTTTGGTTTTCAATGTTCGGGTTTCAATGCTCGGGTTTCAATGCTCGGGTGCACCCTAGTAACCTGACTCCTTAACTCTTATAGAAACAGATTACACAAATCCAATGCACATTCAAATGAAAATTTCACACTCTTTTCACATGTGGAGAATGCTCTACACAACAGCTCATTATTTAAAGTCCCAAATAAAAAATGTCCAAGGGGTAAAGTCCAAAAAATTCCCAGGGTGTGAAAGAAAATAGGGATGAAAGAATGTCAGTCAGTGGTCTTATGTATAACCAGCTGTGCGTGAAAGTGTGAGTGATACAGTCCTACCACACCGCAAGGTGCAGCAGATCATCAAGTGGAAAAGAAGCGAATCTCAGTCTCTCTAAGTCCAGGTGGGAAGGCTCGCCATCTATTTCACCGGAGGAATCCACCTCAGGAACAATTCAGCATACAAAAAAAACCTGACCTGTCAACAGACAGGGTCAGAAGAGCAATTCAAATATTAATTATGCTGTTCTAGCTATAATTCACAACTTAGGATTTTGTTTAAATCACATTCAACATAAATTTGCAATAAAAATACTCAATTTTGCAAAAATAAAACATCTCTCTTACATAAACTATGCATTAAACCAAGTAAAGTCAGTGCATATGCATATATGTCGCATATGCGACAATTATTAATCAAACAATTGAGATTAATTCAGTTTCTCAACGATAAAATGTGAAACAGACATGAACTAACTGAGACATACAACATGTGCTCACCGATCTCAGCGCATCACGGCCGAAGACAATGGCATAGTGTCTCTCGGTCGGAAAATGCAGGGCTCTAAATAACGTAACAGGACATGTTTTCTCTTTAATAACCGTAATACGACATGAAGGAAAAATAAACATAAGTTGCGCTTCAAGTGTTACCTTACTTCTGGAAGCAGATTGAGATGAACTTCCAGGCAGTTGATAGCAACCAGAGCTAACAAAGGCTAACAGTTTAGCTCCACGCGGTACTTTTTAAAGTCACCAGAAAAATGCAGCATTTGCCTGCTTACTCACTGTGGCTACTTTTAACATGAAAGGTAGCTGATAACCAGTGAACTTATGTGCAACACAGTTGGTTGCAACTTATATCTAATACTTTTTTTCCAGCTCAAAAGCTTCAGTCTCTCTTTTCTCCTGCCAGCACGCGACTACCTCCACACATAGCAGCAAACACAGAGCACGTAGGTGGGACATACAGCGGCAGACTGCTCTCCCATTGGTCAAAACATACTGGGACCTGTGCATTTCGATTGGTTGGGCAGGCTGTCCATCTCTCCTCATATCAGTCCTTAAAGTGGTACCCCCATTTTATGTGGGTTACACCCTCCCCTCTTGATGGTATGCCCGTCCCTGGGCATCTGCAGGGTGGCACTGAGTTACACTGCTTTGACCTTTCCAACATAATTACTAGTTGGATCTTCAAATCCATTTAAAGAGCTAGTCAATGCCTCACTTAGGCCTTGAAAAAGAGAATTCACCACCGTTATCAGAGGATTCCCAAGTGTCACATAATGCAGTCTCTTGGGCTTTGCTTGCAATCTGTTAGAACGACGAAGAGATGGCTCAGCATCTTGAAGTCCATTATTCTGGATCATCACAGGTTCAGGCTGTTCAGTAACAGGTCTGTTCACATCACTTAATCCTTCTTCACATGCTGCATCAGAGCTCATCCCATCATCTTGAGGAGCTTCCTCAGACTGCTGCAATTCTGAACTTTGAGGAAGTCCTTTGGCTGAGTCAAGCCCATGCAGTATGTTTGCTTCAGGTGAGTTGTCACGTTCAGGTGAGTTGTCACGGTCAGGTGAGTTGTCACGGTCAGGTGAGTTGTCACGTTCAGGTACATCCTGAATCATTCCTTCACCTTCCTCTACAAGGGATTTAGTGGCAGGAGGATCAGGTGGAAGTGAAACTGTAGGCACCTCTGGTTCTGCTGATTGTCTGACCACACAAGGAGGTTTACTCAACTTGTGAGTTTCATGTACTGGGACATATACATCGGACTTTGATGTAATGAGAGGGCGAAATGTCCAATCAGATACATCATCCATATCAGAGGGAATTTCATCTTCACCCTCGACAACGGAACACTGCCTTGTTCTGGGTCTCCTGTTTGGATGGGTTTTGACTGTCTCGGGTTCTGCAGCTGCTGACAGAAATCCACATGGGAGAAGCAAGTCACGATGTAGAGTTCGCACAGGTCCATCTTTACCCTCAGGTTTAACTGTGTAGACCGGCATTTCTCCAGCTCGCTTAAGGACAATATAAACATCCGTTTCCCACTTATCTGCCAGCTTATGTTTTCCACGCAGCTTCACATTTCGTACAAGAACTCTGTCTCCACTCTGCAATGTTGATTCAACCACTCGTCGGTCAAATCTGGCTTTGTTGCGACCTGCATTCTTTTGTGCATTATTTGTGGCAATCCGGTAGCTTTCTTCCAAACGAGATTTTAGGTTACCGACGTACTGGGAATGAGTCTGCTTAGTAGCATTAGTGGGCAACCTAAAGATTAAGTCAATGGGCAGTCTTGGTTGCCTCCCAAACATCAATTCATAGGGGGAAAATCCAGTCACGTCACTCTTCGTACAATTATAAGCATGTACCAGAGACTTGACGAAGTCTCTCCAGTGGAGTTTATCTGACCGATCCAGTGTCCCAAGCATCTGGAGAAGAGTGCGGTTGAATCTCTCAACCGGATTCCCTCTAGGGTGGTAGGGGGTTGTACGCACTTTCTTCATGCCAGTAAGTTCACAGAGTTCCTTGATGGTCTTTGATTCAAAGTCAGGACCCTGATCACTAAGAAGCTTTTCGGGAAAACCATAATGGACAATGAAGTTGTCCCAGAGACACTTTGCTACAGTCTGTGCTCGTTGATTTGGAGTTGGCACTGCCACAGCATACTTTGTGAAATGGTCAGTTATGACCAATACATCTTTCGTGTTTGAGCGATCTGGCTCTATTGATAAAAAGTCCATGCACACTAGTTCGAGAGGTCTGCAGGTCTTAATGTTTATCAATGGAGCAGCTTTCTCTGGAGGCATTTTTCGACGAATACATCGCTCACAAGATTTGACCATTTTTTCTATGGTCATGTGCATTTTCGGCCAATAAAATCTGGCCCTTGCCAAGTCTACTGTTCGTTCGACTCCAAGATGGCCCATATCATGATGAAGGCTTGTAAGTGCTGTGGCTCTTAGCTCCTCAGGGAGCACAAGCTGATATGAGGTGTTGGGACCATCTTGCCGCTTACGGTAGAGCACCCCGTTCTGTATTTCAAGCCGATTTAACTCTCTGAGTAACAGGGGAAGTTCTGGTAGCTCTAACCTAAGGCTGGGAGGTGGAGTTTCGCCAGTCTCCAAGAGTACAATCACTGCATTGATAGCAGGGTCCAATGTCTGCTTTTGCCTCAACTCCTCCTCAGAAATTGAGTGGGCAATGGGAAGCCCATCCACTTGCTCCTGTTGGAAGCAGTCAGGAATAGCTGTGGACTGGTGAGTGAGGGATTCAACTAAGGTCAACCCAGAAGTGGTGGATCCAACATTAGCTACGGCTGAGGTGACCATATGGCGCTCACAAATAGCCTGAATTACATCCAAGGGAACAGTCTCTGGACTCTCAGGGTTGCTCAGATGGTACAGTGTGAACTGCCGGATTCTCTCACTCTCCTTCTTAGATGCATAATCATCCTCTGGTGGACTGTGAGGACGACGCGAGAGCGCATCAGCATCCATATTTTGTTTTCCCGCTCTGTACTGAAGACTAAATGAATAGGTGGAAAGACTGGACAGCCACCTATACCCTGTTGCATCAAGCTTTGCAGAGGTCAAGATGTATGTAAGAGGGTTGCTGTCAGTCACTACTACAAAGTCTGTACCATATAGGTAGTCAGAGAATTTTTCCGTGACTGCCCACTTAAGGGCCAAAAACTCCAGCTTATGGGCTGGGTACTTTCTCTCACTCTTTGAAAGACCACGACTTGCAAAAGCTATGACCCTGGACTGTCCATCTTGTACCTGATATAAGGCAGCACCAAGGCCAATGGTACTGGCGTCCGTATGTAAAACATATGGAAGCTGGGGGTCTGCAAATCCCAAGATTGGAGCGGAGGTTAGCTTTGCTATTATTTGGTCAAAGGCCTCCTGACATTGAGGTGTCCAACGCTGACCAAAAGGTTCCTTTGGGTTGCGATACTCTGAATTTGCGTGTGTCCTTGGCTTGTTGTTCCGCTTCCTAATTGGTGGGTAGCCCGAGGTTAGTTCGTTAAGTGGTCTGACAATGATAGAGTAGCCCTGAATAAACCTTCGATAATATCCAGCAAATCCTAAAAAGGACTGAAGTTCCTTAAGATTTGTGGGGATAGGCCAGGTCTTTAAGGCCTCAACTTTGTCAGGGTCAGTCTCTACTCCTCTTGCGGAAACAATGTGACCAAGGTATTTTACCGAGGTCTGAAAGAATTTGCACTTTTCTGGTGCCAGTTTCAAGCCATATGACATCAGTCGTTGCAGGACATGTTTCAAACGCTGTTCATGTTCCTCCAGGGATGATGAGAAGACAATCAGGTCATCAATGAACACCAGAACCTCTTTGAGATTCATATCTCCTACACACTTCTCCATCAATCTCTGGAACGTCGAAGGCGCATTTGTGATCCCCTGGGGCATCCTATTAAATTCCCAAAATCCAAGTGGGCAAACAAATGCGGTCTTATTCTTGTCTGCTTCCTCCATCTCAACCTGGTAGTATCCAGACTTGAGGTCTAGGACCGAAAACCACTTAGAACCCGCAAGAGCACTGAATGCATCTTCCAATTTTGGAAGGGCATAAGCATCTTTGATGGTCTGCAGGTTCAGCTTTCTGTAGTCTACACACAGACGAACAGAGCCATTCTTTTTACGAACGACAACAATGGGGGAAGCAAACGGGGACTCAGATTCTCGTATAACACCAGAATCAAGGAGTTCCTGTAGATGTTGTCTCACAGCATCCACATCATTGGGGTGTATGGGACGTGCTCTTTGTTTAAAGGGTGTCTCATCACTGAGTTTGATATGGTGTTTGACTTTGTCAGTGTGTCCAAAGTCCAATTCGTTCTGAGAGAAGACATTTGGCATGTCGTTTAACATGTTTGTAACTCGCTCCTTCCATTCAGTGGGTAAGGGCGAATCTCCAAAATCAAAGCTCAGTTCTGAGGAAGACTTAGCTTGAAATTTAGAGCAGTCTGGTTCTCTGACAGTTTGCTCTTTGTGTAGCACTTGCAAGATAGCATTAACATCTGCCAAAGGTGTTTTGGGGGGTATGACAATGTCATGGTTGGTTTCATTTCTCACTACGACAGGGAGAAGACACTGACGTTTGCGTGGTAAAGTGACTGCAATTGCTGAAACTAGCAAGCCATTTGGTAGTGAAGAAGCTGAAGGATGTTCAAGGACAGCATCTCTTTGCATGTTCACGGGATTTACATTGACAGAGGCCTCCAGGACAACAGTCTGTCCTGCAGGAACGACTGCAGGCATCTTACCTGTCAGTTTTGCACAACCAAGGCTACCAGAGTTAAAGTTTCTTTGTCGCATCTCAAGTATTTGGAGAACTGCTTGATACCCATTAAACAAAGGCTGAAAGCTTCTGGTAATTAGCATAGAGGGCATCAAGGGTGTTTGTGCCTATGAGTACCTGCTCATGGGCTGTAGAGCGGAGATGGGGGATAACCAAGGCCAGAGTGTGAACATCAATATCAGAGCCTACAAACTCTTTAGGAAAGGTGATGGTAAGCTCAACATATCCTAAGTAAGGGACAGACTGGCCATTGGCACCCTCCACTTCAAGCAACTCATTTAAGGGATGAATGGTCAGATCTGCAAGATGTTCTTCATAAAAAGACTGGGGTACAGTTGTGACTTGTGAACCCGTGTCCAAAAGACAGTTTGTGTCTCTTCCTGCAATAGTTACTTGAGCTGTGGTCTTAGTTCCTACAAGGCCATGTGGAAATTTTGATCCTTCCACTTTAACGTTTTTAATGGCAGGTTTCAGGATTTTGGGACTGACATTGCGAGACTCCACTCCCATATGTCCCTCTATGGGAGTAGGCTTCAGTTTAAATGTGCCTCACTTCGAGAAGCATTAGAGGCTTCCCAAGCAGCCTGTTTTTCTTTCAGCTGTCTTTTCTTAGCTGCTACAAGGGAAGGGTTTGGCGCTTTATCACAAACTGAGACGACATGGCCATCCTCCCCACACTGGAAACAGTACCATGGACGTGGTCTACTGTTAGCTTTAAATGTGGAGGGATGCTGACTGGCCACTTTTGGTTTCACACCGTGGGTGTCAGGTGTGACGGACCTCGCTTTTTGCTGCTTAGGTTGTTTCGTCTTATGATTCTCAGATACAAGACTGTTAAGCTGAATGCTGAGGTCAGCAACTTGTTGCTTTAGCGTCTCAAGATCAGATTTGTCCACCAGATTATTGGTGGTGTGAGCGAGTTGCACGTGTGACGTGGCGTGCTGCTTTCTAGAGTTTTGGGCAGACTTAGCATGACTAAAATGCTGCCTCATGCGGCTCAGTTTTGCAGCCTGTTTATCTTCTTCTGTCCTAAGAAGAAGCAGCAGCTCTGCAAAGGAAGGTGGGTTTTCTTTTTTTTGTTCTAGCTGAAGATCGATTATTAGTGCATTCTCCCAACAACCTCGAATGAACTGCTTTAAGAGCTGTTGGTTAAAATCATGAGCGGACACACCACCACGTCTCATGGCTCTACTTAATGCAGTGTGCAGCCTCTGCAGGAAAACAGAAGCTCTCTCTCCATCATTTTGAAATGTGCTCATGAACCTAGCATGCAGCTCATCACCATCTTCGACTGTTCCGTAGGCAGAGTCAAGCAACTCAAGATAGGCAGAGGGTCTAGACTGTGGACTCAGATGTTTAATCATCTCGGAAGCAGGAGGAAGCAGACTGTCAAGTATACGATGTGTGCAGTGCAGATCAGACACAGAAGGATCTCTAATAAGGATTTCAACACTAGCTCGCCACGTATCATAATCTGCCTCATGGCTAGGACGTGGGCTCTTGCCCGAATAAGCCCTGAGTCTACCAGATGATGCGAACTGGGGTGAGCTCTCATTGCTGCGCACTACATGCTCAACAACTACTCGCTGAACAGCAGTTGGATTAACATCAATTATGGGGCTAGAAGCGGCCCCAGAAGAAGCTGGAAGAGTCTGTGAGGGGCTGAAATCAGTCAGGTTTTCACTGAAATTGGGAGAGGTAAGAGATTTACTTGCGTTATTTGGTGATGTCAAAACTGTGGAGTCTAGAGGTACACCTGATTGAGGGTCCTCAGAAAATGAAACGTCTCCCTTGCTGGTTAAGTCTTTCTGTGGAAGTGGGCTCTGTACAGTTGAGGATTCTGGACCAGTTTGAGATGACTGGGAAATAGCACTTCCTGCCGATGAAACCAGATTTTTAAGTTCTTCCTTTAACATCTCCTCTAATGAATTTCCACTCAGTTTGGCAATTTCACGGAGCTGTTCCATGTACATTTTAGTGGCTTTGTTTCTGGCATCAAGGGAGTAAACACTTCCTAAGGCCTTTAACTCATACACGATGCCTGCTTGGGTTGTACTTGGAAGCCGCAGAGGTAACAGTGGCTCCAATGTGTGCATGGCAGTCTCATGTGTAAACTCGATGATCATGTGCTTATGGTAATCTGACTCAGGATCGTCTAGACGAAAGTAACGGTTGATGGAACCATATTTTTGGAGGAAAGTGGACACTTCCTCATCAGTCTCTGATCCTGTGATCCCACTAACAACTACAGAATTGGGAATTCTGACGGATTCACTTAGCACAACATCCATTTTCTCTCTAGAAGTTATAGCTCAGATTAAGCACTTTTAAACACCACACACAAATTGTCTAGCACTTAAACACACACAACCATGCTCCTGGCTGGCTCGCCAAAGCTCTCACTGTAACACAGTAAGGGGAATTGTTGAAAAGAATATATCAATGGGCCAATAGGCTCGACTATAGGAGCACAGGGGTGTGTTCAAATGAGACACAGAGACAAGAATGTAACTCAAAAGAACCAGCCAACTTTAGTGACATAAACCATAAGGTTGACAAGCACAGGTTAAAGACACTTTACAATGGTAGAAAGGAAACTTACAAAAATTAAAAGAAAAGTAAAACACAAACTACTAAAGCAATGACTTGGCCAAGTGTTATTTTTGGTTTTCAATGTTCGGGTTTCAATGCTCGGGTTTCAATGCTCGGGTTTCAATGCTCGGGTGCACCCTAGTAACCTGACTCCTTAACTCTTATAGAAACAGATTACACAAATCCAATGCACATTCAAATGAAAATTTCACACTCTTTTCACATGTGGAGAATGCTCTACACAACAGCTCATTATTTAAAGTCCCAAATAAAAAATGTCCAAGGGGTAAAGTCCAAAAAATTCCCAGGGTGTGAAAGAAAATAGGGATGAAAGAATGTCAGTCAGTGGTCTTATGTATAACCAGCTGTGCGTGAAAGTGTGAGTGATACAGTCCTACCACACCGCAAGGTGCAGCAGATCATCAAGTGGAAAAGAAGCGAATCTCAGTCTCTCTAAGTCCAGGTGGGAAGGCTCGCCATCTATTTCACCGGAGGAATCCACCTCAGGAACAATTCAGCATACAAAAAAAACCTGACCTGTCAACAGACAGGGTCAGAAGAGCAATTCAAATATTAATTATGCTGTTCTAGCTATAATTCACAACTTAGGATTTTGTTTAAATCACATTCAACATAAATTTGCAATAAAAATACTCAATTTTGCAAAAATAAAACATCTCTCTTACATAAACTATGCATTAAACCAAGTAAAGTCAGTGCATATGCATATATGTCGCATATGCGACAATTATTAATCAAACAATTGAGATTAATTCAGTTTCTCAACGATAAAATGTGAAACAGACATGAACTAACTGAGACATACAACATGTGCTCACCGATCTCAGCGCATCACGGCCGAAGACAATGGCATAGTGTCTCTCGGTCGGAAAATGCAGGGCTCTAAATAACGTAACAGGACATGTTTTCTCTTTAATAACCGTAATACGACATGAAGGAAAAATAAACATAAGTTGCGCTTCAAGTGTTACCTTACTTCTGGAAGCAGATTGAGATGAACTTCCAGGCAGTTGATAGCAACCAGAGCTAACAAAGGCTAACAGTTTAGCTCCACGCGGTACTTTTTAAAGTCACCAGAAAAATGCAGCATTTGCCTGCTTACTCACTGTGGCTACTTTTAACATGAAAGGTAGCTGATAACCAGTGAACTTATGTGCAACACAGTTGGTTGCAACTTATATCTAATACTTTTTTTCCAGCTCAAAAGCTTCAGTCTCTCTTTTCTCCTGCCAGCACGCGACTACCTCCACACATAGCAGCAAACACAGAGCACGTAGGTGGGACATACAGCGGCAGACTGCTCTCCCATTGGTCAAAACATACTGGGACCTGTGCATTTCGATTGGTTGGGCAGGCTGTCCATCTCTCCTCATATCAGTCCTTAAAGTGGTACCCCCATTTTATGTGGGTTACAAAGGCAATGTATAAATCAGTGCTATGTAATCAGTTGTTGGCATGGCCAGTTAAATTGTTGTATTTGAGATATGTCAACTATTAAAGTTTTACATCTATTATCTATTACCTTTGGGTATATAATTTAGGTTTACCTGATAATTTAGTCTCTTCAGAGATTGAGTGTTTTTATCTACTGTTCAATTAAGCCAACAGTAAATCATGTAAAATTTCCGCTGATTTTGGGCTGATTTTGATGGAGATTGTAAAAATAATAATCTGGCTACCTCCGCTTCCAGGCTGACTGTAAAAAGACCTTATGATTAAAACATATGTGAATATATGAAGTTCGTTCCAGCACTCGTGCTCTAAGGCGTCTCTGCCAGACTGAGCCAATCTAACTGCCTTTATTTCTTTCACACTTATTCCAATTAAAAGATGACGTGCGATTAAAGGACAGCAATCTGTTTGCTAATGTGTACAGTGTGTGAGAGAGAGTATGTTTAACAGAGACAGAGAGAATTAAACAGCATGTGTCAGTTTATCAAGTGCTTCTTTGTCATGTCATTATTATCTTGGCCTGCTCGTGTGTGTGTGTGTGTGTGTGTGTGTTGTCTTTGCTATATTGGCTTATTTGATGCCTCCACTGGAGGGTTCTCAGTTCACTCATCGGGTTAATTGACCTCTGGAGATGTTTTTCTCCGCAGTTATAATGACTGTCTGGATTAAATGATGATTCTGCATTGGCCTTAGATCTGGAATTTGTAAGAGCTTTGATTTCTGAGGTGGTTCATTTTTTTTTAAATGAGATATTTGAGCTTTATTTTAAATGCCTTTGATGCATGTGTCTGAAGAAAAAAATACTGCCAATGTGAAACGCTACGTGAAAACTAGACCAACTGGCTTTTGCAGTGTGGAGGTTGTGAGGTTTCCATTTTTAAACGTGCATGATTTTGAGATCAAGGATCGATAGTTCCCCAAGACCCATGAAACATTCAAAGAGACACGATCACATCGAATTAGCTGTACTATAACTTTTTTTTTTTTGCCTGTCCCATTTGGTTCTTTAGCCATCAGAATTGTTGTCTGAAGACCAACAAGGATACCCAATGGATTTACTTTGCCAAATGGATCATCATGGCATTGCCGTATTGGTCCATTTGATCGACCTTTGTTTTTATTGTTTATTATATTTTATTTTCAGATGTTACAGACGGGACAGACATGAGTGAGGGATAGGAAAGGGAGAAAGAAAGAGGAAGGAAAAGAAAAACAGAAGGGGAGAGGGACAGTGAGAAAGGGGGGGAGAAAAAAAAATCTCCTGGATCACCTGTTGAGAGAGGCAGAATAGAAAACAAGCAAAAAAACAAAAAAACAAAAACCAAAGCAACATACTAAACACAACACCATCGCATTAATCTAGCTAAGTGTAAACAGCAGTAAATACTGAATATTCAATGTTGTTGTGCAGCATGCAGGACAGACAGCGCACAATGTGCTTTGAAGTAGCAGCCAAGAAAGGTGTAATTTAAGTCTACGAGCAGTGAACACCCGTGTGCACACCTGTGTGGATCAGCGCGCTTGTATTCAAATGGTTTCCACATGTAATGGTCTGCAAGAGGATGTAACGAGCCATAGCCCCGTCCCCCAGGGCATGAAGCAGGCATGGAGGAGACCCAGGCCCCAGACATCCAGAGGCTCCCAGAGCACGAGAGCCCAAAGAGGACCACCGGAGGGGCATCCGTGCCACCCTCATGGGAAGGGCTGAGGATCCCCAGACGAGGCGTCACCCAGCGGCCACCGAGCAGAAGCTAGAGGGGGCTGCACCGGCGTGCTCGCCGGCTCTGCCGGCAGCCAGCTGTGCCAGAGTGAACCGAGCCGCAGGCCCAGAGGCCAGAGGCCCGAGGGCCCCCCGCACCCCGGAGGAGGCCTGACCGAGCAACAGGCGCCAGGCCCCGCCAGGTAGCCACTGGGAGTGAGCCGGTACATACCTGAGTGCCCAGCCCCGGACACCAAGAACCACCAATGCACCGACCCCTAAGGGCATCAGTCACCGGCAGGGAGTGTGGTGAGGGGAGATAGGCCTTGGAGGGCCTGGGAGTTCCAAGAGAGGTGGAGTCTAAGACCTGACCTGACATATAGACAGTGTTGCCACAGTTACTTTGAAAAAGTAATATATTACGGACTACTGATTACTCCTTCCAAAAGTAACTTAGTTACTTTACTGATTACTTTATTTTTAAAGTAACTAAGTTAGATTACTAGTTACTTTATTAGTTACTTTCAGAAGCTGCCAATAACACTCCCCACTGCCTCAACATAAAAACATCAACCGATTTTGCCAATACTCACTTTATTGGAAGTGTATTTTAACAGTAATGTCAACAATATATCTCCTGACATTTGAAGTTGAACTTAAAACTTTTTTCCTGACAGAAATACTTGTTTGTATGAAAATAAAGACAGTCTTGTTACTTCACTTAACATAAATACTTTTTATAAAAAAACAAACAAACAAACAAAGAGTCTTTCTTGACTTCCCTTAAGATACTTTTTATACCATCCACATGTAAGCACTATTGTCCGCTTTTGTAACTTTGGACTAATCTTATGAAAAAAAAAAAAAAAAGAGACTGCAGGTCCAACTTAAATTGCCTTACTTCCTTGCAGGTAATTGTTTTAAGTTAATCAACTTGAAAACTTTAATAAGTTTATTAAGTGACTTTGATAAACTTAATTCAATTACTTGTAAATAGTTATTTAAATTGGATTCCCCATTCTCTGTTTTTTCAGTATATGTTGTCATCGCATGTTATGGGGGAAACAGTAGAGTGGAGCGAGTAAACCAGTGGTTGTACCTCATTAACAGAAGCTTCTCAAACCTTTTGTCAGAAAGTCGATTTCTTTTAGGCGTGAGCACCAAACCTCCCAGACTAAAAAGTCGCTCCACAGGAGCACTTGATGGGGTTGGAGTGTTATACTTTAAAAAAATTGTCTTTATGCTTGAAAATTTATGCAGAATCTGAAGGTCGTAGCCTGACATCAGGTAGTCCATGACTTCTTTTTCTGCAGAATAGGTCTCCTCCTCTGGCTCTGCCTCAAAAGTGAAAAAGTCCATCTCACCTTGGCTGCTAGATGTAGTAGCACTGGGCACACTGGCAGGGTTTTTTGCCAGAGGAGCAGTGGTGCAACACTCTGCTGTCAGAAGCTGTTTTACTCGCTCCCTCCTTCCTGCATCTCTCAGCCATCGGAGTTTGAATTTTGGACAACTGGCAGCTGCAAGAAGGGCATCTTTGTCATCCAGCACACCGGCGAAACGAGTCTGAATAGCCTAAAAAACATAATTGATATTTTTATGCCTACAATTTATTATGTTATTGAATTATTTGCAAACCATGCCTAATATGAGATCAGTATTATGGATTTATTTTGTTTTAGGTTACTTGTAAACATTTTAATTGTTTTAATCTTATTTTTCAATGATAATTAATATTCTGTTCCATGTTTGTGAATTGTATGAAGCAAAAAATCTGACTAATTTCAAGATAGAGCGTACCTGTACAATGGCATCTGGAAGGCCTGCAGTCATCCTGGAGAGGTCATCTTTCACAGCCTGGGTCTTCTGCATCAGAACTTCAAGTGTTGGTAGTAAAGTTCCATATGGACAGTCGCCTTGTAAAATGTCCAGTGCTGCAGTCAGAGGTTTCATGGCCATGCAGTACTCATGCAGGAACTGGTATTCTTGATCTTTGAAGCACTTCAGTCCTAGCTTTGTGCACAGAGTATTCAGCTCACCCATGGGGATTTCTGCAATTCTCTTTACAGCATCAAAAAAGGAATTCCACCTTGTGGATGTTGGTATTAGGAGCTTTCTTTTGCTGATTTCTTCCACTGTTTCTGATGCAAGTGTAGATCTACTCGATTTGGTCCAAAGAGCTGTGCATTTTGCTGTGCTGCTCCTATACACAGCCCTGCTCTCTGCATTGGTTGTTAAATGTTTCTCCACATCACGTGTGCAAATTATGTTGATGGTGTGCGAAGCACACCTGCGGTGCGGGGGAAGAGACAGCTGACCATCACTTTCATTCTCAGCCGAGAGGATTTCTGACAGATCAGAAAAAGTGACATCATCGTCTTTGGGGATGGACTCTTCCTCCTCCGTCTCATCATCGGACTCCGTGACAGGATGATAAACTTGAAACGCCTTAACAAAGTTGGATCCATTATCAGTAACTGTTGCAACTACTTTGTTGAGTAATCCATAAGAGGAGTGGATGTTTTCGATTTCTGTACCAATGACATCATACGTGTGTCTACCACGAATTCGCCTACATGCTAATGCAACCTTGTGACGCTCTAATGTGGTTCTACTGATCCAGTGGAGCGTTACTCCCATATAGCTTCTGTTGTTAGCAGTCCAAATATCCGCGGTAGTTGAAACAAAGTCAATCTCATTCAGTGTGGCCTTCAAATTTCTCTCCATTTCTGTAAACTCCTTCTCCAAGTAAGAAGTAAAAGTCGTTCGGTGAGGCAGCTCGGCATTAACAGAAGTAGGGATCTTTTTTATTATGGCACGAAACGAGGGCGAGTCAACAGTGTTTATAGGTAGCATTTCTTCTACAATATACTGCGCGACCAACTTCTTCAATTCTTCATCACTTACTGGTTTTGCACCAAAGTCCAACTTTTGTTGTTTGGGGGGTGTAGGACCTTCTGCGGAAGTCACGGCTCTCTGCTTCGGACCACTTGGTGGGACTCTCTCTGTGAGTTTGACTGTGCTGTGCTGCGACTCCAAATGTTTCTTTAAGTTTGACGTAGTGTTTTTGAAGGTAGATAACACTTTTTCGCCAACACAGAGTGTACAACGAACCTTAATATTTAAATCTTTAGTTGACAGAAACTCAAAATAGTGACCATATTTCCAGCTAAAGAACGAACATCTCTCTCCCTCCATTGTTGTTTACACTTTTTTACGTCGCTGGCTGCTTGTGAGCGGGAAACGTGACCTGTCGCTTATGTGACGTTTCACGACACGTATGCGTTTGTCATCCGCTGAGACGAAAAGAAAAAACCAAATCTTTTTGCTTAAAAAAAATAGTAACGCACAGTGGTTTGGACAAGTAACTTTAATCTGACTACTGTTATGGAAATAGTAACGCGTTAGATTAGTCGTTACTGAAAAAGGGGTCATATTCGGAGTAACGCGTTACTAAGCAACGCGTTACCGGCATCACTGCATATAGACACAGACAAACAGGCACACACAGACACAAACATGCATTCCCACCCTCATGCACACATATACAAACACTCAGCACTCACCCAATGTAAGGATTGACATAAATGGACATGTACACACAATCACACTCCCCAAACATACTCTATACCCCGGGTCCAGGTACCCTCGCCCCCAGAGGGGGAAACAGAACCCAGGCCCAAGAGATGTTACCCTTCTCCCCGGGGTGGAGGCAAGCAGACCGTCCCAGGCTCCGCAGCAGCAGGGAGGCCAATCGGACAGCTAACATCTCCTCCCAGACCCCCCGCCCCAATGGCTAGCAGAGAATGGGGGTGTGTGAAGACCCCATACCTTATAGCTGTACTATAACTAAATGTAGCTGACTTGAATAGACTTGGGCAAACAATGGTGGAAAAGTTAAGTATGTAAACATAATAAATAATGCAAATGATAAGTGAAGCAGAGCCGATAGGAGTGCGTTCATGCCATTGTGGTTCTTCATACATTGTTTGCTTCTTTGTTTGTTTTAATAAAAAAATGTTAAAACCAGAGCTACCAAGCTCTTGTTCTTCTTCTTCTGGTTCTTATAGGCACTTTTGCTATATTGGGATTCATACACTCATTGCAGCAGGCCTCAAAACTCTGTTGTCGTGTGTGCATGTGAGATTTCAGGCAGTGCATGTTTTTTTGTTTTAGCCAGTGGTCATTTAAATTGAACTTCAGACACGTCTGTAACTTGTGAAGTGCTTGGCTATCTCAAAGTCGTCAAAATGAAACGGACACCGAGCGTCCAATCCAGGAGACACAATTGGGGCCTGTCTCAAAAGTGACAAATATGGAGTACATTGCAGCAAAGACTAGAGATTGTTTGAAGATTGATGGCGCACAGCGAGCAGCGACGGTACAGTGGCTTCTTGTCAATGGTAAAAAGAAATACATGAGAGAAATAGTCTCTGATAATCACAAATGCAAATGAGACAGCTGCTGTGTTTGGACTTGGTCTAAAAATACATTTTTGTGTTCACTGTTTTTCTGAAAAGCACGTCACTGATACTCAGGTTTCCATAGAAGTTGTTCATCAAGCTGATACAAAAATAATATGTAGGTTTTGAGATATTATTGACGTTAAAAGGGAAATTAATAATCCAACCTAATAAAGTCTGAAAGAAGTTGATGCTGCTGATACCAAAATGTGTGAGCAGTGGATTTTTGAGAACCTTGTTGAAGCTGGTGCTGCACCAGGGTTTGAAACATTAATGTGACTGAACAAAGTTTTAGTTTGACTGACTTGTTAGAGGGCAATCTTAATCTTCACACCTAAAGAAACTCTGAAAATACGATTTGCAGGCACAAACTGTGAAAATGAATTTGATATGCATATAAACTAACGAACTGTCAGCATTTCACGGCTTCACTACTGTGCAAAAGTGTCAAGCCACCTTTCATTTCATTTTTTTTATTATTTAGCTTCCAAACTGCTAGACTGCTATACATTTTTAAAGTGGACTTCAGCAGTAGTATCTATGAAGAATACCAAAAACACCACAGTTTGGCAGGCATGAAATTGTATTTTTGAACCAACAGGGTGATTACTAAGGAGCTATGAGAGAAAAACCTTTCATATAGATATGGCGTGCAGTGTGCCCTTAAAGAAATTTGAGGAAACTGGAACAGTGGAGGTCAAAAGAAGAAGTGGCAGACCTAAAAAGCTGATGAAAAGTGTCTGAATTCACACCCTTAAGAAATAGGGGGGAAAATCCAGCAAAGGCCTGTCAGTAAACATGAGATTTGACCCTTGAGCTGATCCATCTTCTGTTTCACCGATGCTTCATCAGAAATGTTCTCAATGGACGAGTGGCTGTCGAAAAAGCCATGTGTAAGGAGGGAAAACAGAGGGAAAAAGGTGAGGTATGCCAAACTAAACAATGACTCAAAATCAGTGTCAACAGGTCTTATATAGTAAGTGTCCACAGCCATCTGTGAAACATGGCAGAGGCTCTTTCATGGAGCATTTCTAATTTTCCAAGCAGCACATAAAGAAATGAGGGGTGGCTCAAAACATTTGCACAGTGCTATAGATTACAGTTACATAACTGTAAATAACCTTAAAAGACATGATATGTGTCTGAGAGTAATGTAACTATATAAAGTAACTTTCAAATTCATCAGCTAAGTTGGAAACGATATTATATTCTCAGAACAAACAGGCATGTCTTGCTTAGGTCCAGACTTGGCTTGATAATCACCAGGTGATCATTTTCCACCAAAAAATGAATATGCAGTGTTTCAGAACACAACTCTTCATTTGTTTTGTTCACGTGTAGATAAATTTTATATGAGCGATATTAAAAGGTCTGAGCATCAATGATTAATAGTCATTGTGCTGTAATGTAGGTTAGGGCCCGTGAGGCTTGCGAGCTGGAACGTAAAACAAACAAATCATTCTCCATAAAGGAAAACATCTCTTAACACCCTCTCCACTTTCGCCTGCCTTGCGCCGACCTGTATTCCCAGTAAGAAAATGATCTATGATCACGACGTCATGAGGGCTTTTTTTAAAATTTGTTTTACTTGTTTACATTTGTCAGAGGCACTCTCAAGGACAGTATGTGTGTTTCATGATGTTAAATCAGTGTGCGCTCGTCCGCGCGCACTCACTCAGAGGCATTCACAGCTACACAATCAAAGAAACAAACTAATGAAGTCTTTCTGAAACAAACAACTTGATTAAGACCCAGGAGGGGAGAGAATCAGGTGTGAACACTGTGGGTCATGAAATCATGTGTGAACCAATGCCAGAGCTGTGTTTTTAAAGATGCGGCTTGTCTGCTTTTAAGAAGCACTCCACATCCTGTGGGAGTTTGTTTGGGCATGTTGTCTCCAACATGGCTCCTCTCTACCTGGTTATCAACTCCTGGCTACGCACACTAGCGGGAGAGATGAGCATGCTTTGCCTTTGGGAGGCACATGTCTGTTTTGCTTGAAGCTGCATTTCTTCAGTGTCTACTGAGCAGTACTCTTCCTTTCCTTGTCTTCAGAAGAGAGAAGTAAACCCTGCTTATAAGGGAAACAACACAAAAAGCGAAACAACACATATTTTTTACTATAGAAACATTTGTTTAGTGATAATTAGATGTGATGCTGTAGTTTACCAGAAGCTCATCTTTACTTTTATACCAGTTCTCGGGAATGTACTTTGATCCGCTTTAAACATTTAAACAAATTGCATTTTAATTGTGCATATATGCTTAGCAGTAATATTCTCAGTCTTCTTAACTGTTATTTTCACTGCTCCAGTAGTCTGTCCCCAGGAATGCAATCAAAACTAAAGGCACTCCACAGTGATTTATTTTACTCGTGTCAGTTTGGTGTTAGAGGAAAAAGAATGAGCTGAGTCGATTTACTTTATTATGCTGTAAAGACCCACCAGTCCTTCAGAAGACTGTAACAGTAAATTTGTAACTTACATGGTGATAATAATTCAGTCAAAGTTACAGAGCTTGTTTCAGCCCGCCTGTGCATTTACAGTTGTTGGTCTTATTTCCCATGTTGTAAAGTTGTTTTTCCATCTTCAGTACTGCTCAGCGCATCTAAGCACATAATTTCAAGTAAAGCTTTGCTTTACCTGGTATTGTTTAGCAAGGCCATTGCTTTTCTAATGGCTCGGGTGACAAGTAACCAACTTGTCACCCAGAGCTTGAGTGGATACCACAGGTCGCTTGGTGGGAGGCAGCCTGTCCCCAAACTGTTGTAGTCTGACTGAGACTGACTGGAATCACTCTCAGACAGAGTGGCAAAGGTTTGTGAATAAATAAAATGCTAGAATTAATCTGCATCATCATCTGGTTGCCAGCTGGTTGGATTCTGTTTAAATTATTTTATTAAAACAAAGTTACAGCACGCCTATATTTTAATGCAGTTAAATTGCCATTTCACAGCAACTACACCACTACTTATAGAGGAAAGTGTGTTTCACATTTGAGGTTCTGACTGATTTCTGAATGTAAATAGCTAATGTGCATTTCTGCTTAAAGAGTTTCACATGTTCTCCCCGTGTCCGTGTGAGTCCTCTCTCTGTGGTCTGGCTTCCTTCCCCAGTCCGGATACATGCTGTTAGCGGGCTTAGGTTAGTTGGTGATTCTAAATTATCTGTGGGTGTGAATGTGAGTGTAAGTGGTTGTCTGTCTCTCTGTGCTGGCCCTTCAACAGTCTGGCTACCTGTCCAAAGAGTATCCTGGCTCTTGTACTATGATAACCTCCATCCCCACTGTGACCCTGAATTGGACAAGTGGAAGAAAATGGATGGATCACAATAGATTTGCAACAGATCTGGGGACTGCAGATTTATCAGAGTTTGGTGTATTATCACAAACAGACTGCATGTAATGGCCAACTTGAGCCCATTTGATTGCAAACTGACTGTTTCCACCTTATTGCCATCTTGACTAACCCAAGATGTTTTGAGGACAGCAGTTGACAGACCTGTTCCCCGTCTCTCAAGCAACTGTTTCCAAACAAGAAAACTTCATTTAACACGGTCACAATAAACATGGTTGTGTCTCCAACCACTGTTTAAACTAGTGTGACTGTAGCACAATAGTGCTTTCATCTTCTTTCTTCAGGTAATAACATAAACAGTACTGTATTACAGGTTAAACACATTTTTGATGTGATCAAAGTTAAGAAACTACAATGATGGGAACATATCATTTCCTGATTCTCAACTGACTTTAAAAAATGTGTACATCCTTCCATTTAGTGTCGCAGAGCCCTCTCAGTCCGAGAAAAACTACTAAAGAAAGCTGGGAGTGAGCATCAGCTGACACACACAGTACAAAGAGTAAAAAGTCCATTAGAGATAGAGAGGCCAACACAGTACTCGGGAGAAACTTCCAGAAAGGTTTGTGATCGGTTGGCCGTTAAAGAATTTTTCACTCATGGGGTCTATAGCTGGTGGTGGCGTGGTTACCATGGAAACTGACATTCCCTTGAAGGTACTTGGCAGCCACTGGCAATCGTTGAGCTTGGGTAATGGTTTGAAATTCTCTGTAAAGTGGCTCAGAGGTTGAGATTAAATTCAAACTGTTGGCAGTGGACTCACGCAGTGACTTATCACATTGTTGTAGAGTGAATGATGCCCTTTAGAGAGGGGGAGATATAGTATCTGTATCTGCAACCTGTTGCTCGCATCATCACATTTTTTAATTTTGGCTCCTTCGTTTCTGGCTGCCTCGTTCAAAAAACACCCCAAAACACCACTCCTTGCATCGTCAGTCACTGAACTTTCATTCATTGATTAGTCAGATGCGATCACGCACTGCTGTTACATCCACTGTTGCACAAAATTTGCATTAGTTCTGTGCAGATACGCAAAATATTAACTGTTAACATAGCAGCATGTGCAGCACATTTTTTCACTGCCAACCACCCTCCTCTTCCAATTTTGCCACAGGCCTTTGCTCCATCTGAATGAGTTCTCCTTAACAACTGCTGAAATGATTATGCCTCCAAGCGCAGAACACTCCAGCCGTATGTGGCAGGTAGTGTGAAGACATGCTGCTGACGGTCCTGTGAATGTCAGCAGCTGAAAAGGATCAGCCGTGCGAAGCATCAGCCTCACACCTCTGCTTGCATCACCTGCTCATGCAGAAAATATGAAATATTATTACTGTGTGTGCTCGTTTTTCTTGTTTTGCTCGCTTGTTTGCTTGGTTTTTTTTTTTTATCTCTTCACACATGAAGAGAGTGTAAAGTGCTTTTCTACTGACCAAGTACATGACTATATGTTCGCAAGATTATAAGAACTCAGCTCTTAGCAGAACGTTTGTATTGGTAAACTAAAACAGAAGTACTCAGGCATGATGTTTTTGCTATATGAGCCATAAAGCTTGTTAGCTTTGGGGTCCCTATAGGGGTAAAAGAACTTTAATCCTGTAACATGAAGGTCTTTTATATGTATTTTTAGCAACACATAAACCTGTACGGGAAAAGCATACACATCTTATTGTGTTTATGTGTGCGTATCCGTAGAAGATTGTTAAGCTTATTTGTATGCTGCAGAAGCTCCTGTTGTTTCTAGGGCTCCTGTAGCCTGGGTGGTCAGTCTCTCTCTGTTCAGCTTGAAAGCATCAAAGGTTTTCAGCAGAGGACAGATTGAAACTGCCAGTGTTGCCTCTTTTCAAAATACTCTGAATGCAGCTACAGTGTGGGACAATGACGCAGTGTTTTGCATGAAAGGAAGAGATATCTTAGAAAGTGAATCTTTGAAATTGAAAAGTGTGAGAAGTCTCGTGAAAGTAGCAAAGGGACAAAAATGCCCAGTTAACCCCGCACACACGCAATCACTCCCCCCCCCCCCCCCCCCCTTTCTCTCTCTGAGGATGTTGTGTCAGTTAAGAGCTTTCATCACTGATTATAGCGTTCAAAGCCCTTTAAGCGAAGGTAAAGATCTCAGACACTCACTGCAGCTTAGCAGATCGTGTCAATCCAGCACCGGACCGTTTCACTGAGACGGCAGATGCAGCGGGCATCTGTTTGCACGTTGTACATACCGACTGGATGACAGGCTTCTTCCATCAGCTTCAGAACAGAAAGCAGTAATTGGGGGCACGGTGATTGCAGGGAATGTGTTGTTTCACTGGCGCAGTTGGTGGATACATATTGGTGTTTTGAGGTGTATAAAAACTGAATCCATAATAGGTTTAAGAATTAAGAAGTCTTTAACTTTAACAGTCCTTTAACGAAAATCAACGAGCAACAAAATCAACACCGGTTCAATGTGATGATGAACTTAGAAACAATGAACTTAGCGGTCTGTCAAGTGCAATTGCGCTCACCTTCAATTTCCAGGTGGAATTGAAGAGCAGCTCATTATCTTCTGAGAAGATGATGCAAAAAACAAATTTCTGATTTGCGGTTTGATTGCCTGCATGTTCTCAGTTCTTTGGAAAGGAAGTTCTTTTAAATGTGTGTGTTGCATCAGGGAACATGTGACATTATGTTTATCACATGCAAATGTTTTTTTTTTTTTTTTTTTGTAGATATGCATCCATGCTCAATAATTACTTTATGCATACTGCCGGGGAAGGATTTAATTAACTGCCCCCCATGTCAGGGTAGATAATTAGCCAATAACACACATGCACAAACACACACTTTCTCTCTTATGCACACAAAGATTAAGTCACAATATTTGAGACTTGAATGCCACTGGCTTACTTGCTGCCACAGGAACCTAAAGTCTTGAGTAGCAGTTGCAGGAATATCAAGAAAAGATGCAAGAAGCAACTGAGCATGGCGCAGGTTCTGTCTGCCTGCAGAGAGATGCTAATGTTGATTTCTCTGTTTCATCAGTGTGATGGTGCACTGTGTGATTGCCTCAGCTACACTAATGCTCACTCACAAAACACAACAGTAATTATGCCTTCTTTATTGTCTTTTCTCTCTCTCCGCAGGTTCAAGGTTTGATCTACACACAGGAAAAGGTAAAAAAAAGAGCTCAACTTATTTCCAGATCTCTGTCTTTGCTCTTTTATTCCCTTCCTGCACACAGGGGGAGACTGGGTGATTAGCAAGCATTAGTCTGTATCTCTGTTTGTGTGTTTTCAGGTTTTGTATGTGTGTGGATGGATATAACCGAATTATTTGGGAGATCTGTGGACTAGTTTGCCTTTGTTTTCACTGCACACACACACACACACACAGACACGCACATGCACGCACATAGCTCAGCAGGCTGTTGTCCTAATCACGGTGAACATAAAATGTGGATTAGTGGCTGATGGTATCAGTCATAATCACACACAAACAAATGCTCCAGCACATAGGCACCTGAAAGCAGCACGTTTTAGGTCTTCACGTCGTTGCCGATCACCCGTTTCAGTTTCTAAATATAATTCTGTTAAGTTTTTTTGAAAGGCCCGATTCTGTGACACTCAACAGGACATTTCTCCCAAGTGATTTCTCTAAACGCGTGAGCATAACTGAACATCAGCATTTTATCTGTCCTCAGAGTCATTGTGTTGTTTATGATGACAAATATAGCCGTTTTTTGGATTTTGCTATCCAGGCAGTATTTGATCATTATCGTGATGGTGCACAGCTCTTTTTGGTCTATTTCTGGCAGATGGAGTCTGTAACGGTTTATGTCTGTGGCCTTCCCTCTGTAGATCACAGAGTATTTTAGTCCAGAATAATCCCCACCATCTGCTATCTCCTCTACTACATTTAAGTGCTTACTATCTCTCTGTCTATCCGTCACTCTTTCCTATTGCTTTTCTTCTTTCTGTTTTTTCTTTCAGTATTTCCCTGTGATCCCTCCCAGCTTTTTTTTTTAAATGTCATGACCCTCTTCCTCCCACATTCAGCCTTTCAATCTCAGCCATGTCCCAATCTGACTGCTCCTTCTTTCTCATGGGTTTTTAATTTTTCTATCTTATTGGTTTTGAGTTTTCCAGTTAGTTATTTTTATATTATAGCTCTATATTTTGCATTTGTTGTCATTCAGGCTTTTGTTATTATGCGATTAAGTCATTGTTCATCATCACTAGCTGGTTCCTTCTCTCGTGTCTAGTTTCCTGTGTTAGTTATTGGTGTCTCTCTGTGAAGTCAGTCTTGTCTTCATGTTAATTTGTATGCCTGTCATGTCTCTGTGTTGTCTATCATGTTTGTTTATGAAAGTCAAGTTTGCTGTCGCTCTCTCGTGCACTCTCTTCCTCTGTCTCTCTCTCTCGTCCCTTGCTCTTTAGCTTTCTCTCTCTGTCTTTCAGCTCTGTCTGCTATGTGCGTGCTTTTGTCTTCCCACATCAAGTTGTGTGTCTTCATGAGTGTTTCTCTCCAGTCCCTGTATCAAGCCTACATGTCTAAGTGTGCTACTTCCTGTTTTACTTTGATAGTCTTCTGCCTCGCCTGTATCATGTTTTTTTCTACGCATACTGTTTTTCCTCACTTGTTTCTTGTGCTTCCTGTTAGCATAGCTTTACATCTGTCTTGTTCTTTCTGGATGTGTCCACTCCTTTGCTTTCCCTTATTTATCCCGTCCATGCTACACAGGCAGTTAAATCTTAATCTGGGCTTGCATGAAAAAATGCATCCTCTAGTTTGTAACTGAAAAGTCCTAAAAATCCACTCTATTAGAAATGTAAAGAACTACATTTATTTCCCCATTATGTGCATTGGTCGCTGTAAGTCAAGAGGTTAAGTGGGTTAGGAAGGTTGGTGGTTCAATCCCTGGCTACTTTTGTCTACATGCCAAATATCCTTGGGCAAGATATTAACCCCAAGTTGCTCTCCGATGCATGTGAATGTGTGTGAATGTTAGATAGAAAGCACTTAAACATAGAAAAAGCACTTCTATGACTGGGTGTGAATAGGTGAATCAAGTATGTTCTATTAAATTCTTTGAGTGCTCTGGGAGAGTAGAAGAATCAGTCTATTCCCCATTTATTCCAGCAAAACATCTCTGAAGGTTACACTCATCATTTGTATATCCATTGAAATAATTTATGAAGGCTTTTCCTAACTTCTTCATAACTACACGTCCACGCTCCCTTTAAGCCAACTTTTTCTTCTTCTGTTCTCTGTCCCTGGCCTGGTTCTGTAAAAAGAAGAGGAAAAAATAACAACATTTAAAATTACCACTGAAATAAAATTGAAATTCTCAAATCTGTTAGGGTGCCTGAATCTACTCCACAGTATGAGAGTGCACGGCACTCAAAGCAAGCAAGCAAAGTTCTGCAACAACAATGATTATAGCAAGGTATTTGTATTCAGTAAATATACCCTCATTTCCTGCTTATTGTGGGCCATAACAGTGAACTTAGTCATTCAATAATACAGTAGGCTATATAAAACAGTGTTATTTATATATGTCTCTGTTAAAAGGTGCATATGGGTGTTCAGGTAGCAAATTAAAATGTCATCCTCTTATTTCCTTTTTCGTATTTCCTACTGCAGAGTTGCTTGTGGCAAACTGGGACTTGAGTTTGTCTGTTTTCAAAGAGAAAGTAGTCCCTTTTGCAACTGAAGGGCAGAACGTTTTGGTGAATGTTCTCTGTTTATAGTTACAATCGCTTTCTTCAGTTTCACTGCTGCTTGGCGAGTAGTTTGTAGACAAGTTGGCATCTTGCATGAAAACCCCTGGAGACAGCAGTAACCTGCTAGTGATCAAAGCAATCGCACAGAGGTTTTCCGTCCAGCATCACACACAGCAGGGACTACTAGCAACTGGCAGTAACCTCCAGCAACCACCTGCCAACCAATGGCCTGAGGTTACCAGGGGGTCTCTAGGCCTGTGTGAATTTCTTAATTACTGCCAACAACCTCCAGTAACCACTCCCCAATTAGTTGGAGAATACACATTTGGTTGTCAGATAATTCCTCAACAGTTTCTATACTTGTGTGACTGGGGCACACGTTGGGACTGTACTGTTCACTTTTACTTTAACCTTAAGCAAAGAAAAGCAAGTTTAACATGACTTAATTAATGAAAAAGCTGTTTTGGTCAACATCCAAAAACTGCAGAGTACTGCAGAGCAAAGCGGTGGATACAATTTTGAATCAGATGGAGCAGGTTGGTGACACTGCTGTGTTTACAGCCAGAGCTGCGACTATATTAAAGAAATCCCCTCATGTCGATGACAAACAGATGCAGTAACTGCTGGAAACTAAGCATTTAAAGCAGATTGACCAGATTATAACAATCAAGCAAAGACTGTGGCGATATCTTTGAACACTCCAACAATACAGACCCACTCTACCATACCTGAGAAACAGATCAGACAGTGTCAAGGTGATGAGATGAAATACTTCTTTTGTGATTTTAATACGTCTAAACGTGTTCGTTGAATTAAGCATGAGGGATATTATGTTTTAAGGTTAGAGAAAGAGACCTCACTGAAACCACAATGGTAAAAAAAACGAATCTACTCACTTGAAAAATCTAATATGAAATGTGGAAGACCGTCGTCTTCCTCTACAAGCACCACTAACATGCCCAGGGAAAAGGCACTTGACTCTCAGCTACTCCACTTCCATTGTTCTGTGGCAAATGGTACATGACTACTGTAGAAATCCTCAAGTGTGCACAACTGCATCCCTTTTCCCTCTCTGCTCCCTTCTCCCCGACTGAGGCTCTAAGTGAGACTGAGCTCTTTGTCAAATTATACAGCTCAGAACATGACAACAACATTTCACTTAGCGCACCGACACGAGCGTTTGTGACACTCAGGATCTCTACAGAGAGAAATTCAGTGTGCTGTAATGCAGAGAGCAGAGTACACGGTTTAGGCTCCTTGATGTAGTCGCATAATAGTGTGCTGCGTCTGTCTCGCAAACAGCAGCGATTACAACGGAGGCAACCGAAATACACACAGGTATGACATCAGCGTTGGTGACTTGGTTGTCAGCCATGTACAGCACATCTCTGTACCAGCACACAGCTGGATTAACAATGCCTTGAATGGATTAGTGGGAGTTTGTGTGTGTGTGTGTGTGTGTGCGTGTTTGTGTGTGTGAAAGTGAGAGAGTCAGACTGAATGATAAAACATGATGGTGACTCCTGTGTCAAGTGGGTATTTGACAAAGCCGGATACCTTAAACAGATACTGATAATACCCCGAGATCATCGTATTTTGGCTCCACTGTTAATGACATCACAAAACCATGCCCTCCACTTGTACACGCAAGCTCACACACAAACACACACACGCACGAACACACACAGCGTGCAAAGCAAATCATATCTTCGTCATCTGACCTAAATCCATTAGCACTAGGAGTCACAACCTCTTCCTCCCATTCCTCTCCCTCAATTTCCTGCTCTTCCGCTTCATCCTCTCTCATTTTTTCCCCTTTTGTGGCCCTTTACCTGGCCGAACAGCCGAATTGGACATACAGGTGTTTTACCTGTATGTCCAGTCTTCATGCTACTCAGACTGACACATTTATCAATTTTTACCATTCTGCAGTGATAAGATTCAGGCACAGAGCTTAATATGTGATGGTAAATATAACTCTCTTGAATATATTTGTCTTTTAAAGCATATGAAAAACCGTTTGTGTGTATGCATGTGTGCTTGCATATGGGTGTACATGACAGGATTGCCAGCTGGGCCATTTATGCTAAACTGCAAGTGTCTCTGCTGCTGTAAATTGCTTTGGATTGCTGTTAATAGCTACTTTTGCCTTTTGCCTGTGAGACCAATATTAAAATCTGCCATGATGTCATTCTTCTGTTGCCCTTTCATCCTCACTGCTGCAATATGTTTCTTGGATTACTGGATTTGAACGTCGCATAGTGCTCTAAGAATGTCAGTAATGAATATAAGGCGTGCAAGCTGCTTGACTATTCAAAACGCTCCTAATTGAAATGCTGAAAAGACGGCTCTGGCTAATCAGCTTAGAGATGTAGTCCACAGCTGACAGATAATAAAGAGGATCTGGGTGCTGAAGAGTCTATTACCACCCCTGTAATGAGAGTTCATATAATATCAGTCGAGGACAATGGAAGAACGGGGAAGTTGGGAGCGAGTGGGAGGCTGGGAGAAGTATAGGATTGCGGGAAGAATGAAGAGGTGGCTCCCATTGTTCAAATTTAAAAGATGTAACTTAGGCGACGAGGAGATATGATCAGGGATCTCAAACTGAGTGCGGGCACATGTCCGCACTAATGACCAATGGACTGAAGGTAAAGAAAATAACTTGCGGACCTCTTTTTTTTGCATGTGACAATGTGAAAAAAGGATAGTGTGGATGAAGTTCTTAAATTTGACCCAGTGTCTGTCAAAAGGCTAAAAGCCATGGCCTCCAGTTTACAGTTCGTTTAAAAAAACCAAAAAGGCAAAACACCAAATGGAACAACTTTTCTCCTTTTCTAGCCTTCAAACCTTTCTAACCTTCTTAACCTTCAAAATAAAACAGGAAGAAGTGCAAAAAGGACAAAGAACAAAGAACTCAGATCAAGCAAAACACACAGAAGGAGCAGGCATGGAAAAGAAAATCTTTGAGCGGTGTCAGAGCAAAGCTGTAAGGATTACAACAGAAACCATAAATCCCACACAAAGACGATGCTAGTCGCTCAACAAACAGGGTTTTATAAAAACATTTGGGCTCATTGTTTAGCTGCTTGTCCCACAACTTTACTGTTTGGTTCACTTTGAACTTTTTTTAGTACCTGGTCAAGTCAAGATAGTAGACAAGACACGGTTAACAATTTGTTGGTGAGCATTCGGGAGTACTGAGCAGCTAAAAAAGTCCCAGATGTTTCCCTCTGGAGTTTTGGACACTACTACAGCAGAGTTAAAAGCAGGTAATTATTGTTGTGTTTTAGCAGGTTGCCAAGAAAATGAATGTGACTGAAAAGAAATGTCAGCTTCCCAAGTGCTTCCAAAGAAGTGATGGGATTTTTTTTCTAATCACACAGTTTTATATCTGGGGATAGCTAAATATAGACACCTTGAAATGCATGCTCACAATGTGTTTTATTTCTATTTGACTTACAGGATAAAATCACCTTACTGATACGGGGTCACATTAACAAGACATTAAAATTTGTCTTGCATCCACCAAGGTCTTCAAGGTCAACATATAAAAAGTACCACATAAAGATTTAAATTATCGTATCGCATTTGAACTCTGACCCCAACAGATCAATCTGAAGGTCAAAGTGATAATTATTCTATGTAAATCAATTTAAAGCTGTTTCTTACTGCCATTGTTTGTGTTGACAACACACTATATAATATATGTGATGTATAACGGGATTCTAAATATAACATTACCGTGGGCCTCTGACTCTTATAGTTTGGATCCATAGCTTGTCACATTTGAGTTCTGACCTCAGTTTTATATTTTACATCTGCTTTTCTTTCACATTGGCTCCAAAACACGTTATTTGTATGTCTTGAACCTTCCTGAATTCCATTTAAAAAGCACAAAGAAAACAACACGAATGAATACAAAACAGGATACTACTCCGTTAAATATAAATACTACCCAGAGACTGTGCCGCCTTCGTGGAGGTTTGCTCTCTCGGAGTGCTTCTTGTTTTCCATTTATTTTCTTTGTTGTTTTTTTTCTTAAGATGGTTGCTGTATGTAGGGCTGGGCGATAAGACCCAAAATTCATATCTCGATATTTTTTAGCTGGATGGCGATATACGATATATATCTCGATATTTTTCTTTAAGCCATAAGGTAAGAACAAAAAGAGAGTTCTTAGTCAAAGCTGTGTTCCAGATGTCACACAGGCACTTTTATTAACATACAGCGTAGATGTACATGAAGAAATTACTCAAAAATAAATTATCAGCATTTATTAAATAATAATCCTCCATAAATAAAAGAAAACAATGTTGTTTTTGTGCATAACAAAAAAGCTCACAATTATGCAGTCAAAATGTGAACTAAAAGACGCTGAGCATAATAACAAAGACAGATTTCACAGCTGCTCTGTTCCCAAGTTCTACTGTGTGGCTGACAGCCTGGAGTTTGAAATCTGCTTCATAACCGTGTCTCTTAACAGGTGCTTGTACACACACAATACGGTAATATTACGTTGAAGCACAGTACGTATCACTCCGCGAGGCTCCGGACTACGGTAGTCATAATGCTCCGACAATCCATCAAGCGCTGCAGCTCCGTAGCTTACCAAAGTCGAACTAAAACATTTCTTGACAGTTTGCTGAGCGCCGTGTACCACATAAAATCGGTTCGCGGTCAGTAAGCACAACCAGAATTCATACATAAGGCGCACGGTCGTTTTTGGAGAAAATGAAAGGATTTTAGGTCATGCATGTCGTTAGCGCGGTTAGCTCGCTAACACGTTGACGCCATCCAGCCCCACACACGGGGCGATCCGCAGTAACTCGTTAACGGAGATTTGCCATGTCCATCTTGTCGTTGCCTGCAGGTGAAGCGATGGGGGAGTTGTGTTCAGTGAAGGAGAGGTGAGGCCCAGTAACGTTGCATAGAGACAAAAGTGGATAAAAGAGAGGCAAACTTGCGGCTCCACAAGTATAATTATAACGTAACATATACTATATCGATATAAACGATATTGTCACATCTTATATCTCGTATGAAAATATACCGATATTTTTTTAAAAACTCGATATATCGCCCAGCCCTAGCTGTATGTATTCTCAACAAGATCTCCGACTGACCTCCTATTGACATTTCTAGTCCAGTGTGGCTAACATGAACTAATGTTATAGGTGAAACTCCATAGAAACTACTATAGGTTTCTTTAATCCCACAGCTATAACATGAAGAGGTTATCATGACAAAGAGTTTGATAGTACAAGCTCTAGTAAGTAACTGTTTATAACTGCTGACTCTTCTGCACTGCACCTTGTTTCTGATCTGCTCTCTTCTGGGGATTTAGGGATACAAGTTGTCAGTCATTCTCTCTCATACATACTCCTTCTGCCCCTCTGACCTCTTCTTTCCACACGTACATGTAATCAAATTTTGTAAAGCCAGTGTTTATGAGACCGACAGAGGTCAGGGCTGCGCAGTATGAGTGGAACGACACGGCTATCAGTCCAAGCAAATCACTGTTGTACCGAAAAAGAGCTGCTACCACAATGTGACTTGAAACTATAACCGAGTCACAATCCCCCCCTACTTCTTACCTTCCAGATGCCACTTCTGAAGAATGTGTTTTGTAATCCTGTTAAAGTTGAAAGTTGAAACACATACCATTTTGAATTAACACTTCATGCCTATTAATTACTGAGAGGCCTGCGTGTGATCAGATGTCCACTTTAAACAAACCTGTCCTTGTACCGTCTCATAGTTGGCATCACACAGTAGCTTCAAGTAACATTGTTGCCACATACTTTTGCCATCTTTGCCCTCAGTGTTCTGCAGCGGTAATGCACATTACCATTCAGAGGTACAATTTGCAGTTTTTAGACTGCATCTTGGGGAAAAAGGAAAAATAATGTTTTAAGTAGTGGGTTTTATACTTTTGTAGGTGCAAAGGTGGACACATTGCCCTCTCATCCTCAGAGGAAAGCACACATGAGTCATCGTTGAACATCTTGTATAAAGAGGAACAAAGTGTCAGACTCACCACAAAAATAAACTGTGGGTCGAGATATTTGGATGGATTAATGTATTAGTATTTCCAATAATCAACGTGAGCTGTCTTTGCTCTGCCCTGCATACTTTCCTCTCTCCTTGTGTGAAGCGGGCAGATGCCAGCCACAGGACTGGGAGAAAGAGGGCACTGCTCATTAACGCCAGCAGCACAGAGATTAATCATCACACCTTTAAGTATCTGCGAACGGCGGGATATAAACTGTGAGTTGGGTTCAGAGGGTAGCGGCAATTTGATAGGAACTTAATGTTAAATAGGCCATGACAAAGTCAGTGAAACCATGTCTGTAACTTTGACAAGGTTACTGAATGCTGTGAATATTTTACTGTGTGCTGAAACCTGAGTTGGTACTTGGATGGGAAACCTGGAATCTTAAAGCACACGCTCTTTCTATTGCACAGACATCTTTTTCTATGAGGGAATTTGCACTCTTTAGTGAGGTTTGTTCTGATCAGGTGTTGCACTCCTATGTTGAGGCATGTTGCGTGTGCAAAGTGGGGGGGACACCCGAGGTCAAGCCCTATGGTTCGGGCAGTGGCTAGTGTCAGGTGACTAATTTAGAACGTGTTGTGTCAGAGTAATAGGAGCTGAGAGGAAACCCCTGATACGTATCAAACACACACACACAGACTACTCGCCTCTCTGACTCACTGGCTAACTGAATGTTTACTGGCATTGAAAACTTGACAATTTGCCTCAGTGGAGCAATTGTAAGCAAATCATCGTGTAGTTGTAAGTAAATGAAGAAACAATATTTGAGAAAATAGTGGAGAGCGAAGGGGCTCTGTTAGGACAGGCAGCAGATGGAGAGGAAATCTGGTGAGTTCGGAGATGTATGTGTGGGGGGAGCTGCAAGGGGGTATCGGGGGTTGGGGTGGGGTTAAAAGTTTTTTCTGGGATTGACAGAGGGAGATAGGCAAGGAGCATAAAAAGAGGGAGAGAGGAAAGAGGAAGAGCAGCTGTCCTTAGATATCAGTCTCAGAGGGCTCAATCACGGGACATCTTTTTAACTTTCTTAACCTTGGCATTTGGACGTCAAGAGCAGTGCAAAGATATGAAGACAGCTTCCTAAAATAAAATAGTGGTGGAGAATGTCCTCCATCATCTGCCTTATTCTAAGTGAATACCTCAGTGAAGTGGATATGAAATTCACACGCGAGATTAAGATTCTAAGTTTTAGAAATGCTGCTCGGTCTTGCGCTGCAGACACTTAGGGGGTTTCATATCCCAGGGGACCCATTAAAAACTGATTACTGTGTAATTTAAGAAATACAAAGCTGGCCAGAGGGAGATGAGCCCGTTTTTTATATTGATTGACCTTTTGGAAATGAGAAGGTTTTTGTGTGCCAGAAGCAGAGGCCTTGAGCCAGGAAAGCAATATGATCCATACTCCTACCACCTGGAGTGGTTGTCATAATCACGGGTGCCACGGTGAGGAATCGGCTGCAGTACGTATTGATTTCTGCTCTCGATTGTAGTTTTGGCACACAGGGTGAGGACTACATCACCACGCTGTAGCACTGTAGCCCCAGTGGGACACGTGGAAAAGACCTGTGGCCTATTCATCTTCTCCTGACTCAGTGTAGTGCTTTGGTTTCTTGTCCTTGCCAACCTCCGTCTGGCTGTGTTTCAGCTTGTCCTAATATTGTGTTATATATGTGAGGAAGATTGATATCTAATGCGCACAAATAGCTCGCCGCCCCATCGATTATGAGTCTATTTGTTTTTGTGGTATGATTTAGGCCATGTTGTCGTGTTCATGCATTATGCAGAAAGATATTGCACTCTTCGCTGTGGGAGAAAAGCGATAAATGTCCTGCTATCATTCTGCAGTTGCTGGGTTCTTGCTGATGGAGAACATTGCTTTCTAATTATTATTATTGTTATTTTTTTTTTAAATCTGGAGAGATGGCATGTTACAGTGTCATTATCAAAGCCAGATATATAGATGAAATATTCTGTTTTAAACCAAGCAGCACAACCCCCTTTTTGAATATCAATGAGAATAACTGAATATTGAGGTAAGGTCTTTTTTATGTACTCATCTGCTTGGCTGTCATAGCTGAACTCATCCCCTACAGAAGAACTCATTACTCAGCATGGCAGCTTTCTAGTTTCAGTTTTTGTTAAGGTGAAGGCCACTGGAATAATATTTTATTTACACCTCTGTGAATTATTTAGTGGAAGTGTTTCTAGATGGAGCTAGCTAGCTAACTGTCTACTGTCTATGAATGCTTCAGTTAGTCTAATGATCCGCTCTTTCCCTCATGTGCTGGTGTGTGCCTGCAGGCCACACCGTAGCTAGCTACTCATCAGTGTGAGGATTCTTTCTCAGCAAAAAGTTGCTGCTTTAGCTGGCACAGAGCAATGAGATTCGGCCTCCCAATCCTCTCGCCGATGTTCCAGATTCGTCTCCCCCAGGTGTGCAAACGCAGTGTATGTGCAACCGCACGTGTGTGCATGCACTTGCACATTGGGCGCTTGTGTTTGTGCCTTTACCCTCGTGTGTCCTGCTGTCTTTCTTTGCAAATCTGCTTCCTTCTTTCTTTTTTTGCAGAGTAATCCCTCCCTGCATTTTCTTTAATCTTACCAACCCTTCCCCTGGTTCATTCTACTGCTGTTTGCTGCTGCCTTTTTATCCCACCTCATGTCTTTTTTCTCACTCCCACCATCCCTTTGCTTCTATTTTATCCACTCCTACATGTGTGCTTTGAAGTGACCACATGGTGAACCTTATCAAAAGGAGCTCCATAAGGGCCCCTCAGCTTTTCCCCAAAGGTGTTTTCTTGAGTGTTTTTTTTGCGTGTGCATGTGTATGTGTGTACGTGCTTGTGAACAATATTCAACTCTTCTTGTCTCTGTATGTCTCTGTCAGGGAGTCTAACCTGTCAGGACTGACAGGACGTTCAAACAATATCCGCTTCAGATATGTGACTCTAGGCTACAGCAGTGTTGCAGATTGAGAGGAAATGAAGTTTTTTTGCAGTGTAGGATGGGAATCAGCGGAACTCTTTTGAAGCTAAACTGTTAGATGTATAGTTTCCCTTTTTACTTTCTCTCTTGTAGTTGGGAGAGTTGAACTATCCGAATTGGACTTGGGCCAGCTACAACTGGGTCTCCAAAAACAGCAGTTATCGGTGCAAGCGCCTTCTTTCCTCCAACATGCACACTAACGCACACGCATACACACCAGCCCTTCTAATTCTCTTCTCTCCAAGCCTTCAAGATTCCCTTCTTACTTCCTCTGATCTTCTGAACATCAATCCCTCATTCCTCAAAGCAAAAACGAGGGGAAGGGAGACGACAAAAATGAGATGACAGATTACCTACTATATATAGAGCCAGTCCTATGCAGCTTCCCTTATTCATCTTCTCCCTGCAGCCTCAAGACATCGGATACACCTTTTGGGTTGTGACTGCCAATGCAAATAGACTGTCTCTCCCCATTTACAGAGCTCTTGAAATTCAATGGCCTGAGCAGCGTGATTTTCGTAAATGGTGCCGGACCTCGTGGTGAGAGTGCGCTAGCAGGAGAATGAACACGCTGACAGATTCACATTCACTCTGACAGCTGGGATTGTTTCTGTAATGGCAAATCCCAGTTTTGAAATATATAAATGGAAAACAAAATTATGGATTAGTGTTTAGTCATATTTCCCTGCTGGGACAATAGTTGTGCTCGAGGATGTTTGCTAATCTTAGTGACTCTGTATCACGATTATATATGACTATAGAAAGAGTGGCCCACAGTGCATTATCTGCTGTTCAGTACTGTCCAATCATTCCTATAAACTGTCATGTGGCAGATTTACGATTTTCTGTGGGCCATATTGTAAAGCATGGATTATAACTACAGTGATAATCTCACAGTCTTCCTTTTTGTTTCGTCATTCTCAGCGTTTTGTGCTTTCTCTGCTATCTTCTATCCAGGATTTAGTTATTACACTAAATAGTATTGGAAAAACTGCATTTGATCTTTTTCTTATTGCATCCATTCCAGCATAATTTTTTTTATTCATTGGTGTTCACATGCTTGAACTACAAGCTTGGCTAGTTTTTAACTGTCATAATCAGTTTTGACAGAGGTAGAGAAAAATCTGACAAACTTAATTAATGTAATGATTCAGGTTTCCGTTTTGTTAAATGTTGCCTTACATGATCTTTAAGGGTTACTGAGCATGTGTGGAGTTTTTTTTGTTTTTTGTTTTTTTAATATGTCATCCGCTAAAAAGGAAAAAAGTGTCTATGTGCTCAGCTCAAATAGTTCACTGAAGCATGCTTATTTGATATCCTAATTCATTGGTAGTGATTGTCTTTTCTCCATTCAGTACTGGAAATTGAAGATTTTTTTAGTTAATGCAGACTGACATATTAAAACATCCTTATTGTATAATAGCATTTTTTAGTATTTGATACACTTAATGTAAAAAAGTTGGCTTTATATTAAAAATGCAAACAAACAAATGGAAACAAAGAGGCTTCTTTGGGTTTTCTAAATGCAATCTTTATTTCAGTGATACCAAAGACATTACGGTGTGACAGTAACCACTCAGACATTTGCATACAAACCTCAATGTATATTCTTTCATTTGAAAAACACACCTCATCTTTCCTGCACTCTGTCTTCGTCTTTCACACATTCATCTTCTGTTGTCCTCATCACCATATCATCAGCATATTGCCGCGTTGTTCCTCTACTTCTGTCAGTGTAAATTATCACTCTTCCTTCACAACACCTTTACTTTAATCTTCATAGGAGAGAGGCGAGGAGCAGGAATGAGAGAAGGAAAGGGGTAAAGATGCAAAATCTGTCTTGGGATATCATTTATTTTATTGCTTATGTTTACATTGTACCAATAAGGTCTTGCTCTACATCAGTCAAACCTGTCTACCTTGTTATGCATGAATAAAGATTATATTTCCAGTTGGACTGGAGCCTTCTCTCTTCTACTTCTCGTGTCTTTGCCAGTAGATTTTTTTGTTGTTGCTTTTTTTAGTTTAAATGCAAAAATATGTGCCAGTAAGGGTGGAAAGAGACAAATTGGTGCCATGAAGCTATTCCTTTTCGTGCTGAGAGGAGAAGGAGAGCTCTGTTAGCCTAGCTGACATTCCACTTAATTTGATTCATTACTGCGTGGTGACGCTATTGTTGCCACATGCAGGGAACTGGGCCAGTTGTAGGGCTTTGAACTATCCTGATGGAGAATGGGTCAACTAACACTATATTATAAAATATGAGTCAAACCGAAGTGGTGCCGCTTTTTCCAGGCCACAGACGGAATTGCAAATTGCCTTTACTAGAATATTTGTGAACAAATTGTAAAAGGAAATTGGGAAATGTTATCAGCGATTCAGTTCAACAAGAATGAAACCAAACAGGTTCATAAAAGTTGAACTCGGCCCACAGTAGAGAGTCGTGTTGTGATGTGCAGTTCATTGGTTTGGCAGTCAGACTTTATGTGGCGCCCCTTTAAAACAGCTTGGGTTGTATCCTGAAGCGTTACATTTTAAAGGACAGGTCTTATTTTATTGTTGAAAATGTGAAATAAATGCAAGTAGACATATGAGGCGTGAGATTTGGCCACACAGACAACGCTATTTTTGATAAATGGTTATGATGTGATACTAAAATTTCTTACATTCTTTGAAGTAATTTGAAAACAGTTATGGGGACTTTTCGGATTTCCAGTTTTACATGTCAGACAATATGTTCAATGGGAGATGTCAGAGCAGTGCTGTGATATTACTGACGTATGAATGGACTCAGATGGAGAGCAAAGCACAATCTGTCTGTGTGACTTGCTGTTGTACAGTATGACTCATGCAGTATGCATACAGTACGGACAACTGGCCGCTGAGTAGTTCTGCCTGATACAAGTTGTTCGCTCGTACTGTTTGTAGTTCATACATAAGGAGTGATTAATCATTCATGTAAATGTGAAATACTGTGTATATTGAGAAACACTCTTAGATGTAGTATAGATGTGATGTGCTCAGAATAGTGTTTCTTTTAATATGTAACAGGAAAAATGAAATCTATCCACATTCTTACTGTAAATGTCCTGGAGACGCGTGCTATTTTGTATGCTTTGCAACTCTCTAGTTATTCAGTGAGCTGTAGGGAGTGGCTCCTTACTGGGAGCAACACATCACAGGGGTTCCCGTAGCCACAGATATGTGTGATTTTATCCATGTAAAATAAACATAACGTGGATCGTATTAGCATACCGAACATGAAGCTGCTCTTGGCTCTTTCTGATATCAGAAAAAAACATGCATTTAAATGAGAAATTATTCCAATTGTTACCCTGAGCAGATGGAAATTATTACTGTCCTCATGGACTACTTACAGTACATGCAACAACAGTAATTGTTAATATCTATATATCTAGATTCCCTGTCTGCATTAATTCTTACTGACAAATGTTTTAAGGGGCTATATAAAGATCGGGGCTTTGTTTTTTCAAAGCAATTCATTTTTTACCATCAACATCTGAAAGACTTTGTATTTCATTAATGATGCTTTTTTTCCTTAATGAATTCTGCACAATGGGAAGCTCCTAGTCAAAAGACAGAGCATCAATTAAAACAAAGAGATATTTGCATTTGACCTCCAGCAGTTCTGCTCAAAAACTGAGTTGGGTAAAAATGTATCCAGTGTGATCTATTTATTTTCAACCCTTCAAAAGCACTACCACTCGATGTTGTGGTGTTTGTCGGTGCATGATTCTTCAGGGTATCTTCAAGGTTTTTCAGTTTGGCATCGTCTGCTGCGCATCGTCATCCTAATACACGGGAGTGTAGAATGAAAAGATCATTAGGCGGAAAAGCTGCCCAGAGCCTCTGGATGGATCTAAAACCTACTTTAACTTGGAGAAAGATCTTTTTTTTTTTTTTTTTTTTTTTTTTCTTGGAAGTGACATCAGAAACAGCAGCATGTGACATCACGTGATGGCGGAGCTTCAGTTCATCCTTTGTCATCCTTTTTTTTTTTTTTTTTTTTTTTAATAGGACAGGGGGAAAGAATGAAAGAAAGGGGGGGAGAGGAAGAAAGAAAACCAAAGGGGAGAAGAGACGGTGAGAAGGGGGGGAAGAGAGAAAAAAAAAAAACAAAACAAAAAAAAAACAAAACTCCTGGGTCACCTGTATGGAGAGAAAGAAAAACAAAAAAAACAGGGGAG
Organism: Rhamphochromis sp. 'chilingali'; assembly: GCF_963969265.1. Taxonomy (NCBI): domain Eukaryota; kingdom Metazoa; phylum Chordata; class Actinopteri; order Cichliformes; family Cichlidae; genus Rhamphochromis; species Rhamphochromis sp. 'chilingali'. Next base: position 29,713,806 of record NC_137935.1, read on the forward strand.
ACAGCAAACAACAAAGAGCAACATAATAATAATAAAAAAAAAGCACCATCACAATAAACTAGCTAGTCATAGATATCAATAGTTACTAAATAATAAACGATATTGTGCAGCACGCAAGATAGACAGCGCACAGTGTGCTTTGAGGCAGCAGCCAAGAAAGCTGTAGTCCGCATCTGTGAATACCCATGTGTACACCTGTGTGCATACCTGTGTGGATCAGCATGCTTGCATTCCAAAGGTTTCTCCATGTAATGATCTGCTAGAGAGTGTGGGGAGCCACAGCCCTGTCCTCTATGGTATCAAGCAGGTGTGGAGGAGATCAAAACTCCAGACATCCAGAGGCCCCCAGAACACAAGAGACCAAGGAAGACCCACAGAGGGGCAGCCGCGCCACTGTCCCAGTAAGAGCTAAGGAGAGTCCCAGATGAGAGCTCATTCAGCAGCCGCGGAGCAGAAGCCAGGGGGAGTTGCAGTGACGCGCCTGTGAGCTCCGCCGGCAGCCAGCTGTGCCTGAGTGACCGAGCCCCAGGCCGAGAGGCCGGGGGCACCCCACCTCCAAAGTGGCCCGAGCGAGCCCCAATAAGCGGCCGCCAAGGAGTGAGCCGGTGTGTACCCGGACGCCCACCCCCAGATACAAAGAACCACCAACGCACCGATACCTGAGGGAGTCCGCCACCGGCAGGGGAAGTGGTGGTGGGTGGAGATAGGCCTCCAAACCTTGGAGGGCCCGAGATGTCCCCAGAGAGGTGGCGTCTGATACCCAACCTGACATATAGACACAGACATACAGGCACACACAGACACAAACATCCATTCCCACCCTCATGCTCTCATATGTACTTCACACTCAACCGACGTGGAGACAGACATAAAGGGACGCTGTATACACGATCACACTCCCCAAGCGTACTCTACTAACCGGGTCTAGGTACCCTTGCCCCTGGAGGGGGGAACTGCACCCAGACCCAGGTGGTGTTACCCTTTTCCCTGCGGTGGGGAGAGGCAGACCGCCCCGACTCCGCAGCAGCAGGGAGGCCCCAGACCGCAGTCGGACGGCCCACTCCTCCTAGCCCCCCCGCTCCAGTAGGCCGCAGAGAATGGGGGTGAGAGAAGACTCCAAACCTCCCTCCACCCGCTCATTGTAGTGTTGATGCATGTGTGTTCTAAGGTGCAATTAAAACCCAGGAGGGCATAGAGCTACCTGCCAGAGAGCAGCAGGTAAGCGCATAGTCCCTCCTGCTAGCCCTCAATGTCTACATGTATTTAAAATTGAGAGGTGGGCAACGACGCCAGGGGTGAGGCGTACACCCTGATGGTAACTTGGACTCCGTGTATCGTGCCCACCCCCAAGATCCTATATGTATGTGTAATGAGGGTGTGAGTAATGTGAATGTCTAAGTTGTGGGATAAAATTGAGGCAGAGGCAGCCAGAAGGGGACAGAGGGGGGGGGGGGGGGGGGGGGGGGGGGTAGCCTCCTCTGCATCCTGGTGACATACCCCTACTCCAAGGCCCTGCATGTGTGGGTGGTTGTGGTGGAGCAGGAGGAGGGAGGCAGCTGGAGATGGGGAGGGAAGGAAGGGAGGGGCAGGTGACCCCTCCCTGGGGCCAGCTCCCCCGCTGACCCCAGTAGGCACTCCCACACTCCGCGACCCGCCAGGGAAAGGGGGGCCCAGGCCCATCCAGACCGGGGCCCAGCGCCCAGAAAGATCTTTTTGATTGGCGTGCAAAGACTATATTCATTCATCACGCCTCGCTTTCACACACCGCCACAAGTGATTTTAAACCAAGCCATCCACCAACTTCATCTCCCAAGCCCCAGCTTTCCTCTGCTATAAATCATCATCTAGCCACAGGCTGCTGGGCGCTGAGCAAGGTGACACTCCACCCTGCTACACCACCACCTGAAGTGGGAAGTAGAGGAGAGAGAGAGAAAGAGAAAAAAAGGGAGGGAAGGAGAAAAAGGGGGAGGGCCATAGGTTGAGAACAGGGGTGCAAGATAAGGAGCAAGACGGAGAAAGAGAGAGCGAGTATCTTGCTAGGCTGTCGCAGTGGGAGAGAAATCTTTGATGTCAACTCTATTAGTGTTTGGCGTGTACAGACACAGCTCAGACTTGAGTGAAACCCACGGTGCTTCATAGTACCTCCAAAAAGTCAATCCTGGCTGGTAATTCAGACACCATACCGCTTAGAAATGTGCCGTTACTAGGCAGCTTAGAGTGCAGCGCAAAACATTAGACACATAGAGATTTAGATTCTTAGTCATCACGCAGTGCCATTCGAAAAGGCATCTCGCTGATCCTAAATTAACTCTTCAGCATGGCATTCATGAAGAACTGTCTTCAGTGACAAGATGAGTTCTGCAACAGATGGTACGTCTGCCACAGAGAACTCATCCCAACCTACTACCACTCATACCTGCCAAGTGTCTTGAAAAACTGTGTAGAAGTGAAACTAACAGAATATATATGAAAGGTGGTCCCACCAAAACCTACTGCATTATACACCTTTATAGCTTTTATAGCATTAGTGCTGAAAATGTCCTCAGGTCAGTTTTAGTGTTTTAGCCTTTTCAACATGGAGAGCAAATAGTTCATTTTAACTCAATTAATCGATGCATGTGAGTTTTAGTTTCCAGGGTTTTTGACAGGCTGTGAAACACTGTGATGTTTTTTATAGTCAGTCTATATTTGCAAAGTTACTAGAAATAGTTTAAACACATAGTTTTGGTAAGTTTCGATGAGACAAATGATGATTCATGTCTGTATACCAGCGTTAGCTTGGAATTAGTTTAGCTTAGACTAAACTTTTTTTGTATAGCACATTAAAACACATTTAAAATAGCTTCCCAGTTAAGGAAAAGCTATTAGGGTTGGGGATTTAATTAAAAAATGATTCAAAATCTTGCCCTCTTAGTGAATCAGGGGCACCAACAGGGCAAGATTTGTATTTGCGACTGAGTTTTGGTCCAGTCAACACCACATACAGAATGAAGACTTTGGAAAAGTGCCACAAGCCTGGCAAAAACTGAACGATGAGATTAATGTCGAACTGTTCTGTTATGTGTTTTCACAATCCTGAACACACCAGTGATTTCTTTCTGATCTACTTCATGTTTTACATTTGAATGAGAATGAAAAGGTGAGAAAAAGCGTGGCGTGTCTGTGTGTATAACCTACTGTATTGGCACTCAAGCAGTGTGATGAGCACATCAGTTACACAGGAGGCCTGTGGATTTAACTATGAGCCACTGGAGCGTGAAGACTGCACTGTATGTGCTTGTGTGCGTTGTGTCTGCGCAGGTTTATCCTTTTACTGCAGCACGTCTTCGATTAGATTATGGGTTTGTAAATGAGGAGGTTTATTCTTCAAGACATTCACTTATGAGTAGCAGCTCTTTATTTGTCTCTACCACAACAATGCCACTGATTTATACTGCCTTCATTAATTAGCTCTTAAATGTAATGAGCTCATCCAAGTGGGGACAGGAGGTTATGGCAGCAGCTGAAAAGTGAGTTTCTCACCTAACCTCAACCGCATTTCATGCAAAATGGTAAAGACAGAAAATCAAATCTAATTATAGCAATCATCAACTGAGGTTCATTGATCCATGTGTGTTTGGAGTCGGGAAAGCACTGCTGCCACCATGTTCGGTAATCAGTCTGGCCTCAATTGCTTCACATTCAAACGCAGATGTAGCCATGTTTTGTGTCGCCACTGAAATGAAGCAGGCAGGCTGGGTATAATGGTAGGAGATTGACCCAGCATGCACACTGAAAGAGGGTCAATACCACCACAGTTTTATTTCCCAGTTTATGATAGAGAAGCAGAGTTGAAGGGAAGTTAGCTATTTGTCAGCCCTCAATGGTAACGATGCCGCCCTTGCAGTGTAATGAGAGGCACAGCGGGGCGGAGAATGGAGAGGCAACGCGGGTTGCTCCTCCAGTTGCTTGTTTCATATATGGTGATAATGGCTGGTGGATGCCGCAGGACTGAGGTTTGTCAGGTGTTTTGTAATATTTATAGTCTCCGTAGCTAGATCAACAAGATTGTCAATATGTTTTCTTCTTACAAATAACAAAAGAGGCCACTTACTCAGTAGATATAGACAGGTATGGATTACATGGAGTTCCCACAAACACAAAAGCACCATAATAGGAACACCCTTATTAGAGATTCTACTCCTCAATATCTTGAAGGGTTGTTGCTTACTTACTTTCTTAAATCAATTTACTTAAAGTTGGATACTCAGTGAAATAGTAGTATTATTATTGGTTTTTTAATTTTAACTATGCGATAACTCTTGCAACGTTAGCTGGGCAGTTTTTTAATTTTAGCCATATTAATGGCTGAAGCTGGTGCCGTGATTAGTTCCCTGAGGGGGGAGAAATTAAAGTAGCTCCTCTGAGGAAGTTCGACCACAAGCTTCTGTAAATCAAATGCAAATGCCTCTGTGCTGATTGATAAGGTTCTTTTTTTTCTTTTTCTTTTTTCGATCAAGGGAGGAAAGAAAGAGAGCCACGGCTCTGCCGCAACACCTCTCTGACACAGACTAACGCAGACACACAGACGGCATGTGAGCAGTGATTTCCTCATGTCAGCTACAGATGGCTTGAGCCATCCTACATTAATGGAGACGCTGGGAGAGGAAAAAGCCAAAAAAAAAAGTGTTTGACACAAAATAAAATGACACAAAACTCCAGATTTTAGTTGATTGTTGTTCTTCTATAAACACATTATGAAAAGTGCTGGACGGGGTTAATTTATGTCGAAATGTGTGTGTATGAATGTGTCCGCTGGTACGAATAGTACTGGAGATTGACATGAATGCAGGGGTCTGTTGTGCTTGTTTGCCTGCCTGTTCTGCATCACCTCGTACACCAGTTTGTTCTCACACATCACTTAACAAGGACTAGTGGAATTACAACCAAGTCCTTATTTGCCCTCCACTGTAACTGACTTGGTAATAAAACACAAAATAGGTCCAGGGCTGCATTACAGGCTTTCCATAGCACGTTTTCTCACTCACAGAACCTCAGTTAGATGCAAAAAGAGAACTTTGCTGCAGTGTGGCCATGCTACCTAACACACGCACACATACACACAAAGACATAAACACACACAGTTGTCTCTCTGGCTTCAGGCAGTTCTTCTGCTTGGTTTGCAGTGCTTGTCCTCTTGTTGGCGAAATGGCTCTGGGTAACCTCTCTAGTTCACACTATCATAGCATCACTTAACTATCCCCCTGGTTAGACTGACATCCTCTGTTGTTCAGTTGTAAGACTGCTTGAATTTGGCTCCTTGTAACCTTATTTGGACTAAATAACAATAACGTATTCGACACATATAGCTTTACAGATCTGTTTCCAGTACGTGAACACACTGGATGATTATTCTCACATTTACTTTGTTTTTTTCATCAAGTGGATCACACTTACTTTATAACTGTGAACCGCTCAGGCTAATAACGAGTATTTTTTAATATCTAATAAAAGGCCCGATGATGAAGCTTAATAATTTCCGCAGAGTCTGCATCTCGGCATTGTGCTGAATATTCTCGGCTTTATATTGAATCCATATATCCTGAGCGCAGGCGTAATACCCAGTGGTAGAATTAGAAGTTCACACTTAAGCTGCAAGTTGTCATCACTTCTTGTCTGCTCGTGGTTTTAGTCCCAAAGCTATCAGATGCTTACTGGGCTCCCAACACAGCAGAGTTGGAAAGTGCATTACAGGAAGTAAAACAGTGGAAGCTGAAGCGTAGTGTAAATTATTATAAAGAACCAACTTCAAAGGGTAGGTCTCACATGTTAGATTGCCAATGGAGTGAAATAGGTTGAGAGAAATCATTTCAGCTTGTTCATGGATGTTACTGTTGTTATTTTTGCTCTCTTTTTTGCCTGTAGCCTGGAGAGCTGTAGCAGGGACTTCAAACCCACTGTATGCAGTATACAGTATTTCATGGGTTGGTGGAAGCAGAGTCGGCTGTGGGCTTCTTGTCTTCAGTAATTTGTGAACTAATCAGGCATGTCCGTAATAGAGTTTTAAATTTAGAAGAGGTCTTCTCCTGAATATGTAAGATCTGTTTTGCACAATTTTACTTTGGCAAAACATAGTACCACAACACAGTACCTGGAATGGTGTTGTGTGAAAACTTAGTCTTTGTGAGATTTTCTTGCTTTACATTTTCATGTCTATTACAAAATGAAACCTCTGGAAAATATACAGTGTTGTGCCGCTGAAGTTAGAAATAGGGGAATAATCTCACTGACCAGCTTTGAATGTTTTTTTTTGGCTCTGATAAAACATTAACAAAGAGGTCTTGTTTAGTTGTTCCGGCTCTTTGTTGGAGTCTTTCCTCTGAGTTTGCAGCGTCAGGGTGAGCAGCAGAATGTATGAGTTAATGCAAGGCACAACACAGCACAACTGCCATTAATTACAATGAAACATGATCGATGAGGATCTAAGGCAGAGAACACCGTCTACATTTCTTTCCTTCAGTCAGGCGGGCTGTGACACAGAGTTTAACACTTACAGTTTCAATAGCAATTTGCTTCACAGCAGCTGTGAAAAAGCTCAGGTCGAGTCCAGAGCTCGATCACAGCAATCAGGATATAATATAAAAGACTTTTTCCTGAAGGTAAATGATTGTTTTTTACTGTAATGACGCGTTTTTAACGTCAGAGATTTTTCCATTTCAGACTCTCACAGCAGGCTTTTTGCAGGAGTGACATTTTTGTACCAATAGTTGTGTTCCCATAACTACATGAAGGCAGGAATGTGATCTGTTTCCTCATTAAAGAAACTAGGAAAATTCATCTGGAGGTGAAACCAAAGCTAAATTTGTCACGGTCCTGTGTCGGTAACTCAGTGTTGAGTTTCTTGTGTCTCAGAGTTTTTGTATTAGTTCTCTTTGTTGCCCCAGTTTATTGTATAGTCTAGTGCCTTAGTTTGGCTTTCTTGTATTCTGTTTAGTTCTGAGTATTTAGTAGCTGCCCTCTGTGTCTCTTTGTTGCTGTTCTCTGTGTTTCTTAGTTGCTCTGTCTCCCCTAGTCAAGTCTGCGTCTGTGCTACTTCCTGTTTTACTTTGAAGGTCTGTGTCTCACGTGAATGTATTCTACTTTGCTTCCTTGTCTCGTCAGTTCTGATTTCTCCCAGCTGTGCTCTCCTTCTGTGTCTCATTCCCCTCGTTACTTCCCAGTGTATTTAAACCCTGTGTTTCTCTGAGTCAGTGTCGTGTCGTCGCTCATGCTGTGTGGAGCTCTCTGTGTCTCTAGTTTGTGATTTTCCAGTTTAGTTTAGTTTGCTTTTGTATGCTTTTCCCGGCCAGCAAATAAAGCTGTGGTTTTGAGTTCATCCCTCGAGTCTGAGAGTCCTGCATTTTGAGTCCTCATCTCCTGCCTGCCACACAGCACATCCTGACAAAATTTATTTCACCTTAACCTGTAATTCCACACGACTTTTCAGTCTTATCAGATACACAGTTAGTGTAGTGGTACAGTATGGTTAATGATTTGTTTGGGGTATTATTGTGTTATATTACTTAAATGATGGCCATTTCTTTCTTCATCCAGATTATTATTAAGTTGAATTGATAATATTATACTTTATTTGTTGATCATCAACATTTTCTTTTCTCTTGCCTGTATTTGACATTTTGGTATTGAGGTTATCGAAATATACTAGAAAGAAATTAAATTGATTTACTCGAAAAAGCTAAAATTTTAATTGTATTACTGACTACATTTTGAATCAGGATAGTAATAATGAAGTGCCCCGCAGGGACATCTACCCTGGCAGACTCCAGACTCCACAAGCCCTCTCACACTGGACACTCTCACCCCTCCCATCTGGAAAAGACTACAGGTCACTCATGTCAAAAACAAACAGTCTCAATAACAGCTTCTACCCACAGTCTTCCCTTCACCACCTCATTGAAGCACTGATGATCCAGCCCCACTTTTAGCTGTACAGAGTAGGTCTCTATACACTCCACTGTATGAGGGGCCGTACAAGCCAAAATTCATTATTTCACTCTCACACACAGACATTCTTCTTTCACACACATATATTTTCACTCTCACATACATATATTCTTCTGTCAGACACACATATTGTCACTCTCAGATACACATATTCTTCTTTCACATATACATATACTTTCACTCTCACATAGTTTTATTTTAATTTTTATATTTAGATATTTTTATTCTCATGTTTACACATATTTAACACACACATTGCAATATTGTGCTCTCTTATACATGTATTTTAATGTACATATTTACAAATTTTCACTCTAACATACATGCATTTTCATTTATGCATTCCTACATTTTGCTCTCATTTACATGCATTCAATATGCATTTAATCTCACAAATAATATATGTATGTAAGAAGAGAATGCATACATGTCTGAAGAAAATATATGTATGCAAGAAAGAGTATGAAAGAGTATTGTGGAAACGGAAGGAGTTTAATGGAAACGGAAGGCTGGGTCTCTGTACCGCTGTGATTGGCTGAGAAGCACGCGCGGGTCACTTTCAAGTGTCTGACAGCCTGGAGGGGGGAGAAGAAACTCAATCATCTCCTGAAACGGTCACATCTTTGTCCTCGTCACTTGATCGAGATGGGACGGGCTCAACTGCACCCAGTGTTACCCACAGCGCGGTGGAAAGTGAGATGAGGGAACTTTTTAGACCAGCTCAGAATAGTGGCACAAAAATAATGCCACAAAAGACTGCCCCACTCCAGTCAAAATCCATGTAGCTACTTGGCTCGTTGAAGCTACCCGGGTGTTAGCTGGTCACACATATGTGTATGTGTGTATATATTTCTCTCCATATTTCTCCATTGTTTATATATATATATATTGTGTCGCTAAATTGAATAGCTTCTAAACTATTTTTCCTTGTGCAACAGTGATAATACAAATGATATTGTCTTACCTTATTTGTGTAGGACTATGTATTTACCACTTGTAACTACTTGAACCCAGACTCTTCCCAATGTTTATAGAACCACAAGTAAAAGCTGGGGTATACATTTTAAAGCCTCAGTATTTAGCATTTTGGCTAGTGCAATGCTGTTTTTGAGGGTTTTGTTTGTTTTTTAACCAGAAATGACCATATCCTACCAACCACACTCAAGAAGGCTAGTTTGGATTGCAAACTGAATTCACATATCTGCAAATTAATTCTAAGAAACAGATTAGAATAACGTGACGCACAGAATTGTTAGATTAAAAAAGTTATTCGCATATCAAGTAATTATCATCAAACATGCTTTAAATGCACCACAAACACTGTCAAGTGGTTCCGTGTGGTCTATGTAGCTGAGTTAGAGCCTAGCAGACAACTAGCAAAGCCACTGTCAGCACACCTGTAACAAACCAGCACATCTGTAAGATCTGTAAACCTTAATGCACTGTAACCAGGTAAGTTATAAACAAATAAATATAAAAACATGAGCTCAGGATTCACCTACTTTTTCATTTATCCCCTGCCATAATGTACTTACATAATATTGTGCAATCATAAAAAATGAAAGTCCCAATGAATGTCGTGGCTGTCAGCTGACGGTGACTCTTCCTGGTGACATGGTGGTTTTTCCCCTTTCCTGCTGGATGTCCTGTGGCCAGTGCGGCTTTACAGGTTGTAACCTAACCCAGCTGTTCACTGGCTCTGTGGTAGTCCACGTGGGTTTGTGTACAGTGTGTGTGTTTATGTGTGTGTGCAGACCTGGCTGGGCAGCCTTCTGCTCTGTCCTTCTCTCGTGCACAGTGTGATGTTGAGTCCATGGTGGGTTTTCCACCTCACTAACCCGTTCACATCACACCTGACCACTTCTTTGCAGCCACCTCATGTCTTACCTACTAGGGCAGGGCAATGTGGCCAAAAATATTTATTACGATATATATGAGAAAATTTGCGATAACGATATAACTGACGATATACTTCATGCAAGACAAAATACTTTACAACTCCACAACTTTATTAGTGCAAAAAACCCCCATCAATTCCTTTTCACTTAAACGAGCAGCTGTTTTTTATGTGCATTAAAGCTATATAAAAATTTAACAGTCCAAATGCAAATTCCTTGCTGACAGTTTAACCAAAAGGCATTTCCAATATATAATATCCACAAAAGTTAAAAAGAGGTGCTTTGCAACATGAAACTGCAGTGTGCCAAATAAATAAGTCAAATACATATTTTTCATAAGATGCACCGGATTTTAAGGCACATTAATTGAAACAAAACAGTCAGATAAGTCTAACTTTACTGCACTCATTCTTCTTGCTTCCTCCACTTCTGTACTATTGATTCATTAATACTGAATTCTCTCGCAGCTGCTCTATTCCCATGGATTATAAGGTGGACTGTTGATTTGTGAGAAACTTAAAGGCTTTTAAGGGCGCCTTATAGTCCGAAAAACACAACGAAAACAAAGGCACTGAGCATGTGCATTTTATCCATATTCTATCGCGATATTTCATTTTCTTATCATTGCCTAACGTTGCACTGGTATTGTGAATGGTATAATATGGCCCAACCCTATTACGGTACCTACCACCCACTGACTCCTCAAAACAATCACAGAGTGTTTATCCATTCTGCTTTCATCCTGCTTCCTTTCATACTTGTCCTCTCTATAGTGGAAGACGTTTGTAAAAAGTGTGTGTGTGAGTGTAATATAAAGCTGAGCATGTGAGTCAAGAGATATTGAAGTGAAAGCTGCGTTAAGAGCTAGGGGCATAGAGTTTGAAAAATGTGGGATTTACCACACAGAAAAAATAATGCTATTGAGTTGCAACTGAGTTGCATCATGGGAAGTGTTGAATCCAGAGGTTTTGGGATCCTGACCTATGAAAAAATACATTTCAGGGCATCTTGACTTCTGTTACTTCAATTTTGAACCTTCCCTTTTAAATCTGTACCATGCAAGGGTCTACAATTTCTGGAAATTTACTGCAAAATTTTTCTGAAGTATTTTACAGAAGAAATGGTGTTACCTTGCTGAACGATACGTAACCTCAAAGTTGGATTTTGCTCAGAACTGTTAATGTAGTCTTCAAGATTTTAGGGGATTCCCTTCAGTGTTTTTCTAACAATCTTGCTGGACTTGGGCTATCCCAGCACTGTCCCACACCGTGTCTGGAACCATAAATCAGTTTGTTTATGTCTTATAAGGGACGTTTTACAGTTTCAGGTCAGAAATGTAGATAACCCAGTGCCAGGATTTTGATTAGTTAATGAATAAAAAAAGAGAAGATCAACAACAAATCAAAAAAGATGTGTTGCTGGGTGAAATTACACAATTACGCATCCTGAGAGGTATGAAAGATAGACATACTGTATGTCATAAATAAGCTCTACTTGACATTTAGCTGAAGGGTTTCACATCGCAGCTTAATCAGGATTTCATCCCTACTTTACATGTCTTCACTGGTCACCGCGGTGTAATTGACCATACATTTTCTCATGGCATCCAGTCTTCTCACCTATCAGCACCTCACATCTAACTTAATGATTTCTTCCAAGACACCTCAAGATGACGGTGCTATTTTTACACCGCAGCAGCTGTGGTGTGTTTGAATGGTGGAGGAGCGGGTGTCAGTGGTTATTTTGAGCATTTAAACACCAGGTCAGGATATGTAAAACAACTTTGCGGTGTACTGCACTTGTGTGCGTGCGTGTGTGTGTTTGCAAGAGAGAGATTTAGAAGAAAGAAAATAAGAAGAAGGAGAGACGCTCCTTTGACCCCAAGGGAAAGTGAAAAGGAGATTAAGTTGCCGGTGCCACTAAGTGAGGTGGCTATTCCAAGAAGCGGTGTACAGTTTCATCTTTGTCACGTCTAAATGCCAACCTCGAGCTTGCTCTGTCTGTCTTTCAAAGACGCTGAGCTAATTCAGAACTGCCTACCAGACGCCTCTGCATACCACTGGATTCATGTGTCGAGAAGTCTCGTTCTGCATCATAACAGAGGTGCGGAAGGACGAAGAATGTGAGTGCTTGTTGTAAGATGGAGCGATACACAGATATCGCCTACCAGGAAATTGCACTTGTGGCTACCATTAGATGTCAAGGTGATCTCTGCTCCTAATTTGGATGTGTATTATCGCTGCAGCTATATATTATATCTAGCTGCTCTGGTGGTCCAGCTGTAATTAGCTTCTAATAGCATAAACAAACCATGCCTCTTACCTCATATTGCTGAGGATTGAATGTACCACAGGGCCAAATAGTACTTCTCTTATCTTTCTCAGCTAATCTCACCCTTTAATGGCCATTTTCAGTGGCATACCAGTACTTTGAGACATCCTTCATGATTCAGTAATTGCATTCCTTAAGGCTTTCCTTTTTTCTGCGAAGGCAGTGTTCATAAAACATACTGTACATAATCAAATGAAACCAAACACAATTTAGGGGCCTCCCATTTTTCAGTAATGATGTAAATGTGCTGCGTAAATGTCATTTAATATGCAAAACAAAAACACTAGAGGACACGTTCCTCGTGAGCGTGCCTAACGAGCTGGAGGAACTAACGGGCCAAAATAATTAGTCTTCACTAGCGATCGCCGTGCTCATTTATCAGCTTAGAGTAAAGCGTGAATGCATAAATAGCTTTCATGCTCAATCCACCAAACATTACAAGGATGTAATTAGCGGCCGGATTATGGGGGAATATGTAAGTCTTTAGTCATTGCTAAGAACGCTGTAATTCAAAATCTGTTTCCATTGCAATCATTCGGAGCTTATGCCAAGGCGTGAGCACACTTGAATACAATCATTCGAAGGGAAATGCGCTAAATCAGTAGCAATCAAGTTTCAGACATTTTCAGGGGTTCCAGAGAAGTGATGAGGCCATTTATATATTATACTGTTTGAATGTCTTAAAATGCTATTCTGCAGTGTATATGCAGTACTGCGCAAAAGCCTCGAGACACAGCTCTTTTCTTTATGTTTTGCTATGAAAGCAGCACACCGATTTATTGAAACACATTCAAAGAAATAGAAAGAAATACAAAAAAGTTTGTCCAAGCTTGAAAGTCAATAGTTAGTATGAACGCATTTATTTTTCAGCACGCCCTGAACTCTCTTACATAGGCTTTCATCTGATTTCTTTAAGCAGTCGTCAGGAATAGTTTTTCAGGCTTCTTGAAGGACATTCAAAGCTCTTCTTTATTCTGTTCTCAGTCAAGATGACCCCACACTGCTTCTGTAATGTCAAGGTTTAAGCTGTGGAAAGACTGATAGTGTTCCACTGTGTGTTTTGCTGCATTTTACTGCATTGGTAGTGTTTGGTATCATTGTCATGTTGAAATTAACCTGTTACCAATAAGACATTTTACAGATGGCATTACATGCCACACCACGACAGCTAATAGGTCTTTGGGAATCACCTTGTTGGTTTACGCATATATTATATTATGCCTGTCAAACTGTGTTATCTTTGGCAGTTTTGATAGATTCAATTAAATAATCTGGGACAAATGACAGGCTGCTACTAACAAAGTACCTAACAATATTGGTTCATCCCTTGAGTTAGGTTGGTTTTTATGCTGGGATAGTGTTAAGTAGGTCAATGGTCAGGTGTAAATAAATAAGACCGGACCAAAAATGTGTGAAAAGTGTCTAAAGAAAAACTGAAAGAGCACTTAAAAAAATTACAAGAAGCAAAATACTAAGAAATGAAGGGTTCGGCTCAAGATTTTTACGTGTCACTCGCACACACAGAGTAGTTAATTTTGCCCACAGTGTTCAAAGTTTAGTTAATTCAGTGTTGTTGAGAGCCAAAATTGTTTTGTGTTCACTGTTGTTAATGACAGAAACTGAGCTGCTCGTTACTTCTCCGTTCCATCTGAGTTCACATGCAAGATTGCTGTCTCTCTCTCCCCCTCTCTCTCTCTCCGTCCCTCCCAGGCTGAGCTAACATATTTGCCCCTATGCCTCTTAACTGCTTTTCTCACTGCATTTAGACAAGCAGCTCAGATGTGGTCCTCACCCATTTGTGCATAATAGTGAAATGGTGTGGTTACCTGGTTGTGTGTGTGTCCGTGTGCGCGCACATGTGCGTTTGTGGATTTCTAGAGCGTTTTGAATAGAGAGGTAGCTGATATTATGCACGTCACGTCGCAGCCAATTAAGCCCCTGCTTACTGGAGCCCCTTCAAGTGTGATTTTTCACAGGAGTGAGTGTGAAATTACACATACTCTATATTCAGAGACTGTACCAGCCACCTAACTGCTTTCATCAAAACCTGCTTCACTAGGTTACTTGCCTAATGAATGGTTACATTCAGGTGAAAGAAAATTGAAATTGTTAATTAGCTAATAACTGTCCCAGTAGTGAAAAAATGAGAGAAAAAGAGGACAAACTATAAATAAACACAACCCATTTTGTAGTACTACACTCATCATTTTCATAATTAACAAAACATTTTTCCCCACAGTTCCTACTTTAGCCTGTTTCCCCTGACCCTGTACATCTCAACAGCCTACAGTATGTAAGTGCTTGTCTCTGGGTAGCCCTGTCTCCACAGTTGGCCTTGAATCTGACCCCCGTGTTAGGTGTTTATGATTCTTCCTGAGCGCTCGTGGGATGTGTTTGTGTCTGTGTGCGATTTTAATCTGCAGTGGGTTGAAAATGATCTTTGGACAGGCTTATGGCTGAATTGCAGCCACCCTGGGATTCATGTGTGAAACTGAGGATGTGGCAGAAAGATAACTGCAAAGAGGAACTGTCACTTTGTATTTTTAGATAGCAAACTTGTTAAAAATCTCCTGTGTCTCTCACTACCCTCGGTCTGGTGTCTGCTTTGCTGTTTTAGTGCCTCATCAGAGACGTTACATAGCAAATAGATGAATGGACTCGTGTTTTTGCTCCCAGTGATTTGTCCTGCTTCCTTCTCTCCTTCCTCCTTTTTAGAAAACCTATTAGCTGTGGGCGTGTCTGTCTTTTCAAGACACGCCGTTTTAAATAAGTCCGCTCGTGTGGAAGCTGTACATTTTTGCTGGCCGCAGAGCTGTTGTCTAGACATCAAACATCACACAGCTGCGTCTTCGCCCCAGAATCGTGCGTTCGTCTTTACGTGTTTGTGTTCACATGGGTTCGCTTCTCCATCTGCGTATCTTAGTGCCGAGTACGAGCGTTGTTTGTGTGTGTGTCTCTGAATTTACAAGGCGTAACCTTGTCAAATAGGGCTGCATCATGTGCTGATCATCCCCCCCGTCTGTCTGTCCCCGGGACAAATGTCTGTCTCTCTCTCCAGCGCTCTCTATGGCCTCATTGTTTTCACTGTTAATTGGGTTAAGTTAGTTTTGTTTGGATCGCTCAACTTCGTAAAGAGCTCTGTAGGACTGTTGCTGTCACGGTTCTGGGTCAGTTTGACCCAGTATTTTGAGTTGTTATGTTTTGGTTTATTTTTGAATGATGGATTGTTCTTTATGTTTCTCTGGTGCTTTGTTGGGTTACTTTGGTGTGTTTGATTGTTTTCTTATTCTCTTAGTGCTTGTGATGATGATGATGATGATGATGATGATTATGATGATGTTCTATGCTCCAGCTTATTCTGGTTTATTTTTAGTTCTGCCCGTGTTAAGTCTGTGTTTCTTAGTCTGCGTCCTTGTGTCTTATTTCCTGTTTTATTGTGAAAGTCTATGTCTTATGTTAGTGTGTGCAGCTTTGCTCCCCCTGTCTCGTTAGTCCAATTTCTCCCAGCTGTGTCTCCCTCCTGTTGCCCATTCCCTGATTACCGCCCTGTGTATATTAGCCCTGTGTTTTCCTGTGCTCAGTGTTGCGTCGTACCCTCAGAATTATGCCTGTGTGTTCAGTTCTCCATGTCATTGGTCAGTTCATGTTTTCGTTTATCACCAGCAATAAAGCTAAGGTTCTCAGTTTCAATTCAGTCTCAGAGTCTTGCATTTGGATCCTCCTCTCCATCCGCCTGCACACAGAGCCCTGACAGTTGCAGTTCCCGCCAATGCTATGACTGCTGTAATGCGACGCATCACAACAGGGGATTAAATACAGGTTAAAAGTGAAACATCAATCCTTTCTGTTAGATTGATTTGTGGGAACACGCACACACAATAGTCCTCAAATCTGGCTTTTCTTGCACATTTCTCTTACTTTTGTTTATTTGGCTATTACGTTAAGAATTTAATTTCATGACATCTACATATTCTTTTAACTGAATGACCTTTACAACTGAGATGTTTCACTTAACAAAATGATGATAAGGAAGAAGAAAGCACTCATCTTAATGCACACTGTAAAGATCTAAAGGTCCTCACCCAGACAATGGTCTTTGATGTAAAAAAGATCTCAGTGTACTCTGTGTACCCTTAAGGTATAAGGCAAAATGAAGCAACACAGAGATACAGTACTGTACTCCTTGTGCAGTACTGCCTTTTATCTTCCGAGGAGCGATTTCTTTGTGTGGGGAAAAAAAAGAAACTGTATCACCCAGAGCAGAATTTCCGAGAATTGGTTAATACTAATTGATATTCTAAACTTGCCTGTCCATCCCTGAGGCAAACCCCGTCTCCATTAAACGATGCAGGATAACCGGCATAACTTCCTTTCTTGTCGATCTAAGCAAAATGTTTGAGTGCGTCGCTGTAAAGACGGCATAGTTCCTAGAGGATGAGCTCCAGAGAAGACGGCATTTATCTTCACACCTCTCCTATTTCTATTATTTGTCAGAGGCACATTAGATTGTGTTCGCAGAATCTGCCTTCTCAGATTCTTGGAATCGTTAGATAACACCTCTCTGCTATTGTAATGTTGTGACTGTAATGTACCACGGACCACATCACATGCTGGATGTGTGATATAGAAAAAAAGGCCAGCATCTTAAAGTGACTTTTCACTCTCATTACGCTCGACGTCGCTTCCCGTGATCCTTGCTGCAAGAGCGAGGATAGACATCAGTCGCACCTTTGTGGCGTGGACAGCTCCCTGTGCTGCTTCTCTCACTTGATACGTCATTAAAGTGTTATATGTGCTTTCACTGACCGTACTCATTAAAACTATTAATTACCCCTGGAAAAGCACGCTTTGATTCAGTCTTTTAGTGCTGGAAGCCCCTCCCCAACCTCAGGCTAACATTGTCTTTTTAGGACTATCCCCAAGATGTGAGTACAAGTTTCAGCCAAGGTCACCCATTAATTTCCCGAGCTGTGACAGTTCTGTGGTAAAGATATGGGCCAAAGCTCTTAGAGTGTAGCCGTACTCCCCTCCTTTATTTTCTCCTGACCCTCCACTAAAGGGCTGCAGGAGGAGGAGAAAAGGGTGGTGAAGTTATTGTACTCATATATATATATATATATATATATATATATATATATATATATATATATATATATAGTCACCATTTCTTCTGAGACGTCTCAGTGGAATTCCAGTATAAATTTAGACTCTCCTGCTCCCTGCTAACATTAGGTACTGAGAAGAATCTGCAATAATCTTTCATTGATTCTGCAGTGCCATATGGAGGCCCATTAAATTGATCGCAGTGGCAGCAACGGGAGAACCAGCACGCTCCACGCTCGTAGATTTCCTGTGTGTCACAGTCATTTCTCACCAGTCTGTACTTTACCAGCAAAAGATGCCACATTTTACCTAGACCGATTGGCTTTCTCATTATTTGTTAATCGTTTAGCAGAAGGACAGATAAGTAATCGTGACTTTGTTAGACGTAGTCACTGTGGGAGACAAATGGGAGAACAGTTAGGCAGAGGTGCACTTCGGTACCATGCACAGCCTTTGCTCTACCACAAAAAGCAGCATTTATTTCAGCTCTCTTCATATTATCCTGAATGCTCCCACTGCACAATCTAATACAGAGACTTTCTTTATTCTTCATCTGTTGAGAGCAGTGAATAGCTGGCTATCAAATCAAATACTGCCCTGGTTTTATTTCTATTGTCTTACATATAATGAATATACAGTAGCCAGCAAAGACTGTGCCTTTGCCAGCCTTCCCCCAACAATGAATCCCGTTCTTTGTTTAACGACAGTACATTATCACGGTTATTGGAGCTTATGCAGCAGTCCCCCTCCATCGTTCTTCGGTCCCTAATAATCTAATCTGCTCACACTTAGATGAGTCTTTGCAAATATTTCCATCAAGTGGTCCATATGACAGTTTCTTTATAGCATTCATTCGAAGGTTAGCTACTGAATTAAGTTTTAGGGATGCCACTGGCTGCTGCAATAAGTGTCAAGAGGGGGGAAAAAAGATGTCTGGAAAGACATATATTAAAACGCGGATGTGACAAGATAGATACACATGGCTGTCTCTTAAGAAATATCAACCCAAGACGGTTTCACTCCTGCTGGGGGAGGGGGAGGCAGTGGGTGAAGCGATCCATTTGAGAAATCGAAAGTTCTTCAAATATCGTTAAAGATGAACGCATTAATCATTCATAATGTGATCCTCTCCTAGCATGATGGGTGCGTCATCCCCCCCTCGCTCCCTCCCTGTTCTCTGTGTGTGTGTGTGTCACTAATTCACTCATTTTTTGCCCTCACATTTTCTTTGCCTGCTTTTCGCAAGTATGCACAGGCAAATAAGTGGCAGCCCTTCTTTTTTTTTCTACTCTGTTCTTCTTTTTTTCCCCTTTCATTTGAAGTTTGGTGCTATGTATATTTACTTCTTGGAAAGTGTGGAAGTTACACAGCTATTCAGCAAATAAAATGACTGTCATCAGTGCTAGGACCACAGATGGATGAAGCATAGTAAATGCTAAATAAACTGCTCCGCTCTTTCTCTCCGTACCACTTTTCCAGCAAGCTTTTCTTTTTCCTTCTTTCTATCAGACATACTGCCATAGCTAAAATGCAGTATTTCAGTTTGGCTGAGTGTTTTTCAAAAAAGGGCAGAAAAGGAGAAAAAATGGTTAATATCAAAGCTCTGACCTTGACAGCACTCAGTCTGCCTGCTCTTTCAATGTGTTCCATGTTGTTCCATTTTCACCACATCCCAGTATTAATCCCATGTAAATTATAGCCACAACAAACAGTAAATATCATTGGCATTACCAATATGTCTGCATGAAGCCCATTCTTTTTACTAAATATGTTTAAAATAGTCAGTTAAATTAAAACAACAACAACACAATAACGTCTTGATGCATGCTCAATCATCCAGGTAAGTAAATCCCCAAAAGTTGATTCTGAATGGTACTCACAGCCATGGTCTTTGATCAGTGAGCTTTGATCAGTGCTTGTTGATCAATGGTCATGAGAATTTGCATATTAATGATCAAGGAGCTGACTTCCCAGCCCTTTGTTCCTTCAGTGGTGCTAGTTTCAGTCATTGTGCATGGTTACTGTTTATAAGATTGGGGAAACCTGCAGCCAGCTGAGACTGAAAAAGTCACGTGGATTAGTGACGAAGCGTTTCTCCCACGGAAAACGCTACGTCCAGATGAACAGAATCAACCTTTGGGGAACAACACAATAAGTACGTTGGTTTTCAATTCTTAAGTGTCCACTTAGAAGCTTTCAAAGCTTTTAACTGTAGCCCATGGTAAGTTGACCTTGTTGCACAAATTCGCTATATGCAAACGCTATATGCAGATTGAACACAAGTCAAGTAAACAGAGGAGGTAGTCTTTTTTTGTGTTCTCATTTACATTCATTTAAATTCTACACGTGGTTCTTGTTCAGAAAATGAGAACAGCCAAAGAACAGTCATTCAAA
This sequence comes from Rhamphochromis sp. 'chilingali', assembly GCF_963969265.1. NCBI lineage: Eukaryota > Metazoa > Chordata > Actinopteri > Cichliformes > Cichlidae > Rhamphochromis > Rhamphochromis sp. 'chilingali'. The sequence goes on from NC_137935.1 coordinate 29,733,515, forward strand.
GAAAACGTACAAAGCTATTGACACCTCTTTGATGGTTTATAGGTCGTATCAAAAGATGAAGTGTGTTCAAGTGAACAGCAGAAAAGCTGTTTAGCTATTTCTATTTAACTAAAATGTTCAAAAGTCTTGAGTAACCCCTCGTTTCTTTATATTTCACTAGAAAAATAGGAAACACGCAATCATCGCTGAAGTGCAGTTAGGCAACTTTGAACAATTTGAATGACTTGAAACTCACTCAGGCAAGCTTCTTTTCATTTCTTTAAGTTGTCTTCAGGAGTTAATCTCTGGGCTTCTTGAAGGACATTCCAGAAAAGCATCCACAGTGCTTTACACTCATAGTATAAAACCTGGTGCCACTGACCTTCAGTCCAGTTCAGTAATCTGGCATGCCTCAGCCTTTTCTTGCTGTTTCTTAGTTTTTCGTTAAGAATCGCTTCTTTACAGCTACCCTTCCACTGAGACCATTTCTGACAAGGCTTCAGCGAGTAGTAGATGAGTCAACTGAAGGGCCAGATGCATCTCTGAGGTCCTGTGTCGTATTTCTTAAGGACATGACGTTCAGATTCTGTTCATGTAGTGTAGATAGTTTTTTAGGCCTCCCACTTCTGCTGCCAAGTTTTCAGCTATTGGCTCCTTGGAAATCATTGTATTGGTACAAAAATACAACTTTATCAAACTGTGTTATCTTTGGCATTTTTTTTATTCAACTAAACAAATATAAACAAATGATGTGTTTAGTGACAGGCTGATAGTAACATTTTTTTTTAACCTCCTGAGACCCGAACTCTTTCATGGCATGCATTTGCTATTTGGGCTGATTGGGACCTAAAGAAAGTAAAAACAAATAATTACCTGATTTTATTTTTTTACTGGATTTTTGTTTCTAAGAAAAATGAGATTCACATATGAGTTTTAAATTTGTTTTAAATTTCGATAGAACAGTGGCAGTATAATGTCCTCGTAAGTGGATGTCAGCACCAGAATTTAGTATTTTGGTCTATACAACCCAAAATGTGATGCCCACATATCTGGACGCCAGGTCCTGTGAGGTTGTCTTTTACGAGTTCACCCATCCTTTTGAGTTAGGCTCCATTGTTATTATAAATGACTCCTAGGTCAGTGTTTTAACAGTGATTTAACAGAATCCTCTCAGAGTGGTCAGAATCAAGGAATGCACTGAAAATGAGTCAAACAATACAAAAGAAAAACTGTTGAGATGTTGAGAAATCCTGGAGAACTATTCCTCCACTCCATTTTAAAGAATTACAAGAACATCTGGATCCTTGGAAGCAAAATATAAACAAATCTGGGTTAGCTCAGGACTTTCGTGAATTCTGTAGCTAGAGAGTGACAAAAATGAGGAAAATAAAATCCAATGAGCAACAACTTTTACCTTAATAGAATCTCCAAAACATTGGAAAATCCCTTAGAGATTTTTAGGGTAAAAGCGCAGAAAGCTTTAGCTCAAGATGGACAGCTATGTTCTAGTTTTTCTAGCAGCACTGTCCACAGACAAGAATTGCTGCAAATGCACACAAATGTGTGACGTAGATCCACATGGGCTAATGGAAGCTTTTCTGTCCCCACATCAGAGCTTGTGACAGAAAAAAATCTTTCCTGCATCATCTATGTGAAGTGCAAAGAGAAAAAAAATATTCAGAGGATTTGTCCATTACTCTCTGTAACATCCCTGGATCCTCGGAGAGGCCGTGTGCACCGCACCAGATCGGTGTTGCATGATTAAGTGTATAGATAAACGTAATCCTTTTTTATCCATATGTTTTAGGGCTACAGCACAAAACTCTATATTGTCCTCACAACGTCTTTCACGTCATAGCTTCTGTGTGGAATGCAGAGCACAATGCAAACCAGCAGTGACTTAAGCTGGAATGAATGAGATTACACATGCAATATTTATTGTGTCTCTCAGAGACTATCCGAACCATATCCATGTACGGCGCAGCTCATTTTCTCTGACAGCTTTGCGTTGCGTGATAGCCCACCTTAATAACTTGCGCGTGAATGGAGTTGACTTTTCCATATCAGTTTAATGTATGCCTTGTTTCAGCTGGTGCTTTCAAGTCAACTCTATTTGCTGGAGTGAAGCATCAAGTAAAAAGGTTGCAGAAAGTGCTCTGGTTGCCATGTAAGATTGGAAACGCCCCCCCAAACATTCATGCATTATAAAGCATTTTTCTCAACAATTACTTGTTAACATGTTAATATCAGTGGGTATATTTATTGTCATGGTTGATACATATGTTTGTTGTGTCTGTTTGACTGTGTGCGTGTGTGCATCTTCATTACTAGACAGTGGGGGTGGGTGGAGGTAATTAGAGCAGCTGGAATCTGAATGCTCTATATGATGAGCTGCTAAACTTTAAATTATAGACTTTCCTCCCTGCGGCACTCTCTGTACATCTGTGTTTTGGTAGGTGGGGGAGGGGTGTCTACAAAATATGCTTGCAGATTAAGCGCTAACCTCCATATGTGTGCCATTGCATATCGTCTATGTTTGTGCGCTTTTGTGTGAGCCTGTGTTTGTGTGTGTGTGTCCTCCCACATGGTCCAGGTGGCAAAAGGAGGCATCCCTTCCGGCTTCCACTGTGAGCACACAAACACACACACACTCAGAAGCTCACTCCGGTGGATGACTGCACGTTTCTACGGATGATTAGATTACGTAAGAAAACACTGCAGAGCCCTAATAGTTGGTAAACCCAGATTACGCAGGATTATCATCCCTTTTGCTCCGCCTCTGTTCTCCCCCTGCATGTGTGTACAGGGAGAGTGGATGGCGGCGGGAGTGAGGATGAAGCAGGAGGATGGGGTTGGGAGGGAAGGGGCTATGTGTGTGGGATGGGGTGAATGATGCCGCAAACACCAGAGCCAGATGGGACAGAACCCCTAAGCAGCTTAGAGTCACAGTAATCACGCAGGCTAAGTTTCCATCAATGGTGTATGTGAATGTTTGGGTATGTATGTGTGTGTGTGTTTATGTGTGTTGCATGCATGTACGTCATACATTAAACTGCCAGGGCATAGACGGATGCTCTTGCTCACTCTGCTGAGTCTGGAGAAATGTGAAAAAGAGAAAGAGGTTGAATAAGCGATGAAGCAAATGTTCCCATGCAATCACGATATTAGTGAGGACAGGGAGCGAGTGGGAGAGAGAAGCTGATGGGGAGGGTGTGTTAGCAGTGTGGGAAGTGATAATGGAGACGAGCAGGTCAGAAAGGTGGTATTATTTCCTCTCTGCACCAGTGAGATGTTACAGAAGCAGCCGGGTTGGATACGACAGTGTGTGTGCATGCGTGTGTGCGTTCGACACCACATGGATATCAACCTCAGGGGGATGAGGAATCAATTACCCTCTGCCAATGCCAATCAGCTTTGAATTCCTGTAGAAAATTGATCACTGGATGTCCACATTCCCAAACATGCAGAAATTACATGTACTGTCAGTGGAGTCGGGAATATTAAAGGACAGACAGGCACAGAGAGCTGGATGAGAGGCAGCAGTTTTGGGAAGCATCAGTGGTGTCTCCCAGATTTGGAAGATCCCCTCGTGAAAGAGTGTAACAAGAATGTGGAAAAAGATGGGCAGGTGGGTGGGGGACCAAAGTGGGAATAAGCAAAGTGTGTGGAGAAGGTCTGAATGTCTGGATATAAGGCAGGAAGGCATGTTTTTTTGTGCTTTCAGAAGAGATCTGAGAACAAATATGATAACATACTAGGAGCTTTTAAAATATAAACATGTGTGATGCATAAGCAAATTAAGGCTCCCCTTTTCAAAGCTTCTGTTCCTCCCAGCACAGTGAAAGAGACAGAGAGAAAAAGCTAACTGTAAAACCCTGGAGAGAAGCTTGCATAGATGTATTTACCTACATGAATATTCAATAGTGGAGCTGCAGCACTTCACAAAGGGAAGTAGTCACTGATTTATTTATTAGTGTTTTTGACATGCTATGCAATTATGCCACCACAGGCGAGGTGCTAGGCTCTCTGCCCCAAAGCTGCAGGGCACACGCACGACACTGATTGGGTTTGAAGTTGAACTATTGATTTTAATGGATCAATGGTGATGATTGTTCTGGTGCAGACATAATCACAGTGATCAATAAATGATGGATAAATTACATGCTTCCTTCAGCTGTGTTCGAATTACTCACTGTGTTTCATTTTTAGTACCAAGCCTCTCCAAAGGAATCAGTCGTCACTAATTTTTGAGCTTCTTTGTTCCTTTTATTTCGTCTGAATGCAAAAATCAACCACTGTTCTCCACCTCACATAACCTTTACTTTGCTTTCAGCATATTCCCATCTCCCATCTCATCCTTTCATTTTTCCCTTCTCTCCAGAGAAGTGGGTGATGACAGCTAGCCCCACTCTCCTCTCATTGAACATTCAGCTTTGCTTTTGATGGAATTAATTTGAATGTAAATGATGCTCTGATGGGAATGCTTTTATTGGCCCCACTACAAAATTTCACACAGAGATAGCACCCGCACTAACCCCACTGATGCATAAGTCAGTCCACTGGGAGGGAGAGAAAAACAACAAAATGCTCCCACAATATGGAGCTATTACTATCCCTGGCGACATTAACAAGCGTGAAACATAATGAAATTACGTTTTCAGTCAGTAGATTTAGTCAATGACTTGATCAATAAATGTCTTCCTTGTTAATTTGTACTCTGTAGGAAATAGTTGTTTGTGTCGTAACTTATGACTCTCCAAGGATGGGTGCGTGGCTTCAAAAAAACAAAAGTTTTACAGCACTGTGTTAACAATTTACAGAGGTATGTAATGAATTACAGGAAAAAGAAAAAACGAAATGAGAAGAAAAGAACACGATGAAGAACAAGATCGAAAAAGCACAGGCGAGATCAAAGTGTGTGAAAAGAGGCATAAAAAAATGTATTAAAGAGAGTATTCATGCCATTTTTCAGTGTGATTGAGTGTGTGTGTGTTTGTGTGGTTTGGATTGTTTTCCATCTCTTTATGTGCATGATCAAAGAAGCTGTAAAGAAGCTGTTTTCGCAGTTGTTGATAGTTGAGTGATCAGTGGTTTTGTAAGGGGGTTTTCGTGTGTGTGGCGTACTTGTTAAAGTGGGATTTGACAGGTGGGAGAACCCTAAGATATGGTGTAGTGGTACATCTGGGATAAATGACTCACCTCAAAATAACTCCCAAAATTCATTTGTATGTGAGCTCCGGTGCACTTGTTTTCTTTGTTGACAAGCTTTGTGATCAGCTGGCCTCTGCTGCTGTTGTGGTTCTGAGGTTTGCTCCTCTTTGTGTATTTAGCTAGCTGGATTCTGAGAATTATTAGCAGGTTTTTCATAGGTTGTCATACTGCTGGCTGCTTGCCAACACCTAGTAATATCAAGATGGAGTATGGCAAATTAAGTCAGTCATAGTCTGTGCTTCAACGGGCCAAAATTAGTCGAATTTAAACTGTTCCATAGCACTATATTTGAACAAGCTGACTATAACAACAAGCTAACTTTATAAGCTAACTTTATCCTACCTAATGCTAACACCGAGTGTCCTAAACATCGAACTTTTCCTCTGACAAGTAGTTTGATTACACCTCATATGACAGTTTATTCACTTATTGGTAATGGTAGAGCCACTCTAAAGAATTTTTAAGTAACACCAGCTAACAGTTGCTAAAACTGTCAAAAACATTAGCGCTAATCGAGGTTAAAATTCAGGATATCCTCTTCAACTCACCTTTGTATCATTGTCATCGGTCAGAAATGACCTTTATTTACTCAATGATGCATATTAGACTCCTTTACAGCCTCCTTCAGAATAAATAGATGTGGGTGCCTTGTACCCTACCCCTCATAGCATACACTCTCTAAAGATTAATGCTGACCAGAGAGTTTGAGGTCATTCAGGAACAACAACATAAAATATCACAAATATTTAAATGATACATACCATTTTCTTTATTGCCAATTAACTGATATGGGCTGTTATGGGGTCAAAAATTTTAATTTTAAATTTCTTCCAGTGTATCATCTAGTCTGTACTAAGCAGTCCATAACCATGAATATAGTCATTTTTTTTCTTCATCGTTCTCCCCTTTTTGCATTTCTTTATCTTTGAAAGTGAAGTTAACATACTCTGATGTTACTAATGTGCTCTCCAACTGGGAAATACTAGTGAATTAGCCAGAAAGAAAGATAGAAAGATTAATAATAAAAATGCAATACTAAGGGACAGTCCTTTCAGATTAGGTAAAATAATATTGACAGATTCATCAGAATTGAAATTGGTCATTTTTTGACCTTGTAGATGACAGAAGTGCTCTTCATCAAAAACACATGAGAAAACTTACAAAAGCAACAATATGTAAAACTGTTATTTAAGTCATGGGATCATGTAACACATGGTGCTCTCCCTCTTTATGGCTCTCTGCTGATTTCCTTTGTCTATTTATCTTCTCTGACCTCCCTATGCAGAGCCTCAAAATAGGGTCTTTGAACATTAATGGTGGGAGAGACAGGCGTAAAAGGGCATCAATCTCTGAAATTGCTCCTCAAAAAAGGATTGATGAGCTGGTTTTTGCAGGAGACATGTACTAATTCAATAGAGTGTTCATATGCCCTTAGCCATGGTGCAAGCTTTCACACAGGGATAGCTGTTTTGTTTAGACAAGCTGCAAATACAAGTGTTTTGTTTGTTACTGAGGTGGTAAAAGGTCAGCTGCTGGTTGTCACAACAGAAGTTGAAAACCATGTGTTCTGCCTTGTTAATATGGCCCTAAACAAAGAACCAGTAAGAGTTTTTATTTTACCAAAACTGCAAAATGAGCTAAATAATTTCAAATGGGATCACTTAATAATATGCAAAGAATTCAAGTATGGCCTAGACTAGATGGAGTGAGTGCTCCATCCACTGCCAGAGTCTATCAGGACCATTGATGGAGGGTTACATGTTGAGTTAAAGACTTTGCAGCCATCTGCTGCAGGAGAAGAGGTTGTTGTTGGGCTGTTTCCTGTAGAAGAAAGTGAAGGAAAGTCTTATCAGGCAATTCCTCCAGGTGAAGTATTTGGATGCCCTGCGCACCATGTTTTTCCAACCTGGACGGATGTGTGGTCCCAAGCAGGCAAATTGCCACAAAATGACTAACCAGATTGAAATGAGGGACTAACTTTGGTCAAAAAAGAATTTGGAAGGAATTAAGGAGATCTTTCCTTGAATGTGCAAAGACAAAAGAGTTGCTACTCCAATAATGAAAAGGGTTCTGACTGTGCCTTGAATCTGTGGCACAAACTTATTGCTACTACCAAGAAATTTAAATGGAGTTTCAAAGGTTCATCCAGGACCTTTCCTGATCTGGTTACTGGGTTCATGCATTTGCCTTCTACCTGCATGTGCTAAAAATGTGGGTCAGGCTTAATCTCAATATACATTACTTCTGCTGAGGAGTGCCAAAAATCTTTTCCTGTTTTTCTTCTGACATGGACCTTGTTGGACCATAGTCATTCTACAGTCCTTGCAAACAGTGTAAGATGCCCATGGTCTCCAACTCCAGGTCTCCAACCTCATAAAAGATGCAACAAACTGTGCCACATGGTAAGATACCAGCAACACCCAGAGTGTCAATATAGCTCCTGTAAGGCTGATAAACAGAAATTATGCTGCACCGCCATAATTTCTGAGAGCTTTTACAGGCGATAGATACATAGAGTCTGACCATTGCACTGGAGAGAGAGAGTGCCCAGGTAAGAGGGCGTGGCAGGGGGTAGGCCAGTTGCTACTGTTTACTGTTTTCTTTGGTTCAGGTTTTAAACCTGTTTACTCTTATTGCTCTACTGTTCTCTTGCAATGAAAACACAGAATCTCCCACTCTCATATTCTTGTCCACTCTCTTAATATTTAAGCGTTGTGTCCATATTTCATTCTTCACCCATTCATATGCCACTTGTCTTTCATTTAGTCCTTTCTTGTCTCTTGTCTAAATATTTCTCTTATACACAAAAATCTCCCCATCTTTCACCCCCTTTACAGTACTAGCAGCTTATTACCAACTAACTCACATCTCATATTAAATATAATGTTGCTGTAGTTAAAGAGAAAATTGAAAAGTTTCATTATCCATTGGGCATAAGTTGAGAGAAAACTGTAAAGCTGCAGTAAAAGTACGCAGTCATACTCCACACAATCTATATTAGTACGTCTCATGGTCATATAAAATAGATCCACAGTTCATACTTTGCTAACATCCACATTGAACCCCCTTCCCACTAATCACTGTGGTTTATGATCACGCTCATCCCTTCATGTTCAGAGGTCTGACATGACATTCACCATTCCACCACTTTTACATCACCATTGATTTCCAGTATCCTCCCAAAGTGAGCCCTAGGCCTATTCACCCTAGGCATCATACATCACCCAGTATTAAGGCTTCACCTTTTATATTGCTCACCCTATATCATGATATCTCTTACAGACACCTCTGCCTTTATGTCTCTCTCAGCTCCCGTGATTCGTAACCGATGCCTCTCTGGATCGCCAATTATCTCCCCCTGTGAAAAAGACAGGTGTATTTTTGAAAGAAATATGCCTTAGTGTGGCACAGGTTTTAAAAAATTTATCTGCCTTTTCAATCATTCAAGCACCCCACCTTCCCTGAGTCCTTACTTTTTCAACTATATGGGCTGGACAAGGATGTATGAATCAGTTAGAATGACACTTTGAAGCTTTGTAAATCCCGCTCTTCTTCTTTGACTCTCCTTAGAACGAGGTATAAGAATCTCATAATATCTTTTAGAAATCTTTATGCGCTCACTGTTCTCTCCGGGCCTCTTTGAGACAGGAATAGACTGATGAAGTGTGTGACTGCCTCCACAGTAATTATGTGATGAATGCGTTCATTTTGTGTGTTGCCCCGAGCGGTGAATAGCTCAACTGATTATTGAGGGGTGTGTTCTTTGTGTGTGTTTGTAATAATAGAAAGTCTGAAACCAAAGATCTCAAAGAAAGAGAGCAATATTTGCCCTGTCGGCTGTTGACTTTACCGACTACAAAAAACAATAAGAAGCGTAAATCAAAGAATCAGTAGGTTTCCACATAGCTACCCATTTTCAGTTAAAACACCTTTTCCCCCCTCTTTTTGCTGCAGGAGAAACGTTAAGTCTAACACATCAAGCCTTTAACATTTTAAACCCCTTAGATGGATGTTAAGCTCCCATTAATAATATAGCCGACTTTGCTGTCCAGCTTTGTATGGATTTTCTTTCACATACGGGAAATAGTAAGAGGCGGAAAGTGACAGAGGTAAAGAAACTGAGCCGCAGAGATGGATCACAGCAGGATAATAGCTCCCATATCTAGCCCCCGAATAGACCTACGTCACTGTTGGCCACCAACGACTAAGGCTAAAGCAAACATACCTGTGAAGCATTTGGAGTGTGACAGGTAAGAGCTTTGATTCAAAATGCTTGATCTGTGACTCCTTGCCTGAGATCTACCTGCCGCTGGTGTGTAAATGAGCGAATGAGATGCTAATTTTGTATTTTAAAATTTGACACATGACCCTTCCTTCAGCGCATTTAGACCGTAAGGCAAAAAACTAAAAAGCAATAACCTCCTAAGACCCGAACCCTTCCACGGCATGCATTTTTAATTTCTCTTTGATATTTGGGCTGATTGGGACCTGATGAATGTAAAAACGAAGAATGACAAAAAATTTTTTTTACCTGATTTTCATTTCTGAGAAAAATGAGAGCCACTTATGAGGATATTTGTTTAAAATTCCGATAGAACAGTAGCAGTATAATGTCCTCGTAAGTGGATATCAGGCCCTTGTAGAGCAAAATTGAGTATTTTGGTCTAAATAACCCAAAATGTGATGTCCACATATGTGGATGCCAGGTCCTAGGAGGTTAAAATTACACAGTTGAATATTCATCTGATACTCGTTACCCTTTTGGTGTTTTTTTTCCATTCCTCATTTTTCATTGGTAAAATGGCTCTAAAGGCTATGTGTGGGAATCCTGATGTGAGTGTTTACAGTGGCTTGCAAAAGTATTCGGCCCCCTTGAACTTTTCCACGTTTTGTCACATTACAGCCACAAACATGAATCTATTTTATTGGAATTCCACGTGAAAGACCAATACAAAGTGGTGTAAATGTAAGAAGTGGAACGAAAATCATACATGATTCCAAACATTTTTTACAAATAAATAACTGCAAAGTGGGGTGTGCGTAATTATTCAGCCCCCTGAGTCAATACTTTGTAGAACCACCTTTTGCTGCAATTACAGCTGCCGGTCTTTTAGGGTATGTCTCTACCAGCTGTGCACATCGAGAGACTGAAATCTTTGCCCATTCTTCTTTGCAAAACAGCTCCAGCTCAGTCAGATTAGATGGTCAGCGTTTGTGGACAGCAGTTTTCAGATCTTGCCACAGATTCTCGACTGGATTTAGATCTGGACTTTGACTGGGCCAGTCTAACACATGGGTATGTTTTGTTTTAAACCATTCCATTGGTGCCCTGGCTTTAAGTTTAGGGTCCTTGTCCTGCTGGAAGGTGAACCTCCGCCCCAGTTTCAAGTCTTTTGCAGACTCCAAGAAGTTTTCTTCCAAGATTGCCCTGTATTTGGCTCCATCCATCTTCCCATCAACTCTGACCAGCTTCCCTGTCAATGCTGAAGAGAAGCACCCCCAGAGCATGATGCCGCCACCACCATGTTTGACAGTGGGGATGATGTGTTCAGAGTGATGTGCAGTGTTAGTTTTCCGCCACACATAGCATTTTGCATTTTGGCCCAAAAGTTCCATTTTGGTCTCATCTGACCAGAGCACCTTCTTCCACATGTTTGCTGTGTCCCCCACATGGCTTGTGGCAAACTGCAAACGGGACTTCTTATGGTTTTCTGTTAACAATGGCTTTCTTCTTGCCACTCTTCCATAAAGGCCAACTTTGTGCAGTGCACGACTAATAGTTGTCCTATGGACAGATTCCCCCACCTGAGCTGTAGATCTCTGCAGCTCGTCCACAGTCACCATGGGCCTCTTGGCTGCATTTCTGATCAGAGCTCTCCTTGTTCGGCCTGTGAGTTTAGGAGGATGGCCTTGTCTTGGTAGGTTTACAGTTGTGCCATACTCCTTCCATTTCTGAATGATCGCTTGAACAGTGCTTCGTGGGATGTTCAAGGCTTGGGAAATCTTTTTGTAGCCTAAGCCTGCTTTAAAATTCTCAATAACTTTATCCCTGACCTGTCTGGTGTGTTCTCTGAGGCCGTCACAGAGCAGCTGTACTTGTACTGACATTAGATTACACACAGGTGCACTCTGTTTAGTCATTAGCACTCATCAGGCAATGTCTATGGGCAACTGACTGCACTCAGACCAAAGGGGGCTGAATAATTACGCACACCCCACTTTGCAGTTATTTATTTGTAAAAAATGTTTGGAATCATGTATGATTTTCGTTCCACTTCTCACGTGTACACCACTTTGTATTGGTCTTTCACGTGGAATTCCAATAAAATTGATTCATGGTTGTGGCTGTAAAGTGACAAAAGTTCAAGGGGGCCGATTACTTTTGCAAGCCACTGTATATGAATATTCCACCAGCTCTGGTGTTAAAATGCTGCATGCATTATTTTGTAAATTTATCAGTAGCGATATTTTTTTTCTTTAAACGTAATATTATATCTGATATGTCTGTGTGGGTCATATAATGCATAACACAAACAGGGATTATCAGTACAAAACTCTGCACATTTTGTCTGTGATCTGAATTTTTCTTCGATCACTTGCAGTGGTGGAAGGGCTCTTGTACAGTTTGCATTCAGGATGACCAGTCTGGACTTGAGGCTAAGAACCAGCTCATTATGCTGCCAGTCAGTCAGGCCATGAAGAGTCTCAGCGGACCATCACAAGCAAATAGACGTGCAGGAAAGATCAATGGGCGTGTGTTTATCGAGCGGCGAACACCCCCCCACCCCATTCGTGCACGAGCACACACCTCCACGTAACCACCAAGTCTCTGACCTGCCCCTCTCGACAGCCAGGGTAGTGAAGGTATTGATTTCCCCATATTAATGCATCCTTCATGAGAAGCCCCAGGCAGCAGTGTAGAAGAGAGAGAACAGGAGAGAACAAAGAGGTACAGGATGGATGGAAAAGGAGGAAACTGGAGGAGATAAGAGAAGCAGGAGAAGAAGACGGAATAAAAGTTTAAAGCAGTGTCTGATGCCTCTGATACTCTACATCATGCTCAAACAGAATTTAGATACCACGACTAAGCTAGGCATAAGCTAAACTTCAGTGCCCGCTTTGGCCTTTGAAATGTTGAAAAAAAGTCAAATGAATAGCTTACTGTACTTGTAATGTATTTAAATGTAATGCTATGCTCTGTTTGATTGGTGAGGTCTTCTGAGACAATGGCGGATGCTAATGCTTTCAGTACACACTATTCAGTCACAACATTAAAAACACTTTTGTTGTAGTTGGTGGATAGATCGGCAGTCTGGAGCTAGGATCGGGATATTAGCTGGAGATCATGGGGTTTAAGGGTGGAGCTTATGTGGATCATGGATCTTGTGTATCCTATCAGTGCCTGATTGGACTGTGACCTAGTAGGTTTGTAGGCTGGATCAGTGTCACCAGAACAAATACTTAGGGGACCTTTCAACATTAACATTTTAAAAGTACAATATAGAGAAGGGGTATTGTTGGGGTGATTAGGGGTGATACTAATTCATACTAAAAATTACTCTCTGATTAGATAGAACAGTACTGATGAGAACAGTACTGCAGCACTGGTAAGGCTTCCTTTGGCTGCTCCCTTAGCCGCAAGATTTTTACAAAAAACACAAATTTTTTGTTTTAGGAAAATGTGTAAAAATGTGTCTATGCATACATCTCATGTACAGGTTAAACCAGGATATGAGACACTAAGCTCACCGCACTTCCCAAAATAATGTCGTAAGGCCGACTCATTTACCCTCTCCTTTACAACCCCAGTCAGGTAAAGACTGTGGCTGAGAATTGCTGTTATGTAACGAGTATTTAACCTGGACTCGGTGTGGCTGGAAGAATTCAGTCATGTCAGGGTGTTTAAAACATTAGTGCGTATGGAGGTGGAGTGGATCTGTTCACCCAGTCAAATGAGCAGCACATGCAGCTCCGCGCTCATCAGCTGTTACTTACTACTGCCTTCCTTCACTGGCTCTGCCTCACCTTTTTTCTCTGTCATGCACTTGCGCTCATTTTTACTCATTTTTTCTTTTCATTGCAAACTCCCTCTTTGTGAGGAAGGAGTAGGAGGCATGTTTGCCAGCCATATGGCAGTGCCAGGGGCGTCCGGAGCAGATGTGCTCGGCATCGGGGCTCTGCTCAATCAAGCACATGCGTACTTACACACACAGAGGGAAGCTTATGTGGTGCCTGTTACCGAGGAAGAGGTCACTGACTGACAACGGCATTATCTAACTCCCAAAGTGCTGCCATGGCGGATGCAGGGGTGACAGAGGCTGCACTGAGGTACTTGTGAGGTCTCAGTGAGACTTTAAGTTAAAAGTAAATGAATTTCTTTTAAAATATTTCTCAGCAATTGAAAGTTATAATATAGTGCTGCTGCTTATTAGTTGAAACTGTCATTTATATTTGACTGTACATATGAATTTGGCAATATAATTTGAATTATATTGTATTTGTGATGTGTTGTCGTGCTAAACCAATGGGATACTATAGTAGAGATGTCAGACACATCCTTTTCTCTTCAAACTCTTTACACGAGGCAAGTGAACATCCTGATGACTTGGATCTAACTCATTAGATTGTAAAAAACGTATCTTCAGCGTTCAGAGATTGTTGCGTTTGACTTTCTGGCTTCTTTTGCTGTCTACGAAAGAGTCTTCGTTGCCCAAAGAGCACACAGTCAGCACATTTGTGTTGATTTTTTTTTTTTTTTTTAAGAGCTTTTTTTTTTTTGCTGAATCGTAGGAGAACGATGTGGGGCCTGTGCATCTTCGTGTATATGTGTGTGTTACAGTACTGTAAAGTTTCCTCTGAATGAAATGGGATGCAAATTTGACCAGCATGCAGAATGAAAATGCAGGCTCGTTCCCAGAGTTTGCTGAGCCAGCACTTGACCTATATCAAACATTCAAAAGCAGAATATCTATGAAAGTACTCCAATGTTGGTCAACACCTAGTCATAGGCCCACATCGAAAATATTAGGAAAAAAGAAAAAAAAGAGCAAAAGTGCCCATACAGAGGCATGTTTGGAGTTTTTTTTCCTTTTCTAAAATCAACATTTCATATGCCCCACAGTTTATACTTCTGAGAGTTATGACAACGCAGAAAGCAGTATAGTGTCTGCCATGTCCTACACTAATATATTTATGAGTAATAAAGGGTACAAGCAGATTTATATGTAAACCCATGTTTTGATACTGAGCAGGAGAAAGCTAAGCTCTTCTATTATTAGAAATGCTTATGTATCGTCAATCACACAATGACATAACACATCATCTGAATTTCAATATGACTTATGAGTGTATTCGCAACTAGAAAATGCCATCCATCCCTCAGCACACTATTCATCATGAGGGCTTCTTTACATTTGGAAATGGGAAATGCTATTTTGAAATAAAATGCACCTCATTCATTCCCTCCTTTGGATTAATGAAAAAAAAAAACATCAAAAGGTGACTGTGATGATCTATGAATGATGTCAGTGAAAGGAGAACAAGAGATTAAAGCATTGTTTTTAATCAATGTTTTTTCCTTCTTCTCTAAGTAACTAAATGCATTGCTTGGCTGTTCACATGTCATAGAGGAATCAGCTTGGAGCAGCTGCGCACGGTGAAAACGACCAACCTTTGAGACATTGGGTGTGTCGGTTTGTGTGCCTATGTGCCGGTAACAGCTGATGAGAGGCAGTCAGTGAGTTTTTAGCTCTTTCAGATATAATATGATCAATAAAAGTGAAAGTAAATACGTAGGAAGCGTGCATGCATTATGAAAGATTTGCTGTTTTTAATTTTGGGGACAGAAGAGTGTTTCCAAGTGAAGGGAGAAAGAAAAAAAGCTGCGAGTTTATCTTTATAAAGTGCATGCTTATCATTCCTGTTGCATCTGAAGTACCTGAGTCATTGTTGAATTGGTGACACCTGTAGGTACTATTGGTAATGGCAAATCTTCAAACTGTGGAAGCGCTGAGAGGCAAGTGAGGCAAAATGTAAAAAAAAAAAGAAATAGAAAAGAAAACTAGTGATCTGTTTTCAAAGTCCCATCAAAATTTAAAAGTTTCAATAGGAAAAAAAAATCTTGCTGTTCATGTTTCCCGTCTCAGTCCTGATGTGCATCAGTGCCCAGTCTTTTAAATAGTAAAAGCACTCATGGAGTAATGCTGTGCCTCTGAATGGAAGCATGCACATAACTGCTGGTGGTGCAACACAGCTTCCTTCCAACACAACTATGAACTACTTTAAACATTGTACAGTTTGTGTGAATAAGTGCTGGGAGACGTTGTTCATCACATCTACTGTCAGTCTGGGTGTCTGCATTAACTTGTATTTAAAAAAAAGATTAAAGAAGAAATATTTTAGGATATATTTAAATATATTTGTGACACAGTCAAAAATATCTTAATCAGTGTTGTCAGTCAGCCTATCTGGAAGAAGACATCCTGTCCAGCTACAGGAGAGAAAACAACAGTTTAAATCATATTTACAAAATGCGTCAGTAGATCTCACATCTTCCTTCTTTACTTCTCTAATGAGTTGGAGGTGCACAGCCAGTTCGTCATCATTCAGTATTTCCTGCTCATTTTTAAACCGATCTGCGGATGAATAACAAAAAAATAAGTGTTTCCTTGTTTCGAAGCCCATCTGGAGGGTCACATAATAAGGTCAGTGTATTTCCTGTGACTTTAAAACAATAGTCAGCTTACCAGTGAAATGTTTTTAATGTTAAGCAGCAGCAGAGCAAATTGTGTGGTTTGTAATAGCACTAACTTAACCCTCAGAGAGGCCTCAGAGAATATTATCCAAGTGTCTGGATCACTGTGTTACAGCATTTTTTTTCCAGGAATGTCACCGCTGACACCCAGTTGGTAAAACTACAGATATACTGTATAAATATTATAAATCTTTGAGGAAAGGGGTCTGGTCTGGTCTCTGTCGCATCCCCTGATTTTATTCTTACTGACATTTTGCTGTCTTTTGGTAGCAGTTCCAGCTTATTGCCTCCTGTTTTGTCTATTCAGATCCTGCAAAAGAGAAACAACATTCGCAAACTCATAGTAAAATCATTTTTGTACTAAACATACTAGATCTGTTTAATACAGATGATTATTAGATAGCAGAAGTCTAATTTTAAAGCTCCACATTTTTTATTCCAGCCTTTAACCCTATTTAAATGAAATTTCCCATTCTGCTGAGTGTGTGCATGTGAAATGTTTACACACCCCTTAACTACAATGACCCGCCTGTGATAAAGGATCTCATTTCACATTTTACACTGTCCTGCGTTATACAGTTGCGTGACAAACAACACACTCTTAATTAATGGGCCGTATTTGAAATCCCAGTGATCCATTACATTTTTATTAACACTTAAAAAAAGTAAAGACGTTTCTGGTCAGTTATCTTACTTTCTCTCAAATTGCTGTCAAAAAATACATTCTACAAATTTGTAACAGGAACAGCAATCATTTTTAGATTAACCCAGCAGGCTATCAAGTATGCTATGCTGTGTATTCTAGCCTTTTTCTTTGCTTTCCTCTGCTAATCCACATGTGTCACTGAGTTGAGCTAGAGTTCCTGTTTAAGGTGAGCCATGCAGGAACGGAGGATAAAGCACTATAAACCCTTACCGCCGCAGAACCGTACTGACCAAATCTCCTTCAGAAGTGCTACCACTCCCAGGTGGCTCAGCCAGGGATGGCGGGCTTGAAATCGCTGTCTTCATTCAGAGAACAGCTGTAGTGAGGTTACACAAGAAAGGGCGGTAGATACCGATAAGGAGAGATCAAACCAGGAACAATCAGTGAGAAAGGCAGCAAAGAAAAGAACAAAGGAGGGTAAAGCAAGTTAGAGAAAGAAGAATATCTGCCTACAAGCCAATTACTAGCTGAGGAATCAGACAAGGTTACCTTAGGCTAAATGCTAGTGCTAGGAATAGTCCTCTAGTGTTATCTGATGGTTCTGGCTGGGAGACTGTTAGGCTTTGATTACTGGGTTAACCTGTAACGTCACTGTCACATGACAGCGCAGGAGTCTGACCTTATTTGATGACATAATAATACTGTTGTCGTTAATGAGATAATACTCATTAACGGCAACAAAGGGTATAGTGTTTGGCACTTTCTCACCAAAACCAGTATAGTATCTTCAATGACTAATCCTGTGGCCTGATGTCAACCCAACAGAGCTCACTTCACAGTCACTGAGCGTAAAACTGAATGACCCAAAAACAGGCAGCAACTGAAGACGGATGCAGTGAAGGCCAGGAAGAACAAAGACAGCATTTGGCGATGCCCGTGGCTTGTGGACTTACGGAAGTGTTGACTGAAAAGGATTTTCATTTTTATTAAAGTGCTAAAAACAATCCTTATAATAAAAGTCATGCTGGGCTCTCTGCTTACTTATGATCCTCTTAAATTCAGGAGGTAGGAGTAAAAATACCTGTAATCCCTAAAGAGTGATATACTTTTGTCAAACCTGTTGAATTAAAGCTCCAAGTTTCCACTTTAGTCACATATTGATTGTTTGATTTAAAACCCACTGTGATGGTGTACAGAGGCAAAATTACATAATTGTAAAAACACTTCATCTTTTGAGTGCTGCAATTTTAAGAGCAATGATCTTGCTAACTTACTGTACATGAATACCAGACACAAAGCACGATTGGCTTTTTATGTGGATGCCTTTAGCAGAACCAAGCCATTGTCAACAAGTTAAAAGAGACTTCAAGATGGAAGCTGCCAAACTGCAAAATGGAGTCACACGCCAATCATGTCATCTTACTGGTAGATCAGCACGCTCGCCAGGATGTCAGATTTAGTGCAGACACAGTGACAGGTTTGCCAAATGTGTAAGTCTGCCAGAGCTGGAGCTGCCCCATACAGAGTCGGTATGAAGGCTGCGAGGTGGCTGATGGGTGACGGGGAAAAGAGTGCGTTTCTTTCTAAAAATTCAGGTCTGACTCTTCGGCTGTCACGCGAAACCACGTGGAGCGGCACGCAAAGCTGAGGGTTTTCTTACCTGTTTGTGCTGTCAGGGAGTGTGTGAAGGCTATTTTAGATTAGAGGTGTATGTTTGTGACAATTGTACTACAGTGAAGTTGGTATGTTTTCGGACATTGTGTTTGTGTGTATGTGTATGTGTGTGTGCATGTGTTTGTGAAGCTGTGTCCAGGGCTGCATGTGCAGAGCCATCTGTTTGCTGCTTTAGCAGCAGTCTTCCAGTGCTCAGGCTTATCTGTGCACGAGGGCAGTGGCCTACTTCAACCTTCTGCTCACTCGGTGCACACAGCCGAGGCACACTAGTTTGGCTGATCACCCGTCAGCTCGATCGCAATAACTTCCCCTCAGTTTATCTACAAAAGTCTTGGGCCCATCACTTAAAACCACTTTTCTTTTTTACTTGTGACTACATTCCACATAATATATGAATTCTTCTACTTGTCCTAGCATTTGATCTTCTCTTCTTAAGAAACTCTGCAGGTGTGGATGGTAGCATGCTAGGATGGTAGTATGATGACATGCCTCCGAGTAGTCCAACATGAAGAGCAAGTCGGAATAAGTGTTTATATGTTTACTTATATATATATATATATATATATATATATATATATATATATATATATATATATATATATATATATATATATATATATATATGTATATATATATATATATATATGAGTCAGAAATGTCTGTCTCATCCCAACACCGCCACCATTATTTACATTTTCTCAACTTTTCTGCACATTTGAGTCACTGTAATGCTGAATAGCTTGAGAATTGTGAACTTTATAAGCATCGCTACAACTAACACATTCAAACGACATGCTTCAGCCTGATGTTTATAGTAGTTTGGGAACACACTAAGCTGTGCTTGTCAGACTCGGTACAGTTTAGAAAAGAGTATTAAGCTATGTAGGCTAGTCAGCGGGCCTTGTTTGGGAGTCGGCTGCTGTGGCTAATGGGTCAGCTGGGATGGGCGGGGCAGGGGATGAGAGAGGATGAGCGAGAGATTTTTAAGGCTCTTTCACTGGGTGAGCGTTTGTCAGACACACTGATGAAGGAATAATTGAGGAAAGGAAAGGAAAGATTAAATGCGCTATGTTATGTGAACAAAACCTCTGCCAGACCCTTGTCTTGTTTTCCTTGTACCTTTGGCCCAGGCCCACTGTGTAAGGGCTCTTTATATGATCGTAGCTCCATTAACGTTTCTGCTAAAGACAAAATTCAAATGGTTTTTGATAGAAGACAGGGCGAGCTTTACGGAAATATTTGGTAATGCTGTCTGAAAACAGACAGAAAACTAAGCTCTGCTAAGATTTTACAGTTTGCTAACTCCTCAACCATTCTGAGCAATTGGGAAAATTCAAACGGTCCCCTAAAGATGGGAACTATTTTGTAAATTTACAGCCAAAATTGAAAGATCGTCCAGGCAGCCTGCATGATACTCAGGTGATAAAGGGTTAAACTGACACCTGTTCTGAGACTTTTAATGACCAAAAATGAGTTTCCCTAGTTCAAGACTTGACCTGAGATGCAAGACAGGTGTGGAGCTGTTTCAGTCAATTGTGTTTAGTTGTTAACAGAGGCTTGTGTGCTCTGAACAAAGTACACAAGACCAACATTTCCTTGTAAAATATGAATGAGGACCTTTAGTAATGCAGTCCCTATGGGCAAGCCTGCCCTAAGCTTCAGTTTGTTTACTCTAAGGCAGAATGTCATCTTCCTTCCAGCTTTAGAGAAAATAGGTAACACTATAAGTTTGCTGTTTTGCTTCAAGCTTAGAAAAAGCTCAAAGGGGAACCAGCTAACCTGCATCTGTCTAACGCAAACAAAACAGCTGATTGACAGAAATGATCAAATCGATCCAACTATAGATAGTATTGATACCAATATTGGTATTGGTATCAGATCGATCTGTGATGAGATCAATACTTTAGTATGTTTCTATCTTCTAAGTTCAGTACATGTACAGTACATCGCTCTTATTATGCAGTCACACTTTAACATTAAATACATGTTAAGCACGAACTATAAAGATAGTGTTAGTGGTCATCTGTAGCTGTTATTTTACCTAGAGGCTATAATCAGATAATATATTAAGCCCACTGAATTGTGGCAAAAAAGTTATTTTATTGAAAATGAAAAATATATTCCTTAGACACAAACTATGAAAAATGCCTGAACAGTTGTGTGTTGACTGCCACGTCTATTTTATTTATAGCCTACAGCACATTTAAACAACAGAAGCTGTTTAGAGACAGGCACATTTCCATTCCACGTCTCCGAAAAACCCAGTTTCAAAATACATGAAAAGCTAAAAGGTATATTTGATTCTGTGAATAACTATTATGGAAAGTAAAAATCACAGTGGTTTAGTGGTTATTAAAATAATTTGATGATGATTCATCTCATAGATCATAGCACACTGCTCTCCCCTACATAACCTGCCTTTGTATGTTTGACAATAATGGCCCTGTATTCACTTGGTATTGGATCAATACCAGAGTTTGCAGTATCGTCCAGCATATATGATAATATTCTTTTTGTAAAAACAAACATTGGTGATTTATTTACCTCTACAAAGAAACAGAGCACCTGCTTCCAACCTTCTGACTTAGCAGAGATACGAGGGTGAAACAACTAAAAGTAGAATTTCCTAAAATTAAATGTTATAGTTTATTAAATTCGACAAACAAAGAATTGACTAGACTTTCAGACATCATTTAATGAAAGTGTCTTTAGAATGGCGTTCATTAATTTTTACCTCAGCAGTGCTGTGAGCACAGCGCTTGATGGGTTGCCATCGAGCAGCTGGGTACACAATTACGCCACCTGAGTTTCGCAAAATAACCTGTCTTTGCCCGCCTGTCGGTTCGCCCTGGTGCCTTGCAGGCAGTGGCAACAACGCGGGGTCCGCTACTCGCATGTACACAGCTCATCATGAAGCCCCTGGGTGTTCTGCAAAAGAACAGGACACGCAGCTCTGTTTGTGTGTGGGCACAGGTGTCGGAATACATGAATCCATGTGCAGATGTATTTGTAACTGTGTGATTAATTTTATGGTTTTTGATGTTAATTTTTTCCCAAGCGCTTGCTGGAGACTCACCTCTATTGTGCATGTGCAGGACACAGAACTAAGTGTGATCCTAGTTACCAACTGTCATCCCTGAAGTAGTAGATATGTGATGCTCTCGCCTCTTAATTGTCTTTGAACAGATTTAAAATAAAGTTGTGTCTTCGCACACGAGTTAATGTGTGCGCTCTTCTCTCTCTTTAGTAATGCCTTTGCTATCATCAATTACTTCACTTAACCAGGTTTATGCATGTATAGGTGTGTGGCTGTCTCTGTGCATTGAGGCTTTCCCAGGGGCTCATCACTGCATCGCGGGCATCTGTTTGAAACTGGAATAAAAGTAGAGCCTATGAATAAAAGAGCCACATGAATAAAATCACAGAATGCAAATGACTTGCCAGGCAGGGATTCTGTGTGTGTGTGTTTGTGTGTGAGCGACTGCGAGTGCAAGAGTGAGAGAGAGGAAGTGTTGCATCCAGCCTGCATTTGTTCTCCATCCAATCATGCCTCCACTTTAGCTTGACTGATAGAGTAAGCACACACACACACACAGAATCAGACACAAAGCTTTTTCTTCTCCGAGGTGCATGCTTTTCTCATGCATTAATCAACAGCGGTTTTGACACTTAACAGAGCCATACTGTTGGTTCTCTCCTTGACTGCTAGCACTGCCTCAGGTGACTTTATCAATTAGGCCTTTCTGGAAACACCGGCATCCTCTCTGCTCCCTCATGTCCTCCTCTGTTTCACTTTCTTTTTTATGATTTGTTGTTTTCTTTTTCTCCTACCTGCCCCTCCTCGCATCATTCTCGTGTTCTTCTCCTCCACCTACTCATCTGTTACTACTCATACTTCATGCGCGCCAACATTTTTCTTTACTGTACACTCTTTTTTAAAAATTCCTTCCGCATTCCCAACCCAAATCGTATCTAGTCAGCAACTTGTAGTTCCTTTAATGGAAATAACATAGCACAAACATATTCTGTTTTGATTAAATAAAAGCTATTTTTCTCTGAAAATGTAAAATGTGTACGATCCCACAACAATAGAACACTGCCACAGGTGAGTAATACTATAGGAGACAATGCGGCGCTGCTCTGTTACAGTTAAACATAACTGTGGGCAGCCAGGGGTCAGCCTCAGAGATTAGCATAGTTACTCTGTGCAGCTTCGTACCAGTCAGGCTGGCCTCGGCCTCGGGGCGCCTCTGGGCTGGAATTGACAGCAGGAGGGAATGGGATGTTTGTCAACAGGAAAATGATAAAGCTTACGCGGTAAAACCTAGAGAGAGTGATAGGATGTTTACGTCACAACTGTGCACATTAGCCTGCAGAAATGAACCCTTTCAAGCCAGAATTTTTTTTTTAATTTTTTTGAAAATTAAGTATATATTGTAAAGAATCCCACTGATGATGTAGAAGTCTCCAAAACTCATGTATCAAATGTGATAAATTTGGCCTAAAGGGTTAAAAAAAATAGAATGGATGACTCTTTGCTTCACTCAGTGCTGGTCATAAATGCAAAATATCTTAGACTACAGCAAAAATAATGTCAGGACTACTGTATCAAGCCCTGACCTGTCTTTGATTATTTCCTGAAATCAGTTTGTACTTTATTGTTTTCTGCTAGCGATTAGAAAACATGGTTTACCTCAGCCATAGTGGCTCCTTTGGAGCTATAATACAATACTGTACTGATTTTTTATTTAGTTTATTTTTTTTTAAATGCGGGTGGTCATGTTTGACTGTGTCTGGCTTACTGTTCATCCCTTACATATTGAACCCATTACAGGATGGATTCTGGAAGAGCGACGGTCTACCAGACATGCTTGAGTGAAGCTGGCATAAAGCTTTGGCAGAAGTGTGCGCAATAATGAGGCAATGCCAAGCAATACCATACTTCTCGTCCCTGTCCTTTAGATGTGTCCCCAAAGGGCTAACATACATGTCACCAATGACATACATTGATTAAAGTCTGAGTGTGTGGATTGTAGTGAGCAGTATGTCACGCATGTGCCTGTGAGTTGAGAGGGCACAGTGCACGGCATATGTACTGCACTGGTTTCGCTGGCACTGCGTGTTGGTGCTTGTTTGTGATGTTTGGTGTGTGTGTGTGTGTGTGTGAGTTTGCTTTGGTCGTGGGAGCTTACAGGCTCTGTGCGCAGAGGTTCCCTAATCCAGTGTTTTGAAATGAGCCCTCCAGCTGTTGTGGGCTTGAGAGACTGCTGCCTTGGAGGGGGCTTACAGATGATAAGATGCTCTTCATTCCTCTAGGATCTTTAATTCTTTCTTTCTTTCTGTACTTTAGTCTTTCTCTGCCTTTCTGCTTCCCTTAAATCAAGCACATTTAATACCTATGTGGCCACTGAGAAAACACACTTGCACTTGATCTCATGTTGCCAATGCAATCGCGCATTCTTGTTAAGGCCGCAGCTCTTCGCATGAACTTCTTCCTCTGTGCTGTTAATCCCCCATTAAGAACAAAGATTGATTCCTTGCAGAAAGTGAACACTACATACACAGAGGACAGAGGAAGTTCAGATTAGAGCAGCAAGCTAAATCTTTGCTGCTTACTGTTTTTATGACAGGGGCTGCAGATTGCACACGTCAGTCAAGTGAGCAACAACGAAGAATCCCGCGTCTCTAAATATTGCATATAAATGAAATTGCTTGCATTTTTTGTAGGGGTGGGGGGTGACTCTCTTTTTTTATGAGTATATATCTTTGACAAAGCAGAACTGAGTGAAGCAGTTTGAGTGCTGCATATCTCCCCTGGCCCAGCTCTGAGCCTGCAGGGCCTGTTGTGTCTGCCAGCAGAAAGAAAGCGTAGGAAGTCCAGCAGGTTTTGGACAGACAGGCAGAGAGCAACAGGCAGTCTGTCAGCTCGAAAATATTACACTGATATTCAAAAGTAGGCAGAAGCGAGTCAGTAGATGGGAAAAAATTCTTATATTCGTTTCCTTATCATAATGTTAATAATTACTCATATATATTCTATTGCGCAGTGTGGTCATTGCTTGCACTTGGGATCTAGCTTGACTCTTGACTACAAACCATAATTGACATCCTGGTGGTTCCTACTATTGATTAATGCTAAGATCCTCATTTTACATTACCACTGACAAGGGCGATTCACATGACATGATCAATTATCTGTAATCATATCAGCGCATCATCCTCCTCACCGTGTTTAGATAAGATTACTTCCCAATGGGGTTTTTTGGACATGGATACATGCTTGCGGGGGAGATCTAACTTAATTTAGGCTTTAATGTCTTTAGCCGGTCTCGAAATAGGATGCAGCATGTACATATCTGTCTTTGTGGGTCTGTTGTGGATGGCAGCTGAGTCCAGATGAGGAAAGTGGCTCCTTAGTTGTTTACTTTGAGAGGAAGCAACAAATCTAACATTACTCTCATCATTCCGTATGCACAGATTCAGACGTTGCTGTTTTAGGAGAGGAATAAAATTAACATCTCGTGACATCTTATCACTTTTTCCCCCATTTAATTGCACATTACGTATTTCATGTGATCCCTCTCAGTGCAGCCTTGTTTGTTAGTTGTCAAAAGCATCTCAGACGAGGAGTTTGGCTCTCAGCAAATCATGTTTGTTTTGCTGTAAAGATGAAAAAGCTGTAAAAAAAATGTCACATATTAAAGATATTGTACATGGCAGCGTTTTAGCTTTGGATTTCTCGTATCGTCTGTCTCTGTGTGTGTGTGTGTGCGCGTTTCTGTTACTCACACACTAAAGCAAGCGTTCTCATTTTTAGGGATTTAGGGGATCTAATAGCCTTCAGGAAACCTTTTGAAGATGCTGCTTTTCTTACAAAGTGCAAAGATACATCTGTTGGGAGTTTCGGGGAGAATTTCTGAATTTAGACATCTGCTCATCTCTCTCGCTCGCTCTCCCTCTCTTTCTCTCTGTTTCGTTTGGTACTGCATGTGCTTTTCTTTTGAGAATCAAGACGCTGATCACTGACTCTTTTTTTCTCCTGCAGTCTGTGTGCAGGCACTAGATGTGACAATGTCCCAGCGCAGTGTCCAGGTGGCTCGTGGCCAAGCAGCCATCCTGCCCTGCTCCTTTACCACCAGCGCTGCCCTCACCAACCTCAACATCATCTGGATGGTGACACCGCTGTCCAATGCTTACCAGCCAGAGCAGGTATGAACCACTTGCATCCACCCACTGACCTGAGTCATCTTTTACAGCTTTTACAGCTGAGATTAGAGTCACAGGTGTGTTAAAAAGCATAGTCTTCATATTTAGAAGACAGACTTGTGCAGTGCAATTAAGCATGTCAGAGCCTTATTTACTAATCTGAGAGTTTTGCTGTGATTGTTGTAATTAACTGTAGATGTTTGGATGCTGAATTGGTACACAGTCAGTGTTGCCATGCACTCTGCACATCAACTGAAATGTCTGCTTCTGAAATCTTATTTTCTAATGCAACACTACTGTATGCGCATCTTGTGGATGGGTTCCTTACAGTCAATGCAGGTACACGAGAGTTTGCTCTGTTTGAAGGTGTGCTCAGATACAGCGCAAAGAGAATATGAGTGGCTGCAAAAATGCATCACACGTGTAGAGAATGAAACAAGCAAAAGGGAAGTGTCATGTAGCTCTTACATCTTATGGCACGACTCTTTTGTTTATATTTTGCCCCCACAGACCCAGACTATATAACTAATTGTTATTGTGCTCTTGAGGAATAATTCTTTATACTTTCTGAAGGTCTTTTGAGGTTGGATTTCAGCATCAAACTTGACGTCTGTCAAAGTTATAAATGCAGAAAAGCACAGTAAGATTTTGATCCACCTTTCAATACCATCTGGAAAGCAACAGCGTCATTTTTCAGCATGGCAATGATCACAAACACACTGCAAAGACAGTAAAAACACACAAAGAAACACAGCCAGTCATGAATTGGCCTTCCCAGTTCCCAGACCTCAACATTATGGAAGCAGTCTACAATCATCTTTAAAGCGCAACAACAACAGCCAACATCTAAAGAACAGCTTTGAATGACCTTCAAGAAGCCTGAGAAATATTCCTGAAGACTACTTAAATTACAAGAAAGCTTGTCTAAGAGATTTCAGGCTGTGCTGAAAAATAAATATGATTGGTGCACCTATTTCTGAATTTTCCTGGCAAGGTAAAAAGAAATTAGGGGTGGATCAAGGCTTTTGCAAAAAAAACTATCTATCTAGCCCATGCTAAATTTGCATATGCCAAAAATATAGTTGCACTGCTTAAACAAAAGCAGACAGAAAAAATAATTCCCTTTTCAGTGCATCTGAACACACCTTTACTACATCAGTTTTGTAATTAATAGAGATCACCATACTTTAAAATAGAAGTAATGTAGTAGTAAGCTTAAGGGTGTATTAATAGTTTACAATCTGTGTGCTGCAGGACGCCTCTTAAACAACATATGCACAGCCAAAGCTTCAAACTGCTTTCGCAGCGCTGATTTGATGTGGAAACACGCAAAGACATGGCGAATTTAAGTTACTCGCCGACTGCTGATGCTCATTTTGTTTATCTGGCCTCGTTTATAGCAGTCTACTCTCTCACCTTCCCTCCGTCCCTCTCTCGCTCACTCTTCATCCCCTCGTGCGGGACTTCTGTGATTCCATTTGAATTGTTTAACATGCAGCTGCAGGCCATACAAGCTCACCTGCCTCCCTTCACTTTGAACCCCAGTGCTGGTCGGCCGTCCAAATAACACAATCATCTTCTGCACTAATTAACTCACACCCACGACAGGCTCTATATCGCAGCTGTTCTCCACACACACAGACACACAAATATGCACAAATGCACGCACACAAACTGGAATTGAACAGACTGCTGGTCCAAATGTAGTGCGGATCCACGTGCCTACATGCGGGGCTTATATACAGTATGCATTCATGTGTGAAGTCTGTAGACAAAGTGCACAGTCTAAGTGCGAATACTGACGTGAGTACATACATCCAGAAATTCACACATCATGGCATGGTTATGTCATGTGTACACCTGTCGCTTGTATGGCTGAAATTGGGGAGCTGTCTAAAAAGTGTGTGATGAAATAAAGTGCTGCGTGGTGCGACAGAACACGCACAAGGTCATTTTAGAGAGAGGAAGAGTGTGTTTGTCATAAATGATTACAGTTGATGCTGAAAGCCATTAAAAATGACTGAACAGAACTCCATACACTTGCGCAACCTGCATTAGCACTTTAGTGAGCACACACTATGACCACTCAGATCTCTCTCTCCTCAAAATGCCATGTTCGTGTTGGTCCGTACCGAATCATGAACTGTTAGAAGGCGACGGCAAAACTTTGTCGGCCTCACTAAAAAGTGCAAATGTAGCTATTTGTTTTCCCCGCTACCTTTATTGCATTTTTGTCTAAGGCATCACTATCTACTTCATAGCCTTTAGCTTACACGGTCGACCCCACATTATAGGCTGTGGGAACTTAACTATGAGCTCTATATATTTTGTTTATGAGAGCAGGCAGTGTGACAGGCTGGTGCATTTGTTGTCTGCTGGGATCCTGATGTATGAAGGAATTACTCTGGAGACAAAGTAATTTGTATTTTGAGTTAAAAGTCACAATAAACCCCAAATCACTCCATTAGAATATATTTTGGTGTATGTTTTAAAAATGGATAAAATGTCTGCCTGTATTATTAAACAAGTAAAGAGTTGACAACCACCCAAAAAACTCTATCTCAAGTTCATCCTCAGCTCTGTGCTTTTTAGGATCTTTTACTTATTGTTATAATTTCCAGTCATTTCTGATTCACTTTCAGCATTTTCCTGTGATTTTTTTCTTTTTTTCTTAAACCAACAGAAAAAAAAGCTACACACACACACACACACACACACACACACACACACACACACACACATACATATATATATATATATATATATATATATATATATATATATATATATATATATATATATACTACCTGGAGAACAAACAGAGAAGGTAAGCAATTAGCTAGAGTCTAAAGAGCCACATATTTCCCCCAGGAGTTAAGGTAACAAAACAGAGCTGAAGGGGAAACTGACCTCAAATGAATGTTAATGTTGCTCCAGAACTGTTAACTCCTACACATTATTACATTTAAAGATCTTGACATTAGTGTTGTATTTGCACCTTGCTTCTTGCTGCTCAGCATAAGGTAATATAGTAGCTGTAGATTCAGCAGAAAAAATCCCTCCCTTCAGTCTTCTTCTGTTCTTTTCTTTGGCATATGAATGACCATTTTATATAACATGAAATAGTTCACACATAGAGACCTCCAAAAGATATTTGTTCTATTTTATGGTAAAAACGAATGCCCATTGATAGTACCAGGCTTTGCCATTTAAAAATGGGTTCAATTACCTTTCACGGCATGTATTTTTTGATGAAAGACATCTATCACAAACATAAACCAATATAATTACATGCATAAAAGTAATAAAGGTAACGTATTTAACCTACACCAAAACAAAACAACAATTGAGTGCATGTGGTTTGTATGTGCTTTGAAGTATTTAACAGTGCTAGCATATGCATGAGCATTATCTAGTGGCCATGTCAGCCAATTACACTCCTAGACTCTAAGGCTACCCTGAAGGTTATAGCATCACCTCCAAGATAGCAACAGGGGTTACCAAAGCATCTACTTTGTTTGGGTTCTCACCACTGTATAATTAAAGAAACAGCTAAGCTTAGCTAAGATAGCCAGCTGGTGGTTGTAGTTTCATATTTAACAGACACATGAGGTGCTACATATTGAAGTTCACAGAGATTTCAGATTCCAAAGCATGATAAATTAGACTTGAAAACTTGCTCAAATGCTTCACACATTGTGATAAAACTGTGAAAAACTGTGATTTCTAAAACAGACAACTAATAATATGTTCATGGAGGAGTCTGCAGTACAACACACACTCTTTCACTATGATAGAGAAAGCTAGCTGAGGACATCTGGCTGGTATCTTGGGATGATGCCCACTCAGAAATTTGTAGGACACCTTAATGGAAACTTCCACCCTGATGCTTTCTTTTACATTTTATATGACATAGACTACACCGTGCAAAGTCTCCATGACTTCAGTTATACTGAGGAAAACCTCCATCAGTAATTGTGTACCTGAACCTACTATAATATGACAAGAAGCCAGTATCGTCCGTGTTGCATCTCTCCTATAGCAACAAAATTGTGATGTAAAGCAGCGGTCCCCAACCCCCGGGCCTCGGACCGGTACCGGTCTGTGAGTCGTTTGGTACCGGGCCGCGAGAGTTGAGGCTCAGGTGTGAAATGTATAGTTTTCAGGGTTTTTATCGGTTTTCAGCGTTATTTTGTTATCGTTTTTATCGTTTACTCGGTTTTCCTTAGTCTTTTCACGTGTGTTATGAATAAATTTTCTTTTTTCCGGTACCGGTACTAGTTTTATTTTGTTGTATTTATCCGCGACACCTTAAAGGCCGGTCCATGAAAATATTGTCGGGCATAAAACGGTCCGTGGCGCAAAAAAGGTTGGGGACCGCTGATGTAAAGGAGCAATAATGTGAGAGCTTCACTGAACAAGCACTTACAGTGCATCCAAAGTGAAGTTTGGAACCACCAGGACTCTTCCTAGAGGTGCCCGCCAATCTGACCAATCGGGATGGAAGGGACTTAATCAGGGAGATGACCAAGAACTCTATGGTCACTCTGAAAGAGATCCAGCATTGTTATGTGGACAGAGGAGAACCATTTCTGTAGCACTCAACCAACCAGGCCTGCATGGTAGGGTCCAGAATGACTAGACTGAAGCAACTCCTCAGTAAAAGGCACATGACAGCAGGCCCGTAGCTTCCCAAAAGTTAACTGACGCACTCTTAGACCATGAGAAACAAAATTATCTGGTCTGATGAAAAAAGGTTAAACTCTTTGGCATGAATACCAAGTGTCAAGTTTGAAGGAAATCAAGCACCACTCATCATCTTGTCAGGTGGTGGCAGCATAATGCTGCGGGGTGTTTTTTCAGCAGCAGGAACTGGGAGACTAGTCAGGGTTGAGGGAAATGTGAGTGTAGCAATGTACAGAGACATCCTTGTTGATAACCTGGTTCTCGTACTGGGGCAGGGCTCATCTTTGGAAATTTACTCCATTTTGGAATAAAGCTCTAACATGACAAAATGTTGAACAAGTAAAGCGCTGTGAAGTTAAGTGTACTCTTTATTAGTGCTCAGAGAATTCAAGCTTGAATCTCTAACTGTGTAAACTTTTACCTAATTCCAGTTGTAGTCATTTTTATTCTCATGACCAGACAAGCTAAACTCCAGATTCTAACATGTTGGTGCATAGCTCAGAGAAGTGTACCTGCATGTTTGCATATTCATGTGCTGTTTTCTGTGGATGTAATCTGTCTGACAAATTGCTGTGGAGATCAGAAGTCTTGGCCTCACACACACGCACACACATACACACACACACACACACAATCAAACTCAACACTTACCTGTTGTTCATCCTCTTAAAGGTATTTGCTGGATATCGGTGGTCCTTATGCTTAAATATGCTCCAACTTTTGTAAAAATGCTTTTATTGTGGCGGGACATCTTGTAAAATTGCATATTGTTTTCTTTGTTGTTGCAGTTGATGATCAAAAGTTTTAGAGAAAGGTGTATTTTCTCAGCACTAATGAAAACGTTTCTCATTTTCAATATTTGTGTACCTTGGTCATCTCCCTGATTAAGTCCCTCTTTTTCTTAGTTCCTGGAAAAAGAAGCTTAAAATATATATATAATGTTGATATAGTAAAATATGTGCCGCATCACTGAAATGAATATTCTGTGAAATTGAGATCATAAAGAATATGTGATGCAGAAATGATGCTGATCTTTAAACGAGAATATAGCCTGTGTGCCTGTAAAGTCAATTTAATTTGAGCAGATTCCATTAAACGTAACGTCTTAGCATACATTGTACTTATATAGCAAAACCACACCGAACATTTACATGTGCTTCCATAGTATATTTGTACTATACTGTACTTTGTATTTATCAGCAGACAGGTATTTTACTTTATTTATTTATATATTTGATTACTTTTCCACTTGTCTACCTCAAGGGACATGAGTATGCAGAGTCAACTTAATTAGTTTTTTATTTTCTGCTTTTTATTATGTTATATTATATAATTTTTGTGTTTTACAAGTGTATTTCCAAAGGATGGTTTAATGGGAAAAATCCTTTTTATTAATACTGGGAGTTTTTTTTAGTTTACAGTGGAATGTGGTTATCGTGATTATGGTGAGTTTTTAATACCGTTCCAGGCTTAGGCCAACGACATGGGCACTTTATAAGCAACTCAATTTTATGGGAGTCGTACTTCATGTGAGTGACTCCAGGCACAGTTTCTCCAGTGCTGTCTGAAGTTTGAAGTCTCAGTGAATCTAGTTTGACCTTCAGTATTTCATCTAAGTACAAGCCCCACTGTTACACACAAGACACAGCTCAGATTATCAGACAGGCCAGTGAGATTACAGGTTTAGTTCAAACAGAGTTGTGCATTAGATCAGTTACAAGTGAGAGGGTTCTTATAGGACCCCTCTCACACCTCCCATCACTTCATTCTCTTGGTCAGTTGTTGTGCCACACCAACTGACCAAGCATTTTAAACATTTGGCAATGTGTGAAAATGTGCTGGCAAAAGAGTCAAATATATATAAATATATATATATATATATATGTACTAGAGTCAAAAGGGTAAATGAGGTAAATCCAGAAGTATATTAGTAAAATGGGGTTTGGTCCCATATTGTTCAGAACATGTCTCAAAGGATAGAAAGAGATAACAGTTGCAGCTTATAGTCATAAGATTGAAGGGAGCTGTGAGGGTTTAGAGATTTATTCAGGCTTTATTGAAGCGATGACAGTATCTGGCATGTCAGGGGCCAGGGGGTCCTTGCACGGTCAGTTAGAATTGGAATAGGAGTACGAAACTGGTACAGCAGTATCTGAAAGTTCACTATGAGCATTCGTTTGCTACTCACACTTACAGGGTATATCGCGCAGCAGGAGAACGACTGGGGATGTAGCACAATTTGTGCAGATGCTTGTACTGTATCTATGTAGGATTTTAGGAGTCAAAGGATGAAACAGAGGTTTACCACTGGGCCAGTTGGGTATCCAGCTAGTCCAGCTAGAGTTCTTAGGGCCGTCTGCCATCTGAGTGCCAGCCATGACCTCTTTTCTATCTGTTCATAGCCACAAAGCCAACCAGGTCACGCGAGGGAATGAGGTGATTTATACATACACATAGATACGGATGGATCGACATAGCGGACAGAGGCAAAATAAAAACAAGTCTACAAAAAGGAGGGCTTTTGGCATGCACCATAAATGCACCACTGTTCTCATGCTTGTGATTTTTAACATCTTTTTAAACATACATTGGCTTGATTTATTTCTCCTTAATCCATCGGGCATTTGTTTCTGTTCCTAAAATTAATACCTGCAGAGTAGAAGGAGTTAGCGTTGCCAAAATGGGCTTGATCTGCAGCACAGGTTAGGACCTGCTTTAATCCTCCACTCATTCATGCACACACTCAAAACGAGCCCAGTCAAAACGGCGTGTGCGAGGCCGATTGATTGGATCGCTTTCCCCGAGCATGCAGATTATATTGTTGGGTCATCAGGAATATAGAGCCAGGTCAGATCATGTGTTAGAGAAAGGAAACAGAGAGGTATGCACAAATGAACCCATTACAAAAAAAACACATAGAAGGAAAGAAAAGAATGGGCAGTTATTAAACGGAGGAACACTTATTGTGACATAAGAGTCACAAACACTTCCATGCTCCACACACACACTTGCACACTCTGCTCACAACTGATACACTCCTTGTGACAAAATGTATCTACAGTGAAAGACACACACACGCAGAAGAGATGCAGTTGCAGGCTCTCATCACAGCTGAGGAGCTGCCTATTCATCTGCACATAAGAGGACAAAGCGAGCGTGCTGCACTCAGGAAATTGCTGCCACGCAATTTACAATCGTTAAGCAGCGGTGGAGGACACGGTCACATACGCACTCCTGCACTTTCATCCGAACTATCATTCTCATGCATGCACGCGCACACAGAGCCGTGCACACTCAGGCGAGAACACACTGGTGCTGGTTGCCTCTCCGCCTGGGTCTTTGAACAGTTCAATGAGGCCTCTTTTCAGCAAAGTGAATAGCCCCTCTGATTCCCCACCACGCTTTGTGTGTAGGCGTATGCGCCGCGCCACCATGTGAGTTGGTGCGCGCGTGTCATGACTGCCAGACTTGTGTGCATGTACTGTGTGTTTGCGTGGGTCCTTCATCCTTTGTGTGGGCCCAGCTGAGGGGTGAGAGCTGTTTTGCATGTGGCTCGGCCTCACAAACGAGCTGTTCGGGCCAAATTTGAAGCTTCTGGGAAGCTTTTAAACAACTTGGTCTTTCATTGGCTTTTAATTTCAATCCTGAGACAAGATCAGCTCAACCTGAACCAAGTGTGGAGTCTGTGATTGTTCTCAAAGGTCACGGATGTAATGATAAAATGATAGCTTCTGCCTTAAGTTCCTGCTGGGTTTGACCTCTTTGTGCAGACATCTGCCTGCATTGCTGCTGTCAGATTGGTCATATTGCAGTTTATATGTTTCTAATTTAAAATGTTTTCAATTATGCATAACATTTAGTGCATGCTTTTATGTGAAGAGCCTTACAGTAGCATGAAAGCATACTTTTAGTGTGTACTTCTCCCCCTAAATCTACCCACTGAGCTAGAAAGGGCCACTTACAAATGAAAAGGTTTTTTTTAGTTTGTCTGTTTGTTTGTTTGTTTCTTCCAGAGAAATAAGTCAGTTTGCTCCATTCTATCCACTGTCTATTTTTAGCCTCTATGTAGAAATAGGTCTCTCTCTAGTGAGAGTGATGTGTAACACTAAAGGAAACGTCATCTACAGGTGAGGACAAAAATCATTCGTCCCTCTATGAAATCTAAAGTTTTTGTTATTGTCAAAATTTTCCCAAGTGCTTGTTTAGGAGTGCAATGGATTTTGAATCCAGCATTTTTTAACTTTACTAGCATAAATTATTTATATTTGTGCACAATAGGAAAAATAAAATTACCAGTCAATATTGAAATGCTCAGTTTGTAAAATGAAGTTAGAACTGAGTGTTATCTTTCAATTTGAACAGTATAAAAACTGCAAGGGTTGGCGCTGTCAGTTGAGAAAGCATCATACCAAAAGCAAAATAAATCAGTTTAGACTGAATGCTCACAAAGCAGGAGATGGATAGAAAAAGTTATCATAGCGTTTCAAGTGTCAAGAACTCAAGAAATTTAAGGAGAGCCATGCAGCACCGAACACAGAACAAGCCTGGCAGCGGTATGTGAATAACTTAGCCAAGTTGGGAAAATGTAGTCTCAAAGAAGACAACAAGTATGCTTAGGACAACCTTTAGATTATGCATACTTTTTCAGATGAAATGAAACTGAAGCTCTTTGGCCAAAGAGATGCTGCTTGTGTTTGGAAAAAGAAGGGAGAGGCATCTGGCTCAAAGAAGACCATCCCCACAGTGAAACATGGTGGTGGGAGTATCATGCTGTGGGGACGCTTCAGTGCGTCTGGAATGGGCAATCCCCTCAGGGTGGAAAGAACCATAAGGAAAGTAGGATACATGAATGTTTTTGAAAGGAAACCTCAAGCATTCAGCAGCAAAACGAGGTCTAGGTCGTCATTTTGTTTTCAAACATGAGAACATCCCAAAACATGTGTCACTCCCAGTGAAGAGCTACCTCCTGGAAACCAAAGTGAACGTTACTGACTGGTCTGCACAAAGCCCAGACTTGAATCCCTATGAAAATCTTTGGGATGAACTGACAACCAAGGTCCATGCCAGAAGACCGTCAAATCTGGAGGAGCTTATGAGTCATTAAAGAAGAATGGGCAGGGATTGCTCAGGCGACGTGGGTTAAACTTGTGGAAATTGCAAGAAACAACTGCAGGTTGTGATCCAGACAAAAGGATATGCAAACATTAGCATAAGGAGGGCCAAATAGTTTTTTGGTTATTATTAAATACTTTTGGTTTCAGTTTGTAAAATACAAATAGGATGTTTGGAAAAACTGCGTTCCTTGTTCTGTTTAAGAGCACTTGGAAAATACCTTTGAAAAAACATTTTCAATGGGGGTAATAATTTAGTCCTCATCTGTATCTTTTAAATTACAGTAAAATTGACACTGTGTGCAACAGTATTTTAAATATTGAGTTTAATTTAAATTTTTCTCTGGTCCCTTATCCAGGTGATAATTTACCAGGGCGGTCGGGTCTTCAGCCTCTCCAACCACCTCAACGGTCGTGTGGGCTTCGTTGCCACCATGCCAAGCACAAGTGCCTCCATCTTCATCAACAACACCCAGGTGTCCGACACTGGGACCTACCAGTGCCTGGTCAACAACCTCCCAGACAGAGGGGGGCGCAGCATTGGTGTCGTCGGACTCACAGTGTTGGGTAGTGTACACCAGCACATTTCTTTCATTATTCTTTCCACAACTCCAAAAATAAAAAGGAGAAAAGGAAAGCGTTGCGTACTTCATAACCTGAGAGCACGTGGCGCTCACTTTTTTAAAAATGCATCTCAAGTGCCAGCTAATAACAGTAAAGGACCAAAAAGGAAGGTTTTGTCTTATTTTCTTCTCTACCATCTGCAGATCTTTATTAAAGAAAGATAAACAGCACAATCATCACTGTGGCAAAGTGGAAACTGTTCAATTTGTCAGGAGTCCTTTTAATAAGAAAAACATCATATTTGACTGTTTGATTAATGAGACTGCACATTTTTTAAATTATGTAATTCTCTCCCCTATTTGGAAAAAAATTAGTTTTCTTTTG
The DNA here is from genome assembly GCF_963969265.1 of Rhamphochromis sp. 'chilingali'. NCBI lineage: Eukaryota > Metazoa > Chordata > Actinopteri > Cichliformes > Cichlidae > Rhamphochromis > Rhamphochromis sp. 'chilingali'. The sequence continues at coordinate 29,769,729 of NC_137935.1, forward strand.
TAAAGTAGTTAACGCACCACCGCCCACTCTCTCCATCTGCCAGTGCCCCCCTCGGTGCCAGCGTGTCGAATCCAGGGGACGCTGGATGTAGGCAGTGACATCATGCTGATCTGCAAATCAGAGGAAGGTATTCCCACGCCGTCCTACTCCTGGGAGAAGCTGGACGCGCTGCCCAAGCTGCCGCACAACGCCATGCAAGGTATTACAAACAAGCTGGCCGTCGGAGTTCCCTTTTGCCCCACCTTCGCTGGTAAATCTCACACGCATAGCGTAGCTCAGACTCCAAATCACTGCCACCTGTCATGTGCCAGGCCTGAACTACTGCCCCCTTCCTGACTATCCTCCTCCGCTGACCCTGCTGAGGGTGATGATGGATGGATGTAGTGACTCGAACCTGTGAATTTGTGAATGAGCTTGTGTGTGTGTCAGCAATGTGTTTCTGTAAGTGAGCAAAGTGATATTGCTTTGTGGTGCTCCTTCCTCATGCTGAATACCAACTCTGCCCACACGTGCCATTGTGAGATCTGCAGTTGTGTCATTGCTGCGACCGCAATACATACAATAACTTTCTTCTGCCATCCAGCGTTTAACATTTACAGAAACTGGAGTTGGATTTGGTTTTCAGCATCAGAGAGGACTGGTGTGGTGCACTCTCCTTTCTTTTCCAGCTGTGCCCACTGCACAGTGAAATAATATTCATCACTGGTATCTTTCTTTGTCTGTACACTACTGGTCAGTAGAAAGCCCACTGTGCAAAAGTCACATCAATTGCAGACAGCATATTATCATAAAAGTGAAACAGTCTTCTGTTAACAGGTATGAGTCCAATTATCTGAGCACTTGCAGAGGGAGAATAGGAAATGTGTACTCAGTAAATCATAATTGCAAATTAGGCTGCAAAGGTGGTTGAATAAATGTCAATTATCTTCTTTTGTGATATGCTAATTTGCAATTTTGGCAATCAGGCCTTTGAAATGATAACATCGAAAAGCGCTTCAAAGAATCTGACTCACCACAAAATGGAGTGGCGTTAGCACAAATGAACAAACAAACAACAAAGACACAAAAACAACCTGTCACAAAAATTGTTTTTTTAAATAATCTAGATTTTGTTGTTGTTGTTGTTGTTTTCTTTTTCTTTTTCAATATTTCAGTTAGACTGTAAAGTTTCATCTGTGTGCACGAGTATTTTTAATGTGTATTGGTGAACACTGTTCATTTCAGTTCAGTTCAGTTTTATTTATATAGAACCAAATCACAACAGTTGCTCCAAGGTATTTTATATTGTAAAGTAAAGAAGCTAAAATAATACAGAGAAAACCCCACAGTCAAATGAGCCCCTATGAGCAAGCACTTCGTGACAGTGGGAAGGAAAAACTGCCTTTTAACAGAAGGAAACCTCCGGCAGAACCAGGCTCAGGGAGGGGCGGCCATGTGCTGCAACCAGCTAGGGGAGGGGAAGCCAAAAGCCACACTGTGGAAGAGAGCCAACAATGAATAATAAGTCATGCTTAAATGCAGAATGCATGCATGGGACGTCCCCAGCAGCCTAGGCCTAGGTCACCTGATCGAGCCCCAACTATATAGTTAGGGCTTGATCAGGTGACCTAGGCCTAGGCTGGATCCCAGTTAGGATTCAGGAGAGGGTGTCTCTCTCCTGAATCCAAACTGGGAGCTGGTTCCACAGAAGAGGGGCCTGAAAGCTGAAGGCTCTGCCTCGCATTCTACTTTTAAATACTCAAGGAACCACAAGTAAGCCAGCAGTCTAAGTGCTCTAATGGGGTCATACAGTACTATGAGCTCTTTAAGATAAGATGGTGCCTGATCATTCAAGTTTGATTCTGGGTTTCACAGGGAAACAATGAAATAATACTCTCTCTCTTTCTAGTCCCTGTGAATCTTGTCCTGCAGCATTTTAGATCAGCTGAATACTTTTTAGGATACTTAATAAGTTTTTAGGAAAACCTGATAATAATGAATTGCAGTAGTCAAGCCTAGAATTAATAAGTAGTTTTTAGTCCATGCATTTATGGAACAGACTAGCAGCCATAAAATAAATCCACTTCATTAGTGAAAAAACCACACTTGTTAGCTTGTTTTGCAACATGTAGCCCAAAATATGACTCACTACTGAGGTTATACTTATAGCTGCAGGTATTATTTACAGTATAAATAATTTAACAGCCTCTAAAATAAATTTTGCATTAATGTATAATATATTAAGTTTTTACCTTTTGATGACTACAATTGACATGTCCGCTTACATAAAAAAACAGCAAACAAACATAACAAATGTATCTTTAAATATTCACGTTTGTTTTCTTCTGCTTGCATTTCATTCAAACTGTAAAGGGATCCTGGAATCCAGTGCCACTCCTATTCCTCTGTGTGTTTAGTTTGACGCACAGAGCTATGACATCTGTCATGTCATTGCTAAGAGAACAGTTAAAGATCTGGCTGACTTCCTCTACAGCGGAAATATGCAAGATAAGAACAAATAAATGAATAAAAGCTTATGCAATTTAAATGAATCCAGTAGTGTACAGCTCAACCCTTTCATCATTTATGAAAAAGGAATCTTCAGTTTTATTGTTCTACTGAACAACATATTTGCACAACTGGGATTAAGAAGACAATAGCACCCTCTATTGGTAGTTAGTATAACTTGTTCAGCGGAAGTTTTTAAAAGTATAAATCAATGTAAGTGTGTTTGAATTATTTAAATGTGCGAGTTACAACACAGGGTCCATATGGTTGTGTTTTAGAAACTTTAATTACTATGTGGCTCTCTGTATGTGCGTGCGTTTGTGTCTTTTAGACCAGATGCAGGGCACTGTCACACTGAGAAACATCAGCACCACCACCTCAGGACTCTACCAGTGCACATCCAGCAACGCTATCGGAAAGAGCACTTGTCTGCTGAACCTGCAGGTTGTTGCACGTAAGTATACTCAAACATCACAGGCACGGGTAAGGTGACACGTGTCTGTTTGTTTAAGATGGAAAGGCTGCTAGTGGCAGAGCAGAAGTCTTCTCGGTGACTGACAGCCGTCAAACACAGACATAAGCAAACAAACAAATGTGACAAAATCCAGCCAAACAAAGGGCACAGTCAGAGCCGCTTGCACACGGCAGCACTTGACATCTGACACCAGGAAAAAAACAGAGGTGATAAAAGTGACAGGGTCGGGCAGTTTTGATAGCTTGACAGAAAGGGCTGTAACATGTTGTTTTCTTTTGGTCATCTGACAGTGTGTGACAGGCCGGGGCTCTGTATCAGAGTGCTGAGTCTGCCAGACATGCCAGACTTGTGATTTGCTGACACAATACAGACGTAAAGGCTCGTGAATGAGATTTTATTTTATTTTTTTATTAAAAACAATTTGAATCCATTAATTATGACAAAGAGATTGCTTTTTACAAAGCCATATATTAAATAAAAGGCATGATGTATATGTTTAACAAGGATTGTCCCAAACTCTTTTTGACAAAGTTAGTCAGACGTTAGACTTGAAAGAATCTTGTTTATTTATTTATTTTGGCAAGTACATCTGTTGTGTAAAGTTGTGTCAGCTGGGCGCTGAAAATTGTTATTTGGCACAGAAAAGGTCAGTTTAGTACATCTGGGGCTCTTTCATTAAAGCAAGACAAAGTTTTCAATATTCAAAAATGGGTTGGTTTTTTTTTATATTTTATTTATTTATTTATTTATTGGACGATTTGGAAGCTGCCAGCCTCGGTGGGCAATTGCCTGATGTCGGAGGATAATCAGCTGTTCTAGTTTCTTATGTGGCTTTCAGCCTATAAAAGCTGCACTGTGTGCTCAGTCTGTTATTATCAAGTGTGGACCACACCTTATTTTGTGTCTTATTGTAGTGACACCTTATATTATTCTGAAATACCTGACATACAGATCTAGTGATGTATTTTAGGAGCTATATTAAGGCAAGGCAAGGCAAGGCAAGGCAAGTTTATTTGTATAGCACAATTCAACAACAAGGTGATTCAAAGTGCTTTACAGAGACATTAGAAACAAGAACAAATAAAAAGCATGATTTAAAATTGATTAAAACAAGCAAATAAACTAACTAACTAATTAACAAACAAACAAACAACAGTATATAAAATCAAAACAGATAAAATCAGAACACTAGATAAAATCAGTAGTTAAATGTAAGTTTTGAAATTTAAGCTTAAAGTGTGGATTTGGTGCTTTATTCAAATGCAGCTGAGAACAGGTGAGTCTTCAACCTGGATTTAAATAAACTGAGTGTTTCAGCTGATCTGAGGCTTTCTGGGAGTTTGTTCCAGATATAAGGAGCATAAAAGCTGAATGCAGCTTCTCCGTGTCTGGTTCTGACTCTGGGAACTGATAAAAGACCGGATCCAGATGACCTGAGGGATCTGGATGGTTCATACTGGGTCAGGAGGTCATTGATGTATTTTGGTCCTAAACCATTCAGAGCTTTATAGACCAGCATCAGAACTTTAAAGTCTATCCTCTGACGGACAGGCAGCCAGTATAAAGACCTCAGAGCTGGACTGATGTGGTCCACTTTTTTGGTCTTAGTGAGGACTCGAGCAGCAGAGTTCTGAATGAGCTGTAGTTGTCTGACTGATTTTTTAGGTAGACCTGTAAAGATGCTGTTACAGTAATCAAGCCTACTAAAGATGAATGCATGGACTAGTTTTTCCAGGTCCTGTTGAGACATCAGATCTTTTATCCTTGATATATTCTTGAGGTGATAGTAAGCTGACTTTGTTATTGTCTTAATGTGTTTTTCTAAGTTTAGGTCTGCATCCATCACTACACCCAAATTTCTCGCCTGGTTTGTGGTTTTTAGATGTATAGATTGAAGTTCTCTGGTGACCTGTAGCCTAATCGTTTTTCTTTGGCGCCAAAGACTATTACCTCAGTTTTGTTTTTGTTTAGCTGGAGAAAATTGTGGCACAACCAGTCATTGATTTCCTCAATGCATTTACCAAGAGCCTGTACAGGGCCTCGGTCTCCTGGTGACATTGTGATATATATTTGTGTGTCATCTGCATAGCTGTGGTAGTTTATTTTGTTGTTGTTTATAATCTGTGCCAGTGGGAGCATGTAGATGTTAAACAGAAGGGGTCCCAAGATGGAACCTTGGGGAACTCCACATGTGATACTTGTCTGCTCAGATGTGAAGTTACCTATTGATACAAAGTATTTCCTGTTTTCTACGTATGTTTTGAACCAGTTTAGTACAGTTCCTGAAAGACCTGTCCAGTTCTCCAGTCGTTTGAGTAATATGTTGTGGTCAACTGTATCAAATGCTGCACTGAGATCCAGTAAAACTAGGACTGACATTTTTCCACTGTCTGTATTCAGACATATGTCATTAAACACTTTGGTCAGAGCGGTTTCAGTGCTGTGGTTCTGTCTAAAACCTGACTGGAAGGCATCGTAGCAATTATTCTGTTTTAAGAAGTAACTGAGCTGTTGAGAAACTGCTTTTTCAATGATCTTACTTAAAAACGGGAGATTTGAGATCGGCCTGTAGTTGTTCATTTGTGTCTTGTCAAGATTGTCCTTTTTCAGTATAGGTTTGATTACAGCAGTTTTTAGTGATTCTGGAAACACACCTGATAATAAAGAAAAGTTGACGATCTGTAACAGCTCTGACTCTAAAGTCTTTGAGACCTTTTTGAAAAAACTTGTTGGCAGGACATCTAAACAGCAGGAGGAGGAGTTCAGTTGACCTAAGATGTCCTCCAGGTCTTTGCTGTTAATAGGTTGAAACTGTTTCATGGTGTTTAAACAGTTTTTTGGTGGACACAGTACATATCCTGGATCTGCTGTTGATGTACCAATTGCTTGTCTAATTTTTTGGATTTTTTCTGTGAAGAATTTGGCAAAGTCATTGCAGGCCATGGTCGAATGAAGTTCAGCTGCCACTGACACAGGAGGGTTTGTTAGCCTGTCAACTGTAGAAAATAAGACCCGAGCATTATGGCTGTTTTTAGTGATGATGTCAGAGAAGTAGGACCTCCTTGCATTCCTCAGTTGTAAATTATAATTGTGAAGTTTCTCTTTATAAATGTCATAATGAACCTGGAGGTTTGTTTTTCTCCATCTGCGCTCAGCTTTCCTACACTCTCTTTTTTCATTTTTCACCAGTGTGGAGTTTCTCCATGGAGACTTTTTCCTTCCAGAGATAACCTTCACCTTAATGGGAGCAATAGTGTCCATTACATTTAACATGTTAGCATTGAAGCTATTGACGAGCTCATTGACTGACCCTCTGGACAGGTCAGGTGTTAATGGGAAGACCTGGTTAAAAATTGCACTACTGTGTTCAGTTATACACCGTTTTGTGATCACTGTTGTTGATATATTTGTGTGGGCTGAGATTTTACTTTCAAAGAAAACACAGTAATGATCAGACAGGCCCACATCAGACACAGTAACCTTTGAAATGCTCAGGCCTTTGGAGATCAGTAGGTCAAGAGTGTGTCCTCTATTATGTGTGGCCTCTGTTACATGCTGAGTCAGCCCAAAGTTGCCCAGAGTGTTACTCAGGTCTTTAGTCCCTTTGTCCTGAGGGTTGTCCACATGAATGTTAAAATCCCCAGCAATAATTACACAGTCAAAATCAACACAGATCACAGACAGCAGTTCACTGAGGTCATTAAAAAAGTCTGTGCAGTATTTGGGAGGCCTGTAAACATTAAGAAACACAACTTTGGATGGGGCCTTCAGCTGTAAAGCCACATATTCAAAAGACTGAAAACTTCCAAATACATTTTTTGATTCTCTTCTCTGTGTGTAATGAAATGAAATCTGTTTACTAGATAATTTTTTTAAGTGTAGTTTTGGCCAACTCATCCAGCTCTCTGGTCATTTTCAAATGTCATCCTCTTGTCTGTCTGTCCTGCAGCCCAGCCTCAGAGTGTAGGTCTAATAGCAGGAACCATTGCCACAGGAGTCCTGGCAGTCGTCATCTGTTCCCTGTTAGTGGTGGTCACACTCTTCTATTGGAAGAACAAGAACAAATATGATGAGGAGGAGATTCCCAATGAGATCAGGTTTGGCTTTGATTGCGGTTTTTCCATTGTTCTTTTTTTCTTTTTCATTACTATGTAGCTGGTGTGAAAGTGCATCTGCAAGCTTGTACGCTCACCACGTTTACTCAGTATGTCTGTAACCTGTAACGCAGCGGCACTGGCATGCTGAACTTTTATGGAGAGCACATTTTCAGCTTTTGCTGACTGTGTCAAAAAGGTGATAATTCTGCTTTATTATTGAGGCCACGCTGTGCTGAGTGCTTGTACTAGACAACATACATTTGATGATTTGCCCCCTAAATGCACTGTGTGCTTATGGAATGAAAAAAATATTTGGAAGATATTTCAATGAAATGCAGTTCAGTAGACCACCATCACAACACACAATGGAATCAGTCAACAAAAGCAAGGCTTTACGGCAGACTGTTGGAAGGTAGTAGATTGCACTATGCTTGATCAAGTGGCTAATGGGTGTAGTTTATGTATTTATTCAGACTGAATACATTTATATTTAAAGATAAGCTTTTATTTGTCCAGTGACTGATGTGTAGGAGCCGTAAAGAATGCGTTTACCTTATAAGGTGTTAAGGCTATTAGGATGCAGGGGCGTTTCCAGGATTTTTTTTAATGAAGGGGCACAGAGGGAACCAAGAGCCAAGGGGGTGGGGAATCAGAAAAATATTTCAACTTCCTATATAAAAATATATTATATAGAACTTTTCATAATTGTATGTGTTATTTTATTTAAACATTATTTGTTGCTATATGTAATTTTACTGCCAAATAAGCAACTAAAGATTTCAAATAAATTGTGTTGGGATGTCTGGTTCCAAAAATAAAGTGGAGTAGAAGTAGAAAGTAGCATAACATAGAAATACTACTTATAAATAAAGTACCAGTAGTATCCAGTATCCATACTGTCTGTTACTATCAGGTGAAAAGCTATTTAACAGTCCAGCTTTTCTCCATTTTGTGCAGTTTTTGTATTTTGTCATCAAAGCGTTTTGTTTGTTTCTCAGAATTAAGCAGCTCTTTAGTCAGTCTTTCCACGACATTGTTTATACTTAATATAGAGTTTCTGTTGAAGTAAAGCAGGGTTTGTTTACTGAGCTAATCACATACTTAGTGTTTCAGAAGGTTGCAGGGTGACATTTATGGCCTGTCTGATGTATTTTAAAAATCAAAAACATGCAGCGTTGGCTTTGTGCTTCCTGTTGTAGAATATTAAGCGTGTCAGCACTGAAAGCTCTGAAAACTACACCAGTAATAGGCTTAAATGTTCTTCCTAATTACAGGCTAGTTTGTCTTTTAAATCCTCTGTCAGTTGTTTACCTTAGCTGTAAATTTGCCACTAAATTACTCCAGGACTTATTTGGAGGATAAATTAGTTTACTTTCAGATATCTGTAGCTCTGAGTAACTGAGATAGCAATAAAACTGTCAGTCCACCCTTACACTTCTGCTTTTCCTCAACAGAAAATCACAAAGAATACACTTCATCTCATATGCCTCAGGAGCTCAACTCCATTTCCTCATGAAAATAGAAAAACAGAAAGGCAGGAAGTTTTTGTCGACTTCATTTGAAATACTTTTGAATACATATAAAATTATTTGATCATAGTTTTGACATTTTTTTGTTGCTTTACTCGCACACGGCTTCGCAATGATTATCACATTATATTTAATAGGCTCCACGAAGATCAGAGTGCACACATGAATACATAAGCACCTTGTAGATTCTCAGTAGAACTTTTGCTGCACTGTGAAGCTGAATTAATCTTTTATGGAAATTTGTGCTAAATATATGAAGCTGAACTAACTGGCCTTCACTTCTTGTATTACTGACATCTTTTATCTGTGATCTTTTGCTTTGCTATAAATGCACAGGATTAACAAAATAAATATCATAAAATTGCGTTTAATGAAAAACAGTTTTCTAATGTTTTTCCCCATGCAAACCATAAACGTTGGTACAGGCAGTTATTGTAATCTGCGTGTAAAGCTGTGCATGTCTAACTGTGCTCTCTTTCAAATGTCTCCTCAACAGAGAGGATGACCTTCCTCCTAAGAGGTCATCATCAGTAAAGGCTTTCCATGCCGACGCGTCCTCCTCAGAGAACGACACGCTCACGTCTACCAACACGTACAACAGTCGTTACTGGCACAACCCCAAACCCAACTATGACACCAACTCCTACACGCGCTACAATGGAGACGCTCGCCAGACCTACTCTGCCGCTGCTCACGGCACGCACGGACACGGCCCAGGCCAGAACGCAGCACAAGGCCACGGCGCAGCAGTGACAGCTCCAGGCTCAACCCCGCTCTCCCGCCACCCCCCGCCCACGACAGCAACGACGTCGTTTGCCAACGGCAGCCACACCCTCCCGCCACCAAAGACTCTGGTGGTCACCACAAACTCTGCCCCCTCCCCTCCCAACATGGTGCGCAGCAACGGCACCGTGAGCCTCAAACCGGTGGTGACGTCCGCACACGGGCAACACACACACTCCTACGCCGTGAGCCAGGCCACTCTGGAGCGGATGGGGGCGGTGCCAGTCATGGTGCCTGCCCAGAGCAGAGCGGGCTCACTTGTTTGAAATTGAGTTTGAGGAACTGTTAGCTTTCAAAACGAGACTGAATGAGTGTTCGGTTGCAATGTTTGAAATCCGCTGATGAGAAGCAGACTAAATATGGGCTGAAGCAGCCCGCTGCCCTTTACAGCTGTGTCTTTCTGTATGTCTCGACCTTTTTATCTCCAAACAAACTGGGATTTTACAGTGCAGAGTTCATTTGATGCCAATTCCTTGATGGACCGGTGTTTTTTTTCTTTTGTTTGTTTTTTCTAGAGAAGCACTACGTGGTATCTGATCATCCCCTTAACTGGATGGATTTCATTGGTGGGTTCAGTGGCAACTATTTTTAAAACCATCTGGATGAATTCCCAAAGCTGGCGTGAAACATCCTACAGAACCTGGATTCCCAGGTGTTTTTCAGGGCTGGATCATTGTGATGATTGATTTCTTTTGTTTGTTTGTTTTTTAAAGCAACGCACATCGCAGTGTGTCCATACTGCATGGTCAGACAAAAGCAAGCTTGGATTCTTAAATAAATGCATGTGATCCCTGATTCAGAACATAACAAGTTTGCTTTTTTTTCCCATTTGTTTGTTCGTTTTTCATTTTTGTTGTAATTTTGGTTGAGGGAAATGATAGAGATGATGAGGATTATACATGAAAACGTGAATGCTTAAAGTCTGTTGGCAGTACCCCAAAGATGAAGGTGTGAATGAAATGATGGGGTTTCAAATGGCCTTAGAAGCTCGTAAAGGCGAGTGGGTGTTACTGGGTGCAATACAAGGCAAAACATACATTAAGTCACTGAATGAAAAGTTTTAATAATAGTTTTACTAACATTTTGCTTTTCCCATAACATCTAAAGTTTATCACACACACAGAACAGTGGTAATATTTGAAGAGGGCACCAGAGAAAAAATTGGTGCCACTTTCCCAACAGAAAGCTACTGTCCACCGGATGGAGATGGACCTTAGTGTTTGCTGTCTTTATTCTTGCTGTTGTCCTAGCCTGGTTCATGACACATCACTGCTGCTTTGACATGAAATAAGCTGACCGCTTATTTCATAAATGATTTTTTAAAAACACAGAGATAAATATATATTTAAAGCTGATTTTTTTTCTCTGTCTAAATATTTTTTTTAATGTACATATTGCAAAAGTAGGCTAGATTGTAAATCAAAGAAAATACACATCTAACACATATTTTACAGCTCACATGTCTTAATTTGAAAACAGGTTTTTTTCTGCTACACTGGTAACAAGCTAGGTTTCATAGACTGTGCTACTGGTTTCAGTGAAGGGTTTCGTTAGGAGATGTGGGGTAAATGCAGTGTTTTAACACGGATGGCTATGTGCTTCATTACAGCTTATGATATGTGTGTTGTATAAGGTACTGTATTTCTGACCCACCATATTTGTATTCCAACCAAATTTCAACATGTCCCACCTTTCCAAATTTAGCCATGTTCATTTCTTTTTGTGCCTGAAGGCACCGTTTCTTATAAATCCTTCTAGCAACGATGCAATATTGGACACAGCCGCTTTTCAAGGTAAATGCAGTATTGGAAAATGTGTGTGTGTTTGTTGGAAAAGTTAAAATGTGCTGTTTAGCATTTTGTCTTACTAGACAAAACACTTAGAGAGCAAGTGTTCTGTAACAAATGCAATTGTGTCACTTGTGTCACAAAAAAATGTTTTATATAGACGACTTTACTCATTTAATCAGGGGTTGATGTTTATTTACTTTAACTCTTCGTACAATTTGCCTACGTACTCTTTTTGGAAATAACAGGATTTCTGCACTGATTACTAAAAAATGATTTTTTTTCTTATTCATTAGATACACACTATCTGACCAAACCGATGACAAGTAAACAGATGTGCTCTTCAAGTCTTTGATAGAAGTAAGAAAAAAAGTTGTCTGTAGCTGAAAAAGCCTCCATCCAACCACGACACTTCCTCCAACATGCTTTCCAGCTGCGATGAGGTTTCGTTGTTTTTGTGCAGTGCCTTTCAAAACATACTTTGTCTGTTTTTGACAAAAGTTCAAATTTTCTCATCAGTCCATGTACGGGCTCAGAAGTTTTTAAAAACTTTCAGTAGATGTTTTGAAAGTTTAAAATCAAGCATTCTTCTTCTTCTTCTTCTTGTATTTTTGATTGGCTGTCATGTTCTTCCATTAAAATCATTATAGTGAGAACTGAAGGTGTCTCACTGTTAACCTTTTTTTTTCTCCTACTCTTTCATTTCACCTCTTTCCAAAACCAAATTGTATTTATCCATAGCTATGACTTGGAAGTACGCTTGTACCACATTTGATGAGTAATCAGTTCAGAAATACTTGCACTTTTCAAAAGGTAACTTAAAGTCAATATTTGAACATTTTTAAATGAAATACTGATTTTCAGTACTCACTTTCAGACGAATCCCACCAAATATTTTGATAATGGGAGCAATAAATATCAAGTTATACAGGCCTAATATGTTATGATGTTAATGTCCTGACAGTTACGTGTGCTTCACCATAACCCAGAATTGCTTTTCTGACATTATAACGGCTGGTACTTTGGATCTCCATATTCTTCATTTATTCAGTATTCAGTTTACATTAATCAGTTACTCCAGTATCATAAACTGACTTGCTCATGTATGGTCTGACTACATGGACCCATTTCTTTCTTTGTTTTCCTTTGTCTACAGTGCTGGAGAGCTACAGCACTTGAACACACTGATTTTAAATAGAGAAAGGCTAAACGAGGGCAGATGGTCAAAGATCAGTGATCGCATCCCCTCCTTTTTGTCTGTCAGTGTTTTCATAATAAAGTCTTTGTGAATATTTCACTCACAATCTCTTCCAGTGTCCCTGCCCTGAACACTTTCTGAAAGCATTACTGAACTCTTATTCTAAGGCCTTTAGCTTTATTCCTAAAGAGAATGGAAAGTTCCAAAAGTAAAACTAAATGGAGTTTATTTTACTTTTGCTCTGCCCTCTGTTTTCAAGAGATAAGGCGGAAAGAGAACACAATCAGTAGAAATCTACTGAGGTTTTAACCCATATTTAACAAACATCTTCTGCTGATGGCTGGCAAGAACGATAAATAGACTGCATTTATATGGCGCTTTTCTGGTCTTAGTGACCATTCAAAGTGCTTAGTGTCAACAAGGTGGTAAATGGGTTGTGTATATAGATAAATGTGATATATTGCCAATAGTGAAACCAATCTGTAAATATGTAAAGAAAAAGAAACACATCTCATTCTGACTGTTGGGTTGAAATGAAATAGGAAAAATAACACTGGAGCTTGTAGTGAATAAATATTGTTAATACATCCTAGTCGGCATCCTGCTCATTTTGTGTATGTGTGCTTGTGACATGATGCAAACTCCCTAACTGTATTTCAGTGAATACATGCACTGAAATACACTGATACACTTTCAATTTCTTAGTCAGCAGTAATGACGAAGAAACTAGTGTATTACCCCAGTAATATAGGTAAAATACAGTTTCCTTGGAAAGTTTTCTCTCAGACTCATAAATTGGGCCCTTGGTGGTGCTGGCTGTAAAGACATCCATAAAAAGGGAGTGGTATAGAATAACAATATGAAAAATAACCATGTGTTAGTTTCTTCACACCCTCCTTGTTTCTATTTGAAATGACTTCACACTATTACACAATTTCACTTCAGACTTGAGCCAACGTTTATTTCTTTATATTTTGCTAGAAAAAAAGGAAATAGGTTCAGGGATTTATTAAAAAGTCTAAACATACATGGATATATAATATATAAGGCAAAAACAGAGTTAGACTCATACCAAATACTGACTTTCAAGTCAGTATTTGGTATGAGTGCCTTTATTCTTTTTTTTTTTTTTTTTTTCTAAATGACATCAGAAACAGCAGTATGCGACATTACGTGATGGCAGAGCTTCAGTTCATCCTTTGTGATTTTTTTTTTTTTTTTTTTTTCTTAATAAATAGGACAGGGGGAATGAATGAGAGAAAGAGGGGGAGAGAAAGAAAGAAAACCAAAGGGGAGAAGAGACGGTGAGAAGGGGGGGGAAGAGAGAGAAAAAAAAAAGAACTCCTGGGTCACCTGTATGGAGAAAAAAAAACAAACAAACAAAAAAAACAAACAGAGGAGACAGCAAACAACAAAGAGCAACATAATAATAGAGAAAACAAAGCACCATCACAATAAACTAGCTAGCCATAGATATCAATATTTACTAAATAATAAACGATATTGTGCAGCCCGCAAGATAGACAGCGCACAGTGTGCTTTGAGGTAGCAGCCAAGAAAGCTTTAGTCCGCGTCTGTGAATACCCATGTGTGCATACCTGTGTGGATCAGCATGCTTGCATTCCAAAGGTTTCTCCATGTAATGATCTGCTAGATGGTGTGGGGGGGCCACAGCCCCGTCCTCCAGGGTATGAAGCGGGTATGGAGGAGATCAAAACTCCAGATATCCAGAGGCCCCCAGAACACAAGAGACCATGGAAGACCAACAGAGGGGCAGCCGCGCCACTATTCCAGTAAGAGCTGAGGAGAGTCCCAGATGAGGGCTCACTCAGCAGCCGCGGAGCAGAAGTCAGGGGGAGTTGCAGTGACGCGCCCGTGAGCTCCGCCGGCCCCCAGCTGCGCCTGAGTGACCGAGCCCCAGGCCGAGAGGCCGGGGGCACCCCACCTCCAAAGGGGGCCCGAGCGAGCCCCAGGCCCCAGGCCCCGATAAGCGGCCGCCAAGGAGTGAGCCGGTGTGTACCCGGACGCCCACCCCCAGACACAAAGAACCACCAACACACCGACACCTGAGGGAGTCCGCCACCGGCAGGGGAAGTGGTGGTGGGTGGAGATAGGCCTCCAAACCTTGGAGGGCCTGTGGTGTCCCCAGAGAGGTGGCGTCTGATACCCAACCTGACATATAGACACAGACATACAGGCACACACAGACACAAACATCCATTCCCACCCTCATGCTCTCATATGCACTCACTCCACACTCAACCAACGTGGAGACAGACATAAAGAGACGCTGTACACACGATCACACTCCCCAAGCGTACTCTACAAACCGGGTCTAGGTACCCTTGCCCCTGGAGGGGGGAATTGCACCCAGACCCAGGTGGTGTTACCCTTTTCCCTGCGGTGGGGAGAGGCAGACCACCCCGACTCCGCAGCAGCAGGGAGGCCCCACACCCCAGACCGCAGTCGGACGGCCAACTCCTCCTACTAGCCCTCCCGCTCCAGCAGGCCGCAGAGAATGGGGGTGAGAGAAGACTCCAAACCTCCCTCCACCCGCTCATTGTAGTGTTGATGCATGTGTGTTCTAAGGTGCAATTAAAACCCAGGAGGGCATGGAGCTACCTGCCAAGGAGCAGCAGGTAAGCGCATAGTCCCTCCTGCTAGCCCTCAATGACTAAGTGTATTTAAAATTGAGAGGTGGGCAACGACGTCAGGGGTGAGGTATACACCCTGATGGTAAATTGGACTCCGTGATTGTGCCCACCCCCAAGATCCTATATGTATGTGTAATGAGAGTGTGAATAATGTGAATGTCTAAGTTGTGGGATAAAATTGAGGCAGAGGCAGCCAGAAGGGGACGGGGGGGGGGGGGGGGGGGGGGGGGGGGGGGGGGGGTAGCCTCCTCTGCACCCTGGTGACATACCCCCACTCCAAGGCCCTGCATGTGTGGGTGGTTGTGGAGGAGCGGGAAGAGGGAGGCAGCTGGAGATGGGGAGGGAAGGAAGGGAGGGGCAGGTAACCCCTCCCTGGGGCCAGCTCCTTTGCCTTTATTCTTTAACACAGCCTGAATCATTGGCAAGCTTTCTTGTAATGTCTTTAAGTTGCCTTCAGGAATACTGTGTTTTACAGATAGCTGTAGATGCTCAGTGTCTCTCCTGATCTCCTCCGTACATATCGATGATCATTTGAACCAAAACTCTCACATTGGCATTCATCACTCCTTAAGACTCCCTGCCACTGATTTTCAATCCATTTCTTGTGTAATCTGGCACACCTCAGTCACGCTTCCACTTCTGAGGAGACTTCAGTGAACAGTAGCTGCAACAACTGGAGGGCCAGATGTATCGCTGAGGTTCTGCATCAGGTCTTTGCTGGATTTTTGTTCCTATTTCTAGGACATGACTTTCAGATACACTGCTTTTTTTTTAGGCCCATCGCTTCTTTTGTCCTCCACTTATGTAGTTTCCTCAATTTTTTAAGTAACAAGATATGATAAATTTCAATTAAAGAAATTGTGGGTCTAGCAAAGTGCTTTAAGAGACTGTAAACCAAGTGACAGAACCAATAATTGAATGAACAAATGTTCATCTATCCATCTATTTTTTTCCGCTTACATGGGGCATGCTTGCAGGTGTAGCAGCCTAAGCAAGCCTAAGTCAGCTTATAAAGAAATATAGAACAAATGAACAGGTGCATGTTAGTGAATGAATTCTTTTGCAGCCCACTGTCCAAGAATTATACCACCATAATCCATCATAAAATACGGGATATTTTCTAGCACTAAGGCATTACATTTTCAGTTTGTTTCTATCTAGTTTATTTAGTATGTGTGTTATTGTTATGGGAGTCCTCCCTTGGTGATTCCATTATGTAAATAATTTATACATGGCATTGATGATTTGAATCTGTTCAATAGTTTGTATATGACAACAACAACAACAATAATAATAATGATAATAATTTGAAAATCCTTCCCTGCAGTTTTGGGAGGTGAAGACCTTTATTGAACCACTAGGGGGCACTATTTATTCATGCAGCCTCTTCACTTATGTTCGTTCAAAAGAGTTCAAGGCAGTAAATTCCAAACCATTCATTATGAAAGGCAAAAGTATTCATCGGTAATGGAGTGAGTGTTAATGGACTCATTTAAATGCAGTTGAATAGGAGACTCCACTTGCAGTGGGCTGAACACTTGTCTTAATGCAGTCTCAATCAGTGCATTTGATTTCCATTAATCTTCAAGGTTCCATTTCTAATCTGAATTTCCACCAGCCTTCCTTTATTTCTCCTCTAGCCCATGTAAGCTTTAAAAATCAACCCAAGTGACCACTGGGACGACCGCTACAAAAAAGGCAAATGGACCTGAGAGCCCAGTCAATTAAAAAAAAAAGAAAAAGAAAAAAGGATGAGCTCATCAGCTGAGGCTGTGCGTGTGCATACATGATTTTCTGGTCACAAGGCTGACAGATGCTGGTCTGTGTAATGAGCACAATTACAACAATTTTAAATCAATTTTCTTTCCAGTATTTTTCCCATCTCCTGTCATGCAAAAGTCCATTCTCTGTTTAATATCACATCTAAGCACAAAGCTAAGCATATTTTGTGTGTGAAAACGTTTTGGAGTTTTGTCTGGCAGCTATGTTATCGAATGCACACCTTTTAATACAATAATAATTTGACTGTGAATAACAGAGTGTAGTACAACATACACGCTATCTTTACTCTATCGATCCTTTCAAAATGTCCCGAAGAAGTCTAAATTCTTGAAATATTGTGGCTCCTCTCTCCTACAACAGTACAGTTTTTTATTGCCTGATTGATTTCTGGCTGAATCGCCGGTTATTTTAGACGACCATGGCTGATTAGACTCTGCACAAAGCAGTTAACTGTATTGAACACTATCATACTTAACGGTGACCACAAAATATCCAGCACTGTGTTACTATTTTTAAACTGCACGCATAAAAGCAGGAAAATTCATATAGACAGCTCAGGCTGACAGATGTTGTGTATATGATATTTCAAATATTATGATTCAAAGTTTAGCATTCATTGATCAAAGATTAAAGGAAAAAAAAGACTCAGCTACAGTCATAGGTTATGAAGGGATTTTGCGTTTGTGGTATGAACGAGATAACACGGAGACTAAAACCAGGATTTTCATTATCGTGATGGTGATGGTCAGTTTGGCTGTTATTCTGATGATTATTATTCATCAGAATATTATTTGGATATTTTTCTCCATATGCTGAAGATAAACTGAATACATTGAGCAGTGTGAAGAAACAGTTGAGCTGAAAAGGCAGAAACTCCTTTCCCAGAAGGGCTGACAGGTGACAAGCTAGGTAGCTGAACACAGCCACACTGGCCTCTCTGGTTTCCAAGCTGAGTGCACAATGGCATTTCTGAGAAATCACTTCAGACATCCATTACTTGGCTCTATCCAAAACACTGTCTCCTCTTATGTTGTCTACAAATCAGCCTTTCTCTAATGATGGTGAGCTCTATCTACCCCTAATGGCTGCTTTTTGGAAAGCAAACACTGTTCGCTGCTCCCAATAACTTGCCTTTCTCCCATCTTTATCTGTTATTATTGCAGCACAAATGAAACACAGACTTCTTTCTGTTAAAAACAAAATCCTTTAGAAGGTTCAATGTGTTTAATTCCAGTCACATTGAAGTTATAAAAAATATAAATATAAAAAATTGCCTAAATAAGGGCGACTCACATGCAGGCAAACATTGTAATCCCTGACTGATACTGACCAAGCCTTCACATGGACTCAAGATAAGATGAAAAATTTGACATCTAACAGTGAATGTGTGACCTGATCAGCATAAACTACCAAAGGTCATAGCTCATGTTGAAGCTTTAATTTGTAATTTAAATTAGTATTTTTTCTTAGTCCACTGTTTAGTCATAGACATCATTTGTTTCTTACTTCTTACTAATCTAGAGGAAAGTGGCTCCATAATGCTTTACACATAAACAAGCAAAAAGATCTCCAGTTCCTCTCCCAGGAGGAGACTCAAATCCCTTTGGGGACTTCAGGAAGACATCTAATGTCAAAATAAATAAATAAATGAAAAAATAAAATCAAAATCAAACGTGAGGTATCTCCGTGCTGACTTTGTCATTGGCCTTGTTGCTATGAACAAACTGACAGCAGAGTTCTTCGTCTACTTAGAATCTGGAGCAGATATGACTGAGACGCAGCGCTCTCCTTGGTGCTGATCATGTACTCGTTAGCTACTACTGAACTATACTTGGTGCTCCTTTTGACTGATGTCACTGGACTAGTTACCCACAGCGTGCATTTTCAATTAACAGCAAATGTGGCTTTTGTTTGTGTCAGGGTCCTGGGACTGGGCGACCCAGGATCCCTGGGCAGTCATGGACCTGTGTATTATTATGTATTTTTGGTGTCGTTTCCCCTTCTCTGTGCGTGTACATATGTGTGTTTCTCTGTGCTGTGTTAGTCTGTGTCCCACTCATATGTTTAGGCGAGGTATGGGTGTGTATGTCTGCGGGTGTGCCTGGAGGATGGAGCTCGGCCACCTGCAGGCCTGAGGGGTGTGGCCCTGCGGAGGGACTGGCCACACCCGAAGCCACACACCTGCCGCTGATCAGGGCTCGTCGGGGGAGCTACTTAGGAGAGTCTTGGAGCTCCCACTGACGCGGGATCATTGCATAAGACTCCACGTTAGTCACCCCGTCTAGGTTTTGTCTTAAAGTGTATGCCTGCCATTCCTAAGTGTCCTGACAGCTGCCGCTATTGTTTCCCACAGGTGGAGCGTGGAAGGCTTGGGAGAGCAGCGAGCACCGGGGGGTGCTGACACGGGAGCAGAGAGCACGAGGGAGACACGACACGGGAGTCTGGGGAATACACTGGGGTTTATTGTTACTTTCCATCACTGTAAATAAACGCACTGTTCATACACAGAGTACCGCGCCTGGGTCCTCCTTTTCCCCACATCCCCACGGTCTGCCAGCCAGACCGTGACAGATTGTCAGTGTATTCTGTTTTTTGAGTCCTGATGGGAGTTAATCTAAAAACAAAACTCAGTATTTTAAATCAATTACTACTTCGACAATAATGCCCCCATGTTTTGTTTTGTTTTTAACTTTGATTTATTTATTTTTTGCTTTTATTTTCTGATCTTTTTGTTGTTAATGCCTTCAGTATTCAGAATTAAGAACCCAAATTAGGGATAAAAGCAAAAAAAAGCAGACTTTTTGTTTTGTTTTGTTTGTTTTACACTGAATGCCAAAGTCCAAAAACAAAGTCCACAAGAAGCACAAAGCAGAAATACAAAAGCTTGCAGGAAAGCAGGATGACAGAGAGCAGTCTGGGGAAAAGACTAGGAGAACGATGGAACCGTATGTACACACACTGAGGGCTAATTGGGAATTGTGAACCGCAGGGAAGTAATCATGGCAATCACAGGTTAGGAAGTAAAACTCACAGCAAGGCGTAAGAGACGAGAGATAAAGCAGGAAAAAGAATCCAACTAAATACAGAGAAGAGGAAACTCACACGGAACATGGAGGCAGTATAAAAAAACAAAACACAAATCCATTATCAGAATACTGACTCCAACCCTTGAACAAAAATAAAAAATTAAAACTACACAAACTCAAAAAACATGACCAATCCCAGGGATCAGACAGAAGTTATACATACTCAGTGTTATTCCCCACAGTGCATTGAAAGATGGCAAGAAAGACAAACAAAAGCAAGAAGAAAAAAAACAACAACATGTTTTCTGTGAGTTTTATTTTTTGGTCTTATAGTTACAGAAGCTGTAGGTAGACATTTCATCTGAGAGCTGAGGTGAACTCAGGTCACTGCTTTGATGTTAACTAATACTGGATGCCGAATGATGTATCAATCACGCCTGTGGCTACATAACTAGAATAAACAATTATTATTCCCTGCTGTAGACTCTTTACAAGGAGAAGTTAATGTTCTGACAAGGTGTAGGGATATAAAACTATTCAAGCACAAACCATTATAAAAAGTGTAACAAAGAAAAACAGCAAAAACAAAAAACAAGTTTTCCCCAAAGTGCACTGAAGGATGGCAGCAAAGACAAAAAAAAAAAAAGGAAAAGAAACCCCAACATGTTTTCTGTGAGTTTTGTTATTTGGTCTTTGGAGTTACAGAAGCTATAAGGATGCTGTTAACCCCCCTGAGTTTGGGGTCAAAGCAGTCCATCTGGGATAGAATGAATGAAAGAGAAGAAAGAAAATGAGGAGATAGAAACAGGTTCAGCAGACTGATGGACAGGCTCAGAGTTTAGATGAGGAGAATGCCTTCCAAAAAAACAATTTAAACTTTGACCGAGCATGAGATGAACTAAGCATAAGTTTGTTTAGTGAAAAAGGATAAAATAAAAAAAGCTAACCCTTCACTGGAACTGGAAGTGTACCCAGTACGGCATGCATCCTGCAAAGAGAGAAAGATCTTTCTTGCTTCTGTAACTTATTCACTCAAGAATACAACATAGGAGAGAAAACATTCATTGTATATATTGTGATGTAATGATTAGGATGTATTTCATGTATACTTTACACCATCAAATATCCTACAGTCAGAGGAAAGAGCCAAAGGAAAGACTTTAAAGTGGTCAATTTATAAGTTCTGACATTTAATTTTCTGCTGGAGTAACTCAGGGTTGGCTAACTTCTCAAGAGCATTTTGTTTCCTTTTTTGACAGGACAAGAGGACTGGCTTGGAGGAACAAATATTAATCTGAATGTTTCACTGAAATAATCAATATGGTAATGACAGAAAGCTGCTACCAAGCAATAGATCATATGCAGTAAAACTAACAGCATTAGTCAGTGGATCTGCTCTTCTTGCCGGATTAGAAGTCAAGGTTTGGGATTCTGATGAATACTGAAGATAGATAGCACAAACATTTTGGTGCCAAATATTTGTTAAGTGTCATCTAAATGAGAAATCCATTTTCTTTTCTGTTCCATTCCAGTAAGGTCTTCGCTTTCTCTCCTTTTCTCATTTTAGTCTCTCCAACATGAGATTCAAGTGGAGGAGACAAATAAGAGACGGGAGGAGAGAGGAGCTGAGGTAATGGCCGTTCAACAAAACGATACATTCTTGCTTCTGAGCTTTCAGTTTAAAAGAAATCTCAGTCATATGCAACATATACAGTTGCATCAGCTGTTCTTTGCTTTGCCATGACCTACTGCTTTATATTATCAGCTTTACAGAAGCCATGACAATGTATTTATTCATTTTCAATAGATTTTACAACATGGCGTAATGTGAACAAAAACATAGGGCCACACCTCTGAATGTTTACATTTGGGTGTTTTCAGTCCCACTGCCACAGGGGTATAACATCAGACATCTAGCCATGCTCTCTGCCTTTACAAAGATTTGTGTCAGTTCTCTTCTACCAGCTATTGCATGATCAACAGTAAGAGGTATTATTGCAAAATAGAACTGTTGTATCTGGTCCTTGATCTGGCCCCACTCTGTGGCTATGGAGTGGCTACAGACTGGGGTAGCTGAGTGCTTTTTTAAAATCTTTATATAGCATATAAATCTCCAACACTCTTTTGACTCAACAACTGCGGCGTTCCAAACCTCCTCTGACATTAACATCAGCATGAGGACTGTATGCCGGGAGCTTCATGGCATGGGTTTTCATAGCTGAGCAGCTCCGGCAGGGATTATGTGTAGGTGGCTAGCTACTGTTGTCCAAAAAGTGCATCATGTATACTTTTTTCTGTAATTTGCACAGTGAAGAGCAAAATTGTTCACTTCATCCAAACTAAAACAAGTTATGATGACCCCGATTTATATAATTCAGCTGTGTGTTGCACACTTTTATATGTCACAAGGGAAACAATGTCCAAAAAGGTTACATCAAAACACACAGCATTATCCACAACCATCAGGAATGACTTTGTTGAATAGTCAGTTTTGCTTAGGATGGTTTCTGAGTACTGTAAGTAAGTTCTAAAGATGTCACATAGTCTAGTGTGTGAGTCTATTCTGAACTGTCCTTCACATTTTTCCTTGAACTCACAATGTTTTTCATCAAGGTCAAGAAGTGATTAGGAAAGACATTTTTTCCTGACTGTTCAACCACAGCCCTAATCGTTTGTCGTCTATTCCCACTTCCCAATTAACTCACCTGCTTCCACTCACCTCATTACTCCCTCCAGTTATACTCCCACCATACCTCATTTGCCAAATTGTCACGGGAGGCTTAATTCTTGAGGCTGCAGTCTCTGGCAATTACCTCATGCTTTTAGTCTCCTGCTTGTTCTTGGACTCTGCGTCTGCGGCTCTTTGTGTTTGTCTGCCTGTCTGGTTCCACAGCGTTGCATCCTAGTATTTCCTGTCCATCTTTAGCATCCTCTGAACAAAAAGTTAACAAATTGCAGTTTCAGGGTGCATCCATTTTGTTTCAGGCCAACTCTGAAACACTTGTATACCATCTTTTATTTTGTTTTTTTTTACCAATAACAAAAAAGGTTGATTCTTTAGCCTCATCCTACTGACACATTTTACGTAATAGATTCTTACAGCATAATTTAATGCAAGAAGAAAATATAATAGCAAATAATAATAATAACAGCTAAACTTATTTCTTCTAAAAGCATTATTATTTATGTAATTAATGTCATTTAAAATATTGTTGTTATTATTACTATTATTAAAAAGACATGACATGACAGAGGCATCCTAGTCACATGCTCATACCACCTGAGCTGGCTTATTTTGATAAAGAGACGTAGCAGCTCTACTTTGAGCCCCTCCCGAATGACCAAGCTCCAAACCCCTTTCTAAGATTGAGCCCAGATGTCTTTTTACAGGAAACTCCTTGCAGCTGCAAGCTTATTCTCTCAGTCACTACCTACAGTTTCTGACCATCGGTGAGGGTAGGAGCATAGATCAACCAGTGCGAGCTGGAGGGCATCTCCTGATGAGGCCAAGAGAGCCACATCATCTGCAAACATGAGATCCTGGGTCTACATTTGGGCTGTGCCTTCAAGTTCTTTCCATAAATTATGAACAGTAAATTGGTGACAAAGTACAGTCGTGTTGGAGGCCACCAAGAATAAATATGACTTGTTTCTCACTATGTGACCCAGGCTGTCACTGCAGTTGTACAGGGACCAGAAACAATTAAAAACAACTAAAGCTAAATACACTACAGGCTATACTCAGGGCAGACTTTGACAGGAGGGATAAATAGTTGCTGCCTTCCTGTCTGTGTTGTGGGACCAAACGTGACACCTCTATCATGCTTTTCCAGCTGAGTGTTGAAAAGTCACATCAGCAGATGGAGTTTTCCTCACTCTCAGCAAGGTCATTGCTGCTTTGATCAGAGGTTGTAAAGCAGCTCTTCTTTTCATATGTGGTATGACCAGGGCATACCCCAGCTTTCTTAGGTGAAAATATAGGGATGTCTCCAATGTTCGGTCATTGTAAGTGCCGTTTATATTCCACCACAAGCGGACACGGTCACCGCCTTATGCGAGCTGCATGAGGCACTCACACAGCACCAGACACAACACCGGGACGCTGCGCTTATTGTGACGGGGGACTTTAATAGCGCCAACCTCAAACGCGCAGCGCCGAACTTTTATCAACACATCACCTGCCCCACCAGGGGTGAAAGGACACTGGACCACTGCTACACTACGGTCAAGGACGGCTACAAGGCACAATCCCGCCCCCCGTTTGGCAAATCTGATCACGCCGCCATCTTCCTCATGCCAAAATACAAACAAAGGCTGAAACAGGAAGTTCCGGTTCAGAGGAAGGTCGCGCGCTGGACGGATCAATCGGTGGCCGCGTTACAGGACGCACTCGATGACGCAGACTGGGGCATGTTCAGAAACAGCTCCGACGATGACGTCAACGTGTTTACGGAAGCGGTTGTGGGATTCATCGGGAAACTAGCGGATGATACCGTGGAGACAAAGACTATCACAACGTTTCCCAACCAGAAGCCGTGGGTGGATAAAACCATCCGCGACGCTCTGAGATCCCGCACCGCTGCCTACAACACGGGACTCATGACGGGGGACATGGACCCGTACAAAGCCGCGTCATATAACGTGCGGAGGGCGGTGAAAGAGGCGAAGCAGCGCTACGGGAGGAAACTAGAGTCACAACTCCAACAGAGTGACTCTAGGAGCCTGTGGCGGGGACTAAGGACAATAACGGACTATAAAGCACCAACAACCGGTATGACGAACGCGGCCGTGACTCTGGCAGACGAGCTGAACACTTTCTATGCTCGCTTCGAGGCTGCAGCTAAGGTCTCCAACAATGCTAGTGTTAGCGGCGCTAACAGCTGCAGACAGGAAGATACTGCCAGCACCGGAAACGTTCTCGTCATCTCCGAGCATGAAGTAAGGAGAGCCTTCAAGAGAGTGAACACCAGGAAAGCAGC
Organism: Rhamphochromis sp. 'chilingali'; assembly: GCF_963969265.1. Classification (NCBI taxonomy): domain Eukaryota; kingdom Metazoa; phylum Chordata; class Actinopteri; order Cichliformes; family Cichlidae; genus Rhamphochromis; species Rhamphochromis sp. 'chilingali'. The sequence goes on from NC_137935.1 coordinate 29,794,526, forward strand.
AGGACCAGACGGCATCCCAGGTCGTATCCTAAGAGACTGCGCATACCAGCTAGCTCCTGTGTTCACTGAGATATTCAACATCTCTTTATCTCAGTCGGTGATCCCCACATGCTTCAAAGAGTCCATCATTGTTCCTGTCCCGAAGAAACCCCACCCTGCTTCTCTCAATGACTATTGCCCTGTAGCCCTCACCTCAGTAGTGATGAAGTGCTTTGAACGCCTGGTCAGAGACTTCATCATTTCTTCACTACCAGACACACTGGACCCACTACAGTTCGCTTACCGTCCAAATCGTTCCACAGACGATGCCATCTCTCATCTCCTCCACACATCACTCACTCACTTGGACACTAGAAGGGGGAATTATGTTAAAATGCTCTTCATAGACTACAGCTCTGCATTTAACACCATAATTCCCTCCACACTCACCACCAAGCTGGAGCATCTGGGACTCAGCTCATCTATGTGTCAGTGGATCTCCAACTTCCTAACTGGCAGACCACAGGCAGTAAGGATGGGCGGACATGTCTCAGCCTCCACCACTCTCAGCACTGGAGCCCCCCAGGGGTGTGTTCTGAGCCCCCTGCTGTACTCTTTGTACACATATGACTGTGTGGCCACTACCAGCTCCACCACCATCATCAAGTTTGCTGACGACACCGTCGTGGTGGGCCTGATCTCTGATAACAACGAGACGGCCTACCTGAAGGAGATTAGGAATCTGGAGAACTGGTGCCAGAGGAACAACCTCCTTCTAAACGTCAGTAAGACAAAGGAGCTGATAGTGGACTTCAGCACTAAGCAGGAGAGGAACTACCAGACCCCCGTCATCAACGAGTGCCCAGTGGAGAGAGTGGACAGCTTCAAATACCTCGGAGTTCACATCACGCAGGACCTGTCATGGTCCTGTCACATCAACACCGTGGTGAAAAAGGCCCGACAGCGTCTCTACCACCTCAGACGCTTGAGAGACTTCCAACTGCCCTCCAAGGTGCTCAGGAACTTTTACTCGTGCACCATAGAGAGCATCCTGGCGGGAAACATCTTAACCTGGTTCGGGAACAGCACCATGCAGGACAGACGAGCTCTACAGAGGGTTGTGCGGTCAGCTGAGCGCACCATCCGCTCCGAGCTCCCTGACCTGCACTCAATCTACAGCAGGCGGTGCTGGACCAAGGCCAGGAAGATCGTGAAGGACCTCAGCCATCCCAACAACAGACTGTTCTCTCTGTTGAGGTCAGGAAAGTGATTCCGCTCCCTGAAGACCAACACAGAGAGACTGAGGAGGAGCTTCTTCCCGCAGGCGATACGGTCTCTCAATCACACCACCACACAGTACTGACCCACACATATGGTTCTTACACACACACTGGACTTTCTGGACTTTGGTTTTGCACAACACTGGTCACTATATTCTTCATTTCCAGTTAATACTTGTACAGCTGCTGTTATTGTGTATATATTTATTTATATTTAGATTTCTTCATACATTCTTATATAGTTCTATATTGTGTATTGTGTATTTTGTTGTACAGTTATTTTATTTTCAACTTTAATTTATATATTTATCTTTATCTTATTCTTCCCAGTTAAATTTACCCTTCATTCTAATTTGTGTTGTACAGTTATTTCATTTTTAACCTTAATTTATATTTTATTCCTTCCTAGTTAAATTTACCCTTTTTAATTTTTCATATTTATTTCCTATCTTATTCATAGCCTTTTCCTTTTTTGTTCTCTTTAGGTCACGAGCAGTTGTCCAAGCATTTCACTACATATCGTACTGTGTATGACTGTGTACGTGACAAATAAAATTTGAATTTGAATTTGATGTTCTGATAACCGAATAAAGCAATGGAGTCTTTCCTCTTTAAAATGAAACTCAAGACTTCCATTTATTTGAACTCTAGATCTGGAATTCGGTGCTTTTGACTGGAGTCCTTTCAAAACATTTCCAGTTTTAAAAAGCACTGATAAATGCAAGAATAGAAAACAATGATGTCAGATAATTAAGAACAAATTGTTGGACATAAAAAGTCATAAAAAACTAAATGACAGAGTGCGTAAGAAAAAGGAAGTAAATGTGGACGCTGTGAGTGGGATTTAACATAACACAGTTAGGTACATGCTCACACAGACAGAAATTCAAATACGTAAATGTGCCGTGCTTTGCTTCCACTTGACTTAGCTCGAGATACCATATCAAAGCATCTCAGTGGGTAAAGAAGACACCATTTGGTATGTTTCATCCAGCACAACATTGCCAGGTGTGGGTACAAGCAAACCGTAGTCTCACTGTAAACAACATACCCGTTCCACACTGGCAGAGACACACACCTTCTGTAATTTGGATCTGTGTGATTTAAGAAATGACAAATACCACTTAGGAAAAGGAACTCTTTATGAACTTATGAAGGCTAAAAACAGACAAAGAGAAGACATCTTAAATTAGTTATTAAAATGACGTAAATAGCTGCACAAAATAAATGAATAATGAATAAAATGATAACTAGATTTAAAAGACACAACAGTCTCATCGTGGCTTATAGATGTGCTTAATTAATCGTACTAACTAAGTAAGAAGTGGAATACTAGTATTTTATTTGTCTGTTGCTTAGCTTTATTAGCAGGTATGCAGATATGGAAGAATGTATTTTTGCTTACAAAGCTTCCTTAGAATTAAAGTTGATTTTGCACTCTATTTTTTTTTACTAAAATATTGAAATATAGAGATGTTTTCAAGAGTGTGGTGGGGGAGTAGATGTGATGTTACACTGTTTATCTTTGTTTTCAGTAGTTGTTTGTTCAGGTTTAAGTAAATAAATTAAATAAAAGAAAGAATTATATTAGGCAGCAAAACTTGTGAGGGGTTTGTATAAGATTGTAGCTGGGCTGGAATGAAATCTCTGTCTGTCTGGTTTAAACGGGCTGCCGTATTCCAACGCATCTAAAGGTTTGACTTCAGCACACAGTTTGCTTACTTACATTTCAACCTTAGACTGTTAATGCCTAAAAATAGCTAAAGTTCATGTTATTGGCATGCAATTCAGAAGCATCCCTTTAGAGTTATTTTCTTGGGAGGACAGTCTCATATCTATGTTTTTAGGATATTTTTTCCTCTTTAAGATGAGTTTTTGGTCTGTCTTGGTGGGTGACAGAGAGTGCGCTTTAATACACTAACATTATTAATGTAATCCAATGTTTAGAAGACAGCTGCAGTGAAATGGAAAACAATTGCTGCCCTCTTGTCCCCCTGTTATCTATGTATTTAAGCTTCCCATCAGCCTTATCTTTCTGTTACCTGCCTACAAATCCCCCCAGTTACACGAAGGAGAAAGAGAAGAAAGAGTATTATCGTATCACAGGAAAAACAGGATATTGCAATGACATGACAGAATCAAGTCTAAGCCTAGTGTCAAGGTCTTGCCACCTGTCACATAACAGTTTTCAAGCTCATTCTTCTTCACCGTTTCCATTCTCAGTCTATTTCTATCTTTATTTTTTCCCCAGATATAAATTGTCCGCCCCTTTTTGACTTTCCTTTGTGACCTGGTATGAGCTGAAGCTGTATTATAAATGCACAGAGGGAAAGCCAGTTGAAAAAAGATCTTTAATACCTTATACCTTACTTTGTACTCCTGCATATAATTGTATGTGGAACGATGGATATTTTAAAACCACCACCTTATGTTCACAGCCTTGTAACTTCATCCATGCTTCCCCCTTTTACACGTGCAGAGCTTCAGTTTTCTTTTCCGCTTTCATTTTCTTTCAGTGATTCACTGCCCCCATCATTCCTGGATCGACGTCTTCAACTGCATTTTTGTGCAAATTGTCAATTCACTCTTAAAGCTGATGATCAGCAATTCCCAACCACCCCTTTCAACCTTCTCACCTGCCTGCCCCAGACATTTTCCCTGCCTTTCTGTTTCTCACATCAGCAGCTATTTTATTCACTCTAAAAGCTCCTCTGGCCGCCCGAGTCTGCCTTGATTTCCTTCCAGTTGTTCTCATCTGACCAAAGGAATCCATCATACATCTCCCTACAGGCAGCCTCAAAATCTCTACATTTTTGGCCCCTTCAGAGAGCTCAAGTACTCGTATCTTTTCTACCTCAAAATGGAAACCTTTCAGTATTGGCTTCTTTTAGTCTTTTTTCATCTTAATGTCCATTCCCCCTAAATGAACTTAAGATTTGTTTCAGTGCAGAAAGTAGTAGCTGACATTCTCCCCAAATTTGCTCATATCAAGTTTGTGTTTATGGTGTATGTTGAAAATTTCACCCTAACACTCACCATCGATCCCCCCTCAAACGTTCAGCACAACTCTGAGAAGTAAGCTGAAGATGCTTTACACATAGGGCCCAAGGCAGTTAATAGAAGTACACATCCATGAAATCAAGTTGGCAGGAAACAGAGCAGACAGCACGGTCAAGTCAGGCATATCAAACAATCAAGGTGTCACAAAGAAACCCTCCATGTACTGAGCGTATTAGAAAACAAATGCAGAACAGCTGGGCTGGCAGGTGGCAGGTGACACAGTCAGTCAGTTAATGAGCAGATGCGAGACGCTCTCTGGAACCAGCAATAGTAGCGAGTAAACACTGAACACATGGAGAAACTGAAAACTGAGAGCTAGAGGAGGACGGAGAAAGCAGGCATTGTGGTTGGAACTATGAATTTAATGCAGGTTATATATCTATATATATATATCTCCCAGAGGGATGCTCGAGGATGGTGTGGATGACTGAATAAGCAGGATCTGTTGCAACTCTATCTGGGCTTTATTTTCTTCTGAGAGTAGAGCTGACAGCCAATCACCTGCTCAACAGACTGGACAATACACTGGCTGAGGTCCCTGGAAGAAGAATGAACACCAGACAGGAATAATTTGAAAAATAAATAATACATATATATGTATTATATATAGGGATGGGTATTGTTTAGGTTTTATCTGATACCGGTACTTTTGAAACGGTGCCGGTGCTTAAACGGTGCTCAAACCGGTGCTCAAACCGGTGCTTAAAGAATGGAGAACACAAAATTGGTCCAAAAACCTCTCATGTTCAGCTGTTTTTTTGTAAAAAGATAACAATGTTAGCCTTTTCTGCAGCTATAGGGCATATATGGTATCACTCTTGGCTGGAAGCAGTGCTTAAACAATAGAAAAAACACAAACTTTGTCCAAAAACCTCTCATGTTTAACTGTTTTCCACTTTTTCTTTGGTCATTTTAGCCTTTTTGGCCAGCGTGAAAGGAGTATCTGCCATCACACAAGAAGACAGCAGCATGTAGCTATGATGATGTTTGCTAGTTCACCTTACATGCATTAATGTAATAACGTGGTTAGCCTACTCGTTTATGTCAGAACCGGAGCCATCATGGCACCGGATACCGGTACCCATCCCTACACTGTAAAAACTGTGATTTGGGTTAATTAGTATCTAATAGGAAAGTAATAGTAACTATTACTCAGTAAAAACACGTATGTGTTGTTTTGATTAAATCTAAGCAAAATTAAACATTTTTGAGATGTTCAGTTATTTAAATTTACACAATTTTGTTTGGGGTAAATTAAGCAATAGTTAGTTGAGCAGATTTAACAAAAATGTATGAGTACCATGAAAAATGAAGAAATCTAATAGATTTAACTAATGAAAGCAGTTCCATTTCAATCATTCTACACTTCCGCCCGTAGTCCGTTGTGCCATGTGCAGGACACACATGCTTCAGCAGTGGATGATCTCCATTTTGTCCGAGGTAAGATTATCTTAATTTGTACAAATATACGACACGTTTTAAACAGTAACATATAGCAGTTTTGAGTAAAAGTTCTAAACAGTATGATACGTCAAAATTAGATTAATAATGACCACTGTAATGACAGTATTGTATTTTTACGCAAAATGGCACGAAGGTCACTTTCCAAGCCTTTGCGGTTGTGTTACTTCAGAGCTTTGACTAACCACGTTTTACCATATTAAAAAAATATATCAATGATGTATTTCAATGGGCTGTAACCCCCCTCATTTATTTTTAAAATTTTATGAAAAAGTTTTGCACTCAGTGGTGAGTGATGTAGTTAAAATCATTTGTGCGGGATTTTGTCAGTCACAGTTTTTCAAAGCTTTTGTCTCCACGCAGTTTTTCAGTTGTGGTAATTAAGCTAAATTGTCTCAGTCCAGCAAAATACCTGGTTTTCATTTTCATGCTGTCAGAGCCCCGTGAATTTAGTGCAGGCACAGCTCACATAGAGGGATGATGCAAGTTTCTAGTTGAACTGTATCAGTGAGACGCACGCTCAGTCACGATGTTTATGTTTCTGTAGAACGATCTTCAAGATAAAGGTACTTTCAGGAAATAATATAGTAATGCGTGTTTAATCTGACATAAGTCTTTCATAATTTCTATGTTTAACACCCAATGGTGTTTGGATACAGAGATGACCTTGTGTAGATTAAAAGGACATCTTTTCAAGTATGGGAAGATATATACAGTATATAAATACACAAATAGTGTTATTTCATGTCATGATCTGTCACCAAATCGGTACAGAAAATAGGGTCTATCCCCTTTTTAATCTAATAAAGAGTTTCATTGTTTTATATACGAACATCACCTTTAAAAAATGTAGTATTAATTCAAATTTGTCTTTAACAATTTGTGTGTGTAAAATTTTTACTTTGGAGAGTGCGATTGTTATTAATGTTGTGTTCTTTTCAGTTGTTGGAAGATCCCTCAACTTAAATTCAGCTGATCAGTATGTAGACTATGCATTTTGAATAAGTTTTGATGGATGATTGTATTAAATTAAACTACTAGTTTTGAAATTGAAGCAGCAGAAAATGACTAAGTTGACCCTACTTAATCTAATGTAACTCTGCCCATTTACATTTTATTCTAGGTTGAACGAGATAGAGCTCCATGTAATCACTGATGACCAAATGGAGAAGTTGGTTCTTCCATTAGGGATCCCACCAACAGTAGAGGAGCTGCAAAGTGTTGTGAAGGATACCTTTGGAATTTCAAATGACTTCAGTCTTAAGTATTTTAAACCAAAATTTACTACTTCACTATTCGCAGAAGTGACCAGATAAAACACAAAGACACTGTGAAGGTTGTTGGCATCACCCTGGTCATCCTGCCAGTTTTCGGCAGCCCCTCTGATCAACTGTCAACTGACTATGACTCATCATCCAATCCAGTTGTATCCAATGCAAACTCTGCTGCAACCACATCTTCTCAGGACACAATTATTCTCAAAAGGCAGAAGTTCACAGAACGTTGTGAGCCCTGGCCAAAGCTGTTCCCCATTCCACAGTCTGCATATGAAACTGAAATGTAACTGGAAAGAGCCACAGAGGAGTATAAAAAGAGTGGAAAGCTTCTGCCCACCTCCAAAGTAAAGACTGACATTCTCGAGAAGTTGGCTGAAACTGTATTTTCAATTATGGCCTATTCTTCTTATTATTTTGGGGCAAGCACTAGTGAAGAATTTCAGTGCATACAATCTAAATTAATCAGAAAAATGTCATATTATAAATTTTGTATATGTTTTATATTCCACAATAAAAACTATTACTGTTTGAATGTTGTCTTTGTGAAATTGATTCATTTTACTCAGAAAAGAAGTTAAATTAATTTCATTTTCTCTTACTATTCAGTCATTAATTGTAAAGTTTAATTGGAAAATTAGTGAATCCAATTTGAGTTTTAATTAAAAACAAAAAGTTTTCATTTCTTTGTAATGGATATTTTAGTCATTTTTTACTAAACCTTTGCCAGATCGTTAGTAAATTCAAAGTAATTTTTCTCAGCGATTCATTTCAAATGAACTAATTTTTTGTTACAATTAGGCAATTTTAACCTTCAATTTGAGATTTTGTCCCTAAATTCAACACATATTTACAAGAGAATGTTAATAATATCTATTTTTGTTTTTTGTTGAAATTTAATTAACATTTTATCTAAATTTTACATAAATCACTTGAAATTTAAATCTACTTAAGTAAATTAAGTGTCACTTTGTTGCCATAGGTTTTTTAAGGTTTTTAAAATAGTACACTTTGGCATGTAGATGACTGGAATGGTTACATTCCAGCAGCATACATAATATATATATATATATATATATATATATATATATATATATATATATATATATATATATATATATATATATATATATATATATATATATATATATATATATATATATATATATATATATATGTGTGTGTGTGTATATGTGTGTGTATATGTGTGTATATATATATATATATTATGTATGCTGCTGGAATGTAACCAGAAGAATGCAGTCATCTACATGCCAAAGTGTACTATTTTAAAATGAATTTTCCATATGAATTTTTAAAAGATTTTAAAGGATTATTTCCTGTATATTTTATCATTTATGGAAGTGTCAGCTACAAAAAACTGATAATACACTGCCACAAACCTACAAGGACATTTTTTGCATGAATTATTTATTTATAATTTTTTTAAAGTGCATATAAGTAATTGTAAAACCTTTACATGCAAATTATTTGTAAGCAAACTCTAGAAGAAAGCGAAAAGATTTCCTTGTTTTTGAATTTGTAGAAATATTTCAGTTTTGCATGATTATCCAAAATGACATACAATAACTTTGCAGGCTGTTGTTTTGCCCTGAGCTTCACTACGATTGGCATGATATTCTCTTTAAAAATGTGTTTTTCTTGGTTTGGCTGCGTCTCACCCAATCCTCACTCGTGATATCATCTGTGTTTTGCCTCGTCTCTTCATGCTCTTTTTTTCTTTCCTTTTTTTCATTCCACTCAACTGGCTGTGATAGATAGCAGGCCCTTCCTGACCCTGATGGAGATCCCTTGAATGTTTATATTTTCTCTGTAATATGTAGGGTCTTCACCTTGCAGTATAAAGTTCCCTGAGGCAACTGTCGCTGTGAACTGGCACAATACACTCAGCATCTCCTATGAGTCCATTACGTGCACATCAACCGAAAAGATCTGAAAACAAAGCTCAAGTATAAATCTAATAAATTCTAATCAATAAAGTCCACAACTTCTTATAAGTTTCCACTACACTTTAATTTTTTTTTATTTCCAAATGTCTTTAACAGCATCTTCAACACTCATATTCATCTTCTAATTAGCATTTGAAGCTTGACCAGATTTTCCACTTCAAATTCGGTGGATGAGAAGCGATGTCTCTACACTCTGTGTAAGAGAGAACAGAAAGGAAAAAATTTAAATAACTGTAATTTGTCTGGCTTGAGATCCTGCAGATCTTGGAGGCTGCATTTCATTTCAAATGAAAAGACAGCCCGAGGGCTTGATAAAGAAACTTTATAGATAAGAAGGAGTGAATAAACATGCATAGAAAAATTGTTACGAGTACAACAGACGTGTTATGAGCTTTGAAGTGAAATTTGGCTTGCTGCTGCTCTGTCTCTGCCTGTGGTGGCTCTTGAGAAAATGGACCAGGTGCATAGTATGCACAGCAGCACATGCAGTACTTTCTCTCTATTCACTATCCAAGGACTGTCATAATAACTGAGTGGCCACATTCATGGACTGATATAGTTCAGTTTCTCTAGATTTCAATGTTTGCCTTGGAACTGGATTACACCCGTGTTTCATGATCCTGAAGAAAACAGCAAAACACGTTTCAGTTGAGCTGAGTTCACCTCTCCTAGAGTAACTGCCTGTCTCCTGGAATCTCCTATATGTTATTGAGACTGTGCTGGGAGACACAACAGACCTTCTGGCAATGTCACTTACTGATGTACAGTCCCGGGGGATGGGCTACTTCTACAACCTTTTACCCAAGTATGGTAGCATTCAAGTATTGTCTCATGCTAGTGACACGGACACTGGCCAAATGCAAAACTGCTGCAAAAACTGTCAGAAAAGATGAAGAGGGGAAAATGTCAGAGTAGCAGTTCAGTTTGTTACAGTCAACGGCAAAAGAAGTTACAGTGTAGTCTCACTGCTGGCCTTTTAGCCTTGAGCATGTTTGCCTTATCCCCTCCAGAGTACTACAAGTTCACAGACAGTAAATTGGTATTTTGATGGGCTATCTTTGTCAGCCTGCAGTCTCATTAGCACATTTAACATTTTTGGTTTATGGTGAGGAGATATCAGCTGAAAGGATTTGTTGTTCTGCAGCAAAGTATTATCATAAAAACACGGAGACGGGTATAAACATTCACTATAAAGACAGCTCCTTGGGCTCTCCCACGCTCCGTGCTGTTATTAAAGCTGGTTACAGGTACTTTCTCTTATAGTCTTTATCTCTTTTAAATAATTCAACACTTGCCCTACGGTTCCCCCACCGTCTAAAACTGATGGATGGCAAATGTTCAGCACTACTGTACACGGTGTTCTCTGAGAAGTGTTGAACCATTTTCTCATGCTGCATGAATTATTAAGAGATTGTCACCAACATGTTCTTCCATCACTAAATTGAAATGTGTTTTCCTGAAGGAGTCCAAACACCCCCCCCCCCCTCCCCCCAAACACACACAAAATTATGTAGGGGGAGATTTAAACACAATGCAACAAGACTGCAAAAAAAGCCTCACACATTTCCCTGTCAGTGGATGAGAGTCTGCTTTGTGGAGTCGATCCATCAGCGAAACCGTTTATTCTCAGGTCCTCGACATGTCATTGAAAGTGAAGACAGTTTCAGTATACAGGAGGGAAATCTCTCATTACATTCAAAATAGAGTGAGAATGCAAGCCAAAGGAGTAAAGCCACAACAATAATTCAAGGGAACTTGAAAATGGGAACGATTGCAATGAATCCCTCACAAAACCTGAAGAAAAAGTAAATTAAAAAAAGTTCTACTATGTGTGTGTGTTAGTGTAGGTGTGTGTGTGTGTGTGCAAATGGCGAACATACAGAGGACCAGCATCCTGTACCAAACCGGCAAGCTCTGTCATCAAATTCTGCAGCGGTAATGGTGCTTCATACATGGCCTGGTTGTGCAGACAGTGCACATCTGTACAGGATAAAGTGTTCAATGCTTTATCCACAAGGACGACTCTGATCTGGATGCCTGAAGAAAAAAATCGTATCAAAGCCTCAGCTGAAACATTTCAATCCTCGGAAGAAAGGCATGCCAAAAAGGTCAAAGATTATAGTTAATGACACAAAAGCTCCCTTGTAGCTGGTGGAAAGTTAGTGTTACACTTGGGGGCTCCGCAGCAACACAGAAAAGAGCTTGGCAGGTGAAGCTCACTGAAAAGCCTCTGAGATTTCAATAGGTAAAGATTTGCAGATATTCAGAAGGCTTCATTTGAAGCAGCTCTGCATTGCCCACAGTGTGAGGATGACGCCTCATGACAAGGGCAGCATCAGGCAGATTTAAGCACAAAGGCGGATTTGTGTGTAAACTGTTATAGAGGTCAGAGGTTTCATCAAGCCAATTAGTGACGTCATATAGACGATGCTCATATAAAGGTTTCAAAGATAATCTTCTAGCAGCATTATGTTCTCAAGCAATTAAAACTACATTCAGGCACAAAGAGTGTTAGGAATATTTTAAATATGCCCGTCTTCACTTCAGTAATTACTTTTCAGCATTATTTCAGGCAGATCCTGATTTTCTTTCAGCAAACATTAATTGGAAAGTCTCTGAGAGCGTTCAGACTGTGAGGAATTAAACAGTGATCAATTCACGTCAAATAATGTCTGATAAAAATACCATTTTCGAAAAAAGTAGCCCCAAACTGATGTGAACAATTACATAGAAAATTCGTCTCTAGAGCTTTTGTTGCAATGACCTTCAGGACAGGAAGTCATTCAGTCCAGATGAAGTGCCCGCTATTGTCCTGGACGCAGAGGATCAAGTGAACCGTGCAATCGGTCATCCTGAGGGTAATGAAATATTTGCTTCGTGGATGCTGCCGGCAATGGGTGAGGTGCTGTTGGCAATTTCCAGGTTGCCGCTGACCTTAAGGAAGATGCCATTTATTCTAAGCAGCAGTGGAGGTCAGAGATCACCATGAGAGGTAGAGGAAGCTATTTTGGTGCCCCGACAAACCCCACTGTGCTGTCTCGCACTAATAAACAGTGCCTCATATCAGAAGCCCACTTTAATTATGTATAGGTTACAAATCATTTGGCGGTTGTTAATTAATATTTAATTGTGAAGCCTTGTTGTTTCATATTAACAAGACAGTCAGAATGAACAATGGCAAATATTTTAACTTTGCAGAACAAGAATAAAAAATAAGAAGTGACAGCGTGCTTTAAATAATGAATGCGATGAATGATGTCATCCGTATGTCGCTTTATGTCACCAACACATATTGTCCTAATTCTAAACAAAGGCGATGATGAATGAGCCTGGTTGCTGCGGTTGTTGCTTAAATATACTAATCAATATCAGTGAGGATTAGTGCGCTGAAAGATGTTTCCATGACAACCTCAGTTAAACTTGATTTATTCGAGACACGCTCCTCAGAGGCCCGCTGAGACAACGGGTTGCTATAATGTGCGCATGGCTCATTAAGCTCAGGTAATAATGAACCAATGGCAAGCTCAGCTTGTCTCATCAAATCCTTATTTTCTGCAAGAAACACTAGATGGCAGCGCAGGCCAAGCAATGGCCGCCCACCGAGCATCCACTTGGCAGAGTGAGATAGAATCCACCAGTTGTTCCTCCAGCACTTGTGCGGTTTCTGTCGGCAGCTGCCGCTGAGTTCGTTCACTTTCAGGCGTTATTTGCTGAGGAAAGCCTACCCTACCCTCCAAGGTCAACAGATCACCTGCGGACCCCCGAACCACGCCAGGACACCCAGTTTCTTCTGGAGGAGCGCTGAGCAGTTGGAGCTGATTGAAGGACGCCATGCATTACTTCTGGATATACAGCGTTTGGATCCCCTTCCTCGCTTTCCTCTTCGGATTTCAAGGTAGGAGAGACAGTTTCATTCGTTTGCCCTGTGAGTGTAGCAGGAGTTAGACTATGCTGTGATGCAGTTTTGGGCTGTTTGGAAATTGTTTGGAGCTGTGTTAGCTGCCTGTTAGTGCCTCATTCTGTTACATGGCCCTTTGAATTGTGGCTGTTGCGCACTTAGGAAACTGTATCACTAAGTGTATGACTTTAGACATTAAATGATCTGTGTCAGACAGACCTCGCTGCTCAGCAAGGTCAAGGTGCATAACACGTTTGTAAACTTGATAGATGCCAGGGGTCGGACAAGTGGCACAGCAGCAGCACGCCTGCACGGAGACCGAAGGTGAAGTTCGTCTTTGCTGTTAGTGGGGAGGTCCAGGGCAGACAGGAGCAGACTGAGACGATTCCCAAGTGTTCAGATCAAAGCTTCCAAGTTTCATCTACATTTCCTTACTGGTGGCTCTCTGGGAAACCGGATGCTTGTCTTTTGAGGGCCAGAGAGCATGTTTGCGAACATCCAATTGGTTAAAATGTGATTCTGTGTAGTTTAAATCAATTTTATCTATTAGAACCCCCCCCATAGATGAGACCTAACCAAGAGGCTCTCACGTGACACTTTCATCTGTTGATGGTTATTTGAAGTTTTTGATACTCAGTAACAATGTGATCTCAATTGTATAAAAAATTGCAGTTATATGTCCAAGAGTGATTTTGGAACACTCTAGTAGACTAACCCATGGAAGAGTGAAAGCCACCCTCTGTTATAAAGCTAGACAGTGTTGATCACATTCTCACCTAATCTACCAGTCTTATTTAGTCTATACTGGATCTTTTCTCTGTCCATTGATGTGATCTGACCTCACAGATCTACTTTGCTTTCGACCGCGAGCGCTCTAATTGAGCTGATTTAGCTCCTCTCCGGGAGTTGAGAGTTAAATCAATTTGGTTCTTTTGTCTCCCATAGGAGCACGCTACCTAGAAAAGCATACGGCCTGACCAAGCATATTGGATTCAGTTTGACAGTGGTCTGATGCTGGCAAGCAGCCTGGAATAGTGTGATGTGCCAGATTGGGGCAACTAGAGAGCGAGAGAGGAAAGGAGGAGAGGAAGAGACATAAGTGGAGATAGGAAGAGAGAAAATTTGACATGTTGAACGGGAATCAGACAGATTTTTTTAATTTTTTGTTACATTCAAAATGAGTTATTGGCAGTAAGTAATGCTCTCAAGCATCCTCAAGCACCTCACTGCACAGGATATCAGTAGGAGACTGAAGAACGTTAAAGTGTGTTTGAATACTCAAATGTTACCACTAGTTCTTTGATGGTGAGAAATGGTCTGTCTCCCTTCACTATTACTTTGTACCTCTCTTTATTTCATCCTCCTCTTTCCTCGCTCACGAGTCTTCTTTTTATGCAGCTCATGTAGAGCGCACTGCTTGTCCTGAATTTTAAAGCACAAATGGCAGATTACTTCTCAGAGCAGAGGCTTATGAGAAGTTTGCTTTTAAACTTGGTGTACTGTAGCACACACGGTAAGAATAACTGATTACTATCATCGGATTAATGTTGATTTTTTTGGTTATCTTATTATCATTTTTTTTAACAAGTTTTCTGCTATGCCGATAATGATAAATCCTAGAAACAGAGCCAGCCACATTCCATCAAATCTCCAAACAGTTGTCTTGGCAGATGCACAACTGTTGTCTACAGTCACAATCAGCACTGGCACTGAACTGTGCTGTCTGGGGATGTGGCTCATTTACTTACCAAGCCACTGCTGATAAAGAAAAGAATGATGGATGGAGATTTGGTCTGTCACTTCAGCTGCTGCTTTTGCTTCCTCCTCCTAGTTGCGTCTTTTCCATCTTTCACAGTGTTCATTTCAAACTGTTATACTGTATGTGGCCAATTCAGCTGGGACAAGGCCTCTGACTCTGTGTTACCATATTAGTTGTTGCATATTTTATAGGTTAGACTGTGGCAAGCTGCATACAGAAGTGTCAATCAGAGATCACATTATCTGAGGGAGGGGAAGCTGGAGAACTTTCAGGGTGTCTGTAAGGTAGTCTTAGATTTTTCTGTAGACGTGTTGGGGATATTTATTATAGGTGGATTATAAAATGCCACCTGCAATGTTTTCCAAAAAATAATTGCCTTGTATAGAGACAGTCTACAAATGAATTATCATTTATCGATGTGGTGTTCTATTTCTTTGTAAAACAAATTCATCTTTCTTCACCAAGTACAGATTGTTTTTTTTTTTTTATTCTTCAAAGAGTTGCCTTCCTGCTTTGATCTTCATATTTGCCTCCTCATCAGGGCACTAGAGTCCCTCTCCTGATGGTTTCATTTAATTAATTAGGACAAATGACAGTATGTAATGTTAATAGTGGCTGTTTTGCACATTACCTTCACAGTGGGAGAGAGAGACGCCGTACAGGAAGGTAGAAAGAAAAGAGGAAAGGACATATTTAGTCATTTATCTAGTTTTCTTTTAAGGAATTAGTAGATCCTAAGTTCCTACTAGGCATTTTTGACTTCTGTGTTGTAGAAAACTGAACACACAGCTTTTGTTAAGATAAAGCAGAACATAATAAAAATGAGACAATATTCATGACTGATGTCAGTTTTCTTGGCCTTATTCAGATTAGTGATGTTTTTGTAAGTGCGACCTGTCGATACCAATTTTTCTGATTTTTTTTTTTTTTCATTTGCTTTCTAAGTGACAGCATAAATCCATTTTCTTCAGTGCAGAATATTGTTATCATAATGAACTTAATTATTACTATAGTAAGTTACAGAAGCTTAAACAACTGAAAATAAAGAGCTCAGCTACTGGGAAAAGCTACAAATAATTAAATGAAAAATTAAACCGGTGCACCTGCACCATTACCTTTGACCTTACCGAACAACAGCAAGTGCTGCAAATTTACATTTCACAAAACAATTATCAGGTTTTTCAGTATGTTTGTAACTTCATCAGATAACAGGTGTGGGAGGGTGTGGTTTGGTTCAGCTGCAGGGGGTGGGGTGGGGTGGGGGGCGGAGCAGTGGGTTCAGGGTGTGGTGTCAGGGGAGGCTGATCTACACAGCTGTTCTCCATCACCTAATCATGCCTCCCCTATATTTGTAGGATGCCGGCTGGGACCTGATGGCAGAGCTGTGTACTGCACTGGAGAGAGGCGGCTGGAAAGCTGCACAAGGCCGCACAGAAAAATGAAAGAACATTGTCAAACCCCCCCCCCCCCCCCCCCCCCCCCAAAATGTTCAAGTGCCTGCAATGTGTGCCTTTGGTCCTTTCTTCCACAACAGGACATCGACTCTTTTCTCTTTTTTGATTTCCTCATAACTGCTTTGATCCTTTGCTCATACCGAGGCTGCTGGTTTGTGGCTGTTTCTGAGCTCTGGATTGCTTTAGCGTTAGCCACTCTAACTTTGTTAGCCTGATTGATCAGAGTGATTTAATAGTTACTGGCGGTCCACCAGTAGTTGACTTTGGCTAACAGACTGGCTAGGCCACTTTAATGGTGGTTGTCCCTGATTTAGTTGCCTTTCCAGTGAGTCACGCGTCTCCTGCTACATAGTCTCTGCTCGTGGCGGAGATTCATATCTTTTTTTCTTTTCTGGAGATCTACTGCAAGCTAGGGGACCACTAAAACCACAGTCAGCGGCAAGTGGAGCACTGGCTTATTTGTAGCTGTGCACTCACAGAGCAAAACTAGAAATATCTATAGTCAATTTTTGAGATTGAAAAGCCAGCTGAATGCTCTGTGTCCTGATTTTTTTTTGAGAAACAATTCAAGTAAGGCAACATTTAGAAGGGCTAATTTCAATCTGTGATTTTAGTCTGAAGACTTGTCTTGATTTGTCTTAAACGGTGTATGGCAAGCACAAAATGAAGCAAAGCTAAACAGCGGGGGACAGCTTATGTATAGAGAATGAGAATGGAAAAAAAAAAGATTGGCAGAACAAAATGAAAAGTATGAATGTTGTTGAAATCTCTTGCTATCACTGCACATATTCTAGTAACAGTCTGTACTATGAGAACTATGTGTTTCTGTGTTGACAAATGGGACAGTGATGTGAAGTAGAAGTGGGTCAGTGAAAATGTAAACCCAACACTCTCATGATAATCATAATTATCACTGCCAATTTCAAGGTTTCAGTTTTCACTATTTAAATGATCTGTTTCCATTAAACCTACAGTAACGTGATTCTTCAGTATTCTGTTGTTCATGGATAGGTAATAGTAAATTAATTTGACTGGACTGTTTGTAATTTGCCATGATTTTCTTTCATGTGTGATACAAAACACACATGCACAGAAACAGCTTCCTCCAGGTCCTGATCTGATCAAATAGGCCTGCCACTTTCTGTCTTCTGCTCTTCAGTCTGCAGCCAAGCTCTTCGCATTTCTATTACTGACACAGTGGCTGCCTTTCCCAGCAGCGATCTCACACCACAGAGACCACAAAAGATGGAGGCCGGAGGTTTAGAAATCCTTTTTTCTCACTGTCACTTCAACTTTTCTTCTTTCTTTTACTTCAGAATGTTCCCTTTTGTAGTCATGCTCTTCTTTCAGGACTTGGCTATCCATTTTACATGACATAATTAACCCCAAATGATTGTTTAGAGCAGGATTAAGGCTCCAGTAATTCCTCTCATGACATAAACTGATTGGAGCTTGAGGCCCTGCATTTTCAATTACCGCCATATTGGTGACTGTTAAATTCTATAAGACTACTAGCACCTTGAGTGATCATAAAGAACTGGATACTGTATAAAGCAGTATCAAGTCCATGAATAGGTCAGGCTGGTATTGAAGTGCTATGCTTACCAATGATATTCAGCAAAGCTGGAGAGGGAGCAGAAGAGTCAAACCCTGAGACAGCTGAGTGTCAGACCTTTTTGATATGTGGCATAAAAGTTAATACAGGAAGATTTGACCTGCTCCTTAGAACAATAGACAGACAGACAGTCTTTAGTGAGCACACTAGTTTTCAGAGTTGCTGGTGACCTATGAGCTAGGAACTGGAAGGCCTTTTAGGATATATCTGAATCTTGTCCCAGTAAATTGAATCTTTGATTTGACATGAAAGTGAGGGACCTCAGACTAATTCAAACAGATTTCACAGGATCATACAGCTCGGTCCTTTGTTCTCATGTCAGTTGTCTGGTAAGGTTGATTAATTGTCCAACTTTTAAAGGTTTAGTATTTATTGTATTTCTATATAAATATACAAAAAAATTTACTGAAACCACCAAGACTGATTTTTAACCTGCACAGGAAATGATTGACAAATGCATCTCTTTGGCACTGACAGTCAGCAGCTAGTGGACATTTCAAGCTCTGGTTGCTTTTGCAACTCTCTATTGTATTCAAAATATAAAAATGCAGGCAATTAGACAGTGAATAAATGTCAGGTTGTAACTTGCCAGAGGAGCAAGCACTTATGCAAGGTACGTAAATCAATATGTGTAGAGGTTAATTAGAATAAGAAAGCCAAGTTACCTTCCTTAATTAATGTATTTAGCTGGCATAGACTGTAGTATTTACCCGAGTGTCCTTTGGCAAAAATCAGGAGATGGAGAGGTAGAAATGCAGTGTGTGGCAGTGAGAAATGAATGAGTTTGCTTAGAGAGACACAAACAGGATGACTGATCACTTTCTGGTGATAAAAGCAAATCTCTGAAGTTCCTTTCCATAGAAAACCTTTTTAAGGGTAAGTTTTGAAGTTAGGTTCAAAGATGTATCTAAACAATCAAGATATAACCATTTGTGAAATAAATGTGCTGTTGTCGGACTTTGAAAATTACTGATGACTATTTTTTTTACAGCAGACATTTGACATTATTGCCAAATCTCCACCCTTCCACCCACAGAGAAGGCTAGTCTCAGAACTGAGGCACATAACATATGTTTCCTGAGTTTCTGTGGACAAGAGGCATCAGATTTGAAAGATGTGAAATGACTCCTGCTGCAGGGGCTGAGGCTGATAAGAACCAATAAAATGTGCTGTCAGCTGTTCTGTAGCTGTAAAGAAAGAAGAATGAGGCTGATTGGAGAGTCTGCTCACATCTCCCAGAGCAGTGGAGGGACACAGCAGCAGGACCACCATCTACTTAGGAGAAAGACCTGAAGCATTTGTCTGCTCCAGTATGATAATGCTATACTGCCTGGAGGTCAGAGGAGGGCAACAACACAGCACTGACTACCAAATGATGTGTATGTTCATAGTTTAGATTATACATTTTAATAACTATACATTTTTATTTTAGTCTAGTGTGCCACTAGTAAGTTTACTTCTTTAATTCCTTAACCTTTGCTTGGATGAAAACACTTGTGCTGACAACAGAAATATTGCAAGAAACGAGAAGAAATACAGTCATTTTAGTTGCCAGTCGCATTTTATTTAAGGTATTAAAAGAGTCCAAAGAAACTCACCATGAATCCTTGTTTTAGTTATGAGGAAAGCGCAATGTCTCCAGGAAAGCCGAAAGAGGGAATTTCTTTGCCTCTGAAAAGGTTTTAAGTGATTGCATAGGTGGTGCAGCCTTTTATGTATGCATGTATGTGAAAATAAGAACTGATTGCTTTATATAATAGTGATTATGTTTGTTAACACTTTGAAGTCAGTCCAAATGTCCATTTGGTTTACCCTTACTTCAGACTGTTGAGCAGAATGTGCAAACTGAGTTGGGCAAAAGGAAAGCTGAGAGTAGAGCGCAGTCAGAGAATTCACATCACATAAATAATTTACGTAAGCAGCAGTATATGTTAGGCCAAACATACTCACATACTGTAAAATAACATGAATAGACAATGAACAGCCAGGCAACTGCAGTAGAGAAGGAAGGAGTTCTGTGTGGTTCTGTAGGTTAAAAGAGGAGATTGATGGCTAAAATGGACAATGAAAATTATATTAGTCAGAAACTTTGTCTGCACTTTTATCATCTGTTTCTGATCTAATTATGCCTCAGATTTATCAACACTGTCTAGTTCTTTATTTCATACACTTACCACTTCATTAACTATAGCTTGTGAATACCAGGTTGACCCTCTTTTGTCTTCAGAAATGCTTTAATCCTGGGTGCCAACAAGGTGCTGGAAACATTCCTCAGAGATTTTGCTGACATGATAGCTTCGTACAGTTGCTGCAGATTTGTCAGTTGATCATCCATTATACAGGTCTCCAATTACACCACATTGCTAATGGTACACACTGAATTTGGTACTGCAACAGCTTCACAGCTTCACAGCATTACACCATATCTATGATCCCGAAGTGATCATAGAGTTCCCGAAGAACTTCTGATCCTGCCACCTGAAAGTTGTGGCAGAAACTGAGACTCAGACCAGGCAATTATTTTCTTATTATCTGTTGTTCAGTTTTGATGAGCCTGGATAAATTGTACTATCTTACACAAATTGCACCCTGAATTCTCCTCTGCTGCTGTAGTCCAGTTGCATCAATGTTTGTATTGTGCATTTATAAATGTTCATCTACATACCTCAGTTGTAATGAGTGGGTATTAAATTGATTGTTGCCTTCCTATCAGCTTGAAGTAGTCTGGCCATTCTCCTCTGAGCTCTGGCATCAAGAAGACATTTACTCTGACAGAGCTGCCAGTCAGTGGATACGTTTTGGACCATTCTCTGTAAACCATAGAAATGATTGTGTGGGAAAATCCCAGAAAATTGGTAAAGCATCCATGCCAAGTTCAAAGGCACTAATATCACCTTTCTTCTCCATTCTAGTGCTTTAAACTTTAGAAGGTCATCCTGACAATGTCATAAGCCTAAATCCCATGATTATATGTAAATGATTAACTTTGATGACCCCCCCTCGTTGCTGAGTCCAGGGAAAAGTGTGCACAAGCACAAAACCAGAAACCAGAAAGAGAAACTCAGACCCTCTAATGAGATGAGAGAGTAATAAATTTTGAGTGCCTCTCCGTAATGCGAACCAGATAAACTCTGTCTTTCTCTGACACGATCCCTTTTCTCTCCTATTCTTAGGACAGGCTTTTAAAGTGAATCTTGATACACAGTCCAAGTTATTTATATGGTAAATGACCAAAGAAACAGGTAACACATTAGAGTTCCCGCAGTTCAAGTTGAAATGAGATGTTTCTTGCAGTCTCTATGTATCTTACATGTCTGGAGGTGTGTGTGTGTGTGTGTGTGTGGCGCTTTTCCACAATACCTGAGCACTCAAAGCCTCATTCACCTGTTCATAATTTTTCATACAAGACTTTTTTCTATGCTTTTTCAACGTGAGCACTTTCTATCTAAAATTCAAACACCTTCATACTCCAATGGATGCATTGATAAGCAACTTGGGGCTAGTGTCCAAGGATATTTGGCATACTGACTTGAACCACCAACCTTCTGATTAATAAATGACCTGCTCTAACTCCAAAAATTAACCTTGTGCTAATTATCTGGAGTCAAATGGAGAATTTTCTGATGCTATGAGGTGGGATGTTAGATCTCACCATGGATAGCAGAATAGAAATGCCAAATCTGGGAGTGGCAACAAGTTAAAGTAGCATGATTGGTGGCTTTAAGAAAACTGTCTGTTCCTCTGTGTGACTTACAGTGGAAGCTGATCCAATCTTTTGGAGTATAGAGGAAACTGGTGGAAGATGAATAGATGAAACAAGGGAAAATCTCACACATTAGGCTGTACTGAACCAAAGATTATCTTCCCTTCACTGGCTCCCACTAATATTCTTACAATAGTAAGTCTAATGTAATACAAACAAACAAAAAAGTAGTACTTCAAAGCACCCTGGAGAATTTATGGTTGTTATGTTTCAGTGTCTTCTATCTCTTCATGTGACAGAAATGGTGATGAGTGGTGACGATGTGGAGATATCGTGTTTACGTTCTACAGTCTGGTCCAGGACATCTTGTTTTTGCTAAGGATAATTCTAGTGTTCCTAATATTATGTCTCACAATAGATAAGATGCTGCTACTTGTAAATGTAATCCAGCCTGAGCACACAACCCTCACTCACTATCCTTTCAAAAATAACCCTTACATATGACCTTTTTTTTAAAAAATTGTGTCAATAAAATGTAAAATTTAAATAAAAGTTGATTTCACGTCACAGCTGTTTTCTTGACCTGAACCAGCTTTTATATACTAAACAAAGAGACAGCGAGTCCATTTAGGGATTTTGTGCTGCTGCAGAATGTATTCAGGACCAAGTGCCAGCCAGATGGTATTGCGTTATTCCAAAAGTGCCTAAAACTGTTCTGCTGTACTGTATATTACTCATATATTATTTATGACAATTCACCAAGCATAAACATCACACATCACCTCCATTTCACTTTGATGGAAATAGCCTTTTTATCAGTGTGCATGTTAGTGGCCCAAAGTGTATTTTATATGGCTGAAAAAGAATCCTAACAGTATGAGATTTTGCAGCTGCCAAAAATGATCACTTTGTCTTTCTTATACCAGGAGCTGTCCGTGGTGCTGAACCACCGTTGCACTCTGTTTGGATAGAGTACTTTTTGGGACAGCGACCAACTGCAGCTAGCTGATCTTCATTTGAAATTCCACCATTGCTTTATGTGGAGTATGCAGCTGAAAGAGTCTTGCATGCAATTGTGACACATTTAAGAGATGCCAGACAAAACAGCCACAATAAGAATTCTGATGACATGAAACAGAACTGAAGATGAAAAAGTAATGTGAAACTGTTGAATCATGAATAACTTCAGTTGTAGTCCTTATTAGCTCTCCTGTACTCTCCCACTTGGGTGTACAGTAAGGCAATACTTTGTTCCACACTACTGTGAAAACACTTGATATTTTAGTACTAAGTGAGACTAAATGAGGCTGCACTATAAAAAACAAACAAGCAAAAAAACCAAAAACTGACCATTTGCCTGGCAGTGTTTCAGCCGTCATATATAAACGAATTAAGACTGGTTTGAAGTAAATCACTGACATTCTTGAATGAGCACATTTGGTGTCCTGCATCTTTTTAAGTCTTAATAGTCACTCCTGACACCTCAGAACAGTTAGAAACAGCTGAATACGATTATAACACTCCACACTGTCCCTAGCTACATTTCCTGGTCATTAGGTTGGAAATTGCTTATTGATTCTTTAACTGGGGCTATAGTTGTTTTGAAATCACTGAACTAGTACAGGCACATTTATTGTAAAGACTTACAATACCCCATTGCAAATCATGCTTAGTGTCTGCTCTAAAATAGATTGCTTAAGGAAACCACCTTTACTTAAAGGGTTTCATCTGGTGTGACCATATTCCTCTTATTTCAGTGGTCTTTCATGTGAAGCACAAACACACATTTTTCACCAGGCAAGAAAGTGATCTCTTTTTGAAGCTTTTCAGCTATATGTGCCTAACACAGATAAATCTAAGGTGTGGTCACCTAACTTTACTGTTTAATGCTGAACTAAAACACTGAGGCCTACACATAAATGCCAGAAAAGCCATTAGCCTTGTGCCATTTGAATAAATGTGCCCACTGATTACATCTGGAAATGAGTCAAGTACAGCACAGCCCAAGCTAGTGACATCTCGATAGATGGAGAAAGAAACTGTGGGGGGAATATTTAACATGTTAATGTTGTTTTGAGAAATGTGAAGATGGAGCGACCAGCGACCATTGTTCTTTGTCTTCCAGGGGCCAGAGCAGGTGACGCTGAAACTGCTGGCTAACGATAAATGTAGATTTTGTAAAGAAATAATTATCGTTGGCCTTAATGGCACCCGGTTACATCAGTCAAAGGTCACTGAAATTAATATTGAATCTGTGTGTAAGCAGAGCGGTTTGCTCTCAGACTGCTGGCTTACTTGTGGTTCCTAGGGTATATTAAAGTAGAATGGGAGGCAGAGCCTTCAGCTTTCAGGGCCCTCTTCTGTGGAACAAGCTCACACTTTTTGGACCAAGCTTATAGTTAGGGCTGGATCAGGTGACCCTTAGTTATTCTAGGCCTATGCTGCTGTTTTTTTTTTATGTGTCTTTCTTCTTTACTCATCTCGTTTCACTCTGTGTTTTTATCAGAGGTGGGAAATAACAAAGTACAAATACTTAAGTAGAATTTTCAGACATATGTACTTTACTTGAATTTTTATTTTTCTGACAACTTTTTACTTTTACTCCGTAAATTTTTAAACAAATATCAGTACTTTACACTTATCAGGTTTTCAAAACAGACTCGTTACTTTAGGTTCAGTGGTGTTATTAATAGCATTTATGCTCTGGGGTTAAAGTGGGCTGAAAGGAGTGCAGGGGTCGGTAAGTTGTATTCGTGCTACTTCAGCATCTAGTTAGCACTACAGAAGAGGAGGAAGCATGAAGGGAGTGATGTTTCTTTAGGTGGCAGGTAATTCCAAATTTAACATTTCTGTCACCTTAACAAACACCAGCAAACATCAGTGTTGCTAGCTGAAGGTCCAGCTACTGTATTTCACAGAGAGAGAAAAGAGTGAGACAGAACTTCACTCAGAGATGGAGAAAGCTGTATGTAGACAAAGTCACCCTCTGCCATGTAGGCAGCAGAAAATAATTCACTGCTTGTGTCCTACATAGCAGATTCAAGCTAAGTGCTTTCCTTAGATTTAGAATTCAAATTTGAATAATTTTTGTATTCTGTATAGGACTACCCCTCCATGAGTTTTTTTCCTGTTAAAAAGGAATTCTTCCTTCCCACTGTTGCCAAATTATTGCTCATATGAGGTCATTTGAATGTTGGAGTTTTCTCTATATTATTGTTCGGTCTTTACATTTGAATATAAAGTGCCTTTATGTGACTATTGATGTGATTTGGTGGTATATAAATAAAATCGAATTGAACTGAAATGAAATTGAAATACAAACACTAGTTTACAGTGAACACGCTGTTGCTTTGTTTTCAGTTCTCTGTAGAATATTTACACATAAACATTATTATGTCAGTCATAAATAGTTTTCCTTTTCTTACATAGCCGTGAAAAGACCAGAAACATTGGTTGAGAGAGACAGTCCGACTAGCTCACTTTAGGAATGGAGCTGGTGCATTTATTCAGCATGTGCTGTAAACTTTTGGCTACTCAGATATATTTGGACAAATATTTGGAATTTTAATCTAGCTAGCATGACG
The DNA here is from genome assembly GCF_963969265.1 of Rhamphochromis sp. 'chilingali'. NCBI lineage: Eukaryota > Metazoa > Chordata > Actinopteri > Cichliformes > Cichlidae > Rhamphochromis > Rhamphochromis sp. 'chilingali'. The sequence goes on from NC_137935.1 coordinate 29,819,563, forward strand.
GAGTTTCTATACAGCTGGGTGGGTGCTTTGATGTTACTGATGTTGAACTTTATTTTGTTCATAAGGTTAATTATTAGAGTTGTCAACCTCCCGTAAAAAACGGAATCGTCTGGTATTCAGAGAAAATATCATGCGTTTCGTATTGAGGTGAAAAGGAACACAGTTTGTCAGCTACAATGAAAAAGACACAAAGCTGGAGTTATTCTGTGTTTACGCTGCACAGCTGCCTCTTCTTCTCTCATCTGCTCACCCTCCCTCTCCTGTTTCTACTTCAATCATGAAACTGATCAGTGATCAGCTGATCGGCTTTTCTCTCTTGTTTATTTATCGCCCACTTTGCGCCAGAAAGAGGAAACCAGCGGATGTGGCGCTAAACAACAGCAGCACTTTTAAGCTTGATCAGCTGTTGTTAGAATTTATTTAATATTAATTTCTAGTATCAGCTGATGTTGGCTGGAGCCACAGCTGTAAACCTGTTGGTCATGATGTTGGTTTGGATATGTGGTGAGAGGGAAACATGAAGATGAAACCAGGAGATGTCCTTACTGAATCATCAGAGCTGTGATGGAGAAACAGGTTTACCTTTTAGTTAACATGAATGAGTTGAAGGGAAGTTATGAACTGTTTCTGAGAGACAAATAACACCAGGATCCTTTTCTAAGTAGCTGACAGCTGGTAACTGTGCAGGGGCGGGTCTAGCAAAGTGTTGCCAGGGGTCCATGTAGGGCATTAACAGGGAAATGGGGGCACAAGGAAATACTTTCTTATTCTCATTTAAAATGTCTCACTTTTAAAAAATAATTATCTGAGTCTTACAACAAACGATTGATAGATTGATGCATATATACCATCAGAACAGTGTACATCACTGTCACAACAGTGTTTATTTTCATTCAAAGGCTTTATGATTTTTCCTATAATCTAGTCAAAATGCCCGGGACGATTTTTTTGTCCCAGTCCAGCCCTGTAAGCAGCTCATCTGCAGTCTGGTGTTACCTACATCTTCCTATTCAGAAGGCAGAATTTCCGAGTTCTGAGTACAATCGAAAGCACCACGACTGCAGTTTTTGTGTTGGATGTAAAAAGCAGGCCAGGATAGAATCAGGTGTGGGATTTCTCTCGTGGAAATGTGCACATTATTTTTTTCTTTCTATTGGTAGGTGGCACAGTGCAGTTGTGGCAAGTAAGCAAGCTAGAAGACTGGCAATCTTGCTGGGTATCCAGTTACGGAAGCAACACATAAACAAGAGAATTCTGAGTAAAACCAAAGTTACTTTCCCTAGTAACTAGTTACTCTGAAAGTAACGAGTAACTTGAAGTAACTGAGTTACTTTTGATAGAACTAGTAATGTAACTAAGTTACTAATTTAAAGTAACTTACCCAACACTGAGCAAGAGTGGAAGAGATGATTTACAGGAGGGAAGTGAGACCTGCTGTGATGTGCGGTTTGGAGACATTGGCTCTGACAAAAAGAGAAGACTGAGCTGAAGATTGAAAATTTTTGCAAACATCTTCATTGTCCACTTTATATCGGACAAAGGATGCTGAAAATGGAACTGCCAGGAAAAGGAAGAACACAGAGAAGATTCATGGATGTAGTGAAGAAGGACATGCAAAGGGTTGGTGTGACAGAGGAGATGCTGAGATGGAGGCAGGTGAAAGAAAATGAAGAAAATGTTGGCGTATTTCGGAAGACCTTACACTTTGAATTCTTTTAGTTTTCAGTGAATGAATAACTTAATCAACACACGTAAACCAGTGCTGCTCCACTCATTATAATCACTAAATTTTGGTTATGCTGGATAACACTCAGTGACAGGAGCTGCAGAGTACAAAAAAAGGGTTTGGGTGAAGTATCTGCTAAGAGTTTTGCTTTATTGAACTTTAATTCATTCTTTCTTAGTTTTATGCTCATGCAGATTCCTTGAAGGTTTCTAGCTGCCCGTTGTTCCAGTTCTGCAAGCCATGCACTTTTTTAAAGACAAAATTCAGTATGCATAATTTCTGCAATAAAGAGAGGCATTTGGCAGATAGTGTTATCATGGGAAAAGCACAGATACTGAATGATTTAAATAATTCAAATTAGTAATGTGACTGAATATTACTCAGACACAGTCATCCATTAAATCCATTCAATAAATTTCCCCCTGAGACTGAATGTGGTTTGACCAGTGCACACTACAATTCTCCACGCAGGAAAGAAGCAGTTTAGTTCTTAAAACGAGATGATTTTGAGTGTGCGGTATAATCCCAGTGTACATGAGCAGTTCAGGGGATGTACTTTTTTACTGAAAGCAATGTGGCTGTTGGTGTACAGGAGAAGCAGAGGTGAACAGGGATTTCTGGCCCCGTGCCTCTTGTGTGGTCACTGCAGTGTGAAATGCTGCTACGCTCTGCTCCAGCTCTTCAGGTCTGATGGTGCTCCATAATCTGCAGTCCTCCCAGATATGAGCTGAGCTCTGAGTCACAAAAGAGGCCTGTTGTAGGAGACAGAGAAAAGGAGATGACACAAAGGATTATCATTTTTATGCATTCTCTTTTGACTGATGAGATAATATCTTTTGACAGGTACTTTCTGCTCTCCTGCTCTCATGAAAGAACTGGAGCACTTGTTGTTCTGGTCATGCGTGAGGGTGTCCTATTTTGTGATCATTTAGTAAACATTAAACAGCAAACACGTAAGCCTCACCTGACAGAAACCATTGAATTTAAGCTCACTGTAGTCCTTGTATCTAATTTATATTCTCTGTAGTGCTGCTGAAAATCTGAATATTTCTGTGAAAAGATTTGTATTTTTTCTTTATTGATAAACATTGTTTTCTGTAACGGTCACATCATTTTGTGATGTGTCTGTGATCATGGCAAAGTGTGCTGCATGATAACCTCCTGCTCATTGATTTGGATGGTTACACGTCATACTAACAAGCTGCAGTGTTGTATAGCAAGTTTTGTGATAAAACAGGAATATGCACTGAAAACTAATGAAGGAAGTCATTTTTTTTTTTACTGGAGATCATTCTCAGTGAAAATGTGGCTTTTCTCTCACTCTGGCACACAAATCATGAAGCTTTGCTGTATGTTTACAAGAGGCAGGGGTTGAAAATGATTTGTGTGCATCTTGGGCAAACAGCCTCTTTAGTGGAAGAAGTAGTTTGGTAATGGTTTTTGCATCAGTCACACAAGGACACAACAAATGTTTGAGTTTTAAAAAGTCTAGACAGTCCGGATCTTCTGTCATCAGTTACAGCTGGTGGTAAAACATAGAAGATTGGTGTTACAGAAGAAGCCAACCTGAAGTCTTTGGACGTAATAAAAACAGAAATATAAGTAAGTAAAGTTCATGTATAAAGCACCAATCACAAAGTCACCAACACCAAAAAGAAAACAATAAAACATAAATGATCAACACAAGGTTAGACACATAATTACCCAAATGCCTGTCTTGAATAGGAATGTTTTTAGCTTTTTTCTTTCTTTCTTAAAGACATGAAGCCGTGTAGTAGAAAACATTCATCTAATTGCTTTAACCAACTCAATAAAACAAGCGGTGAGGGGAACTTGCACTTGAGTTTTGGAGCCTTTCATGAATTGTAAAGTACGGACCCAAATGCAGACTCTCAGGCTGACAGATGTTGCAAAAACTGCCCTTTATTTCAGTAATAGCAAAGTCCAAAGTTCACAAAGTCAATAACCAGATTCATTGCTGGCTGGTAACAAGGACAGGAAGGTAAAAGAATCAAAAAATCCAAAGCAACCTGCCAGGAGAACATGAGGTAAAGGAAAGGACTACTTAAGCACAGGAGGGCAGGGCTGGGTAGAGGCTGTTATGGTAGCAGTATCACCTTATAATTATGAAGTTAAAACCACAAGTCAGTAACACCTACTTGTTTAGACCGAGTTATTGCAATATTACTGAGGTTTAATAGAAAGTCCTTACTTTTATGCTATAAAAGTCTGGGGCAGACTGACAGAAGTGAGGCTGCCATATCGCGCCATCGGCCCCTCTGGCCAACACCAGTAGGCGGTAGGGTAAATTTATTATATTATATTACATTATATCCTCTTTCACATTAGAGCCACAACAGGACCCACTAGAACATGGGAACAAGTAAAAGTGAAATATAAGAATATTCTACAGAATGGTAATATTTATCACTTATATTGCTTTTAGTCTCTTGAAAAGAGACCCTGAAATAATTTGTTTGTTTATAACAGCAACCAAGAAAAGGGCAGAGCAAAAAAAGACAGGTGGTGGTCCTGCACCCCCTCGTCAACAAGTTGGTTAAGTAAATACTACCCTCACGGGAAAATCGATATCTCTCTATGAGCACACTGTCGCGCTGAGCTAAAGGATCCTGTCTGTCCCGCAATATACGCGGAATTCTGAAAACTCTCCTTATCAATCTTGCACCTTCCGCAATGGGTGGCTCGCGTATACGGACAGGACATGGCTGCGACAGACTTCCCAAATCCACCTTCGCTTTTATAGCCGTGGTCTCCCATCTTGCTTACATGAAGTAATTTACTATTACTACTCTGAACTGTGAATTACATCTGAAATAATCAAATACATGAAATAGAATGATTAATAGTACATTTCCCTTTTTTTAGGAAATGACCTGTATGTATCTGTATGAAATCAATAAAAGGATCAAGTACTGCATTATCTTTAGTTACATTGATGTTATTTATTTATGGTAAAACAGTGGTAAAATATCGCTGTTGCTTTCGTATAAATGAGGCGGACATACCTGAGTGGCCGCGATCTAATCTTGTTTACATAAAGTAAACCTGCTCCCGGGCAGGTTTACGCTTACAGATCTGTTGCTATGACAGCAAGTCCCGGATGAGCTTCGGGAACCGAACGATCCAAGATCACGCGAAATCGTCAACAATCAAATCCAGCTAACTTACTTAGCGAGGTACGAAGAACGGACCCCTGACCTTACCAAAACAAAGTCAAAAATAAAGACAGAGTCTGACCTCCTTAACTAAGTCAAAACAGGAGAAAACGGGTGATCAAAAGAAACGGCAGCTCACCCCTACCCACTCCACTTCCACAACTTTTAAGCCACACTGCAGCCAGCGGCTGCCACAGGAACACTGCTGGGTCATGAGGAGAAACGCGAGGACCTCTCCCGCCGTAGCACTCCAGCCTCCTTTTAATGGGCGGGTCCTCCAGCTGGAACCAGTCACATCGAGGCGGTGTATCCACGCACCAATCGGAGCAGGGCCCTGGCACAGCTGAATTAACATAAAAAGATATAACACCTGCACAAAACAAACACATGAACATGCAAGTTCGTAACACCCGGACTTCAGCTGGAATGGAAAAAGACACAAAGCTGGATTTATTCTGTCGTTACGCTGCACAGCTGTTTCTTCTTCTCTCATTCTCTCCCCTCCCTCTCCTGTTGCTACTTCAATCATGAAACTGATCAGTGATCAGCTGATCGGCTTTTCTCTCTCGTTTGTTTATCGCCCACTTTGCGCCAGAAAGAGGAAACCGGCGGATGTCGCGCTAAACAACAGCAGCACGTTTAAACTTGATCAGCTGTTGTTAGAATTTATTTAATATTAATTTCTAGTATCAGCTGATGTTTGCTGGAGCCACATCTGTAAAAGCTGCTGGTCATGATGTTGGTTTGGATATGTGGTGAGAGGGAAACATGAAGATGAAACCAGGAGATGTCCTTACTGAATCATCAGAGCTGAACAGGTGATGGAGAAACAGGTTTACCTTTTAGGTGACATGAATGAGTTGAAGGGAAGTTATGAACTGTTTCTGAGAGACAAATAACACCAGGATCCTTTTCTAAGTAGCTGACAGCTGGTAACTGTGCAGGGGCGGGTCTAGCAAAGTTTTGCCAGGGGGGCCAGGTGGGGCATTAACAGGGAAAGGGGGGCACAAAGAAATACTTTCTTATTCTCATTTAAAATATCTGGCTGTTATTAGATAATTATCTGAAGCTTACAACCAAAGTTTTTATCTAATGTAAAATGTATAGAAATCATACATGTACCAACAAGACAGCGTACATCACTGTCACAACAGCATTTGTTTTCATTCAAAGGCTTTATGGCTTTAATACCTGGTGGGCTGGTCTTTAGTCAAAATGCCCGGGCCAATTTTTTTTTGTCCCACTCCAGTCCTGGGCACGACACGCAGTGAATTAATCTGAGAAGGTGCATTAAAAAAATAAATCGCCGCAAATTAGCTCGCATTAGTTGTGCCTCTTCTTAATGATGGTATCTTAGCTAACAACCCCAACTACCAGATTCAACTTGTAATTGGCTAAAAATACCTTAGCCTACTGGTGAGAGGGACGTTGTTAGCTTTCCACATTCCGACACTTCAAAAGCTGCAGGAGCTGTCCGCTCAGCACAGCATCAGCACCACGGAAATACACGGATACATCTGTAGACGGGAGACACAATGCATTTTTGGGACTTTCAGGCGTATGGACCAATGTTTTATTTTCTGATCAAACCAGAAATCTTTAATGAGCAGCTAGATTTGTCTCACATTAACTGGCTGAGTTAATACCAGTTAATGTGACATCAAAGCAGCTGGAATCCATAGATGTGCGAGTTCATGAAGCTTGCATTTTCACCTGCTGGACATCACTACCTGACAAGTTTAACTGTCTTCAGAACATTGCAGAGGCCTTATTGACATCATTTGGCTCTACATATCTGTGTGAGCAGATTTTCTGCCACACGAAGAACGTCCTCAGGTAGCCGTCTGAATGCTGGACGCTTGGAGACCTTTGTATCTGAGTGGGAGACAAGAGATCACATTAACATGTGTGTCTCTGTATTAACAGACATGCCATATTGGCCCAGTTTATTTTACTTATCACTGTTGTGAGGAGACCATAAATAGCATTTGTATTTTCTGTTGCACATTTCATTTGCTGTTATGGATAAAAAGTCTTTTGTTTCAAAATAGCTGATAACTATTCGCTGATAGCTGCCAATGTCGGCGAACAAATATAATTCTATAAAGTGGTTCTATATATTGTGTAACTGTTAATATAGAGTGTTATTAAATTTATTGCTAATGCAATCATATGGCACATTGACTTCTGAGGAAATTTTAGATGGCACTCATCATCAGAAAGGTTGCCTACCCCTGCCATAAAGAGATTATTAGCACTCTGTGACACTGGCTGTGTGTTGTGACTATTTGCACTTTAAATGTGTTTCCACTTTGTGCTTCACCTCCTGTACACATAATCTAACAGATGTTTTATAGCGATCGCACTGCCTTTACACTGCTGCCGTCACAACCTGTTCAGCTCTCAGACAGACATGTTCTGGTTACAAATGGATATGATTATTCATGTAACCCATCACCCAAACTCTGAGACACCGACATTTGGGATCTGACAAGATTTTCTTAGATAGCTCATCATGCAAATTTTATTTTAACAGCCGTCCTAATGATATGACTTGTTAGGATCTAAATATTTTGAGTATGAACATGAGGTAGAATCATTTGCACGTAAATCTTTTAGATTCAGTCAGCTGAGATTGTATTCTACAAGAATGTGGCTGACATAGTCAGAAGACGTGAATATTTGAAGGATTTTAAAGGGAAATCCTGAAAAAAGAAAGACAGCACGAAACAGAAAAAGAGAAAGATCAGTTTACATTCACAAACATCAAGCAAGCAGCAAATCAATGCGGAGGAGAAATGTTAAAGCCTGATTTCTTTGTTATTGATGCATTAAACATTCAATTCTCAATCTACATTGGCAGAATAAAGGATGATGTGTCAGTGACCTGGATCTCATTGACTTAGTCAGTAATTAACAGAAGTAATCTGTCAATTAAGAGACTGTAGATGTTTTAGTTTAATTCATTGTCGCAAGTTATTTTTACAACGTAGGTACCTGTGTATTTGTTGCATTCAGCCCCGAGATGTTGGTTTACAAGACTGCATTTATGTAATTCACACAAAAGCACATCTCCACCAAGTCTCTACAAAAGTACAGAATATATATTCACTCAATTTTATGCACAAACATCCAAAACAACAAATATTCTACACTTAGACTCAGTTTACGAACATTTGACACAGAGCAGTCCTGAACAGGCTGCTTGTTTAAAAAATCTTGTTTTAAAGTTGTGGATGACTTGTTTACTCTCTGCATGTCTTTACTGAGATTAACTGATACCAAATGTTTATTATTATTTGTGGCATACAGGTATTGCCAACAAGGATGTTGCAGAGTTCCTGCCCTCTATTACTTTTCAGTTACATGCAATGCCACTTTTTGTGGCCTGTTCTTAAACAAAACCATGAAATGGCAGTTAGCATTGGTATTTCCACAGCAAAGCTATGAAGTGCAGCTTTAAATACTCTCCATTTGGACAGTTTTCTGTAAACTTTGTAGCACAAATTATTCCGGTCTAGGTAAAAAGACCTGGAACAACATGAGTAGGTTATGTTTGCCTCGTCTGGTTCTCTGTCATTTATTACAGAAGCACAAAGTCAAGCATAGAAGGAGCACATGCAGAAATTGGTTATGGTCATGTTGAATAGCTATATACAGCTGTGTGTTGTCTCACATTAATTTTGCCATATAATTAGAACTGTGAGTTTGAAGGTTGTGCAGTTAATACAGGTTGTGTGCATCACTTCAGCTGTCTCCCGTGTATCATAGCTCTGTTTTACTATGTTGTTCAGAAAAAGTCTAACAGCAGGTCAAGTCTCACTGTATGCTTAACTGGCCTCTGACAAATGCTGGCTTATTTCTTTAGGTTTAGTTAGTTTGCCTTGTTTGTATCACATGTCGGAGTTTTCAGCTCATATGGTAAGGTACTGTTAGCTGCTGTGGTATTTTATTTCAAAATATTGTTTTGTCATTACATGACCTCATGTCTTTTTTAAAGTGGTCTTGAACTTTTTTTTGTTTGTTAAAAGTGTCGAAGTATTGTGTCTAATACACAACAGACAACTTAGGGGAAAAAAACGAATCTTGTCAGCATGGAGGGAAGTGTGTTATTATACTGTAGTTATAGTGCTGAAAGGAAACACTTATTAGTTAATCCTATAATGTGTTTAGGCTCAATCCTGATGATCTCTCTAGAATATCTATGGATTTAACATTTGATAGCACAAATCATCATGTTGGCATGGAAATTACAACATGTTCCCTTTCCTTGGACCCTGAATATTATCAAACTGCAACAGAGAGTCTTAAAAGCTATGGTTAAATTTCTCTTCTTTTATATTGCCTAATAAATTCAATTAGCGTAAGGCATTTGCTGCATTATCAAAACATATCCTTACAGAGGAAGTTAGTTGTTGTGCTAAGCATGTAGAGCTAGCTTTGAGGGCCATATTATTATACAAGGATGACACAGTGCAGACATCTTGGAAATTGCAGAGCTTGTCTGGAGCTCAAAATCAACACTGGTGAGTAACTACTGAAAATACTTTGACAAGGAAGAACAGAACACATAAACAGGTGCCGATGAATGTGCCAAATCAAGTTTGATATACTGCTTCCTTATTGATACTAAATACCAAAGGCTCCTTCAGATGCCTTGTTAAATTCAGAGCTGTTCTGACAGCATACAAGGGACTGATATTATATAAGGCAGGGGTGGTAATTTGATTATGATTTAGCTCATTAGTGTATGCTGCAGTGAAAACAGTAGCTTTATCTAAGCAGCCTTGAGCTGAGCTGTGATGCAATGTCTTTTTCCATGGTGCCATCTGGAAACTGATCAATTCACAGTTTGTTACATCTTGAAGGACTTACTGTCAATGATTCTCCAAATGCACAGACATTCACAGCTACAGTCCAACACCTAATTAGGTCACTGCAGTTCTGCTATTTCTGTTTTGCCTCTTTTTTGAACAAAGCAAGTAAATGTAATCTGCTTCACATACCTCTCAGAACTTAGATGTTTTTATATATAGTCATATGAAAAATACATTTTTCCTAGAGGTCTGTTGTCTCTTGGATAGTATGCGTAGAGCTAATGTGATATAGTTTTTTTTACTTCTAGATACAGTCCTAAGCAAGAAACTGAGCCTGTACAAAATCCATGACAAAGTTTTTGTTACATCCTGTGAGGCTGTGGGAGTGTGTGGACGTGGTGTTGTCCTCTCCGTCTCCTCCTCCTTCTTTATTGCCCCTCCCCTGTTTCGCTCTGCCGCTGCCTTCTCCTTTAGAACACGCCTGCTGCTTTTCCCCCTGTTACCACCAATTACCCTCCAGAGGTGATATAAGCTGGAGGAGAGCAGTGTGGGTGTGGGAGAGGCTTCTGGTGGATTTCCTCTGTGCTGGTCAGTGTGTGAGTCTGGTCTAGGTGTGGAAAAGGCCTGCTGTGTGTGTGACCAGCCCCACCGTGCGTGGCTTGTTGTGAGTAGCTCAACTGGGCAGTGCTTTTGCTTAAGTGACGGCAGCCTCCATTTCTTGGTTTGGCCTGTCTGGTTATTGCTAATAGCAGCGTTGCTGTCTTTTTCTGTTGAATCCTTGTTGTTTTCTTAGTTGAAGCGGCCACCATCTTTTTGGGTTGGCCTGTCTAAGTTATCATTAAAGCAGCGTTGCTGTCCCTTTCCTTTGTTACTGCTTATATGATTATTGGGTTAATTAATTATAATAAAGATTTATTTTGTGTTGAACTCCTCTGCCTGGTGTCCTTTTCATTTCAACCCGGATCCAACTGTTGCTATCACCCACCCCCTTTGCCTAGCTGTCATGTGGGAGCGTAACAGTTTTTCATTCATCAGTGACCACCTTACATTTTCATTGTAACTGCAGTTTCCAGTACAGGCTTAAGCCTTGGTAGTTCCTGGATTATTCATATATATCATAATCCATTTCCTCTTATCTTAAGGTGACAGTTTGGGCCTTCTTATAGTAATTATGTATTGTAATTGGCCTCACTATAAGTCTGACTAGCTATCCAAACAGCTAAACATGAACCCAGGAACTCCAGACAGTAGATGAGATCTTATGAAGTTTACTGGTTCTTTCATTTTGTGAAAATGCAACAATAAAGCATATATGGAAATGTACATTACTCATCGGTACTGTTAACAACAATATGTGCCTTAAAACAATGACCTAATAATGTATTTAAGAAGCTAGCATGATTAGCGCCGTAAATTAGAATGTGAATTGGCGATCTGTAGTTGTAATAGTTCCAAGAGAGCTTCCCCTTAGAATCTCCATCCATCTGTACTGTCTACTGGGTAAGACTCACAGGATCAGAGATTAGGACTTTTTAATTAAAATGACCTACCTTTAGTATCAACATTCTTTCTTTCCTTCTTTCTCAGTTATTTTGCTTATAATCTTGACACCGCAATGAATTTGCACCTTTCTGATTGGTTTGGGGTGCACATCACTAGGCAGATCCATGCTACAATTGAATGTGCCCCCCAAAATTTAGGAAATTAAAGTGAAATGCGGGCGGTCAGACGAGTGCTTGCTGAAGAAAGCATTTTGTCTTTCCAGCAGGTACATCTTTCATAACTCACTGTGTAAGACTGAGTCTTCTGTTTAGGATCCCCAACTTAATAAGCACATTTTAAAACCTCTAAATAATCTATCTGGGTTGTTGAAGTATCTATAGGTTTATTAATATCTAAATATATTAATAAACCTATAAAAGTGAGTCTTGGGAGAAGTTTACAGGCTACAGTTGGCTACTAATTGAAAATGAGGACATAAATGACTATTTAACCAGCAGAATATTATTATGAAGAGGAGAGATAATTATTATGATCTGACCTATATTGGCAATGCAAATTAATCCAAAAATAGATAATTAGGACTAAAAATGGTTTTCAGGAAATTTTCCCTGAAGCAAATATTCATGTTCATGCTCCACAAATTCCTCTGCTGCCTTTGCAGCTGCTGATTACTGGGAGAAATCACTTAACTGGTGGTTAAGGGGACAACAGTAGCGACAAATATCTTTTGGCTCCACAACCACATCCATTGTTAATGTTACTTCAAGACTATTACCTTGCCAAAAGGTTCCCAAATAGGGCTTCCTTTTGGGACTACATGCAGTCCGTGCTGCGCTACCTTTGCACTTCAAGACCATGTCCAGAAACACACTGAGCCAGGAGAGGATGCTCGTCTGTCCATAGAACGTAATTTCTATGTTGACAACTGTTTGCAGAGCCTCCCATCAGAAGGCCAAGCCAAGAAGTTGGTGGATCGCCTGCAGTCTCTCCTCTTGGAGGGTGGATTTGAACTACGACAATGGGCTAGCAATGTCCACACGGTCATCAGCCACCTACCAGTTGAGTCCCAGTCAGAGGGTAGCGTTCTCTGGCTCTCCCAGGAGTCAGCCGATCCTCAAGAGCACACTCTAGGACTCGTATGGCACTGTAAGACTGATGGTACAAGCATCAGCAGAGCGTCAGTTCAAAGCCAACAATGCGCAACATTTATCGGCTGCTCGTCCAGCAGTATGATCCTCTCGGGTTTCTTATTCCATATACAACCAGGGCAAAGGTCATCGTGCAACACCTCTGGGACAAGAAAAGAGGATGGGATGATCCCCACTTACCTGAGAATCTGCTCCACGCCTGGCATTTGTGGGAAAGTGAACTCGGCCAGCTCTCACAGATAACGCTGACGAGATGCTACACTGACTCACGCTCGGATTGTAGTAACAGCCAGCAAAGCCTTCATGTGTTCTGTGATGCCTCTGAGCGTGCCTATGGGTCTGTGGCATATCTACGCACCGACCAAGGAGAAGGAAAGGTCAGGTGGCTTTCTTGGTTGCGAGGTCGAGAGTTGCCCCCAAGAAGCAACTCTCAATTCCAAGGCTAGAGTTGTGTGGAGCCCTTACAGGAGCACAGCTGGCTTCTGTTCTGAAGAAAGAACTGACCCTTGACATCCAAGATGTGGTGTTCTGGACAGACTCGACCACAGTACTTAACTGGCTCCCTTCAGATTCATGCAGATATAAAGTCTTTGTGGGAACCAGAGTTGCAGAGGTACAAGAACTCTCTGCTGCAGCATCTTGGCGGTACGTGGACTCAGGAACCAATCCAGCAGACGATATCACGAGAGGGAAAACTGTGGCTCAGCTTACTGGTGAGAATCGCTGGAGCCGGGGGCCACCATTTCTTCAGCTGCCACCCAGCCTTTGGCCACAAGCACCGGTGGGAGAAGCTAAGGAGGAAGTGGAGGAGCTGAAGAAGCCAGTGTTCTGTGGTCTGCTTACGGGATCCGCTAGTCCAGCGATACCTGACATTAAACAGTTCAGCACATATGAGGAACTCCTGAAAGCCACTGCTCGATTGATGCACGGGGCGGCTAATGACACCAGTCACCCTGATGCTGATGACTTTAAAAGGGCAGAGCTGGCCCTGCTTAGACATTCACAGATGGAGAGCTTCCCGAGAGAATTCACATTACTTAAATCAGAGAAGCTGATTCCATCCAGTAGCAGGCTAATTACCCTCGCTCCTGAGTATGACAAGGCTTCTGACTTGATTAGAGTTGGAGGTCGACTCCGCAGATGCGAAGGCCTGAGTCCTGAGGTACTACACCCTGTACTTCTAGAGCCTGCTCACCCAGTTACGAAGCTTCTAATCCAGCGATGTGACAATAAGCTCAACCACCCGGGAGCTGAACGTGTTTTCGCTGAGTTGCGCCGGAAATACTGGATCTTAAGGGGGAGAGAAGCAGTCAGAAGACATCAGCATTACTGTCCCGAATGCAAGAAGTGGAGAGGTCAACCAGAGGTCCCGAAAATGGCAGATTTGCCGCCCTCAAGTTTGAGGCTCTTCCGACCTGCTTTCTATTCGACTGGAATGGACTGCTTCGGCCCTATGCTCATTAAAGTGGGTCGGCGCACAGAAAAGAGGTGGGGCGTCCTTTTCAAGTGTCTTACTACTCGAGCAGTTCATCTGGATCTGCTGGTAAACATGGATGTTGACTCCTTCTTGATGTCACTTAGACGGTTCATAGCCCATAGAGGGAAGCCGTTTGAACTCCTTTCAGACCAGGGTACCAACTTTCGAGGTGCAAGTAAGGAACTACAAGAAGCATTCACTGCCCTAACGGCAGATCTTAGACAGCAACTGGCAGCAGAACAGATCCGATTCTGTTTCAATCCCCCTAGTGCTCCACACTTTGGAGGGTCTTGGGAGAGAGAGGTGCGATCTGTGAGAACAGGCTTTTCCCCGCAGCACTCCGTGTAATAAGTACTCACAAAGAAAACGGCGGCCTTTACAACTTATGTCTAAAAATGTATAGTTTCATGCACTCGACTCCAGGTACACGACGCCCAGCTGGAAACACTTCACCTACCCGAGATTCACAGAATTTACAGAGAATATAAAATTTTTTGTGATTTATATGGTTATCGGGACAATAGATGTTTTATATCGGAATAGGAGATTTTGGTCATATCGCACAGCCCTATTCCCAAATGACCGAGCTTTTTGTTGTTGAATCTGTATTGCAATGCTAAAACTGTGAGCAACAAAGTAGAAAAATAACATACCTCTCCACAGAAGATAAGAACATATCTTCTGCCACCACTCACTTCTGTTGTTATCATCAAAATATTTACCAATATTTGACAATTTGACAATTTTTTTTAATAACTATTTACTTCGTAAAAAAAAGAAATGTCACTATGAAAACATCTCAGGACACATATATTACTGACAAACTGTACATAAAGTACCATAATGCAGTCACTTTTACAGAAATGACAATCAAAAACCATTTACTTGCTAATGCTAACAAAGGGCACAGATGGTAACTAATCTCAAAGTAGTGAAAGCAGAGCTAGCAACAGCTTGTCTAGCATGCCAGTCTTTCATTAGTCTATCATTAAAGTTTTTATCAGTGTTTATTCATAATATGCATATGCAAATAACCAGAAACAAAAAAAACTGCTTACCCAGCTCCAGCCTTTGTAAATGGGATACAAATAGATCAACACTAAATATCCCAGTGGCTTATAGTCAAGCAGAGTTAAGCTTACAAGCCAGAGACAACAGCCAACTGTGTCCATAAAATATGAGTTATTTAAAAGGATGAAATAGTCAGCACAATTAATGACAAACTGCTGTTTGAGATCAGCACCCCAAAACAAGGAAGTCTAGATTTTCTCTGTATTATAAGAATGCAAGGTCTTTACCTTACCATATAAAGTGGTTTGAGGTGACTGTTTTTATGAATTTAATAAAATAAAATAAAACAGAATAGAATAGAATATAATAAAATAGAATAGAATTAGTGATTTTGCCAGGCCACCAGTCACTGTCAAATTCAGGGCTGAGAAAGAGGTTGAGGTCATTTGGTTTCTGCATAATGCATTATGTTGCTGGACTAATTGTGATAAAAGATTTTAAAGTTTGTGGACAGGTTGAGGGTGTCAGGGGGCTGGGCCAGATACTCAGTATTTTAAGTTTATTTTGTATTTTTGATTTCTTATGTTATATTGGAATAATGTTAAGTTCTTGTGTTGTTACTTTTAGTTAGGGTTTAGTTGAGATTTAGTCTAGTTTGTTTCATCTATGTCTCCTTGTTTAGAAGTCATCTCTTGTCCTCTGTGTAGTCTCTTTTTTCTCTGTGTTTAACTTTTAGTTATGCCCATGCTTGTGTCTCCCTTACCTGTTTTCATGTGTCTCTCCTTGTGTTCCATGTCTCCCCAGTCTATCATGCGTTTCATGTCTGCGGGTTCCACGTTGTCAAGCTTGTGTTGTCTTGTCTACGTCCCATTATGTTCCTGTTTTATTTTGAAGAGTCTGGTGTTTCCTTGTTTTGTGTGTTTAGTTTTACTTCCCTGTAGCGTCAGGTTCATTTGTGTCAGCTGTGTTTCCCCAGGTGTTTCCACTTCCCTCATTACCCTCCTGTGTACTTGACTCCCCTGTCTCCCTCTGTTCAGTGTCGGTTTGTCTGTCTGTCTTGCGTCGCGTCGCGTCAGGTCTCACGCTGTGGTGGACAGCTAGTGGGCTCTACTCACACCCAGGTATGGGAAGTGGTTGCTGAATTGTGAGGCACGAAGTAGTCAGTTGTTTTGTGATGAAGAATAAAGTTGGAGTGAGAATCGAGAGCTGGGTCTGCTTCTCAAACACACCGGCCGCCCAGCTGTAATAGAGGGCTTTAGGTGGGCAATACGTTTGATTTTTGTTGTATCAACTAATGGCAACTATAAGCTTATTTACAATCAAGGAAATATTCAAGGTACAAATTTGTCTAATCATCTCTCAAATGTCAAAATCTCCATATATTCTTTGCACAGCACCTAGATCTTTGACCGAAACATCATACCAGATTTTCCCTCAGATGTAATACCCTTACATCTAGTCCAGATAATATTGAGAGCCTGCCATTTATACAACACAGAATAAAAGAAAGGAAAAAGTCCAAAGAAAACCTTCAAAGCTTTGACGGAAGCTGTTTACTCTGAGCATAAAAAGCTGTGTATGTTTTCACTGTTTTGGTTTTTTCTCTGTCCTGTCAGAGAGACTACAAGTGAGCACTGCTCACTGTTGGTGCGCCTACACGGTGGGTTGTGATGTGGTTCTCTACACTGAAGGAGACACTGAACTCATACTGTACAAAGCACAAAGCATGCTGTCCACAAATGTGGACAGGGTCTGCTGTTGTGATGATAAGTGTCAACCTGGCTGTGTTGTGGAGATGCTAGCTGTGTCAGGAGAGGCTTCAGGAGTGGATGTGATGTCAAAAACAGCTTAAGAGAGACAGATGAGGGAAGAGGTCGGGAGGTAGAAAAAAGAAAAACATTGCCAGAGGATGTACATGCTGTCTTTGATTGTCTTGTGGATTAGAGAAAGAATTCACTGCTAGTGCTGTGGATCAATGTAGAGTCTATTTTAGTATTCCAGTATAACTTGAGGTTTATGAACAAAGAGTGATAGAACAAAACAAAACATTGTAGTCTTTTCAATCATTACTAGAAAATGCGTACATTGCTTTGGACAAATTTAAAATAATTAATGATAAACTGGCGCTTTTTCAGAATGTAAATATGCATGGCCGTAACTGACGGACAACAAGCCTTTTCCCACAAAAGACATTTGATTTGTTAAATGAAATAGGTACAGTGGATTGAATCAATCTCCACACAACTGCGATTTACAGAGAATGGGCAGAAATAGAGAAAATATCCAGTGAGTAGCAGTTCTCTTGTTGGTGCCAAAGGTCAGGAGTAAATGGCAAGACTGTATTGAGCTGATAGGAGGGCAGCAGCAATTCAAATAACCAGTTGTGTTACAAGCAAGATATGCAGCGTCTCTGAACACACAGTATTTTGAACCTTTTGAAACAAATCGGTCCCAGCAGCAGAAAACCAGACTTGGTGCCAGACTTGGAGTATTGTTGCTGACAATGTCCATCCATTTATGGCCACAATGTACCCGTTTTCTGATGGCTTCTTCCAGCGGGATAACATGCCACGGTGTTCAAATGTACTTAAATACCCTACATAGTCACCAAATCTAAATCAAGAAGAGCACCTTTTGGATGTGGTGGAATAGGAGCTTCATACTGTATAACTGATTTTCGCCAACAGATCTGCAGGACCTGTGTGATGCTGTCATGTTAATATGAGCCAAATTCTCTGAGGAATGTTTTCATCAACTTGTTGAGTCAGAGCCATGAAGAATTAAGACAGTTCTGAAGCCAAAAGTACTAAATACCCAGTAATAGTAAAGTTTAAGTGAAATGCCAGTGAGTATATCATTCATAGACTGCCTCGCTGCATAATGTATCTATACATCATGGAACCTCTATCAATGTCTTTGGTGTGAATACCAGATTTAATTCCAAACTGCACTAGTGGTGCATTTCTATTATGACCTTACATTCTTAGAATCTAATCAGAGTTTTAGTGGGCTAACATAAGTTTAAAGACCTTTTACATTCTTGTTCTGCAAATAAACCAGATAATTTTTTTCATTCAATATAAAATGGTGTTTTAAATCAAATGAGGACAATTTTTTTCTCTTTTTTTTCAGTCTTCAGTTTCTAAGAAAAGCTTCAACAACCCAGTTGAGAGACATTTTGAAAAGCTTGATTTGCAGCACACACAGCAGTAAGTGTGTCAAATAGATAAGCCTGATGAAACATATTGCATATTGAGCTAATGCAAATAAGACTAAACATAGAAGAATATGACTTTCATATAGTCTTCCTAACTTTATCTTAGGTAGACCACGCAAAAACAACCCACTAGTTCAATTTACAAACTGACCAACTGACTGAGTGAAACCAAGTTCCAGTAGGCACAATGATGCCTCATAGGAAACTCAGGCAGTAGTGTGTGGAGCATGTGTATTTTACTTTGAAGTGATCTGATTACGGCTGAGTATTATTATATTTTGGGTGATCTAAAACCAAGCCTGCAGAATTCTTTGATTCCCTTCCCTTCTCTCCTCCCCTCCCCTCTCCTCAGCCATAAAAAGACTGATGGGGTATTGCTGTCACCCTGCTGATTGGGTTGGGCGGGATGGGCATACCCAAGTTTATGAGTGCAATAACTAGAGATGGCACGATACCACTTTTTTATGTCCGATACCGATATCATAAATTTGGATAGCTGCCGATACCGATAGGAATCCGATATAGTGTTTTTTAATCAACAAAACTGTTTTTTTAAATATCTTGCTGCATTTTGTATAAGTTCATACTCAAGTTTAAAACAACAACTACACTAAAGCTATTCTGTTATACCTGTATGCAAAAAAAAATATTTCATAGTTCAGCAATACTGATCAATCTAATAAACTTAAACCTACACCATCCTCCCTATTCTGGTATTTTAAAGAGTACTTAGCATAAATATTAAGCAACCTAACTAATAGGGTTCCAACTCCCAGCAACAGCAAAAATAAATAAATAAAAAATGGGGAACCACCCCTCATGCTCCACCTCATGATGCTTAATCGACGTAATCAACCTTAATTTGATGCAGTGTGAAAAAAAATGCACAGAAATCAATTATTTTTCAAGAAATATTAAATAGGTTCAACATCTTTCTTCAACAAAATTGCAGACTGCACAGATGGTACCTTCCCAAAGGAAAAAGTACTATAGCTTACTAGGGTATACAGTGGGGCAAAAAAGTATTTAGTCAGCCACCGATTGTGCAAGTTCCCCCACCTAAAATGAAGACAAAGGTCAGTAATTTGCACCAGAGGTACACTTCAACTGTGAGAGACAGAATGTGAAAAAAAAAAATCCATGAATCCACATGGTAGGATTTGTAAAGAATTTATTCGTAAATCAGGGTGGAAAATAAGTATTTGGTCAATAACAAAAATACAACTCAATACTTTGTAACATAACATTTGTTGGCAATAACAGAGGTCAAACGTTTACTATAGGTCTTTACCAGGTTTGCACACACAGTAGCTGGTATTTTGGCCCATTCCTCCATGCAGATCTTCTCGAGAGCAGTGATGTTTTGGGGCTGTCGCCGAGCAACACGGACTTTCAACTCCCGCCACAGATTTTCTATGGGGTTGAGGTCTGGAGACTGGCTAGGCCACTCCAGGACTTTCAAATGCTTCTTACGGAGCCACTCCTTTGTTGCCCGGGCGGTGTGTTTTGGATCATTGTCATGTTGGAAGACCCAGCCTCGTTTCGTCTTCAAAGGTCTCACTGATGGAAGGAGGTTTTGGCTCAAAATCTCACGATACATGGCCCCATTCATTCTGTCCTTAGTGCATGTCCAGACGGGCCTGGACATGCACTGGCTTCAGCAGCGGAACACGTCTGGCACTGCGGGATTTGATTCCCTGCCGTTGTAGTGTGTTACTGATGGTGGCCATTGTTACTTTGGTCCCAGCTCTCTGCAGGTCATTCACCAGGTCCCCCTGTGTGGTTCTGGGATCTTTGCTCACCGTTCTCATGATCATTTTGACCCCACGGGATGAGATCTTGCGTGGAGCCCCAGATCGAGGGAGATTATCAGTGGTCTTGTATGTCTTCCATTTTCTGATGATTGCTCCCACAGTTGATTTTTTTCACACCAAGCTGCTTGCCTATTGTAGATTCACTCTTCCCAGTCTGGTGCAGGTCTACAATACTTTTCCTGGTGTCCTTCGAAAGCTCTTTGGTCTTGGCCATGGCGGAGTTTGGAGTCTGACTGTTTGAGGCTGTGGACAGGTGTCTTTTATACAGATGATGAGTTCAAACAGGTGCCATTCATACAGGTAACGAGTGGGGGACAGAAAAGCTTCTTACAGAAGACGTTACAGGTCTGTGAGAGCCAGAGATTTTCCTTGTTTGAGGTGACCAAATACTTATTTTCCACCCTAATTTACGAATAAATTCTTTACAAATCCTACCATGTGGATTCATGGATTTTTTTTTCACATTCTGTCTCTCACAGTTGAAGTGTACCTCTGGTGCAAATTACTGACCTCTGTCATCATTTTAGGTGGGGGAACTTGCACAATCGGTGGCTGACTAAATACTTTTTTGCCCCACTGTATATATTAGACTTAATAGTCACTATATACAGTTATTGACTTCTATTCATTTTACATCAAATTAAAACTTTGGGTGTCAGATAATTATTTATTAAAAGCTAGACATTTTAAATGAGAATAAGAAAGAAAAGTGTGTCTTTGTGCCCCTTTTCCCTGTTAATGCCCTATCGGCCCCCCTGGCTAAACTTTGCTAGATCCGCCCCTGCACAGTTACCAGCGTCAGCTAAGTAGAAAAAGATCCTCGAGTAGAAAGTAATATTAAATAAATTCTAACAACAGCTTATCAAGCTTAAACGTGCTGCTGTTGTTCAGCCGCTGGTTTCCTCTTCCTGGTGCAAAGTGGGCCAAAAACAAACAAGAGAGACGGACTCGTGACAGAAAAGCTGATCAGCTGATCATTAAGCAGTTTCATGATTGAAGTAGCAGCAGGAGAGGCAGTCGCTTGTTAAGCTTAACGCAGGAATGCTTTACAAACATTCAGAGATGGACTTACACACTTGCTTTACTTCTCTCGGGGATAACTTTGTCGGAAATGAAATGCCGGGTTGCTAGCGAAGCTCCACATGCTATCCACACCACTGACAGGTCCCGCATGCCACAGCCGCTCTATCACGTGATGCATACTGCTCCGACGTGCTAACGTTCTGAGGTGAGTTACGGCGTGTTGCAAGTTTTGTGAGGTGCTTTCGTGATATTTAATGGATCGGATTACATTTTTTATTTTTCTCCGATATCCGATCCAGTAATTTAGGTCAGTATCGGACCGATACCGATAAGTAATATCGGATCGGTCCATCTCTAGTCAAGACAGAGGATAAGTAGCAGTCTGTCACAGTCTGAAAAGTCATGCTTGGAGCCACTGGGAACACTGAGCCAAAATCTGTCTCAAAGGTACAATAGAAGTCTGACATCAACAGTAGTGGAGGTTTAAAATGATAACCTGGCACTTTGGATCTCATTCAGTCAGAGGCCAGAGGCTGACAAGACGACGTGGAGACAGAGAAAGAGAGCAAGGTCTAAGCAGAAGCTGGGACAGGTGTGTTTTATTCAGCACTTTGCAGTAGTCTTATAGATAACTCTTGTCTGCGAGTTGAATGCTGTCATCCATTTTCTGTATTTCTTTGATACCCTTCTAGCTACCTGAGTTTAAGTGAAGTTATAGAAAGTGGGAGGAATCCCGAGTTTTAAACACAGAACTGGAAGTTTGTTCCTTCTTTTGTTTCTCTCTATCTACGCCCTTGAGACAGTCTTTTTTCCTTTTGTTTCAAAAATAGCTTTATTTTATATAGTATAGTAGTGTCAGTTTGTGTTTTTTAGTTTTCCTCTTCAAGGCTCTCAGTTGGGCTCCTTGGCTCCACTCTGACAGTCATACTACATTCCTATTTGAGACGAAAGATCAAGACAAAATGAGAAAATAAATAACAATCAGCTGACAGTCTGTAAAGATTTGCTATGAAGTGGTGGTACAAAGTGGGTGTAGGAGAAAACCAGTGGTCCACTTAACCACACATTCAGTAGCCCCACTCGTTAAAAGAGTGCCAGTGTCAAATTTTAGCTTGGTCAGTCTTTGTACTTTGTCCAAACATTTGATTGTATAATTAATTGATTTGTCAAATAAAATGTTTTGTGTTCTAAATGTTCTAACTTTGTGACATTTGGATTGGTACTGGATCATAAAAATGAAAGCAGTGACAGTAATAAAGTGGCAGAGAAGCAAACTTATGTGAGCATATTAAGAGAGAAAATTAGATCAGCACTCTGCTAAAATGAGTGTTTTTCATCAAAGAGAGAAGATGAAATCAGACCTCGAGTGAAGTGAAGGCAGTTAGGAGAGGGAAGATGTGAGAGAGGTGTGTCTCTGCAGGAAATGCGATTTTGCTCTCTATTTGTGTGGGTGACAGGTCTTAGTGTCTCCCAAAGAGAGACACAGTTTAGGTTCCAGGAAGATGAAATACAAATTTTTTAGACAGTGGTTATGACAGTGGTGACTTACTTTCATACACTTCTGACTCGCTCCAGTCATTTATCTTTCTCCAGTATCTCTGCCACCCCTCAGTTCAGCTGAAATCAGATCAGAAACACAATATGAAATGTTGAAACTCAAAAATGTTATTATGTCAAAAGAAATATGTTTGTGTTGTGTGTGTGTGTGTTTCTTGTAGTATAAAAATGTGACTGACTGTTAGGAGCAATTGTTGAGCACTAACTACAGGCACTGACGACAGAAACAATGTCTAGACCAGGGGTGGCCAACCAGTCAGAGACCAAGAGCCACTTTTTTTTTACTGTGTTACCGCAAAGAGCCACATCCTACACATGGGCACACATGAACATCACCCATCCTTTCCTCTCTCTCTCTCTCTCTCTCTCTCTCTCTCTCTCTCTCACACACTCACACACACACACACACACACACACACACACACACACACACACACACACACACACACACACACACCAATATGATAATGACTCCTACAGTACTAAAACCACAGGCCAGTCATTTTCAACAATTGTGTGCACTGTCTCACACACACAAACTCTCAGTTCAACCAAGTCCACAAACAAAAATATAATAATCTACAATAGCATTTACTTTTACAATGCATGTTGTTTAATGGGACTTCTGGCATTCCTTGCCTTGTATGTTGACCCAAACATTGACAGTATCTTAAGCGCAGCCCGTTTGACATTGGGGTATTTTTCCATTGGCATACTTTTCCAGAACTCAATGGTCCCTTCCCTTAAAGCAGGTTTCAATTGGTCCTCCTCACAAAGATCGATCATCTCCAACTCAGCCGCAGCTTTATCTGTGACTAGCGAGACTTTCAAACAGCCGGACTCTGCATTCAATGGGTCGACGAGGAACGTAATCTGTGGCCTTTTCAATTGTAGATCATGGAACCCGGTCACAAAGCTTTCGTGCAAGTTTTCAATCAGCGTTGCATATCTGGCTCTTTGCTTACTCAGGGCAGCGCTGGTGACTTGCCCGCTTGGCTTTTAGCAGAGTGGGAAAATGCGTTAAATCTCCCTTTTGAATATGTGTCTTGAACAGCTTCAGTTTGTTGACAAACGCAAACACACTTTGCACCAGGTCAGGCAGCATTTTTAACTTACCCTGCAGGGTCAGGTTATGTCTGTCCAAGTGACACAGCATGTCGACCAAAAAGGCCAGATCCATAATCCACTTGAGGTCCGAGAGCACGGGATAGTCCTTGTCCTTCTCTTCCATAAACAGTTTCATGGCATCCAAAAGCTCAAAGAAGTGAGAGAGTACCTGGCCTTTTGACAGCCACCTCGCAGTGCAGCGGCAGGTCACCTGGAAGCCCCTGGTCCAGCTCAGCAATGAGATTCTTGAATTGACTGTGGTTAAGCACATGTGTGCGGATATAGTTGACGATTTCCATCACAGGCTTCATGACGTTATCTAAATTCAATGATTTAGACACGAGTTGCTCCATGTGGATGATGCAGTGGAAATTCCAAAAGTCAGGAATAGTTCGGTCAGCTTTGCACAGCCCCACAAGCCCGTTCACAGATCCCATCATGGCTGGTGCTCCATCCGTGGCTATTGCAGTTCATTTCGTTATGGGCAGATTTGCTTTTTCTAATGCAGCCATCATGGTTTCTTTCACATCTGTGCCACGGGTTCTGTCTTTTAATGGCACAATATCCAGGAGTTCTTTGATCACACAATCGTTTGACACAGACTGTGCAAATATTGCCCACTGAGGCTTGTCTTGTATATCACAACTCTCATCCAATGCGACACTAAAATACTCACATGCTTGAAGGTCAGAGTGCAACTGTGTTTCAATAGCCGTGTTAATGTCCGATATTCTGTGTTCAACAGTGTGGCGGGACAGTTGGACGTCTGATACCATGCGTTTTAATTTGTCGTTTTCAGGAGACAAGATTTCAACAACGTCACTGAGGCATTTTTTAACGAACTCCCCTTCGTCGTATGGCTTTTTAGCCTGTGCAATGTTCCAAGCCAGCTGATAGGATGCGAGTGTTAAGGTCTCTGACCGCTTCGTAAATTTTTGGAAAAACTGTATGTGCTGACTTTTCAAAGTGGCCAACTCGTGCTTGCGAAGTTCAGTCCCTTTTGGGTCGATGGTTCTGGTCGATGTTAGCATGGAGTGAGCTGAAGTGGCGCTGAAGATTTGAAGCTTTGAAATGCGCTAATGACGTCTGACATATAAGGCAGAATGGCTTGCCATTGCGTTCAACAAAAAAATATAAACTCTCCCACTCTGTTAAAAACGTCCTGTGTTCATCTTCATATTTTCTTTTTGCTGTGTATTTTTTCCTTGCCATTTTAAGGGCAAACTTGCTACTGGGAAACTTTGCGGTATTTTCATCTCACACACATGGCCATTTAATGAAAATACCGTATTGAACTCAAGCGAAGCGAACGTGCACATTTTAAAACAACAACACAAAAAAACCCCAAAACACAAACTTTGATATGAACGTAAGAGCCGCATGAAACCAGGCAAAGAGCCGCATGCGGCTCGAGAGCCGCGGGTTGGCCACCCCTGGTCTAGACGGAACAGGAATCACAGTGGAGATTAGGGCTGGACCATATTATACCGTTCACGGTAATACCGGTATAATGTTAGGCAACGATAGGAAAATGAAATATCGCGATAGAATATGAGTAAAACGTGCATGCACAGTGCCTTTGTTTTCATACGCACATGGCCGATTGTTGAGTGAAACAGATGAACCAGAATTGGTTTGTAAAAATGGTGCAACTTCAGTGATGTGGAACTGGTTTGGTGTTTGTCCACAAAGCACATTTTTTTGCAGAACATGCAAGCGGCCGTCGGACTAAGATGCCCTTAAATCTGGGAGTAATCTGGGTCCTAAACTCCGTCTTTTTCAGGTCAAACGAACACTGCAGCATCACTAAGAGTTAAAAACTGTCTAAATTCTTTCATCTTTAATAAAACGATCAGCATTGCTGCTTTACCAGGTGTAACTATGAAGTTTAACTTCCAGGCATCCATGAAAACAAAATGTATTACATTTAACGGAGTTAGAAGCTAGCAGGAAGCTAGCGGAAGTTAGCTCGCTAGTTACCTAAGCATGATATTGCATGTTCTGACTGAGAGATTTCTGAAAAAAATCAAACGTACAGCTCTGCTATCACTTCCAACATAAATGAAGACAGGAAACTAAACAGCAGTGACGTTTGTAGGGTTACTGAAGTTGGGCTAGCTGGTATATAATGATGTGCTACGTGATCGCTAGCGACACAGCTATGTTAGCATAACATAAACAGTGAAGCTGGAGGACGAACACTAACACTTTTCCACTTATAAAAGTTAACGTTAAGGTTCCTCATGGTTAGAGACAAATGCAATCGCATGGCAGGATGCTGTAAAAGGACCAATCTTCAGTCAGGAGAACAACTGAGATAATCCATCCACAATACGAGGTTAGTCATTAATATACTGCAACAACATGGGAACAGAGCAGCTGCCAGAGAATTCAACATTAATGAATCAATGGTACAGAAGTGGAGGAAGCAAGAAGAATGAGTTTAATAAAGTTTGATTTATCTGACTGCTTTGTTTCGCTTAATGTGCCTTATAATCCCGTGCACCTTATGGTCCGAAAAATAGGTACTGCACACTGCAGTTTAATGTTGCAAAGCACCTCTTTTTAACTTCAGTGGATATTATACATGGTTATGCTCAGTATATGTCAGCCCATTTCTACTGGAAATGCCTTTTGGTTAAACTTTCAGCAAGGAATTTGCATTTGCACTGTTACATTTTTATAAAGCTTTAATGTACATAAAAACCAGCTTCTTGTTTAAGTGAAAATAAATGATAGTTGTCTTTTTGCGCTAGTAATGTTGTGGAGTTGTATTTTGTCACGCATCAATTATATCGTCAGTTATATCGTTATCGCAAATTTTCAAATAATTATCATGATAAATATTTTTGGCCATATCGCCCTGCTCTAGTGGAGATGAAATGATATCTGAACATGTAAAATAAACACTAGTCACACAGGCCTAGAGACTGATCAGTGACCCTTTGGCAACCACTGATCCCTACCAGTAGATCGGCCTATAACAACCACTTGCTAACTCGTCGGGGAAGATACGTTTTTCCCTAACAGCTACGTGGTTGCTGAGTGGTCTCCAGGCCTGTGTCCTAACGTGCTTCATCTTTACATTGAATATGTTATTTGGAAGTCTGCCCCGGGAGGAGGCCCCGGAGAAATCTTTCTCGGCTGGCCTGGGAACGCTTTGGTGTTCCCCTGGACAAGCTGGAGGAGGTGGCTGGGGAGAGGGAGGTCTGGGCTTCACTGATTGGGCTGCTGTGCCCGCGACCCGGCCCTGGATAAGCTGAAGAAAATGGATGGATGGGTGAATGGATGGATGTTATTTGGAAGTATTTAAGTGGGGCTGTCAACAGATTTAAAAAAAAAAACAACGAACGAATTAATCGCTCAATTTTCTGTAAGTCAAAGTGCTAGCAGCATCCCCGGCTAACGCATGCTTCGCGTCAATGTGATGTTTTAAGCTGGAAGAGCTTCGGTGAAAAGAAAATTCTTTGCACAATGTGCATAACACTCTACAGTATGTCAGTTGACTGTTCCCTCTTGTTATTTTTTTAATACTAAAATTTCCCATCGAGAAGGCCAATGTGCGTTTATCATCTCCCATGTTGAGTTGATTGGTTCAGCTGCCCGGCACTACCAGCTCAACTGCCCATTTGCGCATGTGCGAAGGTAACTCTACTTGGACAAACTGCCCGAAATGCGTTGACAGAAACATTTCAGGGATTTTGAGTCATTCTGCACTCCAGATGGGTTAATTGCATAAAATGTTTCAATTGTGTCGACCGTGATGGCTGATTAATTTGTGTTAACACATTAAATTTGACAGCACTATATTAAAGCAGAGTTGCAAATTCATGTTGGAGAATTGTACATCTTTTCTCTGTCAGGATACGTAAAAAACTGATCATTTGCGTAAGTCCAAAATATATTTCTTGTAAGTTTAGTATTTTCTTTCCCTACAAATCGGTATTGAGCCATGATTATGGTTTGATTGCGCACATTTATGTGACTAGGTCACATAGATGGTATGCTCAGAATATACACCAGAGAAAGGTTATTGGTGGCTCCAATATTTTTTGATAAAAATGCCTCAGTCAGTATAATGGCTCTCTCTCTCTCACCTCAGAGAGGGAAAAGGGGAAATTTGGAGCCTGGACTGTGAAATGAATACACTTTCTGTCATTTTCTGTGTGCAGTGGGCTAAAAATGTCTGTAATGACAAAACCACCACACTGGGCGTCAGAGTAAGAAAATTGTTGAATGTCAGCAATCTGAACTCATTCTTATATACATTATTGAAGCCAAACGCCCTTAGATATAATAAAATCTTCCACAGCCTTCTCTCTCTTCTTTAAAGTTTCTTTTTATATATACTTCTTCTTTTAAATCACTGTAATTTTGCAGCCTTTATGTGTTCCAAGGAAGGTCAACCATAGAATTACACCTACATCTAAAATACAAGGGGATTAGATATTATCTGGAGCAGTCTTCTCTTTTTTGTAAGACTTGAGCACTAATATCTCACTAATACTAACTATTAAGTATTTTACCTAGTCTGAGCTATCGTTAACAAAATAATATCTGCCCTTAAAATGTCCTCCACTTTCTTTCAGCAAAAAAGTAAACCACATATTTTCACTCAGTACATGTAAGACAAAAGTATTGTGTCTGGATTGTTTTTTCCTGGAAGTATTTCCAATGCTTTGCTATTCATGGCATTTTGCAGAGGCCATTCACAGGAAGAAGAGAAAAATTAGGTTGAAACTATACTCAACATAAAGTGCACCCATCCATCTATCTGCTTCAGACCACACAAGTGTATCGTTTGGGGTGTAATGCTGGGAAGAGGACACAAAACAGAGACCACAGCTCTTCCAAATGACCCCAAACTCATCTGCACTCAGTAGGGTCCCCAGCAGTACACCTACTAAGCTAATCAACTGAATAGCAGTCAAGATAGATTTATTAGTAAGATGCACTGCTCTGGTTCTGCACATTCTAATGAGTTTACTCCATATGTTTTAGTAGCCTGTTTCATGACTCAATGGTGGGTGCAGCATGTTGAACAGATCTGGCAATTGTCTGCTGGTTAATCTTAAAGTACAGCGGAACCCCGACTTATGAAATTAATTTGTTCCAGAGGGTCTTTCGTAAGTCAAAATTTTTGTCAGTCGAAGCACATTTTCCATCGTCTTTTGAGTGAGGCGATGCTGGCTGAAGACGAAGTTCTTGGTGGAGGCTGAAGAAAGCATATGCATGCATGCATACATACATACATACGTATGTGTACATGTTCATAACATTATGGAATTTAATTCTAAACATTAAAACCAAAACTTACATTTACGTTAATTAATGTACGTACACTGTGCAATGATATTTTTTAACATTTTTTTTAAACTCGCTTATATTTATGCCTTATGCCGGCCCCATTATGAATGAACGATAGGCTAATTGCAAACGAAAAGCACACGAAATGGCGCACTGCAACAACAATACGTCTTTCACGTGGAACAGTGAAACGCATTTCGCAAACAGATTTCGTTACACGGGCATTTTGTCGTACCACGGGCAAAAATATTGCCGTTAAGTGCCTTAAATGGGGTCTTCCACTGTATATTATCTCTTCTCTCCTTCTCACTGGTTTCATCTTGTGATGAAAACCTGGAGAGTCTTGATTGATAGACCCCAGCAGATGAGATGAAAAAGGGAGAATAAAAATATGCTGCATTGTTTTGAAATCATTTTTAAATGTTTGTAAATGTGGTGAGGTGAGCATTTCTGACTATGGCATCAGGTTTTAAGCATACTTCAAAGGCCTGTGTTCAGTGGAGCCAAACATTTAATCATCTGTAAACTAAATTCAAGTACCTTGAAAATGTATTCAACAGGCATATCATAAACTCTTGTAAGTCATGATCATGGCTGATAATTTTGATTGTAACAGAGAGCAGATGCCAAGTTAATGTTTTGACCAACTGGAGATAATTGATGTGAATTTTAGGAGCAGGACATCCGATTCCCCCTCTTCTGGTTTTAGGTCTATAAATGTCTCGACTCAGATATCAGTTGATACTAAACTTAATTTGGATCTCAGATACTCCTTTGCAACAATATCAGTACAAACTGTCCAGTCTTTGCCTCCTCGGTCCAACACCGCGCCGCTGCGAACAGACAAACATTTATCTATTAACAACTTACCCGATAGCCACATTAGCCAACATAGCAGCTGTTGGACTGTAGTTAGATAAAAGATGAATAATGCTTGCAGACTGAGTTAGGTATTTTGTTGTTTGTTATGTCCTTTGTTTATTAATAGGATTTAAAATATATTCTACCTTCATGATCTGTAATGAAGTGATCAAATTAATTTTTAACATGAATCAAATCTGAACTTAATTTTGAATACTTCTCTTTTCATGGTATTTTAAATGGTAGCGAGTATCTAGTATTTTCTTGGTTATTGGTATAGAGTTTGAAATTCTAGAATTATGACACCTTAACTCCTACCCGTTTCTTCTTTCTTTACTCCTGAACTAACAACTAATTTCAATGGTGACAGGTGCTCAATATTTTTAACCACACCAATTGTGAAATAATCAGCACATAGGAGTTAAAATATCACGCAAACATGTATTGTTGTAAGAATTGTCCCTTTGGTGAAAAATAATGAACACAATAAGCATGCATTTCTGCGTTGTAAAATGTAAGAATGAGCTGTCTATCTAAATGAATTCTGACATCGTCTACTAAACTAAAACTGGCACATACACTTGTTCTCCAATGCAATTTACAGCTGGTTTGGTACCATGACATCTGTGACTCCATCTACACCAATATTCTCTCACACTACTGAATACACCAACACTTTCTGCTCCACTGAGACAGCAGATGGATACAATCTGAAGAAGAGGAGACAGTTTGATAGTTTTCTCTATGGACAAGTGTGTGTGTGTGTGTGTGTGTGTGTGTGTGTGTGTGTGTGTGTGTGTGTGTGTGTGTGTGTGTGTGTGTGTGTGTGTGTGTGCAAGACTCCTACAGTATCAGTATCTTGAATAGTAGCTGAAAGAGTATTGTTTTCTTTATTACACTATAGTAATACAGTAATTATTCACATTTTCTTCATCTGTCAATGCACATTAATCTAATGACTAATACCATCTTTCAAATTCCATGTGATATATTGTAGTGACAGAATTGGGGCATTGTACATTTCTGACTGCAGTAAATTAAGACTGAGGGATGAAGACGTTTGTAAAGTCTCACTGTCATGTTTTTTTATTCTACGACTTCATTTAAAGTGACACTGGGTTTCTGTTTTCATTTTAAGATGAGATGATCTGACAAATAATGATGAGCAGCACCACCAGCAGTGAATCCTAAGGTTCCTCTCAGTCACATGGTATTTGACAGCAGCCTGTCAGCTGATATCCAAGCTAATAATGAATCATACTACATGCCACCTATATTGTTAGCAATTTTCTAATAGTATTAATAATGATAGTAGTAGTTAGTTCATGTTAATTATGTTCATCATGAATTAACTCTTAAGGTTGGTTCTATGAAGAGCTGTAGGACCTGCTGCTGCTGTTCATTGTTGTTCAGTTCATTGCTTGAGCAGCAGCTGTGATCTCCTGTATTATGCATTGAGTGATAGATATATGAGTTAAAGAGTTAAAGATATAGAAAACTGTCATGTCATCATACAGATAATGTTTTGGATGGCAGTCCAAGTAAAGATTGTTTTTTTGTTTTTTTTTCGTTGTCAGTATCTAACAAAACTTTGGATTTTCAATGAACTTACTCTGGTCACTGACATGGGAAAACTGATTAATTCATTAAAAGGTTTCATACAAAATATTAATATAGTTTGAGAGCCTGATTTACTATGCTACTATAGATTTTTGACCTAGACAGGTAAATGTCAACTACCTGAGCCTCACTCACAGTTTTACAGTATATGCAGTAAGGATACACTGAGAAGTTTGGTTAAACCTGTTACAGTAAGACAGACAAATAGAAAATAGTGGGTGTTTAATCTTGCCATCATATATTTCAATTCTCTCTTATAGCTCTACTCTCAGTCTGTCTACTGACAGAGCCAGGAAGCTGGAGTTGCTATTGGGTTATTTTTCATTGTGGCACAACTGCAGATATTATTTGTCATTTCTTTTGTAAAAGAGGCCTTTCTTTTTACATAAAGCAAGGTGCTTTATGTAAAAAATCTAAATATGTGTACTTTAGCAACATTAGAAATTTACACTAAGTGTATTGCATGATGCTAAAGAAAACTACCCATTTCAAGGACGTCTAAGGCATAATCATCTACAGTGGTGTCAAAAAGTGTTTGCCCCCTTCCGGATTTCATATTTTTTGTATGTTTGTCACACTTGTAACAAATGTTTCAGATCCTTAAACAAATTCACATATAAGACAAAGATAACACAAGTAAACATAAAATGCAGTTTCTAAATGAAGGGGTTTATTATTAAGGGAAAAAAAAATCCAAACCTACATGGCCCTGTGTGGGAAAAGTGATCATATATAAGCTGAAGCACACTTGAGTTCTGCAGCAGAATAATGATCCACTTCTTAATGGCTTAAGAAAAGCTAAAAACGTGGCTTAGTCAAAGTCCTGATCTGAACTCGATTGAGATGAGATGCTGCGGCATGACCTTAAAAAGGCGGTTCGTGCTCGACAACCCTACAGTGTGGCTGAATTACAACAATTATGCAAATATGAGTTGGCCAAAATTCCTCCACAGTGTTGTAAAAGACTCATTTCCAGTTATCGCAAACACTTGTAGGTTTGGAGTTTTTTCTCCCTAAATAACCAACACCTTCATTTATAAACTGCATTTTGTGTTTACTTGTGTTATCCTTGTCTAATTTTTTTTAAATTTATTTGATGATCCGAAACATTTAAGTGTGACAAACATACAAAAAAAAAGGAAATCAGGAAAGGGGCAAGCACTTATTCACACCACTGTAAATATACAGTGTGTATGTCTTATTTTTCTTCTGGAACTATACTGCTTTCCCCTTTTTTGTTGATGTTTTGCATGTGACCACAAACTATGTGGTGTTAACTTGTACATCATTTTGCATTTGTGACAATCATGGTGACAATATAGGATCAAGTGAATAAGGTCCCAGTTGCTCTGGCATAGAGACTGGTCTGTTAGCATCTCACAATCACTGTTGTGAAGGCTGCTGGAGGTTGATGGCAGTCGCTTGGAAAATGATTGCTAAAGCCACAGTCACACAGAAACTACAGACCAGTCAGTGAGCCTGCACTTCCGTTCACCAGCAACCACCTGTCATTAGGGAAAAATGTGTATTTCCCACCGCGTTGGCAAAACCTCCTTGTGATTGGTTTAGTTACTAGTATGTTGCTGCAGTTGTCATTTTTAGTTTGCAGTGAATACACTGGTCAGCTACTCTTCTTGCTTTAGTGAAATGGAAAAGCACAGTACAAACCACAAATGGAGACCATTTGCCTTCATAATAAAAACTGTCTTGTAAAATATTTTGGCTGTAGCACCAAGACACAACTTTTTCTCAATTTTTGGATTGCAGTGCACTTTTCAAGTTGTCCTACTGCTGGGCTAGTAGTTATCAATTATTTACATAAAAATCTACGGGCAACATTGGGAATCTGCTATCAACCAAAACACTCACTAGGAGGCTTTTGCTACAGCAACTTCTTTGCATCAAGTTTCACCCAATGAGAACCAGCAACCTCCAGTAACCACTAGAAGAGGAATACATGTTTTTTTCCCTTAGCAACTGGTGGTTGTATCACATCCAGTATGACATTTCCCAGGAGCGCTCTGATGCTAAGTTGCTCACCCCCCGTTGGATCTGCTCGGCCGACCACGAAGTCTACCCTGCGATTCCTGTGGCATGTTTTTCTGCTCGGGTTTGGATAACATCACTCCGACGCGGCGTTTGCCAAAGCAACCTAAGTGTCCTACGACGCACCACCCGTGGCGACTTAGCCCCTAGGATACGGATGGCATTGCTTAATGTCAGGTCGCTGGTCAATAAGACCTTTCTCTTAAATGACTTCCTCTCCACTAATGGGATTGATGCTTTATTCCTGACTGAAACCTGGATTCATCCTGGTGAGTTTATCCCTTTTACTGAACTTCTTCCATCGGACTGTGTCGCTTTTAGCTCACCAAGGCTTACTGACAGGGGTGGCGGCGTAGCCTCGGTCTTTAAAAATTCTTATGCAGTTCGGCAGCTACCCTCACCTACCTACTCTAGCTTTGAAGTCCAATTATTGGAGATGACTGCATCCACGACCACACTCTGCGTGGTGGTTTATCGACCGCCTAAATAAAGCAAATATTTTATCACGGACTTTGCTGATCTCCTAGGCTCCGTTCTTTTTAAGTATGGTTGTGTTCTCATTGTCGGTGATTTTAACATACACACTTGCTGTAAGGATGACCCATTTGCTAAAGACTTCCTTGCTTTAACGGACTCTTTTAACCTGGCTCAGTGGGTTAATGACCCAACGCATGTTAAAGGACATACTTTGGACTTGGTTTTCTCATATGATCTGGACATTTGTATCAAGGATATAAGTGACGCTGGGATCTCGGATCATTTCCCAGTTATATTTGATACTGGCTTATGCACTAATGAACTACATTCTGCGGCTCCCCTTCGCCCGCTACGTGTAATTAATGCAGAAGCGATGTCAAACTTCTCTGTCTTTCTTGGATTCTGCATCTGTCACTCTCGACTGTTGTTCTTTTCGCTCGGTTGATGACTGTGCTAATTCCTTGTTATCGCTATTTTCTTCAATCCTTGATACTGTTGCCCCCATTAAGATGAAGCGCCCTAGAACCTACTCTTAGTGTTGGCTTAATGACACTACGCGCGCTTTAAGTCGCATGTGTCGGCGCACTGAGAGAAGGTGGAAAAAAGATAAACTTCAGGTTTCTCATGACATGCTACGGACTAGCTGCTTAAAATTCCAAAGTACTGCTAAAACGGCCAAAGCCTCCTTCTTGTCCAAAATCATCCTGGCCAATGACCATAACCCCTGTACCTTATTTAAAAATTTTAACTCTGTGGTTAACCCTTCTCCGGACATGCCTTTAATTTATTCTCAGGCTCTTTGTGAGCGATTTCAAATTCACTTTTTAGAGAAGGTCTCATCTCTTAAGTCCTCCCTTCCCCCTGTTTTATATCCTCTCCCCATTCTTGAGTGCATTTCAACTTTCCACCAGTTTGAGCCTGTGTCACTTTTGACTCAAGCGGCTAGTTGTTCAAATGAATAACACCAATACTGTGCTTGACATTCTTCCATCTTGCTTAGCTAAGGACTGTTTTGATGTAATTGGACCTAGTATCCTATTTCTTATTAACTTTTCCTTGCTCTCAGGCTGTGTTCCTTTGGCCTTCTTAAAAAAAGAAACTCTGACTGTTATGACCTTTCAAACTACAGACCGATCTCTAAGCTTTCGTTCTTGTCCAAGATCCTGGAGAGACTAGGTAATTTGTTGTTTCCCAGCTCCAGGCGTAATTGGACACGAACAATATTGCTGAGAAATTTCAATCTGCCTTTAAGCCATTCCATAGCACTGAAATAGCGTTGCTTAGAGTTCTTAATGATATTCTTGCAATCACTGATACTGGACGCTCTATGGTCCTAGTTTTACTGGACCTCTCTTTGGCCTTTGATATGGTGGACCATAACATTTTATTACTAAGGCTTGAGCACACTGTGGGTATTAGAGGCACTGCCCTCGACTGGTTTAAATCATATCTCGCTGATAGATCCTTATCAGTTAACTTAGGCACCTTCTCCTCTTCCTCCGCTCCGGTCTGTTGTGGTGTGCCTCAAGGATCAGTTTTAGGCCCTATTCACTTCTCATTGTATTTGCTCCCTCTAGGCGCAATCTTTGAAAAATACAATATCGCCTTCCACTGTTACGCTGATGACATACAGATCTATTTTGAACTTACTGACGACCTTGCTGTGTCCCTACACTACTTTCAAGAATGCATGCGGGAGGTCAAAGAATGGTTCCTGAGTAATTCCCTCGTTTTAAACGATAAGAAGACTGAGATTGTGGTGTTCAACAGTAAAA
Source organism: Rhamphochromis sp. 'chilingali' (assembly GCF_963969265.1). Taxonomy (NCBI): domain Eukaryota; kingdom Metazoa; phylum Chordata; class Actinopteri; order Cichliformes; family Cichlidae; genus Rhamphochromis; species Rhamphochromis sp. 'chilingali'. The sequence continues at coordinate 29,855,225 of NC_137935.1, forward strand.
TCCCTCGTGCCCAACTCTGTGCTGCCCTGGGTCCCTTTGCTAGCTTTTCTTGTGACTATGTCAGTAACTTGGGTGTACTGCTGGATAGCTCGCTCAAACACGATAAGCAAATGTCTGCTGTAGTGATATCTAGCTTCCACCAACTGCGCCTTATCTCTAAGGCTAGGCATTATGTTCCGCATGAGGACCTGGAGAAGCTTATTCACGCTTTTGTGACCTCCAGGTTGCATTATTGTAATTCCTTGTATTACGGTCTTCCCTCTTCTCTTCTTCTTAGACTGCAAACAGTCCAAAATGCTCTTGACTGGTACCAGTCAAGAGCAGCCCGCCTCTTGACTGGTACCAGGAAATTTTGCCCTATTACTCCTGTTCTAGCTAGCTTGCATTGGCTGCCCATAAAGTACCGTATTCAATTTAAAATATTACTCCTTACATTCAAAACTATTAATAAATTAGCACCAATTTATTTTAGTGAACTCCTCAAATCACATACTCCTGCTAGAACACTCAGATCTGCCACTCAACTACTTCTGACGCAACCCAGATCTCGGCTGAAGTCCTGGGGTGACCGTGCGTTTGCTCTGGCTGCCCCGGTACTGTGGAATACCCTTCCTCTCGACCTCCGCGCATCTGATTCCATTGCACTGTTCAAATCACAACTAAAAACCCACTTATTCAATCTTGCCTTTCCCTCTAGTTAATATTTCTTTTATGATTTTGTATCATGCACTTTTATGCTCATTTAAATTCTTGTTTGCTCTCTACCTGTTGCTTTCCTATGTATCAGTGACAGCTACCTGCTTGCATACTTAGTACTTGCTTTGGTCCTATTTCTATTATCCTCCTCCTATTCTCTATCTTACTTGTTAAGCACCTTGGCATACCCTTGGTTTTTAAGTGTGCTTTATAAATAAAGTTTATTATTATTATTATTAATTTTTTTTTATTTTATTTTTGTAGTATTCGACTTAATCTCAGCAATGTTTAGTCTGTCAAAAATTTCGATTTATTTTAAACAGATCCCAGCTGGGTACGTGCTTTATCAGCACCCACTGTTTCATAGATCCCCACATTGATGATGCTCGTCAAGATCTTGGTTGATATTGTTAACAAAGTTGTGCCCCATCAATTCTGCAGTCTTTTCAGTCATTTTATGATGGTGCTGAACATCAGTTACTGAGTCAATTCAGTTTCGTCTTAGCCAGAAACTTTGTTTAATTACTAATCAGTACCCTTTAATTCCAGTCATTTATACAAAATAAAAAAGTTAGCATGTATCAAATTCATTTTACAAAACTTGTGTGCCATTCATATACTGTACCAACCATTTAGCTTGTATTATCTACATGCAAAATTAGAACAAGAAAATACAACAAAGAACAAGAAAAAAAAAACTAACCACTAAAACATTAATATGCTAAATGTTTTATTCAATAAGTAAGAAAAAAAATGAAGCGTCATCTTTGTCCTGCAGCTCATTTCAAAGTCCCTTTCATGGGTTGTTGTTGCCCTCTGTAGATTTCTGGGTAGGGAGAGGTACTCAAGGCTTTTTGAATTAGATTTTTCTAATTCTAATAGTCTGGTGGGTATTTTCAGTTAGGCCCCTTTGTAGAGTTAAAGTGATGCTTTGCTGCCATAAATGACAACTGGGACTGTAGCCAATGTCATTAAGGCCAACTGGCAAGCACCATCAGTCAACCACCCCCTCTTTCCTAAAAGGCTTTTTATCTCCAAACACAGAAGTTTTATTCCGCTTCTCACCCACTCATGTGCCCAAGGTATACCCGATTATGCTCCCACTCTTCCAGTTTATGCCTTTGGAGACAATACATTGGATCCCGCCATACATCATACTGATAAGACATCAAAACAACGTTGATTACTTACAACCCAATTTCCAAAAAGTTGGGACGCTGCGTAATGTGTAAATAAAAACAGAAAACAATCATTTACAAATCCCACAAATCGATATTTGTGTTCACAGCAGAACACAGAAAATACTGTGTGTCAGATGTTTAAACTGCGACATTTTATTATTTCATGAAAAATATTAGCTCATTTTGAATTTCATGGCAGCAACACGTCTCAGTAAAACACAGGCTTGTGTTTTATTTTACAGAAACAGATTTTTTTAATACCCCATCTTTAATATCATTCTTACATTATGAGAAAAAAAATATATAATGCATATGCAGAATGGTGGATGAAACCTTTTATCCATGATAAATGTCAGGCCATTCAGGCTCAGAGACAGATATTAATCTCAGCACCGAGCTTCATCACATCAAGTTTAAGTGGAAGAAGAGCAGCAGATCAGAGAGATGTGGTGAGATCACTGCTGCAGGGGCTAGGGATGAACAAAATCATTGCTTTGCCAATGTGATAATGTAAAGAACGCAAACTGAGCTGACTGGACTTTCTCATGAGATTACAACAGATCAAAGATAGATAGGGAAAAGAGAATGAGGCTGTCAGGGGCAATAATGCTTCATTTTTTTTAAGTAGCGTTATGGCTTGAAGTGTGTTCACCATGTGAATTCAGGGGTTTCTGTTAGAAATGTAAGGTAAAGTATCCTTTAATGTAAAACTGGTACAAGAATGGTGTATGTGCGTGTTTTGTCCATGTCTTTTAAAGTTTGTCTACTTATGCCATGTTGCTGCCCAGCACAGTGGCTTTCACATTTGCCTAGCACAGGGGTCGGCAACCTGCGGCTCCGGAGCCGCATGCGGCTCTTTTGTCCTTATACTGCGGCTCCGGGTGGTTTGGAAAAATAAATTAGAAGTATTTAGCTGAAGTGTATTTTATTTGTGTTTAGTTCTTTTTTTAACTTGTAGTTCTAAATTGGAAGATTATTGTGATTTTGAAATATAAAAATAAAATTATATCTTATTATTTTTTCATCGCTCAAAATAAGCATCACACTCGCGGAAGCCGGTGTACCCGCCGAAACGCCGTGCATTTATCGAGACTTTCAAACCCAGGTAGGCCAGTTATGGATCTTCGGATCGACATTATGTCGGCAGCTGTTCTCCACCGTGAACTATGTTAAAAACAAACACCGCTCACGCCCCACAGATGACAGCTTACAGTCCTGCGTAAAGATGAAAGCCCCGATTTGCAGACGCTGTGCGCAGAGGTTCGGGACCATAAGTCTTATTGTAAACGTATCACGGCAGACCCGATGATGTTTCCATGAACATGCTTTTCAGCATCTCTTTATTGACCACTTTTCACACACGGTTGGTGACACATACAGCCGGCTCTAGCTTTTCAGCTCACAGCCCGACACATACCAACACAACAGCAGAGAGAGCACAGACTTTAAGGCGGCAAGGCGTGATTGTGGGTCCCGCTTAGGTGCGTCCGACTCCCCTGCAGCGGCGCTGCAGACCACGCCCCGCCATACACATTAACCAGGTAAAATACATATTTAGGCAGAATTTTAAAAATATCTTCTTTTTTTTTTTTTAGCAGCATAGTGCTTTTTTTCCAATTACTTTTTAAAAGTCAGGTCAAGGCTCCAAAAGCCCAAAGGCGATATAAAGGGGGCGGCTCACAGCAGTTTTTGTTTGCTACATGGATCATTTTAGTTCAGCTGGGTGTCTTTCCTTTTGTTATATTTCTTTAAGAGTTCAAAATGTGTTAATTACATAAATAAAATGTAATTTTCTCTGTAGCACTTCATGGATTTCATAAGCGACACACTTTAGTTGCTCTGTGGATTCTCTTAAAAAGCAGTTAAAAACTTTTCTGTTCAGACAAACCTTTTGTTGATCTACGTATTTTATATTCTTTACATTATTTACATTTGATCTTTTACATTGTGCATAATGTCTATTGATTGTATTGTTTATTGTAATATTTGTGTACAGCGCTTTGTGACTGCCTGTCTGTGAAAAGCGCTTAATAAATAAATTTTACTTACTTACTTTAGTTGTTCACACAAAGCATAAAGGTAAAAAAAACAATATATACAGTGTTACCTTCATTTTAGATTTCAAAAAGTATTTGCGGCTCCCAGTGTTTTCTTTTGCGTGGAAACTGGGTCCAAGTGGCTCTTTGGGTGTAAAAGGTTGCAGACCCCTGGCCTAGCAAGTCAAAGGTTCAATTCTAAAAGAGCTTTTGGCAAATACCTCTCCCAAATCAAAACGTGGAACTACCTGCTGTGGGGACACATTGCGGCATGCGAGTAGCCAAATGTAGTTTTATTCATGACTTGACATTTGAATCATGTGAGCATTTCACCAAATTTCTATTTATGTATCACTACCACTGCTACTAAAATTACATTAAAAACATATGGAGATCAGATGGAGAAGTCAACAACAAATTTTCTATTGATGGAAGGCTTTCTTCAGCAGAATTGATTTACTATTGTGGACAAAGAGGAGAGTTGGAACAGTTCTCTGTTGCAGTTCACCAGCTTTACAACTCCTACCCCACTGTCACCTACCAGCAGGAATAGTTTCCATTTGTCTGATACAGAAAACACTGCAGTGGATTTGTCAGCATGGTGCAGCACAGTGGTAGTTTGACAGATCTTTGTAGTGAAGATGGAGTTCATTATAACAAGGCAGATACAGTACTGTGGTTAAAACGAAAAGAAAAAAAAATACAGTGCTGAGCAAAAGAGTCACCTCTCAATTCTTATTATTTTCCTTCCAAACTTATACTTTCTTGTAATCTTTTAAAAGTGATATTAAGCAATAGCTCTTGATGCTTTCATAATTCCAGCTCATCTCACCAAAATTGATGGAAATAATAAAAGCATACATGGATAGAAGAATGCGCAATGGAGCACTGTCATGGATTGGCCTTTGTAGAGCCCCAGAAAGAACATTTCATAATACACTTCATGCTGTGTCATTCAAAGTATAGATTTTAAAACTTAGATTTAGGATATATGATCAAATTGTGCTATTATTACAGTGTGGTAGTCTCTCAGAATAATTCCAGTTTGGAATGTGCATTTCCAGTCACCAGAACACCACAGCAACATTTTACTATAAGGAAATATGTTTATATATGCTTGTATAGAGAAAGTTGTTTTAAGAGGGAAGGCTCAAACAAAAGGGAAAATCGCCTTCACACTGTAAACGTTTCTCAAAGTCTTCTCTGGAGACTGACCATCATTTAAAAAAAAAAAATATATATATATACTCTTAGACTGCAATTACTGAAGTGGTTGCGCCCTCTGAGACACAACTGCAGTGAGATCTGAAACTGCAGCAGAAATTGGTATGTTTTCCTTTCATCAAACAGAATTATTATATTGGGTCAATGGCTCAAATCATGATGATGTCAATATTAACTATAGATTAAGTATTTTCATGCTTTTAAAGTGTAAAGTATGCAAAAAATAAAATTAATTAAGAGAAATGCATAGTTAAACTTGATCAATTCGAGTTATCCACAGGTGAAAAAAGGACTAAATAAAAACAATTAAACAAAACAGTTAGGTGCTTACTTGATTTTTTATGGCTTTTTTGCCTTGATTCAATAGTGACAGTGAAGACAGAGAGGAAAGCAGGGAGAGAAAGACAGGGGGCGGCATGTAGCAAACGGGCGTGGGTTGGACTCAAACCCGGGCTGTGTGGCATGTAGTTGCCGCTCAAACTGGCGCTAACATGACTGTAACTAAAAACAGCTGAAAGGTACTCTTGGGGTGCTTTGAGGCTTTATGGAAGTTGGAGTCTGAAGATTCTTAATATCAAATTCTAAACATGAGAGGAATGCAGATTTACCCACATGCTGTGCTTAAATTCACTGCTGATGAGAGGTATAATGGCATCCAACCGTCTGCCTCTGTGGTTTCAAAAAATTGATACCTTCTTTGTTTAGTAGTCTACTCTGATAGGTGATAGGAAGTTAGAACGTGTTTTCTTAAGGTATGAAGAACATCTTGCGTTAAGAAGTCTTATCAGAATTTCTTCTGGGCTCTGCCATGATTTCCTAGTCCATAGGTCCACTGATTTTTTTACACTGGCAAGTAGGCAATGGTTTACAAAGCACAGGATCCATACCCGGCCAGCCTGTCAGATATTTTGCAGCGATACTGATACTGAAGCCTAACCCAACATCCTTGAGCTATACCATTATTACAACTTCATAGAAATGTATTTTACTTTCCCATGGCCTTGTAATTTTCTGATCTTTTTAAAATACTTATAATAAAATAATTCAACTGTTAAAATGTACATTTCTGTGGTACCATCAAGTCAGAGTAGCCTGTCCTCACACTTTTAAGAACAAACACACTCTGGTTTTTCCTTTGCATGGATGGCTTTGATCTGAAAATCATTTTTTAAGGTAGAGATGCTTATAAAGACTCTGGAGGCTTTATGTGTGTTGATGATATCTCCACTTTTTCCTCTAGCAGTCTTACTGTCAGTTAATGTGAGTGGAGTACCAATGCATGGTGTTTGATCTTGGATTTTCATCTCTCTCTTCCTTGCTTGTCTGCATATCAAAGCTCCCAGGCAAGGCCCTGCTTGCTCTTCCACTCTTCGTATATTCTTCTGACCAGCTACTGTGTATCTGAGAGGAACTGTGGAGCTTCAATTTAATTTACTCTACTCTTGGCTTGACTCAGGTAACCCTGTCAGAGGCAGAGTAAACAGGTCCTGTAGTCATCATTGGAGTTTTCTGAATTCCTTCTCTGATTTACTGTATTTACATTTATATACGATGCTGTGAAACAATATTTGCTTCCCTCCTGGTTTCTTAATTTTTTGCATATTTGTCACACTTAAATGTTTCATCATTAAACAAATTTTAACATTAGTTTCTACTGCTTATCAGGATTACAGTCCTGCAAGATGATGCAAGGCTAACACAGAGATACAGACAACCATTCACCATCACTTCAATTTTGAATCACCAATTAACCTAAATCCACTAATTACATGTCTTTGGACTGAGAGGAAGCCGGAGAGAACCCACGCAAACATGAAAAGAACATGCAAACTCCACAGAGGAAGTCCCCAGCCCGTGATGACTTGAACCAAAAATCTGGATTCAGATATAAGATGATAAGATTACTTTTTATTGTCATTGCACAGTCATGCCTATGAAATTGGAAACTGTTCCACATCAGCTATCATCAGTCCACAAGAGGTCTTGCTACTGATTTTCATTCCAGGTGGCTTCTTGATGTTAATTCGTATGTCCTGGATATTTTGATATTTCTCAGTGTTCATCTGCTGTAGGTAGATTTTTGGGCTTGTCCCAAAACAGCTTCCTTATTTTTTTTTAAGGACACATTGCACACCACACCATATGATACATTTTTGGCCATATCTCTTTGAGACTCCCCTTGTTGGTGCAAAAATACCATTTTATGTCTGTCAAACTGTGCGATCTTTGGCAATTTTCCAGATTCTACTAAAGAAGTGCGAACAAATGATGTGCTTTTGTGACAGGCTGTTGGTAACAAAGAGCCTAAAGATACAATTTAAAACTGGTTTATTGCTGAATTGTCTGTTGTGTTTTAGATGTAACACTGGTTCATTGCTGTGTCATGGTTATTGGCTCATTGGAAGCCAAATAAAAAGAAGAGAGGGGTGGCTGCAATTCTGCTTTCGTGTGTAGCCTCAGTCCACATTCCTCTCACATTATACTGCAAGATTTTTAACATTGTTTTCATGTTGTGTCCAGCTGTGTTTCTTTGCTGTAGTGTCTCAGTTCTAGCTACTTCTGGCTGGTTCTCAACTCCCTCCTTCAATACAAGGCCATATTTTCTTGCCCATGTCAGCGGGACAAATCTGAGTGAAAATACTGTTCAGCACACTGCATAATGACACCCTGCTGATAGATTATTCTGTGACTATAATATGAATAAAGAGATGACAAGGGTATAGTAACTTTTTGCAATATGTGAGAGTAAGACACAGTACAGAGACACAGCACTAGTTTTTGTGTCAGTTAGGTGTTAGATGTCACAAAGACTTCAACAAGAGTTGAATGATCCAGGAGAATGTACTCTGTATGATTACTAAAATTGGGAAAATGACATAACATTATTTAAAGTTGTCCATTTGTTTTTTCTGTATAGAGACCACTACTTCAGGACAAACTGTTAAAACTCAAGTGGTGGAGGAAGAAAAATGAAAGGAAGAACTAATAATATTGCTACTGAACATAGGAAGAAAATCTTAAATATACGTTACAGGAGAAAAAAACTGTTTTTACTCCCACAATCAGTCTTGTCTTCACTTTACTATTGAAAAGTGAATTATTTCTGTTCAGTCCTCTTCTGGGAGAAACCCTTTTTTGTGACAGATATTGACAGAAGATCAGAACAAAACTCTGAGGAGAGGAAACCATACAGACAAGATCCTCACTTGAGCCTTTGTTTTTCTCTCTTCACACAGAGATATGTAACAAGCAAATATGGCTGAGGTGGTTTGACTGACAGGAGCAACTTTAGAAATGCTGAGGACTCAATCAACTTCAAAATATGATCAGTTGCTAAAGTGTGACAGCATTTTCTCCTGGTGGTAAGGAGGTATTATGATGAATTTAAAAACCAGATGTATATTTATATAATATCTTTTACTGGTGGCAACAGAAGGAAGAACACAGCAGAGGTTTAAGATCCTACTACATTAAATGTCAGTTAGTAACAAAATAGAGCAAACAAAAAGGGGTCCAGTGTGAATTACAGCATTTCTCAATCAAAGACTAGATTGTCTAATGTTACATTTCAGCATGTCTAGGCTTAATTTTGGTGTTTGGTATTACTTTATCTTCATTCATCTTAATGTTTGCTTCCGTTTAACAAAACCAATTACTTCTGCTTAGGTCTGCCATAATTTTTCATCCATTGCTGATTCTACGAGGACATTATGTCCTTAAAATTCACAGCTACTGAAGCATGCCTGGTGCTGTCGTGGTGTATTTGCTAGTAGTGCATGGTCATCAAAAATAAAATAGGCTGTGGTGAATAATTTTCTCTCATCATTTTTAATTTACATTATTTAGCAGGCTATATATGATAGTGTGCCCATATCCACTTTTTAATCAATTGATTTAAAGTGCTGTCTTACAAAGACAATCACAATGACTCTGTGACAGTAGTTTTTATTAATGTAAAACCTGTTTACCTTCATCTCAACACATTTTGGTGTGAAGTGAACCCATCATAGTCAAATGATTAATGTGTAACCATGATACACTGTGTTTGTTCTCTTCTGTGCAGTGTACACCCAGTGTGCTCCACTATGGCAAGTTTTCAGTGTTAAAGAATTATTACATTTAAAAAAAAATCACTTTAGCTTTGTCCTCTTTCTTTTTTCTGGCCTACTAGAAATCTTCAGAGTTGATTTTTTATCTCCCTTTGTTCATTTTTTATTCTCAGTCTCTGCTGTAAGGTCCTCTTGACATGTTCCCCATTTCTTTGCATTTAATCAGTTAAAAAATTGAAACAGAAAAGTCAATATGCACTCACAGGTAGGCCCACAATCTATAATACACATATTAGATGTAATTTAAAAAAAATCAAATAAAAGTTATTTTAGTTTAGCGTGTTTGCCATGCACTCTTCTTTTTCTTTCTCCTTCACACCACCTGCAATTTTTCCATTATATCTGAAACTTGGTGGAAAATGCAATGCTGTCTTTTTTTGTCCCAGTTTTTCTGTCTACATCAAACTACTTTTCTCTTGCGTTTCTTTTGATAACAGCATCTCTAGTTAAAGGCCAGTCTGTTCATCCTAATGTAAAAAAGGTTTATGTCGCACCCACTACATGGCTCAATCTTTCTGTTCTTAGATGAAGAACTGCTGCTTGTGTTACTTTACCATAAAGCTTTTGTATATTTGTATTACTAGCACATGCTCATGCTCTAGTATTGCCTTGCTTATTCACACTGTTGGTTGTGAAATTAAAATAATGCTTTTATCACATGTTTTAGGTACATTAATTAAAAAAGGGTTATTTTAACTCATTGTTAGGTGGTTACTAGGCAACATATTGATGATCAAATATCATTAGATATTTCACCTTTTGTGGATATTAATTAGTGTTAATTAATTAGTATTAATTAGGTGTTATTGTTGTGACATAAAACTGTTATGATGCTTTTATCAAGTGTCATATGTGCTTGAATGCTAAAAACAGCATTGCTAGGCAACATGATGACAATCATATTAAATGATATAGATAAGACCCTTCAGGGGTCTAAGATATACCTGTGTGCCAAGTTTGGTTACTCTGCTCCTGGTTGTGTAAGAGTTGGTGGCCAAAGAAACAAACATGCGCAGATTTTAAGTACTGTAGATTTTGGTTGTGGGGGTTGATTCCTGTTCTATGTTGCACTCCATTGAGTCATGCAAACTAGAGCAGTCAGGGATTAAATGATGAACCTTATTAGCAGAAGACCTGCTCTACCTTCTGAGTGACAACCAGAATGGGGATTTGTCCCCTTGGAGTTGATCGTGTGAATTGTTGACCCACTGTTAATCCTGTGAGAATTAGGATTAAGGTAAGAAAAATGGTTTTGGCCTTAACATCACTGGGAACATTTCACTTTACTTTATTGTGTGAACTATTGAGGTCACCTGAGGCAAGGGGGTGAGGGGGTGAGGTTGAGACGCTTGGGAAGGGATTGCAGGTGGCTGATAGCCGGTGTTGTAAGCCCTCATCTCTGTTCAACAGTGGTTGTTCACAGTGAACAGTTGATCCGCTTTCAAACCATCTGTTTTCTCAGTGAAGACAGGCGACCCTAAATAAGTCCAGTTGCCTTCTTTTAAGCACTTAAGGCCAGTGACTTGAACCTGTTCTGTATTTGTCCATACAATATTGTTAAGTAGCCTTTACAATTGGTGTCTGTGCCTGAAATGAGTTTCTAGAACATAACTGCTAGGCAGAATTTTGTTAAGTCACAATGTTTTAAACTAAAGCAATATAGTTTGGGGGCTTGGTCAGACATAGAACCAAAAACCTAATATGACCACTATAAATGCACTGCATGTCCTGTATGGCGATTAAATAACCTGACAGGACTTTGACCATTCCAGTCTGGCCTTCATGATAGTGGTCCGTAGGTCTGTTCTTCTGTAAAAGGCCTATGACAGCCTGCTCGGAGTTTGCCACAAGGCACCTATAAAGACTCTCAATGACTCGTAAACTGTGAGAAGCTAAGTCTTCTGTGTTGAGTAGTGAGGTTCACCTCATTAATATGATCCCTGCAGTCAAACATTAGGGGTGGCAGCATCAGGCTGTCAGGCTTTTTTGGATGCTTTTGTTTTGTTTTTGTTTTTTGTTTTTGTTTTTTACAAAAAAGGGATTGGAAGACTATCCCTTATTGTAGAAGGAAACTTGCATGCAGAAACATTGAGCAAGTGGAAACCTTTTCCACCGTACTCAGGATTTGAGGCAAGCATTTTACAATTCAACCAGAAAATGATCCAATGCATACTGCAAATAAGTGGCTTTGGCCACACTCTGGAAAAGTCCTTGAGTGGCCCAGCCAGAGCTGAACTCGATAGATCACCTCTGGGGAGATCTTAAATTGTCTGGGCAGTGACACTGTCCTAACTGGTTGAGGTTGAATGCGTCTTCCAAGCAGTAATTAAGAAAGTTAGAAAAGAAGCCAGGACAAATTAAGGCTGTCATTGCTTCTGTTAATATTTAAAAGGCCTGTACTTGGTAAAAAATGATAAGTGAGTATTTTGATTTTAATTAATTTGTGCTGAACATGTGTTTCTTTATAATCGTGATGCTTTGATGAAACATCTATTTTTGAAGGATTACAAGCTATGAAGCACTACAAAACTATGCACATGCAAAAATTAGTATTTTAATTCCATTTCTTCCCCCTTTTCTCTTTTCTTATTGCTCCATCTGGAATCTTCTGGCATCAATCCTGAAATGCAGGTAAAACATGTGCCATTCGTCTCCTAGTGATGAAGTGTGAAAGATTATATGCAAGTCTGTGTGCATGCTGTGTGCCATGGTGTAGTCAAAGTATATTTGGTGTATTTTCTGGATCGGTTCTTGATATCACACTCACATAAGCTCTGAAGTTTCACAATTTGTGTTCATGTGGATGTTGTGAACCATCATTAATCCATGATGATTTCTACACATTGGTTGGTAGTTTGGCTCTAATGAAAGAGAATTTTACTGAGGCTTTGTTGGAGCAATAATCTACATGTTAACAGGCAGCTACTTCTTCAGCTCATGACACAAACAGTAAATAATTACTTATTAAAAGAAGTAAAATTGCTTGAAGACTGCATGCAGCACAGACATTCAAACTCGCTGGAGAATCTTTGGGATTCAGTCAGTGTTTCCCCAGCAGACACGCTGCAGCATCAAGAAAATGTCAATCTACAGATACACAGATGCCTATAACCTCTGCTCTTAAGTAAAACAAACCCTCCATGCCTCTGTTGTCCTCAGCTTATGTTGAGAAGAAGCAAATGCAGTCTGCTGTCCCGACGTGTCAGTGAAGTGCTGATGCGGGCATTGTCATTGATGCTAAGACGCACAGGTTAATCAACAGGATTTAAACCTGAGACAGAGACCATAGTTTGGGGATTTTACTTCCTCTTGCTGATTCTTATCTCTGTCTAAAGCTGCTGTGACTCGTAAACTAACTTCCGTGGTGAAACAACTGCCTAGGAGACAAACACACCAATCTTTTGTTAAAGTGGTATGCCAGTGCTTCAGCCTGAGCCTGTTTCCAGATGTAATCAGGTTGCACTATTAGCACTGTCTACATATAGAAAAGCTTTAAACCTGCAAGCACATGAATGACTTCTTAACCCATCCAATCTCTTCTTCTCTTTAGAGAAATCACTGCAGTCCCTGCATGCTTACTCCCTGATGAAATGCTGTGGACACTGTATTGAATTCAGCCTCATCAGACTTGTTACTTTCAGCAAGCCAGAGAAAGCACATGTTGGGTTTGACTCCCACGTGCAAAGAAATACAATCTAAGCATTGTAGTGGAAAAACCCAAACTAATTAGGAGGCACTACAGTGAGCAAATGATTTCCCCCCAAAGTATTAACTGTCAATAACATATTAGGTATGTAATTAATAAATATTTTGCCCTATTTGAGGCCTCATGAGTTTGACACCCAGATCACCATAACTTAATTAAAAAAATTTTTTTTCCTAATTATCAAATTGATGGTGAAACTGCATTCTGGGCAGTATCTTTGCTGTTCCTAGGACTGCGCTTGTCTGGACAGAGATTTTGGATATTGTTCCTGGGATATGCTGGAGCCACTCTGGGGCTCCGATTACCACGGGGACCACTGTCTTCAGCCTCCACATCTTCTCGAGCTCTTCTCTCAGCCCTTGGTATTTCTTGAGCTGCTCGTATTACTTCTTCCTGTTGCTATCGCTTGGTATAACTACATTACACTATGACTTTCTTCCTCTGCTTGTTCACCACTACTATGTGCGGTTGGTTATCAATCAATCAATGACCAGTTTGCCCCTCTACATCTAGGTCTTGCAGGATCTTAGCTCAGTCATCCTCAACCACCCTAGGGGTAGAATCTCATTTTGACATTGGAACCTTCAGCCCAAACTTAGCACAGATTCCTGTATATTATCCCAGCTACTTATATTATGGCGTTCCATGTATGCCCTGCTTGCTAGCATCTTGCAATCTTCAAAGCTTGTCCCTGGTGTCTTGGCTGGTGTGTTAGACCTCAGACTCAATTGACCTTGTGCTTAGATCTTGTTCCTGTGCTGCCATGATGTTTTTTTTTAACCTTTTCTAATTGGTGCACTGTCATGTTTAACCACAATTTACACATGAAGTAAATTCTGATGGTAGTTTTAAAAGCCTTATTGAAAAGGTGGAATAAGAAGTGCAATTGGAGAATGTATTTATTACTGGAGCAGGGATGGAGTTTCTGTTGGAGAGGAGCGCAAATATTAACAGTTGCTGCCGTGATACTGGTAAGGTTTTGTAAGTTTGTAAAATGTTTCTCAGACCTTATTTTGTGTTTTGTTGAATTGTCGATTTTGATGGGCAGTGGGGAAGCAGTAGGGTTTTCAGTGAAGGAACAAGGGATTCGGTAGCGAGGGGGCAGGCTAGTGAGTAGTACATAAGATCTTGGATTTTCAGTTGTTGCAACTGAATATTTAACCTAGGTAAGTTGAGGCAGGCAGTACTTGCTAAACTCATCTGACTTTTTGCAGGTCAGACAACTCAGAAGAGTCTCAAGGACTTCGGCCAGGCAACTAGAGAACAAACGAGCAAGCAGTTGCTCAGTGAGAAACTTGAAAGCAGCAAATGTGATGAGGGAGGCCTATTTAGCACCATGATGGTGACAATGATCCAGCAGAGAGTAGCAGCACCACCCGGGCCTTAAATACCACGAGCAGATTAGATAATAAATAGCAGAGTAGGGAGAGAAAGCCCCGAAAAGGAAAACTCTGTGTGGGGAAAAAGCCCCGACCCATTTCTTCTCCACTTGAGATTGAGACAGAAAGAAAGAGAGAGAAAAACAGGGAAAAGACCCCGAGCCTGCCTGGACCATAACATGCAGTGCAATTTGTATCTTTTAAACTACGAAGCATCCATTATCTTTAGTGGACCATCAAACTGCCACCTTTCAGTGACACGGTTTTACTCAGATTCTACAATCTCTCAGTGTACTGTTTGCATGCATCAGTGTCTACAGATTTTATAGATTTTTTTGGATGTTCAGTGTTTCATTGAAGCCATGAAATGCATGAAGCATAAAGTCAGAGTATATGGAGTATAGAGTTAGAGGTCACTTTTTTTTGCTTTGTATTGGGTTTACTGCTCTACACTCATCATTTCTGAATGCTGTAGTACGAGGGCCAGAGGTGATTTGTGCTGCTTCACAGATTCTTGTAATAAGCGTCTGAGCAGAGCACAAGGCTGTTTAAGTGTCCTTGGTTATCTGAACATCCTCATTCCAAAGCAGCTTTAGCTGTGTCTCTGCATGATGGTAACATGCTGCTGGTAATATTTTGTATTGTTAAAGACAATTATTCATATTTCACTGTCCACCTATAAACAGTGATGCTGCTGCTGCCCTGCTGACTGTGACTGTAAAGGAGAGGCAGTCTGCAGGATAGTACAGTATAATGGATCAAAATGTGAGTGATGGGAACTTGATGCCAGATTGAGAACACGGAGGAAAGGGCAGGAAAGAGAAAATGGCCTGTCAGTGGAAAAGAAGGAATTGGTTATAAATTTAAAATGTTTGAGACTCACAGAAAATAGATGTCTTTTTCATCCACTCTACATTCAGTATTTTTTCATGTGCTGAGCACCTTTTCTTTTGCTGCTTCCTGCAGAAGCTGTTGAGAAACAGGTTTCTGTTAATGTTACCGTGAGACTGACAATATAGAACAGACAAGATCACAGCCAGAGCAGCGATGGCACTACTGGTAATCAGAGACTTAAAAGGGCTTCATGGGAAAAAATAAATACATCACTGTTTCTGCTCATGTTCACATGCACAAACATCTGCAGACACAGTGTACTCAGGAATTGTTGTTTTTTTTCCCCTCTGCCTTTACAAAACATTTGTTGTGTAGTTTATTACCTCACTTGTGTATTCTTGTCTCTTGCTGTGGGTTTAGCAGGATTACAAATCACTTGGGTTTTTTGGATTTTTGTCAGTGTTGTCTGCAGTCAAAGTGAAAGAGTGAGCCACGCTGACTTACACAGATGGACAAAAAAATGTTAGATTGGGTGTCATCCATTGTGGGTTATAACTATGTTATTGTTAATTAACTCAGGCAACATGCAGGGATGAACTTGAGTGTGAACTTAATGAGAATGGAGATTAATTTGAGGAGATAAACATATGGAGGTTCTTCAGTGAAGAGCTCCCTCGTTCTCAACTTTCATCTAATGCCACTTCAGTTTCTGATATTGGCTGACATTGCATTAGCTTACAGGTAGAATTAGTAATGTTTCCCTTAAAATAAACCATCTAACTTATATCTGCATATAAACAACAAACCTACAGTATCCTGAGTGTTTACAGACTAGTCAAACCCGACACAGTGCTTTCAACTATGCAAGTTTCATTTGACTGTTTTCACCTTCTTAAGGCATTTTAAAACCTACACAGGTTTTTCTGTTTTTATATTCTGTGTTAAGGACATTGAATTTGCATATACTGAAATGCGCTATATAAATAAAACTTCCATTGTCTAGAGAAAAAAATATGTATGCTTGCGTTTTTCTTTTCTTTTATGTAATTGGCTTTCAGATTTGACTTGTCAAGCAAAAACAAAAAGAAAAGGTAAAGTGGGCTTTTTATGTTTGGATTAGTATACATGTACTTTTGAGACATGATGTGATATATTTGCTCTTATTTATTGTCTGCAATCCTTTAAAGTGTTTTTGCTTTTTCTATTTAGCCCATATGGAGAACTGTGTGTTAGTCCAAATCACTACCAGCTACTGCAGAAAGCAGAAAGGATGTGACAATTTGTGTGATGAATTATATGCCCATTACTCTTATCAAAGGCTGAGCTGTGAAGGCACGAATCCATTGACTATGAGCACAGCTGATGCTCGGGGAAGATGACTGTTATTGCTGTGGATGTTTGGCTGAATTTACGATGCCTCAGATTTGTCTAGCTGCAATTTACCTTCTCTTTACTGCTTCTGTAAGCATTAGTCAAGAAAGCATCAATGGGCTGCACAGGATTTGAATAAAGCTGCGTCTGTCGTATATGACAAACATTACTAATGCAAAGCTTATGCAGCACTTCATAGTGGTGACAGAGAAGAAGCAGCCACTGTGTGTTGTACTTATTATAAACACATGTGTCACAGCTGGAAATGTTACAGTGCAGTTATGATGACTAAAGCAGCAGCCACGGTAAATACTGTCTGTCACCGCACGGGTGCCGTCACAATCTAGGAAACATCAGCTGGATGTTTACTAGCTCTGGTGTCTTGCTTCAGGGAAGAACAGCAGGAGTGTCAGCAATAAATCATCTTTAAAACAAGAGATCAAAAATAAGCCCTACCTGCCCTTGTTGCTTTGCACTGCTGACTTTGGAGTTGAATTAAGAAGCAAACGGGAGGTCACATCGTCGGCTACTAAACATTAATGATATATTATTATTAAAACAGGGGAACACAAACAAAGTCATCATTCACTCCATTAAATGATCTATTTATCACAGCATGATGGAACATGCTCATTTGTCTTCGCCAGACAATGCTTCACGGGAGTCCTCAAACTCAGACAATCAACAACTGCAGTGTGTTTTTTTTTTCTTTTTGTATGTGCACAAATTTTGAGTTTTGCTCTACACTAAGAAAAATATTTTTACTGTCAGCACATCTTGCAGAGAGCAATTTAGTTCTTTTCCTTTTATGTGGACAGCTATTAGAATAAATCTTTCTGGCATTATGTTCATCGGTCACCACTGGAAGACTTGGGGCTAAAAACAAAACAAAAAGTAACCCAATAAAGGAAAAAAATGGATGCTTCAAAACAGGACTGATTGCTGTATTGAGGGGCTGAAGGCTGTCTGGAATGTGGAGCTCATGGTCTAACATCACACCAGTTTCTTTCATTCCTTCCTTCATTTCTATAACCTTCAAGAAACACAAGTTACATTCATATTCTGTGTGCGTGCGCATGCGTTATATGTCACAGCTTATTCATCTGCTGAAGAGGAAATACCAGCTGACAGATGTCAGGATCAGCCTATGTCAGCATGTCTGTGTTGGCAGATCAGGTACAACCTGCACAATGAGTCTTTGCTTGTCAAAATCTTAGTGTCCTAAACATTTTGACCTTCATTCTTCGCTTTGGTAGTTTCATTATAACTTCTCAGCTGAGACATAAAGTAGTTTCATTCATTGGGCACGCTACACAGATTACACATCCTTCTAAGCAATAGAGGTGCAATCACACTAGACACAGTTGCCTTGTGCTGTGCAGTATCATCATCGCCCCCTTGCTCCCTTCTCCCCGATTCCCTGCTGGCCTGTACTCACACTGTGCTTAATGATCTGGGTTTGAGTATGCTTCAGGTAGTCTGTGTCTGCTTTCTTGAAAAGGAGAACATCAGTGTTCACGGCTTTGTGCATTTTCTGGCTTATTTGGAAGCAGCGACTTTCTATCCACTCACATCCCTTATGAATTTGTAAAACTGCTTAACACACAATTTTCATGAGGACTCTGAGGATGCGTTGGAGATTTGTGCTTTGGTGTTGTAAGCGATTGTGCTACATGCTTACCGCGTTGTGTTTAGCTGAACTGTGCTGGGGGACACTGCGCAGCAGTCAGCCTAGTTGTATAAACTGGACTTTAAGTCTGAATGCTGAATGCTTGTAGAACCTGAGCTGTAACTGACATGCCTTTTGTCGTTGCTGGCATTCATGCTTGTGCTGGTGCATTATATGTTAATTACCATGAGGTCGTGTCCTAGTGTTTTATATGCTGCGGAGATTAAACCAAATAAAATGTTGGGAGGTCCATGCTCTTTGTTTTGTTTTTTGTTTTTCCTCACTGATAATTTCAAAAACAGTGAAGAAAAGTAGCCAGTAATTCACATTAAGAATCGAAGATGCTGAACAGACCAATCAATCACAATGCCTACATTGTACATTACGGGAAAGGTTTTATGAAGGTTTTATGAAGGTTGTGACCTAGCTGCAGTGTAGATTTCCCACTAGAACATAAATCCACAGTTAGTCTGTGCCTGGGAAGAGTGTCACTTGTATAATAAAGAAATTATATTTGAAAGACCCTGAAGTTGAGCCCTTTCAAAATTTGTCATCTCAAGTGACATTCAAATGGTCCAGTGAACTACATTATATTTGTACCTCGTAGTTAATGAGAATAAAAAGCCTCCCTGGTGTATGCTGTTTGCCATTACTTAAAATATATATTTGTGAATGGTTTGCTCACAAACCATTTATTCAGTCATTGTTATGAGTTATAATACTTGTGTGTTTTTTGTTTTTTTTAAATATTTTTTTAATTGTGCATTTGTGTGTGTTTTATAACTCTTGGCCTAGTCTGTCTCTGCCTGCTTTTTGGATTGATCCTTGATCACATCAGACCAGCTTAGCTTTGCTTCACAATATAGTGACTAATCTCAGCAGAGCATCCACCTGGTCGATCAAATCAAGCACCCGTCATGAGCCTTAGCATGCTGTCAGGTTTAGCCTAAAAAGCTGCGAGGTTTCTCTGCCATTGTAAGACATTTTGATTCAGTACCTGAACAGAATAAACAGAAAAAAACACCATTAAAAGAACTGCTTGCTGTCCTGGAGACGTTGGGCACAATATCGTCACAAATGAAAACGGAGGTCATCCTGCATTAAGTTGAGGAGATTAAAAAAGTTTTTTTTTTTCAGCAACTTTTCTTTGTCTTTAGGACTTGGCATTATTGAAGTCTGGGAAACTGTAAATTGTTTGGTCAGCACAGCGTGACCTGGAGGAGATTGTGGAGGCTCCTGTTTGCTGTTTTACTGTACAGCTGTAAATAAATCCATGACGAGCGGGGACAACAAGCTGGCTGTCATAACTGAAGAGTCGAGTACCAGTGTTGTGTGTATTGTGTTTATTTTATACTTTTACTGCTTTTACGTACTCAGCTTTTGTTACTGATAGTGTCTGGCACATGTGTATCTTAGCTATAACACTGAGAGTTATACCCACTAAAAAACCCACTTTTTTTTTCTTCTATTGTTTTTCAGAATAAGAAAAGAGAAAAGTTAGATGTCCAGCAGAGGGCAGGAAATCTGCTATAATGTTTCCTTTGGGCTTTGCTTTACAGTATACTGAAGCTGTTACATTTATCTTCTGCCATAGTAGTGAGAACAGTAGAAATGGTTCAAGTTGTTTTCTTATGAAATATAAAATCAGTTCAGACTAATTGCAAATTTGACATGGTTTCCTCAGGTTATACCCCAGAGATCCAACAGTAGCACACAGTGAAATGTTTTTGTACATAAGCAGCATGGTAGCACTGTAATAGATGTCACTGACAGCTGATGATAACTAAAAGCTGTGATGTGTTGCCTCATGTAGTGGTCAAAGTAGTGGATATTGTGACATATTATAATAGACAGTGTTAGGCAGTAGAGACTGGCACACCTTTTATTTGTAATTCCCTGATGTACTGATGTTAAAAAAGATAAAATAGAATCTGTTAAGTCTCCCGTGCTTTTCTTTTCAGTAAACTGCTTTATAACAAACGCAATAGCTTCCATTCAAAACTTGACTTGGTCCGACATGGAGATAAAAAGGTGGGACATATTAAAACAATCTTCCTTCTTTTTCTTGCACTGAATCTTTTCTTTCTTTCTTTTTTTTCATTCCTACCTCACCTTAAAAATCCTTCTTGTCACTACTCACTATCACATCTGCTACTAAATGAAGATTAATAAGACATTAGGCTTTGAATGAGATTTGGACCCACCAATTGCTCTCTGGTTAGATAGTAAAGCATTTATGTGTCCCATTCTGAAATCTGATCTATTCCTCTGTGCTAAGTCAAGTATAAGTGGATTTCTTCAGATTGCCTGTAGACTATCCACTCTGTGTGTCCCCGCTTTCTTATCTGTTGACTTAATTCCAGTCATGTTACCAATTGTCACATGCTAATAACTTGTTTTTATGCTAAGTGTCAGAGTGTGCAAATACCTTAAAAACTAGTGTCACCTCATATAATTTGGCTGCACTCTTTTGTAGTCAGGAAGCTTGATTTAAGGTAAGAAAATATAACTGCTCTGTGCTTTTGGCAGAGATCATACTTTCCTAATGATGTTTTCCTTTCTAATTGTATTACAGCATTCCTCCTGGAGTGGAGTGGATGTTGCAAGGTTACATTTTATAACAAATTTTCAGTGCTGAGACAGACTACCAAAACCCCTACTATCGATACCAATAAAACAATAGCAATCAGACTTGCTTTTGTGACAGAATGGAGCTCATATGTTGCTGTTTATATTGAAAGTAACTGAGCCCTCGAGTTAATTGTAATGAATAAGGCAAAACTTGAGAACATGGAATAAAAGGCAAGATGTCATTCACCTTATGTAATTACTGTTTTTTTTTGTCCTGCTTCTCTGACTGTCTGTCAGATGAAGGCCAGAAACTCTCTCCTCTTTGCAAAGCACAAACCTACCGCAGATAATGTAGACCTTGCCAGAGGTAGTTGAGTATTGTGGCAGAGGAGTTTTTGCAATTTACTCAGCAGCAATAAGTCAAGAAGCAAAAGTAGCTTCTCTACATTCAGTGAATTCTGCTGGAAAATCTAATTAGTGTTTATTATTTTCCTTTTGAAATCATTGTCTCTGCCAGAATGAGCTTGTGTGATTAAAATGCTGGGGGCTCAGCTGGTCGTGGACTCAGTTTTGTTCAGTTTGTAAATCCTATTACTGCATTCCTCAAGAGCTGCAATTATCATAGCAATTTCTTTTTTTTAGAAAGAAAATAGTAGCATTAAATATGAATTGGAAGATGTCAGTCATATTTACTCTCCTATAAGGAGTTTTTTTTTTTAAATAAATATGAACAATACATTTAAATTTGGTTATGTGGTAAGCTTAATCACAATAACAAGTACATTTTCATTTCTGATCTAAAGCTCTTCTTGATCATTTCTCCTTTGCTTCCATTCGCTGACACCTGATGCATTATTTTCTCCAACTCCTTTTCTTTATTATTAATTCCCAAACTGTACTACACAACTGAGAAAAAAGGAAAGAGGCCATGCACAGTGTGATAGAATAGAACAGAATCGAATAGAACGCCTTCTTATTCTCACATGTACAATGAGATACAATGAGATCCTATTCAATGCAGACATGTGGAAAAGACAGGTGAGGTTTATAGTTCTGCGGCTCTACATATCAACAGTAAACCGCTAGAGATATGATGAGATGGAGGCAGATGAGCTGTTGTAGCATTAACATTAACCACTAAGTGTCTTTATATTATTGTGCATCCGTATCTCATAATACCATCTATTAATAGTTATTTCTTGTTTTAACTCAGTGAAAAGGAAATGTTGAGAATAATTCTTCATCTGTTGAACTTCATTGCTTAGATTCTTATGTCCCTCCAAGAAGCACACAGCAAGGTAGCAAGGTAGAACATCTGCATTTACTTTTGGTGTACATGACTGACCTTTTCTCATTTTCAACTTAGGTAGGTAATTCCTACAAACTGATTAAGTGGCTATACTTGATCCATGCTGCATTTGCTTTGGAAGTAAAATAGCTATAGAGCCATTCAGACTGTGCACGTTTAATTCACTGAAAGTTAGGCAAGCAGTAATCCATTAAGTTCACAGTTCAACAAACTCCTGTTTAACACAATTACTGCAATGCTTGCTAATTTGTCACTATTCAGTTTCAGATTGTAGAAAAGTTAACAGTTAATTGTGGTCTCATTCTAATTTACACTAAGTGCCGATTCAGGTGAGCTATTTTGGATGAATGTTTTTATACCTCCAGTGGCTTAATTTAACAATTCCCTGCAGCATAGGAAACAATTTTAGTTGTTGCTAAAAATCCATACTGAAGGATGGAGTGCAGGGAATTTGACTTTGCAGTAAAATGTCAGGATAACAAACAGTATCCTACGAAGTAAGTGTCGCATTAGATTACATTTTGACAGTTATCAAAAATTTGTATCAGTGGTTATAAGTGTGAGGTTTTCTGTGAATGTGTCGTGTGCTAATAAATATGTGAAGAAATCTTCCTATAATATATAATTCAGCTTCAGGAAAATGGTACAGAATTTTTCAGCATACACAAAATACATCACAGAAGGGTGTTTAATTTATGTAGCAGGTGTAAAACTAAGGAAAGGCTGTAAAAAAAAAAGTGATGATAAACACTTTATATGATAAACACTGTGAATGTAGAGTTCACTGTATTACAGGTTATGCAGGTTTACAGGGACCAACAGGTGGGCGATAACACCTTAGGAAATGAGGATAACACAGGATTTGATAAAAACAGAAAATATTAGGAAACAAAATAAGTGGTTCTTCATGGAGGCAGGTACCGTCGGAGGCTGATGATGAGGCTGATGAGACGAAGCAGGATGCTTGATGAATACATGTGACATGATGGATTCTTATATTCATTAAGTTTTTCTTTTGGTAGATATATGACCATATGCTAAACAATACAGTCAGTTCTTTTTAAACATCCATACATTTTCTGAAGCTTACCCCCCATGCCTCCATGATCTGAACCAGCAGACCACCAGTTTGCTGGTTCAGATCATGTTTCACACAGAGGTCCAACAATAAAACACTGGGTTCAGGTTGGGCAGGTCCTCTTATTCACATTCTTCCAGATCACACTGTAATTTTCACATAAGTGCTGAAGTCCTCCAGCAGGACAATTGAGTCATCAGTTGGGGGAACCTCGAGAACCACATCAGGATCCCCAAAAAGACTGGGTACTCTGAACTATCATTCATCGTGTAAGAACCTGCTCTTAAATTGCCTCTCACCAAGGGCAACTCCAGAGTTGAAAAGAGTCCAACCCCTCTCCAGGAAAGTGGCTCCATAAGATAAGCTGTGGACTGAGGCTAGCTCAGGTATCTCTTGGTCTCAAGCACTAGCTCAGGCTGCCAAATAATTTTGGTGTCATGTGAGTTATAGCTGTGCTCTGTGAAAGACTGCTTCTTGGACATTCAGCCGGCAGCTGTAATCTCAGTGATAAACATGAGGCAAATTCTGGTTAAAGGGGAATAATAGAATAGTCTTCTGTAGACACTTGGTTTCAGTGTTTCAGTGTCTGTGACAACAGAAAGCAAGAAGGTAGTATTTGAAAAACTATTAGTATATAGAAACTCATTTTGTCTGTGTGTCAGTTTGTTAGTACAAACTGCCTCGCCACAGCCCCCACTTGTTCCGTTTTAAACCAGGGCTTTACTCATCTGAAGCACCAGATTTCTCACATATGAGACTTCGAACATGGCCGTTGGAGTGGAAGAAACTAAACCTGAGGTAGAAGGATTAATACACAGCTGAAGATAAATGGATTACCTCCACCCTCTGTGTTAGCAGTAGGTCTGCGTTATTTTGTATCTTTGTGCCTCTGACCTAAGGCTTGAATAGAGTGTTATGACTAGTCAGACCACACACACATTCACACACACAAAGTCCAGTTAGCTATCAGCAAATATGTCAATCGTCGTAACAGCGAAATAATAGAGTTGTTTGAAAAGGAGGAGGCAGGATGAACGATAAGTGAAGAGAAAATGCTCACGTCAGGTTGTCTTGTAGTTGAAAAGAAGACAAGCTTGAGACTGGCTGAAAAAGAACTGACAGGGTGATGTGTCGCACAATTGATGTGTCTTCAGGCCTCCTGTAATTCCAGATAGACGCCTGTCAAGGGGCTTACTAAAGATGTCGGCACTGACTTAAGCAAGAGAGACACATAGTCGTATAACATGTGACTGACTGCAAATGCAGTTTGAGCTACTTTTTAAAAAAATTTAAGGCAGGCTAGGGAAGAGTTTCTGTGTCGCACAGTATTTGTGAAATTTGCCATGAAAAAGGAAAGAGCTGGGTGCGTGGAGGCTGTTCTTTAGCCACTAAGTTTTGTTCCGACATTCCTAAAATTTGTACTGACAAATCATTGACAAGATAAGTTGTTGAATTTGAAACCTTGGTAATTATGTAAATACTCAAAAACATTCAATCCATGAGAACAGGAAACTAAGACTACATTTCACACAGGCTTACCAAAATATTTTACCTAGCCTCATGAGTCTTTTATTTTCAGATGTTAGGGCCAGAATGTGACAAAAACAACGTGAAAGTACAGATCCGTCCTATCTTGTAGCGCTGGTTCAGGCTGATGGAGGTATGGAGGTGGTGCAGTGGTGTGGGGGACAGGTGTAATTAATGAAGTGGCCAGTGAATGAATGTTTAATTGCTCCAGTTAAATTTCCAAGTCTTAAGGCATTACACCTGACAGCCAGAGCAGTGTAAAGCAATTTCATTTTGTTTTTCTTTTTTTAGTCTTTCTCATAAAATGTTTTTTCAAACCCAGCTTCGTTACTATTGTAAGCCTCAGGACCATGGTTGTTGTTTTTTTCACGTTTGATTAATGATGGAATAAATAAATAAATCCCATTCTTCTACTTTGGCTACTTTGGCATTAATAATGTGACACACACAGTTTTGGTTCAGTCACAGCCAAAACAAACAAACAAACACAAAAACAGTGTGCTGAACTGGAAAGTCAGTGAAGCAGAAAGTAATTACTCAGTTTATGAGATTCTAAATCAGCTGTAGGTATATGATGTGAGTGATGAATGGCTGTGTGGGCTCTGTGTTGGCCCTGTGATCGACTGTCCATGGTCCACCTCAACTCTCACCCTATGACAGCTCTGAAAGGCTCTGGCACCCACATGACCCGTGTTGGATAAAGAGTTAAGGAAATGCTGTGCAGGCAAGGCTGTCAATTTACTTGTGAACTTCAACGTGAAATGCAGGAGACAAATACCATGCTAATAGGGCTGTTCGATATAACGATATATATCGGATGACGATACAAAAATGTCTATCGTTGCATTTTACGCTATCGTTTGTTTCGTGGTGTCGCAAAATAAACTGTTTACGGCAATATTTTTTAATCGTTTTGATGGTCACTGTAGTGGCTATATTAATTTCTTAAAGTTCTCTTTCTCTTATATTTAATATAACCACACTACAGACAGACAAGCGCTTGTTTTTATGGGTTGTCGTTAGCAACAACAATGGTAAAACCACCGCGTGTCCGCTTGTTTATTTTCCACATAAACCTTTCACAATAAAGCTCAGATCCTGTTGAGATTTTTCAAAATAAACTGAATCACGTGAAAGAGTATGCAGAGTATTTACGGATGAGAAGCAAAAAAGAGCCGCCAGGTGCTAAAAAATAAACCTTAGACTCAAATGTTAGAATAGCTTTTTCCCCGCAGCACACTATGTAATAAATACATAGTGTGCTGCCATTGTGTATGTAATAAATACACAACGGCGGCCGTTGCAACCTATGTCTAAAAATGTATAGTGTCATGCATCAGTTAAAACACTCGACTCCACGTACGCGACGCCCAGCTGGAAACACTTCACGCAAGTCGAGCTGCCCGAGATACACAGAATTTACAGAAAATGTTACATTTTTGTGATTTATATCGTTATCGGACGATAGATGTCTTAATATCGGGATATGAGATTTTGGTCATATCGCACAGCCCTACATGCTAATGTATTACAGGAAGTAAGAATAGTAAATACTCAGTCAAAGAGAACAGAGAAACTGATATGAGGGGGAAATACTGATGGAACAAAATAACTAACACAAACAACATGGACTGGAACTTATACTTAAAGGCTCAAAATGCTAAATAATATACGTACATTAATAATCCTAAATAAACAGGAATTTAGAAATGCAAAAGCTAAAAACCCTTATCTGAGGAGTATGAGAGGTAAGGTCATGTCCTACTACAAGGCAACCCCAAGGCAAATCCAGAACAAGCTGGAGAGAAGTCTCTGTGGGGTTGTGAAAACCTCGGTATCTCCCCCCCCCCCCCCCCAAAGAAAAGATGGAGCAGTTTATCTTAAAGGTAAATAATTGCAGCTTCTACATCTTCTTAATTTTTAAATCTATGACTTGCAAATGCAGTATTTTTTCTTTTCACAGATGGTCAAATCTGTTGTTGTTGTTCTAGCTACATGCCCTGATGGCTAAAATAAGCGAGTGTCAATTCAATATTTTGCCTCTCTGTGTCTCAAGCTGTCAGTTTGAAAAAGCTTTCACTGTGCTATTAGTGAACTGCCTCCGCAAGTGGATCTCACTAAGAGGTTTCACCATCTGTTACTGTAGTTCAGTTTAGCAACTTTATTTCGTTTCAGCAAAACCAGCCCACACAGGGCATTTTCCTTTCACACAAGATTTCCCAGCTATTTTTCCTACCAGGAATCATTCTGTCACCAGGAGGACAAACTAAGTCTTCTTTTTAAAATATATTGTTGTTTAAAACTGGTACTCAGTAGTAATAAGCTTGTAGGGAAGAAGCATTCTGAAGGAAAAAAAAATCTTTAATGCGAATTATTTGCCTTAAAGCTCTGTTTCATCCTTAAACTTTCTATAGAGATGCATCTACCAGTTGTGTACAGCGTGATAAACCTTGCAAACAACAGTTTCAACACACCATAGCATCTTTACTTGTGTGTACTGAGATACTTTTGAAATATACTACTCATTATTACCACCTCAGCAGTGAGAAGATGAGGGACTGTCTGCCACTGTACTATTCTTGTAGAATATAAAGTCAAAATTTGTAAGATACTTTATTTCTAAGCTGAAATGGGAGCATTAAGACTTGAATCAATGATGCCAGATGGTGATGTATTACCTTTCAATACACAGGTCTGCAGAGCATAGCTTGTGATGTTTGATTTGAGATTGATTTCATTTTACCCATTGCAAAACTAAATTTTTTATATCCAGAAACACTGGCAGCGAGGAGAAGTAGACATAACCCTTTGTTACATAAATATTTAAAAAATGCAGTATTTCATTCATGCATCATTGCCATCTGCTATATTATTGTAGAGTCTTTACCTTACAATATAAAGTGCATTGAGCCGAGTGTTGTTGTGATTTGGTGCTATATAAATAAAAATGAATTTAATTGAAAAGTCTAAGGTTCGTCTTGCACCTGCTTTGTTTTTTCCATCTTGCTGGTTTTTGCATAAAACCAAATCCCATTAAAACTAAAAAGCCTTCTTATTATCTGCATAATACTTGTGAATAAATACTTATTATATTAGGTAATAGTAAAAGAAATAAATCAGGGTAACTCTTAGTTGGTTCAAGCTAAAGGACAGTTACCACTTACCAATGACCCGAGCTAAAATAATTGGACCCTTTTAAAGCATTTGGTTTGTTTTCCAAATTGGTAAATGGACTGGTTCTTATAGCGCTTTTCTACTCTTCTGAGCACTCAAAGCGCTTCACACAACTTGTGCATTCACCCATTCACACTAGCACATTTTTCTAGGTGCTTTCTAAGTAACATTCACACACACATACTCTGATGGATGCATCGGAGAGCAATTTGGGGTTAATATCTTGCCCAAGGATATTTGGCATGCAGACTAGGGGAAGCCAGGAATCGAACCACCAACCTTCCAATCAGTAGATGACCTGCTCTACCGCCTGAGCTACAGCCACCCCACGTTCTCATCCATGTAGCAAAAGCCAGATTTAGAAATTGTTACAATTACTCAAAGAGCAAATAAAGCAATCTTTGGCCATCTTTCCTGTGACCTTACTCATTGTTGACTTGGATTCACCACTGAGGTGATGGAATTGATGTATCTTTATTTTTTCTGGGGATGAATAGGTTACAAGTGTAGTTTTTGTTATTGAGCAGGTTAGACTGCTTTCATCTGGAGGCTCTTACTGGCCATTCTTTTGTAAAAAGGCTGATTAAAATTCATTCTGACACCTTCTAGATCACAACAGCATTTTAACTAATGCTATTTTAAAATACACATTTCATTCTGTGTTATTCCAAGCAACTATTAGATAGACCATGTGTGTTTGTGTGCCAGATGGTGTGTAGGTTTATGCAATGCTTGTGAGGTGCCTTAGACATAGCCCTGTGTATTAGACAGTATCCAGAACCAACAGTAAACACAATTTTTATGTTTTAAATTGCAATGTTTATTAAAAAATAAATAAGTAAATATAAAAAAATAACTCAGTTTAACCACTTTTGTCTCAGAGTACATGATTCTTATTACCAAGTTAGGCCTGATTTATACTTCTGCTGGGAATCTTCGTAGAGTCTATACCTCATAACCGTGGTATAGGCTGATGGCTGCCACTTGTCATTGCCGACATTCATTCTCTCCTTGGTGCATTACAGTATGTGTTAATTACCTTCTGTTTGTGTCCCAGTGTTTTATATGCAGTGCTGGTTGATAGGAACAAATAAAATGATGGAACTTTTTTTCCCACTCCTCTTTTTTAAGGGCAAACATATATGACCCTTAACTTTTTCCGCTTCTTTGTACTTTCCCCTATATTGAGATGACGGTTGTTACTCTCTCACTGCTAAAATCAATTATTTTTTTTGCTCCAGTGTTTTAATAGCCAACATCAAAGTCCATTTTGAATTAAGTTCAAATAGCCTTTAACATTAAGAATTTTTGAAGTCATTGCTGAAGTAAGGTTGGTGCAATTAAATTAAATTAAAAGTTCCTATTCTCCTTATGCTGAATTTCTGTATATAAGAAATTTGGTTGGTGCACAAATGCTGGAACAGATCGCTTTCATCTTAGGGGATTTCATGCTGAGTTGTGCTTTGTTTACGTCTACTGTCCCTGTCTGTTGTTTCTTCACACTTCTGACACACAGCAATGAAAGAGGCTCAGTCTGGCTAATGATCAGAATGCACCATAATGCATGCAACAAAAGAGACAGAACTACAGCTATGTATCACTGTAGAGAGAGGGAAATGATGTTGGTAGATCCATAGTAAAATGTGAAACAAGAGGCAAATCTGAGACAGGTGCACAGAAGAAGGAGGAAAGTACTATAAAATAATTTATTTTGTTCATTTCCAGTGCAAGGTTGCATATGTTTTGCTCTCAAAACAATCTCTGATGATGGCCTTCACTGTAATTGTGTCTCTTTATTCTATTCAGTTTGATGTTTACAGCATTGATTAAATGGGCTCTTAGTGCTACACATGAAACACATACAGCCTCTGTGTTATATATGCATTACACATGCTTGTCTATTGATACAATGTCATTACATTACATTATGCTGTCATTGCATACACATAGAGTGACTAGATTAACCCATTATAAGTTTGCCATTATGAGAGTATTTAAATACTATAATGCGGTTGACTATGTTCATGTTTAATCTACACTGTAGTTCAGAAGCACAGATTTTATGATTTTAAAATCATATTCAGCTTCATTCTTGTGCTTCGGGCTCTGTGATTTTCGGAGCCCTTACTTATTACCTTCTTCAGTGATACAGCAATGTCTACTTCTTCTGTTCAGTAGTATATGTCCTGCTCAGTTTGAATAATCACAATCTTTCATATATGTACAGATATCAAAACATCTCAATGAGATAAGGAAAAATAAGGCTTGGCAATTGTTTCTTTCCATGAACCAAAAGGTTCTCTTTTCACCATTATTTTTCATACTTTAATCATCATTTTACAACATTGCAATGCCTGCCATAACAAAATCATATACACTGAATCATGTGTATGTTTGATGTTAAATACATGCTTGTAGAGTTGTGCACAGAAGTCTACATACATGTCCAGAATATCATTGGTAATTTGGGATTTATTTTTTTTAACTGTTCTCTTTCCAGACTGGAATGATTGTACAGCATACATTTTTGATGAGTTTAAAAACTAAAAACTGGGTTCACAGGATTTTCTCTAATCCACACAGGATAAGAATTATACTGTATGTACAGGCTCAAATATATACATACACTCAAATCTTTTAATAAGTGTTGATGAAGGTCCTACAGTGTCTTTTAGCTTGACAATTCTGAGGCCTATTAATTTCTCATTAGTGATCCTGATGGACTACATCGTGTAGTTACCTTTTGGCAGCATAAAAATGATGAATTAAGTGTTTTTGGATTGACCAGTACAGTACCCAACAATAAGAAAATCCAAGGAACTCAGTGAAGTGAGTGAGTGAACTCAGTGCTTGTCAGAATAAGGAAATTGTGTGATTGAGTTGATGGAGTGTGGAGAACAGTAATAGGGCTGCTTAAGAAAGTTATTAATCTCCATTCTTCTGTTTGTTTGAACTAATAGTGATCCACTAGCACATATCAAACCCTCACATTACACTTCCCTTCCCTGCCTACAGGCAGAGGTTGAGAAGGGGAGACGTTGCTCTTAGGGCTATACACTACAGACCAGTCAGATGCAGGACTATTCCGACAGTCAGTACTAAGAACAGAAGCATTAGAAACAACACAGAGTCCTCATCTTCATCAAAAAAAATACACAGAGAATGTGGTCCTCACCCAAAAAAAAAACAAAAAAAACTTTCTCTAAACAACAGTTATGTCTTTACAGCAACATCTGAATAGCTGACTACGGCCTTCAGCAAATAATCGCTGTGTTCATCAAAAATTCAGTAGTGGAGGTTTTGACATATACAGTGATTTATGGGTTACAGGTCCAACAGCACCTGGACAGTCTAAGGTGTTAGACAATTTTTGAATTGAGACCTCAAATCCCTTTACTGGGCCATAATGGAGAGTTTTTTGACAGACTGCTTCACCATTTGGTACAGAAACTGTTCCATAGTGTAACCATAGTGCTCTTGAGAGTACATTGCGCATGTCTTAACACATCAAAAGGTGTAAGCTGCCTTGCCTACAAGAGCTCTTTTAACCCTGGAAGGTTTAATGCTCATGCTATTGATATATTTAATATATGTCAACTACTAATTTAGGTCCATAGGAACACCAAGAATAATTTACTGTGAGAAACACATATTATAGTATAATATTAATAACAATAACAGAATAACAACAGAAAAAAATATAAACTTTAAATAATTCAAAACAATAGTCTGTTCTCCCTGAGGCCCTCTGACAGAAGATGGTATCCCCAAATTGCACATAAGCAGACTAAGAAACAGCTCTTTATTATTATTATCTTACAAGCCATGATACCATCCATCCATCCGCTTATCCTTTTCAGGGTCGTTGGGGGTGCTGGAGCCTATCCCAGCTGTCATAGGGCAAGAGGCGGGGTACACCCTTGACAGGTCGCCAGTCTAACACACAGAGACAGACAACCTTTCGCGCTCACATTCCACACCTATGGGCAATTTGGATTAATCAATTAACCTATCCCCACAAGTTGCATGTCTTTGGAAGGTGGGAGGAAACCAGAGTACCCAGAGGGAACCCACGCAAACTCTCATGCAAGAGAACATGCAAACTCCACACAGAAAGACCCCAGGCTGATGGTGGGATTGAACTCAGGACCTTCTTGCTGTACGGCAACAGTGCTAACCACCGTGCCACCGTGCTGCCATGATACCGTTAAATAAATAATGTGTGACTATCAAAATTGTTGATGACAAATTTAATAGTCGACGCCTTGTAAGATCCTGAAAGACGCAGGAATAAGTAGTAGGATTTAAGAGTGTAATAACGGACTGAAACAGAAGATGGCAGCAATGCATGTACAAGGATGCCAGCTGCCATTAAACCCAGAAGAAGAAGAAGCAACTCCGGTATCGTAGCTGTTGTCCAAATTCAGGCCGGATCCTTCGGAGGCCCCATTTGAAGGCCGATTATGTTACAGCGACGTGACGAAGGCTTTCCAGATTGGAAGACGAATGCGTCCTACTTTTCCCCAGATTTGAAGGATGGGTCGGGTGTATCCTTTGTGGCCCAACCTAGCCCAGAATTCATAGCACGGCTCAGCCAATTCCAGTTTCCAACAATGGCGGCAGCTACTTCGTTTTAATATTACTCTTATTATTCTTTCTGGGTGACAAAATAAACTTTTAACATATTTTCAGGTGAGAATGTAGCTGTGTAAACCTCAAATATCTGCTCGGTTTATCAAGACATCACATATTTGCAAAAGTGCTCCGACATTTTCGGAGACATCTGTTACCCACCAGCTCGATAGCTAGCCGGGGGGTTCAATGGTCACTCGAGCCGGCGAGAACTGCGGACTCCCGGCAAATCATTTTCAAACCCCCCGCGGACTTTCGCTACTCAGGTTAAACATGATATATAAGTCACTTAGATAACTTAAAACTGTTACTGTTTGGCTTTTTTTTTGTGTTTTATTTGTTCCTGAGTAAATCGGTTTGGCTGAGATTAAAGTCATAGTTTTCACACAGCTGACTAAACGTCAAACAGAAAACTGATTAAATGGAAGTGTGAGATGGTCGAGAATTTACTCCAGTGTCCTGTTATATTTTAGATAGCAAGGATCAGACGGCTGAGTTTATTAAATTCCACGGAGACAATCTGCAAATTTTCTTGTATGTTTAATAAACTATCATCTTGTCTTTATTTTTAGTTAGCACATACCTGAAACACTTCAAGCTGTAAGCTAATGATAGTTATATAAGTGCAGACGCATGCTGATGCAATAAGCTGTACGTTTTACGTCCAGTTCATGCATGATCTGATTAGTCGACTAATTGCAAAAATAATCGGTGACTAGTCGACTATCAAAATAATCGTTTGTGGCAGCCCTAGTGCACAACATGACAATCAGTGGAATCTTACTTCTGCACACAGGGGATAGGTGTTTAAGCACCTGTATAACTGGAGTGACAATAAACATCTGTTGTATGCAGTGTACATATGGTAAACCCCTTTAAGTTCTGTGTAAAGTCATTTTTCTAATGATGTTATGATATGCTAATGAAAGTTAGATCAATAGGGCATTTCATTTTCACTTTTTTTATTAGTTAACTCGTGAGGACATTAAACTTTTGCCTTCTACAGAGGACTTTAAATGAGCTACACTAAATGGTTCATTTGATTCTGATGTCCTTTAAGCCTTGGAATTAAGTGTTAATTAGCCTCCAAATGAAGAGTGGTGAAGAGATTAGAAGAAGCTCCTCCTCCAGGTATCACCACCTCCATTGCATGCAGATAATTCTCTAACCAAAAGCCAAAGTATTTGAGTCTTAAGTTAAATTACATTCAAAATCTGTTTAGTTTTTTTTTTTTTTTTGTTGAGGCTGTAAACACGTGGAGAGTTGATTATGTCTTAGATTTATTTTTCTGGTGAGATATATTTCCCCCAATTATAGTGACAAACTTTGTACATGTCAACTGCTAGTTCATGTGAGAAGTGTTGTTAAAGTTAAGTTTTGCCCCAGGCACAGATAAGTTATGAAACATTAACAATGGTGAAATAAAATTGTATTTCAACAAGAAAATACTGAATATTGCTGCTCCTATTTTGTCAGTATATCTGTGTAAAATTGTAGTTTAGTGCTAAGATTATATAAATGTGATCTGCAATTGTTTAAAAAAAAACAAAAACAAACGGTCATAACCATTGTCTTACTACACATGTTGTTTTAAGAGCAAGCAGTCCACCCCTGAGTTATCTGTTCAAGACAACCAGGCAACACAAAGAAGACCAGAGGTGCCGTCACTGTGTGTATGTGAATAATAGTGTTTAACACTGGCAATGAGACAATAACAGAAGAGCTGACTGAACCATTACAATAATTATAGGCTGTTTAAAATGAAATATTTCATTGATATGCACTTTAAACTAATACATTAACTTGCCCACACTCTAATTTCTGCTAACATGTAGGCGATGTTTAGTTTTGATCTATTTTTTTTTCAAATGCCTTCAACACTTGTCAGTCTTGTGTGCACGCTACTGGAGTTAGATCAAGGCAGGTGATCCTATACATTATCAGGGCTCGCAAAATTTCCAAATCCCTGGTAGCCCTTCGGGCAGGCACTCTTCAGGTTTTGGTAGCCCAAAATAAATTTAAGTAGCCAGAATATTATACATTAAAGTATAATATTGTAAAGGAAACAAAACATCAATCAAAAAATTGTTAAAACACAAATTAAAACAATCGTTTTTTTGAAGTTTGCAAAGACTGCTAAATTTTGCCAGTGGTAGTTCACTCTTTGCAACATAGTAAGCTGTTCTAAACAGCTTTTTCAGGACTTCTTGTTGTGCTTGGTTTATTTTTAGTATTTTTTTTTGCAATTGGTGTTTGATCTGGGAAAGATACTGCAGATTGAGCAATAATGCATTTCTTGCATTTCTCATGTGTTCTGATGGGGTCTTTCTTAAAATTACTGGTCCCAGTAACTTGTCGACTCAGAAATCGAGGGAAACTCACGACACACCCGGCAGAACATTATGTTATTCAGCTTGTCATATTCCAGCTACAGAAATTCTTTTTGTCCATGAAACCAAAAAAGCTGTGCTTTTTTGCCTCATAGTCTGATTTGTCATAATTTTTCCATTTTGTGGTAGGCTTTTCTTTGGCTGTCCCCTCTTCACCCTGACCTGTCTTATTTGGCTCTGCAGAACTAAAATACCTGCGTAAATCTGTTTTTACACAGATGGATTTCAAACACATAACGGTCAGCGATTCTCTGGCCAATCAACCTCTATCACGTGTTTAAGCTTGCTGCGTGAGATTTCACTTGTCATGTTTGAATAGTAAGCTAATGAGTGACTAATACAATTTAAGTATAAATATGTGAAATGCAAAGGAAATGGTGGCATGTATTTAAAGCATTCTTCCAGCCTAGTTCCTGAGTACTGAGCTGTCTGATGGTTTGGGAGAAGAAACTGTTGTACAGTATGGCAGTGAAGCCATGACTGCTTCTGTGCCTCTTGCCAGATAGCTCTCAGCCGTGGATGGCTCTTCCACATACAGCAGCAGTGCTGGTTTGCCCCTTGCTGGAAATCTAAATACAGAAATATACTGTGGCAGCGTGAAGGCTGTAAATTAATCTCAGTTGTCTTTTGTTGATTGGACCAGGCATTCACCACTTTCTATGCAAAAGTTGGACAAACCTATAAAGAAAATACTGACTCATATATACTTGTCATATCTCACACGGGTATCTCACACGTGAGGTGGTGAGGTGAGATCAGCTTTTCTAAGTGTATTTTTACATCAAATTACATGATATCTTTAAATCTACTGCATCACAAGCAGTCAGACAAACAGTGTTGCTTGTATTTGAGCCTTTGATTCATTCACATTTCACTTCTCAGTAATAGATGATATAGAGTAACTCGAATTTCAAGTCAAATTCTCATCAGTGCTGGTCAAGGCTAATGTGAAAGATGATGCTAGCATATGGTATTTGGGATGATTCAGTTTTTTTTCTCCCTGATATTAAGGGAAGAAACTATTGGAGTGAAATTTTGTCATTAACTCATTCACTGCCAGCCATTTTCAAATCTCAAAAACCCCACTGCCAGGGTTTTTGAGCATTTTTACTCATTTTTGAAGAGCCACAGAAAACTGTGTGTTATGATCATATAAACGCTGAACCTACCAAAATGAAGAACAGACTCTCTTCTTTCATCCAAAAAAAAAAGCTTGTTTCTACCATTTTCCATTCTTTAGTAATCAGCTGTAGAAGAGAGGTGGGTTCCACCAAAAATGCCTGTTTTGACCAAAAAAAGGGAGAAAACGAGCTTTTTGTGAAAAATACATTTCAAGCAGAAAAGTGCCTTTGACACTAATATTTCTTGCTTTGTGACACCTCTAACATATAAAATAATTTTTCACTTCTATAAAACAGAAATAACACTGAGAAAGGTTATGTTTTATCAAAACAATTTATTTACAAATATATGAAAAAATAAAATGTACATAGTGAAACATTTATTCACAATGAATAATTCACTTTTGTGTGGTAATCATTATAACACTTTCCGGGATGCAAGGGCACACAACAAGACTTGCACCACATTTTTGTCTCACTGCGCAATCCCTTACGTGCGCAAACCCTGCACCTCCTTGCAGGTCTACTTTTACTGCTGGTGGGCTTCAGTTTTTCAAGTTGGTGCCTGCCTAGGTCACCGTCTAGCCTGCTATCAGGGTCGGTGTTGTAAGGTGCCCTTGGGGTTTTTCTGCCTTTCCAGTCACCTTCCCCTTCAAATCCCACACCTGCCCCCTCCCATTGAAAAACGTAATTGACGTCTATGGACGTCAATGGCAGTCAACGTAAGTTTTTCAATTGACGTCTATAGACGTCAATGGCAGTGAATGAGTTAATAAATAGTACTATGAAAGTGGATTAGTGACATTAAAACAATTGAATCGTAAGTGTAAATACTAAAATTAGGTGCTACTCAGTTTTATATGCAGTATTTAATTCTTTCCCCATATTTTTCACAATTGGAAGGATAAATATTTCCCTCATTGTTTGTAATGACTGGTTGTCAAAAAATATAAAAAAGTAAAATAAATCCAAGAAAACATCAAGAGAGTATATTTTTCATCATCAACCTTCTTCTTCTCTTTGTTAATATGAACATGACTCCTGTGTTACTAGGAAGCCACATGTGCCAGAGCAAATCCTTCTTCACTTGATTTATGTGTGCAGAACAGAGACACTATATTTTACAAAGGTAGGTTGCTGTATTCTTAATCATTACTATTTTCTCCAGATTTTCTCTAGTAACTGAAACAAAGTTTGTTTATCTTATAGGAAAAATAAAACGTAATTTTTTACAGGCTTTGTATTGTACACTGTTTTACAGTACTTAGAAAATCCATATAACAAAATAAAATTTAAACAAAACAAACCTTCAAAACCCTTTTGAATGTCTCACTCGAGACAGTGTAGTAGTAATATTTGTTTGATGCATCTGTCCTCCTCCAGCAACTGCAAGTTTCAGAATGTGAAGGAGTGGAGACATTTTCCCTCCTACTGTGTATCTCCATGCATCAAACATATGAGTCTGCTGTGTTAGTATGTAGCCTCAGTGTCACTCACACACACTCAGAGTGAATGAAGGCTGTGAGATGGACTGTACAGTGTATCGTGATTTATATAACAGAAACTAAGCAAAAATGCAGAAGTAGTGTGTGCACTTTTGTTGCTTCCATACTAATTAAGAGGTTAAGCCAGGTGCTGTTAATCAAATACTTGATTAACTGATCATCAGCAGTTTCTTGGCCTGGAGCGTTTAGGTGCATGTTAGCACAGCGCCAAGCAGGAAATGCATCAGCAATGATCTTAGAGAAGCTGTCCATCTATGTGGGAAGGGTTTTAAGGCAAATTCCTAATAGCTGCCAGGAGAGGAAGTCCAAGTTTGAAAGAATGGAAGGTTATTTGCTACTTCAATAAGATTTTAGGTAAAACAAACAAACAAACTACAGCAAACACTGCACATTATGATTTTGACTTTTCAGCAGCTTCCTGTTCATATTGTTTTTCTAGTACAGTTTCAGTGGCCACCATTGTACGCAGTTGTCAACTAACAAGTAGTGGGTAGTCATTTCAGCTTAAGCATGTTTTAAAAGAAAATGCACCACATTAGGACAGAATTTTGTAGGATTACTGCTTTTCTCAATTAGATTTCAAAATTTGATCCAAGCTCAGACCATGCAATGCTCAAAGAAAGTGCAAAAAACCCCAAGAGCTGCAACTCAGACTCTACGGGACCCAATTAGCATTAGGTTAAAGTTAATGACATTACAAATGGAAAAAGACATGGTTTGCTTGGAATTGGAGTCATGGATTCAGTCCTTCAGCATGACAATGATCCCAAGCACACAAGCAAATCTAAAACAGAATGGCTGAAAAAGAAAAGCCCAACCAAAGTCCATTGCTGCGGCAAGACCTGTGAGTTGTCCATGCACATAATCCTGCAAATCTCAATGAGCTGAAGCAACATAACTCCTTCACAAAACTCTGAGAGACTGATAAAGTCATGCAAAAAATTATCACTTGATTATAAATGACTAGATCTATTAACTACCTTTTTAACAACACAATTGTTTTTACTGAATTTTAATAATTTATTAGAAGCAAGAATAGCTAAACATTTGAGAAACAAACCCTATATTGGGCAACTGTAGATATACTCTAACAACAGTGAGCCTTTCACTAGTTCTTTTTTTTTTTATTTCCTTTCTTCATCTTGTTGTTTTTACCAGCAGTCCACGAAAAGATCTTTCACCTTGTCTGTGTGAAACAAAACATACGCACAAATCCAATTCATATCTGCTTTATTGACATCTGTGCATCCACTGACAACAGCCTGATACACATGGACAGTATTTGTTGCCCCTGTGATACCAGATGAATACGCCTGTATTTCATGCTTCTGAAGATATCAAGTGTTTTGCAACTAAGCTTGTGTTTGTGTGTACGCTGATGTCCTCTTTGTGTCTGTGTGTATTTGTCTGTCTACTCACTGTGCTTGAGAAGTGTTTTCAAATGTTTTTAACTCTCAGTATTGATGTTAATGCAAAGCAGACAAAACACATACTTGGTGGAATTTCAAGTATAGTTTTAGCTACATAGTATTCAAGTCTGAGCTGTACATTTGGAATTATTCATGTTAGAGAGTCTTCTAGAATTCTTCAAAGTTATAGAGTGATAGAGACCACAGTTATGTCTGTTAGCTCCTGGTTTAAGTGACATATTGTTGAAGTGTTCAATGATCAGTTTCTGTCACTAAAATCGATGAATAAAAGTGAAAACACTGATTAATTAGAAGAACATTGTAATGGTTTGGGTCAGGGGCCTACTTCAAGATCCTCTATACCCGTTGTATCTACAATTAATCTGATTAGGCCCTGTTGTATTTATACGCTGCTTTATTCTATGTACATATACACATACATAGCATATCTTATTTGGTGTCAGTGTTCCTTCCCTCGTGTGAGAGTGATTTAAAAAAAGACACCTGGAATAACATTTTGCTGTATGTGTGTATGTACTGTATTGTGTAAAATCTTTAAAATACAAAAAGAATTTGCACTCTGAAGTTTTGAAAATACAGGTGCATTATGATAGCAAAACATATTTTGGGGCGGTCGTGGCTCAAGAGTTGGGTGTTCGTCTTGTAATCGGAAGGTTGCCGGTTCGAGCCCCGGCTCGGACAGTCTCGGTCGTTGTGTCCTTGGGCAAGACACTTCACCTACCGCCTATTGGTGTTGGCAGAGGGGCCGATGGCGCAATATGGCAGCCTCGCCTCTGTCAGTCTGCCCCACGGCAGCTGTGGCTACATCTGTAGTTTTCCTCCACCAGTGTATGAATGTGAGAGTGAATGAATAGTCGTATTGTAAAGTGCTTTGAGGGGTCCCGAAAAGCGCTATATAAATGAAATCCATTATTATATTTTATCTTTCAAAATTTTAAAAAGATAAACTATTATATGTTCTAGATATAATGATAGTGACCCTTCTCTCATCTGTTTTTTTGGGTTCAATGGGGTCTTTTTTGTTTTACTCTTCCACACAGACTTATTTGCTGGCCAGTCAAGCACAGTAATAACAATGCAGTCAGGAAATGATTTAGTATTAGTTTTAGCATTGAGTGTAGGTGCTAAGTCCTCCTACAAAAGGAAACTGGCATCTTCATAAAACTTTTCAGGCGATGCAAATATGAATGCTCTAAAATCTCCTGGTACATGTATCTGCACAGACTTTGCCAGTGGATAGATCATCACCTTTGCATGGCACCCCAACTCATCCCAAACTGTTGAAATTGTATAATGTAATTTACCACTTCATTCTTCCTCCAGATTTTAGGGCTATGATTTTCAAATGAAATGCAAAATGACCTGATAATGCATCTGAGAAAGAGTCCAGTTCTTATTCTCCTTAGCCCAGCTAAGACGCTTCTATTATGTCCTGTGGTTCAGGAGTTTCTTTATATTAGAAATGTGACAGTTGTAGCTTGTCTGCAAAGATTTCCATCCCTATTGGCACTTGATGCATTGACATCAGCTTCAGGTCACTGCTTTTTAACCTCTCCCTAGTCCTTGAACCAACTATTCTGGACAATGCTCTCAAGGCTCTGAAAACCCCTGCTAGTCACCTTTTCGTACCACAGGTTTCTCTTTTAGGCATCTCACCATCAATTTGCTTTGATACAACCCTCTGTGAACAGCTAGGCATTTCATAAATGCCCTGACAGCAGGTTGTAGGTCTCGATGACCTTATTGTACCATACCACCCCATCAGAGCACTTCACTCTCACACTGCCACCTTGTTGTTTATAAAGTATTTAAAAGTAGAATGAAAGGGAGAATCTTCAGTTTTCTGGCCCTTCTTCAATGGAACCAGCTTCCAGTTTGGATTTGGGAGACAGACACTATCTCTAATTTTAAGATTAGGCTTAAAACTTTCCTTTTTCCTAAAGCATATAGGTAGGGTGGATCAGGTGACCCTGGATCCTCCCTAAGTTATGCTGCAAAAGGTGTATGTTGCTGGGGGATTCCCATGATGCATGGAGTATTTCTTCTCCAGTTACCTTTCTCACTCACTAAGTGTTAATAGACACCTCTGCACTGAATCATACTTGTTATTAATCTATGGCTCTCTTTCACAGCATGCATTTTATTCTGCCTTCTCTCACCCTAACCGATCACGGCAGATGGCTGGCCCTTCCTGAGCCTGGCCCCTTCAGTCTGAACTGAGCCTGCGGTGGTTTCTTCCTGTTAAAAGGGAGTTTTTCCTTCCTATTTTTCTTTCAAAGTGCTTGCTCATAGGGGTCATTGTTGGGTTTTTCTCTGTATGTATTATTGTAGGGTCTACCTTACAATATAAAGTACCTTGAGGCGACTGTTCTTGTGATTTGGTGCTGTGTAAATAATAATAATAATAATAATAATGATAATGATAATGATAATAATCATCATTATTATAATAATAATTATTATACATTTTATTTGCGGGATCCTTTTAAAAACCCAAGGTCACCTTACAAAAAAAAGAAGAAGATACCAATAAAACAGTAGATTATAATACAGGGCGGGCCATTTATATGGATACACCGTAATAAAATGGGAATGGTTGGTGATATTAAAGTCCTGTTTGTGGCACATTAGTATATGTGAGGGGGCAAACTCCTCAAGATGGGTGGTGACCATGGTGGCCATTTAGAAGTCGGCCATCTTGGATACAACTTTTGTTTTTTCAGTAGGAAGAGGGCCATGTGACACATCAAACTTATTGGTAATGTCACAAGAAAAACAATGGTGTGCTTGGTTTCAACGTAACTTTATTCTTTCATGAGTTATTCATCAGGGGATGAGGAGCTGTGACTAAATGGAAGGTCATAAATGGCAGATTAAAGATCAACAGGGTTAATATTACTAATTTTCCTAAATGTGATGTCACAAGGAGTATAGGTTTTGGAGGCTGTTGTATTTACAGTAAAAGAAATAAACATATGATCATATCAGGGAAACAAATTGTGTTTACGGTGAGTGGGGGTAACGCTAGAACAGTAGACAAAATTTTAAATTGAATACGATATTTGACAGGCAGCCAGTGCAGATCAGCAAGGACAGGAGTAATGTGGGCAAACTTCTTGGTTTTAGTTAGAATGCGTGCTGCAGCATTCTGAACAGTCTGTAATCTGTGTAAAAGGGAAGAGTGGAGACCACAATAAAGTGAATTGCAGTAATCAAGCCTTGACGTTACAAAGGCGTGGATGAGCTTTTCTAGGTCTTTATACGGGATATAGTGCCTAGTCTTAGAAATAAGGCGAAGCTGGTAAAAACTGGATCTGACAACAGCAGACACTTGTTTATCAAGTTTAAATGAGCTGTCAAATAAGACACCCAGATTCCTAACAGTGTCAGAGAAAGAACTAGTGAGAAAACCAAAGGCATCCCGAAGTTTGGCACGAAGGGCATTACTACCAAAAATCATAATTTCAGTTTTCTTATCATTGAGGATAAGAGTATTTGCCAAAAGCCATTTTTTGACCTCACACATGCATTCTCGAAAGCTATTCAAAGACAGAGCAAGATCATCGTTTAACTCAAAATAGATCTGGATATCATCCGCATAATAGTGAAAAGCAATGTGGTATTTCTCAAAGATAGCACTTAAGGGAAGCATGTACAATGAGAAAAGGGTAGGGCCTAACACAGATCCCTGGGGGACACCACAGCAAACAGGTACAGCCGAAGAAGAGGATGTGGCCAAATGTACCGAAGAGAGCCGATTGGAGAGGTAAGATTTAAACCAATCCAAGGCAGCGCCCTTAATGCCTACAGTGTGCTCTAGTCTCGCCAATAGGATGTTGTGGTCAACCATGTCAAATGCCGATGAGAGATCCAATAGCACTAGGACAGAGGGGCGTCCATTGTCAGCCATTAGTAAAAGATCATTGAAAACACGAAGCAGCGCTGATTCTGTGCTGTGATGTTGTTTGAAGGCCGATTGAAATTTATCATTTATATTATTCTCATCCAGGAAGGTCTGCAATTGAAGCAGAACCACCTTCTCAAGAATTTTAGCCAGGAAGGGAAGCTTAGAAATCGGTCTATAGTTGGCAAAATCACTATGATCAAGGTTCCTTTTTTTTAGAACAGGTTGAATTATAGCATGTTTGAGAGCTGAAGGTACATAGCCAGAAAGCAAGGAAAAGTTCAATATGGACAATAAACAAGGTCCAATTGCATTAAAACAATCCTTGACTATATGGGATGGGAGAACATCATGTACAGAATTAGTATTGTTCAGTTTATCAATTAGACGCTTCAGGGTAGAGAGTGAAACGGGTTCAAATTGATAAAGAGTAGCAGAACAATCAGGAATAGACATACTATCAGTCACCAAAGGAAGAGTAGATTTAAGAGATAAAACTTTATCCAAAAAATAGTTTGAAAATTTTTCACAAAGACCCGGGGAGCACGGCAGTGGCATAGAGGGGCAGGGGTTCACCACAGAGTTAAAAATTTTAAATAGAATTCGAGGGTTATCACCATTAGTGGTAATAATTTTAGAGAGAAAAGCTGCTTTAGCCATTCTGGCAGCAGTTTGGAACTTCGAGCGGCTAATACGTAAAATGTCATATGATGACTGGAGTCTATCATTCCTCCACTTCCTCTCATCCCGCCGACATATACGTCGTAAAGCACGAACAGGATCATTTAACCAACATTGTGAGTAAGTTCTGGGGCGTTTCATTTTGATAGGTGCAACAATGCTAAGAATCGAGGAACAGGTAGTTAAAAGAGTATTAGTAAAATTCTCAAGCGTGTGTGGAGTAAAACAATCCAGCATAATAAATGGGGAGTTCACAAAAGACGTAGAAAAGTTGACCACAGTATCAGCATTAATAGTACGCGTAGGGTAAAGAGGAGCCTCTAAGTATTGTCCAGTGTTGCCCAGGTCAACATCGAAGATAACCGGGGAATGATCAGAAAGTCCAGTATTTCTAATTTCCTTAATGCAAATATCCACATTAAATGAAAAAACCAAATCAAGGGTGTGGCCTTTAACATGGGTAGGCTCATTCACCCACTGAATAAGATTAAAAGAGTCAGTCAGTGCAAGAAAATCTTTAGCCAATTGGTCATCCATACAGCAGACATGAATGTTAAAATCACCAGAAATAATAACAGAACCATATTTAAAAAGAATGGATCCCA
Source organism: Rhamphochromis sp. 'chilingali' (assembly GCF_963969265.1). Taxonomy (NCBI): domain Eukaryota; kingdom Metazoa; phylum Chordata; class Actinopteri; order Cichliformes; family Cichlidae; genus Rhamphochromis; species Rhamphochromis sp. 'chilingali'. The sequence goes on from NC_137935.1 coordinate 29,899,357, forward strand.
AAAAGTCAACAAATTCAGAGATAAACATCTTATGATATTTAGGCGGACGATAAGCCACAACACACAGATTAGTCCGAGAGCCAGTCAATTCCAATAGCTGAGCTTCAAAGCTGGAATAGGTTGGGGAGGGTAGCAGCCGTGCTTCATGTTTATTTTTAAAAACCGAGGCTAAGCCACCACCTCTACCATTTAGCCTAGGTGAGCTAAAGAAGGCACAGTCAGGAGGGAGAAGCTCAGAGAAGGGGATGAACTCACCCGGAGAAGTCCATGTCTCCGTCAGGAATAGAACATCCAGTCCCGTGGTGAGAAAAAAGTCATTTAGGAGGAAGGCCTTATTTGAAAGAGACCTAACATTAAATAAGGCCATCCGAGTTCGAGGAGCCAAGTCCTTAGTAGTAGCCCGTCGCAAGGTGCTAAGGTTGTTATGTTGAACACCACGGCCAGGCGGTGTTATCCAAGATCGAGCAGAGTGGTAAGCCACTGGGCAGGCAGAGTAGGTTTGAAGGCCGACGGAGCATATCCAACGGTGGGTTAGCAATCTAGCCGCAAAGCGGCTCCTGAGATAGTGGATGAAACGAGATAGCTCACGGCTTGTAGAAGGGTAATCCGTAGCCATGGCTCTGATATAAGCCTTGAAGCGGACACGGACACCACTCCTTCTACCCCGTTTCCTGAAACGTTTCCTGCGGAGCATGGGAAGGGGTAAGTAGGTCACATTGGTGGGGGAGACAGGCATCAGGGGGATAGCAGCACCCGCGGTCCCAAGGCTGTCCAGTCGTTGAGAACAGGAGAACCGAAGATTCAGGAGCGTGTCTCTATCATAAGTTATTAGCGTACAATCACCTAGAGAACATAAAACCAAAGATAAAACAACAAGGAGTACTACGCCGAGGCGCAGACGGGGTCGAGGACGGTCAGCCATGCACACCGGCGCCATCTAAACCTTCATCTGATTATGTAGCTTGTCAGTGCAGCTTCTGCCCTTTTTGAAAATTAGCAGTGTGTAACATACCCTTTTTGAGGAAGTATGTTTAAACTTGCCTTTTCTACCAGTTAAATGCTGGCTTGCTTGCAGTGACCTATTGACCTATTGTATTGTATTGTATTAAATTCTCTGCTATCTTTCCATTATTGGTGTCTTTTATCATGGTGGTACAGTCTTACCTTGCTATAACCTATGTGCTGCAGTTTACTCTTATTGGTGGCTTTTATCTGTGAACATAATCCGTTACTTTTATGTATTTGATGTTAATGTGTGAACTGTTTTATTTTTTATTGTTTTATGTAAAGCACTTTGGTATGCCCAAGGCTTTTAAATGTGCTCTATAAATAAAGATTGTTGTTGTTGTTGTAGACCAAATCCAAGATATGACCTTTAGAATGAGTAGAAAATTGTATGTATTGTAGAAAGCCAAAATTTTTCAGACAAGAAGTAAAATCTTTGGAAAGAGGGATGTTATCATTGCCAAAATGGATATTGAAGTCACCACCAATTATCAAATTTGAGAAAAGTACCGAGAAATGAGTGAGAAGAGCAGCAACATGAGTGATTTCTCATCTGGAGCGTTAGGTGTACTTATGCACAACAGTTCTTATAAAATGCCCCTGTATTTTAATGGCATTACTTGCTTACATAAATAAAATCTTATCTGTTTTTAACAAACCTACAACCTTGTCAGTTAAATAATCTCTCCATGCCACATGCTGGTCTTTTGTTCATTTTGTTTATTCATGCTAGTTGCTGCTCAAACTGTGAGTTCGCCTGGATATCAGAACAAAGCCTTAATGTTTGTGATTGATAGTCAGTATTACTAGAAAAGATTTATATCTTACTTTTCTAGGAATATTGCATATCTGAGCAGCAATGGGTTTCTTTTTTGTACCCTTTTCTTTCCAATGAAAAACTGTTACTATTATTAAGCCCACAGATAGCAAGAGATACATGTGTATTTTTAGGCTTTTTCCAGCTTGATTTCAAACACCAGTGAATTAATAGTTTCATTTCAGTCAGCTTGTTAGTATGAAATGGTTTGGTAATATGTCTGTGTGTAATTGAAATGGACAACGGGTACGCGAATCAACCAAACACCTCAGTGCTCTATTTCAGCTCTAAACTGCCATTCAGCTCGAGTTCCTGTCAAGTCATTGCTTGGGATTTTGGTCAGGAACTGTATGAGAGCTTTTCTTTGTAGTACACAGCAGTTACTTCCAGGAGAAAATTGTTTTTTTTTTAATGTGTATTATATGTTAGCTTAGTTGATTCAAATAAAGTCAAAAGGTTACCTCATGATGTGTCTCTCAGTCTTGCATTAGTATTAGAAAAACATCTCTGTCAGACCATTAACTCTATTTCCATGATCAAGTTCAATACAAAAAAATACAGTGTGAAAAAATCCATAGATGGAAAGGGAGAAGCAATACCAAAATACATAAAACAATACATGTTGTGTTCCAGAGATTATATGAAATGTACTTTTTAGCACAGAGATGAACTTATTATTATTTATGAGTAACTTGAGCATCTTTGACACTTACAGTTCCTTCAATCAGCCTCTGTCTAAAAAGTTCTACATTTTTTTTTCAGTACGGTATGTCCTAAATAGGCTTTCCTTTAGTCTTACTGATATGGGCTAGACTTTTCCAGAGAGAATAGAAAACTTGCTAATTTATTCTGTTTAAAATCCGCTCATTAAGTCACAGTTTGGAAGACATATTGCAGTATCTAATGCAGGGGTTTAGCTTCCAGTCCTGACTTAGAGCTACACTCAACTAAAAGGATACTACTTGCAGATTTTTAAATTACATAATTAAGTTTTCATGGCATGTCATCGCCCACTCCAATTCTTCTTTGTATTTTCTCATTCCCATGAATATGCTTGCTAAACAGTATCAGGATCTACCCCTTGCAAAACAAAATTATCCACTTCAAATTTAAAGTAGAACCAACAGTGCATTCTTCTGCTTGCTTATGTTATTTCCATAGAGTATTTTCTCACAGTGGTGTCTTTTGTCATTGATACTGTTTTGCATTGATATTCAATAGACTATTCAGAACACTACGGGTGAATATTATTAAAATAAGATGGAGAAAACTATGTGTATGTAAAATGCATGTTTTAGCTCACGAGTAGACACATCTTAAGCATGAAACTGGAGGCAAGAGACTGTTGCAGTTTGGGGAGCAACTTGAATGGAAATCTGTAGCTCTACGAAACTATGTGAGGAATGGGTAAAAAAGTTCTGGTAGGTCTTTGTCCAGACAGGAGAGTCATATTTTTCACAGCTTTCCAGTGGCCTGGGTTGGAGTCTTTGTTGGGCCGATACTGGGCCCTGAGCCATATGTTTGACAGCGTTGGTGTAGTATCATCAATAAATAAAACTCTTGTTCTCTTACCTTCTGAGTTTCTTCTCAGCGCTGCTTTGGTTATGGTAACTTGTCACATTAAACTGATAAAAATGATCAAAAGTTTTTTTTAATGTTGATAGAGTTAAGTTTTGCTTTCTACCTTTCCTCTAGTTACGCAGTTGTCTGCTAAGGCCTTTTCCGATGAGTATTTGTCTATGACCAATAGGTTTTCTTCAAATAGATTACTCCACATTTAATGAGAACTTAAGAAACAGTAATTGAGTATGGAAGAAGGAAGTAAGATAAATATACCAAGAGATACTGAAAAAATCACTTTAATCTGCCTTAGGATAAAAGAATAAATACCACAAAGCAAAACATGTTTCCTTCTTTTTGCTGCCACAGCTATGAATAATTTAAATTTTTAATAGCTGGATGGATGGATGGATGGATGCATTAACTAGGTATAAACTGTTGTCTAGTCTGTCTTAGTATCCTTGAAAGTGTGTCAGTGACTTTATAGATTTTTAAGCTCTTTGGCAAACAGCAGATCTGTTCTAGGTTAGAATTTATCTGCTTTCATTAGCCATGCAGTTGGTCTACGGTTTGCCAGTGTTTCAGTGATCAGTTCAATGTCCACAGTCCTCTCATGTGTACTCAGTGTTAACTTGCTCTCATTCATGAAGAAAACATGATGCCAATAGTAGATCTGCCAATTCTCGTGTTCTTGGGCAAATGCCAGTTGAGTGCTTGATGCTGTACTGTGACCATACGTCTCACTACTGGCAATGCCATGCTCGTTTGGTCAGAACAAGCACACGAGTAGCACAATGGAGGTCTCTGGCTGTCCTTGCACAAAGGAGCAGATATCGGACCTACTGCTATGGCCCTGTCCAGCTCTCTTTGTGTAATGACCCAACTCCTGGTACCTTGTCCACATCCACACAGGATGGATGTGCTATACTGTGTGAGGAGCTAGGCTACCTGAGCAACTTGAATGAGAACCTACTTACTGTCTTATTCAAACAGTAGTAACAGGAACACTGTCAAAAAGTAACACTCAGCATGGATATATATAGAGAGAAAAACGGTGTGTGCCTACTACCTGCTAACCATTACTTTTTGGGAAGCTGTGGCCTCTCCAGTACACCTGTTGTCACTTGTATTTGCCCCATAGATGAAGTGAATTAACAGGAAAGATTGAGAACCCTGAAGTTTAACTGATTTTATACTGAGATTCTATTTTTTGAGCGATATAAAAATCTTATATGTATTGCATGAGAAATTACTCTCGTCTCAAACTATAATTTAACAATATAGTTTATTTGTAAGGGAAAATAACTTTTGGAAGACAAGTCTACAGCAAATGTGTTTTTTTTTCTTTTTACATTTGTTTAACATATCATACTAATCCTCAGATGTTCAGAAAACATATTGGTGTGAAACCTGACCAAGTGTGGAATCTTACAAATTACAGATCCCACGATCCATCTCATAGATGTGAACTGATAAGCAGTCCTGTATTTCTCAAGTGAGCAGTATGGCATTTCATTAAAACTCCAATTGACTATGGTAAATTAATCGTGCAGTAACATACTCCATAGGGGAATCCTGTTAAGGATCAGAACCTGTCTGCACTTCAGGTTTTAGATTAGTAGTAATTATCTTTTACAGGTGGAGGTTAGTGGTAGAGAGGAGATGTGTGCATGTGCTATTGAAAATATTCATTACTATAAACTGAACAGCGAGAACCTAGCTTATTTTAAAGCCATCCCCTCTTGTTTCCCGGCCTCAAAGCTCTCTATGTTTTATTTATTATTTAGCAGTGTCTGTCACGTTAGTGGTCATCATGAATGACACCTAAGATGAACATTCAGAAATGGGTTGCGGTGGCTTGCAAGACCATATTGCTGAAAAGCAACTGCAAATGACTTAATTTATAAGAGAAGAAGGTTTTCCTTCTGCTGAACATTCATGTATCATCTCATACAAAAATGTGGTATAGGGTGAAAGGCTTGTCTTGAGTCACTCATTCATTTCATATGTATTGAATAATAACAATAAAACATATGGGAACCAATCAATAAAACTGCCTAGTATGCTCAAAAAATTTGAAAAATTTCAGTGATTTTTTTTATCCTGTGTAAATTATATAAAGTTTTGCTTACTTGAGCTTGGAATATTTGTGTTTGGTTGTATTATGTTGCTATTGCTAGTTAAATCTTGACCCTGATCACCAGTTCCAATTAGTTAGTCAAAGTTAGCTACAAGTTCTCAGGATTTTGTTGGTTTTTTGTGTGTGAAACGCCAGCTCTTGAACCAGTTCAAGACTGTTGATGTTAAGCTGTGGCTCCAAGATGAAAATGCTTAGCCCTGGTACTGCCTGCTTCTTTTGTTCACAGAAAATCTTCCAAGGTGGTCTTCAACCTCTCTTCGTGCATCTACTCTGTACGCTGGCAACAAGAGCGACATATGTCATTGCTGCAGATTATTTGAGTTTAACTTCACAAGGAGACAGAGACAATGAAGGGCAGTTTATCTACTTCATCAGCAGCGCTGGGCTTAGCTTCTCAGATAACTTCTTGACCTCAACGTCACACACACACATTAAGAGAGAGAATTTCAAAGCCAAAATTTGAGAGGAACGCTCCCGCCACCAGACACTCTCAGATAAAGATAACACACTAGCTGATGTTTGAGCAACACAAACATTCAGCATGAATACATAATATGTCCTTCACTGCTGTCATGTTGTTCACAAGGACAGCCGATGCAGATGGATGATGCATGAAACATGAAACTTTCAAAGTTCACGGGAAGCAGAAAGTGTGACCAGCTAGATTTTCAATAATTAGGTAGTAACAACATGTTTCCTTTGAAGGTGACACAGAAATATTGTAAATGATCATTAACAAGCTTTTTACAATTGATTATAGATTGCTAAGAAAAATATTGAGATGCAGTCTTTCTACTTAAATGTAAGACTTTTGAAAAGCTGGTCTCCTGAATGCAACTGAAACATTTCAAAGTCTTGTCGCTGCACTCAGCAACATAGGGAAACAGATAATCAATGGTTATTTCGGAAAACGAAAACAGCCGACTGATTGCATAATATATAATAATATATAATTATAGAATAATGATCAGTCTTTCTAAATCTGAGAAAAGATTTTAAACATGTTTTTATGTGCACAGCACGAGAGAAAATATCAAACACTTTAAAGTACTGAGGAGTTTTTGATGTATACTAACACTTTAGCCCTTGAAGGCTTTTTTTTCCAGCCTTCATGAGCTGAATAAATGGCAAAATGAGAGCAACGCAATAGCAACAGCATAGCTGATTCTTAAATCTATATGGCTTTTCATCCCATGCTGATGAATCTACTAACATTATGCATTCGTTACTTTTTATTTCTTTTCCCTTCCCTCTGTTGTCAGCTGTTGTAAATCACGCCTGGTGTTCTGCTGTTGAACTGTAGAGTAATACTCTACACTGAATTAAAGTTTAATTAGGCCGAAGACACAAACAGCAACACCCACACTTGCTTCCCCCTCTCTCACACACACAGTCCTACATGATACACTGGGTGCTTTGCCACAAATGGGGGCAGGGTCTGCTCTGCAGTAGTTGGGTGGGCCGCTAACAGCCTATCAGTCACAGCTGAGGTCGAGGCTGTGGACTTCTATACACTCTATGCTAAAGTAGGTTTATAGGTCAACAAACAATAGGATTTTCACCTGCATTATATATTGTGCAAATAGACATTCCATGGAATGACAGTACACGTTTAAAAAAATTAGTACGATGGACCTGTAAGCTTTTATAAAAGCTACTTCTAGGTTTAAAATTAAGTGCTTCTCCTGCTTGCACAACTACCATGGCAGCATTGCATCGATGTCAGTGTGTAGGTGTGTGTTTGTGTGTGTGAACCATGCTGATAAAAGTCACAGTGTGAACCATCTGCTGCCTTTTCATGTTGGCTCTCTTTGTACGACACTAGAAGGTCACACACATCCATAAAAAATAAAAAAAAGTAGGAGAAAGTAATTGCGTGTACATATATGAGTGTACTCGATAGCTAGCTTCAGAAATAAACCTCTAGATGAAGAGACCTATGCAGTCCATAAACTGCTACAGAATAGTTAGTTATATCATCAGAGATTTAAAAGAGTAAACATGCTATAAGTCCTTCTGAATATTTGTTTTGTAATGATGCAACCAGTGATACATGCTATCCTGCAGAATCTGATCTCGCAAAAGAGTCACTGTCATGCAGATGCTGGTTATGACAGAAAGGCATCAAAAAGCACAGAGTGAATTATGGTTAGATGGTGTCAGTCTGCATAGCCATAGACCCATTAAAATGGCCATGCTCACCCGGGTCCTTTGCCTAATGTTGTGGCTGTTGGCCTTATGTTCTATTTTAGTTTTTTAGTATCTGCTGAGGATCTCTGAGTCACTGCCAAGGTTAGGTGAACAGCCTGTGACAGCGTTGGGTTGTGATCAGTGAGCTTGAAAGGAGCAAAAATCTTGATACAGATGAAAACTGTTTCATTGATTTTATGCCTTTATTTTATAATCTTTTATTCTCATTGTGCTTATCAACTCTGCATAGGTTCAAAATCTAAATATCAATTTCAGTCCGTATTTAATATTTACTAAAGTGAATTTACTTATAATGTATGTAGCCAAAGAAAGTGAGAACAGTTTTGTCTGCGACTCTTATCACTTAATAGTTCCTAACCCAGACCTCAGATTTCCAGGAACATAATAAATCAATTTTTCAATGCATTAAGTCTGCACATAAAGCAGTGTTCTTTTTTTCCCTTTTTCCTCACACAAATTTAGGTCTCTCTTTGAGTACAACCATTCCCCCTGTAGCCATTCAGCCAATAATTTTGGAAAACAGACCAATTCAGCGACTCCACTCCGAATAATTTCATGCTGCATTTCTGTTTGGAGATGAACATCAAGAGAAAAGTGGTGCAGGGTGAAGGGGAAAAGTCTGATCCAGTCAGATAACAGACAAACCTCTCCATTCATTACTATGGCGACAGCTGTGAAGGCGATATGCATGGGTAGATTAATGAGTTTTTGATCCAGTTCAGCAATTTCCCACCTAGCATGGTTATTATCATACTTCTACAGGTTTCATTCAATGAAAGCATCAAGACATAATCGCTTATCAGATGCAATGTTGAATCAGCACTGTGTGCGATTCCTCATGTGATCAGCAAAAGTGTCAGATAATCTATCAGAGGGTTTTGCACAACTGGTAATGAGAGCATTTCGACATAAATACAAACTGCAAGATTAAAACTTTACATTTCGATTCTTTCTTTTATGTTGACAGACATTCAGCAACAGATACAGGCATTTGCATTTTTCTGTCAAGAGCCAGATGCAATGGCAACATTTAACTTTTCAGATACTCATCAGCTTCACTACCAGTGTCAGTTGCAGATTATTATTTTTTAAATAATTATAAACGCTGTTCTTTCATCAACCTTTTGAAAAAGAGCTGAATCATCCTTCCTTATCACCTAGAGCAGAAAGGTAGGATGAAGAAAAGGACTGAACAAAAACAAGAAATGGTGGAAATGAAAATTGATTTCGACTGTCCTTTTGTTAAACCAGAGTTTCTGAGAAGAAAATGCTGATGCACTGCAAATGTGGTTTATACTTGATAAGAGAAAACACAGGGAGAAGTTAGAATGGCTTCAGGAAACAAAATGAATAAGAAGTAAAACAAATGTAATTAGAGAAAGGAAGGAAAGAAGAAGTGCTCTAAAATATACTGTCAGGTAGAGAGCAGTCTTTAATGAATAGATAAATAGTGAACATATTTTTTTCACATTCTACACCAACTTGAAACTCACAGCTTACTTCTTACTTCTAGGGAAACAACCCAAATGTCATCACTGCCCATACTCTTAATATATACAAAATCAGTTTAGTATCACAGCACATTGTAGGCGTAATAAATACATGTGGAAAACAATAAAGAACAAAAAGAGGTGCAGAGCATTAATAGGGGACCCCTTTTTGGCAATAAATGCATTGTCTGTATGTATGCATTAATGTTTCATTAAGTGTAGCAGTATTTTCTACTGTCGCCATTTAAGGTCTGTTTAAACCCTCTAATGCTGCCACTCCAGGGTTCTGTTGGATTACATGCATTTAGAGGTACTCAATGCTCATTTACTCTTTAACAGCACTGAAGAGGGTAAAGTCTCCCTATGTGTTCCTCTATCCACCATTTAGTTGCACTGACTGGCTATACAAATGTAGTAATACAGGGGGATTCAGTTTGCACAGTGATTATGGATGTTTTGATGGGGCACATGGGAGAAATATGAGTGAGGTTTCACAGTAAAACATATTTCAATAATAGAATATAGTAATTTTGCAATCCAAACAGCACCTGGCTGAAACAGACACCTGCATTTTCCTGCAATAAGTAAAAGTCACTTTTAAGTCCACTTTTAAGCCTTTAAAACCAATTAAATTCAGAACTGCAATTCTGCTTTTAAGAAGGTAGAGACTGATAAAGAAAGGCATCATGCCAATGAGTCCATCAAACACAATAGCGTTTCAGTAATTTATTCCTCAGAGGTGTGTAGATGCTTAACTGTATCATATATAATGTCAGAGTGTCCCTCTCAAGTTTAGTAAAACCTCCAAAATGAATTTTATTGAATGACAGGGTTCACGTGGAGAAGCCCATCATCGCTCAGAATTTTGATGTGTTTCGTCCTGAGAGTTTTAAATACGCACACTGACTTGTTCTTCCTCATCTGTCACGCAGTTCATAATGTTTATCGAGATGTGGACTGTTAAAGGTTTCAGTAAATAGATATTTAAACAGCAACACTTCCGTAGGAAGAGTCGGTGTCAGTCGGCTGTGAGGAACTAAGCAAGGAAGAAAAAGCAATCATTGTGGCGGCTGCCCAGGGACTTCACACACTTGTTACACACAACAGAGCAGAATAAGAATGTGTAATATGTGTATGGTTACACTTTTATTGCAAATGCTGCTCCATGTGGATATTTAGGACTGCAATGATATTCAGCTATCTCCTGGAAATAAAGGTCCAGTGATGGACTCTACTGGACTAAACCGAAAAGAGGGTTCTGGTTTGCTTTGTGTCAGAGGGAAGATGTTTTTAAACTCAAGATTCAGAAAGAAATAAAGCTGTAATAGCTGAGTGAACTCAAGTATAATAGTTATGAAAAAAAAAAGCCATAAATCAAGTGTTCTCAGTAGGTTTACAGGTAATGAGCAGGGGTCTAGTGTGATGGAAGTCACTGGGGTGGAGTCACTAGAAATAGACAGAGGAGCTTTTTATTCAGGACAGAGACCAACAGCAGAAGAAACTGGAAAACTGGAGCTCCAAGAGTCGTTAGCATCAGAGTATAAATACCACACAGCATCTGTAGCTTTACTGCAAAAGGCCAGCACAGAGTGGTGACAGTGAGCCTGATGTGGTGCTCAATGTGCAACTTTTCTTAACCATGTCCTGTGGCTGATAAATGGAACGTGAAGCCTCTTTTCAGAATGACCATGAAGAGCTCAGTGCTCAGCTGCTCTTTGGCATTTTAATCACAGAGTTGCATTTCAGTGTCAACAGTAAGTAGGCACATCATCACTGGTCATCAATTATTGTAGTAGTACATCATCACCTTCAAAATACTAATTTAAAAAAGAACAACGGAGATATTTTTCATCAAGCTGTTATAGAAAAAAGGCTTATTTAGCTAACTGTCTTCTAATCACACATCTTCTGCGTGGCAAATGTAGGTGTAACTTCATTACAAGAGGCTAATAGGAGTCTTATTATCTAATTACACCAGTCATTATTGTCATTAACCTGAGGGGCAGTTTATGTTACGCCCAATGGGATTTTAATATTGCAATATCAGGAGGAATTTTACACATTTTCTGAAAGTCAATCACTACACTACAATCTTTGTGAAACCTATCTAGGATTACCTGCCTTACATATATTCCCAGATTGACCAGCATTATCTGGAAGGTTTCTTATCCAAACTTTTGGTGGAGAACGGAAACACTTAGACATAGAAATTATTTATGAATGAAAACACTTGCAAGTCAGAGGCATTTACTTTGATCTGCAAGTGTAAGAAGTCATTGTTCTACACTTTGGAATTAAAGCAGATTTCTTTTTCTCTAATGAACAGTAGGTAATGATTGTTTTTACCTACTGTGTGATGTGCTCACTGTAAACGCTGGAGAAACTGTACTGAAACTGCTACATTTTCAATCCTACATCATGTATTATTAATTAAATTAATAAAGTCTACAGGACCTCTTTGCACTTTAAAGAAAGACTTAAGGCCTCAATCTAAGAAAATATTGCACATGTGGTGCAAATTTGGATAAAAAAAGAAAAGAATCTGATGTGCAAAAGCTTCCAGTTCTGGGTTTTGGTGGTTTTTATTTCTCCAGGATTTTTGTTTTTAAATTCTAACTGAAGGTAATTTTAGAAAAACAAGGGTCAGGGCAAATATCTGTTTGAGAGTTAAACTTGTTGACTAATAATAAAGAGGAATGAAGATTATGTTGTTCACTATGCAATTAACAAAAAATATCAGGCATTGAATATAAAAATGAGCCACAATCATTGCTTATCAACCTCTTTTTGTTGTCGTAGGATGTTTATTCTTAATATTCTTTTTTTCTTTGGTGTTTACCTTGGTCAGAACTTGTCAGAAAAGTGTTGCCATTGAGAATATGGATTATGCAACAAGTGTAGGTGTAATAAGCTTAAGCTACCAGCTCACACCTTTTCAGTCTAGGATTTGTGTTCTTCCCATTCAATTCAATTCTTGATTGTCAACATTTATTTGATTACTTAATTTCTTTTGTTGTTGTTGTTTTGATTTTTTTGCCTACATGATTTACTTTACTAATAGGGAGCGAGAGAAAAGCGTCATTGCTTTTGCCACAGAATCGGATCTGTTCACACTCATTTATAAAACTCATTCCCCATCCACACTTTACTTCTTCTTTTCACACTTTTCTACTCTGCCTCAGCACTTTTTTATGTTATGTTTTGTGTGATTTTAAGGTTCTATCTTGGATTAATTTTCCAAATTGTATGCAAATGAGTGTTGGCTGAGCCACTGTTTTCTCTGAAGAGAATCCTATAAGGTTCTCATCCTCAGAGTTCAATGGATCATTTACAAATGGCTTTTCAAAGTGCAGACATTGAAAGGGAGAGGGAGGCACTCAAAGGACTAATTAAAAAAACATGCCCATCATTATATTTGTGCATGCTGGCTGAGCGCTTTGTGGAAAAACAGATTTTGCATTTAAAGCAGCTAAGACATTTTCTTTCGCTTAACAGCTTTTTGCCCTCTGCATAGCACTTCTTTTACCTGGAGCCTGTTTTACTTGGTAGCCCAGCTGTTTTTACTGCATTAGATTGTTTCTCATTTATTTATTCTTTGTTGAGAATGAATGCATATAAATAAAAAGGTAATAATTGCAAGCTCTCTACTGTCATAAACGTATTTCTACCTTTTCAAAATGAAACTGAGCTACCATGTTTCTCACATATTGAGTTTTATATTTTCAGGGACATAGAGTTCTTATTAAAAATTAAATGCATTTTGATCTTGATATTGCTGAGCTAGTGTGTTGTGATTTGTAATACTCATTTTGAAAATGCGGCATTAGCTCTGTAGTCTCTGTTTTTGCTGCTTCAAGTTGTTCTATCTTCTTACATTGACAGTGCCTAAAGAGAAACCAGGCTAAGCTGGCCGGCCACTCATTTGGATGATGCAGCGCACATTCTGTTTTTGCTAGGATTAAAACTTTGACTTAATTTAATTAGAAAGCAAAAAAAAGTCTCCAGTGCTGTGTAAGGCAGCCAGTTTTGTGCATTAACTTTTAAAGTGGAGGTTTTAGTTAGATGATTAAGTAACAGACTTTTATACCTGGTAGTTTATGCATTTAAATTAGATGCTCCAGTTATCACATTAAGATTTAGGCTTTCACTTTTTCAGGCCATTTTAACACAGTAAATAGGCAGTTAGTCATGATATACTATACATACTGTATAGTTGTACAGTAGCAAATAGCAGATAGGTATTCTTCATTTTGTGCTGTCAGGCGCTATAAAGATCACTTTTAACTCTAAGGCGAAAAATACACACCCCTTTTGGTACAACAACCTAAGAAATCACTGGATGTTTGCTTTCTTAAGAGTCAGTGAAGTTGAAGAAAAGAGGTGAGTGTAATACGGGATTACAGGATTAAAATTTTTGACTGGCATAAGTCTTTATCCACTAAAACATGCTCAGACATCAAGTTTCTAATAATCACTCATTCATCCAGTTGTGAATAATAGCCCTGTTATGGTGTTACACTTGTGGATTCCCATTTCAATGAATTCCTTAGATTCTGTCACCTGTTTTTGGAAGATGAATGGACTGCAAGTGTTTACTGGAAAGACCAGAATATTTGCTTTGTCTGTTTATTTGATAAAGACCAGTAACAGATAAAGTGTTGTCACATTATCTTATGGGTTATGATAGCAGTGTAGTATTATTATAGTATTATTATAGTATTATTATAGTATCTTTGCTTAATTACAACAAGTGTGCCTGGAAGTGCAAGTATTCTGAATTTACCTGCATTGTGTGGCCACACAGTAGTCAAATCAAATCAAATCACTTTTTATTGTCACATCACATGTGCAGGCACACTGGCACAGCACATGCGAGTGAAATTCTTGTGTGCGAGCCCCACAAGCAACAGAGATGTGCAAACACAACAACACAAACGAGCAAAATACAAGAATGGCCAACCTGAAACTAATAAATATATGTACAATATATAATAGTGTATGCATTTCTGGATGTGTATACTAAATATTTTCCTACGTGTGTGTGTGTGTGTGTGTGTGTGTGTGTATACACATTTTTACAAATTAAATAGTAAAAAAATAAAATAAAATAATAATAATAATAATAATAATAATAAAATATATAAAATATACAGAGTTGAATATGTGCAAAACAAGTGGCATTTATATACAGTGTGGAGTGCATAATGTTGAAGTTCCAGTAGTGAAGCTGAGGTGTCTATGACGTGTTCAGCAGTCTGATGGCCTGATGGAAAAAGCTGTCTCTCAGTCTGCTGGTACGGGACCGGATGCTGCAGAACCTCCTTCCTGATGGAAGCAGTCTGAACAGTTTATGGCTGGGGTGACTGGAGTCCTTGATGATCCTCCCCGCTTTCCTCAGGCAGCGCTTCCTGTAGATGTCTTGGAGGGAGGGAAGCTCACCTCCAATTATCCGTTCAGAGCACCGCACTACTCGCTGGAGAGCTTTGCAGTTGTAGGCGGTGCTGTTGCCATACCAGGTGGTGATGCATCCAGTGAGGATGCTCTCAATGGCACAGTGATAGAAGGTCCTGAGGATGCGGGGGCTCATGCCTGAGGATGCGGGGGCTCATGATGGAATTTAAGGCAGTGAATAGTTCAAGCTGAAATCTTTGCTGCTTGTTTGTGCAAATTTGTCCCAGATTAAATTCTTAATAAGCAGTATTAGGGCAGTACAACCAGACAGACAAAAATTTTAGCACAACTCAGTCTGGACAACAATTTGCTACACAGAGAGATCTCCGTATATATATATACACACGCGCGCACGCACACACACACACACACACACGCACGCACGCACACGCGCGTTATACCAGTATATGTCTTCTGTCTTCCTTCCCATAATCATCAAGTGCTTGGTTAAAGATGCTTGTCTGGTTGTTTGTAGGAGTATTAGCTTACTATACAATAAAGCACTTGAAAGCACTGAAAAATACTCAACTGAAATTTATTGGGCATATTGATATTGCAATGAATGAAATATCTTTACAATATCAGCTGAAAGACAACCAAGTGTCTGCCAATATATGTATATGACTGCATATCATTAGTTGGTATGATCCATGGATAGTGGCGTGCGAAATGTAGGGACTTAGTGGACTGACGTGGGATATTTTCAAACAAGCTGACCTGCAGAAATGAACAGTTTCATCTGTTTGTTTCTGCAGCCTCCAGGTTGTCTGTTATCCGTCACACACTTGAGTACAGCATACTTTTATTTGTGAAAGTATGTGAAAAATCTAGGCACCACTGACACATGTATAGAGTATTAATGATACTGGCTGTTAGTCGACAGTTTCACACACTTAACCTACTTCTCAATTTACACACAATCTCATTCTCCTGTTCATGTTTCAGTACTAATATTAAATTACACTTAGTTATTGCAGTATGTCCACACAAAAACTAACACACACACACAAACGCACACACATTTCTTCGCATCATATCTCCTCACTTGGGCTTTAGTTTTGGGAATATAGCGGCTACATTTGTATTCTAAATTAATAGCGGGTATATTTATCCAGCCTCCCTGCAAGAAGCATCAAACAGTCTTTTATCTCTAATGTGTCCCCTGAACAGTAGCACAGCTCACTGCAGTATAATTGATCCTGGTATTGTTTCAACCCAGATTAAATAGGATTAAAAAAGAGACAGCATTATCTTAAGAACAACATCAACAATGCACAAGTTTACTTTAAAATCAAATTCATAACAATATTATACAACCCCAATTCCATAAACATTGAGATGCTGTGTAAAATATGAAAAACACATATTTTATTCACAATAGAACATAAAATAAAAAGATAAAAAATTTACATT
The DNA here is from genome assembly GCF_963969265.1 of Rhamphochromis sp. 'chilingali'. NCBI lineage: Eukaryota > Metazoa > Chordata > Actinopteri > Cichliformes > Cichlidae > Rhamphochromis > Rhamphochromis sp. 'chilingali'. The sequence goes on from NC_137935.1 coordinate 29,915,444, forward strand.
GAGACGTTTTTATGTGTCTTGGAAAATATTACTTCATTTTCAAGTTGTTGTGAGTGATACATCAAAAAAGTTTGGACAAGAAAAAAAAGAGGCTGGGAGTGTAAGTATTACTAAAATCAGTCTGAGGAACATTTTGCAACAACTTAGTTTACTTGCCAACAGGCCAGTGACACGATTGGGTATATTCTTAGCATATATAATAATTGATCATTTTGTTAATAACACAAATTTATTGTTTTCTGAAGGGTCTCTATAACATAGAGGTCTAATGTAATATTGTGGCAATCCACACTGTTTCGTTATTGTATAAATATACAAAAAGTGGTTGGACTTTACTATAGGCCGTTATAGAGAGCAGGTCTGACATTGATTTAAATGTGTTTGGCAAGACAGTCTGGAGTAAATGATATGAGCTGTTGAACCTGGTTGATGTGACATTTCTGCCCTGCTCAAAATTAAGGGCCTTGAAGCAATCAAAGATTAATGAGCATATTACACTCTAAGAAATGAAACATGGGCTTTTTAAAAATTAATTCTTAGTTTTATGTTCAATATACTTAAAATTGTTAATCTTATGGGTGTAATTAATATTTTTTAATTTGATTTAATTAATTCTATACCGTTTTAATGTTAAATAATATTGATATTTCCAATTTATTGAACACATTTAATTAAATCCAAAGAGCCCTTTCCACATCCTTTCTGAGCATGCGCAGAGAATGAAAAAAATCTTCGCGCATACGCATTGACCTTCTTCATCTACGCCACAGCGTGCTTTGGCCACGTGTCTGGAAAGAGGGATTAATCACTATTCATCTGTTGGAGTTAAGGTAATTTCTTCCTATTTTTAATAGAATATAATTTAACTAGTACTTTGTGATAATATATGGCGTATATTTTTCCGGTAAATATGTGGGCAGTATGTGTTCTGTAGGTTGTAGCATTTTGCTAGCATTGGAAACATTAATTTGCATATTCGACGTTACTGCACATCTGAATATTGTTCCATCTGCGTTTAAAATTTCATTCGAACTCCGAATAGCACACTTATTTTATTTGTTTTATTGCACTATCAAGTTAGGAGAACGTTAGCCCGAACAAGAATTGGGATACATGTGCAGTGATTGTTGACGAGTCCATACTCGTCTGTTTCACTGAAGAGAACCGCTAGCTGCGTAGTTTGCAATCTTCGCGCATCGAGTCTCAAAGAGACCTCTGAAGGTGACCCCCACTTGCCCCCAAAAATAAAATCAAGTATACTGCGTGGTTAGTGCTCCGTTTGTTTGCTACGGTGCCAAAGATATTGCACTTTTATTTAATAGGTCATTGAGAGTTGAAGAGCCCCCCCCCCCCCCCAAGCAAAACGAAAACGGCCCAAAATAGGCCAAAACATACCACAAAATGCTCTGCTTGGTTAGTGCTTGTTTGTGCCGTTAAAATTAACATTTGTGCTGCTACGGTTAGCCGGTTATTAATGTTTTACTTTTTCGCGGTGACGTCAAGGGCGTCAAGCACGCTCCCCGTGCTTACGGGCGCGAGTGAGGGCGAGGTGATGTAGACGTCGTAGGAAACGCTTGCTCGCACCCGAGCATTTTGTGGCATGTTTTGACCTATTTTGGGCCATTTTCGTGTTGCTTGGGGGGGTGAACTCTGAATGACCTATTAAATAAAAGTGTAATATCTTTGACACCTAGCGATACAAACGATGATTTTACCGGCACAAACCGACACAAACGGAGCACTAACCACCCAGTATACTTGATTTTATTTTTGGGGGCAAGTGGGTCACGTTCACAGACTGGGCTTCTCCGGTATATAATGGTAAACGTGCTCACAGGAACAGATTTATGAAATGAGTAATAGAAATTTAACTTGTATTATTACATTTTAAAAGAAACAGGAGTGTTCTTAAGTTTAGACCATCTCTGTGCTACCCCTTTGCATGTGTCTCACTGTACACGATTAATTTTTTCTGGTTTTCTTTTTCTCTCAGGTTGCTGGTTGTGGAATTTGGAGCTGTGGAGATTTGAGCTGTGCTCCAAAAGTGCATGTTGGAGGTACCTAATGCTTTCATATTATTTACTTTTTCCTTAATACGCAATTTTACATTTTGAATTCTCTTATTTGGTCTTTTAGGTTATGAATGTGGTGTTGTAAGCTTTGCTCTTTAAGTGTATCTAAAAGGTACCAAATTCTAAAACACTTGAGACTTAAACACTCCATTCTTGGTCTGAGACGCTCATATCCGTGCATTTACAGTCATTGTCCTTGTACTTTCAAAACATGGGGTGGTCTTAGGACTCATCTAAGTCGTGCACATGTTGCTAAGCCCTCTCACACTGTAGAACATGTTATTTTGACTTGTCCTTCTTGTCCTGAAAGCCACATATCAACAAGCAGAGAATACTTCCTCCATATTAATAAACATCTCAAGAGGTTGGAGACAGTAGATTGTGTTTATCAAAATTGTTCTTTCAAAACTAATGTGTATGGTACTTTCCAGACACACAAGAGTAGAAAACATTCTTCATGCACGCTAAGAGATTTCAAAAATGAAATAGTGAAAAGAACTGAATTTACAAGTAAGAATGATCTTTCTGAGGAGTCTGCAGATGAAGGGCCCTCTGACTTGGATTGTGAAGCTGGTGTAGTTAGTGAAAATTTGGAGGAAGCTGTAGTTAAAAACCTTGCCTTGATTTTGTTAAAGTTGGAGGTCTTTTCACATGTACCAACATCAGCAATTGACAATTTACTCGAGGGACTACATTTTCTATTCACTACTTCTGCTTTACCCTTAACAAATAGCTTAACTTTGGCCGTTCTCAAGGAGCATAATATTGAGGTTAGTGCATCGCTAGTGAATGAGTTGTGCACAGCATTATACACTGGAAATCCACTACTTAGAAGTATTGCAAAAGGAGGATCACTTGAAACAACATTTAAGCGCAAGAAGTTTTACTATGAAAAGTTTAATGTTGTTGAGCTAGAGGAATATGTTCTAGAGGAAAAAACAAAAAAAACCTTTCAATATATTCCACTGCTAAAGTTATTGGAGCAGTTACTTCAACGTGAAGATATTGTTGGAAAGCTAGTTGAAAACTATAAACGGAGTCATTCAAATTCACAACTGCTTACATGTTTTCAGGACGGTGAGAATCAGAAGAACAATTTTTTTTTCAAGTGAAGAGCTCAGAATTTCATTATGCCTATATATTGATGATTTTGAAGTGTGCAACCCACTAGGAACATCTCGCAAAAAACATAAACTTTGTGCGGTTTATTGGATTCTGGGCAACTTGCCTTCTGGTTGCAACTCTGCCCTTTCTTCAATCTACTTGGCACTGTTGTGTAAAAGTGAATTAATTAAATCTTTTGGTTATGAAAAAGTATTTGAGCCTCTGCTGTGTGATTTAGTCAGACTTGAGAAGCAAGGTTTATTCGTGCCCCTCCTTGGTTCGGTTATCAAGGGTACAGTTCAGTGTGTCATTGCTGATAATCTGGGGGCCCATGGGCTTGGAGGATTTGTGGAGAATTTTTCAGCTAATTATTTTTGTCGTTTCTGTACAGCCCAGCTTTCTGATATAAATACGTGTGAGGTAAAGACAGGATCATTTGAACGAAGAACAAAGGAAAATCATCGGCTTCATATCAAGACTGCTCAAGAACAAGGTGTGAACTGTTTAGGTGTAAGAAAATCGTGTGTTTTAACGGATAACCTCTCGTATTTTAATGTTGTTACTGGTTACCCTCCCGACATTGTGCACGATTTCTTTGAAGGAATCGTTCCTGTCGAGTTGGCCCAGTGTATTGACCTTCTCGTGTCAAAAAAGTATTTTTCTCTCGAACAACTGAACAATCGTATTCGTTCTTTTCCTTACAAGGAAGGAGATAAAACTAATCGCCCCACTGTGTTATCAAAAGCTGTAAGTAAGAAGAAGAGACGTTCTCTTGGGGGTAACGCACACGAAAACTGGTGTCTTATTCGCTTGCTTCCTTTTATCATTGGACCAAATGTCCCTGCTGATGAACCAGCCTGGCTGGTTATTTTAGACTTAAAAGATATTGTCGAGCTTGTAGTAGCTCCTGTTCACAGTCTTCAATCTGTTGCATATTTGGAATGTAAGGTCTCAGAGCACCGAAAGCGTTACCAACAACTATTTCCTAACCAAAAACTGATGCCTAAACACCACTTTATTGAGCACTATGCAGAAATGATCAAATGTTTTGGTCCTCTTGTCTCGTTATGGACGATGAGATTTGAGGCCAAGCATAGTTTCTTCAAACAGGCTGTTCGGAACATCAAAAGTTTCAGAAACATAGCCGGCTCTTTAGCTCGTAAACATCAGTTAATGGTTGCATATAGAATGCTTTGTCCTGATGATGAAAACTCTACAGATGTTACTCGCGTGACAGAAGTGCCATTGGATGTCCTTAAAGACAATGTTGTGAAAAGTATCTCTAACAAACATCCAGACGTGACTGCTGTTAACTTAGCCACTGGCGGTTTTGTAAACAATATTCAGTACAAAAAGGGGATGATTGTTGTGCACGGATCATGTGGTGGGCTACCAGATTTCTGTGAAATTCAACATTTGTGCATTATTAAAAAAGAGACCCTCCTTATTCTGAAAAGGCTAAATTCATGGTACATGGAGCACTATAGAGCTTTTCACCTACAAACAACAACAGATGTTGTTGTTGTATCCATGACAGAGCTGGCCGACCCATACCCTCTATGCGACTATGAAGTGGGACACTTGCGGATGGTCACCTTAAAAAGACATATTCACATTGGTAATTGTTTTATTTGCTTTCACTCATTGTTAGGTAAACAAACATTTGTGGCAACAAGTGCAATACAAATAAAAATGTCATGTTCTTTAGACTGTATTGAGTAGTGTTTCATGATCCTGGAATTATCTATGTATGTATTTAGAAATATTGTCTGCTGGACAGTATTTCTTAAAAAAAAATCCCAATGGATAATCTATGCACTGGTCTTGTTTTTCAGCTTGAAGAATGGCTGCTACTTTGAGGGTGATACTTGGAGTGGACAATTCATCCAAGTTGATGCTTCCTTCTGGAATCCCTGGTTCAGTGGACATTTTAAAAGAGGAAATACAAAGACAGTTTGGATTGACTGAAGATTTCAGGCTTCAATATAGAGATGTTGAGTTTGACAATGAATACATGAATCTAACCACAACTGGGGACATTGAAGACAAGAGTACAATCAAAGTAATTTACACTAATTTAAACTCTGCGCCGTCCACTGTGCCCACCACAGCACCCACAGCTGCCTCCAGAGAGACATTACCACAGTTTGATGCACCATCCTTGCCGGACACTGACATCCTTTCCTCCTCAGACTCCAGTGCTTCTTGTTCATCTCTTCGCTTGCGGAAATGGCCCTTAAACTTTCCAATACCAAAGTTTAGTTTTGATGTGGAGTTTCAGTTACACAGAGCCCAGCAAGAATATGAAAACAATGGGATTCTCTTAGACCCGAGCCCAAAACTCAAATCTGACATATTAGATATGTTGGCCTCAGAAATTGCAAAATACAAAGTTTATCCATCAAGTGGAGATATTGATGATGTCGCTAAAGCGTTAATTCAAAAATATCCCTTTCTCAAAGAGACCAGATCTGTGACGGGATGTGAAGGCTGGAAAGTAAGCCTAAAATACAAAATGGCCAATTACCGGACAACACTGAGAAACATAGGGTGCCCAGAGGTGGCAATAAACACTCTACAACACAAGAGAGAACGAGAGATGAGTCCACGTCGAAACAATGTCAAAAAGCCACGGAAAGCAGAAGTGAACTTTTTACCACAATACCCTGCAGGAGAAACGAAGAAAAGTCTGGAGGAAGAATGACAAGCACTACTGATTGAGGTGAAGAAAACAAACAACGATCAAATAATCAAAACAAAGATGGATAAGACATTTGCACACAGAAGAAGAGAGGTGATTGAAGAGATGCCATTCATCGCAGAGTTCAAGAGCAGATGGCCGGCCCTCTTCAAAGTACCTGAGGTATGAGTTTGAGTCTTGGTTAAAAACTGGCCGTGAACAGAAAAGTACTGCTACAAAGCTGATGTCACCGAGCTGATGTCTTTTGAGCTTAGTGCAGCTAAATTGTGTTGTGAGAAGGGCAGCTCCAATAGAATGAAAAATTTTGGGAAAACAGGACGTTGCTAACATGATACACGTCAGTTTCCTTTTACAACTAAAGTGCAAAATTTGTGCATTTTGTGATTTTTTTTATTATTATTATTTTTTTTGTACTGCATGGGTGAGGCACTCTTTTGCAGCCACCTGATTCTGCCGGTCCATCTATAAATGTTTTGGGTGGGATGTTGGAATAACTTATGTCGATTTAAAAATCTTTTTTTTTCCTTTTTTGTAATCGTAATTGATTTTGCACATTCCCATCTGATTAATCGATTCCCCCCCCCCCCCCCCCTTTTTTTTTTTTTTTCCCCCCTTTAAATCAAACCTGGACAGCACCAGAACTTTTTGTCTGGGATTAGATCAGGTTTGGTCTGGATTTAGTCCCGTTTTGAGCTGAACTATTTAAAAAATTTATTTTTGAACTTTGTAGATCAATGCGGAGTTCACCCGAATCACCACAGTTCCACTGCTGTCCACATTCATGAGCAGTCTTGACCAGTACTCTGACCAGTTGATGAAGATTCTACGAAAAAAAGGAGGGGAAACAGCGCGGCGGATCACAGCAGCGTTGTCTGCAATTTCACAGGTATTCTGTCTTGTTAAAATGTTCTGTAACTAATAGATTAGTTGCAGGTTGATCTCAGGTCAGGTTATTAAACTGTATTTTTAACTTTCTTGGGTCATTTCATGCTTGTTCTCTCCTGCGTTATACTTCTCATCTCGCTTTTGGCTTATATTCTGGATTTGGTCCTGACACAAAGCAGAACTAAGTAACTCATGCCCCTAGAGGCCATAAGTGCCGCTGCTGGCATTGTAGCTTTTTTCTTTTCTTTTTTTGTTACTCATTAATTGTCCAAAGGAATAATTAGCTACACTGAGAAAAGACAAAGGCAGACAACATTTCACATTTCGCCACAACTCAGTGACACAGTAGATTATTTTTTTTCACTCAAACTTGGTATAAATACTGCAAATGTGGTGGTAGCCCGCATACCTCATATTAACGTGACAGTGTGTAGTTTTTGTCATTAATTTTTGGAAATCTCTATCAAAATGTTTTTGATTCCTTTGAACAGCACTCCTATGCAACAACACTTTTCTTCCTTCTTTCGGGTGGTACACCACGCTAAAGCTGCATTTTCCACGACCCAATGTATCGCAATCAGTGTAATTGGACTCATAACTCATAATCTTTATGGGTATGAATTGGTAAGCTTCTCATTCTCTAACACAAAATACTGCTTGCTTGCAAAAAGCATGTTTAAAATTTACTTAGAAACAATTATGAATTGGTTAAACAACAATAAAAATTGACTTCTGTGGGGGTCTCTAAAAACTTCAAAAAAGTAATTGCGCTGCATGTGTTGTTTTGTTTAGAGTTCCCGAATTGAAGTGAAGCGTGAATGCATCCTTAAAGCTGTGATTATATACCTGAATGAGAACCCTGAAAATCTCATCAAAGAGTACATGGTAAGTTTATTTTTAAAGGGATATTCCACCCCTCAGTAAAATTTTGACTGTCATAATTCCCAGAGTTTTGTAAGTTGAAAAATGTATTTTCTAAACAAGCCCAGGCATTCTCCTGTTCTGGCAGTAATCAGTTTTCTTTAAATTAGCTTACAACAATAAAGTGCATGGGAAATACTAGGATTTTGTTTCCATTCACTTACATTGTTTTATGCGAAACTAAAGAAAATAACCCTGGTCAGCAGAATATTGATGATATTATTAATGCATACTCCTTCTGCCCTCTGTCCATGTTTCATGTATCTTCTTCTTGGTCTTTATTTGGTGATAGTCTTAAATCCACATTTTTTCTTTGGTCTGTTCTCCTCAGTCTCATTCAGGGATATGTGTAATTAGGGTAGTGTGGACCATTTTAACTAAAATGGAGTGAATAGATAGATGATGCGATGACCAAAATACAACGGATTTAAAATATTTCTGTCCTTTTCAGGCTTTCAACGTGATGGAAGCTGAAGAGCTCGAGAGGATGGATTTGGGTGTTTATAAAATAATCCATGAAGGAGCACAGCCTGATGACTCCCTTGAAGATGTTGGCATCATTATCGAGAGATGCACCGTCTTGCAGGATCTTCACGATGTGGCGAGCGGGTGTGCACTTTTGTTTGGGCTAATTTACTGCCTCAATCTGAGTTACCCAAAGCCACTTCGCTACACATTTGAGTTCTTCCAGAAGGTGCTCATGGGACTGGAAGACAAAAAACTGTCTAACAAAATACAAGTGCTGAAGAACAAACTCTGCCAAAAGGAGACGCAATGACTCTTCTAGATCAAAATGTCCCCCAAAATAAGTGCTCTGTTTCACTGTTTAAAAGTTTATAAATTGTATATATGTTGATCCTTGTTTGTAAATATTTTGTCATAGCTTTTAATATTTAAGAGATTTACTGAATGCCTTTTTTTTTTTTTTTTTTTTTTTTTTGGATTGTGGAAAAGAAAACGTAATTCAGAAACTGAGTTTTTTGAACTGGGGACAAAATTACGCAGATGGATGTATTTTCTTGTTTCACAACATTTTCTTCGGTTTGAGTTGCTGTGGTAATTCTGCAGACTGTAGCCATTGCAGACCTACAACTGTAGATCCTGAAATCATTCTGTCAGGTTTGACATCCTACTCCTCACTACACTGTCACTTAGTTGAAACTGGAAAGTTGTTTCAGATGTTTACATTTTATTTTACACACTTCATTTAATGTTGCATTATGCAGTGTTGTTTCCCTGTTTAAGCTTTGCCTCATTGAAGGCTTTTGTTCAAGTTGTTAAAGCAACACAATTTATTTTGTATTTACACTTCATATTAGTTCTTGTGTACCAGGTTTCCATTGCAGGTCAAGGATCTTGAGTGTTATAAATGTTAAAGTGTATGTGCAAACAAATGTGAAAAGGTTCTAAGGTTGTCACCTGTATTCAAGTTAAGTACTGGATTTTTGGTCTTAGCATTTAATTAAGAATATTTTGAGATTTGCTATATGCATTTTTTTTTTTTATTGTAAAATTTATTATATAATAGAAAACTTATAATTCTGAATCAGATTTTTGTAACTGGGGACTAAATCGTTTTTACCTTTGTGTCACTTAAGTATTTTCTGTAATTGCATTACATACAGTGATTTAAGTGATTTACAATGTCACTTTGTTGAAACTCGGAAAGTTGTTTCCAATGTTTAAATTTTGGTCATGCACTTTAAGCATTTAATATTGCCTTACGCGATGTTGTTCCCTGTAGAAGCTTTGCCTTGTCAAGGCTCACAGTAAATAAAGTTGTTGATGCAGCACCCTTTTTTTGCATTTACACTTTATGTAAGCTTTGGTGTAAGAGTTTTCTATTGAAGTGCAAGGATCTTGAATGTTATAAATGGTAACGTGTGAGCAAGTGTAAAAAGGTTCTTGAGTTGTCACCTGTACTCTGTAGTTAAGTGTTAGACCTTTGCTGAAGACCTCTGAAAGGTCCAAACACCTAATTACAATGTATAGATGACAACTCAGGAACCTTTCTAGACTTGTTTTGTTGATACCTAAACATTTAGCATATAGATGAAACTATTAATTAAATCATAATTAATCAAATTAATTAGGTCCAAAACGCAATCTAAATGGTGCCATTAAATTCAAATTAATATTGTCAATTGAACCTAAAGCAATACAGTTAATAAAATGAACAAAGTGTTTAAATTCTAATTAATAGTGTTAAATAGTAACAATGAAAGGAAAGCTGTTGCTTTTATAGAACAATTTCACTTCTGATATACATCACCATTGAAATTGCAGATAACAACCATATTGATTTATGTTTAATTGACCAGGTTTTGTGGAAAAGATTGCCTTAACTTTGTCAATTAAATCCAACGTTTTATTTCTTAGAGTGAGCAGAATTTTTGACACTACCATGGCGATACATGGTGACATGTCAGATATTAGTGAAATCTGACACCGAAGTTGTTCAACTGTTAATGAGGCTGAGGAGCAGTCTTGATAAATCAAGAATTGAGAACAAAGACACAAAATGACTTTGAAAAAAAGATGCTTTAGTCAAAAATTTAAAGATTTTATTGGGCTTTTAAATTTCTATAAAACTACTAACTGATGCTCTTTTTTTAGTGTTGCAGGGTGAGCTTGATGGTCACAAACAACAATAAGCAAAAGAAAAACAAAGAACTTGAAGTGAGAGGACTTTGTTCAGTGTTGTAACTGCTGCTTGGCCCTCCCACCAGTGGTAGATAGGTGCATCAAGGTTCTTTTACTTTCTTCAGCCTTGCTGAATTCCCATCTCATTACTCGAGTCCATTACTCTGCATTCACATTGTCTCCTCTAGGTACACTGTGCTTAAAGGCCAAATAAAGATGAGACTACATTTTAGTTTTACACAAGGGGAAGAAGAAATTGCATAAAAACGACACAGTGGGAGAACATAATAATAAAATAGCTTCAAAAAATGAAATATATTCAGTGTCACATTATGTGACATAGATTTTGTGCATTGTTCCAATGGTACACAGTCCAAATAGGTTCTGTTGGTCATATACTTTAATAGAGTCCCAACAACTTAAATGTCGTCAAACACTATATATAAAACTGTTAGCATCACTTAAATGTTGTAAACTACTAACATCAACCTGTAAAAACCTAAATGCTGTAGGTATGAAAGGATCAAATTATGTATCGAAGATGACGTATTCGCTAATGCAACATGCAACAGTACAAATAGGGCCCTTCTTATTCTTCTCTGAGAAGATCTGTATCTTAATAACTTGCATAAGACTTTAAAGCAGCTAATCAAATTCTGCAAATTTTCACGTCTGGAGATTAAGTGTTAATTAAAAGGGTAAATGAAGTGTGGCAGAGAGATTAGACTGATCCTCCTCCAAGTTGTCAACAGCTCTACTACACACACCTAAGTCCCCGATCCCCGCAACAAACTTTCTTAATGAATAACATGGTAAAAAAAAACATTGATACTTTACTATAGTTTATGTTTGTTTGTTTGTTTTCATTCTAAATTCCATTTCAGGGTCAGATTATTAGTCGCTGCTTGTTCCGTACATTTAATAACTTAAAGTTCTGTATTGAGCAGCAACAGGAAGGAATGGTGACATCTGGAAAAACAGTTGGCTTGCTTGAGTGGGACTGATGCACGGGGCGTACAGGCTTGGCAAACAGAACCGTGCACCTACAAGAGTCTGGATAATCATGAGCGCAGACTGATTTGTGGAGGGGTGTCTCTGGCAGAGCTCATTATCCAAACGTATCTAAAAAATGTAAACACATGTGAATGTGACTGTTGTCTAGAACATGAGGATGTTGAACAGTACTGGTTCCAGAACACATTCAATAAATGATTGAGCTATTGGAACATTTTAATGATAAAACTGTAATTATGTCCAAAAAGGGGGAACAACACACTCACATCAGAAATCAAGAAATATTGGATTATATGAAAGTACCAGGACTGTGTCATGTCTGATGTTCTTTATTATTATCTTTCATGTTTCTTCTCCCTTATTGACAGAATCACGTGGACATCAATATAGGTGCTCACAGCATTTAGTATTTAATAAATCTGAGCCCATGTCTGTGTGCTTACTTGGTACACAGAATGTTTTAGACAGCAAGTGTATCGGTCTATGCTGCTGTAAGGATAATGTTACAACGTTCAGAGAGGAAGTTGAAGGATGATTTGACAGTGGTGCTGTTTTGATACCGTCCCCTGGAAGCTTCTGTATCTTGATGTGTGCAGTATGCTAATAAAATATAGATGCACTGCATTTCTCCCTTGTCTTGTGTTGCCTCAGTGTGTAACCCCACTTCCCCCAAAATGCTCCATTATTAATATCAATATTACAGACTCTCCCACCAGGTGAGCTCATGTCTTATCCATATGCCAAGACTCTCTGCTGTCAGCCATGTGAGACTAAGCTGTTTCTCTCATCTGAACCTCATTCAACCTCTGACATTTTGCCATTTTTACTGCGATCTTGCCATCATTTCTAAGTGTTATTAGCCTTTCAAAAATATTGCACATGCATTGCTGGAACATTTTTAAGGCTTACATTTGAAGTCTCATGTTGATGTTTGCTTTTTTTCATATCTTCAAACTCAAAGAATTTGACTTAGAAGCACACTTAGTAAAAAGAAAGCAGCTGATCTGTTTATTAGAGTTCAATAAAAAGTCATATGTACTTGGTTTAAATCTATCTATCTATCTACAGTTTCCTCAGCAATGCATTGATCAAAAAAGTGATCAAGGCAAGTCAAGAGCTATATGCTTTCAACGTTTAAGAAATAGTAAATTTGTGAAATATAGATGATATAACAATCTTCCTAGATATTAAAAAGCACCACTGGTCTGCAGAGGTTTTGACTTAAAAAGTTGTTTGTTTGTCTTTTCACTTGTTATCATGGACGAAAGGGTGGATTGCATAGAAGTAAGAGAACACTAATAGGGCACTGACTTCAATCAGAGGTCATGCAAGAGCTGGTCTATTTGTGAGTCTGACTTCAGAGCAGCATATTGTTGAGTTCAGGGGTAAAAAAGTATTAATTTGCTTTTACTTTAAACACTCCATCCACACTAAATCCACATTAGAATTATACTGGATGAGCATAGATTGCACTTGGTTAGGGACACTGACATGGACAGATGGAGACCTAATGGCTGAACAGTCATTCCTGTTATACTTCACTGACTTCTGCTTGAAGTCCACTGCCTGTGGAGCATGTGCAGTTGGTGCATTAACATGGGGGGAAATCCGCGCTGACTGTCTGATGACTACATTTACACCACTGGGACCCAAGCTGTCCCTAGTGAACTTTTGGATATGCAAAGTATGTAGCAGTATTTAGCTGTATGAGTGAATCAGTGTGACAAAACTTCAAAGGTACATTTCCAAACAAAGTACCTGAACATTTTAGTACTGTTCACTTTTTTCAAGTCAGTTAAAGTCTGCGTGTTCTAAAGATCGGATTAAACAATCTTCTAACCTTTCAGAAAGCGATTAATGTTTTCTCCTTTAATAGTACAGTAAACCACTGCAGTCCAGTGTAGTATTGTAGTATCCAGTTTTGCAAAAGCTAAGAAAAAAACAATGGTCCAATGTGAGGATATGTCTTTTGTAATGGCAACAACCCTTACCACAGCCATGTGATTAAACGTGGCCATTGATTCATACGGGAAATAAGTCAATTAGAGCACCTAATAACCAGATCAGAGCTGCTGGCTCCCAAATGGAGAATGAGCAGGGTGAAAAAAGGGATTGTGGGAGGTTTGAGTTCACATACACAATGAAGGGTTTGACAAGTGGGAGGAGATGAAACAGCTTAATATGAAATGCACACAGAGTGAGACACATCCAGCAGACTATTGTTCCTGACTCATTGACAGCTTCCAGCAGCCTGAGGGCTTTGCATTCTGCTGAAAATGTTGAAAAAGAAAGGCTACTGATTTGATATCTCTCATCTCTATAAAGGCTGTTGAAAATCCATAAACCTCAGCTTTCAAAGTCCTTTTCCTTCTGCTTTTGCGTTTTGAAATCCCACATATATCTTTGTAGTGAGATTTATATGCAGATGCTTTTCTGCCAATGCATTATATCTCCAAATCAAATTGTTCCATAGCAAGAAGAAAAGAGTAGAAAAAAATAAGAAAAAGAATGCAATATTATTATGCTTAGGATTCCTACCCTAAGCACCCTGCCATAACCATTTTCCACTCATGGCCATAGCAAGATAAGCGGCACATGCATTAACAAGGCTTTAAAGTGATAAGCTGCCACTGGCACTGGCAATGAGCTCGCTATGGCTCATCCACTTTAATGCATATATTCAGATTCTGGTGGGTGCAATAAGTGATAGTGTGTAGAAATGCCTGGAATAGATTTGTCATGCTATCATAGGTATCATCTGACATGGCTTGCAATGTATTTTTGTCATCTGTTTTTAGGAAGCATCTGAACACACTTGCACACATACTTGCCACAGCAAACAAAAACAGAGTAAGAACAATTAGTTGTCCAGATGTAGAACGAACAAAATCTTTATAAAATCTTTGTAGAGGCTGGATTGGATTTAAAAAAAAAAAAGCAAAACCAGGACTTGATGGTGATAGAAAAAATGCACACGATGTCAAAAAGCAGGCAGAAGTTATCTTGTGAAAGACATCTGTCTTTAAAGTAAAGTAATTGTGGACTTTATGGGCTTTAACTCAACAGCTTTTCTGTTAGATTAGCTTTTTTTTTTCCCTCTGAGTTGACAAATTGATGTACAGGAATACCTAAAGCTGCTTTTACAATAAATTTACATACTTTACTATTAGCAATTAATGTAGTAAAATGAATTATTTCTTAATTTGTTGTAGCAAACTGTGAGGTGAATGTTTAAATGTATATGAATGTTTTAGGGTAACTAAAATGACTATAGTATGTCTTGGCCACTGTGGGTTTTCAACACACACACTGGGTTGTGAGTTACTGGGTTACTGTGTGTTTCAGTGATTGTTAACGGTACTTCAACACACGTATTTTTTGGCCCAACAAGTTAGTTTTTAGCTTTCACATAATCTGATTGTAATTATATAAAATCAGAGTTCCTGGCATGTTAACACTATAGGGACTATTTTGTTATTTATTGTAATTAGGGATAATTAGGATCAATGTGTCTTAGACTGATGCTGAAAAACTAATGCATACATTTGTTACTTGTTGGCTGGACCATTATCCAGATGTCTGACCCTGATCCAGCCCTTGGTTATTCTTCTGTAGGCTCACAGTGCTGGAGGACTTCCCATGATGCACTAAACACTTCTTCTGTAGTCCCATCTTTCACA
The DNA here is from genome assembly GCF_963969265.1 of Rhamphochromis sp. 'chilingali'. Classification (NCBI taxonomy): domain Eukaryota; kingdom Metazoa; phylum Chordata; class Actinopteri; order Cichliformes; family Cichlidae; genus Rhamphochromis; species Rhamphochromis sp. 'chilingali'. The sequence goes on from NC_137935.1 coordinate 29,930,464, forward strand.
CCCAATGTGTTCATATGTTACTGTTGGATGTTATTAATATTTTCTTTTACTTTTCCATAGTTTGTCTTTCATGATGGTTTCTCCTTGTGTTTTCTTTATGTTTCTTTTTTCTCTTCTCTGTCCTCTCATCCTATAACCAGCTTGAGATGACTGGTTTGTTTTAACTGACGCTAAACTCTGTAAATAACCATCAATAAATCCAGTGGAATAATTTGTATTTTATTGAAGGCTAGGATCTCCACTTCAACACTTGTAAGTTTTCTGTTTACTGAGAACATATCAAAAACACTTAAAGAACTTAAAACATCCAAAAATGAAATTGTGAACCTGTATAAAAAAAATCTAAGCTTCATAGAATCTTCAAAGAATCTTCTTTAATCATCACAGAATTCTTCCACATTTACAATGTCTTGTTCATAATATAGTAACATAGTAGCAACAACATCACAGTACAGCATCAGAGAGGCATGCAAGGTTGACTGGTGTTCTAATCTGCTTTCTGGGAGGAATGTCATCTACTCGCATAAAACCTCAGACACTGTTTTCACAGACCCAGCTCTGAGCATGACGATGTGAGCCTGTTCGACTGAAATAATTGATTCTTCACCAGCGTGGCTGCAGTCAGTGGACCAGTTATTGAAACCATCCCATTGTGGTCAGATTAAAAATCAGCAGTAACAAGCATTTCAAGTGAGCAGCTTAATATTTTTGGTTAAAAATGCTACAATAAGTCCCAGACGTCCTTTGTAACTTTCCTTTGTTTTAGAAGAAAAACGAGAAGCTTAGTGCTAAATAATTCTACTTGTCAGTTATTCTTCTCTGGAATCTCATTCTAAAAGTAAGATGCTAGATAAACACACATTTGTTGGTGACCTTGGATCGCTCATGAGATTGAGGCCAAACCTGTATTAGCTTGTTTTCATGTAGACATTTGCACATTTGTACTATCAGGCTACAACAGGCTAGATGGCTATTTGACCCATTTAACCTTCAGAAAAGTTGTTGGCAATATTTTTTTTCTCAAGAAATGTTCTTCTGCTGTTTTTTGGTGTTTAGTTGTGTGCAGACATAACAAGACAAAGTAGAAAGTGTCACAGCTGAATAGCACAGGTCTGCTGCTGGTCTACCCACCCTGAAAGATCCTATTAAACTCCAATTTGAACTCTCAGCCAAAAGCAAGAAAAAGGGAGCTGATTGAGTTTTATTTTTATTTTTCCTTAACCATAAACTACAGATTTCTATTTTTTTTTTTTTTACTTTGCATCCATCTAACCACATGCTCGTGATAGGCACTCTTAGCAGTTATTTAGAAAAATATTTTATACACAACCTTCTCACCAATAATTAATTAATAACCAATATCCAAATTTAGGGGCAAGTTATGATAACCTCGCCACAAATCACTCATGTAACCAGGAAAATAGAGGGAATCAATCCTATCACACAAGGGAGACATCTGTATTCTAGGTATTTATTTATTTTTTACAAATACATAAACAGAATAAACAGAAAAAATGCATTAACCAAGAGTTCTTAGAAGCTTGAAAGGAGACTATGATGATGATTTTTGATGAAAGTTTAACAAGTTAATGGGATCCCCCCCTATTTTCTTCTCTAGCATATATCTGGAAATATTAGCATCAAGAATAGATCTTTTAATTAATAGCATCATGGGAAACTGTGGAGTGGGTGGTGGGTTTGATTCTCACTCTTTTTTGAATAGAAGAACATTACTTTAAAATTGAACAGCTTTTTTTAAACATAACATGTAACTGTTTGTGTATTTCTTGTGAATTGGCTGATGTTCTTTGTTTTTTGGCTAATGAGATGATACAAATTTTAACATCAAAGCTAACTATCTGCTTAGCTTACCCAAATAATATTACATTGACAAAAATGCTCCTTTTGTCCTTTCATAAACAATAATTAATTCGATCATGTTAAATTTGACCAGTTACTGTTCACTGGACTATTGTACCATTATGAGGTTCAGCTATGTCAGTCTCGGAGCAGCGTATAGATTAAACACATCAGATTATGTTTGAACAGCAAATTTAATTAATAAATGCTCAAAATGCTAGGGCTCTCTGTTTCATAACAAAGCCAATCTGAGCCATGAGCTTCCAAAATATAAGCAGTATATTAAATGCCCGACCAGAGAGGAGAGGACATTAGACCACTGCTACAGCACGATCAGCGGGGCCTATCGCGCGGTGCCCCGCGCTTCACTCGGACTTTCTGACCACGTCATGATCCACCTAATCCCCGCGTACAGACAGAGGCTGAAGCTCTCCAAACCTGTCGTGAGGATCAAAAAAGCAATGAGGCTGTGGAGGAGCTTCGCACGTGTTTGGAGACCACAGACTGGGACACAATGAAGGCTGCTTCTAACAGCTTGGACGAGTTTACGGACACTGTCACCTCCTATATCCACTTCTGTGAGGACAGCATTGTGCCATCACGCACCAGGGTGAGTTATAACAATGACAAACCCTGGTTCACCCCTAAACTCAAAAAGCTGTGGCTGGAAAAGAGAAAGGCGTTCAGAAGCGGAGACAGGGACTGCTACAGAGAGGCCAAGTACAGGTTCACTAAAGAAGTGGACATTGCTAAACATCAGCACTCTGAGAAGATGCAGCAGCAGATCTCAGAGAATGACTCGGCCTCTGTATGGAAAGGTTTTAGGAATATCACCAACTACAAGCCTAAAACCCCCCACTCCACTGATGACTTGCTCTTAGCCAACACCCTTAACGACTTCTACTGCCGTTTTGACGAGCCATCAGGCAGCCTTCACACCTCCAACGGCCCCAACAATAGAGGCACTTTGGACACTCATTCCCCCACCTCTCCCCCCTCCATAGAGCCATCACCACCTTCAAACACTTCACCTACAACACCCCCCTCCTCACCCCACACAAAAGAGGATTTCACACCACCTCCTCCCACCACAACTCTTCATATTCATGAAGCAGATGTGAGGAAGCAGTTTAAGAGTCTGAATGCTCGAAAAGCTCCCGGCCCAGACGGTGTGTCTCCTGCCACCCTCAGACACTGTGCAAACGAGCTGGCCCCAGTGTTTTCTGGCATTTTCAACTCCTCACTGCAGGCATGTCATGTGCCTGCCTGCTTCAAGTCCTCTACCATAATCCCTGTCCCCAAGAAACCTAGGATCACTGGACTAAATGACTACAGACCCGTGGCTCTGACATCTGTGGTCATGAAGTCATTTGAGCGCCTGGTTCTCTCCCATCTCAAGACCCTCACGGCCCCCCTCCTGGACCCCCTGCAGTTTGCATACAGAGCCAACAGGTCTGTAGATGACGCAATCAACATGGCTCTACACTTCATCCTGCAGCATCTGGACTCCCCAGGAACCTACGCCAGGATCCTGTTTGTGGACTTCAGCTCTGCCTTCAACACCATCCTTCCAGACCATCTCCGAGGCAAGCTTTCCCAGATGAATGTGCCTGATCCCATCTGCCGGTGGATCACTGACTTCCTGACGGACAGGAAGCAGCACGTGAGGCTGGGAAAGAATGTCTCGGACTCCCGGACCATCAGCACCGGCTCCCCTCAGGGCTGTGTTCTTTCTCCTCTGCTCTTCTCCCTGTACACCAACTGCTGCACCTCCACCCACCAGTCTGTCAAGCTAATCAAGTTTGCAGATGACACCACCGTTATTGGGCTCATCTCGGACGGGGATGAGTCTGCCTACAGGAGGGAGGTTGAACGTCTGGTGTCCTGGTGCAGCCACAACAACCTGGTGCTAAATGCCCAGAAGACAGTGGAGATTATTGTGGACTTCAGGAAGCACACAGCCCCACTCCCCCCTATCATCCTGACTGACACCCCCATCACCTCTGTGGACTCATTCCGCTTCCTGGGTACCACCATCACCCAGGACCTGAAGTGGGAGCCCACCATCACCTCCGTCATCAAGAAAGCCCAGCAGAGGATGTACTTCCTGAGGCAGCTGAAGAAATTCAACCTGCCAACACGGACGATGATGCAGTTCTACACTGCAATCATCGAGTCCATCCTCACCTCCTCCATCACCGTGTGGTACGCTGGAGCCACTATCAGGGACAAACAGAGACTGCAGCGTGTTGTGCGCTCTGCTGAGAAGGTGATTGGCTGCAGACTCCCATCTCTGCAGGACCTGTACACCTCCAGGACATTGCGGCGTGCAGCTCGGATCTCAGCTGACCCTTCTCACCCTGGACACAGTCTGTTTGACCTGCTCCCCTCAGGCAGGAGGCTCCGGTCCATTCGAACCAGAACCTCTCGCCATAAGAACAGTTTCTTCCCCTCTGCTGTTGGACACATGAACAATAACCATATGACTGTCCCCGCCACAAACACATGACCCTACGCTGTGTTCACTGCATCATTCCATGTTTGGCACTGATCACCACCTGCACTCATGTATATATCTTTCTACGCAGCACTTTTAATTCTTATTCTCATGTATATATCTCATGTATATCTCATGCATATATCTTTCTACGTAGCACTCTTAATTCTTATCTCATGTATATATCTCATGTATATCTCATGTATATCTCATGCACATATCTTTCTACGTAGCACTTTTAATTCTTATTCCTACTTTTATTTTTTCATGTCTATTTAATCGCAATTTATGACAGTATGTTTGCACTGAAGCACCGCAGCAATTTCCTAATGTTGTAAACCTGCTCAACATTTGGCAATAAACCCCTTTCTGATTCTGATTCTTTCTGATTCTGATTCTGATTCTGATTCTGATATTGGAGGTGTCAAAGGAAGTCAAAGGAAATGTAGGCAGCTGCACTAGAACAGCTTGTGTTTATTCATGGGAGAAGGTCAGATTTGGACTTTCTTTGACTTTTTAAACATTGAACAGCCTACAGTATATATTGTTGTTTTCCTGGGCTGACTTTGCACAGTAAACTGTGGTAGAAATCCAAAGCAGTGTTTTGTGAGAGACTGTGTCCAGAAAGAATGTGCATTTTTGTTATTTTGTATAGATTGTTTAGCTGGCTGTTTTAAAAGTAGCAGTATATGAGTTCGAACATAAAACACACACACAGCACAAGTCTTACATTTTCATTTATTTTGTGTCAGGACATTTTTGGTACTGAAATTGCACATACAGTGTACTGTAAAGGATTAAAGGTACTATTTTCCACCAACTTGCTAAATCCCAATCAAGAATCTGTTGTACGCATACCAAAGCTAGTGCTAAAAAGCTTATAATGTTACCACACCTCAAACCTGCTGAACCCAAAATTGGACCCATATGGAAAAGAAATAGTAAAAACTTATATGTGATTACTCATGAAAGTGGCCACTTTCTCATTACTTTCTTATATTGTTTTAGTAAGTATCCAAAACATACAAGTTTCATTATATAATTTTTCAAGGGATCTTATATCTGTTTTCACTCTTATATGCTTTTCATACAAGTTTCACACAAGACAGATACAAACTTTATAAGATTTATATATATCTTTTCCATATGGGGAACAGCAAGCCTATATGGAGACCTGCAAATTGGGTCATACCACAACTCTGGATCATGGGGAGGTGGGTGGGGGGTGAAATTTGTTATGTTAGTTTCAGTTAGGTTTTTGTGTGTTTTACCCCTTTTTGTGTTTTTTTGTGGGCTGATCAGCCACTCTTTAGTTGGTGAAAAGCTATAATTACAAGGCTTGATACAGAATTTTCTTTACATTTTTTCTCCATGACAGGTTAAACCACAATAAATAGCAATAGCATACATGTGGTGACCAGGTTGGAAAAAAAACAAAACTATTTGATATATGTATCATAGGTATTACAAACAGACAGACAGACAGACAGACAGACAAATAAATGAAAAAAACACTATTGATAGAGCAAATTATGACAAATGCCATAATATTAGAAATATTTTTTTCAAAGCAATCTTCTTAAAAAAATTATTTACAAAAAAAATCCTTTTTCCATTTCGTAATTTGTGATGGTTATGACTATTTCATGCTTGCTTGAAATGTTTAAATATTCTCTTCAAACAGTAAATCGGCAGTAATCAGTAAGCATAATGCATGGGTGAGGGGCGCATTCATCCAGCTCATCAAGATCTTCTAATGTTATATCTATATGTCATTCAGGACACATTTTGAAAAGTGTTTCACCACTAGTGCTAGAGCAAATAGTGATACAGTGTCTCAGAGTCGTCTCTCACTATTTGTTACTTTCTATTTTGTTCTAGTCTTTGCTTGTCCACGTGTCTTGTTTTTATTCAGCCTGCGTAGAGCTTGCTGACAGTCCTGAATTTTAAAGTACTGGTGGAATATTACCTCTCATAGCAGAGAGTTGGCTTTTTTTAACCTGCTATGATTTCTTTCACATGGTGGAGATTACTGTTGCCTTTCTGCATGCACCTCTAACAAATTAATGCAGATTTCTCATATGAGTGTTTTTACCAGTTAAAAACCCCCCATTTGCATTCAATGTGGTGAGCTGGCAAACAAAGTTGCACCGTTGTTAAGTTGTACTTGCTTGTGATGTGCCTCGTTGCTAGCTAAATCATCCAAGAAGATAGGTATAGATTTGGTCTGTCAGCACTGTACACCAGGGATTCAGGTGCTTATTGTACTGTACTTACAGCTTCTGTCAATGCTTCCGTCCTCTCCATTTTTTATTGCTTGGTAGTTCATGCATGAAAAAATGAGTGATTCACATTAGGAGTCACATACACATGCACACTCACACAGAGAAATAGAGTTCACAATGTACATAATAAAAAAAATGAGGAAAAAGAAAGAATATATAGAATGCATTCCCAGGGGAAACGGAAGTCAAGAGAGTGAAAATCTGAATAAAAGTAATAGAAAATGTGTTTAATGAGAACTGTGTGCAGTAAAAGACTTATTGTGGCATTCAGTCTAGCCTAGGATCTAGGACCATTTCCATGTCAGGTCATAAAAATATATACATGAACTGACACAACATTACGTGAATTTGACTCTGTAGAGAAAGATGGCTGCCTCAGCATGATGGAGCGTTCTATTCAGAACAGCACACTGCCCCAAAGAATAAATGGACAGATATATCACCCAAATAATCTGCCATGTTTTTAATGGTCTAAAAAGGAAGATTGATGAGTCAGCTGTTATAAAGCCTTTAGCTAATGACCACTGATGCCTTTGAATTTATCATGTTTGGATGTATTGTGTATGAATGCCTGCTAATTAGAGGTTTGTTGTGTTCTTGCACTGAAGAACAATTTTACACAGATCATCCGACAGTAATTGTCAAATTATTGTTTTTTGTTTTTTTTTTGTAAATTTACACAAATTAAACAACCAAATACAGTCTTACACATTTAAAATGTATTTTGTGTCACGGTCCGCTGTGACGGACCGAGTGGAGAATGCGTGTAATGGACCCAGGTGCGTACACGAGTGAGCAGACGGGAGTGAGCTTTAACAGAAGGCGAGCCTTTAATATGGCTGAAAACAAGGTGTACAAATACAGCAGGGATAACGTGGCTAAACAGAAACCTGAACTGGGAACAAACGATGGTGAGGCTATGGCTTGGAAGACAACAGACCAGGCATGGAAACACGGAGGGTGGGAACACAGACGACGCGACGCAGACTGTATGAAACACAGAGACTAAATACACATGAGGGATGATCAGGGGAAGTGACCACACATGGGAACGCAGCTGACACACATGAACTTAACGACAGGACAGGAGGAGTAAAACTGAATACACTGACAGTGAATGCAGGCCTTCAAAGTAAAACAGGAAACATGAGACATGAACTGGGGAGACGTAGTACAGGGGGAGGTGACATAACTGACAGCATGAACTTGACAGTACAAGACACACAGACATAAACACACGAAGGGCAAGGGAGACGTAATGCAGGGGTGATATATACAAATGGCTGGACTACCTTAGAGAACCTAAACAAATAATAAACATCAAAATAGGCTAAGCATAACACACTGGGTCACACGACCCAGGACCATGACACCACCCCCCCACCAAGGGCTGGCTCCAGACAGCCCCAAACCAAAAGAAACAGACCACCGAGCCCGGACGGGCGGCGGGGGACCAGGACGGAGGGACCAGAACAAGAAAGAAAAAACAGCCAACAAAAAACACTGGAGCACCTGACAACAGTCCAAACATAGCTCAGGGGGTCGGCCCGGAGGGCGGCAACACACCAGCCCACAGTTCATGAGTTCAGGCGGCCGATCCGGGGGTTGGCAACCCAACAGGCCACGCCATCTCCCATCAGGAGGCCGTCCATGCGGGAGGCAGTGGCGGTGCAGTTCAGGAGGCCGACCCGGAGCCCACGGGCACAAGAGTTCAAGGGTCACACGGTCGGGGGGCCGACCAGGCGGGCGCCACAGGTGACAGAGCCGGTCAGGAGGCCAGCCGTGCGGAAGGCAACGGCGGCGGCGAAGGGGACGGCGAAGCAGCTCAGGGGGCCGACCGCGCGGAAGGCAGCGGTGGCTCTCCAGTGTCAGGTGCACTGGCCGAGGCCCGGTGGGCACAGGACCAGTCGAGGCAGGACCAGACGAGGCAGGACCAGGCGGTGGCGTGCCAGCCACAGGCGACGGAGCCGGACCAGGCGGTGGCGTGGCAGCCACAGGCGACTGAGCTGGACCAGGCGGTGGCGTGGCAGCCACAGGCAACGGAGCCGGACCAGGCGACGGCGAAGCAGGAGCTGAGGCAGAGGCTGGACCAGGCGACGGCGAAGCAGGAGCTGACGCAGAGGTTGGACCAGGCGACGGCGAAGCAGGCGCTGAGGCTGGGCCAGGTGAAGCAGGAGCAGGAGCCGAAGCTGGACCAGGCGAAGCAAGAGCAGAAGCCGAAGCCGGATCAGGCGAAGCAGAAGCCGAAGCTGGATCAGGCGAAGCAGAAGCCGAAGCCGGATCAGGCGAAGCAGAAGCCAAAGCCGGATCAGGCGAAGCAGGAGCTGACGCAGAGGCTGGACCAGGCGACAGCGAAGCAGGCGCTGAGGCTGGACCAGGCGATGGCGGGGCCGGACCAGGCGATGGCGGGGCCGGACCAGGCGAGGCAGGACCAGGCGAAGCACAGGCAGAAGCTGGACTAGGCGAGGATGAAGACTCTGATGAAGCTGGACCAGGTGAAGCACAGGCAGAAGCAGAGGCCGGACCAGGCGTAGCAGAAGCAGAAGATGGCTGGATGGGCGGCTCGGGCCCCCCAGCAGACGTGGCATAGTGCTGGACGGGCGGCTCGGGCCCCCCAGCAGACGTGGCATGGTGCTGGACGGGCTCCTCGGGCCCTCCAGCTGACGTGGCATGAAGCTGGACGGGCTCCTCGGGCCCTCCAGCTGACGAGGCATGAGGCTGGTGCGGTTATCCTGAACCCCCAGCTGACAAGGAAGGTTGCTGGACGGGCTCCTCGGGCCCTCCAGCTGACGAGGCATGAGGCTGGTGCGGGCTCCTCGGGCCCTCCAGCTGACATGGCGTGAGGCTGAACGGGCTCCTCGGGCCCTCCAGCTGACATGGCTTGAGGCTGTACAGGCTCCTCGGGCCCTCCGGCTGGAAGAGACGGCTGAAGCAGAAGGCAGTCTGAGGCGGAGAGAAAGCTCACGCCATTCCTAGCAGGCTGAGAAGCAGCCTGTACAGCTGACGTGGAAGGAAGCTGAACGGGCTCCTCGGGCCCTCCAGCTGACGAGGCATGAGGCTGAACGGGCTCCTCGGGCCCTCCAGCTGGAAGAGACGGCTGAAGCAGAAGGCAGTCTGAGGCGGAGAGAAAGCTCACGCCATTCCTAGCAGGCTGAGAAGCAGCCTGTACAGCTGACGTGGAAGGAAGCTGAACGGGCTCCTCGGGCCCTCCAGCTGACGAGGCATGAGGCTGAACGGGCTCCTCGGGCCCTCCAGCTGGAAGAGACGGCTGAAGCAGAAGGCAGTCTGAGGCGGAGAGAAAGCTCACGCCATTCCTAGCAGGCTGAGAAGCAGCCTGTACGGCAGACGTGTGGTCCCCTTTCGCTGTCTCGTGAACCTGGGCTTCATGTGGCGCGACTGTGAGAGCAACGCTAGAAAAAATCCTGGATCCTGCAGAGTCAGGAATATGGTCTATGGTTTCGTTGTGTGCTCCTTCAAAGCAGTCACACACAGGTCTTTCAGCTCTGGAGCCCAATTCCGTTATAGTCTCCGGCCTCGGCAAGTCAATGCTTGTCTCACTCTGCTTCATAGAAGGGACGTGAGGCACGAAAACGCAGTCACTCACCGGAGTTAATGCGGTGCAACGGCGGCGCCGGCGCCGCCCCCTTCTGGTAGCTGGCACGATGGGCGCTGATGGCACCAATGCAGAGGGTGGCGTAGCGGCGGTCTCCCCGTCTTCCGCCCACATCCTTGCCAGAAATGAGGCAGGCGAAGTGAAGTCTAAGCGGATTGGAGACGGCGAGCGGCTGGTAGGCTGTGCAGCAGGTGAGAGGTCCTCCTCCGGGATGAGCCAGGGCTTCCACCGGAGCTCATCCTCCCGATAAGCCCGTAACACCTGCTGCTGCTCTTCCTCGCCAAAGTCTATGGCCTCCGTCGTCTCCGTGCGCCACGCCGTGCGGCCAGACCGCGGTGAAGACGTGGACGCCGACGGGGCGCGAGCGGAAGGTGTGTCGGTGGCGAGCCTCACCGTTCCGACTGCAACTGCTTCCGGCTCGCGAAGCAGCGGGGAAACGGGACAACAGCAGGGCTCTGGCGGCACAGCCCGCACACTGGGCAGCCGTGGCTGCGGACGGAGTTGGAGAGCGGTGAGGAGAAGGTCAGTGATCAGCGGGTGTAGTGCCTCCCATAGCCAGGGAAACACAGACATGCATACTCCCACTTGGCGGGCTAACTCCTCCCGTTCCTCCTCTTCGGAGCACCGCAGCCATTTACCACAGAGCGACTCCACCGTCTGGATGATCTCCCTCTCATGCGTCGCTGGGTCCGGCATGGTCGCGTCGTACTGTCACGGTCCGCTGTGACGGACCGAGTGGAGAATGCGTGTAATGGACCCAGGTGCGTACACGAGTGAGCAGACGGGAGTGAGCTTTAACAGAAGGCGAGCCTTTAATATGGCTGAAAACAAGGTGTACAAATACAGCAGGGATAACGTGGCTAAACAGAAACCTGAACTGGGAACAAACGATGGTGAGGCTATGGCTTGGAAGACAACAGACCAGGCATGGAAACACGGAGGGTGGGAACACAGACGACGCGACGCAGACTGTATGAAACACAGAGACTAAATACACATGAGGGATGATCAGGGGAAGTGACCACACATGGGAACGCAGCTGACACACATGAACTTAACGACAGGACAGGAGGAGTAAAACTGAATACACTGACAGTGAATGCAGGCCTTCAAAGTAAAACAGGAAACATGAGACATGAACCGGGGAGACGTAGTACAGGGGGAGGTGACATAACTGACAGCATGAACTTGACAGTACAAGACACACAGACATAAACACACGAAGGGCAAGGGAGACGTAATGCAGGGGTGATATATACAAATGGCTGGACTACCTTAGAGAACCTAAACAAATAATAAACATCAAAATAGGCTAAGCATAACACACTGGGTCACACGACCCAGGACCATGACATTTTGTAAGTGAAGGCCATTAATGGCTGCTCTACGTCTTCCTATGACAGTGTATAAAAAATTGTGTACTACTATATTTTTATGTATTTGAATGATATCAACATTTAACTGTAATTCTGGAATAAAAACTGTATGTGTGCATTAAATATTTTGTGATATTATACGTTTTCACCTCAAATGCTCTGGCCAGTTCTCATATGAAGAAATTGTAAGCTGTCAGTCTACTTTTTACCTCAACTGTCAAAATGCCTGGTGAAACGTCCTTGTCTATTTACTCTTGAGGAAGCTATAACAGTCTGTGAACGAAGTCTGATATGGATTGAAGAGTCAGTGAGGCTCACTTCTGACCAATGGCAGTAATTCTGATGTGAATTTCTAAGGATATCCTGAACTTTCTCTAAGCACTTCTCTTTTTCCACTGTAAGCAACTTTAGCTGGTGTTATTGAAACTTTTAGGGTACTAGAGGCTAATGCTAGATGGAGAGAATAGTGGTTTATACATTTGGTTAACAAACACTTATGCTGCTGGTTCAATTCCAGTCAGAGATTCATAAGCCTTTTGGGGCTGTGTAAAAAAAGGTATCTAGTATAAAACTCTATCTTCTATAGCCATGGAAAAAACGTTTTTGAACACCAGCTGCTTTTGTAAGTTTGCCCACTAACAAAGAAATGATCAGTCAATAATTTCAATGGTAGGTTTATCTGCACATTGAGAGACAGAACAATAATCAAAATTTAAAAAAAAAAAAAGCATTTCAAAATAGTTAGAAATAAATTTGCATTTTCATGAATGAAATAAGTATTTGATCCCTTTGCAGAATGTGCTTTAGCATTTGGTGGCAAGACATTTGTTGGCAATCACAGAGGTCAGACATGTCTTGTAGTTGGCCACAAGTTTTGCACACATCTCAGGGGGATTTTGTCCCACTTGTCTTTGCAGATCTTCTCCTTGTAATTAATGTTTCGTGGCTGATGTTTGGCAACTTGAACCTTCAGCTTCCTCCACAGATTTTCTTTGGGATTAAGGTCTGGAGACTGACTAGGCCAGTCCAGGACCTTAATAGGCTTCTTCTTGACCCAATCCTTTGTTGCTTGGCTGTGTGTTTTGGATCATTGTCATGCTGGAATACCAGCCCATGACCCATTTTCAATGCCCTATCTGAGGGAAGGAGGCTCTCACCCAATATTTGACGGGACATGGCCACATTCATCCTCCCTTTGATGTAGTGCAGTTGTCCTGTCTCCATGGCAGAAAAACATCCCCAGAGCATAATGTTTCCACCTCCATGTTTGACGGTGGGGACGGTATTCTTGGAGTCATAGGCAGCATTCCTCCTCTTCCAAACACAGAGTGCAGTTGATGCCAAATTGCTTGATTTTGATCTCATCTGACCACAACACTTTCACGCAGTCCTCCTTTGAATCATTGAGATGTTCAGTGGCAAACTTCAAATTGGCCTGCACATGTGCTTTCTTGAGCAGGAGGACCTTGCAGGCACTGCAGGATTTCAGTCCTTTACAGCTTGGTGTTTTACGAACTGTTTTCTTGGCGACTATAGTCGAAGCTCTTTTGAGATCATTGACAAGTTGGCAACACTTTGGCCAACATTTTTTTGTTATTAAATGTGCTATATAAATAAAAAACAAAGTAAAGTAAAAGTAAAGTTCCTCCCGAGTAATTCTGGGCTGGTTCTTCACCGTTCTCATTATCATTGAAACTCCATGAGGTGAGATGTTGCCTGAAGCTCCACACCGAGGGAGATTGGCAGTTTTTTTTATGGTTCCATTTGCGTATAATCGCACCAGCCATGGTCCACTTCTCACCCAGCTGCTTGGCAATGGTCTTGCAGCCCATCCCAGCCTTGTCTAAGTCCACAATTTTGTCCTTGACATCCTTGGAAAGCTTTTTGGTCTTGACCTTGGTGCAGAGTTTGGAATTTCGATTGATTGCTTCTATTGACAGCTGTCAATCAGCAAGATTTCTGGCTCCCAGGTGTATTTTATACCGGTAACAAGCCGGTAACAAGCTGACATTGGGAGCCTTCTCAACTCGTTACCTGTATAAAAGACAGAGAAGCATAAGTCCATAGAAGCAATCAATCCAGAAACATTAATGACTAGGAGAGGATCTGCAAAGAGGTGTGGGACAAAATCCCCCCTGAGATGTGTGCAAACTTAACTACAAGACATGTCTGACCTCTGTGATTGCCAATAAAGGTTTTGCCACCAAATGCTAAAGCACATTCTGCAAAGGGATCAAATATTTATTTCATTCATGGAAATGTAAATTAATTTCTAACTATTTTGAAATGCATTTTTCTGGATTTTTTGTTTATTATTCTGTCCCTCACTGTTCAAATAAATCTACCATTGAAATGATAAACTGATCATTTCTTTGTTAGTGGGCAAACTTACAAAAGCAGCTGGCGTTCAAATATTTTTTTTCCTTTGACTTCCCTAGTAGTGTTGAAAGTCTATTCCCTTAAACTAAAAAAAAAAGTACCTTTCCTATTTATCATCATGCAATGTAGTGAGTTCCACATTAGGCCTGTCTGTGCTAATATAGTTAGTTTGACCAACAATTCAGAGCCACATAAATATGATCATCCCCGATTAGATCGGGGGATGATTAATTCCTTACAGTTTTCTCTCCTTCTGCTTTCTTCTTCTCAAACCGTTTGAAATGTAAACCAACCAAGTCAGTCTCTTTAATATAGCATATTCCTTGGCTCAGAATGCTGCACAACACACTTCAAAAATATTCAGAAAGCAAAGAAGATTAAGGAGAATATGGAATCTCTTTTCCCATAAATCACCTTGAGTCATTGCTGGAGGTGTTTTAGAGCTGACTGGAAGCTCAGAGCTGCTTGTCACAATGATCCATGTTGGAGAAGGCTGCACTAAAGTTGAACCCCAGATTATTCTCACTGACACCAACATGTATCTAACATTTTAATATCTGTACTTATTATTTCAGAATTTGTCCATGCAGTAGCATTACTTATGTAATGATAAAGATATATAAGTTATTAGTACATTTTATATTAGATAGCAATATTCTAGTATTGTCATTTTCATTCCCTCTGTAATATTTACCACATTAGAAAAATCACAAATGCCTATGTCACGATCCTGTATGTAATACTCTGTTGAACAAACACTGCAAAAAGAGAAAAGTAAGTCTGATTGAAGAGTCCACTCACATCTCACAGAGTAGGGGAGTGAGACACCAGCAAGGTGACCACTTAAAGTCAATATTAGTTTATGAGAGAAATCATGAAGTCAATTCTCATGAATGAAGTGGTGGGCTTTTGCAAAGTGTTTCTCAATGGGAAATCATATTGATAGTGTTGCTGCAATAATACTTAACCATACAGTCATGTGAAAAAGAAGGTTTTCACAGGGCTTTATGCAGTCATTTAAAAAAAACAAAACAAAGTACAACCTTGCTGCTTCCACAGGAATTAAGAAGATAAGTAGCAGATAGGTGCAGCTAATCAAATTAATTTGATTAACTAAGCATTGGCAAGTGTGCCTGCTTCTGTAGAAGCAGCAATTTCTGTGGTTTTCTTGTCTGGAGCATTAAGGTATGTGTTAACACAATCCCAATAAATTCACCCCAGGGCCAGACTGCGCAATGCTCAGAGAAATTGCAAAAAACCCAAGGCCTCAGTTAGCATGTTAAATGTTTAAGTTCATGACAGCACAGTTAGAAAAAGCCTGAACAAGTATGGGTTTTTTTTGGAGGAGCTGCCATGGAAGAAAGCCTCTTCTCTCAAAAAACAAAACAAAACATGGCAGCATGGTTTAGGTTTGCAAAGGTGCATCTGAACAAACCATAAGACTTGTGAAACAGCATCGCTAAAACAGATGAGGCCAAAGTGGAGAGGTTTGGTGACATATAATGTATCTGCAAAACATGTCATTATGAAGCTCATGCGTGAATTCAAAAAGAAAGATCAATGGTCTTACATCTGTCTGCTTCCAGGTGTTGCTGGCTAAATCTAAGCTTCACATCACTTCCACTTTTCCATGCTATCAAGCTGTTTGTGACATCGCTGGTCTATTCCAATCATCTTTCTCAAGACCTTCTTTAGGCTAATCAGCATTTATGCCACATACTTTAAATCTCACTGCAAATATGTCATTCTCCTTTGCAGAGTCGTGATACAAACCTCCTCCCCACCACCGCCTCTCATCACTCAGGCTCCGTTCAAGCCTCCATCTTCATCTCCACCACTACCTTAGCATCATTAATTAATAATAAACACACACTCAGTGTGTGTTTATTGGTATGGATGTGCATTGATGCCTATGGAATTGGCAGCTTGCACATGTGGAAAGGCACCATCAATGCTGAAAGGTATATACAGTATGGGTTTTAGAACAATACATGCTCCCATTCAGACAATGTTGTTTTGTTTTTTGTTTTTTTTAAATTACAGATTTCTTTCCTAGGAAGTCATTATTTCAGTAAGACAATTCTAAACCACACACTGAACTGTAATCCAAGTTGAATTAGCATTCAACTGATGAGCAGAAGAAGGAGAAAAACTGACATACAGAGAGCTCACACGACAGATACTTTCTTCTTATTATTCATCTTATTAACTTTTAACATTTTATTTAAGTCTCTAAATATATAGATATGTGTTTTAGGCAGTGCACTGTGGTTTCATCCTGAAGTATTTGTAGAATTTCTAAAAGCAGAGTGACAATCTGACCCGTTGGCTACTCGGCAACTCTACTGAAGCAGTTCATTAGTTGGGGCTGTGGTCGATGTCATAGCAGTGTTAATAAGAAGGGAACTCATGGGGCAGTTTTGTGTATTGAACTGAGCCCTCAAACTTGACTGGACATTGAAATTTATGTTTATCAGAGAAAACAAGGGCAATGCCTCAATTGTTCTTTTCTTGCTCAAGGTTGTCCACTCTCAGTGTTTATCCATTCAGTAACTTGCACTGCCAGAGGAACATGTGAGAGAAAAACAGAGGCACAAAGGCAGATAAAAAGAAACCGTCTAATGAGATGGAACGGAATAGACTTCAGTGCCACCATCTAATGAGAGCCAGGTATACTCTTTTATACTTTCTCCTTTACCAGTGGCCTTTGAAAATGAATGCTGATAAGCAGTGGCAGTTATTTATATGGTAATTCACCAAAGGAACACATAGACATTAGAACACCTGCAATTTAGCAGAGTGGAAATTGGATATTTTGTGTGTGTGTGTGTATGTGTATGTGTGTGTGTGTCCTAAGTGTCTGTGCATGATTACCTACTCTATCTTGATATTATATTATGGTAGTACTGTTTGGCATCCATTGCAAGATTTCAGGTGTGTGATAATAAAGTACCACAGATTCTTCATTTTTGATAATAAGCATTCTTTGCCCACTGTGCAGTTTGTGAATCTATGAGATGACTAAATAAATATGGTGTTAACCATTCCTCGCCGTCAGTCCCCTGACCGTGGTCGGGAGACACGAGGGGAGAAGCTTCCTCCAGGGCCGAAGTTTGTCCTCCTTTGGGGTTAACTCCCTTCACTTTTGTGGAGTAGTGAGGCAGACAGAAATCAGCCGAGGCACCGGAGAGTACTGAAGAGATGAGGCTTTAATAACAGTACTGCACACTTCGAAAACACACTGCATAGCCTGTAGCCCGTTAGAACGCTGCTCCCGGTCGCCCTCTCTACCCATGACACACTCTCTCCATGTTTCTCTCTTTCGCTCCCCACGTTTCCTTCACGCGCATGCTCACACACACACATCACATACACTCCTTACTGCACCCAGTCACACACAAGACAGCAATTCCCACAACAATGGCAATAAAGTGAATTTTTCAATGAAGCAATATTCTAGCCGTTAATGAGGAACATGTATAATTTCTGATAGCTACTGTGAACTGTAAGTTTTTTAGAAAGTGTTTTAGAAACTCATCTGCTTCAGTCACAACGATCTATCACAATTCATGTTTAACCTCAACCTTAATTTTCCAGTCATGAAATTTAAATCAGTGATAAATAGTGCACTGACAATGGTGGGAATAGGGCTGGTTTATTTTAAGTAGGCCTCTGTAGGAGCTGTGTGGCTGTGGCTTTAGCAGTATTGTAACATCACTGGGATTAAAAAACACACATTGTCATGAGAAAAGGACGTGATCATCAGCTTGAATAAGTCAACAGAGGCCATGTGAGACGTCTGGTCTAAAGAACTTCTCTTTGCTGTCTAATGATGATTTGAGGTGAGGAACATTACTTTGGCCCATTTAAAAGACTCCAAAAGCTTTAAAGTTTGTTTGTAGACATTCATTTCAGCTTTATGTGAGTTGAGCATAGCATAACCTGATCAGAGTTTATCATATTCTAATAGACAGAGAGGGAAAGTGCACATGAAAACATCAACAGATCAGCAGTAATCTTAAAGAAGGGTTGGGAAGGGTTAAAAGGTAATTACCAAACAATCTGAAGTCCATAATTCCACAGTGACCAAGATTATCCACAAGTGGAAAGCATTCAAGACAACCCAGTCGTCTAAGGAGTGGAGGAAATTCACTTTTCCCAGCAAATTCACCTCAGCACAAACACATTACACCTGCAGTCAAGCACGGTGGTGGATAGATGATGATTTGAACTTGTTTTACAGCCAGAGGATTTGGACACCCTGCCTTAACTGAGTCGACCATGAACTCATCTGTATACCAAAGTACTCTAGAGTCAAATGTGAGGCCATCTATGTGATAGCTAAAGCTTGGTCAAAACGACAGCAGCAAACCTAAAATTTAAAAAAAAGAAAAAGAGAAGAATCAAAGTGCTGCAATGGTCCAAAGTCCAGAGCTCAACCTGACTGAATTTATGTTGCTCTTAAGAGAGCTGTGTAAACTCAATGAGTTGATGTAGAGTGAGTAAAAATTTCTCCACAATGATGTGAGGAACTGATAGTCATACAGAAAACAATTACCTCAAGTTAGTTAATTGAAGCAATTAATGCTAAAAGGGTCTGTGAAGATTCTCAGTCATCCAGGTTATTGTAGTCTAAGGAGCTTGGAAAGAAAAGCGTCTGGACTTCTTTAGCTTTCTTGACTACGTCTTTAAGACGAGGTGAAGCGTCCTGATTGCTGCGAAACAGCAAACATTACCTGGATTTGTGTTTATACAGGCTGTGCAGTCTCTGTCTGAGGGAAGATGTGTCAGTCAGAAGTTGAGAGGAAACATTAGACTTAGTGAGGGTTCTGTAGACACCATGGCTTGAGGTTCACTCTCCACAGGCTGTATAGCATTAAAGTCTCTTGTTTTAATGTCATGTGTCATGCTGCCAGTGTCAGGAGAGGAAACACAAGTAGATGTGACCTGCAAATAGGTTAAGGAAGCGGCAGCAGGCAGGAGGCCTGGAGACAGCAACACACTGCAATCCACCGTCAAGGTTATGCACACAACAACAAGAATGCTATTTTGCCAGAGGTTATTCAGCTGGCTGACAGCAACCAACAAAGAATCCCACCACTAAACCAGCTGACTGGCATAAAAAGCCTTTATAAATGTCCAAGGAAAGTGGCCAGATCGTCACAGGGAAAAAAGGCCAGGATAGAAGCAGAGAGGAAGAAAGAGCCATAATCTGTCCCAAAGGTAAGATATAACACTGGCAAAGGTAGTATTGGAAGTTTGACATACAATCCTGGTGCTCTAGAACTGAATCAGTCCCAGAGAGATGGGCTGGAAAAGCCACAACCAGAGAATAGATGTACATGTAATATTTTATTCAGGACTTTGCAGTTGTCATACAGATTCATGTGCTGAGAATACTCAGTCACACTGGAACGTGTCTTATTGTCCTCTGTCAGCCTCCCTTTCAGTATTTTATAGCAACCAGCTATGTGTGAACACTGATCCTCTCAGTGGTATTAAAATTTAACAGTCTTCAAATTTTAGAAGTTGTTCTTGAGACCAAGTGAAACAGTTTCTAAATAATGTTTTTCTTAGAATAAAGATATGTGAACTGGTTTCTTGTTAGCAATGAAATGTGAGGGTCTTTCAGGTTTTTTTCATTTGTTTGTTTTTAAACTCTTCAGTTATTACATGTATGAAAGACTTTGGATTAGAGAGTAAATCAGAAAATTATCCCAGAGTTTAATCATTTAAACACATCTCAATGCATTATGCCTTATGCCTCCAAAATGAGCAACTGACCACAATATAAGGAATATGAAACAAGGTGGAAATATTACTTTTGAACCAGTTCCTGGGTTTCCTAAAGCCAGTAACTTCTCAGTCTGGAGAATGTGTTGGGATTAGATTAGATTAGGTTTGAATTCTATTAAATAATGCATGTTCACATGCTCAACAACACTAAACGTGGCCACTGTTTTCTGTTCACTGCATGCGAACTTGTGAGTTCTCAAAAACATTCAGCTCTGAAATCCTTGTTTTATACTGTTTGGCAGTGATGAGAGGGCATGATTTGTAGCCTCAGGTGTGCCCCATATCTCACTTCTAGGCATGTTTTTACCAAACTCTAACACAGAGAGTCCCGGGGGATTTTACTGTTACCTTGTTTAAAACAAACACACTTTATAAAACTGTAGGATCACACTATCAACCATCTACACATGTAAAACTTCTTAAAAGCAAAGTCTGATCTGGGTAAATGGTAAATGGCTTGCATTTGTATAGCGCTTTTCTAGTCCATAGGACCCCAAAGCGCTTTACACTACATTCAGTCATTCACCCATTCACACACACATTCACACACTGGTGATAGCAAGCTACATTGTAGCCACAGCTGCCCTGGGGCGCACTGACAGAGGCGAGGCTGCCGGACACAGGCGCCACCGGGCCCTCTGACCACCACCAGTAGGCAAACACGGGGTTAGTATCTTGCCCAAGGATATTTGGCATGCAGCCAGGATGCAGCCTGGGATCGAACCACCGATCTTCTGATTAGGGGCACTAATTAGGGGGTACTAATCTTTAACTGTGCTCTAGGGTGAGCAGCAGAGCAAAGCTTCTTCAAATTTCAAATTTTTGAGTAAAAAGCCAGGAGAGGAGAAAAAAAATAAGAGAGATGATGATGAGAGATCCAAAGAAGGTGAGAGAGGCAAAGGAGAGGAAATGGGAATATTTCTTTAATTCATTATAAAACCTTTATTTATCTTACAAGAGGGGAAGTTTCTAGATGAACCAGATGGGTTAGGTGATTTGATGTTTGTATTACATTCGTATTAGCTGTGTTTATTGTGCACTAAAGTTATTGGTCAGGCTAAACCGAACCTATAAAGGGAATAGAGAAACCTTCACATCTGCTAACACAAATTTGACCTCGCATTAGTTCTTGTATTCAAATTGGTGGTTATGATAATAAATGGGGAAAACAGGTAGCTCCTGGCAGGTAGCTCCATGCCCTCCTGGGTTTTAAATGCACCTTAGAACACACATGCATCAACACTACAATGAGCGGGTGGAGGGAGGTTTGGAGTCTTCTCTCACCCCCGTTCTCTGCGACCTGCTGGAGCGGGGGGGCTAGGAGGAGGAGTTGGCCGTCCGACTGCGGTCTGGAGTGTGGGGCCTCCCTGCTGCTGCGGAGTCGGGGCGGTCTGCCTCTCCCCACCGCAGGGAAAAGGGTAACACCACCTGGGTCTGGGTGCAGTTCCCCCCTCCAGGGGCAAGGGTACCTAGACCCAGTTCGTAGAGTACGCTTGGGGAGTGTGATTGTGTGTACAGCGTCTCTTTATGTCTGTCTCCACGTTGGTTGAGTGTGGAGTAAGTGCATATGAGAGCATGAGGGTGGGAATGGATGTTTGTGTCTGTGTGTGCCTGTATGTCTGTGTCTATATGTCAGGTTGGGTATCAGACGCCACCTCTCTGGGGACATCTCAGGCCCTCCAAGGTTTGGAGGCCTATCTCCCCCCACCACCACTTCCCCTGCCAGTGGCGGACTCCCTCAGACATCGGTGCGTTGGTGGTTTCATTGTGTCTGGGGATGGGCGTCCAGGTACACACCGGCTCACTCCTTGGCGGCCGCTTATCGGGGCCTGGAGCCTGGGGCTCGCTCGGGCCACTTCAGAGGTGGGGTGCCCCCGGCCTCTCGGCCTGGGGCTCGGTCACTCAGGCATGGCTGGCTGCCGGCGGAGCTCACGGGCACGTCACTGCAAGTCCCCCTGGCTTCTGCTCCGCGGCTGCTGAGTGAGCCCTCATCTGGGACTCTCCTCAGCTCTTTCTGGGACAGTGGCGCGGCTGCCCCTCTGTTGGTCTTCCATGGTCTCTTGTGTTCTGGGGGCCTCTGGATGTCTGGAGTTTTGATCTCCTCCATACCTGCTTCATGCCCTGGAGGACGGGGCTGTGGCCCCCCCACACCCTCTAGCAGATCATTACATGAAGGAACCTTTTAAAAAAAACAAGCGCGTCCATGCTCACAGGTGTACACACGGGTGATCACACCCACAAACTACACCCTTTTTGGCTCCTACCTCAAAGCACACTGTGTTCTGTTGATCTTATGTGCTGCACAATAATGTTTAACATTTAGTATTTACTGTCATATACCCATATATCATTGTGATGTTGTTTATTCTATTACTCTCGTTCTCTTCTGCTTGTTTTCTTTTTTCTTTCTCAACAAGTGATCCAGGTGATCGATAGATGCATTTTTTTTTCTGCCCATTCTGTTGGTTTTTGTTTTTTGCCCTTCTCCCCCGTCCCTCTTCTCAGCTGTTTCTCTTTCTTTCTCCCCTTCTTTCCCCCAGTCAAGTCTGTCCCGTATTCAGCAAGTGAAAATAAAATAAACATTAAAAGGTGAGTCAAATGGACCATTACGGCAAGGCTGGGATGGTCAATTTGGTAAAGTAAATCCGTTGGGCATCTTTCTTTGCCTTTAGACAACAATTCTGATGGCAAAAGAGCCAAATGGGACAGGCAAAAATAATTAAATAAATAAATAAATAAAAGGGGAAAACAGTATAAAGCCATAGGATGTTATTGTACCTATTTTTATCTGATTTCTTATTATTTTAAAATTGAAATGGTTCAGTAAATACAGATATTCCATTTTCATGTTTGCTTCTTTTATTGGTGTAATATACCTCACAACTTAAAAATTGGAGATATTTATAAAGTATTTTCTTAGATAAACTTATCAATTATCTGTTTGCTATTCATCCAGTTCTTGTTGCTTATATGTCCAAATAAACACTAATTGTTTTACTGAAACATGAAGAGTAAATGTTTTGAATTTTTTGTCTTTGTGAATAATTTTTTTTTTTAGTTTTACACCATAAAAACTTTTTTGTGTTTATTTCTGTAGCAGAGAGCAGTCTAACCCACTGCCAATGGGGAACTCACCAATAGTTATTTTTTGAATAATTTCCGTAATGTGACTCTAAAATATTCAGAAGCAACCATCCATTAAATGTATTCACTGAATTCCCCCCAAAGAGGAAAGTTGTGATTGAAAACAGGGAACTGTTGCTCGTTAAAGAAACGTGTTAACTGTAAAATGAGTCATCTTAGCATGAAAACTGTGTGCAAATTACAACACACAATGGGGGAAATAATTCTTTGAGTCCCTGCTGAATTTGTATGTTTGCTCACTTACAAAGACATGAACAGTCTGTAATTTTTATGGTAGTTTCATGTTAATGGAGAGAGACAGAATACCAGAAAAAAAAAACAAAAGTTATAAATTAATTTGGATGTCATTGATGAAATAAATATTTGATCCTCTACAACCCAGCCAGAATTCTAGCTCCCATAGACTGACAAAGTGGATGGGGCCATGAACCATAAAATTTAGGATGAGAACCTCGTTTCCTCAACCAGAACACTTAAGATGGGTCATGGATGGGTCTTTCAGCATGAAAATGTCTCAAAACATACCACTAAGGCAACAAAGGAGTGGCTAAAGAAGAAGCACATGAAGGTTGTGCGGTGACCTAGCCGGTCTCCAGATCTCAGGCCTCCTGTAGAAATTCTGTGGAGGATCTGAAGCTTTGAGTTCCCAAAAAACTTTTCCAGAAACTCTCTAAATCATTTGAGTTTCTATAAAGAAAAATGGGCCAAAATACTTCCTGAGATGTTTGCAAACTTGTTGACCAACTACAAGAAACATCTTGCCCCATGGTGGATAGGCCCATCATGCTCTGGTTGGGGATCAAACACTTGTTTCACTCAATTTCTAACTTTTATGTTGTTTTATTAACAATGGCTCATGGTCAAAGTAGCCATTCATTTTACTTGAATCCTTAAATCTCTTCCTTCCATCCCCCTCGTCCATGAATTTTCTTACTACACTGATTTCACCTTCCTTTGTCTCTTCCTCACTCTGTTGCTGGTACTGCTTATCTCTCACACACACTACTGAAACCAGAGGCATTTCCGCTGAACAGGAAGTTGTTTCCTGACAAGGAAACTGGTGGTACATTTCAAAACACTATAAGGATATTTACTCAGCCACCTGCTAGTACAGTGGTCCCCAACCTTTTTTGTGCCATGTACCATTTATGGCCGACAATAATTTCACGGACTGGCCTTTAAGGTGTCTTGGAATACAATAAAATAAAACCAGTACCGCTACCAAAAAAAAGAAGATTTATTCATAACACATGGGAAAAGACCCAGGGAAACAGGAATGGAATGGATTCAAGGTGCAACACGAAATTCGGCAAGTATGTCCTGTTTCCCTAAGTTTTTTATATTGGCAACTCAGCTGTTAACACTATTAATCAAGAATTCTAACGACATACAAGGAATATCAATTTTTAATAAAGACTTCAAAATAAGTCAATTCACAGATGATACATCTATTTTTTTGAAAGATAAATACGTGGTAGAGAAAACTAAAATTTCTCTAAAGCTTCTGGTTTATCTCTCAGTATCAAAAAATGTGAACTACTCCCGATTCATACAAGCTCTGACTCCTCAATAGCTTTGGTTAGAGTTGAATCTAAAGTTAAATATATAGGGCTGATAATATCTAAAAACCTAATTAGCAGAGAAGACACTAATATTTCTAACTTTCTAACTTCTAACTTTCTAACTTTTCTAACTTATTTTTGAATTTTTGTGGAGGAATAAAACACATTACATTGACAGATCTCAGCTTGTGAAGGAAAACAATAAAGTTGGTATCAAAGCTCCAGAATTTGAATTAATGGTTGGCACCATTAGACTTAAATGGTTAAAATCTTGTCTGTCACAGCCAGACTCTACGTAGTTCCACATCCCACGATCCTTGTTTAATAAAATAGGAGGATTAGACTTTATCAAGCTATCGAACTCTCCAAAACAGACTTTGCAATGATATTGCACAAGTAAAATGATATTTACCCACAACTTCTCCCCATAATTCAACCTTATGGAATAATAGGGTAATAACACTTAATCAAAAATCAATTTTCAAGTGCGACTAGTTTAAAGAAAAGGATTATATTCATAACAGATTTGTTGGATGATAACGGTGTCATTCTCAGTTACACAGACTTTTCAGAAAAATATTGTCTAAACTGTTCTCAAAGAGAATATAACAAATTTTGTAAACTGCTCCCACTGCCTCTGCTTCATTTGATTAAAAACTTTATGATATACAATAATTTCTCATCAGTGCTCCCAAATTTATTGCTGGGGCAATGTCAGCTGTTTGATAAAATGAAATAATAAATTTACACTGGATAAAGCATACTCAAAATTTATGAAAAAGCCTATTGTACCTAAAGTTAAACAAACACACTTTAAAGTAATAAACAAATTTAACCCTGTGGCAGAATTTCTAAAAAAGAGATTTGGCTTTGAGGTGGATCAGTGTTCTTTTTGTACTGATGAAAATGAAACCCTAGAACATGCCCTATCACACAATGCTTTTGGTGTGACTTAAAAAATTGGATTTCCCTAAAAATGAATGATGTGCCACCATTTCAGTAGTTTGTGGGAGAGCGTTTCAGTAATAATGTCCCTTACGGCACCTCATATTGTGGGGCCGGTGTGCAGCAGCCCTTCGATTGACCCTCTGGCCCAAAAGCGTGTTGGTCCACCAGTGAAAAGTATGCCAGATTACCAATCCAGCCTTGACTGCAGCGGCCTCAGTGATGCGGACACTGTACCGGTCTGTTGTGGTGAAGAGAGAGCTGAGTGTAAAAGTGAAGCTCTCAATTTACCGGTCGATCTACATTCCTATCCTCACCTATGGTCACGAGCTGTGGGTAGTGACCGAAAAAACGAGATCGTGAATATAAGCGGCGGAAATGAGCTTCCTCCGAAGGGTGGCTGGCCTCTCCCTTAGAGATATGGTGAGAAGTTTGGCCATTCAGGAGGGGATCAGAGTAGAGCAGCTGCTCCTCCACATCAAAAGGAGTGAGTTGAGGTGGTTGGGGCAATTGACAAGGATGCCTCCAGGGCACCACCTGAGTGAGGTTTTCCAGGCATGTCCCACAGGGAAGAGGCCCCGGGGCAGACCCAGGACACGCTGG
The DNA here is from genome assembly GCF_963969265.1 of Rhamphochromis sp. 'chilingali'. Classification (NCBI taxonomy): domain Eukaryota; kingdom Metazoa; phylum Chordata; class Actinopteri; order Cichliformes; family Cichlidae; genus Rhamphochromis; species Rhamphochromis sp. 'chilingali'. The sequence goes on from NC_137935.1 coordinate 29,956,524, forward strand.
AGAGATTATATCTGTCAGCTAGCCTGGGAACGCCTTGGTGTTTCCCCGGACAAGCTGGAGGAGGTGACTGGGGAGAGGGAGGTCTTGGCTTCTCTGCTTGGGCTACCGCCCCCGCGACCCAGCCCCGGATAAGCGGAAGAAAATGGATGAATGGATGGAATTAAAGACAGACGAGACATTTTGACTTTAATCGTGCACTTTTCTAAATGTGCCTGCTGAATATTAGCAAGTCGGTACATCAAGTACTTGTCAGTTGTAGTTGCGTGTCTCTTTTACTCTGTTATTTCACGCTAGCAGACATTTTAATGACACTTCAAACTGTCTCGATGTTGCTATCTGTCAGCAACATGAAGCCATGCTGTACAGTCTATCCCTAATCAGAGCTGTTTAGTGTTTAAGTGTGTCTGTGAAAAGAAGTCACTTCCAATTTTGGTTTGACTGTGATCAGGGCCCAGTCTCTTACATGTGCTTCAAGCTGGGAGCTTAGGGAGGTTTCAAGGCAGATTAATCGTTCTCCAGTATTATACAGTGATAAGTACATATGAATTTGTTCAATGACAGCAAAATCTCAAATAACATCTGAATGTGCCAATTTCTGAGAAAGGCACAGAAGGAGAGTGATCTTTCATTGTCTCCCTTTAACGAAAGAAGTAATTTGTTTTCTGTGGTGATGAATCTCAGTCAAAGCCTGACTCCTGTCTGTTCTGCACTGTGGAATGCAAATTTCCATGTCATGCTGTGTGTTTGCCTACGAGAGACGGGTTGAAAATGACTGGAGTGTCTTGTGTAACTGCCTCTCTGTGGAGGAAGTGATGAATGGAAGCACACTGTGCTGGTTTTGTTCAGCTTCAGTTTCACACTGACTCCTCAAATGTTTGACTTTCAGTGAGTTTGTACAGACTAGATCTTTGTATTCAAATATCACAGCATAGACCTCAATCTAGTTTTCCAATAGCAACACACACGGACACACGCACAAAAGCGTCTCTTTTTTTTTACTTTAATTTAACTTTTATTTGTAGGACTTTTTTTTTCTTCAAAACTGAAGTGAATTTTCATTTCTTATTTTTTTTCTAACCAAATTTGTTGCTTTATTAATGATGACAAGCTGTTGTTCATAAATCTTGAATGCAGTCATATGTTATTTTGTGTTCCTCATCAAATAAATATGCTCTGATGACATTCTCCTCTCTAACATTTCCTCAGGCATTCCTCTATAATAATCATACACATTAGAGCAAACATTACAGTAAGGCTTTTGATACAATTTTGGAGCAAGGTGAAATAGCTTGCATGCTTAAGAAATTTTGATCAAAGACACTGTAAACATTTTCTTTTTCTTAAATCAGCCATACGTTTTTCTATGTAGTAGTCTGTGTCTGCACAGATGTTTCCTACAGTTTAGATTTCATGTTTCCAATTTCTATTTATTTATTTTTATTTTTATTTTTGAGCATTTCTGCTTATTCATTTCACTTCTCTCCTACTGACTGCTGATGATGTCTGGTGATGTGATGATTATGTTGTACCCCAGAGTTAAACTACTCAGATAGTTGATAGTTCTGTTTTTTTGTGACCAAATCATTTATTTACATGGCTACTGCATTTTCTTTGCTGTGCTGTGTGTAGCTTTTGATGGCTTTTCTCCTCAAGCGTACAACACAGCAACAGCTGTCAGTCAGTTAGGACAAAGCTAGCTGTGCTGGGGGATAGTGATCCAACAAAGGCAGCTAAACTGTCAGAGGCGGGAGTAGGATGACATATTCTGATACACACACACACACACACACACACACACACACACACACACACACACACACACACACATGCACGTTCACATAGTAGCATCCTGCTGTGTCTGTTAACTTCAGTTTTCCTAAGTTTCAGAGCTAAAGGCACTGAATGAGAAATTTGTGTGTGTCTTGTAGTTTTGCAGTGTTTTACTTGCTTTCCAGGATGCCCATTATCATCAGTCGGGAGAAGGTTATGCATGTTTCCCTGTGTTCCTGCTAGTTAAAAAAGAAATAGACACCCAAATATAATTGCAATACTTTGCAAGTCACCAGCATGTGCTGGGAAGTGTTTGTGATCTTAATGTAAGGGTATAAGGTATTTAAGATGAATTCGAATGAAACAATTCAAATAATTGAAACTATTCTCTTCTCTGTGCACCTCATATTTTATTCAGATGTTTTAATATATCTGAAATATAATACTAATAAATATTGGAATTAATTAATCACCTTTTTTGTATCAGATTTATGAAACTTGCTCACTATCCAGTCTTGTTCTTACCACCCTGCATATGTTGGTAATCTTACTAAATAAACAAACTTGTCCTCACTACCTGTGATCTACATTCAGTGTCCTTATATAAGCAACACATTTAAATCAGGGTGGAGATAGCAGTGATGATGTTGTAGAGCCTCAACTGCCAACACAAAAGAAAGCAGGAGAAAGTCTGACTGAGAAAAATAAACTAGAGGAAACCCACCCTTGAAAAGTGTTTTCACGTCTGCAAAAATGGTTTTAGAACAAAACACTATTATTATTATTATTATTATTATTATTTTTATTATTATCCTGATTCCTGCAGTGACTTCTGTTCTTTAGTCTAATGTAACCATCATGCAGCTGGTGCATCTGGATTTGGAACAATTTAATATTAGTTTACTCAGTTTTTCAACAAGCTTTAGTTTTTGTGGGACTGTGTACAAAAACAGTCATCATATAGAAAGGAAATTTGCATGCAGAGAGCGAAAGCACTTAAGCAATAAAGTTTTCATTTGTGCCTGCAGTTTCATAATCACATAGAAGTCAAGTCTAAACAACATTGTGTAACATTAAGGTGGTGATTTCATGTTTCACTCAGTGTTTGTTGCTACATTAAAAGGCAGTGCTGCAATACATTGGATCATTAGCTTTTTACTGTCTTTAAATTTTCATCTACATTTACAATTCGTTGTTTTACCACCAGTTTTACCACCACCTTTCTAACTAGAGTCACACTTGTGTGTTACTTGACAGAAAAAAAGTAGTACAACAAAGTACAACAATAATAATGTAGGTTAACACTAGCCTAAATGACCTTGCTTTACCTTTGTGTAACAATTTGCGTTTGTCAGGTTCAGCTGCCTCAGTGGTCCAGAATCAATGCATCCATCTCCATCAGCTCCTGTTTCAAACACATTTACAATCACTGCATGCTTTTAGGTCTATTGAGATGTTCAGTCAACACAGAAAACACTGGTAAACACGTCATAAATATACTTAGTACACAGTACACAGGCAAAGAAGAATCTAAAAAAATCTACAAAGACTCAAGAGGGGAGTATGCACATGAGCCTACCCTAAAAAAGCAAACTTACAAAAGGTTGTATTTAGGAAAGCTGCAGGTCCATTTTTATGTCACCTCATTATTTTTGTGTTGAAATCTTTGCGACTTCAGCCAGCTGTCAGATCTTCTCAAAAAAAGTTGGCAGTGTAATCAAGTGTCAAAAGTTACTTTGTGATCCAGGTGCCTTTGTATTTGTGTGTTTGTTTGTGTGCTTTCTGCCCCAATGAAACTAAAGCCTTTCATGTTGGCAAGCATGGGGATATTTTGCTCTGAGCCTTAAAAAAAGGAGAAAAAATATATAACACTGATATATATAACATATAAAAAATTGCTATGATGTGCTGTAGATTGCTGGAAGAAAATCCTTTAAAATTGCATGTTGTAATCACAATGAATATTTATTTCATACACTTAATGATAGTCAAGAAGATTACAGATTGAGAAAGGTGACTTTTTCTCGAGCTTTAATCGTATGATTTGGCACTACAGTATATACATAAAATTGAATGCAAGTCGTGAGATATGAGAACGACTGCTTGACAGTGTTGTCGTCCTTGTTATTTCCCAACTCTACATGTGAGAACATACACTTACTGTATGATCAGGATCCATTTTTGATGGCTTTCTCTACCATTATGGAAAAAAAAAATCATGTTTGTGTCTTCTACAAACATATTGTTAGATATTTATCTTCTTTTGTAACATTGAAAGGTAAGCATAGGATGTGGTACCATAGGCTAAGGTACTAAGTTACATGTATGTACTGCTCCCTACCGTAGACACAGCACGGTTTTAGTAAAATCTCATGTAATCTATCTATTTTAAAGACCCTGACAGGGTTAACTAATGATTCAGACATGGGGCCTGGAAGTTGAATGCTGTGCATTTCATCTTAGAAACTCTGAAGTATGTGTGTGCCTGTATGTCTGTGTCTATATGTCAGGTTGGGTATCAGACGCCACCTCTCTGGGGACACCACAGGCCCTCCAAGGTTTGGAGGCCTATCTCCACCCACCACCACTTCCCCTGCCGGTGGCGGACTCCCTCAGGTGTCGGTGTGTTGGTGGTTCTTTGTGTCTGGGGGTGGGCGTCCGGGTACACACCGGCTCACTCCTTGGCGGCCGCTTGTCGGGGCCTGGGGCCTGGGGCTCGCTCGGGCCCCTTTGGAGGTGGGGTGCCCCCGGCCTCTCGGCCTGGGGCTCGGTCACTCAGGCACAGCTGGGGGCCGGCGGAGCTCACGGGCGCGTCACTGCAACTCCCCCTGACTTCTGCTCCGCGGCTGCTGAGTGAGCCCTCATCTGGGACTCTCCTCAGCTCTTACTGGAACAGTGGCGCGGCTGCCCCTCTGTTGGTCTTCCATGGTCTCTTGTGTTCTGGGGGCCTCTGGATGTCTGGAGTTTTGATCTCCTCCATACCCGCTTCACACCCTGGAGGACGGGGCTGTGGCCCCCCCACACTCCCTAGCAGATCATTACATGGAGAAACCTTTGGAATGCAAGCATGCTGATCCACACAGGTATGCACACATGGGTATTCACAGACGCGGACTAAAGCTTTCTTGGCTGCTGCCTCAAAGCACACTGTGCGCTGTCTATCTTGCGTGCTGCACAATATCGTTTATTATTTAGTAAATATTGATATCTATGACTAGCTAGTTTATTGTGATGGTGCTTTGTTTTCTCTATTATTATGTTACTCTTTGTTGTTTGCTGTCTCCTCTGTTTGTTTTTTTTGTTTGTTTGTTTTTTTTTCTCCATACAGGTGACCCAGGAGTTCTTTTTTTTTTTTTCTCTCTCTTCCCCCCCCTTCTCACCGTCTCTTCTCCCCTTTGGTTTTCTTTCTTTCTCTCCCCCTCTTTCTCTCATTCATTCCCCCTGTCCTATTTATTAAAAAAAAAAAAAAAAAAAAAAAATGACAAAGGATGAACTGAAGCTCTGCCATCACGTAATGTCGCATACTGCTGTTTCTGATGTCATTTAAAAAAAAAAAAAAAAAAAAAAAAGAAACTCTGAAGTAAATAGACTAGAGGATATAAGTAAGACCAGGGAAATGTAAATGCTTGGATTTGCATTTTATGGGATGAATGTGCTGCAGTGCTTCCAGCAGTCTTTGCATTCAGCTCAGCTACATTTAAGCCAAAGTAACTGACACAGAGGTACAAATAAGAAGTGTAGAGGCATTGTAGGAAACAAAAACAGTGTGTATATATATATATATATATATATATATATATATATATAAAACACCCAGCACGCCCCCGCGGGCGGTTTATCCTTCAAGCTCGGGTCCTCTACCAGAGGCCTGGGAGCTTGAGGGTCCTGCGCAGTATCTTAGCTGTTCCCAGGACTGCGCTCTTCTGGACAGAGATCTCCGATGTTATTCCCGGGATCTGCTGGAGCCACTCGCCTAGCTTGGGAGTCACCGCAGCTAGTGCTCCGATTACCACGGGGACCACCGTTACCTTCACCCTCCACATCCTCTCGAGTTCTTCTCTGAGCCCTTGGTATTTCTCCAGCTTCTCGTGTTCCTTCTTCCTGATGTTGCTGTCATTCGGAACCGCTACATCGATCACTACGGCCGTCTTCTTCTGTTTGTCTACCACCACTATGTCCGGTTGGTTAGCCACCACCATTTTGTCCGTCTGTATCTGGAAGTCCCACAGGATCTTAGCTCGGTCATTCTCCACCACCCTTGGGGGCATCTCCCATTTTGACCTCGAGACTTCCAGGTTATACTCGGCACAGATGTTCCTGTACACTATGCCGGCCACTTGGTTATGGCGTTCCATGTATGCCTTGCCTGCTAGCATCTTGCACCCTGCTGTTATGTGCTGGATTGTCTCTGGGGCATCTTTACACAGCCTGCACCTGGGGTCTTGCCTGGTGTGATAGACCCCAGCCTCTATGGATCTTGTGCTCAGAGCTTGTTCTTGTGCTGCCATGATTAGTGCCTCTGTGCTGTCTTTCAGTCCAGCTTTGTCCAGCCACTGGTAGGATTTCTGGATATCAGCCACCTCCTCTATCTGCCGGTGGTACATACCGTGCAGGGACCTGTCCTTCCATGATGGTTCCTCGTCTCCCTCCTCTTTCTTGGGTTTCTGCTGCCTGAGGTATTCACTGAGCACTCGGTCAGTTGGGGCCATCTTCCCAATGTATTCTTGGATGTTCGTTGTCTCATCCTGGACTGTGGTGCTGACACTCACCAGTCCCCGGCCCCCTTCCTTCTGCTTAGCGTACAGCCTCAGGGTGCTGGACTTGGGGTGAAACCCTCCATGCATGGTAAGGAGCTTTCTTGTCTTTATGTCAGTGGCTTCTATTTCCTCCTTTGGCCAGCCTATTACCCCAGCAGGGTACCTGATCACGGGCAGGGCGTACGTGTTGATGGCCCGGATCTTGTTCTTACCATTCAGCTGACTCCTCAGGACTTGCCTGACCCTCTGCAGGTACTTGGTGGTTGCAGCTTTTCTAGCGGCCTCTTCATGGTTCCCATTTGCCTGCGGGATCCCCAAGTACTTGTAACTGTCCTCTATGTCTGCAATGTTGCCTTCTGGTAGTTCAATCCCCTCAGTTCTGACTACCTTCCCTCTCTTTGTTACCATCCGACTACACTTCTCCAGTCCGAACGACATTCCAATGTCATTGCTGTATAGCCTGGTAGTGTGGATTAGTGAATCGATGTCTCGTTCACTCTTGGCATACAGCTTGATGTCATCCATGTACAGGAGGTGGCTGACAACTGCTCCGTTCCGTAGTCGGTATCCGTAGCCAGCCTTGTTAATGATCTCACTGAGGGGGTTCAGGCCTATGCAGAACAGCAGTGGGGACAGAGCATCTCCTTGGTAGATCCCGCACTTGATGGCCTCTAGTGTTGTACGCCACATCCCCATTGAGTTCCTGATGAAGGCTCTTAGGGTCCCATTGATCTTGTACAATTCTAGGCATTCCAGTATCCAGCTGTGGGGCATTGAGTCATAGGCCTTCTTGTAATCAATCCAGGCCGTGCACAGGTTGGTCAGTCTGGTCTTGCAGTCTCGGCTGACTGTTCTGTCTACCAGTAGCTGGTGTTTTGCGCCTCTGGTATTCTTGCCAATTCCTTTCTGTGTCCCGCTCATGTATTGACCCATGTGCCTGTTCATCTTAGCCGATATGATGCCTGACAGGAGCTTCCATGTAGTACTGAGGCAGGTTATTGGTCGGTAGTTGGAGGGGACCGGTCCCTTCTTGGGGTCCTTGGGGATCAGGACCGTCCGACCTTCGGTTAGCCATTCCGGGTGTCTCTCGTTAACTAGCAGCTGGTTCATTTGTGCTGCCAGGCGCTCGTGGAGTGCAGTCAGCTTCTTTAGCCAGTAGGCGTGAACCATGTCGGGCCCTGGTGCTGTCCAACTCTTCATACTGGAGACCCTTTCTTGGATATCTGCCACTGTGATGGTTACTGGACCCTGTTCAGGGAGTTCGCTGTGGTCTGCCCTCAGATCCACTAGCCACTGAGCATTGCCGTTATGGGTTGCGTCCTTCTCCCATATGCCCTTCCAGTATTGCTCCGTCTCCAGCCTTGGTGGTGCTGTTCTCTTATTGTTCCCTTGCCACTGAGAGTACACCTTTGCTGGTTCTGTGGAGAACAGCTGGTTTATTCTCCTGCCTTCTATCTCTCTGGTGTACCTCCTCAAGCGGCTGGCCAAGGCTGTGAGTCTTTGCTTGGCAGTTTCCAAGGCCTCAGGTATGGACAGCTTGCTGTATTTCTTAGGCACCTTCTTTGTCGCACCTTTCTGCAACTCCGTTAGTTGGCTAACCTCCCTCCGTGCTACTTTGATCTTGTCCTCTAGCCTCCTTCTCCATGGAGGGTACTGCCCCTTGTGGCTGTTCAACTTGTAGCCAAGCATCTCACTGATCACTGCTGCTGTATTGTAGATCAGCTTGTTAGTGTCGGTAATCGTGGTTGTAGGTATTGTCCGTAGTGCTGCATTAACATCATCTAGCAGACCTTCTGAGGGTACTTCACGTAATCTTGGTAACCGGCTACGGGGGATCCAGGTTTCAAGCTTGGCCATGATCCTATTTTTCAGGTCAGTTCCTCTCGCACTCAACAGTCCTTCTCCTATCGCACTTGGGGCTATGTACCCAATCTCGGGTGGGGGTGATGATATCTCCCCCCTGACCTGGCGTCCTGACTCCTCCTTGCCGTAGCATTTGTGTTGTACCTCGTCAATCTCTAGCTGTGAGAGCAGTCCCTTCTTTCGAATGTTGGAACACTGAGCTACTAGTTGTTTCGCCGTCATTGTGGATGTTGGGTATCGAAGAATCCATAGGTCCGTCATCCTATTCATGTAGCCCCTGCCGCCGGGGTTACTTATATATATATATATATATATATATATATATGTAACCATCTTCAGGATTTTGTACTATAGAGTTTTTTGGCGATCCCTGCTTGTCCCTCAAGTCATGTCACCGTGTCTTCTGGCCTAGTCTCGCCTCTGTGTGTTCCCTGTGGAAATCAGTCTTGTCTCCATGTTTTTTGACTTTTCTGTCTGTGTCTCTGTCTCCACATATCAGTCTCGTTCTTCTGTGCCCCATCTCAGCTGGTCTCCCTCTTTAGTTGTGTCAAGTCCCTCCTCAGTGTTTGTTTATTCTATACCTGTGTCAAGTGGTATGTCTTGAGTCAGGTCTTTGTGTTTATGCTTCCTGTTATATTTTGATAGTCCCTTGTCCTGTGTGTTATGCTCTGCTTTGTCTTTCTGTGTCTTATTAGTCAGATTTAGCTACCCGTGTTCCCGAGTGTGTTCCATCTCCCCTGATTATCTCCTGTGTGCATTTACTTCCTTGTCACGTGGTGGTCATCCCTCTTTGTGTTATTCCTAAGTATCTGCTTACCTTTAGTTAACTGTATTTCCTAACCTCCTAAATCCAGCAATAAGGCTGATTTTCAGTTTAGTTCTGCATCTGAGTTCTGCACATTGAGTCCACAATTCTTCCTGCCACACAGCATCACATAACAGCATTTGCTTGTTAAAATGGAAGCTCTTTGAAGATGAGCTCAGTTAATAAAATCTGCACATGTATATATGTATCTTCATGCAGCAATCAGCAACAGTGGTTTACTCTCACATATATAGTGTGTGCTTGCTTTATAAACCAGCTTTGGTTATCCAAATTGTCCCTACCACTTAGGTGTAACACATCAACATACAGTTATCTGCTACAGAAGCAGAAAATGCATTGTTTGTGGGAGGTATATATCACAGATCACAAGAACAAAGATAATCATAAAGAGCTTTTTTTTTCTTTTTTTTTCTTCAGTGTTCTCTGTATATACAACAGAATGTGGAGGTGGATAATGACTGTTATCCTAACCCTGTAATGCTCACACTCAGCCTGTTTATGTTTTTAGCTCAAACAAAAAGAAGGCAAAGTGCATTTTGATGTTCACAGTGGCAGCAGAGTGATTTCTGTTGCTTTCCTGTTGTGCAATTTATTCTATTGCTGTTCTTCACTCTTTTCCTCCCTATACACTTGCTATAGGCAGCTGAGCTTCGTCACCTTTTGATGGTTGACGTAGAGGTTGATAATCAATCATTTATATTTTAAACAGAGTTTTGAAGAAAACAACAATGTGTTTTCTTTTGCAGATATTTTAAAGCTCACTGTGCGTGTTTAAGGGGGACAAAAAAGCCGTTGTAACTGCACATGACTTGACACTGATTTGCGCACTAAATGCAACATTGTTTACATGGGATGTGTATTAGAACATGTTAGTGTACTTCTTTCCAAGTGAACAGTATAATTGGTCCCAGAGAAATCAAATTTCTTTGCACTATTAATAAATCATAAGCTGTCCAGTGTTACTGGACACAGTCATGCGAGATTTTGCAACACTGATTAACAATGAGAAAACCTGACGCCAGTTAAATACATGATAGGACACCGAAAATTGCTGTTAAGTCGAGTTTTGGGAAAACAAAACCAAGGACTAAAAAAATACTTATTTTGTTGTGTGAATATCAGACAACAGATAAAATGACTTCATTGTTTTGCAACACTGGGCTTTGTTGAGATTTCTTTGGGCAAGGCTTCCATTTACATATGATATGTTGCTATTAACTGCAGTGCACATCATGCAATACTGAAATTTGTAAAATAAAATTTGCAGTCTAGTGGAGCCAACATACTATTAAAACATGTAACTGACATTTCGTTAAAATTTTTTTATCTTTCGATAGACTTTTTTTGCCCTTGTTATACTTTTCATATCTGTTTAGAAAACTGATGTTAAGGTTAGTTTGCCTGGTAATGTTTATCAAAGTGAAACTTACTTAAAATGATTTCTCTCTTGCAGTGGGTGAAGAAAGAAAGATCTTGCAAATTGATGCTTTCATGTTTTCACATGTCAGACGTGTCTTTTGAGTAACCTTTTTTCCATTCCGCTTGTTTAGTAGTTGTCAGTCTTTTAATAACAATATTTACTGAATTTAATAAGGCTGCTCCACAACCCAAAGGAGCGTGCATCTGCATCTGCAGTTGCAGGATATAAAACAGGAGCACTGTCTCACTAAAAAGCTATACAATTGATAAAAGAGTGGCTTTAAAAGCATAGAAATGAAGCCAATGGGGAAATCTGGGAGTTTAGCTTCTCCGCCAGACCAATTGAATTACATTATCCTGAAATTCTATGATTGAAAACAGCTCTGAATGATGAAAAGTTTCATTGTAGTTAGTCCCTCTTTCCCTATAATGAACAACGACCAGTGAAATAAATATTTTTCTCAAAACCTAGTCTGAAGCTTGCACACAAGAATTTCACTCACATGTGCTGTATCAGTGTACCAATAAAGTGATTTGATAAAAGTGATTGTCCCACAAGTTTCTATATAAGCAAAGACAGCCCTTCCAAAAAACAAAATATAATTCAAAAAACACTTACATCAGTAATTGTAAGTCATTCACTTTTAAATCATTAAATCAGTAAGTAAATCTTTACTGTTTGATTGAATTATAACATTTGACTTATTGTAAAGATGAATACATGGACACATGTTTCATGTGAATACCTAAAATGACTAAGCAGTCACATAATATCTCCAATTTCTGCAGTGTTTCTTGAATAAATGGACTTTTAGGTTTACTTGCTGAATTATCATTTTCTTCTGCTTTTCGTGCTGCCGTTTGTGTGGTCACTTCAGCTGTTTCATTTGTGAGTGTGTGTGTGAATGTGTTTTTGCTGTGATGTTTATTTATTTTCTTAAATTAATTCCCTCACTTCAGGCACTTGCACATTTTAATAAAGTTATTATTATCCCCAGCTGGATGCACATTGAAGCGACTAGGATGAGTGCCTAGCTTGAAGGCACAACAGAGGGAAAAAAATCATTATTAAAACCTGTTAATCGACTTTCATCTCCTCTAGCCAGCTTTTGCCCTTGTTCTCTCTTTCCTCTTTAAATGTAGTCTCCACCTTGAAGGAAGTCTCCGGGATAATGTGACATGGTGGTTGTGCTAGTGAATGTGTATCTCTACCAAATTCTGTTTGTGTTTTTGCATGCAGTGTTATTTTTAGGTCATTCGAGGTAGCTGATTCTTATTCCTTTTTTGAGTCAAAAATTTACTTAATGGAAAGCTAGATTTCATTCTTCATTGGAGGCTCTTTCTCCTCCTTCACTCCTTTTTCGTCAGGGGATCAGATTTTATCCCTTCATATTTTGGCACAATCAGTGTTCATAGATAGCATTAGCTGCTTCTGCACCTGTTTCTTCCCCCCCCCCCCCCCCATCTCTTCTGGTTCCACTGGGAAAACACAGGCCTTAAACTACACACTGTTAATCACTTTCTTCTCTTCAGGTCCATTAGCAGACCACTCGAGCTCCTGCTGAGAGGAAATACATGTAGGGTACAAGCAGAAAGCAGAGAGTGGCCTGTAAAATGAGTAAGGGCTGGTAAATGAGTGATTGGACATTTTAATTAGGTTAAAAGGTTCCACTGTACACTTAGCATCACTAAACTAGTCTGCCAGAATGCCTCAGTTTATCATCAAGCTCTGTCTTTGGTTTGGCTTTCTACAGACTCTAATTCATATCTGCAGGGATCATTCTGTGAATAACTGAAGAGCTGAAATATGAAGCTAAAAACTCAACTACTGTTTTAACTTGCGCATTACTTTTCTCAGTTTATATATACTAACGTATCGGAAGTTACATGACTACTTTTTAATGCACAGGTACAATACACAATCTGTACTTTTCTAATTATTCTAAATATTCTTAACTATTTAAACATCTTTCAGTATCCTGCTCTGTTTGCACACTACAACCTGGGATTGACACTTATCTGTACTTTCATTTTAATAACTGTACAGTACTGTTTTGGTAACTATTGTCCATGATGTAAATATGTAAAAAATTTGTGTTTCTATTCTATTCCTGTGTCTTGTTCTGTTTGTATATGTGTTTTTTGTTTTTTGCTGCTGCTGCTACAACCAATTGTGGGACAATTAAAGGATTATTCTATTCTTCTATTCAATGACCATTCCTTCTAAATATCAGAACACGTTTTATTTTTTGTTGTTCTTTTTGTTTAGTAATGATTCCTCCTGCATGACTTTTCCGTGCTTCTGTCTGTGCAGTCATTCTAGCATCCTCTTCCTCATCTCTCCAGGTCATTTATGTTATAATCATTTATGTTATTATGTTAAAAAAAAGCAAAACAAAGGCATTACAAGAGGGACCTAATCAAGAAATGCACAGTACCAGGCAGGATGTGACAAAGATTAGAGGGACACTCAGACAATAGATACACAGCAGGTAAAGAGGGTGTGAGCACAGTGTAGACTAATCACACAAGACAAGGGAAGTAGAACTGAATACAAAATGCAGGGAACAAGAGACCGTCAAAATAAAACAGGAAATAAATAATAATGAGACACAAACTCAAACACCCGGATTTAAGAGAGAGAAAAAAAGAGCATGGAAACAAGACTGACTACATAGAGGAGACACAAATAATGTAACTGGGACCAACAGAGGGAAATCCATAAGCTCAAGAAAACAAACAGATTATTAACAGAAACAGAGTAAAATGCACATGGTTTGTTTGAATGAGAGAGAATGAATAAGTTCTTTAAATAAATAGTTCAGGTCCAGGTGTGCCTTAAGAATTTGTGGCAGCTATACATTATTATTAAAATGTACAACTGCACAAAAGATTGTTAATACTGAATTGTTATTTTTATAGTCATCTGGTGATGTTGTAGTGGAGGGAATTTTTGAAAGTATCAGACTTCAAAGGTCCTGACTGAGTCTAAAGAGATTAATATTTTTTTGCCGCAACCTTTCCAAAAATCTCTTCTGCTGGGGGAGTTTAGCTAAACCAAACAACTCTTCTGAGATAAATATGCTTTTTTTGTTAAGAGCTGTTTGGGTCTGAATGACGTGAATCTGAATCTGAACAAGTTTAACTATCGAAATCAGAAATCTCTCATAAAAAAAGAAAAAAATCAAAGAAATGTTGTTTAACTTTTGAGATATAGGCCCCATTGCTGAGATTTGCATATTAAAAAAACAGCTGCACACCATTTGCTACCAACTCAGTGTGATACTCAATGACACTTTTGTGTTAATATTTTTCCTAGTGCAAAATCATTATCCACTGCAAATATAAATATGGCTGCAGTATCACTTATGTCAAAACCTCCGATTTTTGGCCACATGAAAATGCTTTATTGCTCAATATTTTAAGGCTGCAGAGGCATGAGGTCTTTGTTTTTAACACTTGGTAAAAGCGCCTGTGATTCACTGTGGTAGAAGTTGCTGATGTTTCTGAATTATACTATGTGTTGGATTGTGCTGGTGGGATCAGAAAGATTTACTTGTCTGAAATTCTTTTCCACTGATTTATTTCTCGATGATGTTGTAGTTTATGCTAATAACATTTGTGTCAGCAGCTCTGACAGTGTGGCCTTGGTTTGCTGAGTCACAACGTCACCTATGCAGAAGAATTATTCTGATGGAGGCTGAATGCTATATCTTTGTCACTTTTACATTGCGAAGGCTGCCTTGAGAGCTATTAAAGCTGTAAAAGATCATGTACAGCTACCTTCCGCGCTGTCAGCACATTGAGCTGCTGGAGGCATGACACACTATTATTAAAAAATATATCCTCATTTGATGTTTCAGTGATGATGGTGGAGAGTCTGGTTTATTAACATGTCTGTTCAACATCTCCCTACAAAACGAATCCACTGATATAGAAGTTTGTAGGAAAGGTGAAATTCTGATGGTTTTATGAGTGAGAACTATGTGTTTGTGTATAAGATGTGCATCTCCAGTGTGGCTAGAGCTAATCAAAGTTTTGTTGTCCAAAAACCCATCATTTTTAATCACATCAACACGTGCAGTGTTTGCTTTAAGAGTGTTTTTGAAGAACTATGCAGATGGTCAGGAGGAGTTTCACTGTGCCTTGTAGATTAATAGAAAGCATACAATAGGATGTCAAGAGTGGAACTGGGGTATTGCATTATGAAGTTGGGGCATGTATGAAGAAATCGAGATAGTGGTGAGTGTGCAAGTAGGAGTAACAGAGTTCAAAGTAGGGATTACATCAGCAACCTGCGGTGAGCTCCTTCTTATTTGTAGTGGTGATGGGTAGGCTGACAGATGAGGTCAGGCAGGAGTCTCTGTGGACTCTGATGTATGCACATGACATTGTGATCTGTGAGAGTAGGGAGCAGGTGGAGGTATATACTGGAAAGAAGATGAATGAAAGTCAGTAAAAGCGAAACATAATACGTGTGTGTGTGAGAATGAGAAGGAGACAGTTAGAAAGGTGAAGGTGCAAGGAGTAGAAGTAGTGTAGGTAGATTTTAAATCGAGTTTAAATACCTGATCTAAAACCTCCAAAGCAATGGACGGTTTAGAAGTTCAGGAGAGAGTCCAGACAGGGTGGCAGAGTTGGATGGACATGAGTGACAGTGTAATTTATAACAGAAAAATAGAAGCAAGAGTGAAAAGAAAGGTTTACAGGGGAAGTGAGACCTGCTGTTATGTATGGATTGAAGATGGTGGCACTACCAAAAAGACCAGTAATGTACGATATGCTAAGATTGCCATTGGGAGTGAGCAGAATCCTAAATGAGAGCATCAGAGGGACAGCTCAGGTTTAGCATTTTAGCAATGAAATTAGAGAGGCGAGACTGAGATGGTTCAGACATGTCCAGAGCAGATATAGTAGTCATATTTTATAAAGGGTGTTGAATATGGAGCTCGAAGGTAGGAGGAAAAGAGACCTATGAAAAAATTAAAGATTATGTTTAGTGAAGCAGGGTTGGTATAACAGAGGAGGATGCTAGGGACAGGGCGATGATCCGTTGTGGTGACCCTGAAAAGGAACAGCAAAATGAAGGTGAAGGAGGAGAAAATGATGGGAGACACTAGACTATTATAACTATACCTCAAGCCAAGCATAGCTGCCCATTTACCGTAATCTGATACATGTTTAATTCATGAAGCTCAAACATTCTGCATACTCTTCTTAAAGCCCACAAAACCAGCCACAAACACAAACACACAAAACGGTCTGTTTTTGGATTCAAATTTAACACAATCATGATGTATGAAATGGTAATTACATACTTTGATTAGTTAACAAAGTCCTGGACAGTAACCCATTCTTGTTAAGCTATAAAAACACACAACAATGTAATAAACCTTAACTCTCTGAATAATGTTGTTTTTTCCCTCCTGAAAATATAATGGACAGTGACAAATAAAGTAAGGCCTACACTGAAAGGCAAACCAATATTTTGCATATTAGACACTCTGTCAGAGACAGAAAAGAAGCCATGGGGAGATATGAGAGATGAATCCTAACTGAAAATTCATAAACTTGAATTTTATTTTCTCTTTTTGAAATAACTCCCGGCTCCTGAAAATTTCATGTGGTTATCTCCTATACTTAGGATTTATGGAGTTTCAAAAATTATGAAAAAATGGACAGCTTAAAAAGCATCACAATTCAAACCAACCCTATACAGTTCAAGAGCCTTTAACTCAAACACGTTTCCTACTGTATGAAGGCAGATTTTTGCCTTCATTACATATAAAATCTGCTCATTCTCAGGGGTTCAGTTGAGAAACTATTTCAGATTTGACTGAATTTGTATGGCATACCCCATCTTATATCTCTCTTACTGTAAGTAACATTTTGGAGCAAATTCAAATCATCTCTCTTTCCACTCAGCATGTATTTATATTCAGCCTCTGATGTGAATAAAGAAGATTGTTTCTTCTTGCTAATATGTTTTTGTGCGGAAGATTTTCTATTTTCGCCTTTGTGTTCTATGTTGCAGTAAGTACAAATGCAATTTTCATTCTTCGTAGGTTGCGAGCCACTATGGTTTGTTTGTTTGGATGTTATGTGTCATGCTGGGAGTGTCGGGATAGGCTCCATGAGTGGATCCCACCCACAAAGAGGTTAACAGACCAACTACAGGTGGGAGTTCATGTGAGAGAAACAAAACACAACCCACTGCCAGCACATCTACACAGCCACAAACACACTGTGGTTCAGTTTCTGAAGTTAGTAAACTGGTAGACAAGATTATTACTATTGAACCTGTTTCCTGGCCTCTAGCCATTATAAAGAACAAGGGGAAGCATGCCATAGCACGAGAGGCCAGAGTGAGACCAGGAGGCAAGTAATGAGCCAAAATAGGCCCTACAGCTAATATAAGAGAAGCACAAAGACAGTAACATAGATTTAAGATTTATGGGCGATCGTGGCTCAGGGGGTTGGGAATCGCACATGTAACCGGAAGGTCGCCGGTTCGATCCCAGGGCTCTCTGTCCTGGTCGTTGTGTCCCTGGGCAAGACACTTTACCCTACTTGCCTACTGGTCTTGGCCAGAGGGGCCGATGGCGCGATATGGCAGCCTTGCTTCTGTCAGTCTGCCCCAGGGCAGCTGTGGCTACAACTGTAGCTTGCCTCCACCAGTGTATGAATGTGAGAGTGAATGAATAGTGGCATTGTAAAGCGCTTTGGGTGCCTTGAAAAGCGCTATATAAATCCAATCCATTATTATTATTATTAAGAACCTTATACTGTGAATAGATGGAAAAGATAAGTGGGAATCACTCAGAATAACAGATATAAAGATCTAAATAGATGGTAGGGCACAAGTGGTAGTACAGGTAGTATTAATGATAATCCTTGTGCTCCCTGCTATTTATTCTGACATTCACTATGCTTCCTCCCTGATGGCTGAGCATACATGAATCTAATCATTTCTGTTCAAATATCTAGAGATTTTTCAGCTTAGTGTTTCTAAACCCCGACAGCACTGTAATTTATCGTATGTGCGCACATGCTTTTTTTTTGTATTTCTTTTGTTTGTTTGTGTGTTTTCTCTAATAACTTACTACAAGCTGAACTGGCAGGCAGACAGACTGAGAATTAACCTAGGTCATCAGGGTACAGAAATGTCATAACAGCCAGCCTGAGCTGTTGCTTTTCAAGCCTGTCATGAAGTATTTTGTGAAAAAGGTCAAATTCTGACATAAGTTATTTATATATGTTAGATTCAGCTCTTATGGCAAACAGCTGCCTTTTCTTTCTTGCCAATGCTATTTACTGTGAAACATTTCCTTTTGAGATTTCGAAGACAAGGATGACAATGGTTGATCTGTTTTGGTCGAGAACAAGTAGATGTTGAATTATGCCAACAATATAATAAATTTAGTGAAGATAAATATGGTCTTTGCCTTCTTCTTGCTTTGAGAAATTAAAAGAGGCACTGTATTTATAGTACAAGTGACAGCTATCTGTGTAAATTTCTTGCAATTCAACCTGTAATGTGACATTATATATATATATATATATATATATATATATATATATATATATATATATATATATATATGAGAGAGATAGAGTGAGATTTTAGTCTCATAAAGTGTCCTTAGTGAACTATTCATGGAAAAGCGTGTCTTTCAGAGTCACAGATGTATTTTGGAGATTTGAAAAGCTCAGTATAGAAGGAAAGAAAACAAAATGAGGCAGTGCAGGTGACAGATGCTGAAAGACAGATGAGAGAGGTGTGCAGTCTGTGGTCCCTGCCAAACACTATGTGTCTGTCCTTTATTTTTGTAGGTGTAAGGTCTCGGGTCTTCGGGTTAGAGGAAAAAGAAATGCAATCTTTGCTATGTTGACACTTTCATGATATACTTCTTCTGTGACTTGCCATTTATCTTCCTCAAGTACATCTATCACCATATTGTCATGTACGACTACGTGGCAGGTAGGATAAGGACCCAGATGCAGGACTTGAGACGAAAGATTGAACAAAAAAAGGGCAGCTTTAATTGTGCTGTTAAAACTCGAATACTAGATACAGGAAACAAAACATAATAACTAGAAGCTAGGAAACCAGAAAACTAGAAACAACGAAGCTAGAAACTAGGAGCTGATGTGAAACAAAAATGGAAACCAGGAGCACAGAAGATATACACAGCACTGAGAGGGTACAACATGACATTGGACAGAGGAAAACATAAGGCTTGAATACAGAAGGGAGTAACAAGGTAATGAGACACAGGAGGAGAGCACAGCTGGGAGTAATTGCACATAACGAGACGTGGAGGAAGCAAAACTGAAAACACTGAGCACGGGACACGAGACTGTCAAAGTAAATAACAAATAATAATAATAAAGGAGAGATCATTAGAATCATTAGAAAGAACTGAAATTTTTCTTATTGATGTAAAGAATTCAATTTGAGGTATTTGGTGATTAGAGATGAAGATGGAGGCTTGAATGGAGTGATGATAGGTTATGATAGGATATGTTGGGGAAGTGGTGGGTTGCATGAGAGCACGGAGTGAAGGTTGATTGGCCAGAAGAAGGCCAGCAGAAAGCTGATTGAACTAGACCTGTGATGTCACAATCAGCTTGACAGCGTGGGAGAGTGAAAATTAAATGAATCAAACTAAATGTGGCTATTTCCTCTACTTAAGAAGTTATGAGGGATCTAAAATGCTGGACAAAATGTTCAAACCACCCTACCTACTTTAAAAACCTACAATGTAAACAATTTCTAATAAATTAAGATCCAACTTGTCATGGCTATATTGGATATGGTAAAGTTATTGTACGGAAATATTTAAAAAAAAAAGAAGCAGATTTTCATATTTTTTCATAGACTTTGGAGACTGAACGTGAAGGTACACACTTTTTGCTCCTCCCCTTTTGTGAGTGTGGACGCTTCATCTCTTTGCTCTTTAAATGCTTTGCTTCTTTTATTGATTTTTATGCTGATTTTTTCCCTTTTTTCCGTATGAGCTTACCTGCGATAGCTTCTGGACACTTATAGATCATTAGGACTAAAGTGTTCTTAACAGAAACAGCAACATTTTTATAGTTACCTTATCCTCAGCATTCCGTGTGTCTGTGGCCTAGACACAGCTGAAGCCTGATTACAGCGTCTGGGCACCGAACAGCCTCAATAGCCTGGAAAGGTGCTAACCGCTAGGCTAACTAGCAACAAGATGCCTTCCCTCTCCACAGATGACTACCACAGCCTCCTGCAGAAGATTGCAGTACTGGAGACAAAAATTCATCGCTTAGAAGTAAACGTGGAGGTAAATGGACTGTGTGGAAATGAAACAACCTTGCCTTTGATTCAAAACAATGGCGATGAGCAAGCTAGTACACAGCTAAGGAGCACAGATAACATGACCAAGAAAGTAGACTCTGTACATTGTTATAAATCCTCAAGTGATAATCCCCCATTGGACTGTCTTGGTGCAAAACCAAGACATAAATCATGTCTCCTGGAAGGGGGAGGACGTATCACGGGCAGAGCACAGCGAGCTGAAATCTCTGAAACCAACTGGCCTTCACTTCCTACGAGACAGAGAAGCTCTTCTACCCCTGTATACGAGAGGAAACAGGACTGGACAACCGTGAATAGGAAGGTTAACAACAAACCTCCAAAACAACTGAATGTGAAACTGCAGAACAGATTTGCTCCACTATCAAAGGACCCTGGATCTATATCGGACAACCATCCATCTAAAAGCAGCGAAGTAAGGTCTGAAAATCTGTTGAAAAGTAAACGACCACAGGGAAAGCTAAAGGCTAGGCCTGAAACTCTGATTGTGGGTGACTCTGCCGTAAAGGATGTACAAAGGATGTGCGGTAAGAACACTAAAGTCCTCTGCTTTCCTAAGCATATGGTCAACAACCTGAAGGAGAGAATTCTTCAAATTGCAGATGAATATCCAACTGTGACAAACATTGTTCTGCATACAGGGTCAAACGATGTGTCCAAACAACAGTCGGAGGTTCTGAAACGGGACTTTACTGGATTACTAAATACTGTAAACTCTCTGAATGCAGCAGTATTCATCAGTGGACCTGTACCACCGGTCAGAGGAGGAGACGAGAGATTCAGCAGGTTATTTACACTGAATAAATGGCTTATATCAGCATGTACTGACCACTCAGTGCATTTTATCAACAACTTTAATATTTTTTGGGAACGCAGGCATCTGTTCAAAGCAAATGGATTTAATTTTAACAAGTCAGGGGTGAAACTGTTCACCTCCAACTTGTTTTATTCCATACGTCATCCATCTGTGCTTGGTGCCAAGGCTGAGATAAACGAGGAGTTATCTCATAAAGAGGAACAAACAGTACTCCAAGAACAGACAAAGCCCAGCAGAAACCTTGAGGAGGAGCTCCATTTGCCCCCACCCGGGAAGAGCCTCAGAAAGGAGAGACATCCATGGCATCTGAGGAAGAGCCTCAGAAAGGAGAGACATCTGAGGCAAGAAGAGGGGTCCCTATTTGCCTCCAACTCTCTCAACAACACCAACGACCAGGACCAGGGACAAGTAATACCTCTAAAACACTTAAGTTGGCTTTATTAAATGTTAGATCTTTAGCTGGGAAAACATTTTTAATTAATGATTTAATCACTGACACGGCCTTGATTTTATGTTTTTAACTGAAACTTGGTTGGACCAAAGTAACAGTGGAGCTGTTCTCATCGAGACGACCCCTCCTAACTACAGTTTTATCAGTGAGGCCAGGGTGAGCAGGAGAGGAGGGGGGGTCGCTGTCTTATTTAATGAATCATTTCAATGTAAGCAGCTATCTCCTGGAAGTTTTCAGTCTTTTGAATATGTGGCTTTACAGCTGAAGGCCCCATCCAAAGTTGTGTTTCTTAATGTTTACAGGCCCCCCAAATACTGCACAGACTTTTTTAATGACCTCAGTGAACTGCTGTCTGTGATCTGTGTTGATTTCGACTGTGTAATTATTGTTGGGGATTTTAACATCCATGTTGACAACCCTCAGGACAAAGGGACTAAAGACCTGAGTAACACTCTGGGCAACTTTGGGCTGACTCAGCATGTAGCAGAGGCCACACATAATAGAGGACACACTCTTGACCTACTGATCTCCAAGGGCCTGAGCATTTCAAAGGTTACTGTGTCTGATGTGGGCGTGTCTGATCATTACTGTGTTTTCTTTGAAAGTAAAAATCTCAGCGCACATAAATATATCAACAACAGTGATCACAAAACGGTGTATAACTGAACACAGTAGTGCAATTTTTAACCAGGTCTTCCCATTAACACCTGATCTGTCCAGAGGGTCAGTCAATGAGCTCATCAATAGCTTCAATGCTAACATGTTAAATGTAATGGACACTATTGCTCCCATTAAGGTGAAGGTTATCTCTGGAAGGAAAAAGTCTCCATGGAGAAACTCCACACTGGTGAAAAATGAAAAAAGAGAGTGTAGGAAAGCTGAGCGCAGATGGAGAAAAACAAACCTCCAGGTTCATTATGACATTTATAAAGAGAAACTTCACAATTATAATTTACAACTGAGGAGTGCAGGGAGGTCCTACTTCTCTGACATCATCACTAAAAACAGCCATAATGCTCGGGTCTTATTTTCTACAGTTGACAGGCTAACAAACCCTCCTGTGTCAGTGGCAGCTGAACTTCATTCGACCATGGCCTGCAATGACTTTGCCAAATTCTTCACTGAAAAAATCCATAAAATTAGACAAGCAATTGGTACATCAACAGCAGATCCAGGATATGTACTGTGTCCACCGAAAAACTGTTTAAACACCATGAAACAGTTTCACCCTATTAACAGCAAAGACCTGGAGGACATCTTAGGTCAACTGAACTCCTCCTCCTGCTGTTTAGATGTCCTGCCAACAAGTTTTTTCAAAAAGGTCTCAAAGACTTTAGAGTCAGAGCTGTTACAGATCGTCAACTTTTCTTTATTATCAGGTGTGTTTCCAGAATCACTAAAAACTGCTGTAATAAAACCTATACTGAAAAAGGACAATCTTGACAAGACACAAATGAACAACTACAGGCCAATCTCAAATCTCCCACTTTTAAGTAAGATCATTGAAAAAGCAGTTTCTCAACAGCTCAGTTACTTCTTAAAACAGAATAACTGCTACAATGCCTTCCAGTCAGGTTTTAGACAGAACCACAGCACTGAAACCACTCTGACCAAAGTGTTTAATGACATATGTCTGAATACAGACAGTGGAAAAATGTCAGTCTTAGTTTTACTGGATCTCAGTGCAGCATTTGATACAGTTGACCACAACATATTACTCAAACGACTGGAGAACTGGACAGGTCTTTCAGGAACTGTACTAAACTGGTTCAAAACATACTTAGAAAACAGGAAATACTTTGTATCAATAGGTAACTTCACATCTGAGCAGACAAGTATCACATGTGGAGTTACCCAAGGTTCCATCTTGGGACCCCTTCTGTTTAACATTTACATGCTCCCACTGGCACAGATTATAAAGAACAACAAAATAAACTACCACAGCTATGCAGATGACACACAAATATATATCACAATGTCACCAGGAGACCAAGGCCCTGTACAGGCTCTTGGTAAATGCATTGAGGAAATTAATGACTGGTTGTGCCACAATTTTCTCCAGCTAAACAAAAACAAAACTGAGGTAATAGTCTTTGGCGCCAAAGAAAAACGATTAGGCTACAGGTCACCAGAGAACTTCAGTCTATATATCTAAAAACCACAAACCAGGCGAGAAATTTGGGTGTAGTGATGGATGCAGACCTAAACTTAGAAAAACACATTAAGACAATAACAAAGTCAGCTTACTATCACCTCAAGAATATTTCAAGGATAAAAGATCTGATGTCTCAACAGGACCTGGAAAAACTAGTCCATGCATTCATCTTTAGTAGGCTTGATTACTGTAACAGCATCTTTACAGGTCTACCTAAAAAATCAGTCAGACAACCATAGCTGGACTGGCCACCGGGCATACCGGGCATTTGCCCGGTGGGCCGCTGGTGATTTTTTGTTTTTATGGGCCGATGGATTTTTTTTAGGAAGGGTATATATAATGAAAGGTGTTGGATTGGCCAGTTGGTCATGATCGACTCTGGGCTGGACCAATTACAGCCGAGGAGGCCGGATGCACCCGCCCCCTTGTTTAGCAATCACGTGATTTTCACGTGCATGCCGGGAACTAGTGGCAAAACAATCAAAGTACCGCATCAAATGCAAGCATTTGCAGCACCGCAAAACGTTCATTCTCCGGTTCCAATACCTTCTTGTTTTTTCTTTGCCGCACAAAAAAGGAATGTACAAAACAAAAGGAGAACAATGCCGGTCCGTACAAAGACAGACTCGATGAAAAGACAAAGAAAAGATACGAGGAAAAAATCAAAGGAGTGAAAGGGTCAGACCCTTACGAGCACACAGAGTGGACAAAAGACGTTAGCGTGCTGCCCAACTTTCAACACGCTCAGATGTATAATTATACGGTTCTTGGAGTGAGTGCATACACTCATGAAGTTTTTAGTAACTTCAGGTCACTACAACAAGCCCAGGTACAGTTTACCGATGGATGGGTACAGGACCTTGAAACGCACCGTGTAGAACGAAAGACCATCGTACGAACAAAGGTAAGTTTACCAGTCTCACAAATCGTCGTCATAAATACACATTCGTTAACCGTTTATTAATATAACCTTTGAGCTCAACGGTAATTAATTAGTAGTGGAAATAATTTCTGGTAGCATTACAGAAATGTAGCAGTGACAATAATATTGTATGCTGTAATCGCAATGGACAATTAGTGATACAAAACAACTGTTTTACCCTGCGAATAAAAGTATATGTTTTTGTCAATGTACCATGGTAATAACAGAAGCGAAACGCAATACTGTGTCAGGACAATTCACTATTTATGCACAATAAATAAAGGAGCATAGCGCGACAATTTCTGTTCAGCGCCAGACTTGCTTGTAACCTATATCACCAATTATGTTAAGAAAAATGACGTATTAACTACTACAAAACTCTGACCTTTGTGGGAATGCTTGGAGCAGACTAACATGTGAGCTGGAGTGTTCTGAGACGTTATATTTGGTATATCCAGACCATCCGTCGGCTCTTACTTCGGAAACATGGCTTAAAAAATTTCTCTTCAACGACGTAATCCAATAAAAAAAAAAAAAAAACGATCTCTTTACCCGTCGGCTTCCCGTGGCTGTCATGCGACCGGCTATTGCAGTTAATAATACAACAGCTTCTTGACATTTTTTGGGTTTCTTTTTATCGCTGTGTAACTGAGTTCAATTGAAAGCCTGCGTGCGCTAGTACTTCTTGCCACAAGTTCCCAGAATCCTTTGCGGTTTTACCCCTGAATGACGTCACATTTTCAATCTTTATCCTGGTGGGCCGGTCTCTAGTCAAAATGCCCGGGCCGATTTTTTGTCCCAGTCCAGCCTTGCAGACAACTACAGCTCATTCAGAAATCTGCTGCTCGAGTCCTCACTAAGACCAAAAAAGTGGACCACATCAGTCCAGCTCTGAGGTCTTTACACTGGCTGCCTGTCCGTCAGAGGATAGACTTTAAAGTTCTGATGCTGGTCTATAAAGCTCTGAATGGTTTAGGACCAAAATACATCAATGACCTCCTGACCCAGTATGAACCTTCCAGATCCCTCAGGTCATCTGGATCCGGTCTTTTATCAGTTCCCAGAGTCAGAACCAGACACGGAGAAGCTGCATTCAGCTTTTATGCTCCTTATATATTTTATTTGTTTTTGTTTCTAATGTCTCTGTAAAGCACTTTGAATCACCTTGTTGTTGAATTGTGCTATACAAATAAACTTGCCTTGCCTTGCCTTGCCTTACTGTGGCGTATGACCTTGTGGTTCATTCTTTTTGCAGTAGGTATAGCTTTCTCCATTTCTACTCTGTACTTCTGATAGAACTACTAGCCTTGCTGCCATAACAACAGGGCATTTTTGCTATCATGCGAAACATTGTGCCACTAGGCTACATTAAACTCTGGATGGTTATACTTTGCAGAAGAATGATCAGGTTTAAATAGCAAAGCAGGTTAGACTCAGCAGAGAGAATGTTGATGTTTTGTTAGCTCAGTCATTGCCAATTTTTATGCAGTATAAAGGACTATGCTTGTGTGGGTGTTGTGCCAGCATAATAGTAGAATAACACAATAAGCTGCGGGCTTTCTCTACCACAAAGGATCATCTCCATCTTTTGCTTTGATTTGTCACATTCAGATCTTTTCAGCAATACACTAAACCAAACCCCTGAACAGTTCTCTTAAAAGACTTCTGTCTGTCTACATCAAAAGATATTGACAGACTGTACTGCAACAGTTTTTCTTTTTTTGTTTTTTATTGTAGAATAAACCATTTCAAACTATGTCGCAATGTGGGCTTTATTAAGCTCACTAAATGCAAATGCAAACAACAGGAGCAGGTCATGTTTTTACAGAGGTCAGTAATAAAAGTAATAATACAGGATCAGAACAAAATCCATGAAAATTTACTTGCATTGTGGCCAAAACCTGGTGTTATAAACAGCCTCCAGGAGCTGTCATGCCTTAACAAACCACAGTGGTAGAGGATCATTCAAAAGAAACAGCAGGATTGAGAGAGAAACCTTTCTAAAGGAGCACCTTTTCTCTCGCCACAGTCGACAACACAGCTTCCTTGTTCCGGCTCCCATCTGACTAAAGTTACCAGTTAGTCAGCAAGTCTGAGGTAAATGTGAGAACACCACAGATTTTGGATTTAAGAAATTATTTGAACAATTTTGAAAAGGTGAACATATAATCATTTAAAGAACTCCACATGTAAATACTAAATGTAAATGCGAATGTGTATATAGTTAGGTTTTAATAGAAAACACATTTTTGTAATATTTCTCAATTGTATATCAGCTTCTAAAGCTTATAGTTTTTTAATTGTACAATAATAGGAACCATTTAATCATCATTAATCTTTATCACAATGAAAAAAATCAAGGTGATTTGAACTTTGAACTACCATGCATCTCGGTTCCTGCTGACTCAACTCTGGTGCTTTTTTTAATACTCTAAACTAAATATGTAACATTATTGGATTTTGCCTAGCCAGTAGTTCTGTTGCACCCAAATGTAATTCTAAAAACAGTTCATGTCATTTTGGAGACAGGCTTACAATTGATGAAACGAATTACAAAAGTGAACTGCTCAAATATAATTTGATGTATATTGATACCTATCTTTTAAAAATGTGTATATCTTCTATATAAGCCTTCTTTGTTGACTTGAACTTGCCTCTGTTTTGCTGTTTTCCTTTTCTATATTTAATTTCAGTGATGTTTGATTTAATACTTCCACAATAAATGCACTTGAAAATAATTATTTATGACAGCTTAACACATTTTTTTCAGCTGTATCAATAGTAGAGATGAAAGTAAGGTTGTTTTAAAGTTGCGTTGTTGTTTCTCTATTATGGAACTGTTGGAAGACCTATCCTGGATTAACCAAATGGTGAGATTTAGAAATGGTCCTAAAGCTCTTCTTTTGTCTCTTGTGAACATATTGTTTTGTTGCACTCTGCACTGAAATTGACTCAGTTAATTCTATGATGGCTTCGGTAGTTTGAAGTTTCATGATTTGAGTAATATTCTGCGAGAATACCTTTAAATTTCTGATTTGTTTGCCCACCCACACGCGTCTCCTCACAGTATCTCAAACTATGATGTTTTGGCTTTTAACCATTTCTTCTAAAACATTGTGACTCAATAAGTCGCTTTCAATACACATGAACCTGGACATCCTCTTAAAAAAATACATACATACGTACACATACTTCTGCACACTATATTATGAAAGTTATTATGAAATTAATGTCAGGTTCAGTTCCGAGTTCAGGAAGCAATTTATAACAGAACTGTTATCAGAACTTCACACATCACTAATTTAATCATTAGATTTAATCACAGTTCAGATTGAAATGACAAATATGCATTATACTTTTAATATATTAAATATAATAATTTATATTATTATAAAATACTGACCTTTGGTGACATTTGGTATGTTTGATATAATTGGATCATTTTACATTCATGACAGTGAGTGAGAAAGACCATCTAAAGCAACACTCTGGTTCCATTTTAGATTCAAGACGTGTCTGACAAATGATGATGGGCAGTAGCACCAACACAGAATGTTAAAACCCAGTTGGACTCACACATTTGTGTCTGAAATCCATGTAAAAAAGGATATCACAAACCTTTAGAGTCCACAGCTTTATTAGCTGTAAAGCTCCATTGTGTTGGAATTTGCTGCTTATCATAACTGAATTTGTTGTTACAAAAACATTTTATCCTGTTTATAGTTCATTAATGTTTTTATGAACAAGACACATTTAACAATGTTGGTTATTTGGTTTTTACAATAAGAATCACAAAAATCAAAGAAAGTGTTACATTTTTTCTGTTATAAAGAAACCAAATCATACCCAGGTAAAAAAAATGTCCTTTAATGGTTTAAAGGTAATTACTATATTTTAAAGGATCTGTGCGCTCATATCAGGATTGACATTGTCACCACTCTTAATGCAGTTTTTAAAACAGTTAAGGCATTTTTTATAACAAAGACCTACCTGTGCAAACGAGTTTTGACAAAACATGTCAGTCACTTCAACTTTGTGATCATTGAACAAAACCTGTTATATTATGTTTTAAGACACTTATCAGAACTTCACAGACTTTGGAAAGAAAAAAGTGTTCAGAGACAAAAAAAAGAAAAAAGAAAAAAAGAAACACAACAAATTAATTTGTAACCTTATAAAATTGTTGAAATTGGGGAAAATGAAACGACACTTGTGAGTCTGTATGTGTCAGAAAGAGACAAAGAAAATATGCACAATCTTAGAGCATTGCGCCAGCTACTGTAAAGTACATAGATTGAGCAAGCACTTTTTTATATGGTGTATTAGGTATGCCTATTGCTTAAGCAATAGGCATACCTAATACACCATATAAAAAAATTTAACAATTGTTTAAAAATTTAACAATTGTTAAAGCAAACATCTGACTGGCCAATTACATGTCAGCAACTCAAAGGATTAAGGCATGTAGAGATAGTCAGATAGCCTGCTGAAGTTCATAAGTAGCATCAGAAAGAATAATGATGAAAGAGTGGCATGGTTGTTGGTGTCAGACAGGCTTAACTGATTTCAGAAACTGCTGATCTACTTGGATTTCCCCACGAAACCATCTTTAAAGTTTTTAGAGA
This sequence comes from Rhamphochromis sp. 'chilingali', assembly GCF_963969265.1. NCBI lineage: Eukaryota > Metazoa > Chordata > Actinopteri > Cichliformes > Cichlidae > Rhamphochromis > Rhamphochromis sp. 'chilingali'. The sequence continues at coordinate 29,985,481 of NC_137935.1, forward strand.
ATTGTCTAAAGTATGGAAATATCCACTTTTCTCCGGGTGACAAAAACTTGTAGATGTCAAAGGTCAGAGACAAATGCCCAGACTACTTCAAGCTGATAGAAAGTTAACAGTAACTCAATCAACCACTCATTATAAAAAGGCATGAATCTTTGATCTCAAAACCCCTCAGACCTTGATGCAGATGGACTGCAGCAGCAGAACCCACACCTGTTGCCACTCCTCTCAGCTAACAACAGGAAGCTACACTCACATAGACTCACCAAAATTGGTCAATAGAAGATTGAAAAATTGCTATTCTCCAGTGACCCTCACAGTCACCAGATCTCAGTCCAGCAGAGGAATTTGGTATGTAGACAATGAGCAGCTGACAAATTTGTAGCAACTGTTCTATGCTCACGTCATAATGGCGCAATGCTGGACAGTAATCAGGCAAGTGAGCAATCTAGATTTGTGACTGACGACGCTAAAAACTGATTTGAAAAGCTGTAAGAGTCAAGTGAGAAGTGAATCAACATAAAATAACAAATAGAAGTGTGTGTGTGTGTGTGTGTGTGTGTGTGTGTGTGTGTGTGTGTGTGTGTGTGTGTGTGTGTGTGTGTGTGTGTGTGTGTGTGTAAAAAAATGACAGAGAAAAGCTAATTCTTGCTTTGAGAACTGCATCAAGAGTAGTGATAATGACGTTTCTGATGTGACAATTGCACTCAAGTGATTGAGAAAAAACACTGTCTCATATAAGCAGCTACCTGCTGTGACTGGTCTTTTGGAGAAAAAAACCCAATTAAGACAGTTCAAAATATCAACTAGACTAAGGCTGGCTCCAGCTACTTATCATGTGTCAGATGATCAGTGAGGTCACTGATCATCTGACACGTCATAGTTGGTTATGAGTGTAATGGTTCTTGAGAAAGCTTGTATTTTATTAATGAAGAAGGGACATAGAGAAGGGACATTGACTTCTCACAGTAATAGCTTTTGCACTTCCTGGAAATATTCATTGTGAACACACAGTATATTCTTATCCCAGTTGGACTGAATAGCATTATGTGTAATTCACAACCATGAAATCAACTGAGATGAAGCAGGATGGATGGATGGATGGATAGATGGATAGACTGGCTGTTGATTTTGCATTCTACTTTCCTTTTGCTGTCATGTATGAATAAACCACAATACTACCACAGGCGCTGGTTCTCCAGCATAGAAACAGGATTCTACATGAATAGAAAATATATACACACTATCATTTCAGTCTAGTTTTGATAGTCACCCAAAAGACCTGGTGTGTATCACAGTTTGAAGCCTGATGGACACTCACTTTATTATTCCCAAAAGGCAGAGTGAAAATTGTTACATGTTTTCAGTTATGTGTCTTGAATTGCTTAGATTTTTCACTGCTGCAGATTTCACATCATCATGTATAATTTAGAGGAAATACGTGAGACAGGTATTTAATAACAATGCTTTGGATATGAAATAAACAAAATAGTTAGAACTTGTATTTAAATATTTTTGTTTTTTGTAAGTTTGCCTCTATATACCACCAGAGTGGTATTAAGCAATCAATATGCGGTTGAATTACAGGCTTTCAGCTTTATTTCAAGGGGTTTTTACAAAGATTTACATTTAACTATTTATGAATTGCAGCCATTTTTATTCATAGTTCCCCATTTCAAAGTCTCAACACTAATAGCAAAAGCATAATTTTAAAATAAGGAGGGGCATCAGCAAATGTATTTCCTCCCGTTCTGTATCCTGCACTGTGCTACTTGTGGTCTTTCTGCCTCCAGTTTTGTCTACATTAACCAGGCATGCTCTGTTAGTCACTGAAAAATATGCCATTTCTGTATCTTGTGTTACTTTTGCAGTATGGTTTGGTTCATTATCCATTTGCACTGTGAAGCATTAGTTACCCAGTTCTTTTGGCAGCCACGTTCTAGGTTTTGACAATGAGTTGACTGCCTTTGCAAGTATTATCGTTTACTTTTAACCAAGTTGGTTGTTCTTGGTTTTGATTTGAATAAATGCTGCAAAAGGCTTTTTTAAAAATCTAATCTACTACTACTAACGTTTTTGTTAGTTTATTTGTTATGTTCTTTGATTTTTACCTTGTACTTTTTCATGGAATAATGAAGGAAAGAGTTTCAACTCGCCAAATCAGACTGAAAATGGAGGATTATATATAAAATTAGCCATAATTAATAAATAGTTAATGCAAAATGTCTCTCTCACATTCCTTAAATTTGTGCTGAAAGTCACTCCCCTTCAATCACTCTTAAAGAATTAATTTAAAATCCTAACTAAGAAAAAATAACAACAAAAAAATGTTTCATTGTCCAAAAATTAACTAGAAGGGCCTAGCTGCTACTACATTTATATCACAGAAATTTTGAGTAAGATCACTGAGCTGTTATCTTTTTTCCTCCTTTTTTTGTTCTGATATTTGTATCTGCTCGTGTCTTTTGTTGGAGATAATGGTCCAAATTGTAAACCCCCCCCCCCCCAAAAAAAAACGAGCAGAACAGCAGAACTGAATGTCAACCCTGCAAAGTTATCAGACAAAAAATTTCTGATAGAATAATTTCTGCTTGTTGTACATGTCATTATATAAGCTGTCAGTCTACAAACTGGCACAAGTTTGCCTGCCAAAAGTTTTTACAGTCATGCATACACATAAACTGCATTATTATGAAATGCAGGATATAAGCACAACACTAACCAAATGGTACTTTTGCTTCAATATTATGTATACTTTTAAGGGGAAAGAAAGATGAATTGCTTCCAAAATCAAAAGTTTAAACAGCACCTACTGTGAGTTTTTTGTTGTTTAAAAGACCAACATCCAGAAGTGGGCTAAAATCACACAGTGTCTATTCGCAGCTTTATTAGCATAGCTGAATAATCTTGAAACTAATTTAAACTCACACTGCTGGTGCGGGTTATACTAAGGATGACCACGGCCATCTTACCAGACTTTGCATTAATGATCCAAAACAGACTGGTGCAAACTAGTTTTCCTGTGCTCATTAACATGTAATAAGCTCACTGTGAGCTTATTACTTTGCTTTTAAGTTATCTAATATTCAGAGAGATAGAGATATGAGTGATGACCCACTTTCAACAGCCACATCAACTTTGTTATAATGCCAATGCTTTGAAATGGGAAAAGTGTGAATTTCAAATAGGACTTTCATCATCCTATAATCTTTTGTTATGCATTCCTTATCATAATTTTAAGAGTCGAAGATAAAACATTACTCGTGATGCCCTATTTCAAGTTATTATTCAAGCACAGCTGTGAACCAGGCTAGATAAATTCCATTAATCTTTCCACCTGGACTTGAACTCAAATCTATTAAATGTACACACAGACACACAATTGTCATTTATCTTTTCTACTGTCCTGTATGGAAGACTTAGTGTTTTGATAGTTTTACGACTGCACCTTGCCTTGTGAAAAGTGGATTTTGAGTGTTATTCCTGCCAAATGTACATGAAAGGTTTTTATTTTAAGATAGCATTCTTAACTCAAGTAAATAGATTTGTAGATAGAGTCGAGAAGTATAACCTAAAAGTTTGTGAAGTTGAAAAGCTGATTGAGCTTCTTACCTTGAACTGATGCAACAATTCATCGCTTGTTTCGCAAAATATACAAAAAAAGTTATTTTATTGTAATAAAAAATAAGAATTAAAAAAAAAAGTACTTAATGGCAAAAGGGAAGTGAGAGTAACTCAAATGCATATGAAAAATAATACTACATGTGATATTCAGTAAGTGACAAAGATGGTGGTTTCGTCTGTTTCCTGCAGGTAGCAGCCATTATCTAAAGCTGCATGAATGAGAACTTCCAGATGGGTGCTTCTTCATTTAGCTCCTTTTGTGGAGTCAGAGTGATGAGCATGTGCCAAAAACTGACTGGGATGAGCGGGGGTAGCAGCCAGTGTCATTAAAGCCATCTGGCATCCACCATTGTTCAACCACCCTTTCCTTTCTAAAAGACTTTATGTCTGTAAATACAGAATGTTATTCCTGCCCCTCGCCCACTAATATGCCACCTTTAGACTTGATGGCGACCCCACTAAAGAAAAAATATATATAGATCACTCTTTGGAGATGCAGGAAATGCAATTAATTTTATAAATTGCACATTGCATTCAGTCATATCGAAATTTATTGTAACAGCAAGACAATAAATTTGAAAGGATCCTGTTATACATCAAGTTAATGAGACAACCTGAATCTAAATCAGTCCTGTGTGTCTTCTCAGCTGGTTTACAACACAAAAAGGTTGCATTATTAGAAAGACTGTTGCTCTGATTGCCAGTGAAATCTGAATTCACTAGTTTCATATTTCAGTCTATTTCTCAGCCGTTGTTGTCGTGTTTGCTGTTGAAATATTTCTTCTGATAAAAATAATGTCAGGGAACAATCCACTTCGATGATAACATTCTTTTTCAAAACAGTTAAGGTGATAATCCCATTGACGGTAGAAGAGTAAAGCCTATTCCTTTCAGCAGGACATCTCCCCAGTTCACTGCAGGCTCATCTCTGTTTTAGAAGATGACTGCTGAGCTGCAGCCTCATGGGTCTTGACTTTACATCTTAAGCATATTTTGATAAATTTATAGAAAAGAGTTAATTTTGTTAGCGATTCCACTTACTTACTGTCACTAAGACAGCACATACAATCACCTGTGAGTGATTTAAATGCCCCACTTTTATGACAAAAGCCATAGACATACATCAATCCTGGAACAAGTCAAGGGTTTCTCATCATTTCTGAAGCCTTGGGTCTTTAGACACAGCATGGCCAGCTATGAAGCAGAGATGGCTGTCTGGCCAAACTGAGCAACTCAGAAGCGATGTTATTTGTCCGTGAGATGGGCTGAAACTTACTCTATAATAGAGCTTCAGAAGTGCTCTGCAGGGACAGATTTCTCAGCAGCACCTACTATCACAGCACATCAGTGGTTGTGTTAGAGCAGCTGAAAAGCCACTCTGAGTAAAAAGCATAGCACCACCTGAGTGGAGGTTGTCTGATGGCATGTTACAGAATCTAATACACGAGGAAAACCATTTCCTGATCTGCTGGAACTTGATCACTTTAGACACAACTGCAGACATTGCTCATCATGCCAGAACCTTCTTGCTGTGATGCAACAGTAAATGGTAAAGGGACTGGTATATATTAGAGATGGCACGATACCACTTTTTTATGTCCGATACCGATATCATAAATTTGGATATCGTCCGATATCGATATGAATCCGATATAGTGTTTTTTAATCAATAAAACTGTTTTTTTGTATATCTTGCTGCATTTTGTATAAGTTCAAACTCAAGTTTAAAAAAAATAAAACACTAAAGCTAAAAAAAAAATTAAAAAAAATACACTGCACCCAAAATATTTCATAGTTCAGCAATACTGGTCAATCTAATAAACTTAAACCTACTCCATCCTCAAGCAACCTAACTAATAGGGCTGCAAACTCCCAGCAAAAAAAAAGGGAACCACCCACCACCTCATGATGCTTAATCAACATAATCAACTTTAATTTAATGCAGTGTGAAAAAAAATGCGCAGAAATCAATTATTTTTCAAGAATAATTAAATAGATTCAACATCTTTCTTCAGCAGAATTGCAGACTGCACAGATGGTACCTTCCCAAAGGAAAAAGTACTAGCTTATGTCGCGGTTCGAATTTTGAGGAAGAGACATACGACTGGAAGTCCATAGTGGGTCAACACATTATTTTATTAAAACACACAATACAGTGTGGGAAGAAACTTGCAACAACAATCTTCCTCGAGCAGACCGCTCCCCATCCTTATATTACCCTGATGACGTCACACAGTTAGATCTTACTGGAAATGATAACAGTTCCCCACACTCAAAAAGTTCTCCTTATATAGACATCAGATGCTACTTTAGAGACAAACAAGTGTGTGATATGTTGTGCAGTTTTGTGAGACTGTGTGTCCAACAGAGAGGCTGTCCTAAAACGACCTCCCTGTTCTTAATAAATGTGTGTGTGAACGTGTGTGTTTTCCATGACTCTCTATGTGCATGTTGGCGTAGACCTGAATATGTGTGCAAGTGAATGTAGAAGGCCCTACTGGACCCACAGCTTCGAGAGGTGTGAATACAATGATGTGTATACCATTTGCAACAGCTTAAGCAGATAGAAAGAATGATACAGAACAACAATAGACTGATTAAAGCGATGATAAACTGATACAGACTAATGAAGTAATGATGAAATAATGACAGTGCATGTAAATGATAACAAAGTGACCGTAAAATAACATGTTTTTCTTGACACTTACTAGAGTATATTAGACTTAATAGTTACTATATACAGTAATGGACTATACATTTTACATCAAATTAAAACTTTGGGTGTAAGATTCAGATAATTATTTATTAAAAGCATGACATTTTAAATGAGAATAAGAAAGAAAAGTATGTCTTTGTGCCCCCTTTTCCCTGTTCATGCCCTATCAGCCCCCCTGGCTAAACTTTGCTAGATCCGCCCCTGCACAGTTACCAGCCGTCAGCTACGTAGAAAAAGATCCTGGTGTACAAAGTAATATTAAATAAATTCTAACAACAGCTTATCAAGCTTAAACGTGCTGCTGTTGTTCAGCCGCTGGTTTCCTCTTTCTGGCGCGAAGTGGGCCAAAAACAAACAAGAGACACGGACTCGTGACAGAAAAGCCGATCAGCTGATCATTGATCAGTTTCACGTTTGAAGTAGCAGCAGGAGAGGGAGGGAGAGAGAGAGGCAGTCACTCCATATATCGGTTGTTAAGCTTAACGCGGGAATGCTTTACAAACATTCAGAGATGAACTTACACGCTTGCTTTACTTCTCTGGGATAACTTTCTCGGAGTTGAAATGCCGGTTTGGTAGAGAGGCTCCAAATACTCAACCAGACCGCACAGGTCTCGCACGCCACACCCGCTCTGTCACATGATGCATACTGCTCCAACGTGCTACGGTTATGAGCAGAGTTACGCCATGTCGCAAGTTTTGTGAGGTACTTTTTTGATATTTAATGGATCGGATTACATTTCTTATTTCTCTCCGATATCCGATCCAGTAATTTATGTCAGTATTGGACCGATACGTAATATCGGATCGGTCCATCTCTAGTATATATGGAACCTCTCTATTCAGTTGAGCACTCAAAGTGCAGTACTAATAACTGCTCTATTACACTATACCACCCCTGGTACCAAAGTGGTTTCTACAAAGTGGTTTCTACAAAGTGGTGAATTAAGCTTTTTTTGTGGATTTCATTCTTATTTCCGCTTTAAAAACACGCCAGAAAATAGCGTATTTTTAGTGGTGGTGATCAGACAAAGGAGTTATTGATTCCAGACTTTTGGTAAAAAGGGCAATCTCTTTTTTAAGGATATATTAAATGAGCAGAATACTATCCTATTCCACTGTTCAGTTGTATTTTTTATATAAAGGTGCTGTTTTTATTCATAAACTCCCAAATGACTCAAACCTTACTTTTTCATATTCAACAAGCTGTAAGCAACTGGCTGAGGATCTAAAAATGAATTTACCTTACAGGCTTTGAAAAGCTATCAAAGCATTTTCAATGTGTGAAGTGTTAGAAAAAAGGAGAGAATGAAAAGAAAATTCTGTTGGGCATAAAGTCGAAGCTACGTGGAAAGGATCTACTGGGAGGCTAAGCTGGAGTTGTAATACAGCACTTTACTGTGTATCATTGACACATAAACAGGATCTACATGTAAGAGCACCTGGATAAGTGGTGCAGCTGTAACTGATGGAAAAAAAGGAAAAAAAACCCTCTTCCCTACTGTGAAGCATCTATGTAGAAATATTCTGCTTTGTGTAGCTGCTAGTGGTGCAAAAAAAAAAAAAAATACAGGTACGCTTTTCATAAAAATCACAATTTTATGGATGAAAATGTTGTGCAGTCATTTCAGGAACCTAAATTCAGTAGAATGTGACTCAAAAACCCAAACCTGAAAGAGTACTATGTGGCTGTAGTATGTAAAGCTGAAACTTTGGAGGCTGAAGCACTTGAACTGGTTTCACAATTGACCACAGGTGAAACTGTGAGACAGCTGGAAAGTATCTCATTGTTTTATGTCACCTGAAAGGAAGATTAAACATTAAAAATGTCATCACAAATATAAGAAAGTTAGCGGCAAGAAAAAAAAAAGTTCTCATATTCAAACTTTTGGTACATTATTACATTTTAAATATAATTATAATATGTCATTATTGCAATGACTCGGTTTAAAAACAGCTCAAAAGAAGAGGGTTGTACGTTATAGCCTAAAAATTCCGGATGCTCCTGTCCACCACACACTGTAAATTTGTTGAAAGGTTTCCTGTGTATTACTTCTAATGTCTTTTTCTTTTTGTTGCTAATATATATTTTTTATTTTATAACACTTTGGTATTATTAATATTAGTTAATATTAGTTATTTCTAGCTAGCAAGGTAGCTTCGCTAACTAGCATACTTCTTTTCTAAAGTTTAAGTGAAGCCAGTACAAGCTTGTATTCTGAATATTTTCAAGTTCATTTGATATGACTATCTATGTGTATCTATGTATCTATGATATGTTTCGACTTTTTCGCCATTAATAAACTAGTGAAAAATGTCCATGCCTTCTTTCTGAAAATGCTATAAAACAATCAACTTGACCTGTCACTTTGATTATCACTTTGTTCCTAATAGAAGTTCTCCATACGTCAGGAAATTCCACATTATGAGTCTTGACCCTTTTGGCATTCATTGAAATAATATTAAATCAATATCAAAATTATTTTCATTGACTTAACGTTGAAATCTGACATTGATTTTAAATCACTTTTGCACCGTCGGTTAATATCGTAATAATGTTAGTGCTTGATATTGATTCTATGTTGTGTGCATTTTCAGATGAGCTTCTTATCGCCAGTCATGGAACTGCTACCATCACTTTGCAGAGTGAAAAATAGTTTATATTATGTGAAATGATTACAACTGGACACTGTGATATCTGATATGATATCCCGATAAGGCTTTTAGAGAGCCAGCTGTCTGTTTGGAAGATATGATGGATAATGCAGGCTTTAGTGAAGTAATTGTCATCGGAAATGGCAGAGGGATAAATCAAACACATTCTCTGTAGTGACAGCCTATGACGCTGTCAGCAGAGCCACAGAATTCTGACAGTTACCTTCAACTGTGGAATGCGATTAAAGTTATTTTAACCAAAAAGTTTATGTAACTTAAAAAAATACTGTCAAAGAGTAATTAGGCATTTTTCTGTTGATTTTAATAAAAAAAGGTTTAATCTTTTTTCACCTTTCAGTGCTACAAATCTCTTATAAAAAATTAAAGGCTGATTTGATGAAAGATGAAAACATTTTTCCAGATAAATGACTTCAGATTGAGGACTCACTTTTCATTAGGATTTAAAGGCCTAAATGTCAGTTTTCAGGGAGAATAAATAAACAAATAATGAATAAAAATAGTTTCACATATTAACAACATATGGAAAAAACTGTGGAAAACCACTTTAACATCACTGTGTCAGGTAAACAGAGATTTTAGACAAAAGACCAGGTGAGACAGAGACAATATACACACAGGGGGTGATTAGGAGAGTGGAGGCAACAGAAACAAATTTGACATAAGGAGACAGTGGAAACAAAACTGAATATACTGAAAAGTACATAAGGACTATCAAAATAAGACAGGAACCACAGAGACAGAGACCCAACTTAAGACACATAAACTTGACCAAACATATGATAGACAGACATGATAGAGCTGAGAGAAATAGGGGGTGAGGGATAAAGGAAGTAAGAGAGACACACAGAGAAAAGACATGACAGGCTGGGGAGACCAAAGATAACAAACATAGAGACATGACAAACTTAACAGGGAAAGGACAAAAATATAGAGGTGAGTGTAAGACGGCAGAAAGGAAACTTTAAGGGGAACTAATAAACCTTAGACTTTTAATCTCTGTCTTTGTCCTGTCTTCCTCCCCTCACCCTAACCGCTCGTAGCAGATGGTGGCCCTCCCTCGGCAAATATTTCCTTGACCTTGTTTGTGTTGGGTCCCCACCCCGAAAAAAAGTTTGAATTAATAATGGGGTGAGGAGGCAGGAGATCAATGAATGTATGTATGGATGGATGAAAAATTATTAATAATGGGCTCCTACTGTTTATTGTATAAGTCAGCATCATCAGCTAATACTTTCATTTTGATGTATCTTTGGGTTTGACCTCAAACTTAGATATATTTCTGAAGCCAGAAAGGGGGAAAAAGATACAAAGCCTAAGGTGGCTGCATGGTGTGTGATGATATCTCCGCTTATTTATGAAGCAGTGTTACTATCAGCTCTTTAAGTCGAGTTACACTGCTTGGTGTTTGATTTTGGTTCCTTGTCTTTCTTCTTACGGCTTGTCTACATATCAAAGCTCTCACAAGAGCTTCCCCCATAGCTCTTATCTACATATTAGATGTGAACTTGTTTACTTAAAACTCATTTTTTGGTTTATTTCTTAAATGAAAACGTCTGATGAAAGGCAACCTAGATCAATTGTAATGAAACTTATAAAGAAAAGAAAGTTTGTTAGTCTTAGAAATTAGATTACCATCCAGCTGACCCCTTCTTTCTGTCCCACCCTACTGTACTATTTGTATTTTGCTATTTTTTCTCTACTGTTGATTAATGAAAAAGCGGTGAAACCAAGCTGATTAAAACTGTTTTTAAAAAGTATCAGTTAAACTTTACAAGCAACAAAATGTTGGAGATACCATATTAACATAACTGTGTTGTCCTTTATATTACTCTGAGAGTTAGTCCTCTCATGTCACTCTTCCATTGAAAGAGTCTGAGAGATGTTTTTTTTCTGATACAGTGACAGGAGAGCAGATTAAACAATTCACTTTCTTTGCAAAAAAAGAAAAAAGTTTTATCACGTAAAGACAGCTGTGACCATTTTGGACAGGGCACTATCAAGCTGGTTGAAGTGTGAGCATTTTTTTTTCTTCCTGATGATGATGGAGATTTAGTTTGCTTAAAGTCAGATTTAGATTTCAGTAATCTGCCTGATCATTAGATCTTCTTCATGTACTGACAGACCCTTGGGCACAGCAAAGGCAAAAGGTTGACTGCATGTTTGAGGTTTGTATGAAAGGGTTCTGCAGCTCTTGAAGTCTTATATATATATATATATATATATATATATATATATATATATATATATATATATATATGAAATACTCCTCTACTACAAGTTTGCAGTTTAGTTTTGAATTCAATTTTCTGATAGTTACATTACTTACTTTCAATTATTTTTTTGACTTTATAATTTTTAATATGAGAAAGATTTTCTACTAACTGACTCTGTGTGTGTGTGTGTGTGTGTGTGTGTGTGTGTGTGTGTGTGTGTGTATTAACTATTAAGACTATTCGGTTATAATATACACAAAGTTATGAGAGGTCTCTAGTGATCTGGTAAGTTTTACTGGAACGATCAGGTAGCGACATTGCAGCCATGTGTGATGTGTGGTATTGACTACTCCCATTATCTTGCTAATATTCTGCAGTTTATGATAAATTGTCTCGTGCTGTCCTCTCTGCACGGTTTGATTCTAGGTTAGAATAAATTGTCTGACTGATAGTCAAAGACTCTAGTGTAGTCGTCATCATGTAGTTAATGTTGCTACCCTCAGTAAATGCCATTTTGCCTTTGTGTGATACCAACTTTGAATACATTTTTTTGAGGGTAAAGGTTATAGCACTTCTGGTAACAATTACCGCACTAGTATTTTTTAACCTTTAAGCTATGCTCCACTTACATCACCATACCTGAACTATTAAACTGTGAAATGGTAGTTTGGTTTTACCTGGCCTTTGCTTGTAATCTGACAAATGACACAAATGAAACATACTGTATATGACACATGTCTTTCTGATCCTCTGTGTACATTTGACCATAAAACAAAGTGATTAAGGACAGGAGAGAGAACAAATAGTCCTCTCAGTCACAAGTTCCAGATAGGCTATTATTATTCATGTCGAACACTAGTGGGTTTTTACAGCTATGCTTTTGTCTCCCTCTCTTTATCTGTTAAGTCTTTGTGGATCTAATGTCATTCTGACAAGTTTGACATTTCTTTCAATGAGCACTGTTACAGTTGGATTTTCACTCTTTCATACCAATTTTTAAAATAAAAAGTGTCTCTTGAGCGCTTAAAAAACATGCTCAGCTTCACAATTTGCTAAAAGATCTTATGTGCGGAAGAAAATAATAGAAGCTGTTTCAGTGTTCTACTTTATTAACTCTGCCTCACAGTGCCAACAAAATCTTGTCCTAATCTTCTGAGGAATTGTGGCAGCTAATGTCCTGTCAGTGCTCTAGGGTTTGTCATTGCTTCTGAAATTGTTCTCAGAACGTGGAAAATTATCTGGGGTTTTTGGTCCTCACTGAATGATTAACCTGCTTCACAGATTCACTAACTCTAACAAAGATTTAACTTTAACACTTGAAGAATATCCTGCTACTGTTGCAGCATTATTAACCTTTACATACCGTTGATACACTGTATTGCCAAAAATATTTGCTAATCTGTCTTCATGCACATATGAACTCGAGGACATCCCATTCTTAATCCATCCAATTTTTAATATGATGTCGGCTCAACCTTTGCAACTATAACAGCTGCAACTGTCCAAGGTTTCATAAGTGTGTTGTGTCTGGTTGAGGTCAGGATTTTGCGCAGACTAGTCAAGTTCGTATTGTCTTTTGTACTGGTGTGCAGTCATATTGGAAGAGCGAGGAGCCATCTCAAAACTGTTCCCAGAAAGTTAGGAGAATGAAATTGTCCAAAGTGAGTTGGTATGGTGAAGCATTAAGATTTCCTTGGGCCGAGCCCAACTCCTGAAGAGCAACCCCACATCACGATCCCCCCTCTACCAAAGTTTACACTTGGCAGAATTCATACAGACAAGTACTGTTCTTTTGGCCATCGCCAAACCCAGACTAGTCCATTGACACGCTAGGCGCTGGTCTTGAGCTAATCTGAAGGCCATGTGACACTGGATAGAAAGAAAACCGAGTAGGATTAGGGAACTGTTAATTTATTAAACAACCATGGATTGTGCTTATTATTTTTAATCAAACTAGCAAAATAAAATATTCTCTAACCTTAACCCCAATTTAACATTAGTTAGCATGTAGAACTCAAAACACAAAAATTGTGTATTGCAGTGGTAGGAAACCTTACATGTGGAGGATTTACACTAAAATGGCAGTTTCCAGTGCTGGAAACACAGACAGTTCCTTTGACAGTGTCTATGTCTCACTTTAACTCTTTCACCATGATCCTATAGAAAATGCACACACATGGCTTGTACAAAATTTTCAAAAACCTCAATTTTCCTTGATTTGAGGTACACTGTAGGAACCAAACTCTATCTAAATAGATATGGAAAAAATCTGACCCAGAACAGCCTCATAACATGAAAATCTGCAGCACCAGTGCAATGATATATATATATATAATATGGGTCTCTTACTGGTGTCCACTGAGAAATAAACATTGATCTATTCAGACTCCATTTGTTAATATGACTAACCCTTCCTCTTCTCATCTCAAACCTGACCTTTGGGCAGCCACACTAATGCTGGGCTGGCAGGCAGTCATAGATCGGATCAGATCCATCATCCTCTGCACCTACAAGAGAAAGAAGATAATTAGTAAATAACCAAGGACACGGTGCAAAATGAGATTGAGCAGTTTTGCTTGATATGAGTTTAAATAACAGAACCTAGTTGTCAATGGTTGTTTTTCATTTTATACATTTCTTTTGATTAATTTTTCTTGCTTCCACTTGTTTGACAGAAGCACCTATGCCACTTAATTCTACTGAGTCATTTGGATTAGATGGTTGAATTCTTTGCAGTATTCTGCAGATACAGCCACTCTAAATTGGTCAGCCGGCTGGGAGTCCCCCCCTTCCTTCCTTTGGAGGGTATCTACTTTCCAGTATAAACACGCCCCTTTAACTCAATTGCAGTATCACCAAAAGTTGGCGCTTTCTTCAAAATAACGTTGACTTGGACAGTTAACTATAGATGATTTTCACAGAATTACTGTGGGGTCTTTATCTTATAATATAATATTATATTATATGATGCATAATATGTCGTCTTTGGAAATGTGGGGCAGGACTAAGCAAACAAACACAACCTCATGGTGCCTTCTGAAAATGGGACATTAGAAGATTACCAAAAACACAGTCTATACTAGTATGTGAATTACATATATTTAAGGTTTTCCTACTTGATATTCAGTTTTTGTTGCTTCTGTTCAATCATTCAATTTGTATCAAGGAGGAGAGAACCTGCTGTGACTGTTATCCGAAGATAAAAAAAAAAAAAAAAAAAAAAAATGGGGTCTGATGTCCTGATGTCGGAGTTTAGTGAACGCAGCTCTGAGCTGAAAACTGTTTCTGTGACTGTGTGGACCTAAATAAACTAAACAAGCATGTTCCGACTTATCAGGTCATTCAATTAAGTAGAAATGTCTTCTGCATATTTTTGAGTTAGACGCTGTTATAAATTCAGCATGATGTCAGTTTTTGATGTCAAGTTTGCAGATATATTAAAAACAGTTTTAGTAACATACTCTGGACTGCATACTTGTCAGAGTCTGGCAGAGGCAGACTGTACAGGGAGTGCAGAATTATTAGGCAAGTTGTATTTTTGAGGAATAATTTTATTATTGAACAACAACCATGTTCTCAATGAACCCAAAAAACTCATTAATATCAAAGCTGAATGTTTTTGGAAGTAGTTTTTAGTTTGTTTTTAGTTTTAGCTATTTTAGGGGGATATCTGTGTGTGCAGGTGACTATTACTGTGCATAATTATTAGGCAACTTAACAAAAAACAAATATATACCCATTTCAATTATTTATTTTTACCAGTGAAACCAATATAACATCTCCACATTCACAAATATACATTTCTGACATTCAAAAGCAAAACAAAAACAAATCAGCGACCAATATAGCCACCTTTCTTTGCAAGGACACTCAAAAGCCTGCCATCCATGGATTCTGTCAGTGTTTTGATCTGTTCACCATCAACATTGCGTGCAGCAGCAACCACAGCCTCCCAGACACTGTTCAGAGAGGTGTACTGTTTTCCCTCCTTGTAAATCTCACATTTGATGATGGACCACAGGTTCTCAATGGGGTTCAGATCAGGTGAACAAGGAGGCCATGTCATTAGTTTTTCTTCTTTTATACCCTTTCTTGCCAGCCACGCTGTGGAGTACTTGGACGTGTGTGATGGAGCATTGTCCTGCATGAAAATCATGTTTTTCTTGAAGGATGCAGACTTCTTCCTGTACCACTGCTTGAAGAAGGTGTCTTCCAGAAACTGGCAGTAGGACTGGGAGTTGAGCTTGACTCCATCCTCAACCCGAAAAGGCCCCACAAGCTCATCTTTGATGATACCAGCCCAAACCAGTACTCCACCTCCACCTTGCTGGCGTCTGAGTCGGACTGGAGCTCTCTGCCCTTTACCAATCCAGCCACGGGCCCATCCATTTGGCCCATCAAGACTCACTCTCATTTCATCAGTCCATAAAACCTTAGAAAAACCAGTCTTGAGATATTTCTTGGCCCAGTCTTGACGTTTCAGCTTGTGTGTCTTGTTCAGTGGTGGTCGTCTTTCAGCCTTTCTTACCTTGGCCATGTCTCTGAGTATTGCACACCTTGTGCTCTTGGGCACTCCAGTGATGTTGCAGCTCTGAAATATGGCCAAACTGGTGGCAAGTGGCATCTTGGCAGCTGCACGCTTGACTTTTCTCAGTTCATGGGCAGTTATTTTGCGCCTTGGTTTTTCCACACGCTTCTTGCGACCCTGTTGACTATTTTGAATGAAACGCTTGATTGTTCGATGATCATGCTTCAGAAGCTTTGCAATTTTGAGACTGCTGCATCCCTCTGCAAGATATCTCACTATTTTTGACTTTTCTGAGCCTGTCAAGTCCTTCTTTTGACCCATTTTGCCAAAGCAAAGGAAGTTGCCTAATAATTATGCACACCTGATATAGGGTGTTGATGTCATTAGACCACACCCCTTCTCATTACAGAGATGCACATCACCTAATATGCTTAATTGGTAGTAGGCTTTCGAGCCTATACAGCTTGGAGTAAGACAACATGCATGAAGAGGATGATGTGGACAAAATACTCATTTGCCTAATAATTCTGCACTCCCTGTATGTATTGTGAAGAGTGGACCCAAAATGCAGACTCCAAGGAACAGGGAACAAAACTTGAATGTTAACAAAAAACGAGCCGTTTAATATGACTGGTAAAAAAAGGTACAAACAAAGGGCAAGGCAAACTGAAGTAAAACTAACATTAACCTAAACTGGGAGAACTAAACAAACAACAAGAAAAACCTAGACATGAAACGTGGAAGCATGGCATGGGGAAACATGGCGTGGACAACAGACGACCTGACAATGACACACTGAAAACAGAGGACTTAAATACACAGAAGGTGATTAGGGGAAGTGGGAACACATGGAGGAACAGCTGAATGAGCCTAATGACAGGAGAAGGGAAATGTCAAACTACATACAGAAAAATCCAAAGAAAATTATTGTTTTTATAACAGTGTTCTGTAAATACTTTCTGTCTGTGATTCGCAAAATATCATTTACACTTGTTAAAATCACAGCGATAGGATAGAGAGCATATTTGGACCAGGGTTTGGAAGTCATCGGCCTCCTATGGCAGGCTGATGAGCTGTTCTCACCTTATGTGTGACAAAAGAATCCGCTGTGATTACCTGTCTTGGCCTTTAAATTACTGCCGCGATTTATCAGAGATGTCCAGAGAGCAGAAGGGGAGTTAAAATAATGCATAATAAGTAATTTATGAAAGTCTATATATCTTTAAGGAAATTTTTGTTAAGACATCTACGCAATATATTTAATAAAATTGTCTTATTAAAGTGTTTGTTTATGTATTCATCATCAGGATTCAGATGATTTTTGCAGTTTCCCATAAATTTTGCAAAAAACAATATAGTAAATATATAAGATTTGATTTGTAAAGTCAATCACTGGGACCAGGTTGAACGCTAATTACTGTTAATTCTCAACTAAATGTAAGCAAATGGAGTTTTTGCACTTAAAACTATCGACTAACTAACTAAAGACTGCGGGTCGGACACTTATTTGTGGGACATACCTGTTGTTGAATTTGTAGCGTCTCTTTCACAGCGCAAAATATTTGAACAAGAGTATTAAAATGAATCACAAAAGTGATATACTAAGCAGCAGACTGAGTCCATTTGGGTCTTACCTCTGCCAGCCACACAGCCACTGTGACAGCTTTGAAAAATATGGAGTCAAATTTTGTACTGGTGGAGATTAAGATAACAGTTTTGATAGAATATTTTTTTGTTCCATTTAGATTTCACGTAAGTGTCAGATTCACTGTCACATCATTCTAGATGGGCGCTGCTCAATAAGTTTAATGATGCATGTCTTCATTTCACTGGTTATGGCCCTAACTCATGCTGGGAAACACAGAAGAGTGCTCTCAACCACATGCATGCCCATTTGTGGGGATATATTGAAAGGAGATATTTGATTTCCTAATAATTTAAGTTGGCATCAAAAATAACTCTGTATGTGCTTCTTTCGCCAGAGTCACAAATCTAGTTAACTGTTTAAGAACCAAGTCCGCCAGAACTTATATTATATTTTTACATGTTGTGGAGCCATTTTTGGGAGCATTTCAAGTTGATATACATCAATACAACCATTATAGCCCAAATTTTAATAATATGTCTGCATTAAGTGCATAGTAATTACATAAATGGCAAAAAAGTGCAATAAACTACAAAAAAAATTTAAATTGTTTTTGTTTTTTTAACATATATTTCTAGTTAGAGAAATTTAAGAGGCTTATCCCTCAAAACTGTAAATACAAAAAAGTTGCACAAAATAGTTTCCCACCACAGGAAATTTATTTTAAGTGTCTTCATAGTTTTATATTTGAAATATACCAATTTTTATATACTGCAGGAAAAACGAAAATAAATATTATAATGCAAATTTGCAAAAAAACAGCATATGCATCAAAATAAACTATTTCCAGCAGTGCAATATGAGTCCTAAGCATCCCAGAAACGACACAGAAAGTCATAAAGTCAAACATAACTTAAAAAAAAAAAACACTATAGGCTCATAAGGCCCTGATAGTAAAAAACGACATTTCCTCAAAATGACGTCACTTCCGGTTTCCGGCAGGTCATGGCGGACATGTGATAGTTGCTGATGAACATAGGAAGTGTTACAAACAGCTGATCGGATCGGCAAAGCGTGTTTCTGGAATATTATGTTTTTGTTGCTGCAAGTGCTTTTTATGCAGTTTTTGCAAAGCTATATGTGGAAGGAAACTGTGATCTAGGACAAGTTGATGGCATAAGATGTAAGTACAACTCCTCCTGTTTCATATGCGAAAATTATTGCGCTAGCTTACATGGTTGCAGTGCTACCGGGATTTAAAAATAGTTACGCAAAACGGAGCGTGCCCGCTCTGACCGGCTTTAAAGGGTTAAACTATCTTTGTGTCTGTATTAATACAGAGCCCATACATGTAAGAGCAATGTATATGAAAGTTTCTTAAAGACTGTATCCACCTGTCACAGAAACACTAAAGGAAAGTAAGATATATTTACCACTTGCCCCAACAAATGGAATTACAGCAATACTATAGATTGCTGCTAGCATTAGTCACTGGATACTTTCTTTGTATTGAGAATTATATTAAATAGACTCTGGGGGGAAGAGATCTCAGAGTCTCTAACTTCCTGTACAGACAGATATAACATATAGATTTTTAAAAATCACATAAAATTAGGTTTTAATAGGTTTACTGACAATAATATGTTCATAAGTTAAACAAAAGTGTTAGTAATATCTAAGAATGTACATTAAATGTTATTTTTCAAATCCCGAGAATTAAAGTCTTCTCAGTCTTCTTATTGATTTCTGCAGCTGTGCCTCCATTTAATTCTTTTTTCCATTGCCAGCCTAGCTGGATGTCTGAAAAGAAAAAAGGAAATTAATATTTAAACGTATTTAAAAAAAGGGAAGAAACCAGTGTGGAAGCTGAATAAGCACTGCTTGATAGAAAATGACCATTAAATTAACATCATAGCATATGGGAAATTACTTAAAAAGAAATTACTGAAGATTGAAGTTTTTTTTCCCTCTGCAAAATGTGAGTCAAATGAGATGAGTGTCAATACTGACTCGACTGACAACCATTGGCCAGTAAAGTCCAGAACATCAGAATGATATTGGATAAAAATGTCCCAAAAGATTGTTTTTACGTACACACTGGAAGCGATTTGTTTGTCGCGCATCATTATGAAGCTACCAGTTGGTCATTTGCAGGCATTACACCTGTATATTACACACGTATATTACACCTGTGGTGTTCAGGTCAGGTGATAAGTCTGGTTGTGCATGTGTTCATGAGTGTTCTGATTTTCCCCTCCTGCTATTCCCACTCAAGTGTCCAACCATGATACCTTTCAAGCACGTACACCTGTCTGCTTCCACATTCCCACACATTTCACTGTCAGCCTTGAAGGAGCCATTCTATGTTTTGTCTCACACCATTTCAGCTCTAAATTGACGGTTGGACACAACAGATAAGTAGCTTAACCTGTGTGATTCCTTGTCAATCAAGAAAAGATTATCTTAGTGACTTTACTAGACAGAAAAGATTTGGAAGCTGATGAAAAGGAAGAAAACATGAAGCCTTTTGCCTTTATTAGAAAGGATGAGTCGGACAATGGACTGGAACGAGGTGAGAGGAGAGAGAGGAAATGCCACACAAGATGGACAGGAAGACACAGTATACGTGCATCAAGGGCAAGATGTACATAATTAACACAGCAAAACTGCCCCTCTGTTGTATAGTCAGGGACCAATAGGCTGTTTGCTGTTTGCTTTTTCATGTATATTTTGGTTGTAATTTATTATTATTTTGTTTACATTTTATAACAAAATAAATATGTGGCATGAGGTCTATTTTGCTAGTAATCGGCAGCCAATCCAAAAGCCTGGAGCCTATCCCAGCTATCTTAGGATGAGAGGCAGGGTACACCCTGGAAAGGTCACCAGTCTGTCACCGGGCTAACATATAGTGACAGACAACCATTCACACCGGCATTCACGCCTACGGGCAATTTAGAGTTACCAGTTAACCTATTGACCTTGAATAACAGGGCCTTGTTACAGGACCTAGCCACCCCAGTGCCTCATTTCTACCAACATTATTTTGGTTTGTACTGAAAAAACATGATTTTCAGTTGCGTAGCTCTGGTATCATATATAAAGTTACCAGTTTTCCTCAGCTTTCCTCTGATGACTGCTTTATTCCCACCACAGATGCTCTTACCTGAGGCTGCCCACCACTGGCCTAATTTAAATAAAGTTATTAATCTCCTCAGCTGCATGTTTACTGAAAGCCTTTTTGGTTTTGATGGCATTCCCCAAGGGCACAACAGCAGGCATCTCAATTGTAAATCATTGATTAAATAGAGAGTAGCCTGGTTAGCCAACCTCAGCTCTCCTTATAGTCTTCTTTAAAAAACAGCTAACTTTTGTTGGATTTCCTGAGAGAACTCTTATTGCTCTACACTAGAAAACTGGGTTATTAAAAAAAAATCTATTCTCATATGAAAGGAATTGGTGTTGTATGGGTGCTACACTTGAATAGCGGGTGATATGTTTTAAAAATAAATAGGCTACAGGCGTCATGAGTATGTATGCTCTCCTGTTATGTATTTGTTGTTTCTCGCCAATTACTCCCCCTCATTGTGTTCTATAAACTCGAACTTTTAATGTCTTAAAAGCTCGAGTTTTTGTTTTTTATTTTTTAATTATAGCTTCATCTGTTACATAGTCTACAGAGCGATGTATCATTTAAGATTCAAGATTCAAGATTCAAAGTGTTTATTATCATGTGTCACAAGAGAAAAGGCATTTCTTTGTGCAATGAAATTCTTTCTTTGCTGTCCACCCACAGATGCCGATTAATATATACAATAGAAATAGAACATATAAATACAAATAGTACAAATAAAGAGCTGAAGACAGAAAAGGAGACAAAATATGGAGATTTGAAACAGATGTGTGCAAAAGAGCTATAGCTTAATATGCTGGCTTAATACAGTATGTAAGATGACCAGATGTGCAAAAAAAATTATTGTTACTGTTCAAAATGGCTCAGCTGTTCAAGAGTCTGATGGCAGTGGGGAAGAAGGAGTTAGTGAGTCTGGATGTTCCGGATTTCACACTTCCAAACCTTCGTCTCGAGGGAAAAAGTGTGAACAGTCTGTGTTGGGGATGTGTGGGGTCTTTGAGGATGGATGCAGCTCTCCTCTGGACTCTACGATGGTAGATGCTCTGCAGATGCTCTGTAGAGAGGGTAGCGGAGTTCTGATGATCTTCTCCGCGGTTGTTATCAATCTCTGCAGGCGTTTGCGGTCCATAGCAAACGCCTGACTGCAGCTAGTCAGGGTGCTCTCCACAATGCAGCTATAGAACCTGCTGAGGATCTTGGCCAACATACCAAATTTCCTCAGCCTCCTCAGGAAATACAGCCGCTGCTGAGCCATCTTGACCAGCTGTGTGGTGTTCAGTGTCCAGGTGAGGTCCTCAGAGATGTAGACGTCCAGGTACCTAAAGCTGCTCACTCACTCCAATTCAAGGCCCCGGATAGACAGCGGTGGGTGAGGCTTCCTCTTCTTCCTCGTGTCCACTATCATCTCTTTTGTCTTATCAATGTTGAGGGTGAGGTTGTTGTCCTCACACCATGACACCAGACCGACCACCTCTCTCCTGTAAGTCACCTCGTCTCCTCCAGTGATGCGACCGATCACTGCAGTGTCGTCCGCAAACTTCAAAATGATGTTATCTTTGTTGGAGGCGACACAGTCGTAAGTGTACATGGTGTAGAGGATGGGACTGAGGACGCAACCTTGTGGGACGCTAGTGTTTGTAATAAAGCTGGCTGAAGTCCTGTTGCCGATCCTGACGGACTGGGTCCTGCCAGTTCTTCATTCTAACAGTTCTTCATTCTAACTGTCAATTTAGGAAACAAGTTAAGTTCAATTTGTAATAAGCTTTTATTAATTTTGGTTTAATTTATATTTTGCATAACCTGAACGTTAGAGCTATTATTATAGACAAATTAATGTCAGATACCATTTCAGGAGGTATTTTGTGAGCCTTCTTCCTGAAAGAATGAAATCCTTTACTATCTGCCACCCTGTTGCTGTATTATAACTGTATAGACTGGAGCGATGTAGTGTGGTTTTCCCAGTGGCCTCTACATCTGTATCATGCTACTGAAGTTTCAAGCATAAAATGTGCAGGAATTGAAAATGTCAATTTCTGAAAGTCTACCTATTCTTATTAACGTCTGGCACTGGTACAGTTCTTCATTCCAACTGTCAAATGTTCACACTGTCAAGTGTGCCTGTCAACCTTTTTCATCTGGTGGTAAATTAGCTCATTTCTGTCCACTTTCAGCTGTCTGTTACTTTGTCATTAAAATAAGATCTAAATGTGCTCACAGCTCCATGTGAGAATCACAGACTTATCATATGAGGGAAACAACAGGAAACCCAACCACTGCTATCCAGTCAGTCTCTCATATTCATCCTTCTTCCTTATTGATTACATGTGGCTACGGTTCAATTTTTGCAAATATTTCTTGTCACTCATTTATACCAAAACATGCTTTTCTTTTTCAATCCTCATCTCTTTTCTTTTTTCTTACTGTGTACAGCTAGTTTGAATTCAATCTTCTGCTTCAGTCTCAGATTTCAACATATGCACACAGCACCTGGTTGAACTTAATACCAGCCACATGAACTTTATGCATATCTTTTTTGTAGACATTGTTTGTTGATTTTTTTTGTTTGTTTTTTGTTGTTGCTTATTTCAGCTGAACAGAGGTCACATGGATCATATAAAAAAAATAGATAGTGATTATGTAGCTCAGATGTGAACCTGAATGCTAAATAATTCCAAATATCATGTGAGGTTGTACTACGTGCATAAATGTGTGGGTGTGTTTGCCCCTGCACCACAGTACAAGTGCTCGCAGGTAATGGACAGTCACTCCAAACATGGCGGAAGAGACATGGAGCCTGTCAGCTATATGTGGGTGTTTAAGAGTCTGCATTACAGTGACAGCAGCAGTGACAGATGATCGAGAGCTGAAAACACAGTGTAATGATGCATATTTTTAACAGTGAAAAAGTGTCGAAATACATGTTGTGCTGGGTTTTTTTTTTCTTGCAGAGCATCACACTATATAAATGTGTAATGTACCAGTGCCAGGTGTACCAATTTTTACATATAATTTGTTGCACGATTTGTGGCCTTTGTAGAGAAGGCGCTGTCTCCACTTTTAGTATTAGGCATAAAACCTTCCTTTTTGATCAAACATATAGTTGGTGCTGGGTGGAATAACTAGGGCGGTGGGGGCTTCCCATGATGTTTCTTCTTCACTTACTTTTTTCACTCTATGTGTTCATTTAATCTTTGTTATTATCAATCTGTGGTTCTCTTCCACAGTGTATCTTTTGTCCTGACTTCCTCCATTCATGGTTGCCCCTCCCTGTGCTTGGTTCTCCTAGGAATTTCTTCCTGTTAAAAGGGAGTTTTTCCTTCCTACTGTCACCAAGTGCTTGCTCATAAGAGTCATATGTGGGTTGGGATCTTCTCTGTATTACTGTAGCATCTTTACCTTACAATATAAAGCACCTTGAGGCAACTGTTGAGATTTGGTGCCATATAAGTAACATTGAATCAAATTGACTTAAACTTGGATGAATATAGACATTAGATTAAAGACATATTTGACTTAGAAGTATTTCTGGATGTTCAGTGGAGTGGGACTGAACTGTTTTGTTCCTGAAAAATTTCTTATGCATCTTAAAAAAGCAATTTTTGTCACACAGAGGTTCACACGGATGCCTAATAAATCTAAATGGAAAATGTCAGTAAAGAGGTGATGTAACAACACTGAGCAATCTCATAAGCAGTAGTCAGCAGCAGCAGTATCAGCATGAGTGGACAACCTGACATTATATGCTACGCTATGTTAAACTGATAACAATCGAGCAAGTTATGTTTTGATCTCATCCCAAGTTAACAAAAATCCAAGTACTGAACAATCTGATCAGATTAAATAATTTAAAAAATGAATTAATTAACTCATCATCCCTACAGTATCCTGACAGGAATACAAAAGGTAAAAATGAATATAGAAGATATTGGTTAAAGCCACATTCACAACACATACAATTCATTATGAAAGAAAATACACCTGTCCATGTTTGATTCTTTCTCTGTATCTCTGTATAATCAGTTGCCATCCGGGCATACAATTACATCAAGCACAAAGGTGAGACCAGAAAATGCCAACTGGCATTCCTCAAAACACACTTAAATATTTATGATGGCCTTTGAATATTGTGATTTTGTAACAACAGATTATCACATGTAGAAGGGGACAGCAGAGGGCAGGGAGGTAAGGAGTGTCAACAAGCAGAAGATGAAGACTCAAATGAAATTATAGAAACGTTTTATGGAGGTGATGATCAAACATGAATGATGTAAAATTGTAGATTTATTCAGATTGATGATTTTGGTCTCCATAGTGACAGAAGAAAATTCTTAGGCTGATCTGCTCTTGAATAAGAGGAGAGAGAAAAGCAAACAAACTGCTTATATTATACAGGCTTATACCTTATACCAACAATTTTGCTGGAGTTTGGTCAGTCCTACTCTATAAGTACTGTTTCAGATTATGCTGTGTCACCATTTATTATGCTGTCACCTCAGGGTTTTGTATAATTGCATGTGTTCACTGCTATTAAATAAGCATTTATAGAACATTTCAAAACACTGGACTGCATCATATATAGGCTTCCAGGTGGGTTGGGAGCTGCTGAAATGATATGACTGACATGCTTAAACCACTCAGTGACACCTGTATACTGTGCATGGGTGCTTTGTCATACTAGCAGGAACCATTCCCATCAGGACAGACCTCAGAATAACTCTGTATTGATTTTGGGGAACCTCAATGAGAGGATCAAGGGTTTTGGTTCTCCCTTTAATCTTTTGCCATTTGCTATGGAGGATGTTGTAGGCTGCATACTCTTTGATGTATAGTAACATTCATTTATGTTGCTGTATTTTACAGATATCTGTTTCACATCTTAATCTTAGGAAACAATAGGTGAAATACAAACTTCAAAGGATGTAGGTGATAACAAGTGTAACTGAATACATCTTTACTTTGTGGCACAAATGTTTGATAAACTTTCTTCCTTTTTCATAAATTATGTGAATTAGGTTTGGTTTTCCTATCTTTTGTGTCATTTCTAAGCACCTGCGCTGAGAGGACTGAGCTGGTCTGTTGGGTGAAAAAAGATCTGAGCATGAAAGCACAGCTGTCATTTTGCTGGACAGTCAGGTTTCCTAACCTAATCAATGGCCACATGCTGTAGGCCAAAAGAATGTGTTTGAGGATATACAGCAATTGTGAAAAATTAGCTTTGTCTGATAGATGTCTTTGCTAACCCTTAGATCTCACTTATTTGGGAGGGCCTTAGAAAAGCAACTAAAGCATCCAAACAATGTCTTGCACACTTTGTACTGAGAGGAGACCCCAAGGCAGACCCAGAACACACTGGAGATATTATGCCCAACACCTTAGGATCTTACCGGAAGAGACGGAAAGCAGATTCTGGCATCTCCACTTACACTGTTGTCCCCCATGACCCAGACCGAGATTAGAAAAAGAGGGTGGGTTGATACGCGGATCGATAAATAAGTCATTTTAAATCCTCTTTTAATGATGTGTTATTGCTGTCCTCTGTTACTGTTTTCAGCCACTAAATTCTGATCAGAATCTCTTTATGTGATGGCCATGGATCAGTGACAAGATAATTGCTTGCCTGATGAAACCAGGGGATTGTGGGAAATCAGATAACTCCTCTAATAAAGAGGCTTAAAAGCCTGATCACCCAATTGCACGCTGGGTTATGACTATTATTGTCAATTAACTTATTTTAGACTCCATCCTGAATAAAGAGGTGGTGGTGCACAGTCAGAATGGATATGTGATACAGAGGCATTTGTTTCACTAGAACAGTGTCTGTTCAAAAGAGTGCAGTTTGGTATAGTGCAAAATGAATTATCTTTGTGAAATGATACAGACGAGGTTTGTGTATGTGATCAGTTTATTAAGTTGTTTTAGTAAATATCCAAATAATGACTTGTTTTTTCTTCTTCTTCATCTTCTTTTGACTAGTCCCTTTTGGGGTCACCACAACATATCATCATCCTCCATCTCACTCTATCCCTAGTGCCCTGTACTGTCATACTAACCTTCTGCATGTCCTCCTTTACCACATACATCAATCTTTGTATCTTCTTATCTTTTCGGTCTTCCTATGTGAGTTCCTCCATATGCGTTTCAGCTCCATATTCAACATCTTTTGCCCACCATATATTCACAACCCCTCCTCCTCCACAAAAAGTCTGGAGAATAGGTGTAGAAATCAGGTCAACAAATGACTTTTAGGTGCTTGCGTTTCTCTCTGGTGCTTGACTATTCCACTTTGAATTGCTAAATTCTGAGACCTTTAAGTGGAGATAATTTATCTAAGTTTCAGGAGCAGGACCACACCTCCTACCCTCCCCCTTTTTGAAGATAAAAACCCCAGTACATGCTAGTACTGCCCTAGTTTTAACTGTTTGTCTCAGGTTTTCTGGTTGTGTGGGCTTCGTGAACAGTTTGAAACAGACCAGACTGCTGACATGCTATCATTTCATCAAATAAACAGACAAATTTCATTGCCTGTTGTCATGTTTTCCTTTCATCCAGTGTTAACAGCTAATTCTCAATGCAGTCCAGTAAGTGTATAAATAGTATATCCTATGGTAAATATGGAACCACAGCAAGATTTCAGATTGATATATATTTGATGTTAATCCTTTATAGCATGAACTTTATTTATTTATTAATTTGAGGGGAAATAAATAAGTGTATCAAAATGTTACTGTTTTCTGTATAATAAATATCTAGTAGATTAGTGAGAAAACAAGGAATTTATTCATAATATTATTTTTCATTTTAACAATTAATTTAATTTTCATTTACCCATTTAAATGAACAACAATTGGAGTACCGTTCCATCCTGGTACTGCACTTTTTATCTCCATCCATAAAGTCCTCTCCGAGTTCCTGACACACCCTCACACATCTACACGCATCATCATTTATATACACACAGTGATGCTTACCCACATATATCACATATGAATGACCCTTAACTAGGGATGGGTATTGATAAGATTTTCACGATTCCGATTCCATTTTCGATTCTGTTTAACGATTCGATTCTTTATCGATTCTTTTTAAAAAAGGAGAACACTAAGGTCGATTAGCTTAGAACTTTGTTTTATATCTTCTCTTTGAACAAGATAGAAATTTAACATCGCCTTACAAACCCAACAGTGAGATCTTAAGAGATCCAGCCTACGGCTCTTTAATGGGGTGTCACAGGGTCTCCAGGAAAAAAAATTGTAAATGTAAAATAATAAAATAAATATTCTTCTGTAGCAATAACAAAGTATAACATAAATTATTCTGTAGCAATTACACAAGAATATCCAGTAATGTCCCTGCCTACAATTAAACACATTCACTTACCGAAAATCGGGGCATCCGCTGTGGCAAATGGGTGCAAGCCTTTTACCACAAACTTAGTCACTGCTCGGTGACATTCGTCTATCCTGGCCTGAAAGGAGGCGCTACCGGTAGACTGCAGCGAGAACTGCCAGCATCTGAGCCAGACTTTGTCTGTCTCTCTCATCATGGTCACCTAAATGCACAGTAATGGCAGGTTTTGTAATAAGGCAGATCGCGCTAACATAATATGCACTGTTAGTTGATTATTTACCTGCCGCATTAACGGGAGAGGACGTGCAAACGTTACCGCTGCTGCTGGATTGAGATTCACGAGTCCGGAGCGGAATTAAAAACACGACATTCATTTAAGGTCATCACGTGTTTTGTGAGCAAATGTTTTTGCATATTCGTAGTGTTTCCTCCCTTAAATGAAATATCTACTTTGCAAGTATTGCAAGTTGCCCTGTTGTCATCCGTTCTCGTAAAGTATAATCAAACTTTTGAGCGTTTGAGCCGTCATGTTTCCTGCCAGGTAAATGACGCTCCGCAACGTGGTGACGTCATTCCGGGCGACTGGAATCGATAAGGGAATCGTTTGCAAAAATGGCAAACAATTCCAAGGAATTGAAACAGTGGGAACCGGTTCTCAACAAGAACCGATTTTCGATACCCAAGTTCTAAGTTAGTGCAAGGTAGCTACAAATACCATTCAGTGCTCTCAAAACATAAATACAGAGGTTCTCCCAAATCCTGCTCCAGCACACCTGACTTTATTGAATGCTGCAGCTGCCTGATAATAACATAATCAAGTGTTTTGGAGCAGGGAAGCATCTAAAAACCTAAAACAAGCAGTCCCAAGAACTATGTGTAGTTGAGAAGCATAACTTTAGCGTGATTGCATAACTGCATAAATTCATTTATTTCCTTAAGTGCTTGTTTACTAAATAAATTAAATAAAAATTTAATTTTAAATAACCAAAGTCATTTTAGTCTCTGCTGTAGCTGGCACTGCATCCCATGTGGATTTGGTTTGGTATGTCTTCTGTGTACATCTACTTTTACTCACCAGTGACATGCCTTGTGCAATTAAACTAAAAATAAATAAATAAATAAAAGATTTTAAGTGTTAATATAATTTAAATAAAGGATTGCTACCCAAAGGAAATGCCATGCCATACAAGGTTAAACAGAGAGATATTAATCTCTAAATATGCCCTGTTGTTTCTGTCACAGCTGTGGTAACATTTGGCTGTAGTAATCAATATTAACAAAGTCATTGTCATGTAGATGGCTTTGTTATTTCCACAGGGGGAACTTTGATGAAGAGAATATATTTTACTGCAACTGCTTTTCATTGAGTCTTCATTAATGCCACACTTTTCTAAAGAACTAATGAATGCCACGCTGAACAACCAGCTGGAGTACTTTCTGCTCCAGTTTCAAGTAAAAGTATGTACTTCAGTACCTGATACTAGTACTTTATTCATATGACAAAGATCATCCACAGAGAATTATACGATGCATGTTAGTATCAGTGACCATTAAATTGCATGTGCATATTTATTGCATATTTTCAATTTATTTTTAATGAAAATGAATTCCCCTCCTTGAATCGCTACCTTATCGTGGTGGAGGGGTTTGTGTGTCACAGGGATCCCAGGGGCTATGTTGTCTGGGGGCTTTTGCCCCCTGGTAGGGTCTCCCATGGCAAATTGGCCCTGGGTGAGGGACCAGACAAAGAGCGATTCATAAGACCCTTATGAAAAGGACACCGAGGGAACAGTTTACACTGCCCGGGATAGGGTTACCGGGGCCTCGCCCTGGAGCCAGGCCCGGGGAGGGTGCCCGAGGGCGAGCGTCTGGTGGCCGGGCCTTAGTCCATGGGGCCCGGCCGGGCACAGCCCGAAGAGGAGACATGGGCCCATCCTCCCGCAGGCCCACCACCCGCAGGAGGCGCCATAGGGGTCGGGTGCATTGTGTGCCGGGTGGCGGCCAGGAGCGGAGGCCCTGGCGGACTGACCCCCGGCTGCCAAGACTGGCAATAGGGACATGGAATGTCACCTCTCTGGTGGGGAAGGAGCCTGAGTTAGTGCGTGAGGTTGAGAGGTACCGGCTAGATATAGTCGGGCTCACCTCTACACATGGCTTGGGCTCTGGAACCAGTCTCCTGGAGAGGGGCTGGACTCTGTCTCAGTCTGGAGTTGCCCTTGGTGAGAGGCGGCGGGCTGGGGTGGGTATCCTAATATCCCCTCGGCTTGCTGCCAGTACGTTGGGGTTTTTCCCGGTGGACGAGAGGGTTTGTTCCCTGCGCCTTAGGGTCGGGGAACGGGTCCTGACTGTCATCTGCGTTTATGCACTGAGTGGCAGTTCAGAGTACCCAGCCTTCTTAGAGTCCCTGGGGGGGGGGGGGGGGGGGGTGCTGGAGGGTGCTCCACCTGGAGACTCTGTTGTCCTGCTGGGAGACTTCAATGCTCACGTGGGTAACGACAGCGAGACCTGGAGGGGCGTGATTGGGAGGAACGGCCTCCCTGATCTGAACCCGAGCGGTGCTCTGTTATTGGACCTGGTGGTGAGTTGGATCAGGTGGCGGGGGAAGACGCTGGACAGACCTGGTGCACCTAAACGCGTAGGGAGGGTGTGCTGGGAACGTCTAGCAGAGGCCCCAGTCCGCGAGATCTTCAACGCACACCTCCGGCAGAGCTTCAACAGCATTCCGAGGGAGACTGGGGACATTGAGTCCGAATGGACCATGTTCAGCGTCTCCATTGCCGAAGCTGCTGCATTGAGCTGCGGCCGCAAGGTGGTTGGTGCCTGCCGTGGTGGTAATCCCCGAACCAAGTGGTGGACACCAGAGGTGAAGGGAGCCACCAGGCTGAAGAAGGAGTCCTATCGGGCTTGGTTAGCCTGTGGGACTCCGGAGGCAGCTGACAGGTATCGACAGGCCAAGCGGAATGCGGCTCGGGCAGTGGCTGAAGCAAAAACTCGGGTGTGGGAGGAGTTCGGAGAGGCCATGGAAAAAGACTTTCGGACTGCCTCGAAGAGATTCTGGCAAACCGTCAGACGTCTCAGGAGGGGAAAGCGGTGCTCTACCTGCACTGTGTATAGTGCTGGCGGAGTGCTGCTGACGTCGACTGAGAAAATTGTCAGGCGGTGGAAGGAATACTTCGAGGACCTCCTTAATCCCACTGACACGTCTTCCGAGGAGGAAGCAGAGTCTGGGGATGAGGGGAATGACCCGCCAATTTCCGGGGGCGAGGTCACTGAGGCAGTTAAACAACTCCTTGGTGGCAGAGCCCCTGGTGTTGATGAGGTCCGCCCCGAGTTCCTGAAGGCTCTGGACGTTGTAGGGCTGTCCTGGTTGACACGCCTCTGCAATGTTGCGTGGAGATCAGGGGCAGTACCTGTGGACTGGCAGACCGGGGTGGTGGTCCCCATCTTTAAGAAAGGGGACCGGAGGGTGTGTTCCAACTACAGGGGGATCACACTCCTCAGCCTCCCTGGGAAAGTCTATGCCAGGGTGCTGGAAAGGAGAGTTCGTCCGTTAGTCGAACCTCGGATACAGGAGGAACAATGCGGTTTTCGTCCTGGTCGCGGAACACTGGACCAGCTCTTTATCCTCTCCAGGATACTTGAGGGTGCATGGGAGTTTGCCCAACCAGTCTACATGTGTTTTGTGGACTTGGAGAAGGCATTCGACCGTGTCCCTCGGGGTGTCCTGTGGGAGGTGTTGCGGGAATATGGGGTGTCTGGCCCATTGCTACGGGCCATTCGATCCCTATACAACCGTTGCAAGAGCTTGGTTCGCATTGCCGGCAATAAGTCGGACTCGTTCCCGGTGGGTGATGGGCTCCGCCAGGGCTGCCCTTTGTCTCCGGTTCTGTTCATAATTTTTATGGACAGGATTTCTAGGCGCAGCCAAGTGGCGGAGGGCTTTCGCTTTGGTGGCCTCAGAATCTCATCTCTGATTTTTGCAGATGATGTGGTTCTGTTGGCTTCATCGGGTGAGGGCCTCCAGCTCGCACTGGAACGGTTCGCAGCCGAGTGTGAAGCAGCGGGAATGAGGATCAGCACCTCCAAATCTGAGGCCATGGTTCTCAGCCGGAAAAGGGTGGAGTGCCCACTCCGGGTCGGGGATGAGTTCCTGCCCCAAGTGGAGGAGTTCAAGTATCTCGGGGTCTTGTTCGCGAGTGATGGGAGAAGGGAGCCGGAGATCAACAGACGGATTGGGGCTGCAGCTGCAGTAATGCGGACGCTGCACCGGTCCGTCGTGGTGAAGAGGGAGCTGAGTGTAAAAGCGAAGCTCTCAATTTACCGGTCGATCTACATCCCTACCCTCACCTATGGCCACGAGCTGTGGGTAGTGACCGAAAGAACGAGATCGCGGATACAAGCGGCAGAAATGAGCTTCCTCCGAAGGGTGGCTGGCCTCTCCCTTAGAGATAGGGTGAGAAGTTCGGCCATCCGGGAGGGGCTCAGAGTAGAGCAGCTGCTGCTCCACATCGAAAGGAGCCAGCTGAGGTGGTTCAGGCATCTGACAAGGATGCCCCCTGGGCGCCTCCTGGGTGAGGTGTTCCAGGCATGTCCCGAGGAGGCCCCGGGGCAGACCCAGGACACGCTGGAGAGATTATATCTCTCGGCTGGCCTGGGAACGCCTTGGTATTCCCCCGGATAAGCTGGAGGAGGTGGCTGGGGAGAGGGAGGTCTGGGCCTCTTTGCTTAGGCTGCTGCCCCCGCGACCCGGCCCCGGACAAAGCGGATGAAGATGGATGGATGGATGGAAAATGAACTTTCAGAAAACAAAGATGTATTTTATCCTGCTGGTTTGGTTTAACAGTTTAAAACACGTTAACAGTTCACCAGACATATATATCTAACCAAAGTAAAATATTAAGCTTGCAACTCCTGAATATGCATATCTTTATATTACAAGCAGTGACACTATTCTCTGCTATTTGGACTGACTCCCTCCAGGGAGTCTTTAACTAAAGTCTTTAACAGATGTTGTTGCACCTCAGGTCATTTTTACCTGGCCTGTTTCTGCAAATCACATATCCTAATGAAAATAAAATGAATATTTCAGGTAGCTTTTGTTGTGGCTTTCATTTTACATTTTATTGCAGGAGAGGCTAGCTATTTAATTAACAAAAAAGATGTGCAATGATGTGCAGTTTTAGTGTTTGTTATGTTTTAGTCAATAAATCCATAAATCACCTGTAAGTGTTTGAGGATGTGTGTCAGGATTTCAGTTTACTCCACAGCAAGCATCCTCTCCTGTTATTGTCTTTAGTATTATTCTTTCTCTCCAGAGTTGTCCTATTGGCTTTCTGATCGGTCATAATACCTATAGTGACAATAAATAGTTCATATATATATATTCATATAAATAGTGTTTACTTGTTTAATATCAGATACGTATGGATCTGATGCTCCGTACAAAAATAATACAAAGCAGAACAAACCAAAAGAAAACATATTTAATATGTCCTACATGAATGAATGTTTTCACATGAGCTTTAGCAGCTGTCCTCATGTCAGTATTCACTGAAAGCATTCAGTAACAGTGAGGAAAATCCACCTTCTTTCCTGTAAT
Source organism: Rhamphochromis sp. 'chilingali' (assembly GCF_963969265.1). NCBI lineage: Eukaryota > Metazoa > Chordata > Actinopteri > Cichliformes > Cichlidae > Rhamphochromis > Rhamphochromis sp. 'chilingali'. Next base: position 30,018,895 of record NC_137935.1, read on the forward strand.
TTATGACCCATTGTGAAGTTAATACTCTATTGGGAAATCTATGAATTATAGCGCTGCTAAGATTGGACACTAATTAGTAAATTCTTTGTAAAAAGGTTCCACTAGAGTACCATTTAGCCCACTGTGAGAATCAATGTTCTGACATTTATAGAGGATACTGGCTGGTGTATCAGGCACCTACTGTTTTGATTTTTCTCTTGGATGAATACATTTATAATAAGACAGACTTGATAGTTCTTTTATGTCAGCATCACTTTTTCTTGTCACGTCATATATGGTTATTCGGAATAACTAGTCCGACCCTGCATCTTTTCAAAAGATATATACTTTCTCCATTATCACTGTTTAAAACGTGTGCCCAGTTGTCAGAGTCTGCCATTATATTCCGTCTCTCTCCAGCTCCAGAGAACATTATAATTCTCAGTACTGTATTTCTTGGGTTTCTGCTGAAGTATGTCAGCAGATTTGAGAAATCTAATGTGAGTCCTGCTGCAGGGGGTAAGGCAAATGAGAACCAATAACAAGCTTTGCAGTTTATCGTTAGCTGTGAAACTAAAGAGAAAAGAATATGACTAGCAGAGAATCAGAACCCCCACATAGTCCAGTATCTCCTCGGCCTGTGTGGGAGTTAAAATATCTAACTCATTACTGATCAGAAAAAGTTAAAGGAGTCATATAATATTTTTTTAAATCTCATTTTATAGATCGTGATGTGATTGCCTGTGGGCATATGCTGAATTAAGCAACTTTGGATATATAAAATCCTGTTTTTCAGCTTTGCTGCATTTTAAAGTATACACTCATTGGCCAGTTTTTTCGGTGAACCTGTTCAACTCCTCGTTAACACAAATATCTAATGAGTCAATCACATGGCAGGAACTCGCTACATGTAAGTTGTGGTTAGGACAACCAGCTGAAGTTCAAACTGAGCATCAGAAGGGGAAAGAAAGTTGATTTAAGTGATAGTATGATTGCATTTCATCCACTGCTGATCAACTAAGATTTTTACGCATGACCAACTCTAAGGTTAACAGAGAATGGTCCAAAAAAGACAACAATTTCCTGTGAGCTGCAGTTCTTTGGTCAAATATGTCCTGGCGATGTGAGAGGTCAAATGAGAATAGGCTGACTGCTTCAGGCCGATAGGAGGACAACCGTAATACCAACTACTTGTTACAACAAATATATGCAGAAGAGTATCTCTGAATACACAACACAACAAACTTTGAAGCAGATGGGCTATAGTAGGAGCCACAGCACGTTCCAGTCCTTTCAACTCCAAACACAGCTGACGCTACAATTCACAGAGTCTCACCAACATTGGACCATAGAAGATTAATCTTGCCTTGTTTCATCAGCACAGGCTGCTGGTAATGGGGCTGTCATGGTGAAGGGGATATTTTCTTGGAACACTTTTGGGCTATTAGTACTTCTGATTAGTCTTCTGATTCTGATCGATTCGGATGATTGAAACTTAACAACCTACCTGAGTATAGCTGTTGACTATGTCCATCAAAAACAAAAATCCCAGTAACACTCTTAACGTTTGACAAACTGCACCGATGGGGAAAACAAAACCGATTTCATTTAGACAGACTAAACACAGCAAGTGTGAAAACACCCTAAGAGACAGACAGTGAAAGTGGACAGGATATACTTGTTTTTTTCTAAAGGTAAAACTCATTGGTGTAGCCATGGCAACACGGAAGTGACCACCTTAGACCACCTTGCTTTTTAGTTTTAGTTTCCTTGTTTTCCAATGACTTATTGGTTTCGTCGCTATAGTTAGCTAACATAAACTATTTTAAGTCTATTAGCAGCAAACAACCAACCAACTCAGTGACCTCATGTCCTGTACAGCCATAAGATGGTACTAAACATGTTCTTCAATCCAGCTTCACACACATTGTTAAATCTAAACCAGTTTTTAGAATGAGGCTGTTTCATGTCCACTTTAAGGCTTTTGGGCATTTATTTATGCAGAGCACTTAAAGTCCCACAACAGCATTTCAGTCAACATGTTTTGGTTTAAAGATTGTAGTATGGCATTAATTTGTATTTGAACCTGTAAAGAATAAACAATCCCCCCCCCGCCAAAAAAAAAATATTTTTAGCCAAATGCCGAATTTTGCTATACTGACTCCTTAGTGTGAAGAGATCTGAAATTACAGGGGCCAGAGCTGTGTGGAACCTTTAAGGGTGTCAAAAATAATATATATATATTTTTTATGTGTTTACATATGTTTTTCTAAGCCATTCTTGACGGCCATCTTTGCGGACACTAACCAAACTGTGAAAGCAGGCGCTGCACTAGTTTCCACAGGTTTCACCCAGACCTCCCAGTGAATAGGCTTGGCCCTGATTGACAGCTGGATGAATAATAGCCCTGTCTTCAAGAGCAACACAGCTCTAAGTCTGCTAAAGATACTGGGAGGAAAAGAGGAAATGACTGACAACTCTGAGTGAGTTAACGTCACCTCCAGCTGCAAGACAAGCAGGAGCTCAGCACTGGCTACTGTGGCAGCTGAGCATGCAGATCAAACTCAAATCAAAGTACAGACACAGACAGAAACAATAAGTCTTCCAACTAAATGATCATATCAGTTGGTCAGACCTACTTCTTAAATGCACTGAAACAACCATATGTGTTCTTCAAATAAACTCCCAAAACTGACCACTTAATTTCTCCTGATTTACCCAGAAACTGGCACGGTAGCTCACTGACACTGCCATGCGTAAGTGGGAAAGCTAAAAATAAGCAGTTTGGATATTATAATAACAATAACAGTGCTTTATACTGCAAATTCACTACTTTTTCTATACAATAATTAAACAAACAAACAAAAAATTAAATATATACATGCACACATAAACGCTTAACGTTTTTAATAATGTTCCTGCTGTATCAGACTGTATGCTGGTTCCATGCCTATCACTATGAACCTAACGTTGTGCATCTTTTACCCTATATTTTTTGGCAGTTTTAAATCTTTTTGTTTTATATTTTTCCTGAGAAGAGAACAATATTCAAATTAAAAAATTTGTTTTACAAAGCCAAAGCAGCCAACTAAGGAAATACAGCAAGGCACTCTAGCGTAGTGTGAAGTCTTAATGTGATTTGTAATCTCCGCCCCAGCAGAGTTCTGTATGTATATGAACAGAAATGAAATGATGTGGAAGGTTTGAAAGGAGCCAGTACATGTTTACAGTCAGTGGATAAAAAATGTGTTCTTATATGATTTCTTCTTGTAGTGGCTGAACTAGGCTGCATCTTTAAGTTACTGGAAATTGAAGAGGCCGTCTCATGAGTGTGGCTGCTGGTCATTGATGATTGGGAAGCATCTTTACAATCTCTGTAGTTCATAATAGACCCTCTCACATTTATGAAGACATCCAAAGGGGAAAATCATTACCTCTGGGTTTGCATATACAAATAATAGCAAATGGCTTAAGCACCCTGCATTAGTGGCCGCTTATATCTTCATCATCCATCCATCCTCTCCCACTTATTCTTATCGGGGTCACATGAGGGCTGGAGCCTATCCAATCTTACCATAGGGTGAAAGGCAGGGGACAGGTCACCAATTTGACTCAGGACTAACACAGAGAGACAGACAACCTTTTGCACTGCATGCATCATGATGTAATATATTCAGGTTTGTGGATTCATGAAATGATGATGTGGGTGCCAGTGGATGGGATCAGAACCAAAGCACAGGGACATGTTGCTTTAGTCAAATAATAATACATAAAATGATACCTCTTAAGATTATTTTAATGAATGAACCCTGCATGTTTAATTTCTAAAGATCTCCCAACATGTAAAATGAGTGAGAGTGGTCCCACTCGTTTCAGTAACAGAAACATTAGTGTCACACTCTAACCCTTTAATTTGGTCCTAGAGAAATTAGATTAACATATTTGCTTTGGAATTGAGCTGTTGGTAATTCCTCCTCTTTTGTATTTTATGTTTTATTTTTAATTCTACGATCAATATGCCCAAGCTGCTACTTAAACAGCTGTGATTATTATTTGTGCTCTTGAGTCCCCTCAGTAATCCTTTCAGCCATTCATTTCATTTTAGATCATTTTACATGAGTAAAAAAATAAATAATACATGTTTTTATTTCTTTATTTTCTTTGCCTGGAAGCATTTTATCTCAGTCCCTCTCCACTGAGTAATTATAAGGTTCAAGTCTCATGCGGCATAATAGATGTGACAAATGAGATGGAACTGCAGTGAGTCTAAGAGTAATCCCGATGCAGCTGTCACTGAAGAGATAGCGGACAGATACAGAGAGGGACAGATGACTCAAGAAAGACACATGAAGCAGGTCTGTAGAAAAAGCCCTCATTCTTTTGTACGTGGTCCAGCACTGAAAGGAATCTTTTAACATGAAGAGTTAAGACCTAGCCCTTTGTATTCAATTTTGATTGTTTTACTTTACTGCGTGTCCATTTGTGTGAATCTTACAGTGTCCTCATTAGTTTTCCTTTCATACAGTGTGGATTTAATACTAGAACATGCACCAGCGTACATCATTGAACTTTTACAGCCCTATGCCCCTAGTAGGTCCCTGAGGTGGCCGCCAGACTGTGGAATTTTCTTCCTCAGAACTTAAGATCTGCAGACTCAGTGATTACTTTTAAAAAACAGCTAAAAACACATCTTTTTAAAATTGCATTTTGTTAACTTTTGACTGTTTTTGTTTTATACCTTGTGAAGCACTTTGTGATCTTTTATCTAGAAATGTGCTATATAAATAAATTTTTACTTTACTTTACTTACTTTACCTAAGGCTATGTGCAGATACACAAAAAAAGAAGTCTTGCAAGCTATTTCACTTCCTAAAAAAAAGTCAGGTAAGTAAAGTTGATACATTGTAACTGTAACAGGAAACTCATGGTTACATTATTCCAGTTACAGTCTGAGTTTAAGCGTCAGAGCCCATAGTAGACTTGTAGTCCAGACTGCCTAAACCAAGACCAAGACAATAACAAGACCAGAGGGTATCGAGACTAAGACAAGACCAAGACAGACCGAGTCAAGACCAAGACAAAGTCGAGATGAGACCCAGACCGAGACCCAGACAAAAAAGTCTTTAAACTGCAGCCTGATGCTGTCAAGGTCTGCGGAGGCAGACCGTGCGGAAAGGTGTGTGGTGGACCCAGGTGCGAACACAAACGAGGATGCAGGAGTGGATTCCAACCAAAACGAGCCTTTTATTATGGCTGATGAAAAGAACAAAAACAGAATGAGGGCAGCATACGTGTAGTACTCAACAGAAAACCTAAACTGGACAAAACTAAGGAAAGACTATGGCTGGAGGTACAGAACACAGGAGGTGGTAACACAGACGACGCGAGACAGACTGTATGAAACACAGAGACTAAATACACATGAGGGATGATCAGGGGAAGTGGCCACACATGGGAACACAGCTGACACACATGAACTTAACGACAGGACAGAAGGAGTGAAACTGAATACACTGACCGTGAATACAGACTTTCAAAGTAAAACAGGAAACATGGAGATTAGACAAGACACATGAACCGGGGAGACGTAGTACAGGGGAGATGACATAACCGACAGCATGGACTTGACAATATAAGACACGCAGACATAAACACACGAAGGGCAAGGGAGACTTAATACACGGGTAATATGTACAAATGGCTGGACTGCCTTAGTGACCCTAAACAAAGAATAAACATCAAAATAGGCTAAAACACAAAACACTGGGTCGCACGACCCAGGACCATGACAGATGCTGCTTTGTTTACGGGTGTCAGGCATATTTATTTGTTTTTGCGATGCACTCGCACAGCCCTCCTCACCGCTGTCTACTGTCTCACTCACTTACTAAGAGGACAGACGCACGCTCCACTTGACTGTCACGTCTCTCACCCTCTCTGTTTTTCACATATTGATATTATCCTATATCCTCGCGTGTGATTGGCCACAATATGCAGGGATTGGAGCATAGCTGAGCCACTGTGTGAGAGCTGAGCAGCGAAAGGAAATTAAGTGAGGAGCCAGCTCTTGCTCAATTGGAGTCGACTCTTCTGATTCACTACAAAGCACTCTCTAAGCACGGCTCTTAGAGCTGATGCTTTTGCGCATGACACATTATCGAACATGTCATGGATACTGTTGACTCCAAATCTCCCGAACCACTATGTCGATCTGAGACAGCAAGACCGAGACAGTGAGACCAAGACAAGACTGAGGGATCCGAGAACAAGACAAGACCAAGACCGGTCTCGAGACATCCAACTCTGGCCCATAGCAGTTTAATGCTTGCTCCTGAAAACTTATCCAGTGATTTTAGTGTCTATGGCATTTTTTCCTTCAACAATCTGTGATCTGTAATTCCCTCCACAAATAACATTGAATTTATTGTGCCCACCATTTTTAATGAGATCACTGAACAGCCACACTTTAATCTGACATTAATTAGCTCTTAATTGCCCCACTGATTATGATGAATATGGGGAAGGCTTTAAGTCTCTAGTGCCCTCAAATGATTTTCCCATTTTGAGCACACAGTCACACAAAGGCACGATACTACGAACCAACACTCATGTTCTGTTCCAGAAAATCAGGTTCTCCGCCTATAATGCTCAAATGTCCAATTCCTTCGTTGCTGTTCTTCCTATTGCTGTGGCCTGTGTGACTGCTGAAGCAGTAAGTCCATGAAACGGTGCAACATGACATCCTCTGCAGTTACATGGACTTTCAGGCGCATTGCTTTGATCAAAACATCAAGTTCAAACTGTGTATTAGCTTGAGTACACATTATATATATTTCCAACACACAATGAATTTAACATGTTGTTCTTTTCCTTCACAGTTCCTTCAAAAATGAGGCTTTAAACTCATAAATGCAGAGTCACGCTGATGCACATGCTTTCTTTCATCCCTGCTTGGTGCATATAAGGTAACATGTGTACTGTTGCTATCAGGCACAGCTGGAGCATCTGGTACTGTCATAGTTATCGGGAAACAGCCTGGCAGCACAGTGGAGAGATGAGCCTAAAATTGCTGGAGTGGCAAAAGCTTGAGAGTTGAACACACATCTAGACCAGTTCGAGCTATTGGCAGGGTGGGCTCAGTCACTCAGCTTAAGCACAGAAAATACGAGTACAGTTTCTACCATCTGACTGAGTGGGCAGCTTACAGTCTGCCTCCCAATTTTTCCACTGTGTACCTGCTTAATATCAGAGGTACAAACTCTGAGTAAATGGTTTTGGCAAGGCAACGTGTGAAGCAAAGACACATTTTCCAGCTGAGAAAGAAAAAAGGAACAAAGGGAAGAAAGATACGTGTATTAAGGTATTTTTTTCTGTAAAATTTTCATTTTACCGGTTGTGACTGTTTTTGTGCTGGTAAGATGTGTCACTGTGCCTTTTCTCTCTCACACTTGGTTATCACATTTTTTTTATGAAACAGAAGAACATTTATGACATGCTTGTGGTGGTAAAAACAGCCATTACTCAGTTGAATCTATCAAAGAGTGCTTTTATTCCCCTCCCACACCATCATATTAAAGCATGTGAGATGCAAAAAAAGTCTGTCAGTATAATAATTTGTGGTTATAATTATGTCAGCAGATATGACAGTATGGCCATGCTTTGGTGTATTTCAAACATTACTGATGTAGTAGTCCAAACATATTCCGTCCTGGATCTCCCACTCATAGACAGTTTTTCACTTTGACTGTGTAAAGGCTCATTTCAGCAGCAAATGAATGCAAAGAACGTGCTATGACATAAAGAAACTTGTAAATGCCTTCACCTGCTGTCATAATTTGCTCATAATAAGACAAAGACATGTTAATTAAGCCTCTGAGTTGGAAAAATACTATAATAAACTCACTGTTGTGGCTTCAAATGAGAGGCCACATTAGCGCTTTATGTTCGAACAGTTCAGTGCTCATTATTTCTCACTGGTAAATGTGCTATCCTGTGGAGCTGAGGCATAAAATTGAACGCTGAAAGCTTCTGTGGCTGGTAGTTTAATTAAAGATTTTTTTTCATAATGACCAAAATAAATATTTAAAAGATTAACAATTTAGATGAACAATTTTTCTTTCGATCTACTCTCAGATTTAGACTTAATTATTCTTCAGATCTCAGAACCTTTTTATCCTGCCTTCAGCTGATATTAAGGCATCATATTTTAATCTTCAAGTCTCTCTTTTAACTTTCCTGTGAGTCAAAGTAACAATGGGCCTCATTCAGTAATGTGTGTGGAGGGATCCTTACCATGCACAAAAATTAAGTGCGCGGACAAAACGTGCACACCTGCCAATTTTGCTGTAATCATCAACAGGCTTTTACAGCCTGCTTACTAACAGGATACTGCCACACCCTCATTTTGCAATATAGGGAAATATTTTTATCTCAAGGTATATTTTAATAAGTATATAATAATAATATTGATATGTGCATACCTCTGTTTCAACGTGTTTTGAACAGATTTACCCTCTATAGCTCTTAAAATTTGTCTCAGGTTTCCAACAAGCAACTTTTCAAAGTAGTCAGTCACTGTGTGATTGAACACAGGTATACAGGCACATATGTATGTATGTAATGTCTGCACCTAGTCTTAAACAAATAATTACACTTTGTAAAAGCAAATCATAATTCTTATTCTTCTGACTGCCATTTAAGTGAGGCAACAGTTGATACAAGCAACAACAACAGAAATAAAAATGTTACATGGGCTGGCTTTTACAGTTGTGGTCAGAAGTTTATATACTCTCATAATAACATAAATGTCAAGGCAATTTCAAGCTTTTAATGGATTCTTTAACTGTTTATTTTCTGTGAAATGACTGTACAGCACACATCTTTAGTGACTTTAAAAAAAGAATAATTGATTGCACAAATTTGAATTCTGCTAACTTCTCACTACTGATCTCCCTTCGTCTTGATGCATTCTCAGTCATCCAGGTAAGTAAATCTCCAAAAGTCTTTGGAGATACTGATCTTCCTCTTCTCCAAGGAAAGAGAAAGAAAGTCCAATGAACTCAACAAAGATATAAGGAGGAGAACTGCAGATTTGCACAATTTGGGAAGGCCTCTTGGAGCCATTTTAAACAAATGCAGAATCCAAGGTTATCAGTTCAAAATGTTATACGTAAGAAAAGGTTACTGGGATCTGTCACCACTTTGCCAAAGTATGAAAGAAGACAGAAATAGAAATTGGTTAGGATTAGATTTGGGTATTGAGAAGCGCTTCTTGTAGACAACTGGTTCCCAGTAGTTCAGTTTTTGTAACAGATAGTCTGGTCGGCCATCAATCCCACTTTTCGTTTCCGCTTGCACTACAATCAGCTGATTTCAGTTTGTCAGAGGAGGAAAATAATGGATTGGTCTTCCTTTTTAGAGTTTTTAAAGTTATGCACATCTTCGCACATTTCTCATGCTGCTAAATTGCAACACATCTAGTGAGAAAGTTAAAGCTCTAACTTAGCAGATAGCAATTTGATGATTGTTAATAAGTGTTATGGCCCTGTCCATAATCTGTTTTGGTGGCTGTTGTTGTCTGTTCCTTTAAGTCTTTGCAGGTCCCGGAGTGGATGAGCTGACGGCTGCTGATTGGTCCCCTGGCCATGTGATCTTCTTCAAATCCCTCACCAGCAGTTGTCCCGGGGCAGCCACTGACAGCAGCAGCAGACCTGACCCTGGCCTCCAAAACCTGAGACTTTTGTGCCTGTGACTTTGTGCGACTTTTTTGGAGTTTTGTATATAGTGTGTACATTAGTTTTCATTGTAAATAGCCTTGTAAATAGCACTGCAACAGAAGGGGTGAGCTGCCTTATTGTTTTTCCTTGCACTGTTTTCTCCTGTTTATTTCAGTTAGGGAGTTAGGTGTAGCGCTTGTCTTTTGTTTGATATTTGATTTCACATAGGGTTGTAGATAACACCTCCTCCTGACTTAGCTTGTTTTGTTTGTTATTTTGGCCTTTGTTCACCCCGGAGCTTCATTTTTGCAGTGCAGAAAAATAAATCACGATTCACTAAGAAATTGGTTTCCCTTTGTGTATGGTTTTGGGGACCAGGGCGGGGCAATTCTTTCAAACTTGTGTTGCGTTCCTGTACCCCTAGACTGGGGCGTAACAATAAGTGAGAAAATTACGACACCTAATAGAAATTGAAATTGGCTGTCAGGGAGTTTTTAGTCTTCCCCCTGATGTGTCATATTTGCTCCATGAACTCTGGTTCACTTGATCATAACTCCCCTCATTTGCCTGAGAAAATTATTCTGAATGTATCTATCTACCCTACCTATAGTGTCCATACTCACAGTTTCTGCAGATTTGTCTGCATGATGTGAATCTCTTGTTCCATAGGTGAACTCGTTGTCATATCTGAGATGATCTGATCTTTGCAGCGTGTTGCGTCAGTGTGATCGTGAAATGATGGATATGATCAGCGAGTTAACTGTGCTTCTTAGTTCACTTCTACCCTAGCTACCATTACTTTACACTTGCTAAACAATATGTGCATCAACCCCACTGAAAAGTTGTGGGCAGTAAATGTTGAAATTTTAACTTTTGTATCTTTCCAATTGTATTTCTTTTGATCTGTTTACAGCTTTTTTTTCACTCTATCATGGCCTTTAGCAAAACAGTTTTTGATAGTATTGCTAAAACCAAACATTCGTTATGCACCTGGAATATTAACCAGAATTAAGAACAAACTGACAAAAAAACCCATAAATGAAATCATCTTTTCTCACTCTGTCGTCTCTCAGGATTATTTTGGAAAAATAAACAAATCCATATTAATCACTCTAAGAGTTTATCAGTGATCTCCTATTTGTCTTCTGTTTATTATTACCATGAGCTATTTAGAACATTGAGAAACAATCTAATCCTCCCTCTAGCAAACACTGCAAATAAAGTGGTAAACAGAACAACGTTTGCAATTAAACCTGGAGTGTAATTGCGTCTTTGACTATGACTGTTTGTCTCTGAAGCACCTAACATGGCTTCTTTGTGGTACATTTACATTTAAACTTCAACTATTTTTTGCTTTGTTTTTTACATTTCTATCTTGGGCTATTACTGATCCAACACCTTCTCTGTGTTTCTAAGTTTCAGCAATATTTGCTGCTTTAAGCACAAAGGGAAATGTGTGCAGGACAGAGGGGGAGATAGGTCAGTCAGCCCTTTATTTCAGTTCTCGTTCTGGAAGGTTCGACACTGAGTTTCCTCTTCTGCAAACATTTTTGAGTCGTTTCAAATTGGAGTGTTCTGAGAGTTCCGAAAGTGGTTCTAGTGATTTATTTTTTTCCTTTAAACATCTGATGCAATTCACTGTTATATTTATTCCCTGCCTGCTGTTTACTTATTAACTTATTTCTTCCTTACTTCTTCTGGCAGAACATTTTGTTTAGAGGGGTAAACTTTTGATGTCTTGCCAGTTTTTAACCTCTTCTGACTAGTGCTGATTAGTTCAACTTGTGCTTTCGTTCTTTCCATTTATGTTACATCTCCTTTCTTCTGTAATGACAATTTAATAAAAAAAACTAACAACAAACATCTAAAAAGAAATAATATCACAGTTCAAAAAGCTATGAAGATTGAACTCTAAATTTTTGCTGCACACTACGCACACATACTTATCTGATAAGAACAGAAATACATCATGTTTTCATCACATTTTAAGACTGAAATGCAAAAACGTATTTTGGAAATAGAAACTTAAATGGACACTTAGATCACTGAATAGCACTGCTGGTTATTCCAAGATGTCAGTCAGTAAACAGAGGTCAGCAGGCCTTTGTTCTCACAACTCGCAAACAATGGCATTGGAATAGAACATTCTCTAATTTCATTTTTTTTAATGATGAATGCCTGATAGGTCATAGGTCATTTTTTTGTTTTGCTTTATTTAATGCTTTTCACTATTTCTTAGACTTGTTTTTCTTCTGTGAACCATAAAGCACTTTTCCACAAAGTTAAAAGTAGAGAATTATTATTATTATCATAATCTGTGATGAATAAGGTGAAATTTGGTGTCGTTCTTCATACATTGTTGTGAACACAGTAACTCCTGTTGTGAGTCTAACATGCAAATTAAAATGAGGAAAGATCTTTCCTCATTTTAATAAAAAAAAAATGAAATTAGAGAATTTAATAAAGCCTCTAAGCAGCCATTGTTTGCGAGTTGTGAGAACAAAGGCCTGCTGACCTCTGTTTACTGACTGACATCTTGGAATAACCAGCAGTGCTATTCAGTGATCTAAGTGTCCATTTAAGTTTCTATTTCCAAAATACGTTTTTGCATTTCAGTCTTAAAATGTGATGAAAACATGATATATTTCTGTTCTTGTCAGATAAGTATGTGTGCGTAGTGTGCAGCAAAAATTTAGAGTTCAATCTTCATAGCTTTTTGAACTGTGATATTATTTCTTTTTAGATGTTTGTTGTTAGTTTTTTTTTTTATTAAATTGTCATTACAGAAGAAAGGAGATGTAACATAAATGGAAAGAACGAAAGCACAAGTTGAACTAATCAGCACTAGTCAGAAGAGGTTAAAAACTGGCAAGACATCAAAAGTTTACCCCTCTAAACAAAATGTTCTGCCAGAAGAAGTAAGGAAGAAATAAGTTAGTAAGTAAACAGCAGGCAGGGAATAAATATAACAGTGAATTGCATCAGATGTTTAAAGGAAAAAAAATGTGTTACCAGTCTACATTTACCAAAAAATGTCATGTGATGAAGGGCTGTAGGGAAAAAATGTATTATGTAGTGTTATGGCTTACAAGTAAATTCATTTATGCTTCATCACATACATATTTGAGTTCCTCTGCTAATAATGCTTCAGCTGACAACCACAATGGAGTGGAGTTAAGTAAGACCAGATTAATCGGCTTGATGACACTACAACAAAATTGAACTGACATGCACTACATCTTGTTTACTGAGCATTATCAACACTTACGTCAGACTTAATGTATATCAACAATCCAGTATCACCAAAGTCTCACGGCAAAATGCGACGCATCTATGTGGATCTCACTTCAGAACACAATGAGTTTGCATGCCTCACATTCCTCATTAAGACTTTTGCTTTTCTAATGAAATGTCAGATGTATATTATGATGCTCTCCGGACTGTAAGTGCTCTAAAAGGAAATGTGAATGTTATTAATGCTAATGGATTTTTTTAAATTATATATTATTTTTGTTTTTAATTGCTATTATTTTAGTGAAGTTTTTGTCCATGTAGGATGTTGCCCATGCTCAAATAAAGGTGCTCTTGAAGGTAATTTAGTGTTGCTAGTACCAGGCTGGACCCCATTTTGCTTTCACAATTGCCTTAATTCTTCATGGCATAGAACAAGCTGCTAGAAACCTTTCTCTGGGAATTTGGTCCATATTGACATTTAAACATCACACAGTCACTGCAGATGTCTGCTACACATTCTTGATACAACTCTCTTGTTCCACCACAATGCAAAGGTGCTCTATTTGATTCAGCTCTTGTGACTGTGGAGGCCGTTTGAGTACAGTACAGTGGAGCCTTTGTCCTGTTCAAGAAACCAGTTTGAGATTATTTGAGCTTTGTAGCATGGTGCATGATCTTGCTGGAAGCAGCCATCAGAAGATGGGTACACTGTAGTTAAAAGACAGTGCCTACTTAGACAGGCTGTGGAGTTTAAATGATGCACAGTTGGTAACAAAGGCCCCAAAATTTACCAATAAAATATCCCTTATCCCACTGAACCATCACCTGCCCGACGGCAGGATGGATCCATGGGTTCTTATGTTTATGTAACATTTTGACCCTTCCATTGAAATATTGCCAAGCATGGCAACTACACTTTTTTTTCCTGTCTACTTTTGGTGAGCCAGTGGAAACTGTAGCCACAATTTTCTGTTCTTAATTGACAGGAGTGGGACCTGCAGCTGCAACCAATCTCATTCAAAGTACAAAGGATTGTGTTTTCAGAGATGCACTTCTTCATACCTTGGTTGTAACGAGTGGGTATTTGAATTACTGTTGCCTTCATGTCATTTCATATCATCCCAAAACAGTCTAGCCGTTCTCGTCTGACCTCTGGCATTAATAAGACTTTTTTTTTTTTTTGCCAAGAGAGCTGCTGCTCACTAGGCATTTTCTCTTTTTCAGACCAGCCTTTGTACACTGTAGAGATGGTTCTGCAAGAAAATTCCAGCACATCAGCAGTTTCTGAAATCTTCACCACCTTGTCACACCAACAACCATGTCACATTCACTCACTTGAATCTGCTTCCTTCCCCATTCTGATGCTCAGTTTAAGCTTCAGCAATTGCCTCGACCATGTCTACATCACTAAATACACGAGTTGCTAGCATGTGATTTACTAATTAGATAGTTGTATTAAAAAGCAGATAAAAAAAGACTTGGAATTACCAATCATATGGGTTTGTCTGTGAGCAAATAGCATCATTCCTTGAGTGATAAGTTGAGATAAGATTTATTTATTTTGCTTCTTGAGCTTATAGTGTGAGGCACTGAGTCTGTAACTTTCTGTTCATAAAGGTTGCACTTCTCCACTCTTTAATGAATCATCTTTTTTAAAAAACACAAGCGGATGAGTAGATTTACCTCAAGGTAAATGCTGGTATTTTTTTTTTCTAAATTCAAGCTCGTTGATTTCCTTAAAACAGAAATATATACATAGCCCTAAATAGGGATATGTATATATAAATATCCAGGACTATATAAGATATAGTTGGAATGCATGAATTATAAAAATAGAAGGGAAACAAGCATTTCCATGAATGGCAACCTGTTTTCTGTTGTAATGTGGATACTAACATGCCGATTTACACTGTCTGAGTCATTGGTGTAGTTGCTGAATGCCAGATGGTGGTGGAGACTGTGGCGGCTGATATCTCTGTGAACAACAGCTGGTCTCATGTTAAATGTATTCCAGCCAATACAGTCTGGTTCCCTCAAATCTGATAGGAGAGGCGTACAGGCCATACTCTGATCTGAAAGGGTTTTTAAGTGCCTTCCGGTAGTTGTTTGAAGATACTTACTGCTCGTGTGCAGCCTTAATAACTGCCTGATTATTCTAACTGGTCAGCTACAACAATAAATGTAGTCTTTAAAATGCAGATGTTTTGGCAGATCTTATGTCTTGGCATTCACATGGTCCTTACTTTGAGACCTACCACCAAAACATTTCTGAATACCAAGGATGCCTTCCTATGGACTTTCTGCCAAAATATACAATCAAGTATGCAACATTTCCTATATAAACCCCATCTTTATTATGTGACTCTTGTCTGTTTTTTGTTTTTATGTGTTCTTGTCTTGACAATAGACCTATGAAGCTGTTCATACAGATCTGTTTTTTTTGTTGTGTTCGAGTTGTTACAGCTTTTAAAGAAAAAACTAAAAACAAAACTAAAAATAGCTTCAATGAACTACTTAAAGACCAAATAATTTTAAAGTCCATTGCCAAAAGACATTCCAGTAACACTGACCCAGCACTTGACACTATCACCATTTCGAAGGCTAGCTGAATACTGTCAGTGCGCCTTATAATCCGCTGTGCCTTATGTATGAATTCTGCTTGTACTTACTGACCTCGAACGAATTTTATGTGGTACACGGCGCTCAAAAATTTGTCAAAAAATGTTTTAGTACAACTTTGGTAAGCTACGAAGTCGCACCGCTTGATGGACTGTCGGAGCATTACGGCTACCGTAGTTAGGAGCCTTGTGGAGTAATCTGGGTCCAAAACTCAAGGTCCCAAAGTCAAACGAACACTGTGACATCACTGAGAGTTAAAAGCTGTCTAAATTCTTTAGTCTTTAACAAAATGATCAGCGTTGCTGCTTTACCAGGTGTAACAATTAAGTTTAACATCCAGGCATCCATGAAAACAGAATTTATTAAACTTAACGGAGTTAGAAGTTAGCAGGAAGTTAGCTCGCTAGTTTCTTTCTAAACATGATATACCATGTTCTGACTGAGAGATTTCTGAAAAGTTGTAAACATACACCTCTGCTGTCACTTCCAACATAAAGGAAGACAGAAAACTAAAGTGCAGTGACTTTTGTAGGGTTATTGAAGTTGGACTAGCTGGTATATAGTGATGTTCTATGTGATCGCAAGCAACACAGCTATCGTAGCATAACTGTGCGTCTTATGTATGAAAACAGACCTGTTCATCAACAGTGAGCCTTATAATCCGGTGCATCTTATGGTCCAAAAAAATGCGGCATTCGTTTATACAGATAATTCATCATGCTATTTGACACAGCACAGAGGTAAAGGGACCCACTGTTGCAACTAGATTCAAGATTCAGATTCAACTAGTCTGCGTATGTACTAAATAATGTTTAGAGGCTTTATTAAAGTGAAATAGAGAATTAGGCAGTGTGTATTCCATGCATAAGTATTTTTGCCTTGAGCTTCTCGAGTGCTCAAGATTGGTATACACTGGTAGTGTCATGTGTGGCTGTGTGGCAGGGAGGATGAATGACCCAAATGCAGCACTTATACACAGAATGCAAACTTAAAGCGGCAGCTTTATTGCTGGGAAAACCCTTCATAAAATTAATAAAACAAAAAACCCTCAACATGAAACTAAAAACCAAACACAGAGACATTTACAGCACATGGGGTGGCACGATGCAACAAAGGGCAAAGGAAAACACAGGGGAGCACGCTAATGCGTTAATGAGCTAACCGCGCTAATGCGTTGACGCCATGCAGTGCTAACTCGCAAACGGAGATTTGCCACGTTAATGCGGTTATGGCGTTAACATCATTTCAACGACATTAACGCTGACAGTACTAGTTTTGTGCTATTTTTTTAATCACATAATGTAGCATATCTTGTAAAAAAGGTCTTGAGTCAAGTCATGTGACTTAGGACCTCAAAATGCAGTTAAAAGCTTCCATAATGTGAGTTTTTTCCGCAGATTTTCAGCATCACAGCTTCTTTCTATATTTATGCCTCCCTTGTTATAGAGCCAGACAGCCATCTGTTCAATTGCCCACACAAATTCAAACCTTTGACCCCGTTATATGTTTCTGGCTGTTGCATATTTCATAGGCCAAATTCTGGCTGATGGGAAGTCAGCACAAACAGCTTGGGACTGGAGGAAAATACAGTAGCATCACTGTCTGACACACTATTATGCATTTTTACTGCTGAGGTGAGAAACAAAGTGATATTTAGTCATATGTTTTAGTTTGTACATCCCCACAGGATAAAGGTGTCCTTGTCCTCTTCTTACTGGCTGCAGATATAAACAGGTGAAGTTTTGTAAAAGCTTTGCTTCACTGAATGTGACATCTTTTAGCTGTCAAGGAATCAGCTTTGCAGAACGAGGTGAAGTAAAGAGGGATTACATTGTCTTTTATTTCCACAATAAGAAAAAAATGATGAAAAAAATATTTTAGTCCTTGTTCTCTTGGATCGTTCAGAGTGAGTATTTGAACATTTTTACTGGCAGATTTCCCAGAGTTATTGAACCTTAAGTCATTTTGGAAAGCTTTTCCAGCTGTTAATCACAGCACAAATAAATGTGACATTTTCTGAATCATGGCATTTGTTTTCAGTCTTTGGTCAATATGTTGTTGTCTGTGAAAAGGTCAATGTGGTGCATTTAAGACTTCATGTTATTTTACTTAAAAGGGTGTTAATTCAAACAGGTGTAGAGAGACAGTTTGTTAATATTTGATTTGGAGTTGCCTTCCTTGCTTCTATCTTCTATCACTAAACACAGCGTTGCTGCAAATACAAAACCTGACAGCCAGCCCATGTTGTTGGGGATTCAAATGTGACCACACATCTGCTTTACTCCCAGGCAGAACAGCAGGCTAATTATTCCCTCAAGTTTCCATATATACCCAGCTCGCCTCTGCGGGCGGTCTATCCTTCAAGCTCGGATCCTCTACCAGAGGTAGAGCTTGTGGGTCGTGCGCAGTATCTTAGCTGTTCCCAGGACTGCGCTCTTCTGGACAGAAATCTCCGATGTTATTCCCGGGATCTGCTGGAGCCACTCGCCTAGCTTGGGAGTCACCGCACCTAGTGCTCCGATTATCACGGGGACCACCGTTACCTTCACCCTCCACATCCTCTCGAGCTCTTCTCTGAGCCCTTGGTATTTCTCCAGCTTCTCGTGTTCTTTCTTTCTGATGTTGCTGTCATTCGGAACCACTACATCAATCACTACGGCCGTCGTCTTCAGCTTGTCTACCACCGGTTGGTTAGCCACCACCATTTTGTCATAGGCCAAATGCAGGATGATAATGTGCCAAGTATATGCAAGCTGTTGTCAAATCATATCTACCTTGAAGAAACCAAAACTAACAGGATTTTGTTTTGCTTATACTTGTTTTACTTACTTCATATATCTAAATGGGTTTTCCTTGTGTTGAATCCTAGGTTTGAAATACAAAGTAAATAATAAATGTATCAAAAACTGGTACTGTAGGTGAAATTTTACAGCAGAAACATGTGTTCAGTAAATACTCAGTTCAGTTCAATTTTATTTTATTCATTCAGCACCAAATTACAACAACAGTCGCCTCAAGGTGCTTTGTATTGTAAGGTAGATGCTACAATAATACATACAGAGAAAAACACAACATTCATATGAACCCCTATAAACGAGCACTTTTGGCGACAGTGGAAAGGAAAAGCTCACTTTTAACAGGAAGAAACACCCGGCAACACCAGGCTCAGGGAGGGGCGGCCATCTGCCTCAACCAGTTGGGGAGAGAGAAAGAAGACAGGATAAAAGACATGGCTGAGATTAATAACAACTTTGATTCAGTGCAGAGAGGTCTATTAACACACAATATTAATAATACAACTAAATATGTAGGCGAATGTAGCTTTTACTTATCATCCCCCAGGGGAAGTGTGACAACCAACATAGATAGATTGTTTTAGAGTTTTTATAAAACAGGATTTGAAGAGCATCATAGTAACATGTTGCTATATAAATACTTCAGAAATAGTAACTGAGTTTACTATTACTGACTTTAATTAGTGTGTAGCATGATAAATGTTATACTTATTAAAACTTTATTGGTTAAAAACGTTAACCAATAAAGTTTAATTAATGTACAATTAATGTGGATTTTATAAAAATCAGAAGAGGGTATGGGAGCTAAAAAGCTCCATTGTTGTCATTAAAAAAAAAGGTGTGTATCAGAGCTTCTGCAAGCACTGGGAAATTCACTTCTCTGGACTATTGAGTGACTTTTATTTCTCAGTGTGTTGCTCTTTGGTGACTTTCCCCTCATGGCATCTCCATTTTTGTAAAGTTGCAGCATTGAGTTAAAATTGTCAGTGGGTGCTTTGAGGATCAGTGAACAAGAAAGTGACATTTTCTGTGGACTTGCTAATGTACTGCAAAATTGGTTTTCTCTCTATTTCATTATGGAGAAGAGAAAAAATACAACATATCGCCAACATATCTGTTCCAACGCATTTTCATAAGAAATTCAGACCATTTAAAATGTGGTCTGAATTTCAGCCACTTCTGTAACAAATCCTAAACTCAGCTGGAGAGAATTTACATTTAAAAAGGTATGTAGGGGTATGAAGATAAAATGTAAGGTAGGGGGTATTTTATTGTTGAAAGTTATATGTGTTATATTAGTAAATTATTAAATACAACTTCCTGAAGGAAAACGATGGTTTGTTGATACCAGGTTATCAGGATAGCAGCCTTTGCCATCCTTACTCATGGAATTAAAGTATGCCAATGTTCTCATAAATATTTCAGTGACCACTGGATGGTCCAAAGGATGTGATGAAAACTTCCCATGTCAATGTATAAGCTGAAAGAACTGGGGCCCGTTCTTCGTACCTCGCTAAGTAGGTTAGCTGGATTAGATTGTTGACGATTTCGCGTGATCTTGGATCGTTCGGTTCCCCGAAGCTCATCCGGGACTTGCTGTCATAGCAACAGAGCCGTAAGCGTAAACCTGCTCGGGAGCAGGTTTACTTTATGTAAACAGGATTAGATCGCGGCCACGCAGGTATGTCCGCTTCATTTATACGAAAGCAACAGCGATATTCCACCACTGTTTCACCATAAATAAATAACATCAATGTAACTAAAGATAATGCAGCACTTGATCCTTGTATTGATGTCACACAGATACATACAGGTCATTCCCCAAAAAAGGGAAATGTACTATTAACATTCTATTACATGTATGTGATTATTACAGATGTTATCCATATTTCAGAGTAGCAATTGTAAATTACTTCGTGTAATCAAGATGAGAGACCACGGCTATAAAAGCGAAGGTGGATTTGGGAAGTCTGTCGCAGCCATGTCCTGTCCGTATACGCGAGCCACCCATTGCGGAAGGTGCAAGATTGATAAGGAGAGTCTTCAGAATCCAGCGTATATTGCGGGATAGACAGGATCCTTTAGCTCAGCGCGACAGTGTGCTCATTGAGAGATATCGATATTCCCGTGAGGGTATTATTTACTTAACCAACTTGTTGACGAGGGGGTGCAGGACCACCACCTGTCTTTTTTTTGCTCTGCCCTTTTCTTGGTTGCTGTTATGAACAAACAAACAGATTATTTCAGGGTCTCTTTCCAAGAGACGAAAAGCAATATAAGTGATAAATATTACCATTCTGTAGAATATTCTCATATTTCACTTTTACTTGTTCCCATGTTCTAGTGGGTCCTGTTGTGGCTCTAATGTGAAAGAGGATATAATGTAACATAATATAATATAATGTAATATAATATTGGATAATATAGTGTAATATAATACATCTACCCTACCGCCTACTGGTGTTGGCCAGAGGGGCCGATGGCACGATATGGCAGCCTGGCTTCTGTCAGTCTGCCCCAGGGCAGCTGTGGCTACAACCGTAGCTGCCTCCACCAGTGTGTGAATGTGAGAGTGACTGAATAGTGGCATTGTAAAGCGCTTTGGGTGCCTTGAAAAGCGCTATATCAATCCACTCCATTATTATTGTTATTATTAGATTACTTACGAGTTTAATTTGTCAGCAACTTCCTGCCAGCCCTCTCTCCTTGCTTTTGCAGCCTTTGCAGTGTTCCCTTGCGTTCTGATTAAACTCTGAAACTCCTGAAATCCCACACTCAAGAGTTCTTGCTCTGCTGCCGAAAAATACCGAGCGCGCTCCTTCGACATTTTCGCCGACCAATCAGAGGGTTGCCGATCACTGTTTCTGCTATCGATGCGTATCCCCTTTTACGACACCCAGTGATCGCACATTACTTCAGCCAGCTGTACTAATCGTCAACAGCAGGTGTGTTCGGGGAACCGGATTAGCGAGCTCACGGTTATCGCGATGGTTTGGTCTTGGATGTGTCATTTGATCTTGGATGTAGTGAGCGACGTACGAAGAACGGGCCCCTGGGTCCAGATACTGAGGCAATACTGGCAACATGGAGGATTATTTCTAACACTGCTGTGTGCTTATCCTCATATGCTAATCCAGTTTCCTCCAAGTTTTTTTTCCCTTGATTTTGTGTTTTACTTGTAATAAAGAATTCCACAGCGATACCAAATTCTTGCATTAAACAGACATGCTATTGTTTTCCTTACAAACTTTAAGTGACAGCCAGACAGACCTATTTTTCCCAACTGAAAACAGCAGAAATAATACCTCATATCTGGAAGGTGTTGAAGTCTCAAACACTGAATGGGAGTGGAATATATATCTGTATGTAACTAAATGGAAGAGCACATTTAAGTAAAATAATTTTGAAGGTTTTGAAGGTACATTTTAAATGGCAAATTTGTTTCAAATCATTGTAATCAGCGCATCTTAGGCTCCGTTGTGTTTGCTTTGCAGCTGTTACATCTTTTTTTTGTTGCCATAAATCATAAATTAGATGTGATGAAGAAATAAAATTGGGGTCTTCTACTATGGTGATCACTGTGAAAGGCTGTAGTTGTTTCCAAAAATTGAAATGTTTTGAAAGAAAAATGAAAGACTATGTTTTGCAGTGGTGTTGTTATAAGAAATTAAGACTCCTTGTTTTTTCTCTTTTTTCTATCCTTTTACAGGTAAGATGGCCATATTTGAGCCACCTACTTTGACTGTGGCTTCTGGAATGGGACATACAGTAAGACTTTCAATGTCTTAACTGTGTTCATCTTAGTTAAATCAATAATTCATACATCTTTGAGATTTTTCCATAGTAGAGCAAGGCTAAGTATTCTGATGCTGTATGTTTCCTGCTGCACTGCCTTTGCCTCTGTGTGCTGCTTGTAAATATTGTTTGGGGTTAAGCACTTGGTCATACTACAGTGCTCTTCACTCTGAACTGTTAAACTTTGCTTACACTTATACTGAGAATATGAAAAACATACCCTTACTTTCTCCTACATTGTATAATACAATGGGTGCTGTGCTACAGATGGAGACAGGGTGTGTTGCTGTGATGATAAAGGTTATGCAGGCTGTGTTGTGGGTTCGTCCACAGTGTCAGGAGATGCTTCAGGAGTAGATGTGATTAACAAAGAGGTTAAAAGACCATCAGCGGGAAGCCAGAAGAGAGAAACACAACATCATCATCTGCTAATGGACTCACTTTAATATCACTGCAAATGCTGTGCAGTGCAAGCTGCACGCAGAGAGAAACCATTTACAACTGCTGTTGTCCATGATTATATATCCTATAGGTATGCCATCAGTGAGGCTCAATGATGCAGGTCTCACCTATTTACAAACAGTCTGTCTGTTTCCTCCTTCCTTTTTTTTCACGAGAGATATCGTTAACTCATTAAACATGAGAGCTCAATGGATGAGGTAGTGAAAAGACATGAAAAGTATGTCTCTTCAATATTCTGCTTTAAACTGAAAAAACCCCAACAGCGATTCATCTGTTTTGTTGTTCATCTTGTACAAACTTCTGACAAGTGTATAATTACACGTAATGATTAGAAAATTTTGCATTTACTAGGTTGGACATGGCAAAATGTCACCAGATCAGTCAGCTGCAAGTTTGTACATTTTACCTTTCTGTGTAGTCTAAGGAGCTTGAAAAACACTCCTTAGATTACCATGATCTGGATGACTGAGAACCTTCACAGACTCATTCTCTGTATATACTCAGACACAAAAAGGTACAAATACATAAAAAATGAATAACCTGAGAGAACATAGTTATATTTGAATTGGTACATCGGGCTTTTATGTCTCTCTGTAAGTATTGCTTTCCCCTCTGGAGTCTTTTAGGTGGTCATTTTGGAAAATATAATAATTCACCAATTCCACTTGCAATAATTTCATGCTGCAC
This sequence comes from Rhamphochromis sp. 'chilingali', assembly GCF_963969265.1. Lineage (NCBI taxonomy): Eukaryota > Metazoa > Chordata > Actinopteri > Cichliformes > Cichlidae > Rhamphochromis > Rhamphochromis sp. 'chilingali'. The sequence goes on from NC_137935.1 coordinate 30,042,182, forward strand.
TTATGTTTGAAATCCAATATCAAGGGGATGGATAAAAAAAAAACCCTACCTGCAACAAAAAACAAAACAAAACAAAAAAAGGTCATATCATCAACTCCACCCATGGAGGACGTGTGAGTTGGAAATGTGCCTGAAGAGATTAATACTAATTTGATTCAGCTGAGTGATTTTCCCCCCTGATCTGAGTACTGCTATTTTTATAATTTAAGCCACCTGTATTAATGCTTTATAATAAAAGTGAGACTCAAGAGCAGTAAAACAAAAGACATCAGAAAACTGAAGGCACTGACTCTGCGGTGTCACACAGCTGCATGAAAACCAATTTTTCACAGAGAGGTTTTTTTTTTTGTGAGCTGTCAGAGGTGCAGACATTGTGTTCAAAGAATGGGACACATGCTACACTTTTCACATTTGCAGCACTTATAAAATAATAATTAGCAAAATGTGTAATTTTCACTGACTTTGACAAGTCACTTAGTTGACCTGGATGACTGAGAATCTTCCCAGACTGCACTGTACATAGTAATGTATACATAATTCTGTTTTGTCTGGATTATCTTATGCTCAATAAGATCATGCAGACAAATGAACATAAATTACATAAATTTGTAACACAACTATGCCATTTTAATCAGAATCAGAATCAGAATACTTTATTGATCCCTGGGGGAAATTATTTTTTTGTTACAGTGCTCCATTATAAACCAACATTAACAAGACAGACAATACGTTAACTAAGAATAGTACTATATATATATATTAGGGGTGCAACGATATTCGTATCGATATTGAACCGTTCGATACAGTGCTTTCGGTTCGGTACGCATATGTATCAAACAATACAACATTTGTAATTTATTTTATCAATTTTCCTTCTGACGATGCTGTCTGTGTTGAGCGCTCAGTGAATCTGTGTTCGACTACTCCGCCTAGGCTGCACTGTCGAGCGCAGATCCACTGAGCGCTCAACACAGACAGCATAGTCAGAAGGAAGAGCGCAGGGCAAGCTAGCGAGACAGAAGTTAAGCTCTCCTTGCAACAGGCAAATTGAACGTCATTCAGATCTGGCGTTTGGAATTATTTTGGTTTTCATGTGACGTATGACCCTGAAGGTAAGCGAGTCATGGACTAAAGTAAAACAGTATGTTGAATGTGCCATGCAATGCTCAATTACATTGGTGTGAACTAGTGTGTTAGCGCAGTTAGCTCGTTAACGTGTTGGCCGTCTAGCCCCATGCACGGAGTGATCGGCGGTAGCTCGTTAACGGAGATTTGCCGTGTTGTGGCGTTAAGGTCATTTCAACGAGATTAACCTGAAAGCACTAGCGGGAACACAACGAATATGACTGCACATTTACGCCGACATCATCGTAGTGCAAAGACAAGTGGAAGCAGACAAAAAAAGCAAGCATGCTACTAACTTTAGCCGAGTCATTTAGACAGCTGTTAGCACATGATTCTCCTTATGCTGCTGAGAATATAGCCCAGAAGAAGCGGATAGTATAGCTTTTATTTTGGAAAGAGACATTTCTCTGTAATAAACTCTCTTTTCCAAAGATGAGTGATTCCTCAATCAGATACAGGGCTCGCAATATTGCTAGCCCGACGTCCCGGAGCTAGCGATTTTTTCAGTCGGGCTACCAAAATCTATCTCTTCCCTGCCTGTCGGGCTATTGTAGGAAAAATATATGTCAATGCTTTTGCATTCTTTCGGAAATGTAGCTGGGTAATTATGTCATTGGCATCAGTGAGCCACTGTCAATATGTGACATATTGAAGTCGCGTTTGAATTTGCGCTTGTTTTTTTGCTTTCACTTTGCAATCGTGCGAACTGTGTATAGAGAGCGACAGCACTGATCTGTGAGTGATGATAATTTGTGCACCAATTCCTCTGACATCGTCTTATTAATCGTTAGCTTACTATGCAAACATGACAAGTGAAATCTCCCGCAGCTTAAACATGTGAGAGGTTGATCGCGCAGAGAATCGCTGAGCTTATGTGAGTGAGTGTGTAAAAGCATTTCAGTTCTGCTGAGCCAAATAAGACAGGTCAGGGTGAAGAAGTGACAGCCAAAGAAAAGCTTACCACAAAACGGAGAAGTTATGACAAATCAGACTATGAGGCAAAAAGAAAGTGCAGCTTTATGGTTTCATGGACAAAAGAATTTCTGTGGCTGCAATATGATGAGCTAAATAACCAGGGCTGCACATAAGTGGTCCGCAGGTGCGCATTCGCTGTCAAAATAAAAAACACGCACAAGGGTTAGGGTTAAATTTAAAAACTGTACTTTTGAGTTAAAATATATATTTATAATTTTAATAAATGACAAATTAAAAATGCATGAACATTTTTTTGTATCGAAAAAATATCGAACCGTGACACCAAAGTATCGAACCGAACCGAACCGCAAATTTTGTGTATCGTTGCACCCCTAATATATATATATATATATATATATATATATATATATATATATATATATATATAAGTCACTCATTAATAAGTAGCTGAAAAAGAAACGTGTAGTTGTAGCAGTAACCAGTGTGTTAAGTGGGTGTGTTGTACAGGGAGATGGCCACAGGCAGGAAAGATTTCCTGTGTCGTTCAGTGGTGCTTTTCGGTAATCTCAGTCTCTCACTGAATGTGCTCCTGTGACTGACCAGCATGTCATGGAGTGGGTGGGAGGTGTTATCCAACATTGTCTTTATTTCTGCATTCACTTGTCTCACGCAGACTTTTCTTTTATAATTTCCTTCAACTCTTTGATCCTGACACTGTTGTATTTGTATTTGAAGCTACCCAGCAAGCATTACACTTAAGCTCCATCCAAGAGAACCTCATTACCATCTTTATTCATATAGTATCAGCGGTTTGCACAGTAATTACAGAAGTTAAAGAGAGAGCAAATGGCTATACACTACCCCCCCCCCCCCCCCCCCCCCCCCCCCAAATCATGAGCACTTAATCAAAAGCCATTATAATCATTTTTACTACTACTTTTTGCATTGCAACAATTTATATAATAAAATATCAATATTATAAATACTGTAAAGATTTGGTAAAACATCTGCAGAAATCATAACAGTTTCTCTCTCTCTCTCTCTCTCTCTTCCTCTCTCTCTCTCAGTCAAAGGATTTCTTTTTAGCAACTGATTACTAAACCTTTAACCATTAGGTCAGATCTTCTGAAACAAACTAGAGCGTGAATAGGATTCAATAACAAATGGACTGGTGTTCATAGCATCTGTATATACGGATTAATCCCTTTTAAATGTGCAGCTATCTAAATCTTCTGCATGGCAAATGCTCTACAAATTGAATTTCTTCAGTGTTTCTTCACAATGTGTCAGACTGAGAGTCATCAGATCACTCGAGTCTTCAATAAGACTTTAATGTTGACTCAAGCATCTCTCAGACCTGCTCAGTTCTTTTGAGACAAACATGCCACGCAAAGCTATCTTACCCAGATAACCACAGATGTGCCAGTGTTTGCCCTATTTAATGGACTGATTAATATGTTCCTCTTATGTTTTTACCAGCATCTATTATTCTTAAGTAAGGAATATTTTGATATGTTCCTTGAGAACAATATTAGAATAATTTGAGAATGTTAGTGGGTATTGTTGATGAAAATGAAAATTTATGCTGGATATAATCTTTTTTGTTGGCTGACAGTTTTGATTCAAATAACAGTCAGTTTGCCTGCTTATGATATGTGAATGAACTTTATGTGGGTCTACCGTTCCTCTGCCTGTGTTTTTCACACTCTTAACTGTCTCCCCCCCTCTCAGTTATGTAATGATATTCTTGTTCAGGCCTTCATGTTTTGCTCCATAATCACTGCACAGCACAGAAGCGTGGGCAAGGACTGGACTTATTCATGCACTGAGACAGTGTTTCCACCTCCCTGTTGTGTGGTGCTGGACACCTGCTGCGGTTCACTGAATGCCAGCTTGCTCCCTGTGGTGGGATTTATTGCCAGTCCTTTATGCTTTCCAGCTAGCAGTGTGTTTCAAATTAATGTTGATAAAATTCCCAGCATTTACCACAGTCTTTACACCTAAGTACATTTATTAACAAGACTTTTTTAATCCCATTGGCATAAATATTAATTTTGTCAAAATCAGTCTTTTCTAACACCACTTTCTTCTAAATATTGAGCACTCTCTACGTGTAATCCTGCTGATTTTGTGACGTTAAACACAAAATTCATCAGGCATTTTATGAGAAGGCTTTGCAAAGGTTTTTAAAACGGAAAATAATTTATTTCATTTTATTAATCTTCAGCTTTTGACCTGACATGTAACTCCCAAGTAATTTAACTACACATCGAATCAGCGCAGGGGTTATGAATTGAATGGTGTGGAATATTGTAGTGTAGGGTTAAAAGTTGATTCCACTTACATCGTAAGTCAGGATGTAGATTTCCCACAGAAGTCTAATGTATGTCCCCTTGAAGTATTCACTCAGGGTTAACGTCACTCTGAGCTCTTGCCTAGCTTAGCTTTAGCATGCTGTTAGTGAATGCGCTTGCAAAGAGCCAAAATCGTGTTAGTAGCATAATGCGGTTGTTTCTGCCCTTCACTATTGTGCTCTCATCCTTTTGTGCAATAAAATTAAAAGTAATATCCATGCTGTAGACTGTAGATTGCACTACTAATTTAATGCTCTAAAGGGAAATCAGCTGATTGTACACTGTTCCAAAAAATAGTAATGTCAAATTATTTTACTGTGTATTTTACAGTTGTGTACTGTTTTTCTAGAATATCATTACATTTACATAAGTAGACTGTGATCTGACACGTCAAATGTAAAATAACAAAACATCACTGTAAATGTAATAAAACACAATTTACTTGTTTTTTAAATATATTTTTTGTACATATGCATATTTAGATTGTAAAATACATCCAGAAATGTATCATAATTTCACAAATATTTTTCTATTATGTGAGAGAATGAGTCAAATGTAATACTATGGAAAAATATATAAAATGATCGAAAATTAATGAGAATAATCAATAATTAAAGGAGTATTTGAATTATAATTTTGCTGAAAATTTCATGTCACCTAGGTCTGATTCAATAATTCAGAGGTAAAATATGTGAAAATCTAATAAATAGGAATAAAAACTAAAAAAAACATATTGTGGCGTGTTGGGGGAACAGCTAGTTCTCTCCCATCATGCCATGGGACATGTGCTGCTGTTTAGATGTTCTTGTTTTATTGTTTATGGTTACGTTACTTTTAACTGTTATCTTGAATGTTGTGTTTACGCCGTGGTGCAGAGTCACTGACAGTTGTTGTTTTGTAGAGGGAGTGCTGTACCATGAGTGACTTCTGTTGTGCTGTTGTTGAAGCTTGAGGCACATCGTAGCACCAGCAAGTGTTTTAATAAAGAGCTCCACCTACCAGCTTGGGGTTAAATAACAAGCTTAATCTCTCTCTGTGAGCTTCTTTGTTAAGATTACTCTGCATGCCACAATGTAAAGCATTGCTTAGCCGTGGTGTGCTAATTATATATTTTGAAAAAGAAATGTAGAGGTAGGAATTGCAATTAATATAAATAACATGACGCTAAGCATCGGCCAATGAATGTGAACTAACAACAACCAGGTCGCGGGTATGGCTGCGACCGTAGGAAAAAACCCTAATATGAAGGTATTTTATTGTGCATTTTACAGTAATGTTCTGTTCTTCTAGAATATCATTAAAGTTACGTAAATAGACTTTGACTTCACATTTCAAATGTAAATTAACATTAAATCACTGTAATGTAATACAACATAATTGTCATGATTATTAAATGGATCTGTCTGTACATATGCATATTTAGATTGTTAAAACACATTCACAAATGTATCATGATTTCACAAATATCTGTCCGTTATTTGAAAGATTGAACTGTTGAATTCAAATGTAATGCTATGGAAAAGTATATAACATGATCCCTATAAGCTTGTGTTACATCACATAAGTATTTTTATCATTGCTAGTTAGGGCGATCGTGGCTCAACAGTTGGCAGTTCGCCTTGTGATCAGAAGGTTGCCGGTTCGCGCAACAAACTCTATTTTCATTACTGAAAATGACCGTATTTTTATGGGACAGTTATTTTCTGTTATTTTACGTTTGTATTTTGGCGTCCCAGTTTACCGTTTTTTTAAGATTTTTTTTTTCCTATTTATAGATGATTTCATTGTTTAATCACATTAACATGTTCCTAATTTAATGTTTAGCGGCACTTGCAAAGGGCGAGATCCCATGTCAAATTAGCGCAACTAATTGTATTTTCATTACTGGAAATAACCGTATTTTTATGCGGGAGTTATTTTCTGTAATTATACGACCGTATTTTGGCGCCCCAGCTGGCGGAATATTACCATTTTTTCAAGATGCTTTTTCTAACAGTGTAGGGCAAGCTGAAGTGGATTAATAGGCAAGAAGACTAACAACTGCAAGGAGTTGAACTACTCATCATGGCAGGAAGTAAAGAAGAACTAAACAGTGAGTCACTTCTGCCATGTTTAAGACAGTAGACTCCACGCACAATATCAATAGACTGGAACTAAAGTGGAATAAAATCTTTTTTCAGTGTTATCAATTATACATGGGCTATTCCTGTAGTGACAAGCTAAAATGCATGCTGTGAAAAAAGGTCTTTGGCATTTTATACTGCTGGGAGCTCTGGGAGGTTACTAGGCATTTCCACAACATTGTGGCACAGCATGCACCGGGACAGAGCAGCAGGGATCTTTCATGGTGCATGAGTGCAGTGAAAAGGGATACAGAGAACAAGAATCAGTGAGTCAAAACTAAATGGAAATAGTTTAGTGGGTAATTCATACTGTACTTTCAACGGCTACTGCCACTGAAAGCCTGTTAAGTGCTCTCTAATTTTGTTGTACATTTTTCTTTTTACATTTTCTGGTGTGATACACAACATTAGCATTTCCTGAGTATCACATAATGTGTTGATGATGTGTGCGAATGTTTCTGATAGTGCTGCCTTCATGGGAAATGAGTTGAGTCATTGGACCATCATGTTGGACCAGTTAAAAAATACTATGCAGTGACTCCTCTAAAATATTACAACTAAGCAGTAATTGCAGCAACAATAAGAAATGATGCAGATTAAAGAACTTTAGCCTTCAACAAGTTTACAATTTAAACAGATGATGCCACCATCTAGCGGTGTTCCGTCTCAGCCACATATCACTCTATAAGCCTCGTGGGAAAAGAGATATCATTTTTTTCCTTTTCTTTTTTGTGTCTTTTTTCTCTTTTTACAGAGTTCATTGCTTTAGTCTTAGATCTATTCCAAAATGCTTTTAAATTGCATAATTGTGAGCAATGACTGTTAATCTCTTTTCACTATTTCACACATTTCTGAATACCTTTTCAGATTAATTCAATAAATCTGCCTTTATCTGTTAAATTTAATAATTTCACACCAACTATAATGCTCCAAAGGTCTTTTAACCTACTGAAGATGTGTGTATTATGGCATCAAATTCTCACTCGGTGAGACTTTATTGGCTTAGCTGCTCATCCTGTCATCTCAGGTCACAGCAATCTGCATGCTAATGCTTACCCGTGACAAGCTGATTCAACCTCAGAGGGATTTCACCTGTACAGAGTCAAGAGAGACACCTCAATCATTTTTCTGCTGTGTGCGAGATGGAAATATGAATGAGTGCCTTTGTCACAATCTACTCCAGGGTTACACATTGCTAAGTGGAATGCACTGTAGGTGGAAACACAGTAATGTTTTCTTCTGGTACAATGCTGAGACTATACACCTGCCTTTCCTATTCAGCTGGTACAATTAGGATTTCGTATCATTGTTGTGGACCACGTAAACAAGTAATGGGCCAAAGGTTTTGTTTCAAAGTGTATTTTTGACGAGATGTGTATGTAAATCTTGCCTTTTCATTCACGTAGCAGTGAGACAAGACCGGAAACAGATCTCATGAAACAGATTGTTCATTAAAGCATAAATCGGTTTATAGTCTGTAAGGAAGAACAGTCTTGGCCGTGCATGTCATTTGTGGTTGTGTACATACACAAATGCATGCAGCAATTTCAATCCAATTTTTGCTTTGTTACTCTAACATCTGTGACTCTACCAGCAGCAGAATCTTCCACATTTAAACACTTGATGTTCCACAGAGAGAGATAGAGTTTGATTTGTCACAGTGGTGTTTAGAGGAGCTCATTGGATGGTTTAGATAGCTGTGTGTACTTCTCTGTGCTTTAGTTGTTTTTCTGTGAATGTTTGTGTGTGTGTGTGTGTGTGTGTGTGTGTGTGTGTGTGTGTGTGTGTGTGTGTGTGTGTGTGTGTGTGTGTGCATTTGAACGGGGGAGGGAATTGGGGGGTATGAGTATACCATGGGGGGATAATTATTGATTCCCTGCTAAATGTGTATTTGCTCAATTATACAGAAACGAACAGTCTCTAATTTTTATGGTGGTTCAATTTTAATGGACAGAATAGCAACCAAAAAAAAAACACATTACATAAAAGTTACAAATTAATATGCAGGTCACTGAATAAAATAAGTATTCGATCTCCAAGCAAAATATGACTTAGTACTTGTCTGTCTACTTTATCTTCATTGTTACTGTGTACTTGCAAAGCAACTCAAATTATACACTGTTAGAAACAACAACAACAATAATAATAATAATATCAATTGATTTTGGCTTAAAAACAGATTGGTTTTCTGGGAAGCAGATATTGTTATTCAGTGTTTTTGCATCTCCACTACGCAATAATATTGATTCCCTTTCAGAATCAGAATCAGAAACTTTATTGTCATTGTCATGAGAACAACGAAATTAAGAATGGTCCCCGATCATTGCATCATCCCTAGCAATATCAAAATATAAATAAAACAATAAAATTCAATAAATAAAATAGATAGAATACTTAAAATACTAATAAGATATAACAGTAAAACATTCACATACATTCCCACACACATGCTTCAGACCGTGCATAGATTAACACAAGAGTGGCGTGATGGACATTTTTTTGTAGTATTCAGATGTGTTATTGCAGTTGGATAACAGCTGTGTTTGAGTCTATTAGTCCTTGCTCTGATTGCCCTGTACCGTCTGCCTGAGGGCAACAGTTCGAACAGGGAGTGGCCAGGATGTGAGGTGTCTTTTATGATGTTTTGGGCCTTTTTAAAACAGTGGGCGTTGTGTAGAACTTCCAGTGTGGGGAGAGGGCAGCCAGTGATCTTTTGGGCGGTGTTAATGATCCCTTGGAGTGCTTTCCTCTGAGCCCCTGTGCAGCTAGTGTACCAGATGCATATGCAGTAAGTTAGAACACTCTCAATGGTGGCTCTGTAGAAGGACACCAGCAGTCTCTGTGTGATGTTATTCCTCCTGAGAATTCTCAGGAAGTACAGTCTCTGTTGGGCCTTTTTCAGCAGCTCGGAGGTGTTCACACTCCAGGAAAGGTTCTCCTCTATATTGACTCCCAGGAAGCGGAAGCTTGCCACCCTTTCTACACAGTCCCCATTTATGAATAGTGGTTGGATCTCTGCCTTTTTCCTTCTGAAGTCTATTATGAGTTCTTTGGTTTTTGAAGTGTTGAGGAGGAGGTTATTGGCCTTACACCATGACGTCAGCTGCTCCACCTCGTCTCTGTACGTAGACTCGTCTCCCTTGGAAATGAGCCCCACCACTGTGGTGTCATCTGCAAATTTCACAAAGATGTTGCTGTGGTGGCGAGGAGTGCAGTCGTGTGTGTAGAGAGAGTAGAGCAGTGGACTGAGCACACAGCCCTGGGGTGAGCCAGTGCTGAGACTCAGGGCTGAGGATGTGTGATGGCCAACTCTGACTCTCTGTCTACGGCCCGAGAGGAAGCTATTGATCCACATGCAGGTGCTGTATGGAAGCCCCAGGTCTTGTAGCTTGGCCACCAGTTTGTGTGGAAGGATGGTGTTAAAAGCTGAGCAGTAATCCACGAAGAGCATCCGCACATAGCTACCATGCTCTTCCAGGTGAGTTAATGCAGCATGGAGTGCTGTGGCTACAGCGTCTTCCGTGGATCGGTTTGCTTTGTAGGCAAACTGGTGTGGATCCAGGCTGCGGGGCAGGGCTGCTGTGATGTGTCTGCGGACCAGCTTCTCAAAGCATTTCATTACCACTGGGGTGAGTGCCACCGGTCTGTAGTCATTCAGGCCGGTGATGTGGGGCTTCTTAGGCAAGGGGACTATGGTGGAGGACTTCAGGCAGAGTGGGACAGTCGCCTGTGCGAGGGATTTGTTGAAAATCCTGGTGAAGATCCCAGCCAGCTGTCCTGCACAATCCCTCAATATTCGACCTGGCACACCATCAGGACCCGCCGCCTTCCTCGGGTTAACAGCCTGCAGCATGCGCCTCACCTCGTGCTCTTCCAGGGTGAGGGTGGTGCTGCTATGGGTGGCGTGTTGCTGCTGTGGCTCCAATACCTCCGGTACCCTGGTCTCAAAGCGGGCAAAGAAGATATTCAGCTCCTCTGCCAGCTCCAGGTCACCGTCCGCAGCTCCGAGATTGATCTTATAGTTGGTTAGGTGCTGGATGCCTTGCCACACCTGCCGGCTGGTATTACTCTTCAAATGGTCCTCGATCCTCCTCCTATAGTCCCCCTTTGCCTCTCTGATGCCTCTCTTCAGGTTGGATCGGGCTGTGGTGTAGTAATCCCTGTTGCCAGACCTGAACGCAATGTTCCTCTCCTTCAGCAGCTGCCTGACCTCCCGGGTCATCCAGGGCTTTTGGTTGGGATAAGCCCGGATCCGTTTGACTGCTGTAACAGTGTCTATGCAGTGTTTTATATAGCAGAGGACAACGTCTGTGAACATTTCCAAGTCCTGATGTTCAAAGATATCCCAGTTAGTCCTGTCAAAACAGTCCTGCAGCTGCTGAGAGGCACCCTCTGGCCATATGGTAATATTCTTTGTGATGGTAAGAGCAGTTTTCTTGAGGGGGGCATATGCAGGGATTAGAAACAGTGACAAGTGGTCAGACTGACCCAGATGTGGCAAAGGTCTGGCCCTGTAGCCCATTTTGATGTTGGAATAAACTTTGTCCAGTAAAGTCTAACTTTTTGAAGGAGGGAGGCTCAAGTGGAAAAGAGCTTCATTACTCAGCCTGTTGGCGTGTTTAATCCTGAGAGATTTGAAGAATCACACATATCCAGATTGTTGACAGTCTTCATCATCTGGTATCATTTTTCACTGTGTTTGTCATAATATGGACTGTTAAGAGCCCTGGCTTCAGGAAATAGCTCTCCAACACTCTCTTATGACGAGTCAGTGACAGGCAGCTGAGTGGAACCAAGCAAAGAGGAGAAATCAGTCAATGTGACGGTTGCTTCCACAGTTTGCACACTCATTATACAACACCACACCATGTGGAAAATGTATAAAGTATGTATATATATGTGTGTGTGTTTGTGTGTGTTCAAAGTTGCAGACAAATAAATTCACTTGAATCTATTATGATTGTTGTATTTGTATTGTATATTGTCTACCAGGTAGGCAATAAGTGGTTTCACAGGGACTACATGATGTTGTCCATATTATAGTGAACTTGTGCACAATAGTGCTTTGTATGTTTGCTTTTGACTTTAGTAACATGGAGAAAACTTTTTTGTCTGTGCATCTGCATCATTTATCAACCCCATACTGCCAGGAAAACATGGAGGCTATGGAAAACACCTGAATAGAATGTAGTAAAGCATATTAGCACAGAAGAATGCATGGATAGATGAATAAAGGAAAAGGTAGATAAGAACAAAGGTGGACCTTCAGCTGCTGAACATGTCCACGAGCATCTCGGTTTGTGTTCATGCAGCAGGTATCTGTATCCTGTTTCTGGTTCAGCTACTCTCACTGGAGCAGAACGGTTTTTATTCAGCATGTCTCCCCACCTGTCTGATCCTATTAGACCACAACACATCTGCTTAGCTGATCAGGGCTGGAACCCAGCAGAGTGTGAGCTGATGACTGTTGATAATGAAGAAAATGAGGATTAAATCACTTGGTAATAGAAATTAGATGAGTGCATGTGACCGCTCTAATGTAATGGTGGTTCAGACCATTTTTTTTAAACAGGGCAAAGTACAGTAGCTCATATACACATCATCCCATTATGCAAACATCGGGACTCCCTCTGTCTCCTTGACAATTTCAGAATCAGAATACTTTATCAATCACTAAGGAAATTATGTAGTTACAGGTGCTTGAAGACAATAAGGACAGTAACAACCTGAACTAAATTTAAAAAAATTACAATATATTGCAAAGTTACAAATTATAATAAATAGCTCTAATATATACAAATAGCTTAAATATAAATATCAAGAGGAATATGTCTGTGAAGGTTCTCAGTCATCCAGGTCATCGTAGTCAAAGGAGCTTGCAAAGAAAAGCGTCTGGACTTCTTTAAGTTGCTTGAAGACGTTTCACCTCTCATCCGAGAAGCTTCTTCAGTTCTAATGTCAAATGGTGGAGAGTCCCAGATATAAATCTAGTGGGAGTGAACCCCCCCCTCTCCACCATTTGACATTAGAACTGAAGAAGCTTCTCGGATGAGAGGTGAAACGTCTTCAAGCAACTTAAAGAAGTCCAGACGCTTTTCTTTGCAAGCTCCTTTGATCAAGAAGAATACAGATAATAAATATATATGATTGACATTGTACTCTGAACTGTACACATCGTAAAAACATGTAACTAGTGCACTGTGTACTGTACTGTGCATTAGATGGAGGAGTTTTAGCACAGGCAGGTTTGATTTCCTGTGTTGTTCAGTGGTGCCTTTGGGTAACCTGAGTTCCTCACTGAACCTGCTCCTGTGGCTGGAGAGCACGTCATGGAGTGGGTGGGAGGTATTGTGCAGCACGGTCCTTATCTTGGACAACATCTCTGACACAACCTCAAGGGAGTCCACCTCCAGCAAACAAGCACAGACAGACTTCCATGTTCTGTCCTTCAGTTTCCTTCAGTCATGTCACTGCCTGTCTGTCTGCTTCATATCAGAGAGCTTTGAATAAAATAAATAAAACAACAGTGCCTAATGAAAATATTTAGAGATATTTTTGACCATGTGTGAATTTGTGTGTGAATGGGTGGATGACTGAATGTAGTTCAAAGCACTTTGGGGTCGTTAGGGACTAAGTAAAGTGCTATACAAATACAGGCCATTTACCTTTACATCTACAACTAATGTGACAGAAAAAAAAGATTTATCTTGAATTGAATAATGCATTATTTGTTTTGAACTCTTTTAAGTTGTGTTTTTATGAAAGGGCTGAGGAAAGGTTATGGAAATAGGCTGATGGCTGCATTTGTGTTTAAGGAGTCAAAATTTCCCAGCATTCCCAGGCTTCCATTGAAGTTGCAGCTTGAGTAATTGTTCATCTTTATCTCCCTCTGCTCAGTTTTCTTCTGCTTCTTTCTTCTACCACCTGCTCCTTTTGACAGTCTTCCTAACTGAGCAGCTACAGACAGTATGGTAACAAGTGTTAACCACTGTGTTGCTAGTTGTGAAAAGAAATAACATCAACTCATTTGTGCAGCAGGTTCAGCTCAACAGAGCCTGAACACAGACCGAAAGGTAAACGAGTAAATACGGGTGATAAGCAGTTTACTAAGTTGATTTCCTATAAATATAATATTTTGAGGTTATTATATTATCCCTTTATTTTATTATTATTAACAGAAATTCTGTCTTTTATTAGGTGGCAGTTTATGTTCTACTTTATCTTCCCTTTAGTTGTCACAATCACACATTCATTCAGTGATTTCTTTGTTTGTTTGTTCTTTGTTTCATCCTGAAGCCCATGAAAAACACAATTACCATAACATTCCAACTTCCTTTTTCTCTTTGAAGATGTAAAGTAATCCATAATAATAATAATAATAATAATAATAATAATAATAATAATAATAATAAGGGGGCGGTTTTGTATGAATGATAGTGATTTACCACGCTGCCTCATCTGAACTTGTAGACACATCTTTCATTGCTGGGACATTGTTGTTGTTCATGTTGCTTTTCTGTCTAAACCACTGGAGTCTCAGAGTTACAAAAAGGTGTCCTCTGACCTTAGTGTTGGAACACACCAGGGTCAATAATCACAGTGAGACAGAGAGACAGTGCTGACTCTTAATTCCACAAACCACATATTCCTTTCTGTCAGGGTCCTGGGTCTCCTGACCCAGCATGTTTAGTTCTTTGTGATTTTTGTATTATTGTACTTGTGTGAGTTATTCTATGGTTTCTAGTTTCGATCCCTTGCCCTTCATGTTTCTTCGTGTCCCCTCTGTTCTGTGTAAGTCTGTGTCTGCATGTTTGAGTTTCCCTCTGTGTTTTTCGGTCCTTAGAGTCCTCTGCCTTATGGTTTATGTCTCTGTGTTTCTTAGTTGCTGCCTCCACCGTGTCAAGTTCACGTCTCTGTGTCATACTTCCTGTTTTACTTTGAAGGTCCGTGTCTTATTTGAATGCTTCCTGCTTTGCTTGTCTCGTCAGTCCTGATTTCTCCCAGCTGTGCTCTCCTTCTGTGTCTCATTCCCCTCGTTACTTCCCAGTGTATTTAAACCCTGTCTTTCTCTGAGTCAGTGTCGTGTTGTCCCTCAAGCTGTGTGTTTCCTCGCGTCTCTCTGTCAAGTGTAAGTTTATATTTCCCTGTTTAGTTTTGTATCCTTTCCTCTGTCAGCAAATAAAGCTGAGTTTTTTGAGTTCATCCTTCGAGTCTGAGTGCCTGCATCTTGGGTCCTACTCCTGCCTGCTACACAGCGTTTCATGACACTTTCCATCCCATTTTAATGCTTAGAAGTAGCATCATTATAAAGATCATTTTTGTCAATGTGTAGGATTAATGGTTTGAAGAGCAGCATTTTACATAAAATCCCAATTTTCTACCTACACACATTCCTGGCTGAACAGATAAGACATTAATATTTATCCTTCATCAGGTACTCATTCCTCTCTCTTCCCTCCTTTTTGCTGTTGTTATTCTTTATTATCATATTATATCAGTTATATTCTGCATTTGTCCAGATTTCTCATGCCATTCTTTCTCTTTGCTTTTTGCATTTTGGACCGCTGCTGTAACCTGACCTGCTCCATCCTGAATGTTCACGTGGATCTTTGAATGCATGTACGCATGACCAGCTCTCATGTGAATGATACACGTGGGAATAGAACTGTACTTCCAACACTGGTATCAGATGGTCTGTATGCTGCTTTCGTCATCACCATTTACTAACACATCAGCAGCAATCATTACATACCGATTTACTTCTCACTGAGTATTTGGATGTACAGGCTACAACCTGAGTATCATTCAAATTCACAGCTTTTTTTTTACAGAGGCTGGTGTCTCTAGCTGGTGTTCTATGCTCAGAGAGGAGAAAAAAATCCTCTGTCATGGTGCATTACGCAACAAGTGTTTCAAGGATCTATAAAAGAGTGACAGGATGGCTCAGGGGATATCTGGCTGATCCTACAAGTAGCAGTTGTTTCAAAGATAAGCCATGCAGGTATGCAATCATACATGGACAATACCATCAAATTGCAAACAGCCTATTGACGTATAGTTCAAGGCTACTCACCAATATAACAAAATCTGGTTAGCAGTGATAACCTGAAAGGGAGACTTGCTCTGATGTTAGATGTGGAGATGAATTAAAGTCTATAGGGTCTTAGCAGGTGAATCTGCAGGAGAGTGACTCAAGTTTCTACTTTTCTGTTCAGCGAGTTTAGGAAATACATAATCTACTTTAAATTCAAAGGATTCATCACTGATTACCTGTGTGCTGTAATTAGAAATGGACCCAACATAAATGCAAAACTGTTAACTCACTGGTGAGATCGCAGCTGGTGACTATGTGCACATAATGAAACAGCAGCAACAGAGACTAAGTAAAGTGGAACCATAATCTTCTTAATCACTCCTTCTATGTGAACTCTGGATTCTTTTGATTGATTTTGTTTTTTGTAGCTCTAACTGCCTGTCTGTTCTTTCTCTCCTGCTCCTTCCTTTGTAGTATGTCTGGTAGCAATCTCTCCTTTGGGAATAAAGTCCCAGTCCAACACACTGTATCTGAACCACAATGTGATGCTTTGCTCTGCAGTTATTTCTCTGTTGGGCCTTGAAGTCCTTAGGGAAGATCTCAGATTGTTTCATGGCAGCTGAGAGCTGCAGTGTTGCAGCTGAGAGCTCGAGTCTAATAAGAGCAACCACCCATAAATCAGCTGCTGGAATCTGGTGTGGTGGAAAACACTGGGGTGGAGTCACTAGAAAGAGAGAGAGAGACGCACAGGAGCTCTCTATTCAGGACAGAGAGCAACAGCAAAACTGGACTCCAAAAGTCAGCATCAGAGTATAAATACCACAGAGCATCTATAGGTTTACCTACCAATGATTCACTTCTGGACGTCGCACCACAGAATGCTTTGTATTAGCAGCAGCTCTGTGTCTTGTGGCCGAAAATGTTTTTATTTTTGACAAATGATGTGAACTTTTTTTTCATAGATTTGCTTGAGGTTTCAAGCTTTTACATAATGTAATCATAGAAATGGTTATCAATGGTCCCATCATTCCAAAATAGGCACCATCAGAAATGCCTTGGGTGCAGCTTGACTTTGGCATTTTCATACTCAGTCACCCAGTTCTTGTATATATAAAACTAAATAGACAGACTGTTCAGTAAAATTCCAACATCAGCCTCAAAACGAAGACCTAAAACGGCAGTATTGACAGGTTTCTAGAAATTACTTTTCAGCAATGAAACAACAGTCGAATATCCATCCATGCATCTTCTTCCACTTAAGCTTTTTTGTCAATGGAGTATCCATCAAGTCACTGCTGGGAGGGATCTGTCTCTACATCTGTCTTTTCAGTAGGAGGAGATGTGTGATGCAAACTAGAACAGATCCCTTAGTATTTCTTTGGTTAATGTATCTGCCTTTAATTTCCTTTCTTTCAAATTTTTTTAATTTGATTTACTTTTTTGATCTTGCTTTCACTGTCTTCATGTCCTGTTTCGTTTCCTTTATCTACACTCTGAGGTGTGCAGAAAAAGGAAACGAAACAGAAATGATAACCCTGAGAAGTCATCTGTAACTGTATCTTGGACATACCTTTAGTGACACATGGTCCCATATTTCCTCCTCAGAGGGACCCAACAGCTTCTAATCACAGTCACTATAGCCCTAAATTCGTTAGAATTACCTTGAGGATTTTTCACTTTGACATCTAAGGGTTTGCCTGAGGACAAAAACACAGTGGGCTGTGTTTTCCATTGCCATACATTGTGCCAAAGAATTTATCCAAGCACCAATAGCAGGAGGATCTGATTTTTTTCCAGTTTAATGCAATTATACGTTTTGCCTGTAATGTACAATAATCCATAAACTTATTTGATGGGCTTAGTTTAAGATTTTTAGGACAAATGTATGGTAGCAAGATTTCTGAATCTAAAGCAATCTTTGTAGTTAAAATTTGGTTTATTTTGTTCATCACCTCCTGCTAAAATGCGCGGACAATTCTGCATTCCCATATACAGTGGAAAAATGTCCCACGGGCTTCTCCACATTTAAAACATGTGTCTGGAATTCTGTTGTTATATTTGTTCAATTTCACCGGTGTTACGTATGTTTGCATGATCCAGTTGTATTGTAATAGCTTTAGGTTACTATTAATCGATTGTTTTTGTGATTTTAAACAAATTGACTTCCATGTCTCCTTAGAAATATTCATATTTAGGTCATTTCTCCAAGATTCTAACTTAGAAGCTGATGTTTCTGGAGAGGCAGAGACAATCTAGTTATAGAATGTTGAAATGAAGCCTTTATTACAACATTTTTACACCATTAACTAATATATGATATATGAATAAATGAAGCTTCTAATCTGTAAATACTTAAAGAAATGTTTTTTGGGGGATTTGAAATTTTGAGACTAAATCCTCAAATGAAACCATTATTCCATCACAAAAAAGATCACCCACTTTCCTAACACCTTTTTCTGCCCAACCCTGGAACCATGCATCCAAATTTCCTGGTGCAAATAAAGCATTTCACCAAATAGGACTAAACTGAGAGAGATTATTCTTAATATTCATCCTTTCTTTTATTGTAAACCAAACTTCAATCATATTTCGGACTATAGGATTATTTGTTTCTTTCTTTAATTGTTTTGGCTGTGCAGAGTATAAGTACAAGTTTAATGGCATTTTAAGAGAATTTGCTTCCATCCCCACCCAAGAAGGGGTATTTTGGGATGAAAAATAAAACATTATTGTCCTTAGTTGAATAGCCAGATAGTACCAGTAAAAAATGGGGCATTTCAATCCCCCTGTATCGAAGGGAAGAAACAAACAAAGACAAGCGAATGCGGGGACGCTTCTTGTTCCAAATAAACTCTCTGATTAATGATGCTAGTTTGGTAAACAATCCAGATCAAATCAAAGTTAATATCTTCTTCCAGTCCTCAATATGACTCACTAATTTAAAATTTGCACCATCTGCTTCTGCTGGAAACATTAATCTATGGAAACCCTTTAGAATTCTTGTAAGACATAGGCAGCTATTTGCACTCACATTCACACCCATGGTCAATTTAGAGGTCCCAGTTTACCTATCCCCACTAACTGCATGTCTTTGGAAAGTACCCAAAGAGAAGCCACGCAAACCCCACACAGAAGGACCCCAGTCTGATAGTAGAATTGACCGCAGGACGTTTTTGCTGTGAGGCAACACTGCTAACCACCGTTCCACCCCCAGTTTTCAAATCTTATGTGATTGTGTATACCAATAACAACCTGAAATAATTTAACTTTGACAGTTGGGACAAGGTAAAGGCCACGGTCACACCAGATGTGAAATTCATTAAAAACTGTATATTGCCAGTAATTTTCTATGGATTGTGTTGAAACTTAAGAACACACTAGGTCTTAGGGTACTCCCCTAGGCCTTGACTTTATTAGTTAATTAGCAACAGGGTCAACCTTGACCTTGAAAAAAATACCAAGAAATGATATCGAGTAAGATATCATTTAAAAAGGCATTGAGAAAGCTGTGCAACACACTTTTAAAATTTTTTGATACGCCACCATACAACACCACAATGACGCCAAAACAGACTGACATTAGCATGTTGTAATAAAAAATCATAAAACATGAAGGTTTGATTATAGCCATTGCTCTTTGGGGGAAGTTTCACTCTCTGTGCGCTCTTGTTTGCCTAATGGAGGTATAGTTAAAAAAAATCAATTTCAGTTGATGGCAGTCTGTGATCACAGTGTGTTAACAGGTGTGACTTAGACTGAAGATTATCATTTTGAGTCTGATTCACCACCAAAGGCGTGAAGACGTGTGAACCCTGAGGTTGATATCCGCATGCACAGAGCTCTGATATTATGTGGAAGTGACATGAATAATGCATAAAAGGCTAGCATAGTACACTTTTCATCAACTTGGCCAATTATTATTTTTTTATTCCTTTCAGTTTGACCCCAACACAAATCTCTATCAATCTCTAACAATCAACACTCACTTCTCAGACAGCAACCCATATTTTTCATTGTGTTGTTTAAGTCGGATTTTTTTTTTCTCGTATATTTGTTGTTTTTTTTCCCTCTTGCTGCTGGCATGTTATAATGAAAACTGCAAAATACAAACAAGCTGGATGGTGGAAACAGGTGGGGAATGTAAAATAAACCCTCCAAACACAGTCTCCCAGCAGTGTAGGGTCTTACGGCTGAAAGCTAACCAGATGGAAAATAAAAAAAGAAACAAAACTGGGAATCCAAATACACAGAAGTACAAATAAAACAATTAGAGCCACACAGGTGTGATTCTTCTGTTTGATGGCAGAAATCCAAAAACTCTGCCATACTGATATTTTGTGCCTGGTAGATGAACATGTGCTCTTTTTGTAAGTCCTATTGTTTGTCCCACATCATGAATATTACAGCAAACAACTGTAGACATTTATTTACCAGAGCAGTCTATTGAAACAGCTGGCTTTATGTCAATACAATCACATACAGTGGTATGTGTAGTATTTCTCTGTCTGGGTTCATTGGCAGCACTTTCTCCTCTCTTCTCTTTTCTTCTGGAGCCTCATCTAAAGCAGCATGGCGCCTTTGGACCTGGACACTTCTGGATACATAGCGTGTGGATCACTGGTGTTGCTTTCCCCTGAAGCACTGAAGTTAAGAGGAAAATGACAGCTGTAGTGGATATGTAGTTTCCATCTGTCCGTACGATGCTGACTCGAGTTATGAAGATATGTGAAGAGAATTCCCTTCCTGACAGAGCAGAAAGGTGTGCAGTTCTCACGATGAAGCTTCTCACTTTACTGGGACAATAGAGCTCTGTTTGATCAAAATAAAGTTGGTGATGGGTTTCACAGAGCTGAGCTGGCAGCAGTCTGCATACAGTACGCATCCTGTGATACAGAAAACAGCAGCATTGGAGGTTGATAGAACCAAGAGCTTCATTTGAGTCTCCTCAGCACAGCTGTGGAGCATAGCACGGATAAGCAGAAGCGGTTTTCTGTACTTTGTGTCAAACATGTGGACCAAAGAAAGAAAGAGATGGATAGAAAGAACCCAGATATTTATCTACCATTTAATTATCAGCACTCATGATGCTCATGTTTTGCCTTCTCTTTTTAAGAAGTTTCTTTGGCAAACATTTTGATGAGTGTCCAGCTCATACAGAATGTTTTAACCATTATTAGTAGTAGTGCCTTTTAGCCCTGCTAGCACTAATCACTCACTCTGCTTGTGCATAAAAGTATGTTTCTTATCAGTTACAGTAAAGTACAGTGAATATTTTGACCCTTACATACTGTTGATGTTTCATGCCTTTACACAATTCTTAATTAATTTCTATACCACATTTTAAACTACTATTCTGTTCAAAATTTACAAATAACCTGCATCTTACATTAACAACTGGATGATTATTTCTTAAATGAATGTTTTGGAGAGCAGGGAGAGTGTATTTAGAGAGTAACGACAAATATCCTATTAAATCCCTAGACATGAAAATATAACAGCTATAATGATTTAAATATATTTTCTTGAAAGTGAAAATGGCGAAGCAATCTGTAATTGTTAGGATTTATTATATAACCATATGCACCATCTTCACTGTTATGTCATAAATTAATCCACAATCTGTAATTGTCAGTATTAATTTAACATATGATTAATGCTTAGATCAAAAAACATAAAAAATGGTTATTGAAAAGTAGCCTGTGCATTCAAAGCAGTGGCAGGAACGCTTACATGTGTGGGACTCAACTGAAATGGGAGCTCAGATCTCTTTCTAATATAATATTATGACAGTTTCAAGATTTCCCTAAAATCACCATTTTCCTTGGTGTAAGCCACACTGGTGGATCTAAAACCCATCTCATCAGATATGAGTCATGTATGACCTGAACCAGCATTAATGTATAGTATATATAGTTTACTATACAGCCCAAAACATATGTAAGAGTTAATGGAACTGTTTTGGATAGTAGTTGTGCATATACACGGATCAGCTACAATGCCTTTTGGGAAATAGACACGGGACCATTGTATGTGTGTTTCTGGGACTGGATTATTGCCGGCGGAGTGTATGAATATTGATGTTTCCATGACACATTATTGTTCTGGGCCGTTTTGGGATAAAATGATTGCTTCCAATTTTGAGCCTACCTAAAATGCTTGGGGCATTGTGAGGTTGAGCCTTATGAATCTTGCACTCTTTATTGTGTTTTTCCTGAGCAGTGGTGAAAAGTGCTGTAACTTATGGATCTGCTACAGTGTATGCCACGTGTATGATACAGATTCAAGTAAGATCCTCAGACAGGTAACTTCAGGTTTAATCCTGGGTGTTTAGTAATGTAAAGGTACTTATTACTTAGGTACTTATCATCATGGTAACTTGTATTGCAGATGTAACTTGCTCTGGAACAGAGTTAAGTTGAAATAAAAGAGCAAGAGGAATGAAATAATTAACTGCTGAAGAATAAGTTCTCTGGAAAAATTTCATCACCATTCCTGGAAGATTCTTTGGATGTGGTTAGAAAGAGGGTCTAAAGTCTTTGTCTTTCCCTAATTACCATTAAAAAGACAGATGAATCCTTAGAAGCAACATTATCCTCTGATTATATTTTTTGTTGACTACAAGAAATTTTGAAACACCTTTGTTTTATACACCTTGCAATATGATGCTAAAACAGGACACTTTGTTGTTCTCAGGGACTGTATATCAAATTAGCATGTGTACTAAGGCCTGAGTTAGATTTGTGCAATGAATCTTTGTGTAGACCTAATGATGGTACCCCATGTAAGTAGCCATGTAATGAGGCCTTTACTTCAGTTGCTGTAATTTCTGCTTATTAGTGCATCTTTCTGCATTTAGCTTTGTGTTTAAGTCTGAAGAGCATGCAATTGAAAATCATCCTATGTTAGGTTGAGATCAGGTGACTCACTTGTCCAATAAAGAATACCCCATTTCGTTGTGTTTCAAAACTCTTGGGGTTTGCTTTGGGTCATTATCCATTTGCAGTCAGTCACATCATCAGTAAACTCTAGTCCAGTGTTGTTGTCCGTGTACGGAGTCCAAATGTGATAGTTGTGGACATCTTTTCAAAATCAAACTTTGACTCATTTTAGACATTGTTTTTCTGATGCTTCTAAGTGTATAGACTCTGTAGTCTCATGTTTCCAGAGGGTGGGCGGCGTGTTTTCTATACAGAAACAGTTATGTGTGAAGGATTGCAGAATGATCAGCAGACATCTCCAAGATGTCACTCCAAGAAGAAAGAAGCTGCTGGATTTGGAGCAGAAATGTCCCCAGCTTCTCACAGGCAGTTTGCAAAATGTGCACATCGATAAAGACTGTCGAGCAGATAGTCCAGTTCATACATACACACTTCCACAAACGTCTCGTACTTTCCGTCGCAACTTCTCTCAGAGCAGGCTACCAATCACAAACACACTCACTTCCTCTTAGAAACCTTTCCACTATAAAACAGGATACTTGTAAAAATGATCTATATATAATGCAAAGGCTCTTTTAAATTTATGAAACACACTGTTTAGACATCCAAATTGTGGAACTAGTTTGGATGTCACATAGATATCCAGAATTGGTCATGAACTGACGGACTCAAAAAAGACGTAATGTGGATGTCTATTGAATGTTTAGTGTTTAGTGGGTGAATAAACCAGTAGCGTGCATCTACTTAAACCCTCTGTATTTCCAAATGGTCTTTATTGTAGATCAAGACCTTCTGTGGTTGGGACTTGATTAGATATTGTGGAGTTGTTTTATTCATAAGCATGGAAATATTTCTGTCATCATTTGCTTTAGCTGTTTTCTGTGGTCTTTCAGGTCTTTAGGTGCTGCTGAGCTGGCCTGTGCATCATTCTTTTAAAGAATGTAGCAGAATACTGATTTGGCTATTCCTAAAGTTTCGCTCTGATAGGTTAATTAATTAATTAAGTCTTCTTCACTTGCAGTGACATTGCTTCCTCATTGGGTATCATATTGAAAGTTACAGGAAAAGCCCTTCTAATCAATACCAGCTCTACTTCATTTGTCAAGAAATAACTAAACAAAGGCCTCACCTGAACACAAAACCATACATTCACATTCACTATTAACATTCACCATATCACAAAAATTCTATGTCTACCAGTAACATGAAGTACACATGATGGATGGACACAAACAACAGATTGGCAGTCTGTCTTCAATTTGTCTTCTATTCCAAAAATCTAGCCCTTGAAGTGTTGCAGCAACATGTAGAGGTATGACCAAGCCTGTGTCGTCACACAGCCTTGGGGAGGATTTTATGAAAGCCAAATTTGTCATTGCTTTGTTCTATATTTTGTCCATATCTCTTCATTTTATGATGTATGTTGTTTCCCCATTCTGATCTTCTGATATGCTTCATTGGCATGTTTTGCTAATTTACACAACCATAAAGGACTTGTTACTACACAACATGAAGGACTTCTTTGTAATCTAAATGTAAATGTAAAATGCAAGTTGCCTGAAGCAGGAGCCTGCTTCTGCGGGGGGTTTCTTCCCGTTGAAAGAAAAGTTTCGACCCCCTGTTGCCAAGTGATTTCTTAATTGGATTCATGTTATTTTCCTGTGTACTTTAAGATCTTTGGCTTATTTTCTAAATCTCAATTCATTTATTTTAATCTTTCATCTTGTGTTAACCCTTTAGAGCCGGTCGGAGCGGGCACGCTCTGTTTTGCGTAACTATTTTTAAATCCCGGTAGCTCTGCAACCACGTAAGCTAGCGCAATAATTTTTTTTGCATATGAAACCGGAGTTGTACTTACATCTTATGCCATCAGCTTGTCCTCGGTCACGGTTTCCTTCCACATAAAGCTTTGCAAAAACTGCATAAAAAGCACTTGCAGCAACAAAAACATAATATTCCAGAAACACGCTTTGCCGATCCGATCAGCTGTTCATAACACTTCCTACGTTGGAATAGACGTCAGCGCGAACTTTTGCATGTCCGCCATTACCTGCCCGAAACCGGAAGTGACGTCATTTTCGCGGAAATGTAGTTCTTTTTACCATCAGGGCCTCAGGGCCTATACTGGTCTTTTTAAAAGTTATCTTTGACTTTATGACTTTCTGTGTCTTTTCTGGGATGCTTAGGACTCATATTGCACTGCTGGAAATAGTTTATTTTGATGCATATGCTGCTTTTTTTACAAATTTGCAGTACAATATTTATTTTCGTTTTTCCTGCAGTATATAAAAATTGGTATATTTCAAAAATAAAACTATGAAGACACTCAAAATAAATTTCCTGTGGTAGGAAACTGTTTTGTGCAACTATTTTGTATTAACAGTTTTGAGGGATAAGCCTCTTAAATTTCTCTAACTAGAAATATATGTTAAAAAAGCAAAAACGATTTTCAATTCTTTTGCAGTTTATTGCACTTTTTTGCAATTTATGTAATTACTATGCACTTAACCCTTGTATGGTGTTCGGGTCTGTGAGACCCGTTTTCAGTTTTTCTCAAAAGAAAAATTAAACAATTAATTATTTTTTCAAACTGAAATTCATTGGCTTTGGCTTATTTTCTGTGAAGAACATAAATCCGAACTAATTTTCAATGACCTCATACTGTACCTCCCCCCACGCATTTACATTACATACAAGGTGTTCGGGTCCACTGGACCCAGGCCTAATAAAAGTGTTGAAAGTGCAGGTCCTGTGTTCCCACACTCTGTCTTCCTCCTTTCTGGTGCTGCTGATAGTGTTTTCTTCCCCTCCTGCTCCCGCACAAAGTTGCAACATTGTTGAAAATTCAACTATCAACACCGTCTGCTCTTACATTCCCACACATTTTACCCTCTTTCTTGAGGGATCCAAATTTTATTTTCTCATACCCTGTCCCACCTGCAAATTAGGGGCATAATACTATAAATAAGACTTTGCCAGTGTGGTTCTTTATCACAACTGATCAAGATGGCAAAAGATTATCTGCTGCGAGGGCCATCCAATTGATTTTGGAAGAGAGAAGGGCTTCGGATGATGATGTTGACAAAGAGGTTTCAGAATATTTCACATTTCTGAAAATTCAGAGTCTGACAGTGACTTTGAAGAAGAGGATGAGGTTGAGCACCATTTAGTAACAAAACGAAGATGAGTACCCCATCTGCAGCCAGCTCCAGGACCAGAACAAGCCCACCAGACAGCAAGTGAAGGAATATGGATGTCAATAACTGGTGAAATTGAATGGTCTTCTTGCCCAAGAAATGAGCCACCCTGCAGAGCTGTTACTGTGATAAGGCAGGGCCAACACGGCTGACAGTTACTCATGTGCAGGACATCAAGTCTTCATTTGAGCTTTTCATCCCAGATTCCATCCAGAAAATTATTCTGGATTGCAGTAATCTAGAAGGAAGGTGTGTTTTTGGAAAGAAGGAAGGAGATGGACCAAATTCATCTAAGAACCCCAAAGGCCTACTTTGGGGTTTTTATCCTTGCAGGAGTTTTCAGGTCCAAAGGGGAATCCACAGAATCCCTGTGGGATGCAGAAACTGGCAAGAACCTTTCCATGCATCAATGTCTCTGGAAAACTTCCACAAAATTTCCAGGATTATCCGTTTTGATAACCGAGACAACAGACCAGCTCGACGGCAGAGAGACAAGCTAGCTGCCATCAGGACAGTGTGGGATAAGTGTGTGCACCACCTCCCCCTGTCTTACAACCCTGGGCCTAATGTCACCATTGATGAGCAGCTGATCCCATTTAGTTGTGAAACATGTTGCTTCACGTGTAAATGTGTTGTGTCTTTCCATTCACTCCACTTAATTATAACTGATTTATTTTTTTATAACATTTTATAAAAAAAAACAAAAAACGAGAAGCACATTAATTCATAAATGTGATCTAACAAAGGTAAAGGGAAAAAATTAACCATGTTTGCTGTTCATATGGTTTGTAATTGGGATGAACTAAACATCTGTTGAGTAATTTAACATAAAATTGTTTGATAGTGTTAATTTGGAAAGCCAAAACTCTAGCGGGTCCACCAGACCCATGAACACTGGCTGAGTAACAAAAATATGAACACCACACAAGGGTTAATGAATACATATGATTAAAATCTGGGCTATAATTGTTGTATTGATGTATTGCAACTTGAAATGCTCCCAAAAAAGGGTTAGGGTTAGGCCATGTAAATGGCCTGGCCTGTATTTATATAGCGCTTTTCTAGTCCCTAAGGACCCCAAAGCGCTTTACATATCCAGTCATCCACCCATTCACGCACACATTCACACACTGGTGATGGTAAGCTACATTGTAGCCACAGCCACCCTGGGGCGCACTGACAGAGGCGAGGCTGCCGGACACTGGCGCCACCGGGCCCTCTGACCACCACCAGTAGGCAACGGGTGAAGTGTCTTGCCCAAGGACACAACGACCAAGACTGTCCAAGCCGGGGCTCAAACCGGCAACCTTCCGATTACAAGGCGAACGCCCAACTCTTGAGCTACGATCGCCCCTGTATGTAATAATTTATATGTAAAAATATAATATAAGCTCTGGCGGACTTGGTTCTATGGTAGGTCTTAAAGGGTTAATTATTTTTCTACATATTATTATTATTGAGGAGTGTTTAAAAAACAGGTTTAATGGCTGTGGTTACTGCCAGGGGCTGATATATTAATGTAATGATTAATGTGTGGTTGTTATGGTTTTACTATCACAATAGAATTTAATTGGCACCCCATACCTGCCAAGATTTAGGTTTAAAAATCCCACTGGGCAGGTAAGTAAGTAAGCGGTGGAGTAGTAAGAAGGGGGTTCGGCTGTGCTGTTATAAAAGGTTGATGGGATATTGTTGTTTGTGAATGTGATAACTCAAGAATGGGGTGATACAGGATTTTCAAATTGATATCATTGGTCCAGCTACTAAAGATCTCAGAGGAGTTTGAATGCTGGTCAACTTTTCTGAAAAATGACCGACAATTTTCAAATTTGTACCATAGGGGGATATACTAGGAGGCTGAGGCATAGAGATCTTTGGTGGCCGCCTGTATTTTTGAATATTTTCCCACCTAAAAACAGCCCTAAAATAAAGTTATGTAGAAACAGTGCCTTGAGGCATCTGCTGCCGTGATTTTGAACTATATAAATAAAACTGAATTGAATTAACAGGAGAACAGTGAAGGATATTTAGTGGCAAAACCCTGTAATCTATAATTAATGAGACGTATGCCAACCTCACAGTTAGATTTTTAATGGTGACCCTCTTCACCTGGTGAAGGTTATGTTTAGAGTTTTAGTTTAAAATCGCCAGTAAACATCACAGTATCAATGACTGTTAACAGCAGTATTCTGAAGTGTGACATAGATTCCATAATAGAGGAATATGTTTGTTTTTTTACATGCAACATGCTGTGCTGTGCAGTACTTACACCAATGAAGAAGCACTGCATGAAGTTACAGCTGTTTACACTGTTTAAATCACTGTTTATGTTCAGGATGGAATTTGTAAATGTGTAAATATGTTTTCATATAACTCTATCCTGCATCTGTTTTACACTGCTGGAAATGTTGCAAATACAACAAAGAAAAGCCATTTGATTAGTCTACAGGGAGTGCAGAATTATTAGGCAAATGAGTATTTTGTCCACATCATCCTCTTCATGCATGTTGTCTTACTCCAAGCTGTATAGGCTCGAAAGCCTACTACCAATTAAGCATATTAGGTGATGTGCATCTCTGTAATGAGAAGGGGTGTGGTCTAATGACATCAACACCCTATATCAGGTGTGCATAATTATTAGGCAACTTCCTTTCCTTTAGCAAAATGGGTCAAAAGAAGGACTTGACAGGCTCAGAAAAGTAAAAAATAGTGAGATATCTTGCAGAGGGATGCAGCAGTCTCAAAATTGCAAAGCTTCTGAAGCGTGATCATCGAACAATCAAGCGTTTCATTCAAAATAGTCAACAGGGTCACAAGAAGCGTGTGGAAAAACCAAGGCGCAAAATAACTGCCCATGAACTGAGAGTGCCCAAAAGCACAAGGTGTGCAATACTCAGAGACATGGCCAAGGTAAGAAAGGCTGAAAGACGACCACCACTGAACAAGACACACAAGCTGAAACGTCAAGACTGGGCCAAGAAATATCTCAAGACTGATTTTTCTAAGGTTTTATGGACTGATGAAATGAGAGTGAGTCTTGATGGGCCAGATGGATGGGCCCGTGGCTGGATTGGTAAAGGGCAGAGAGCTCCAGTCCGACTCAGACGCCAGCAAGGTGTAGGTGGAGTACTGGTTTGGGCTGGTATCATTAAAGATGAGCTTGTGGGACCTTTTCGGGTTGAGGATGGAGTCAAGCTCAACTCCCAGTCCTACTGCCAGTTTCTGGAAGACACCTTCTTCAAGCAGTGGTACAGGAAGAAGTCTGCATCCTTCAAGAAAAACATGATTTTCATGCAGGACAATGCTCCATCACACGCGTCCAAGTACTCCACAGCGTGGCTGGCAAGAAAGGGTATAAAAGAAGAAAAACTAATGACATGGCCTCCTTGTTCACCTGATCTGAACCCCATTGAGAACCTGTGGTCCATCATCAAATGTGAGATTTACAAGGAGGGAAAACAGTACACCTCTCTGAACAGTGTCTGGGAGGCTGTGGTTGCTGCTGCACGCAATGTTGATGGTGAACAGATCAAAACACTGACAGAATCCATGGATGGCAGGCTCTTGAGTGTCCTTGCAAAGAAAGGTGGCTATATTGGTCGCTTATTTGTTTTTGTTTTGTTTTTGAATGTCAGAAATGTATATTTGTGAATGTGGAGATGTTCTATTGGTTTCACTGGTAAAAATAAATAATTGAAATGGGTATATATTTGTTTTTTGTTAAGTTGCCTAATAATTATGCACAGTAATAGTCACCTGCACACACAGATATCCCCCTAAAATAGCTAAAACTAAAAACAAACTAAAAACTACTTCCAAAAACATTCAGCTTTGATATTAATGAGTTTTTTGGGTTCATTGAGAACATGGTTGTTGTTCAATAATAAAATTATTCCTCAAAAATACAACTTGCCTAATAATTCTGCACTCCCTGTATTTGTAGGGTATTTATCACTAGGAATATTCAATCAGTCTTTAATTACACTTTGAAAGTTTTTTCACATCTCACATGCCATTAGGCTTTAGGACTGAGACATCCCTGAATGTAATGGATATGTTATAAATTTTAAATTGATGATTTCTGGGGACCAATGTTGAGCTGCTATTTTATAAAAAAAAAAAAGGAGATCGTGATCGTTATTCAAAATCTCAGGAGAAAAAAGCAATACAAAAGGATGCCAGATGGCCTTGAAATATTGGCAGAAACCTGAGAAAAACAGGAGTGTTGGCACATCTGACACACAGGCGTGACAACCGTATAATTGCTGATATATGCAGTCAGTCATTTGGTGTGCTAATGAAGTAGTTGCTGTTTTCTGGATTGAGCTAGATTTTAGCCTTTGTGACTTTCAATAAACACTAAATGGCAGTTGTTACCAAGGTTTTATTTCGCCTTGTACTACATTGAGGGGGATGAGAAAGTGTAAATGTCCAGATATCATGAGACGTGTGGATTAAAGAGGGACAGATCTTTTGAAATAGTTTGCCACATTTGTATTTTTCACGTTTATTTCATGTATTTTCAAATCCTACTGTATATGGTATTAGGAAATTATAAATTAAATTATAATTTATTTAATAATAATGTATACTTTATTGATCCCCGTGTGGAAATTACTCTCTGCATTTAACCCGTTCACTCAGTGAAGCAGTGAGCAGCCACTAATCAGGCGCCCAGGAGCAGTGTGTAGGAACGGTACGTTGCTCAGGGATACCTCAGACTAGCTGTTCAATGGATTCAAACCCCTGACCTTCCGATCATGGGGGAACCACACTACTGAGCTATTCCTGCCCCAACTAAGGTAACTTGTATTATATCCCTGTATTTAGCTGGGTGAAGTAACACATGAGACTTCCAGCCAGACTCCTCTGACAGCTCAAACACCTCACTGTATTTTTAGCTGATGCTGTCTCATTTATTCATTTATATAAACAGTGAATTCAAACACGGCTATAAATGGACAACGGCTCACAAATGTGTATTTTATGTACAAGTGCAAATTTCTAGAGCACTTTAAAAGTGTTAAGAAAATGGAGTTCATTTTTCAAACGTGACTGATACATTTAGTAGATTCCCAGAGAGTAGAGCTTCATCAGTCAAACACAGCTTGTGTAGCATTAGTAAATGATCCATCCTGATTATGATTTATTTATTTTCTTCCCACATGGTGCACATTAATTTATGTCAGATAATTTAACACCTTAGTGAAGAACAAATCAGTCAGACTTGAATGATGGTAAATGGCCTGTATTTATACAGCGCTTTACTAGTCCCTAAGGACCCCAAAGCGCTTTACATATCCAGTCATCCACCCATTCACACACTGGTGATGGCAGCTACATTGTAGCCACAGCCACCCTGGGGCGCACTGACAGAGGCGAGGCTGCCGGACGCTGGCGCCACCGGGCCCTCTGACCACCACCAGTAGGCAACAGGTGAAGTGTCTTGCCCAAGGACACAACGATCAACAGAGAGACATTAATTAGACTTTATTTAAATGGAAGCTAGCATTAAGGTAGACTTGACTGAGTGTCTATTTCCATTTCTCAGTTTTACTCCTACCTAAATAATGTTTTTGTGGTGGCTTGTTTCTCAGACTAAAACACTACAGCACAGCCTTTGTTAAGAATGTCACAGTCATCAGAGTTTATCTAATGTGCTCAGAAAATTGTCATCGCAACATTAGACCAATGTCAACAGCGGTCAAAGCATCTATTTGCTATGATGCATCATTGCCAACTCCAGTAATGGACTTACTGAACAACATATGGATATATCAACTGAATGACAGACATCCTTCTATTGGTTCAAACTATCATGGTTATTAATTAATTATAGTTATTTCACTTTTTATATAAATATATATTTTGGGTTTTTCTTCGCTAAAGTCACTTGGTCTTGCCTGCTGTGATGGCTGGTTGTCATTGTATTCTCACTTTTACAGGGTTGGGTACCTGATTGCATTATTTATTTATTTATGTATTTAATTATTTGTTTTTGGGTTTTTTTGTTTGTTTTACCTTTTTTTGAGATATTAACAGATAAACAATCTTAAAGTTAATAGGTTAAGCAAGGGCCATGATCTTGGCTCGGGTGTTAACGTTAGGCACATAGTATACTCAAGATCCACCCCCAATACATCTTGATTACTCTTAGGTTGCAAACTATTCATGCAATGATTCCTGTATTCATTCATTTGATTAATATCAAGTAATTCAATCAGTCCTTTTATTCCATCTAAACAAGTTTAGCTATGGTGAAATGGAGTCCATAGCAAGAACTAGCTTTTTGCATCAAAATCTTTTTTTCACTACAGTCGACAACTGAGAGAAGCTCTTTAATGGGAATACTTGTCTGCTAACAAAATGAGGAGTGAATGATGTGACTTATGTAACGCAGTCTGACATTTCTATTGCATCCATAACTCAGGCCCTCCAAGCTATCAAAGATTAATGAGTACATTAACTCCATTTGTTTTGACACTATTCCTAATTTCACTGAAGCAAGATAGTCTTATTTTCCCCACACAAAATGCTCCCCCAGTAAAAAAAAAGACAAAAAGTGAATCAAATTAATACATAATAGCACATGGGAATGGCAATCTAAGAACAACTTGCCATTTGAATGGCCTGGGGACAAATTAATTATGCTTCAGTTGAAAGTGACCTAAGTAACATCTTCAGAAACTGTGTGAGTTTTTTTTTTTTTACAAAAGTGAAAACAGATATAAGATCCCTTGAAAAATTATATAAATGAAACTTGTATGTTTTGGATACTTCCTAAAACAATATATGAAAGCAATGAGAAAGTGGCTACTTTCATGAGTAAATCATATAAGCCTTATATGATTCACTATATGAAGCAAGCCAAATCTGATGCAAGTCTTTTATAAGTTTTTCCTATTTCTTTTCCATATGGGTCCTCTTGTTTCTATGAGACAAACTCTGAATGTTTTTATACCACACTGCAAAATCTCCAGTGTTAAATTGTCTATATGTGTCCACTCTTTTGAGGGTTAAATTAATACTTTTGACAGTGTTATATTTCTAACAGTAACCTAGTCAGTGTTAAAGATTAACGATGACTAACACTGAGCAATGCTGATTTTCTATCACTGGAAAATAACTAAAAATGCTAGTAATATTTCAGTGTTAGAAAAACAACACTGCTAATGTTAGTCATTGTTAATCTTTAACACTGACTAGGTTACTGTTAGAAATATAACACTGTCAAAAGTATTAATTTAACCCTCAAAAGTGTGCATTTAACACTCAAAAGAGTGGACACATATAGACACTTTCTAGTGTCAATTTAATACTGGAGATTTTTATGTATAGTACTCTGCCCCACACTCCCTGATCTTGTTTTCCGATTTAATGTGTTGTTGAGATAACTGGTTAAGTGAGCAGCTCTGTCACTTGGTTAATGGAAATGCAAAAAGGGATTAGCTTTCTCCAGGCAGCTGGAGCTAAGAGACAACTGCAGGGAGAGTCTAAATTATACTTCTCACTTTGGTCATTCATATAAAAGTCAGTCATCATTCCAATTTCCTTTTATGTTCTCATGTCTATGGGTATAATATCAGTACACATATAAATCATTCAAATAACCCTGAACCCTGACAGATATATATACACATATACGTATACATACATGCATGTTGCAACATGGCAACTACCTCAACGCTACCCGAAACTGAACCTCCCCCACCCTCATTCAGATCTGGCATTTGGAACTATCTTGGTTTTCATGTGAAGCATGACCCTGATGGTAAGTGCATCATGGACAAAAGTAAAATGGTATGTCAGATGTGCCACGCAATGCTCAATTTGTGGGAACTAGTGCGTTAGCGCAGTTGGCTTGTTAACGTGTTGACGCCGTCCAGCCCCATGCACGGGGCGATCCGCGGTAACTTGTTAACGGAGATTTGCCGTTATGGCGTTAATGTCATTTTAATGAGATTAACGCTAACAGCACTAGTGGGAACACAACGAATATGACTGCACATTTATGTCGACAGCATCCTAGTGCAAAGACAAGTGGAAGCAGACAGAAACAACAAGCACGCATGCTACAAACTTTACCCGAGTCATTTAGACAGCGTTAACACATGATTCTCCTTATGGGGACCTGATATGTATAATATGCTGCTGAGAATATAGCCCAGAAGAAGCGTATAGTATAGCTTTTATTTTGGAAAGTGACATTTCTCTGTGATAAACTGTCTTTTCCAAAGATGAGTGATTTCTCCATCAGATAGATTTATCTTTTTTATTATTTTGTTGTTTCAGCAACATTAAATTTAAAAACTGTACTTTTGAGTTAGAATATATATTTATAATTTTAATAAATGATAAATTAAAAAGGCATGAACATTTTTTTGTATGTGTGTGTGTATATATATATATGTGTGTGTGTGTGTGTGTGTATATGTATATAAATCTATAAATAAATCTATCCAGAAATCCTATCAGTGGCTGGACAAAGCTGGACTGAAAGACAGCACAGAGGCACTAATCATGGCAGCACAAGAACAAGCTCTGAGCACAAGATCCATAGAGGCACCTGGGGTCTATCACACCAGGCAAGACCCCAGGTGCAGGCTGTGTAAAGATGCCCCAGAGACAATCCAGCACATAACAGCAGGGTGCAAGATGCTAGCAGGCAAGGCATACATAGAACGCCATAACCAAGTGGCCGGCATAGTGTACAGGAACATCTGTGCCGAGTATAACCTGGAAGTCCCGAGGTCAAAATGGGAGATGCCCCCAAGGGTGGTGGAGAATGACCGAGCTAAGATCCTGTGGGACTTCCAGATACAGACGGACAAAATGGTGGCGGCTAACCAACCGGACATAGTGGTGGTAGACAAACAGAAGAAGACGGCCGTAGTGATCGATGTAGCGGTTCCGAATGACAACAATATCAGGAAGAAGGAACACGAGAAGCTGGTGAAGTACCAAGGGCTCAGAGAAGAGCTCGAGAGGATGTGGAGGGTGAAGGTAACGGTGGTCCCCGTGGTGCGGTGACTCCCAAGCTAGGCGAGTGGCTCCAGCAGATCCCGGGAATAACATCGGAGATCTCTGTCCAGAAGAGCGCAGTCCTGGGAACAGCTAAGATACTGCGCAGGACCTTCAAGCTCCCAGGCCTCTGGTAGAGGACCCGAGCTTGAAGGATAAACTGCCTGCAGGGGCGTGCTGGGTGTTTTTTTTGTTTTTTTAATATATATGTGTGTATATATATATATATGTATATATATGTGTGTGTGTATATATATATATATATATATATATATATGTGTGTGTGTATATATATATATATATATATATGTGTGTGTGTGTGTGTGTATATATATATATATATGTGTGTGTGTGTGTGTATATATATATATATATATATATATATATATATATATATTGTTGTGTCAGTGTTGTGATAACACTGAGACACTGCAGCAGTCTTCGTCTCTGTAATTATGCAGCCTATTCTAGCTGTGGAAAAAACACATTGGAGAATTTGTGGTGAAAATGTGATTCGTGACAAGTGGCTGGAAATAAACCTTCAGAGAAGACCTGAGAGCCATTATGGGAGCAAATCTTTATTTATTCACAGGAAAGTGTGTCCTAATGCTTATTTGGATTAATGTCCCTGAACCCTAATGTCACTCCCATTACCCTGCTGTATATAATTATTTTCAAATTAAGACACAGAGCAGCATAAAAATGCACAATAGTTTAGAGGCAGTTTTTTCCCCTTTTATCTGCTTCTGTGATGCCAAAACGACCTGCTGCAATTTTATTCTGAACATTAAAAATTCTGTCGAATCATTAAGCGAAGAACTGAAGAAGGTACCTCCACCCTTACTTATCTTTGGCTGTCTGATACTGACCTAGGACACAGTACCCTGGCCCTGGCCCACTAAAGCCATTAGCTTCTAGCCAGCTGATTCAATGTGGCCATTGTTTCCCAGAGGAGATGAGTCAAGTACAGCATCACCTGATCGGAGCTGGCAGCTCCCTAATGGAGAGAGCTCAAGAGAGAGAGACCATAGGAGATTGCAGTTCACATTTACACTAAAGTGTCTGAGAGGAGGAGATGAAACAGCTTAATGTGAAATATATACACATGGAGAGACATACCAGTTCTTTCTGACTCATGGACTGCTTCCAGCAGCCTGAGGGCTTCACATATTGTTGTTTTAGCAATAAGGAGTGAAAATGTTTAAACACAAAGACTTCTTTATAAAAGCAGAATTCATATCTGCTTTAAGTATAAAACCCATGCATGTCATACAATAAAAAATGTGTTTGTTTTTGTGTGTTGCTGGATCGTATTTGTCTAATGTCTGACTGCAATGCGTTTCTCACACCAAAACAGTTGTAAAGACACACTAGGCACACATGTTCAACTGTCCACAGATTTTATCATCAGATTTTTTTGTTTTCATTCTATGCATCATGCTGGCAGTGTCAGGAAAGACTCTGCGAGTGGATATGACCTACAAAGGGGTTAAGAGAGACACAACAGGCAGGACGCCAGAGGAGAGCAACATAACACAATCCACAGCCAAGGTTAAGCACCTATACAAACACGCATACACAGGCAGGCACACACTCTGCCAAAGGTTGCCAAAGGTTGCCAAAGTAAAATAAAAAAAGGATACTGATCCACTCTTTGTTGTCACGCACATTAGACATGTTTTCTCCAAGTCCCTGGCTGACAGCAGCATCTACACACAGTTCAGATTCGGTGCAGATGAGACACTTTTTTTGTTTGTTTTTCTTTTGTTTCACTGTTCTCTCTTGTTGATGTAAATGGAGGCTAACACTAAAACGCATACAACTTCAAACAAAAGGTTTGGAGAATGCGGTTCTGAGGGAGCCTGTTTTACATCATTAATGATGCTGGACTCTTTTTTTCTCTTTTTTTTCTGCTGAACTTATTTAGTTTGAAGGATTCATTTA
The DNA here is from genome assembly GCF_963969265.1 of Rhamphochromis sp. 'chilingali'. Classification (NCBI taxonomy): domain Eukaryota; kingdom Metazoa; phylum Chordata; class Actinopteri; order Cichliformes; family Cichlidae; genus Rhamphochromis; species Rhamphochromis sp. 'chilingali'. Next base: position 30,078,854 of record NC_137935.1, read on the forward strand.
ACATACACAAGCTTGGAATGTATCATCTGACTAGTTTAGAAACAAGTACCTTTTTTCTGGTCAAACACCAGCCAAATATATGACGACAGATAGATGTTACTAGCACAGTTCTTCAGAAATGACAGTAACCTAGTGTTGTGTTTTTGCCTGCGGTTCATAGCCATCTTCTGAGTTTTTTCCCCTCTCTTTCAACATCTCAATCGAGGTGTTACCAGTTTTTTTTTTTATTTACTGTAAATATGGCTGTTGTTTTGCTCCATCAGGGAGCTATTTCTGTGTAATCAATACCAATGACTGATACTCTGTCTCTACTGCAGATTGAAGTAGAGAATGAAAACCCACGAGGGTGGGCTGTAAAAAAGGAAACTGAACTATGGCTGTAAGGCAGTGGACCATGTAATAAAGAAAAGTCAGCTAGATGCACTTAAAGTTATTTATTTCTTTAATCATTATTTTAATATTGTTAACATTTGATAATTCTATACGTCGTCCGAACTTGGTCTACAATTTGGACGTCCAACCATGACCCGATTTGGACATCCATATGATGTTCAGTATTTTAATTATTTACATAATTAATAAATGTAATATTTTCTATTGACAAATATCAACATTGTTGCTACCAACATGATAGATATGACTATGGGTTATTTATAAAGAACACGATGAGCCTATTGATTTATTCAATACATGTGGGGTTTGGGTTTTTCTGTTGTTATTTTACATTTTCCTGTTTTTCTTTAACTGGTTTATTTATTTTAGATAATCAACTTATTTGTTTGTAAAAAAAAAAAGGTAAAGCTGTCATTGATTAAAATAATAATAAAAACATTGAAATCCATGTTAAAATGTACATGTTGAAAAAAGACGTTGCCTGGCGTTTCAGCGATATATAGATATTCCTCCGCAGACCATAACTGACCCACCAGCAAATCAGTAATGCTGAAAAATTTTACAGTTCTCTACGGCTTCTCCAGACCCTTTTATGCCTGTCACATGTGCTCAGGGTGAACCAGCTCTCTTCTTTGAAAAGCACAGGGCATCACTGGTTAACTTGCCAACTCTCGTATTCATTAGAAAAAATATAATGTTAATGTTTCATGTGATAATCCTGGATGACTGAACTGGTATTGATAATGACTAATAATATTCTGCTGTCATAATAATAATAATAATTTTGTGCTTAACATAATAACATTTGTATGAATGTCATAGTGACTGAGGCCTGTTATTTGAAAAGCTGTTGACGTTACAGCAATACCACACTGTCTGACATTTGTGGTGCTTACGTGAATTACACGCTGCTTACAAGGTTGTAAGTGTCTGGTGAGGGTGCTTCTTTTTCTTTTTAATAATAAGCAACAGAAGCAAATTTTAATGGTCACATCTTTCAAAAAACACTCAAGCTGAATCACTGGAGCAGGTTGAACTTTAGGGAGACTTGCATACAGTTAATGAGAGCTACTGACTCTACAATACTGTTCTCTTGCTTTGTTACATAACGGTGTGTCTGTAAAAGTAGCTTGGTGGTGGGATAAAGTAAGAGAATCTGACCCCGGTCTTCTCTCAGGCCCAGTGGATCCCTTTCATCTTGTCTTTTTAATACTGTTGTCTGTTTTCTTTCATCTACTACATGAAAGCTTTCAGCTAACAGAGTGACTTACTCCTTTTTTATTTGGACTGTGGAAGCTGGCATACCTGAAGAAAACCCACGCAAAAATGGGGAGAACATGCAACCTCCACACAGATAAGCCCATGGCCAGATGGTGGAGTTGAATTTTCAGGACCTTCTTGCTGTGAGGCAACACCACCATGCTGCTCTTCAGATCAGAAATAATACTCGGTTGTTTTTGTTACTCTTTGGTCATCCCTTTCCTCTCAGGAATGGATGGTATTGCATGATAAATTTCCTCTGCTCTGCCATCTTTTAGTGACTATTTCATGTTTGGTTGTCTGAGACATGACTGGGTAAATGGATCTATACTGTCTGCTTATTTCTGATGGAGACTTTTGTGACTCTTCTTGTGATGTTGGTCTTTCTTCCTGTCACCCCTTTTATACTCCTTCTTGAGAACCATGAGAATGGATGCACATGACTTTATAAACAGATGCAAGCCGAAAATGCAGTTAGACAGCGTCAAGTCCAAGAGATATAGAAAGAAGCTGAGCTCAGACAGTGTTACGTTATAGTCTGAATCAGCTGAACTCATGTGATTGCTGCTGGATGTATAGTGTTGTAAAATGACAGCAGTATTATTACTCTGAAAGTAAATAATACAATGTTTATCATCTCAACTCACTATTCTATTTGTTCCATCCTCTCCTGACGGAAAGCCTTTTCAGTTTTGCTCGATTGAATGTGAAATCACATCAAAATTTGTAAGAAAATAAAACTATACAAGTGCCATCTACAAAACAAATGTGGTTACAAAACTAGAAATGCCCAAATGCATTTACACATTGAAAAAAAGGTGCATTAATACCAGTGGTGATTGACTTATTGAACATGCACACTGTGAGTAATCGGTTTAGAGAGGAAACAGCTCTGATGGTCTGTTAACAGATTGAATTTGCTTATGTTAGATTGTAAGTAATGAGAGACTGCCTAACACAGAGATGCAGAATGCCAGGAAGGGTTGGAGCAACAGATATTGCTTACTATGTGTCCCATATGGTACATTATTTGAGTGATGTGTACTTTGACCTAAAATGTTCATTGAGCCAACAGATACTACTTTTGAAATCTTAATTGACAATGAGATTATGAATACACAGAGGCCTGGTTTTTTGGCCTTTTTCTGCCTTTATGGAAGACTGACAGGAAAGCAGAGGGAGAGAGAGGGGAAGATGCAACAAAGGGCAGCGGATGGGACTTGAATTCGGGCATATGGCCGCCTGCTTATCCCACTGAGCTTAACTGGTGCCCTACTGAGGCCTGTTTGAGGTTCTTCATTCTCTTTCTGATGTGAGCACTACCCCACTATTTTATTCACCAGTTAATTTTTTATGTTTTATTTATGCACACGCCCTAATTTGATAACAAGCTATAAAACTGCCAAATGACATTAAATGAAATGTGGGATTAGTAGAATAAGGAGCAAGAATGGTTGTCTGTCACTCTCTGCTGTCTCTCTCCAGATTGTATCCTGCTTTTTGCCCTTTGGCAGCTGGCATAGGCTGCAGCTCTACCACCCTAAACTAGATAAGCAGTTAAGGAAATTATGGATGAAGCTTTCCTGAAATGACAGAGTGTTACATAATGACATCAAAACAAATGTTAAATTGTAGTTTTACAAATAGACTGTAAAAAAAAATGACAGGAAAAGTGACTTTACTTCAGCCCAGATTCAATGTAGTCGGTCAGTGAGCCAGTGATCAGCACTCCGGCTAGACAGCACAAAAGTTCTGGGTTCTGTGTGCTGGAGCCCACATGTGACCCTGAATTGGTTAAGCAGTGATAAAAATGGATGGACTGAGGCTTCAATAGACCTTGATACGTTTTAATGTCATGAGACACTGTAACAGATTGTGGCTTTTCTACCTTTTTTCCCATGTGAGCTATTCTTCCCGCTCAAAAGTCATAATTATGATCTAGGACAACGATGGATGCTGCAATGAATAGCACTTTAGGTGATAAAAGATAGTATGTCACACGTTCAGTACAAGTAGCTATCTAAGACAATAGACATAGAGCACTTCAGTCATTTTGCTCTCTGGAAACTGACCACAATTTACTTAAAACTTTCCCCATTAGTGAAATATTTTCGAGTTTGCAGCCATTCCCATCATTTTTGATGATATTGACTAATCTTTCAATACTCCTTAGATATTTTGTTTTGAATATGAAAAAAGTGTCCAGATCAAAAGAAAGAGAACTTCTACGTTTTTTTCTATTCTGATTCTTTTTCTTTTTGTAGCACTAGAATGTTGCCAATTTCCACTGAAAATAACAGAATTCTGGACAAAAAAATGTGAGAAAAATGTGTTTTTGGCAAGGACAGATGATTTGAGCTTGGAAACTATTTCATATTCACATTTTTTCTACTTACAAAGTTTATATATTGCTGTATACTTATATACTCTGTTCTGCTTGTTGGGAGTCTCACAGTGAATAAGTTGCCCTAACTTCGTCGTCTTTCGTGAGCTTTACTACACTGTTAAAAAAAAAACATCCTAAAACAACGGTAATATTCCGGCAGCTGGGGCGCCAAAATACGACCGTGAAATAACAGAAAATAACTCCCCATAAAAATACGGTTATTTCCAGTAATGAAAATACAATTAGTTGCGCTAAATTGACATGGGATCTCGCCTTTTTCAAGTGCTGCTAAACGTTAAATTAGGAACATGTTAACACTGGAAGTCCCAGGCTTCTACCTTTCTACCTTTAATGTGATTAAACAATGAAATCATCTATAAATAGGAAAAAAAAAACATCTTAAAAAAAAACGGTAATATTCCGGCAGCTGGGGCGCCAAAATGCGACCGTAAAATAACAGAAAATAACTGTCCCATAAAAATACGGTCATTTTCAGTAATGAAAATAGAGTTTGTTGCGCTAATTTTACATGGGATTCTGCCTTTGCCAAGTGCTTTTAGACATTAAATTAGGAACATTTTAACGTGATCAAACAATGAAATTACCTATAAACAAGGTCAATGAATGTGGCAATATGAATCATAATACGTAAATGTACAGAAATATACAGTTAACAGTTGGTTTAAATAATAATGGATTGCATGCCCTGGGACAGAGGCGAGGCTGCCATATCGCACCATCGGCAGTAGGCGAAGAGTCTTGACCACGGACACAACGACGGAGAGTGTCCGAGCCAGGGCGCGAACCAGCAACCTTCTGATCACAAGACGAACTGCCAACTGTTGAGCCACGATCGCCCTAACTAGCAATGATAATAATACTTGTGTGATGTAACACAAGCTTATAGGGATCATGTTATATACTTTTCCATAGCATTACATTTGAATTCAACAGTTCGATCTTTCAAATAACGGACAGATATTTGTGAAATCATGATACATTTGTGAATGTGTTTTAACAATCTAAATATGCATATGTACAGACAGATATATTTAATAATCATGACAATTATGTTGTATTACATTACAGTGATTTAATGTTAATTTACATTTGAAATGTGAAGTCAAAGTCTATTTACGTAACTTTAATGATATTCTAGAAGAACAGAACATTACTGTAAAATGCACAATAAAATACCTTCATATTAGGGTTTTTTCCTACGGTCGCAGCCATACCCGCGACCTGGTTGTTGTTAGTTCACATTCATTGGCCGATGCTTAGCGTCATGTTATTATGTGTCCCAACATCCAATTGGCATGTCACATTGCTTTCATGGCCACACCGTCACCCCAGGGGCAGAGGCCTATTTCTGTTCTGAGATTTATATTAATTGCAATTCCTACCTCTACATTTCTTTGTCAGAATTTATAATTAGCACAGCGTGGCCGTGCAATGTCCTACATTGTGGTATGCAGAGGAATCTTAACAAAGAAGCTCACAGAGAGAGATTAAGCTTGTTATTTATTGCCCAGCTGGTAGGGGGAGCTCTTTATTAAAACACTTGCTGATGCTACAATGTGCCTCAAGCTTCAACAACACCACAACAGAAGTCACTCATGGTACAGCACTCCCTCTACAAAACAACAACTGTCAGTGACTCTGCACCACGGCGTAAATACAACATTCAAGATAACAGTTAAAAGTAACGTAATCATAAACAATAAAACAAGAACATCTAAACAGCAGCACATGTCCCAAGGCATGATGGGAGAGAACTAGCTGTTCCCCCAACACGCCACAATATGTTGTTTTTTAGTTTTTATTCCAATAATTATATTTTCACATTGTTACCTCTTAATTATTGAATCAGACCTAGGTGACATGAAATTTTCAGCAAAATTATAATTCAAATACTCCTTTAATTATTGATTATTCTCATTAATTTTCGATCATTTTATATATTTTTCCATAGTATTACATTTGAATTTAACAGATCATTCTCTCACATAACAGACAAATATTCGTGAAATTATGATAAATTTCTGGATTTTTACAATCTAAATATGCATATGTAAAAAATATATATATATTTAAAATCAAATTCAAATTCAAATTTTATTTGTCACACACACACAACCATACACAGTATGACATGGGGGTGAAATGCTTGTAGCTGTACAATGCCCGACCATTAAATGACAGAAGAAAAGTTCTACAATATTTACAATTTACTACAAAAATTTACAAATTAAGTTAGGAATTTACAGTAAAGAATGTGCAAATAGCAGAAGAGATTATAAAGATGAGGATTATAAATTATAGGAATTATAGGATTATAGGAAATGTGTGGTGGTGCGTGTGGTGACGTGTGTGAGAGTCAAGTCTTATAGTGACGTGTTTGGGAGAGTCCAGTCCTACACCTGGTTCAGGCCCCGAATAGCCTGGGGGAAGAAGCTCCTCTTCATTCTCTCTGTTTTGGCCTTAAGGGAGCGGAAGCGCTTCCCAGACCTCAACAGTGAGAAGAGTCCATTGTTGGGATGGGAGAGGTCCATCATAATCTTCCTAGCTTTGGACTTGCACCGCTTGGTGTAGATGGACAGCAGGTCAGGGAGCTCTGATTGAATGATGCGTTCTGCCGAGCGCACCACCCTTTGCAGATCTCGTCTATCCTGCTTGGTGCTGTTCCCAAACCAGGTGCAGATGTTTGACGTCAGGACGCTCTCGATGGTGCAGGAGTAGAAGTTCTTGAGCACCTTCAGTGGCAGATGGAAGTCTCTAAGTCTTCTGAGGAAGAAGAGACGCTGACGGGCTTTCTTAACCAGGGTGTTGATGTGACAGGACCATGACAGGTCCTGAGTGATGTGGACACCTAGGTATCGGAAACTGTCCACTCTCTCCACTGGCGTGCCACTGATGATGAGGGGTTTGTAATTCCTCGCCTGCTTTGTAGTGAAGTCCACGATCAGCTCCTTAGTCTTGCTGATGTTTAGGAGGAGGTTATTCTCCTGGCACCAGGTCTCCAGGTTCCTAATCTCCTCCAGGTAGGCCGTCTCGATGTTGTCGGAGATCAGGCCCACAACAGCAGTGTCGTCAGCAAACTTGACAATGGAGGTGGTGTCGGATGTGGCTACACAGTCATAAGTGTACAGTGAGTACAGCAGGGGGCTTAAAACACAGCCCTGAGGCACTCCAGTGCTGAGTGAGATGGAGGGGGAGACTTGTTTTCCCACCCTCACTGATTGGGGTCTGTCTGTGAGGAAGTTGAGGATCCACTGACACAGTGATGAGCTGAGTCCTAGATCCGTCAACTTGGTGAAAAGCTTAGAGGGAATTATTGTGTTGAATGCTGAACTGTAGTCCACGAACAGCATCCTAACATAATTCCCTCTGCCAGTGTCCAGGTGACTCAGGGATGTGTGGAGCAGGTGAGATATGGCATCGTCTGTGGAACGATTAGTCCGGTAAGCAAACTGAAGTGAGTCGATGGTGGGAGGAAGTGAAGAAGTGATGTGATCTCTCATCAGTCTTTCAAAACACTTCATCACAATTGAAGTCAGTGCTACTGGACGGTAGTCATTGTGGCAAGCGGGCTGTTGTTTCTTTGGAACAGGGACAATAATGGACCGTTTGAAGCACGTGGGAACCACAGCTTGGGCCAGGGAGAGGTTGAAGATCTCCGTGAACACCGGTGCTAGTTGATCAGCGCAGGCTCTAAGGACCCGGCCAGGGATTGCATCTGGTCCTGCTGCCTTCCTGGTGTTCACCCTCCTGAAGGTGTTCCTCACGGCATGCTCTGTGATGACGAATGCATTTTCTTCACTGGTGCACTCCGAGCGCGCGCAGCCGTTTGTTGTTTTAATTGCTGTAAATTGTGTTTTACTATATTTACAGAGCTGTTATGTTATTTTACAATCTACTTATGTAAATTTAATGATATCCTAGAAAGATAGTACAAAACTGTAAAATATACAGTAAGATACTTTGACATTACTATTTTTTGGAACAGTGTAGTTTTTTATGGTAAGGAGTTTGTAGATTTTTTATTTATTTTTTTAGTTCTGGGAATTGTTTCGATTTTACAGTGTAGGATTGACTTTCATACATTCAGATGTCAAATCATTCATTCATTTTTTTTTTAATTCTTTTATTTATTTATTTTTATTTTAAAGACCAGGATGTTGGCCTTTTTGAACAAAAAACATGAGAAGTTGAACTGTAGCTATCCACAGGTTGTCAACTGGATGCCCTTCCCATCTGCACGTCTTTTTCCCACTAACTGTTTGGCCCTCTGACATGTCAGTGTTTTGGATAATAACTTTGTCTCATCTCTATCATTCCTCAAACCTTTGCTGTTTATTAGCGTTATCACTGTTGTAATATGAAGGACTGTACTTGTTAGCTTCTTCATCCAAATCTGATTCAGAAGGTCAATTTAAGCATGGATCTTTAGAGCCTGAATCACTGAATAACTCCAAGGCATGCATAACTACATAACACTTCATGGGCACTGGCATTTCCTCTGCTTTGTAGTGTTATTATAGTATCCAAATTGGCTCTGTAGGGTGTAAAAGAATACTTCTTCTCTCAGCTCGTGTGCTTGTTTTCCAACTTAGAAGTGTTGTAGTATCTCACCAGATACATAACAGCTCTTAAACATAGACTATATGTTTAATATGTGTGAGAACTATAAAGCAGACGTAGCCTATATGAGGGCATTTGAAGTTAGAATAATGTATAGTTATTCTTGCCTTTGTTTTATTCAGGGTTTTTTTTTGTTGAATGGGGATAAAATACAGGTTAGCTGGTTGATCACCAGAGGGCTAGATAAGATTATTAAATATTTCTTCATTTAGCAAAAGAAAACTGCCCTGGACTTTTGAGGAGAATAAAAAAAACTTTAGTACTGGAAAAAAATACTTGTGTCATAATCACCCTTATAGTTTCTAAAGTTTTCACTCATTAGGATCAAGCTTCAACTTTTTATCTTGATTTATTTCTAATCTGTCCTTATGGTCTAATTTTCAGTATTAAATATGTGGATATTAAGTGATCACAGGCTGACATTCATACAATGATGTGGTGTGAGGAATGAGGAATATCAGATTTTAATTGTAAAGCTATAAGGGAAAAATTCATTGAATTCAAGTGTTTTCAGTCCTCTAGGTGTATAAACTCAAACACCCAGCTATGCATTCTGCCTTTACAAACATATGTGAAAAAAGGTTTGTTCTAAAGAATTCATTAAATTTAAGTGTGTGAGGATGCCACTGTTGCAACACGCCAGTCTTTGAAATGTCCTCTCTCCTAGTCATTTCAGAATTAACTGTAAGTGGTATTAGTGAGAAATGGAACCATTTAGCAACCGCAGCAACTCAGCCATAAAGTGGCAGGTGCATAAAGTTACAGTGCAGGGTCGCCGATGGCTGAGCCGCATAGTGCTTAAAATTCGCCAAGTCAATGCTGATTCAGTAACTGCAGTGATATAAATCTTTTCTGGCATTAATATCAATACATTCAGGAGTGTTTGGCATGGGTTTCCATGGTCAGGCAACTGTATGAAGCCTTACATCACCAAGCACAATGCCAGATGCTGGATGGAGTGGTCTAAAGCACACTGCCACTCGACTCTGGAGCAGTGAAAAATTTGTTTTGTGGAGTGATGAATCATACTTCTGTCTCTGGGATTTTGATTAACGACCCTGGATTTGGTAAATGCCAGGAGAATGTTGCCTGCCACACTACATTGTGCCAACTGTGTTGTTGGAGAAGGGATAATGCTATGGGGCTATTTTTCTGGTGTTGGCCTGGTTCCCTTAGTTATAGTGATGGGAAATCTTAATGCTTCAGTTTATCAAGACAATTTGGGAAATTCTATGCCTCCAACTTTGTGGGAACAGTTTGGGGAAGGTGTACAAACCAAGGTCTATAAAGATATGGATGGATGAGTTTGGTATGGAAGAACTGGTCTGCACAGAGCCCTGACCAGTGTTGGTCAAGTTACTTGAAAAAAGTAATCAGTAACTAATTACTGATTACTTCCCCAAAAAAGTAATCCCGTTACTTTACTGATTACTTATTTTCAAAGGTAATTAATTACTTCGTTACTTAGTTACTTTTTAAAAACACGATTTACAACCTGAATAGGTGATAAAGCGATAGATCTTTCAGCCCAATTCTACTTTTTCTACATAATCCATCATACAAAATGTAATCAAATGAAAAAGTCTCTTTTTAAAACTTGTTTTATTAGTTTTAATCTTTTAACTTTATGCATCAAGCAAAAATGTAATTATATGCAACATTCTGACTAGAAGAAATTTGTTTAATATTTAAACCTATTTTCTGCACATTCCAGCACATAAAATATATATATATATATATTTTTTTGTGTTTACACTCATTCTTTCAAATAGATGCAAGTAAAACACAGCAGAAAATAAATAAAATCAAAGACTCAGCGGTCCTTTTGCTCTATTTTCACCTGTAAAGCAGGACTACGGTAGGCGGAGGTTTGCCCTGGTGCAGGTGTGCCGCAGCGGTCAGTGGAAGAATCCGCGAGTTTCTCTGTGAATTTCCCATTACGTGGTAGCGCACTCGGTGCTTGCTTGGAAGTTTAGGGGTTTTTTTCGCTGAAAAATTAGTTTTCTTCCCACGCACAACGGACGCTAATGATTTTGTCACTTTTTATGGAATCAAACTGACAAGCACCGGAGCAGCTTGTCAGTATTCATGAGAAGAAGTCAGGTTTTGTGCAGCTGTGACTTTTAAAATGTTGGTCAAGTGAGGTATGTGATTCTAAACTGGTTTATTAGTGCAAAGCGGTGTGTAGCTGGAGAATTAGTCTTAATAGAAAGAGACTAATGAATTATTTCTGTCGTGCTCACATTGTTTCTCTGCCTTAGTCAGGCTCACAGTGAGCACAGTTTCTCTGAGACAGGAGGACTTTAAAATGTGGGAGTAAATGCCTTTCGATGGATACTGAATATGTAGTATCGCAATCACCATTACACCAACATGCATCATGCAGATTAGATTCAGGTGAACTGGTCAGTGGTCTTAACCCAGAAGAAAACTCAATCTGACAGGAGATATCGAAGTGAACAGCTGGTAGTGTTTTTTTCTTTACAACAACTGGTAAAGAAAAAAACACTGAAGTCTCCCTCTCTCTCTTTTATTTTTAAATTAGGACTCTGTCTACATATCTTTTTTTCATTTAAAAATATTTTGATTGTAATTTTGGTTTTAAGACTGTGATGCCAAGCCACACAGGGTCAGCACCACACCTCACCATTAGGTGCGTCACTTTAGTTTACTTTGCAGTCACTACTTTAAATATATTCTACTTTTTGTTCAATATTGTTTCTTTATTAAATTTATTCATATTTTCATTACACCTTCCAATGTTTATATGCACACATATTAACACGGTCAAAGGTCAAAGTTCTGTTTCATGTTATATTAATACATCTCTCTTTGTTTGAGTTACCTGGGGTTTGGCTTACATTTATGTATTTGATCCCAGCCACAATTCTATATCGCAACCTTTTCTAGCCATTTATGAGTAGCCAGGATATTTTAAGTTATTTCAGATTAATATTGAATAATTATACAATATAATGCTTGAGGGCAGTTAAGTGTTATTTTTTGAAAATATTGAGGATTATCACTCAGAACAAAATTATTTAGTGTCGTATGTGAATAGCTTGATAAATAGTTAAAGGTATCCACTGCTTAACAAAGACTCATGAAGCAGCCACAACATTTCACAATGGCTAAAGATGTTTTAATACTCCTATTCAATACTTCAAGAAGAGCATTGCACTTTAAAGTTTACATGTGGCTAATTAATGTGAAATGTGTTCTATGGGAACTCCTTTGTGCTTGGTCAGCCTCATCCTCTGACATTTATTTACTGCAGATAGCTTTAAGAAAATTGAAAAAGATTTATGCTGTGGTTAGATATTGATGAGGAGTAAATGACCGAAAACAGTAAAGTTGTAGGTTACGAAAAGTGAATGCCAATTCACAACAACATTTCTGGACTGCAGTGGTGTTCACTGGAGTCAAAGATAGGCTATAGTCACATCTGATGATTGAGCGTCTGTCAGAGATGAACATATGAAAGGTCATTGTAAATGAAATATTTATCTCTAAGCTATCTCTTAGATCTTTTTATTGCTGCAGTAGACTATATTGATGAATGTAACTGGTGACAGCACATTTGTCAATGTGTACTCCACATATCTACATCTTTTTTTGTTTTACATTGTTTTACTGATATGTTGTAAATTTCTTGCTGTAGAAGTGACTTTACTTAAAACAACGCGTGTTAGATTAAGTGAGAATATACAGGGGAATTTAAAAGCAATAGATGGACAGAATTTGTGATAACTGGCAAAGAGTCTTTCACATTACTGTGAAGCAATATCAACCTACTGTTCTTTGCAGAATTACTTTAGTTAAGCAACATTCAAGGGTTTACAGACATGTTTAAGGTCTTTCCAAAGCATTTCAGAAGGATATAAGTTGCTATAAGTCTTGTGGATCATCAAGACGTTTTTGGGCAATTGTAAGTCTTTGTGGTCAGCAGCAGGTTTTGCATTGGAAAATCCAATGGATGCCATTTTGCACAGTCTCTTTCTTACTGTTGAATCGTGAAGTCCACATGTGGTGATAAGGACTTTGAAGATGCATCTGGATCTCAAGACAAAACATCACGAGACACTTCTCTCTCATCTAAGCCAGTAAAAATAGGAGGTGTTATTTCATCTGAATATGGTACAGGTCTCATTGTGATGGCAGATTAGGCTAACTGATAGATGACTGTATTCACAAATACTGACTAAACAGCAGTAACAGTAATCAGCATGATTCTGTGGCTCCCTCCATGGATAGATCCCGTTACTCACTAGAATACTAAAACCCAAGCTCTTTGTCTTTTCCTTTGACTATGCTCTGATGTTTTTGACACTAGCCAAACAAACTGAATGAGGTGCCTATGGCCTTTCTTGGTTGCCCAATTTCATACCAAAACAATAAAAGTATCCCTTTTTCCACAAAATCTTGTATGCTTTTTCGCTGTTTGGATGTATTAAAGCATCCACAGATATAACAAAAAACATCTGGATCTTAGCCACTTAGCCAACAAAAATGGATACTATTATTTAAGTCATTAAACCAAAATTAGTAAAGTACAATAGTTATATTTCATTCAGCCAATAAGATGCAGGATGGGATAATAAGCTGTAAATAAATGGACAGGTGTGATTGGATGGTGATATAACAAGTTATAACTAATCAGCTAATATACATGCAATCAAGAGATTAAACTGCTGTGGGTTCTTATATTGCAACCAATATAGGTAACAGGTCTGACAAGATTTCAGAGATATTCTGCATTACCAAATCCATTTGAGACTTATGGGCTATAGCAGGGGTGGGCAATTCCAGGCCTCGAGGGCCAGTGTCCCTGCAGGTTTTAGATCTCACCTTGGGTCAACACACCTGAATCACATGATTAGTTCGTTACCAGGCCTCTGGAGAACTTCAGGACATGTTGAGGAGCTAATTTAGCCATTTAAATCAGCTGTGTTGGTTCAAGGACACGTCTAAAACCTGCAGGTACACCGGCCCTCGAGGCCTGGAGTTGCCCACCCCTGGGCTATAGTCTGCATGCAACTACTGTAGAGTCTTTGTCATCAGGGTCCCAGAACCTTGAAATAAACAGTGTGTGATAATGGAGTAAAAAAAGTCAGCAGTATGTCTTAAATCTCATTTTCAAAACTAGTTTTATTGATAGCAAAGTTGAATAGAGTGATGGCAGCTATAGTAGGTGGTTGTGAAATGAAATGCCTGGAGGAGAGACGGGAAAGTGTCTCGTCTTTTGATTTTTTCCATAAAGCCATTGTAAGGAGTGTGAGTCAATCTTCAGATGAAGAGAAACTGACACTAGTTCATGGACGGCCTTCTGTGTACAGGACATTATTCTCAAGGCTGATATAGTTATTTCTTTATTTTTTTATTTTATGCGGCCTGCTCTAGGTTATCTGAACAAAATTATTTTCTTTTATTCTGTATGCGCTTGACTCTCATAATGGAAAAAAAAAAGATGAGTCATACCCTCACAACAAAATTACTCGCTGTTAACAGTCACTCGATACCATTATTGTCAGATGACATTATTCTTGAGATTGTGGATCTCCAGCTTTCTATAACCAGCTTAAATGCAATTTAAAAAGCCATCGGTGTCAGTGTAGTGTCATGAATAATGTATGAAAGTATTCACTCAGGCATCCATAAATTATTTATACTACTTTGTGACCAATCACCAATAATAAGTTTTGGTCCAGAATGAAACGAGACCTGTATCTGGCTACACTGACCTACACTGTAAACTATATTTGTCATTTTTTTATAGGATCAAACGTAAACTTTTTTTCTGCCTTCACTTTGCATTTTCTTGAGACCTAAATTTCAAATGAAGGAAAAAAGTAGAATTTTTCAAACAGGTTATTGTGTGAAAAATCCAGAGAAACAAAACCAAAACACAAAACAAAACAAAACATCAATCATCCAGATTGGTTGTATGCTAAAACCTCCTGATTGTATGCTAAAATAAAGTATAGATGGTTTTAAGTGTTGTCTGTATTATAAATATCTGCCTGTCATCAGACTGACACAGAGCAAAGTAAGCATTAGACTTTTTTTTTAAATGACATTTTTTTGGCAGACAGATGCAGTGAAGACAAAAAGGAAATTGGGGACTTCGAGAGAAAGGAAGACATGCAGCAAAGGGCTGCAGAATGGTTCATTTTACTGTTCAGACATAGCTCTTTGGTTCTGTATCATTTCAAGGTCTCCCCACTATACTGTATGTATATTATAAGAAGTTGTATTATTAAGTTGTATTAATAATTTTGTATCACTTAAAAGCTATTCAAATTCAAAACCTCTGCTTATATTGACCCACATCCTTTTTCACACCTTGGCGCATGCGATGAGTCACATGATCAATAGTGAGTAGGGCTTAAATACCATTTGGTCTTAGAACTGAAGACGCTTCAAGCTCCGTAGATTACAGTATAGTTTTAAATACAAATTCATGTTTACAAAATAACTAGTGTAATTTCATCTATACAATCAGTAATTATGGAAGAAGAAGAAAAAAAGCCTTTACTTTGTAAGACTTTCTTTATAGTAACGCAGTATCTGCATTTTAATCTTGTAAAGCTATTAATAAATGTGTTTTTTAAATATATGTTCAGTGTCTTCAATTTTATTAAACATTATTTAAATCTTGAGACTCTATGCGAAGTGAACAATGTTTTTGGACCAAAGCTGATGAAGCATAACGCTGGCTCACTTCATCGTCTTCCTTAGCCAGTGACTTTGTTAATTTAATTACATTCTATTAACACAGGCCAGAAAAATTACAAATACTGTAATTTTTTAAACCAAACTTTAAATTAAGGTTGATGATTAATAATGTTTTTATAGACATTTGTTATGTCAAAATAACATACACTCTTTTCTCTGTTCTCTGGATACACCATTTGCATTTATTCCTCATTAAGACATCACCCAACGGACTTCCATTCTCTTCCACTTATCCAACATGGTGGCGTGGTGGTTAGCACTGTTGTCTCACAACAACAAAGTCCTGAGTTTAGGTTAGGGACCAGTGTTCATTTGCATGAACTCTCCCTGACATGTTATTTAGTTCCTATACTACATGCATGTAATCATGCATGCATATTATAGCACATAATGAAGAAGTGCAAGTTAAAACTTCTACCAGTTTGTACTACTTCTCTTTAAGGAATTATATTACTATTTACTTCTCAAAAATCAATATCACGTACTTGTTTGTGTTATTCCCCTGTCCTGCCTGCAGAGATTAGAACTTGTGTTTTGTTTCTTGCTGCAAATTATGGCTTTAACTCTGCTCTCTCTTTTATACGCCTGGATAAGGATATTATGTAGGCTATCCAACAGCATTAATATGAATGATTACTTCATTTTTCAAAGCACAGTTGTATTTGATGCTCATCAGCATTTTGTAATTGCTGTCCCAAAAAAATTATGCCTTGAATTTTGTCTTTTATTAAAGCAGGTTAACATGTGTAAACATGGTATGCTGAAGAATGAAACAATCACAATCTACATTTGCTTTTTAATGACTATGATTATGTGTTCACTGTAAATGCCTTCAGGTATGTGTTGAGATGCGCACAGACTTGATATATTTCTATTTTATCCAATACAAGAATAAAGCTGTAAAAGGAAATAAGTCGATTCATGTTTATTTAAAGGTATGCACAAATAAAAGTGATACATTTCCAGTAAGAGTGATCTTTTTTAGCACTGTTTTTAGTGATGCGACCGTTTCTCTTTAACTTACTGTTACTCTTAATGATGCGATTATCAGATTTGTAATAACTTTACTTCATCTTTGCTATTGTACCTAAGTTAGGAGGCCAAAACTTACTTTTTGTACTTTTTGTTGATAGCCATGTACAGACACAAGAAGTGTAGCAGTAGATTTACGCAAATACAGGACCAAAAAACCTGCTACAACAAACAGGGGAAATAAAAGGCAGTTGAGAAAAGAAAATTGACTGTTTCTCCAACCAAGGATATTCTGTGTTTCATCATATTCAAATAAAGTCAGTCCAAACAGCCTGCATGTCCTCTCTGTCCTTTATCAACCATTCTATTGTTGACATATGTTTTCAACAATCAGTATAATTTGTGTCACCTTTCGTGCAAATACCTGATGCAACACCTAAAATTACTTACACATTATGTAAACTTACTTATGCATTACTTAAATGTAGTTACAGTGTAATTATTTCTTTGTTTCCTGTACAAACATAACAATAATAATAATAATAATAATAATAATAATAATAATAATAATAAAAATGGATTGCATTTATATAGCGCTTTTCAAGACCCTCAAAGCGCTTTACAATTCACTATTCATTCACTCTCACATTCACACACTGGTGGAGGCAAGCTATAACTTGTTAGCCTAATATTCGTAAGTACTTATTAAATAATTACATTTAAAATAATACATTGGGATTACACATTTAGTCGTGCCAGTGTTACTCATGAGTCATTAGAAAGCCTCAGTGAATAATGAAAGACTTTTCTCTTCATCTCTGAGAAAGACAGGAAGATGGTGACTCATTGACTAAAGCTGTCCTTTTGTAAGTGAAATTCAATTATCACAGACCGCAATCTAGTCTGCCTCTTGATTTTTCTAGTCCTAATTTCACATAAAATATTTCAAAACATACAGTATGTACTCAAAGCGGGATGCTGAATAATTTACCATAATGGGAATTTTATGGCTGTGACATCAACACTGTCAGACCTCTGGATCTCAAATACAAAATCACACAAAATGAGTAATCTGACTCCTTCATGCTCTTTGATCAACAGCTTTCTCTTTATGTGCACTCTGACAGTGAGGCTTTTTGCTTTTTTGATGCTGTTTGTTTACAAAGTATAATGGTGGCCTTTGAATTCAAATATGATTATTTCTGTTTTTGACGGTGTCATTCTTTCTTTTTTGTTGTTTTTTGTTTTTTCTCTCTCTGTCTCGCATACATGGTGCCAAATGAGCTCTCAAAACCAGCAAGTGTTTCAGTCATTGCTTGGTTCTCCAGGCTGTGGACACCATAGAGCTCTTAGTCTTTCAAAGCAGAGTGGAGACCAGGAATGCATTTCATTCAGAAAGGAATAGTCATACAAACAAGGAGAGCTTTAAATTTTGTGTGCAACACCTGTACTCTGTTTGATTCATTTGATTTAATCGACTGTGGGACTAATTTGCCTAGTGACCACTGATTTACGTTGTGTTGTGTTGTGAAATCAAACCATAAAGAATCTGCTAGTGGGTGACTTTTAAAGAGGTGACAGGAATATTTGAGTTGAAAATGCCTTAAAATATATAGAGATGTTTGACATATTTAACTATATACAATATACAAGGAAGCCATGAGGTTATAAATAAGCCTGATTTCCTGTTCTTTAAAAAAAAAGAAGAAAAGGGTAATCCTTTAAAAAGTCTTTTTTTCAAATTAAATTTATTGAATTAAGATGAAAATAAATTCTTTATTTTGTAGTGTTAAAACATTTCATGTTGATTTCATATTTTTTGGAATTGACTGTGAATTCCAGCTTTAACACTGAAAGAGACAGAAATAGAGAAAGGGAGAATCTAAAGAAAAGGACGCAGAGACAAAGTAGTCTGTAGAAATGCAACAATGAGAATGACAACCACAGTGAAAGGCTTAAAGCTTTTATGATGTAAAAGATCCATCGATCTATCTGTCTCTGTCTGTCTATCTATGATCTAAGAAAAGATAGGAAAAAAAATTCTAATGCTGGAATTTAGAGATTTTCTTGGTAATATCACAGAAATGTAATATTGCATAACTTAGAAACATCTGTTGTTTCTGTTGGAATGTGTGATTATCTTCAAATAACTTATTTTTGTTCTTAAACTGGATGATTTAGCTTTGTTAATTATACATCTGGAGCCAGGAAATGGGAGTGTGAGTAAGTGTGAGTAAGGCTAGGACAAGGAAGGAATTAGAAATGACCAAACAAGTATCACACTGGGTATGTCCAAGTAATATTGTCTGTGCAACATGTGATCAAACATACTTGTAGGCTGTTTGCATTTGTAACAAGGCACTAACTAATTTAGCTTATGTGCAAACAGAGTCAGTCTCTCTTTACATGGTGTATTTATTAATGGAAATGTTTTACAAGACACAAAATATTCAGAGAGACTAGATAATCAAGGGGAATATGGAATCTCTTTGTCCATAGACCTTAAACCTTCTTAAACCTTGTTGAATCAGTGCTAGAAGGATTTTAATCAAGGGGGAAAGTGTTTATCATAGTTAAAGAGAAACCCTGTAACTACTTGTTTAGTGATGGAATGAGCATTTGCAAGACAGAAATGAAAATATGCAATGGGTGAATGAATTAAATAAACCTTTAGTGAGTTCATATAAAAAAATGCCAACTGTAATTGGCAATCTAAATTTTCATGTTTATCAGGCAGAAAGTGTACTTTTTACCAAACTTGGTTGAATCAGTCCAGAGATGAAAGAAAAACTGTTGCAGTATGACATGGCAGTGAAAATAGAAATACGTTGACAGATTGTTAAATGGTGATGAAAGAGAATCACTTGTTGCATTACAGTGACTATTTTTATAGGGAAATTTTGGACACGAATAAACATATAACTATTTGTAGAATATACCAGACACTATCAGACAGTGAAAAATACTGAGAGCTATTTTTACACAGACATTTTACATTTTTCAACCAGAATCTCTAAACAGAGGCACATGCCATGGACTTTTTGAGTTTTGGTTGACAAGTGGCATCAGATTTAAGAGATGTAAAATGAATCCTGCTGCTGGGCTGATGCTGATAAGAACAAAAAAAATACTAGTCATTTATCTGTCTCCCCAGCTGTTTTGTAGCTGTAAACCTGTAAAGAAAACAGAATGAGCCTAATTTGAGAGTCTGCTCATAGAGCAGGGGAGGGAGACAGCAGCATGGACCGCCATGTATTTATGACAAAGACCTTAAGTAATTTTCTCATCTAGTTGGATAATGCTACTCTGCATGCTAAATCAGAGGTACAAGGCTGGGAATACTATAAACACTATTTCCTTACAGAGAATAAATATTATTTGCAACTTTGAAAAAGTTCTCAAACACTGGACATCAATATTGTATAAAGTATGTAAGCAATATACAAGAAAGCAGAAAAAGAAAGAAGCGTAGACAAACAGTGTTGCACTCAAAATAGTTGACAGATTCAGAAGAACACTCAGCTCTTATCACAACAGACTGGCACACCATCATCTTACTGCAGACAATGCAACAATCCATCTGTCAATCTCTTGCCCCCTCCTCTCTCATTTGAACAAGATCCAAAAATCTTCAAACTCCTCGAAGTTCAGGGTAACAGCTCATTCCGAACCTATAGTAAGCATTCCACCTTTTTTCCCCAATGAGAACCGCGGCTTCAGATTTGGAGGTGCCAACTTTCATTCCAGTCTCTTCAACCTCTGGAATAACCTTCCACAGTGAGAGGAGGAGGTCACTACCTGATGAAGCCAGAAGAACTATATTGCCTATAAAAGACAGAGATAAGATCCTGAAAGCATCCCACACTGTATCCCATGCACCTATAAATTGTGTATATAAAAATGATGACCAGATTCAATGGAAAGTGACAGCCCAGGCAGAATCTAGCACCCACTGGGAATGAGCCTGATGTACTGTGCTGTTTCAAACCAAGCTCTCACCACTGTTGTACAGGGGTAGTAACAATGGGCCCAATACCCCATATGACATACTGTAGGTGTGTTTCCAAACCGTTAGGAGCCACGGCATATATTTCACATTAGAAAAATCAAACAGCACACCACCAAACAATGTCACATTTTTCCCCGCACACCAGTTATAGCGGAGTTGGCTCGGTTTGTCCCCAGTATACCTTTTTTGCTTTCTTCTGTAAGTGCCTGGCTTAAAACAAGACATATTAGCTGCATTTAACCTTCAGTTACTCTGTATATAGTTAGGTAGGAGTGAGGCCATGTTTCTTTTTACTGAAAAACCTGCAGGTTTGAAAACTTTTCCGTCGATGTTTGCTACCCTACAATCCGTCCTGCTCTGTAGTATAATCAGTGACATCCGTCCTGTTGCTCCCATTAAAATTTATATAACCTATTTAAAATCTAAAACTTAAAATTGTCCGCAGCCTACTGTTGTTACCACTGTCCTGTTTGAAATGGATCCTAACTAGCTAACTGACTGAATGCCCATTAAGCTTATAACTCCCGGTGTGTGTGTGTGTGTGTGTGTGTGTGTGTGTGTGTGTGTGTGTGTGTGTGTGTGTGTGTGTGTGTGTGTGTGTGAGAGAGCGAGAGAGAGAGACACTTTTTAATAGCATTGTATTAAAATGTTCATAAAAAAATAATGGTAGATTAATTAGACTAGATTATTATTTGGTCATGGTTGGACGGTGACCAGTTGTTATCTGTTAGTGTGCTCACCTGTTTGAAATTATCCATTGAAGTTCCCCTTTCTAACCAGATTTCTGGGAGATGAATCACATATTTATTCTATTGAGTCACAATTCAGTGGAGATTTTTCTGTTTTTTCCTGAGGTAAATGACATCCATAGTCTCTCTAACAGCTCTGATAAAATGTGAAACTGACATTAATAATGTATCAAAACATGTACGGAGAATATGAAATCATTTATATTTCATCTACCTGACCAATGGCCTTCTTGGACTCTGACATAAAAAAAAAACTCTGTAAAAACCAAATGCCTTTGACAGGAGTTTCGTATTCTTGTACAGGCTCTGATAAATAAGAAGAAAAAAATTCAAAAACAAACATTGTACTCCTTTTAATTGATTCTAAAACATAAAAATGGTTCAATGAAAAAGTGGTGCTTTTAAAAGTTTGTAGCAACATGTTATTTTTCAGTTAGTGCTATGAATGCCAGATAATCTCTGTGATTCACAGTATCATTATCGCCACAGCTGGTAGTTTTACCTTTCTACTGTCTTTCTCTAACAACACTGTTTCCTAATTTTTCATCGCAGTTGTTGTTTGGTAGGGAGTCTTTTAATAGCTCTGGAAGAAGTGAGGAGGAAAATGTCAGATACATGGTGGAATTTTGACAACCACAAACTACCATCACTCATATCCTAGAAATTTACATAGTGGCAAACATAAACAAATATGGCTTGAAATATGAGTGCATGGCTTTCAGTTTAACTACAGTTGTAGGTATAAATCCTATTAAAGCACCATCCAGACCGAGCCTATTGTGAATGCTGGGTAGACATCCAGTAAAACAAAGCCTGAATAGTGGGAAAATAGTACTGAAAAGTAATCAGTAGCCATTATAGTGAATTATAATACAGTTTGCAATACAGTTGTCAGTTTGTATTCCTGTATTTAACACTATATTTGCATTCTTTACACAATTAAGCTATTAAAAAGGACAAGATCTATCTCACATGCAATAAGTCTGAATTGAATACATTGTAGCTGACTACTGAGATAATGCCATTCATTATCAAAAACACCCCATTCCCTTTTTTCCTGCAAACAAAAATTGCTGTTATTTCCAAAAGAAGCTTGCACAAAACATCCTTCAGTGCATAAATAATGATCTCTCAAGTGCTGATACACAGCAGTCAATGCACAGTTTTCCTAATGTCATCTTACATTAAGCTTGAAAAATTCAGTAAGATCAAATTTCACTGAAATGTCAGGCTTTCTATTTATTCTTTGGAGAGCAAGAAAACATCTGACCAAGACCTCCTACCAGACTCTTTACTTCAAGTCAAGACAATGTTGACAGCATCTCATTTATACAACAAAGAATAGAAAAAGTCCAAAGGGAGCTTTCAAAGCCTTTCCAGAGGCTGTTTTCTCTGCACATAAAAAGCTGTATATATTTTCACTGTATTATTTTTTTCTCTTTCTTGTCAGAGAGGCAAGGTGAGCTCTGATGTGGTTCTCTACACTGAAGGAGAGCCTGAACTCATAATGTACAAAGCACAAAACACGCTGCCCACAAATGTGGACAGGGTCTGCTGTTGTGATGATAAGTGTCAAGCTGGCTGTGTTGTGGAGATGCTAGCTGTGTTGGCAGAGGCTTCAGAAGTGCATGTGATGAAAAAACAGGTTAAGAGAGACAGATGAGGCAAGATGCCAGAAGGTAGAAAGAGAGGGGGAAAAAACTGCCAACAGAGCATGCATTTTCTGACTGTGCTCATGCTTATATTGTGGATCAATGTGGAATCTGTTTTCGTATTCTAGTACATGTTCAGATAAATCTGTTTGAAATGTAACAGAAGTAAGTCAACAGAGACCTCAATGACCTTTTCTACTGTTGATATGAAGCATGGGAATTACTTCGGACATACAGTTTAAAAGAATAATTTAATGATAAACTTCTCTCCATCCATTCTCTTCCACTTATCCTTGTGAGGGTCGCAGTGCTGCTGGAGCCTATCCCACCTCCATAGGGGGAGGGGCAGGGTACACTCTGGATAGGTCGCCAGTCTGTTGCTGGGCTGGCATATAGAGACAGACAACCATTCACATTCACGTCTATGGACAATTTAGAATTGACATTTAACATAACCCCACCAACCCATGCAAACTCCACACAGAAAGTCCCCAGCCAGGTGATGGAATTGAACTCAGAACCTTCGTGCTGTAAAGCAACATTGTTATCACTGCACCACTGTTACACACCGGCCCAAGGCCGGGGTGCA
Source organism: Rhamphochromis sp. 'chilingali' (assembly GCF_963969265.1). NCBI lineage: Eukaryota > Metazoa > Chordata > Actinopteri > Cichliformes > Cichlidae > Rhamphochromis > Rhamphochromis sp. 'chilingali'. Next base: position 30,102,240 of record NC_137935.1, read on the forward strand.
ACACAACAAAAAGATAAACCCTATACATAGTAACGACAAAATAAATCACACCGCGGCAGATTGACGAGGATTAGTTAATTTATTTACTGAACAGGTAGCGAGCTTCAGGGTGGGCAATGCCAAAACAACAAACAAAACACACTAGAAAGAAAAACAGAACTAACTTACCTCCCACGATTCCAAAACAAAACACAATTCTCTAACCTGTCTCCCTACCCGAAACAGGAGAAAAGAGGGGAATAAAAGAAAACCCAGGTACAACCCTTTCTCAACATTTATATTGCAGCCCCGTGCAGTCACACGCCACGACGGTCCCCAGACACACAGCTCACGGGAAACCAGGAAGTCTCCTCGCCGGCCCAGTCCAACCCCTTTTGTAGCTGGTGGGGCCTCCACCTGGAAACTTGCATAACAAGCGTCACTGAATACAAATACAAACAATAACAACACCGTACCGCAACAAATGACCCGGGTCATAACACCCCCCCCCCACCTAAAATCAAGCATCTCTTTAGAGAGATGCTGGATCTAGGCCTCCACCCGGGATAGGGCATCGGCCACAATATTATCGGCCCCTCGGAGATGATGGATGTCAATGTTAAAATCCTGCAGTAACAAAGACCAACGCATGAGACGCTGGTTGTTATTCCTCATGCGAGAAAGGAAAACCAAGGGGTTGTGGTCCGTATACACAACGGTTGGGGCGGGGCTGGAACTGACATACACCTCAAAATGTTGGAGGGCCAAGAGTAACGCTAAAGTTTCCTTCTCGATGGTACTATAATTCATCTGATGTTTATTGAATTTTCTCGAGAAGTAACACACTGGGTGATCAATACCCTGGTCATCCTCCTGCAGAAGTACAGCACCCGCACCATGCGCACTGGCATCCACCTCTAACTTGAACACACGAGTGAAGTCAGGGGCACCTAACACTGGGGCACTGCATAACAGGGCTTTGGCTGAGTCAAAGGCATCCTGACAATCAGAGTTCCACAAAAACAGGCGCGACGGACTTGTCAGGGCCGTCAGGGGAATAACCACGGTGGCAAAATTTTTGCAGAACCCTCGATAGTAGCTGACGCCGCGTAGTTGGTACAGGGAAATCCAAAACGGCCTGGACTTTGGCCATGAGAGGGCATACCTGCCCCTGTCCCACCTGCTTCCCTAGGTAGGTAACCACAGCTTTGCCAAACTCGCATTTGGCAAGATTGACTGTCAAACAGGCACCCTTCAACCGGGCAAAAACCTCCCGTAGCGTCTCCATGTGCTCTAACCAGGTCAGCGAGTAAACCACAATATCATCTAAGTAGACCTCGCATCCATGAACACCCAGTAGCACAGTGTTCATCAGCCTTTGAAACGTGGCGGGAGCATTTCTCAACCCAAACGGCATCACCGTGTATTGCAGGAAATGGTCTGGTGTCACAAAAGCTGAAATTTCCGCCGCCCGTTGCGACAGGGGCACCTGCCAATAACCTTTCAAAAGATCTAGCTTGGTGACAAATTTGGCTGAACCCACCCTATCAACACAGTCATCCATACGGGGGAGCGGAAAAGAGTCTGGTTTAGTGATGGCATTTACTTTGCGATAATCATTACAAAAACGTGGGGTTTGATCAGATTTAGGCACCAAGAGGGTAGGAGAGCTCCATGGACTGAAGCTGGGCACCGCAAAACCATTCTCCAACAGGTATTCCACCTCCTTTTTCATGATCGCCCGCTTTCCGGGATTGACCCGATAGGCATGCTGCTTAATGGGCCGGTGGTCGCCAACATCTATATCATGCTCAAGCATAGTGGTTTGAGTCGGCTTGTCACTAAAGAGCACAATATGACCACAGATCAGATTGTAAATGTCCTGCCTGTGGGGCTCGTCCAAATAAAGCAAATGAGCCTCAAGGTCCTCCAAGATCTTAGAATTCTCCAAGCGGGCCCCTGAGCTGGGTCCCTGGTGTTCACGTGACCCATCCACCTCCGGTTGGTAGGAGGGTGAACCCACCGTCACCACAGGGGAAACCAAGTTAGTCTGACTCTGGTTCCGGTCCACATATTTCTTGAGCATATTAACATGACAAACCCGGGACTTCTTCCGCCTATCCGGGGTTTTAATCAGGTAATCTGTGTCACTAACTTGGCGCTCGATCTCATAAGGACCACTAAAACGAGCTTGAAGACATGAACCCACAACGGGTAGGAAAACTAAAACACGCTCACCAGGCAAAAAGGTGCGCTTGAGGGTCTTCCTATCATACCTCTCTTTCATCTTCTCCTGAGCACCGGAAAGCGACCTGCGCGCCAACTCACATGCAGCGTGCAGCCTCTCCCTAAACGAACTTACATAATCAAGCACATTGTGCACGGGCCGCGGCTGGTCGGGCTGCGCGAGCCACCCCTCCTGGAGCAGACGTAGGGGTCCACGCACGGTGTGCCCAAAAACCAACTCCGCCGGGCTAAAACCCAGGGACTCTTGTGTGGTCTCTCAAATGGCAAACAGCAATAACGGCAGGCCCACATCCCATTCGGAATCAGTTTCAAAGCAGTCCAACCCCTTTTGTAGCTGGTCTCTTTCCTTCCTCCACCAATGGGCGGCCTCCACCTGGAAACTTGCATAACAAGCGTCACTGAATACAAATACAAACAATAACAACACCGTACCGCAACAAATGACCCGGGTCATAACAACCACCAAAACCTCTAATTTTACATAATATGTCAGTCAAAGGTTTTAATACACTGGTACTGTATATGCAAGGCAGCAACTGACAAACATCAATCCAGAAAGATTTGATCTGTCACAATAGTAATATTGTTATTGAGAGGCATAAATGATCAGATTTGATAAATAGTAATAAAAATGATTTTCTGCAGTCTCAGGATAATAGCAGATAATTGCTGTTTCTTCTACAGCCAGCATCTAACAGAATTTCTGCTTTATTCTGTTTTTTGTTTGTTTGTTCGTTTGAGTGGGCTGATGACAGCTTACTCTGTTCTCTCTTTCCAGAGCTTAGTTTGCTTTTAAAGCTTCTACCAGTGATTTCACCAGGTATTATATCAGTTGCAACATGATCCCAGTGGTCATTTCTTTACTAAAATTTACAATAATGTAAAAAACAAGAATTCTGAAATTGTTACTACTGAACAGTGAACAATAAACGTTTAATTTGTGTTATATCTGTAAAGAGCAGTGATATGTGCACTGTGGCCTGTAAGCACTGTGGCCTGTAAGCAAGCCAAAAAAAAAAAAGCCATTAGCTATATACCTGCTTCAGAACAGACTGATGACTGATGTTCCATAAAGGGACTGTGGTGGCCAGAGGTCTATATTAGCGATAGATGGATGAGAGATAAGAGGAGATGACATGGATTTTAAAAAATGTACTGACAGAAAACTATCCTCAGACTCTCAGCGGGTTTCTGGTTCAGTATGTTCAGAGACTAATAAACCACATTTATTTTATGTTAGATTTAGGAACCTATGCTTTTCTTGTGTAAAATAAGACTTAAATATGAAGGTAATTTGATAAAAAAAAAATATATGGCACTGTGTGTGAGCCAGTCAGGGTACATGTCTTTGGGCTCTGTTGTTTTAATGTTATGTAATGATGTACATCATGTTGGCAGTGTCAGGAGAGGCTCCAGGAGAGGATGTGACCGAAGAACAAGGTTAAAAGATATACAGCAGTTAACACAATTTTCTGCCAAAGTTACACACTGTCGCGGTTCGAATTTTGAGGAAGAGACATACGACTGAAAGTCCATAGTGGGTCAACACAAATTATTTTATTAAAACACATATATGTGGTGAAGATAGGCTCTGCAAAACATCAGGCTCCATCTCCCCCCTTACAATAGGTGGGTGTAATATTTATTCTTATGATGACCAGTAACTCGCGTCACTAATACAGAACAGTTCCTCTTTCAGTTCCTCCACCGCCTCCCAGATGCATCCTGTTATTACACTTGTCCAGACTTAAACACACTTGCAATCAGTTTACCCAGACAGGCTATGTGTCTGTGTCGTTAATCTAAGTGCATGACCCCCCTCTACGTCATCTGTTACCAGGCAAACATCCATAGCACAGGCAATATGTAGTAAATTATACTGTAAACATGTAGGCAACCTTTCAATAGCTGAACTTTGCTCCATTGATCGGCCAGACATCGCGCTGCCTGTAGCTTCAAACCATTAATTAACTTAACCGAGGTTCAACCCTTTAATTATGCAATATGTGTATAACATGATTACAGTTGCACCTGCAATGAAAGATTATTATGTGCTTATGCTAACACCTGAAATACAGACTTTAATATAACCTCACCAGTTTCAATAAATGTGTCAATGAAATGATAGTAATGATAAATCATAAATGATGCAACAGTAATAATAAGGATCATCAATAGTAACATAGATTATGAATGTAAAATAATATTTCATCTTGACAACACCTACACAGAGCTTTTTCTGTTGCAGGCCCCAGACGCTGGAATAGTTTGCCTCTAAATATCAGATGGGTGCAAACGCTGGAACATTTGAAATCTCTACTGAAGACACCTGTTGATGGACTGGCTTTGACCCAATACACTTCTCGTTTTCACAGCCTTTGTCGTTGTTGTTTTAGTTGTTTTTATTGTATTAGTCTTTCTGTTTTATATTTTTCTTGCATCATTGTTGTGGATTTTACTTATTTTAGTTGCATTTTAGTTTGTAAAGCACGTTGTGCAACATGAGCTGCTGGAAACGTGCTACAGTCGATCACCGGTATTCAAGGGGGTTAGCGATCACAGCAACACGCTAATAGGGAAAATCCATGAACACTTAAGAACTGCTCTATAAATGCTTCTAACTTCCTTTTTTAATAGTTCAAACAACAAATATACCTTAAGCTATCATCGTAATGAAAATAATTCATTTCACATAAAAGGTGAATTTTCCACAAATAATTTGGAACTATTTTCCACAGAAAAATCCATGAACAGGTGACTGCTAATATTGAGCTATCAATAGGCGTAGACTGCGTATAAAAAATAAACTTGATGTTGACCTTGACCTACACTGCTTTAGTCAATATTAGGTGCCACACAAAAAACCAATGGAGATATTTTTGAAAGAGCTGCTTGGCTTTAAATGCCTCTAGTCAGGACAGAGGATAAGTAGCAGTCTGTCATGGTATGAAAAGCCATAGTGGGAGTTATGGGGGACAATGAGCCAAAGTATGTCCCAAAGGTGAAACAGAAGACTGGCACAAACAGTAAGGAAGGTTTAAAATGATAACCTGGCACTTTGGATGTGAGAAAAGCTGGCTAGATGACATGGAGACGGAGAGAGAGAGGTCTGCGCTGGAAAGCTGGGACAGATGTAACAGATGAGGTGTTTTATTCAGCACTTTGCAGCAGTCTTATGGAGAATTTGAGCACTGTTATCCATTTTTGCTGTATCACTCTCCTCTCTCTGTGTAGTAGGCTTTCCACTGATTCTACCACGCATCCATTGCAGTTGTTTTTCTGTGACTCAGTGTATCAAAATACAATTTTGAAGGATGTTGTATAGTTGTTTTGTAACATAGTTGCATACTGTAATAACATTTGTATCAGCCTTTTAGCCTGTCTCTCTGAATCCAAACTGACTAATGATTGCAGAATAGGCACTTAATAGTGGTTATGAGTCTTTGAGCTTTTTAGATGATAAAATGAGATGAACTGCTGGAGGACACATTTCTTACAGTTATGTTTAGAACTATATGTAAGGATAGCTGTCCTTGGATGGCCTCACTAATGTGATGAATATGGTGAAGACAAATATCTTCTTTGCATCACCTTTTTCTCCCTACAGAGGCATGGGGCAGAGACATATTTACTCTATATAATTGGTGTCTATATCTGAAAAAAAGATACATTTGCTTACACAGCTTTTATTTTCTAGCTACACAGAGTTCTCGTTCTAGTCCCTCAGCACCACTGAGTAACCAACCAGAGGCATACTGTAATACCTCTGCTTAAGCTGAGAATTGAGCAGCTAATTGTCTGCGAAAATGCACAGAACAGCAATAGCATGATGCACTAGATTAATACAACATCACAAAGTGAAAGCATTGAAGTGGATGGGAGTTGTATCCTGGACAGAGGTGCAGACTTGTGAGTGTGAATAGCACAGGAGACATAATTAGATTATGTGGTCTGGGAGTGTTTCTTGTCTCAGAGGGAAAAGACATTAAAAAAAAAGATGAAATGGGACCCCTAAGTGCTTGAGGAGGGAAGACATGAAAGAGGTGTACAGGCTGCTGTTTCTGCCAGACAATACAGTTTTGCACTCTAGTTGTTGGGTTGATGGGTCTCAGTGCATCCCAAGGGGAGACACAGTTCAGGTTCCAGGAGGAAGAAATGCAGTATTTTAGCTCTGATATTGGCCTCGTTCTTTGATATACTTCTTTCTTGCCCGTTTTTCAAGTGCTGTGCTATGCATCATCATCTGTTATTTTTTATTTCCGTGTTTTGTTTTTATTGTTTTCAATAAATATATGGAGTTAAGTAATTACAAACAACTGCATTCTTATTCTATTTACATTTTACACTAGATTGCAAAATGCAATTTCCAAAAGTTTTGGCAGTAAAATCAAGTTTGCTTTTCATTCACTTTGCAACTTCAGTTTTTACACTATATTGCTAAAAGTATTTGCTCATCTACATTCACTCATATGAGTGAAATCCCATTCTTAATCCATAAGAATAGATGTGGTATAGGTCGACTCTTTGCAGCTATAACAGCTTTCCACAAGGTTTAGAAGTGTGTTTATGGGAAACTTTGACCATTCCTCCAGAAACACTGCTGAAAGTTGGCGACCTCTGCGCACTATGTACTTCAACATCCGCTGACCTCGATCTGTGATTTTATGTAGTCTACCACTTTGTGGCTGAATTGCTGTCGCTCCCAATCACTTCCACTTTGTCATAACACCATTTACAGCTGACTGTGGAATATCTAGTAGTGAGGAAGTTTCACGACTACACTTGTTTCACAGCTAGCATCCTATCACGGTACTAGTTGGAAATCAGTGAGCGGCTGAGAGTGACCCAGTCTTTCACAAAAGTTTGTAGAAACAGTCTGAATGCCAAGGTGCTTGATTTTATATCCAAATCATTGAATCTAGGAACACCTAAATTCAATGATTTGGATGGGTGACTGAGTCATTTTGGCACTACAGGGAGTGCAGAATTATTAGGCAAGTTGTATTTTTGAGGAATAATTTTATTATTGAACAACAACCATGTTCTCAATGAACCCAAAAAACTCATTAATATCAAAGCTGAATGTTTTTGGAAGTAGTTTTTAGTTTGTTTTTAGTTTTAGCTATTTTAGGGGGATATCTGTGTGTGCAGGTGACTATTACTGTGCATAATTATTAGGCAACTTAACAAAAAACAAATATATACCCATTTCAATTATTTATTTTTACCAGTGAAACCAATATAACATCTCTACATTCACAAATATACATTTCTGACATTCAAAAACAAAACAAAAACAAATCAGCGACCAATATAGCCACCTGTCTTTGCAAGGACACTCAAAAGCCTGCCATCCATGGATTCTGTCAGTGTTTTGATCTGTTCACCATCAACATTGCGTGCAGCAGCAACCACAGCCTCCCAGACACTGTTCAGAGAGGTGTACTGTTTTCCCTCCTTGTAAATCTCACATTTGATGATGGACCACAGGTTCTCAATGGGGTTCAGATCAGGTGAACAAGGAGGCCATGTCATTAGTTTTTCTTCTTTTATACCCTTTCTTGCCAGCCACGCTGTGGAGTACTTGGACGCGTGTGATGGAGCATTGTCCTGCATGGAAATCATGTTTTCTTGAAGGATGCAGACTTCTTCCTGTACCACTGCTTGAAGAAGGTGTCTTCCAGAAACTGGCAGTAGGACTGGGAGTTGAGCTTGACTCCATCCTCAACCCGAAAAGGCCCCACAAGCTCATCTTTGATGATACCAGCCCAAACCAGTACTCCACCTCCACCTTGCTGGCGTCTGAGTCGGACTGGAGCTCTCTGCCCTTTACCAATCCAGCCATGGGCCCATCCATCTGGCCCATCAAGACTCACTCTCATTTCATCAGTCCATAAAAATTCTGCAGTCTGTTTCATGTCTGGGTGACTACCATATAGCCCCAGCACACACAGAAGAGAAAGGTTATGTATGGTTTAAGTACCTTTTGATGACAATGCCGTTATGGATCTAATGGCTGTGTCTGTGTGTGATGTCTCTGTGTCTGGCTCTGTTCTTTGCCTGAAAGAGAAAAAGAAAGATATTTGGAATGCATTTTCTCTCACTTTCTCTGTGCACTGGGCTAAAGGCGTCGACACTGACTGAACTACCATGCAGAGCTTAGATCACTGATATTCAAATCTTTTCTAACTATGCTGAAGATAAGGGTGAAATGTTACCTGAGAACAACAAGCTTATTAGCCTTATTTCTTATTTTAATGAAGAAACAAGGGGATGCTCTGGCTACCCAGTGCTGTCTTTGTGTTGAAAACCTCTGTTACATTGACATGAACACATAAAACAGGGGCTGTATTCTTATATAATGTCTTTTTTTCTGTGTACAGTGTGAAGTACTTTGTACAGTGAACATTAGTGCTGACCTGGCCCTCGCTATCATATTCACCTTCTGCTTAATGTTTTGGTTCAAGTGTATAGTTTGAGGTATTTTGATGAAGACTCCAATGTGAGACCATTGCTAATCTGAACAAATTTAAACTTTAGTGTTCAGTAATATGCCTACAGAGTTAGGATAAGCAGTAACCGAGACAGGCGAAAGACAGATCGATTAGCAACATGCCTGCTCTGCTCTGCACGTGGAGCATATAATGGGTGTTCTGCATGTGTCATATTAGCCTTCAACACCTTGAAGGACACCTTGAAATGATAATACTCGAGTGATTAATCAGTTTAAGCTGTGTCCCTCTAATGAGAAATGAGCTGAAAGGAGAGCCATTTGTTGTCATGAAATAGTTCCAGAGTGTTATATCCACTCTACATCCCGTTGAAAATCCACAATCTACCAAACTTTTGTGACCATACATAATGCAAAAAACAAAAAGTAACATTTGACCCTCTGTTCTAAAAATAAGACTTGGCTGTCTAGCTAGATGATTCCTGACATTTTCTCCTAAACCAGAACTGACATATACACCTGAACTCACATGTAATTTGCAACTGGTTTGGCACCATGACGTCTATGACTTCATCTATTGCAACATTCTCCCACACAGATGAACACAGCAACACTTTCTGCTTCATGGAGACAGCAGAGAGATATAGTTAGGAAAAGCAGAGACAAGTATAGCTCTCACTTGGTCTCTCTTTGTCTGTTGACTCCTACAGTGAGCAAATGAAGAAGGAAATATATTCCTACAGTATTGTTCTTTCTTATCTTCTTCAATTGTAGTTTAAAAAGTTTCTCAAATCTTAAAACAAAGCTGGAAAATGTGTATATTGTATGTGAAATGGGATGCAATATGTGTTTGACAGATTTGGGGCATTTTGGATTTGTAAATGAAATAAATCAAGAGAGTGATGAAAGCATTTGTAAAGTCTGTGATGTCATTTTTTCCCCCTCTGACACGATTTAGAGTGACAATGAATTTATCATCATTTCAAGACGGGTTTACCTGACAAATAATGATCAACAGGATTACCAGCAGTGAATCCTGGAACCCATCCAGGCTCTACGCAAATGTGTGTCGATATAGGAAATATAATTAATCATGGCTGCAATGAATGATATTGTAGCACAAAGTTGCTGACTGTTTTAAACTGTGTGTTACTGCAGTTCATAGTAGCTATTTAATGAGAGGAAAGTTTAATTGATCCAATCCTACACAAACCACAAACATTTTTCAAATCCTGAGTTTTGTGTGGATGCGTTTGACCACAGAGTTGAATCAGTAATCTAAGGCCCATTTGGTTTGTAGCTGACGTACAGCCTATTACGGGCACACGTATGCACTTTCTTTTAAAAAGATATATTTTTTTTAAAGATTGCAGAAGTAAGAAAAAATATCTTTCTTCATACTGGCTATAAGTTTATGAATATTTTATGATTAGAGTTAATACACGTGTAATACACACCTGCTAACGCTTCATAATAGCAGAAAGTGTATGTTGACATGGAGAACAGGACATCAAAGAGAAGAAACATCCAACCAAAGGTGCTTTTAAAATTTAAAAGTAATGTCAGGAGTATTCCTCTGGAATTGTTTTTGCTTTTTTCCTCTGCCTTACTCATTGTCTAATGTGTTCAGCAACGCACACCTGAATGATAGATTTGCATCACTGTGTATCGTAATCTGTTGTGGGTATAACATTTTGCAAGAGCTGTGAAGACATAATCAGTTATTGTTGGCGATGTGTCAGGAGTTATTGGTTAAATAGTGCACTGAAATGATTAACACAACAGTTTTATAAGTAAAACAAAAGAGATTGTACAATACAGAAATATGTATATAGATGTTCTCTGGCTGACAGTAGAAGGATGGAGACAGTGGCGGTCCTAGCCTGTTTGGAACCAACTGTTGTCGGAACCATACTGAATTTCACCAAAGAAACAACACACACACACACACACACACACACACACACACACACACACACACACACACACACACACACACATATGAAGACAGAGATAGAGTATGCATAGTATGCAAACCGTCTTGGTTTTAATTTTGCACTCCAGGATGAACACCCATTCCCCAACCCGAGGATCACCACAACATCACCTAATAGACCTACACCTTAGTTCACAGATTCAGTTTGTCTAGCGTTTATTTCTGGGATTTCACAAAACCCAGGATTCAAATCACATAATGAATACATAATGGGCTTGGATTTACAACAATATGAATGAAATTTGCTCTATTTGGAAGCAGCCGCCCCCCTCCCCTTTCGACAGGTTGTGTGTGAGACTTTAAATCATCAAACTGCAAATTATAAATTTTCAATTGTTATTGATCCATTTTCCCCCAGTCCTAAAGTGTATATTTATTTTCTTACTCTTCTTATATTTATTGTTTGTTTACTTGCACTGCTGTAACTGGAGCCTCGTCGTCTCGTCTCTCTATATACTGGACTGTATGTAGCAGAGATAACAATAAAGTTTACTTTGACTTCAGCAGCAAGCAGGCGCACCGAGGGCTCTCACGCTCACTTTTCGCGTACAGAATTTCGAAAAAACATCGGGTTGGTTTATTTTTGTTTTATTTTACGAGGTGCTTATTAGATGCTGCTCCAGCCAGCCAGAGAATTCCCCCTCCTCCCTGTGCAGCAAGCAGCAGGCGCACCTCGCAAACGGAGGGCGCCCTTACTCCCAGCAAATGTGCGGCAGAAAACCGATCGGTGCCTATGCCATTCCCAATATTCGCTGGCATGACGTCGGGGCAGCATGAGTATGAGCAATTTTTTTCTCACCTCAGCTAATTTAAAATCACCAATTTGCTATACCACAAAAATGATGGGGAAATCAGAGCAGTCTCCTCAAGTCCCCATCAAAGTTTGCAAAAAGCCAGTGCCCCGGTATGCTTGTTCTCAAACTTTCACTGTGTCTGTAAGACTGAAACATCACAGTGTATCAAAAAAATATATAATCCCTGGATAAAATGTTCTTTCAACTCATTTCTGCAAAATGCCAACCCATTTACCCTCCGAGACAGATTTTATTCTGACTGATATAGGAGCCCATATAGTCCAACAGGTCATGCATCACATTATGCTCAAACACCAGATCTGTGATCATTGATTTTATACTAATATGTGTTATATTTAATGCTGTATGTTTTTATATGTATTTGTTTTTCTTTGTTTTCTTTTTTTTACTGTGGATCTTTTGTGTTGTAATTGTGTGTATATGTTGTCTGGAGTATATTGTTAAACATTTACTGATGGTGTGTTACTTTGATCATTTATTGTTTTCGTCCTGACCTGCCCAAAACCTTTGGCTAATTCTGGCTTATTTACATTTATATGTTCATTAACATGTACATTAATATTTGATATATGACATGTAACATAGTATTTTGCCACATAATATCTATTTCCTGTTGTGTCTGAACACATAAAAGCAAATTAGTGTACACCCACCTCAGCATGTCGTATCACTAAAAGAAAAAGAGAGAAAAGTGGGTTAAAAGTGTGTTTTTTTTTCTTTCCCTCATCCTCCATCATATCTTTGAAAAGAAGGAAACAGATTATTGGTGGGAGGAGTTTGGGAGTAGCAGTAAACTAACGTTTGTATCTCTTTATGGGATCCCTTTTGTTGTGTTGAACGAATGAATGCTTTCCTCCAGCAGAACTGGTTTATTGCGGTGGACAAAGTGAAGGGTCAGTTCAGTTCTTTGTCACAGTTCAGCAGTTTTAAAGCTCCCTCCCCTCCGTCGTCGATCATCTGGAATAGTTGTCTGTCAAAGAAAACACTGCAGTGGATTAGGCTTCATTCTCTTTCTCTTCTGACTCTTGAATACATCACATAATCAAATAATTTATCTTGTTAACATAAATGAATTTCAATATACAGTGAAATGACAACTCATGAGTTCCAGATTTGAACTAAACACACTTAGAATTAGGTCAATTTATTTACTTGTTCACTTATTTAATTTGATATAACTGAATTTGAAAGAATAAGCTGATATAATGTGATCATTTAAAGAACTGTGGTACAGTGTGTAGTTATGAAAATTATTGCATTTGTTTTTTACCAGCAGTGAAGGTGATTATTATGGATCATTAGAAGAGGACTTTAGGTCAGTCTTTTCATTTATTGTGTAAAGTAAAAAAGTCTGCAACAGACTTTATAAAATACAGTAAAACAAAACAAAACAAAGAAAAAGCATTCCCTGTATGTAACAGTAACAAAACATGTGCCATGTTGTGCTACACTTAAAGGTATCCTGTCCATACTACTCTGTTATGCATTCAATAATTTAAACTATTATTTTTGGAAGTTAATGAAATAACAAAGGCATTTTTTAAAATGCGAATCTCTGCCTGGTTCTATAAAAAAGTTTGCTAGTTCACGTTACTTTTTACACACATTATTTAACATTTTCAAGGCTATCACCATCAATGTAGCCTTTGGTTTTTATTTTGCTATTGTCTACTTTTTGTAATCATTTCTACATTTCTAGTTTATTCTTGGCTTTGTTGTGAACATGAAATCACACACACACACACACACACACACACACACACACACACACACACACACACACACACACACACACACACACACACACATATGAAGACAGAGATAGAGTATGCATAGTATGCAAACCGTCTTGGTTTTAATTTTGCACTCCAGGATGAACACCCATTCCCCAACCCGAGGATCACCACAACATCACCTAATAGACCTACACCTTAGTTCACAGATTCAGTTTGTCTAGCGTTTATTTCTGGGATTTCACAAAACCCAGGATTCAAATCACATAATGAATACATAATGGGCTTGGATTTACAACAATATGAATGAAATTTGCTCTATTTGGAAGCAGCCGCCCCCCTCCCCTTTCGACAGGTTGTGTGTGAGACTTTAAATCATCAAACTGCAAATTATAAATTTTCAATTGTTATTGATCCATTTTCCCCCAGTCCTAAAGTGTATATTTATTTTCTTACTCTTCTTATATTTATTGTTTGTTTACTTGCACTGCTGTAACTGGAGCCTCGTCGTCTCGTCTCTCTATATACTGGACTGTATGTAGCAGAGATAACAATAAAGTTTACTTTGACTTCAGCAGCAAGCAGGCGCACCGAGGGCTCTCACGCTCACTTTTCGCGTACAGAATTTCGAAAAAACATCGGGTTGGTTTATTTTTGTTTTATTTTACGAGGTGCTTATTAGATGCTGCTCCAGCCAGCCAGAGAATTCCCCCTCCTCCCTGTGCAGCAAGCAGCAGGCGCACCTCGCAAACGGAGGGCGCCCTTACTCCCAGCAAATGTGCGGCAGAAAACCGATCGGTGCCTATGCCATTCCCAATATTCGCTGGCATGACGTCGGGGCAGCATGAGTATGAGCAATTTTTTTTTCACCTCAGCTAATTTAAAATCACCAATTTGCTATACCACAAAAATGATGGGGAAATCAGAGCAGTCTCCTCAAGTCCCCATCAAAGTTTGCAAAAAGCCAGTGCCCCGGTATGCTTGTTCTCAAACTTTCACTGTGTCTGTAAGACTGAAACATCACAGTGTATCAAAAAAATATATAATCCCTGGATAAAATGTTCTTTCAACTCATTTCTGCAAAATGCCAACCCATTTACCCTCCGAGACAGATTTTATTCTGACTGATATAGGAGCCCATATAGTCCAACAGGTCATGCATCACATTATGCTCAAACACCAGATCTGTGATCATTGATTTTATACTAATATGTGTTATATTTAATGCTGTATGTTTTTATATGTATTTGTTTTTCTTTGTTTTCTTTTTTTTACTGTGGATCTTTTGTGTTGTAATTGTGTGTATATGTTGTCTGGAGTATATTGTTAAACATTTACTGATGGTGTGTTACTTTGATCATTTATTGTTTTCGTCCTGACCTGCCCAAAACCTTTGGCTAATTCTGGCTTATTTACATTTATATGTTCATTAACATGTACATTAATATTTGATATATGACATGTAACATAGTATTTTGCCACATAATATCTATTTCCTGTTGTGTCTGAACACATAAAAGCAAATTAGTGTACACCCACCTCAGCATGTCGTATCACTAAAAGAAAAAGAGAGAAAAGTGGGTTAAAAGTGTGTTTTTTTTTCTTTCCCTCATCCTCCATCATATCTTTGAAAAGAAGGAAACAGATTATTGGTGGGAGGAGTTTGGGAGTAGCAGTAAACTAACGTTTGTATCTCTTTATGGGATCCCTTTTGTTGTGTTGAACGAATGAATGCTTTCCTCCAGCAGAACTGGTTTATTGCGGTGGACAAAGTGAAGGGTCAGTTCAGTTCTTTGTCACAGTTCAGCAGTTTTAAAGCTCCCTCCCCTCCGTCGTCGATCATCTGGAATAGTTGTCTGTCAAAGTATAGAGTATAGAGTCAAAACATTAGTGTTATAAGATGTTATAAGATGACAATTAACCATTCAAATAACCAGAAAACTGTATGTGATCATTTCATATTATGTGAGAAAAAGACAAAAAACATGTCCAGACAGTGTAATTCAAGTTCACTATATAGGTACTGTCAGTCTGTGGGAAAAATACATAAATGAATCAAAGTGGCTGAACTCAAATATGGTTTCAGCTATATGATTGAACTTTAAAAGGAAAGTTTAAATAAAACTGACGGGGAAAGAGTTGGATTTACTCTTTTTTGTTAGTTCAGTCATTTTCTGTTCTCTCTTGACTGATATTGATAGAAGATGAAAAAAAAAAAAGCTCTGGGGAGAGGAAATCATAGAAAAAAGATCCTTACTTGATCCTTTTTTTCTCTGTTCTGAGATGTGTAACCAGCAAACACTGCTTAAGTGTTTTGTTTTGCAGCAGCTTTGTTTTGGAAATATGGAGAATCTAATCAACTGTAAAATATGATCAAGAACTGAAGCATTTTAAGTGACTAAACAAGCACGTTTTCAGACATCTTTTTCTTCTAAGCAAATATTAGACTTTCATACAGTCACAGATGACAGTTATATGTACCGGTACATCTTGTTTCAGAGGCATCTCTGTTTTCAGCTGTCAGTTGCCAACCAGTTATAAGCAAGGTTAACACAGACCGTTAAGATGACATTGAAGTTGTAGCTAAACCACATTACAACGTTGTATGTTTGCGCTCTGATTTAATACATGTGGTCATAAAGCTGCCCAGAGTCGCCACACATCATATTACTATTCATGCACTGCAGTTTTTACCACAACAGTGCAGAATTTTTACTTATTTATTTATTCATATTTATATATTCCCATTCAAAACTAAAAAAGTCTTCGTCATCAAGTTGATTAAAAACTTATCTGCTAATAGGCTGATATGATTGAGTCCTTTCAGCCAGTGTCATGCCCGTAGGGATAACCTAGAACAGAAACCACATCATGTCTTATCTCTGAACTAAGCTTTGTAGGTCTTTTCCCCCTCTGATACATACATACAGATATCTACTTTCCAGCTACATTTTAATTTTACAGATAAATCTCCCCTGTGAGATGTATCTAATTTCAACTGCTTTTTATTTCTTTGTATCTGATCACACTCTATGTTGTGTTCCATGCTAATACTTGTACAATTAGCTTTCATAAAATGCTGCTGCTGGCACGAACACTATTACTTACAGCATCTCCTGGTGCACAGTGAGATGATGCTACATTTAATAAGATCAGACGCGAGCTTCCAAAACACATCTCAGAGTCATCATTACAGCCGTTAACTTAAATATTAATATGAAAAAGCAAAATCATAATATTAAAATTGTCATGGTCCCCCTTTCCTTCGTTCCACCAAGGTTTGTTTTCTCTCTCTGCTCTTGCCGCTCTCTCTCTTCTCTCCTCTACCTATCCATCTTTGCTTTTCTCTGTGCCCCGAGGCGGTACTCATTGCTGATTCCCGCCTTTGGCTCAATGCACCTGCTTCCAATCAACTCACCTGTGATGCATCAGCTCGTCAGCAGCCACTACATAAGGTATTGGCTGGCTGTCAGTCTTCTCTGGATTATCTAGATCTAGTTAGTGAAGTACTGGCTCTTGTGAAACGTTTTTGCTCGCTTTTTCATCTCTGGACTTTAACCTTGTTTCGCTTCTCCCCATGTAAACACCTTCGCCGGATGTCTGTTCCTCCCTCCCTGGATCCCTAGAACCCCATCTCCCCTTGCACATTTTGTATATAGCACACTTTTATGAATTCCCTGTAAATAAAAGCGCACTGACTATGATTCTCCTGAGTTAAACCAGAATCTTCTGTTAATCCCAGAGTAAAATATGTTGTCACAGTTGCTTCAAGACATAACATAACATACAGATAGCCCTAACACATACAAGTAACTCTAATGACTAATAAAACTTAATTTGTTTACAGCAATGATTTGAACCTGATTCTTTATGTCTTGAGATCCTCAGACATTTGACTCGAGTGTCTTATTGAATTTAAATGTCATAACTGGCAAACATCTGTCTATGTAAGGTCTTACAGTAATAGTTTTTTTGTTTGTTTTGTTCTTTGTCAAAACGATAAACAAGCAATGAGAGATTCTTCACATTTTTCTGTGTAAGACAAAATTGTGTCATGTTCTCAATCTGTTATTGTATTTTTGGAATGAAATGTGGAACACTTGAAATATACCTGTGCCTCATTTAATTGTATTTGTTCTCTTCTTTTGTTTCATGGCTTGTGTCTCCTGATCATCTCCATCCTGAATCTTCTGTCTGGATCCTGAAATGCAGGTAAAACATGATTAATTATTTTGAGTGCTGTTGAAGTGTGACTGTTGATATGGAAGCCTGTGCCCATGATACTTTGTATGAAGATGTTGTCCATTCATTGTCATGAGAGCACATATTTGGAGACTTTTCCTCATCTCTTTGTAGAAATGATAGATAACCACATGCTCTCGCATGGTTTGAAGAACTGTTCTTATAATTTCAAAACTCTTCTCACAAGGCAAGCAGCTCTGAACTGTTGCAATATGAATGCATATTATTGGTGCAAAGTATCATTAATTTGTGAAATGTCAATTTGCCAGTCACTGAACATAAGGTATTTACTCCAACTTGGGAGTTTAATTCTAATGAAACGGGATTTTTCTACAACTTCTATGAGAAGAGTTATGCCATTGTCTAAAGTAGCTACTTTTTCATCTCATGACAAAACCACTAGATATTTACATATCATGTCAAAGTTGGTGCTGGATATGTGCCGATACAGTCAGTTCTATTAATGTCTGACATATTTTCTGCTGCATTTTGCTGAATTCTGGCAGTTTTTTAGTGCTGTAAGTCAAGTGGTGATTGTTGTATATTATTATATCTCCAGCAAGTGCCAGTGTCATTATGCTGTTTGTATTGTTGGGACAAGAGTGTATGTTTGGGGCTATACAAATTTAACACAAACTGTTATTACCCTAATACAGAAGCTTATTGCTGATTGTTGGGGAGTTGTTTCATATGCGTTTGATGCACACACACAAGCAAACTAGAGAATCTCTACAGTTCATCAGATCAGTGGAAAGGCCAGTACAGATGCTAAAATGTCTAAAAATGCTATTTGTGAATAAACCACATCCATTGAAGTGCTGGCGACGTGCACCCAGCGGTGTTAACATGCACAGGTTAATCTTTTCCTATCAGTGTGGTTTCAGAATCAGAAGGAAACTCAGATCAGCCCTGCATCAGTGAGATAAACCTCCTTCTGGGACAGTAATTACTTACTTCATAATTAAACAGCGAACATGGAGAAAAACACAGCAATCTTGTGTTTAAGTGGTTTGCCAATGACTGCTCCTGAGACTGTTTCCAGATGTAGCTGGGAAAGAACTACAAAACGGGTGGCAAATAAATAATGACTTAACCAAAACTAGCAAACAGCCATTTGATTAAGCACCTTTCTCTTGTCTGTTAGCATCATATTAATTATGTCATGAATTAAGTATTTTCCCTACTTGATGCCTCTAAATAATAATAAATAAAGAATTGTTTAAGCTGTTTACTCCATTTATTTCCATGTTCCAGTAGTTTAATTCCTTGGAATTGTTTGTCTACCTGCCTATCAATCCCACTTATCGTTTTCACTATAAACAGCTGATTTCAGTTTGTGTGCTGGAGGAGGAAAATAGTTCCACACTCTACAGCGTGGATATGGACATTATTTTGATTTTTATTGCACAAAAGGATTGCACAGAAATTGCATTATGCTGCTAACACAACTTCAGCTCTTTGCAAGCATCCACACAGGCAAGATGCTCATGTTAAGCTAGCCAAGAACCCTGAGTTAGCTGAGAGAAGAGTAAGTTTCTTTGCTTTGTGCTATCGGCTTTGTGTTCATACACTAAGAGAAAGATCATATGTGTGTCCTGTAGCCTATGAATATATGTTGTTAAATAATAAGTATGACACGATGTGTTTCAAGTCATAAAGCAACATACTGCATTATTGAAAGAAAAAAAACAACAACTGTTATGCGTAATTTATCGCAGCGGTCCCGGACCTTTTTTGTGCCGCTGAGGACGACAAAGAAAAGAACTACCACAAACATGCACAAACATGCCCTGTGTCACTACAGGATGGTCCTGGTAACATTTCATATTCTATGAAAGAAGTTCACTTTTGGTCCACTGCCCATCTGTAAGTAGTGCCACTCCTGCTGCCCTACTGATTGTGATTGACTGTGAGAGGTAATGCGAGGTGTAGTATGATTGTGTAATGAATCAAAAGATGATGAGAGGAATTTGATACTAGATGCAGAAAGCAGAAGACAGGGCACGAATGGAAAAAATTCCCCCTCAATTGAAAGGAAGAAATCCTTCCATGTTTTAAGAGGTATTAATTGTCTGTCATTCATTCTTCATTCATTGTAGAAGACGTGCTGTGCTTCAGGCAGCAGGTTGTCTCTTTTGTCACAGTGGGACTAAAACTATGAAAAACATAACATATGCTAGCAGACAGAACCAAAAGCCAAGGACTATGACATAAAGCAACTCGTTGCTGATTCCATCGGTTTACCTCAGAATGATACAGCATGATGGGAAATACTCATTTGTCTTTGTAAGACTGCTCTTAATACAACTCCCCACACTTACAGGTGCTTGATGGCCACACTGTTTAATTTATGGTTAGTTTTGGTCTTTTTCTATGATCTTAAGAAGAGCAGAGAATGAAGCACTTTTTTCTGTGTGTGCACAGCCACTGGTATAAATCTTTCTGGCTTATAGGCTTACTGTAAGTCTACAAGATGTGAAGCTAATATTCCCACCTCATTTTCTTCTCTTTCATTCTCCTTTGTGTAACCTTGATTTGGTTTTGGTAAGGGCACATTACATTTGTATTCAGTGTGTGTGTGTTGCACTAATGTCTGTCACAAACCATTTCCCTCCAGAACAGGTGCCACCTGATCTTAGGATCAGTCTGTGTGTGTGAGCAGTACAGTTTCATTTATGTGTCTTTGTCTGCTTGTGATGATCTTGGTGTCTAAAAGAGAGAAACAGTCAAGATACTTTGACTTTGATTTGCTCATTATCACTTTACAGTTTATCACAGATAAAACTTCATTTTAAGTTCATATTGTGGTTGTCAAAAGTAGTCCACAGGCCCACCCCCAGGATATTTTAAATCTGGTTATGTGTGTTGTTATTAAATGAAAAAACATATCTGCATCTCCAACATTTTATCTAGTCATTCTGTGAGTTAAAGTCACACCTGCTTGAGCTGTCCCTTACTCATTTACAGTGTCAGTAAATTGCTCTGTCTTCATCTTTTTCATACAGCCTTTTCCCAATTTCTTTAATGAAAACAAAAGAGTGGCAGGGTGGTTGGCACAGTGGTTAGCACTGTTGCCTCACAGCAAGAAGGTCCTGAGTTTAATTCCAAGCTGGGGTCTTTCTGTGTGGAGTTTGCATGTTCTCCACGTGTTTCAGTGGGTTCTCTCCAGGTACTCCAGCTACCTGGCACAGTCCAAAGACATGCAGTTAGTGGGTTTAGGTTAATTGGAAACACTAAATTTTCCATGAGTATGAATGGTTGTTTCTGTCTATGTGTTGGCCCTGCAACAGACTGGTGACCTGTCCAGGGTGTACCCTGCCTCTTGCCCTAAGAAAGCCGGCATAGGCTCCAGTGCCACCCGCAATCCTGCAAAGGATAAGCGGAAGCGAATGAATGGAAATCAAGACACGATTCCATAAATAAAACAGTTTTTAGTTTCAATTTTTAGTTTCAAATTGTCGTCAGCATGTACAGAAGGTCAGGAGAAAGGCGTGACAATGGATGTCTGAAAGACGGTGGAGGCTCTGTCAGGGTTTAGAGCTGCATGTTAGCCAGTGATGTTGGGAATCCTTCAAAAACTGAAGTAATTAGGAATGCCGTCATGGATTGGCCCTCCTGTCTCTGTCAAAATTAGTCTCGGGAGGAGACAGTTTGCCTCAACCACTTAGGTTGAAGAGACAAAGAAGCTAGAAATGAGCACCATGGAGGAATAACAAAATCTGCTTCCAGATCAATACTCTTTTTTGTTGTCTTTTTTTCTTTGGTCACATTAAGTTCTGTTTTGCCTATAAAAGTTCCCCCTCTGCGAGTTTCCAATCAGTTCAGAGATATGTTGTCTTTATGGTGTGTATTTGTATTCCCTCTATCAATAACACATTAGAGGGAATGGAGGCAAGGGGATGTTTAAAACTTCCAGTAGGGCTGTTTATATCCCACACTGCTAATGGAGCTCTCAGGTTCGCCTTCTCATAACCACTTGTTTCTAAAATTTGTGGGTGAAGGGCAAATAAAGGGAGACTATAACAGAGACAAGAAATGATGCAAGCGTAATTTGAATTCAGTGCATGTGAAGAGTAAAGTCCTGCTATTTCTACAAAGGGAAAGAAATGAAATTCAAACATCATTCAAACATAAGTGCAGTAAAATCTTAGATGGTTATCATGTGATATACAGTTTTTGACACCATGGTGGTTGTTTTGTATTGGACTAAACATAAACTAATAAACAATTTAAATGTGAAACTACATAAAATAAGGATATGTTTTCACTAGGAATTCTTGACTCTTTCTAAGCTTTACTTTTTATAATTTTGTTTTGATTGCAACAGTTTTTATGTTTATTTGTTTGTTTATTTTTCACTTTTATTTATGCATTTTATTTTTAAAAGAGGAACGACAGCAAGGAACACAGGACAAACCAGAAAAAAACAGCACAGTTTGTTTCTGATTAAGTGGTTTGCCACTTTCTGACTAAGTTTGGCGTAATCAACACCAAACTGTTGATTACATCTCAACAGTTTGGTGTTGAGATGTAATCAAATGAAATGAAGAAGGAAGCAATATCAATAGTGATAACAATCATTATCCTAATATTTATGGTCATAAACACACACAGACACACACACAAAAGCCCACAAACATATTGATGGATTTATGTTGCGTTCAAAATTAGGCCATCAAACAATCTGGCATAAGATCCTGGGAGCACTTGGGATAAAAGATATGGATACATAGGAGATTTAAATAAAATAAATAAATAGATATAAATCTATATATTTAAGTAATTATTAAAATCTGTATTTTATATAGCTGTGAACGATCCAGTTTTTCAAGATGTACACTAATTTTAAATCTTCTGTGTTTATTGATAGTAAAAGATATTTTTGATATAATTTCACAAAGTTAAATAGAAAGTCTACATCTCGGTGTTCCACTTCTACACCAAGCAATATTATGAAACTGGAGAACATTCAAACAGTACAGCAGGGTTTTCTGTGTCCTTTGTTTATGACCAAAGAAAAGGACAATTGTGTTGGAAAATTAAAGTCACTTTACTGACTGTACTTAAAAAGATAACAACTCAATACTTCTAAGATGATACAACTTTTACCTACCTATCGACTACAGACTGTATTGTTAGGACAGTTGATGTTTGTAGTGGACAAAAACTTCTGGAGACAGTGTAGCCTAATTGTTCCTAAGCTAGCAGGTTACTGCCTCATCAGTTTATTGTTCAGATGGAACTGTCTGCTACAGTAAGCCAGTTACGCGGCACCAGAGAGAATTAATGAGCTTTGCTTTCTGGGGTTATTTGTGGGAGACAGCACAGCATTGTGATGTTTTGCTTTAGGTGCAGTTTTGCTGTGTATGAGTGTGTGTGTGTGTGTGTGTATTTGTTGGTGTGTAAGCATCTTCTATTGGCTGTCACAGTTTCTTTCCTCTTACCCTGTGAAAAAGTCCGCATTACTGTATCACAACTGTCTTTGTACATTTCCAAAGAAAGTACTTGTTTGGACTCATTATAAAGTCCTAATGTTTGAGAAGACAGGATATCATTAGTGATATCTCCAAACTGCTAAACTGTAGGTGCTTGTTTTCACACCCTACATCAGGAAAAAAAACCCTACTGTTCTTCTTTAACTGTGGCTATTTGATCAACTTAGCGTGTCTCAATTCGTGTCAAATTAGATTTGAAACTAATTTGAAACAAACTTTTAATTTGTACATATGTGTGTAAGACACAACCATGTTTAAATTTAAGCAAGGGCATCGAGCAGAGTTTCCATATCACCTCTCAAAAAAGAAAAGGAAAATCAAAAGAATCATTTTCCATAAAACAAGTAAATTGTTTGGAATGCAGTAAGTGAGATCTCTCTCTGTACTAATCTGTGTGCAGAAAAGCTTCCTCTTTGTCAATATTGCACACTGAGAGTCTCAACAACCTGTTATCAAAGTTCAGTTCAGTAAAGCAGTAAAGGTACTCAGCACTCCACAGAGGGGAATTTCTACCAGCAAAGTCCGCTGCCAACTCATTAAAGCCTTTTTCAAACAAGATTCTTTGCTGTTCCTAGTCAGACTTTTCGGAGTAACCAGAAATAAACCAAGATAAAGACCCTGGACACTTCCTGACAGACAAAATTTCCAATTTATTCTAAACATTATCAAGCCCCCCCCCCCCCAGTGTGACCTTAATACTCCTTCATACAAACTTCGGTACTATGGATCAGCTGGTGATTAGCTGGTGTGCTATCCATGGATTTACTCCTTTCTTACTGAGGTGGATTTGATTCCTCATTCTACTTCAAAGTTTATCCCACGAAGAAAGGCACTTCATTCTGTATTTACTATTTCAGTCTGACAATTCATTGAAGATGGGTTAATATACTTGTAAAAAGTCCCTAAGCTCCTCACACTACATTTCCATGTTTAAAAACTCTAGTTGGAGCAGAA
This sequence comes from Rhamphochromis sp. 'chilingali', assembly GCF_963969265.1. Classification (NCBI taxonomy): domain Eukaryota; kingdom Metazoa; phylum Chordata; class Actinopteri; order Cichliformes; family Cichlidae; genus Rhamphochromis; species Rhamphochromis sp. 'chilingali'. The sequence continues at coordinate 30,126,152 of NC_137935.1, forward strand.
CTGCTGTATGAGATTGCTTTCATCTTGGTTGGTTTCCTGCTGAGTTGCGTTTTGTTTACGTCTACTATCTTAAGCCCACATATCTGTTTGTTGCTCCTTCACTCTTCTGACACTCAGCAGTAAAAACAGGCTCATATTTGCTGTCAGGTTTAAATGTAGGAATAATGATCAGAGACAGAAATGCTGTGAACATTGGTGACTCTGAAGCAGCACTCTTATCCTGAATACTCCACCAACTGTGGTACTGAGAGACTGTTAATGGAGGCATTAAGACTGGTCTGAGGGGGAGAGAAAGAAAGGGCCAGAGAAAGTGTGTGGTTTACAAAATGTATGATATTTATACACTGATACTTCACTATCTGCAATGACAACTGGTCAGCACTGTAAAAGCAGGATTCGGGTGTACTGATCATCTCATCTCATAGAACAGACCTTCCCAGAGTGTGGGGCCCGCCCCCTAGGGGGACCGCAGAGCCATTCACAGGGGGCACGGTACGAAAAGGGGGGGGGGGGGGGGGGGGGAACAAATGCTTGGACACTGCTAGCACGGGGCGGCCACAGAAACGCAAAGCAGGAGATGAAGCATCGCTGAATATGTTTCCAAACCAACTTCATTCTAAGCCAAAGACTAGAAAATATGATGAAGCTTATCTGCCCTTTGGTTTCACCTGCACAAGTGCCAAGGTAGGTCTCCCCTACAGAATTGGTCTTTCCTTCGCGCTGGGCTCTCCAAATTACGGACAAATAGTATCCCACATTCTTGATTTTTAGTTCGCAAACACTTCTCATAATGACTAACTACTCCTGACATTTTGGAGATGTTAGCTCTTTATATAGTAAAGTTACAGCGGGATACAAATAACATCAGGCTGATCCTGCCACGATTTGTTCCCCTGGTTCAAATCACGTACAAACATTGTCCCATAGTTGTTGATGTTTTTAAACCCATTTTGCACAGAAAGGCATTTTTTGAAAAATGTATTGACAGCAATGTTGAATATTATTACACAGGAAAAAAAGAAAACAACTACACGTAAAATAATCACACCATGACACCTCTGCTTTTCTAAATAGAGGGACAGTAACTGCGTGTGTATATGTAAGCGTGTAAAACCTGCAGATTGTCAGATTAGCAGTATTTTATCTCTACCTGCTATTCTGCAATTCCTCTCACGTAAGCAATAACGTGGCGCACAGCCTGATGTGATAAAAGGCACATACCTTTGAAGTTGCGTGACGAACTCTGTATTCCCCGTCCACACGTAAACGCAAAAAAGGAGTTTTAAAAAATCTCAGTTTTCGGTGATTTGAAACGCCGTTTACGTGTGGACAAAACAGCTGCGTTTTCAGAAATACCGGTGTAGGTGCAGACGTAGCGTAAAAGAGTTAGTAGTTTATTTTATTACTACCTGTCATTTATTGCAGATTACTTGTATTTGCTTAATTGTTCACTAAATGTTTGAGGTGTGAAATAAACAGCAAACGAGCAAAATATGGGTGTGTGTGGTTGGAGGATGTGTTTGTGCGTGTGCGCACGTACATGCGTGAACATTTTTCCTGTAAAACAAAGGGGGGCCTAGCAAAAAAGGTTTGGGAACCACTGTCATAGAATGAGATGTAAGTTCATCTAAGGTCAAAGAGAAATTCTCTGTGATTTTAGCAGAAAGTGTTTTTTTTTTTTGTTGTTTTTTCCCTGACTGGTAAATTATGTAAATGTAGTGATTATTATGCATTCCACAGTCACACATTGCTGCAATGATTGAAGACTCGGTCACGATTTCCCCGAAATACTGTGCCAAGTACGCACATTCTGCAACATCTGCTGTTGGTTAGAAGAGCAAACAAAACAGTCCATCTGCAGTTAAAAAAAAATTCTGTTTCACGTGTTTTCTTTTCATGTATTGCTTACATCATTTTCACTACTACTTGGCTAAAGTAGCACCACCGCTAAAGAATACCTGCTGCTGTCACAAAACAGCTGTACTTGATGCTCTGAGAGTGAGAAGAGACCATTTACTTAATACCATACACAACAGACAATATTATATATAATTAATAAAATACTTTTTACTGAAATTATTAAATTAAATATCAAATTAAAAAAAATAGAATGTCATTGTTTGTTGTTAAAATAACTACCCACTAAAGCCAGTTAAGTAACATTTAGCTTATTATTAGGGATGTTTACTATAAAGTGCCACCAAGTTTCATCAAGGTTTATAATATGTTTAAAAAAGTCTATCAGAAGGCAGCACAACAAGTGTAACAAATGAGACGGAACTTGAGCCAAGCTACAAGTAATGACTCCCAAATACAGCTATCTATCACTTTAGTGATGAGGCAAAGATAAGGGCAGATAAGAGGGAAAAGTGAAACAACAGGCAAATATAAGAAAGACGTACACAAGAAAGAAGCAGTCAGCATCGTTTCACTTGTCCTTTGCATTGGAATCTCATCATCTCTCAGTGATGATGGCGGTCATTACTGTGATAATGCTGGTGATATATTCCATTTGATGCTTTGATAAATGTTAATGCACTCGTGTGAGAATATTCCTATCTCTTCTTTATCGTTCCTGTCATGCATTGTGGATTAAAAGACATTCGCTCATCTCCAGCCTAATTGGCTAACTGGCAAACAAACAAACAAACAAACAAAGTGAAACAAACAAATCCATAATCTGCACATATTGAATCCAGATAATATACATTATTTATGTGATGCGATGCTATGACTCATAATTGTTAAATATATTTATATAAATTTGAACCTTGAAAACCTTCATGACTATGTACACACATGCTGTAGAACAGGGGTGGGCAACTTTTCTGATAGCGAGTGCCATTTAAAATTTCCTCAGAGTTCAGTGTGCCATATGATTGCATTACCAATAAATTTAATAACGCTCTATATTAACAGTTACACACTATATAGAACCACTTTATAGAATTATATTTGTCCGCAGATGGTGGCAGCTATCAGCGAATAGTTATCAGCTATTTTGAAACAAAAAAAGACACTTTTTATCCATAACAGCAAATGAACTGTACAACAGCAAATACAAATGCTATTTATGGTCTCCTCACAACAATGATAAGTAAAATAAACTGGGCCAATATGGTATGTCTGTTAATACAGATACACACATGTTAATATGATCTCTGGTCTCCCACTCAGAGACACAGGTCTCCGAGTGTCCAGCATTCAGACGGCTACCCGAGGACACTCATGTGAGAGAAAATCTGCTCACACAGATATGTAGAGCCAAATACTGTCAATAAGGCCTCTGCAATGTTCTGAAGACAGTTAAAGTTGTCAGGTAGTGATGTCCAGCAGGTGAAAATGCAAGCTGCATGAACATGCACAGCTGTGGATTCCAGCTGCTTCGATGTTATGTGTATGATTTTTATACATTTTACATCAGATAAAAACCTTTGGTTGTAAGCTTCAGATACCGTAATTGTCGGGCTATAAGCCGCTACTTTTTGCACAAGCTTTGAACCCTGCGGCTTTTAGTCAGGTGCGGCTTTTCTATTGCCCATGATTTTTGTCATATCGTAAGACGATTTGTTTTGTTTGTTCCGCTGTTGTACGGCACTACGTTGCCTGGCGGAAGGGCATGTGATCAGACACACAGTATCTGGGTTCAAGAGTGGTATGTTGGTCACGTGTCCATCCGCCAGGCAACATAGTGCTGTACAAGTAGCGCGAAAAACAAACTTCAAATTAACGCTACGCGTTCAGCTGGAGGCGTGGATGACGAGCGGCAATAAACTTGCGAAAAGCAAGTTATGCTCAACTCCACCGGTGGAATCTGACAGCGTGGAAAAGTGTGAAAACATCCACGATCACCAACGGATTTCGAAGGGCTGGACTGTTGCATGATGGAGAGGAGGACACCGCCACGGCCCTTCTGAGGGTGTTCGACTCTGACACTGACAACGAGGATTTCTTTGGTTTTGAAAGTGACAACGAAGGAGAGAAGCTGAGAGTGGATGACGAAGCCATCCTGAGCCTGTTTGTATCCGACACTGGAGGAGAGGACTTTGGTGGTTTTAGTGCGCAGGAAGATGGTGGGAATGACTGACTTTTCTTCTTGTTGAAGCCGTGTCACTGCACCTGAGCCTAAAAGGTAGTCCGAATCTATTCTTCTGGTGTGCTGTAGGTTATTGTTATGTACTACATTTGTTACTCGTTTATGAAGCACAGTACATGTGTCCTACTTGTAATTACTGCTACTTGTACATATACCTAAAAAGTTATGCAAATATGTACCCATAACTTGTTTTTCAAAATATTAATAAAAGGGGTGTGTCTCCAAACAGCCATCTCTTTCCTGACAATTCCCTTTGTGCATATTCTCTTACATATGATAAGTCATCATTGAAACACCTGCGGCTTTTGGTCAGGTGCGGCTAATGTATGTACAAAACAGGATTTTCCCCTGATTTTAGCTTGTGCGGCTAATATTTAGGTGTGCTTTGTAGTCCGGGAAATACGGTAATTATTTATTAAAAGCGAGATATTTTAAATGAGAATAAGAAAGTATTTCTTTGTGTCCCCCTTTCCCTGTTAATGCCCTACCTGCCCCCTTGGCAAAACTTTGCTAGATCCGCCCCTGCACAGTTACCAGCTGTCAGCTACATTAAAAAAAAGGATCCTGGTGTTATTTGTCTCTCAGAAACAGTTCATAACTTCCCTTCAACTCATTCATGTCACCTAAAAGGTAAACCTGTTTCTCCATCACCTGTTCAGCTCTGATGATTCAGTAAGGACATCTGCTGGTAGGGTTGCCAACCGTCCCTTAAAATACGGAATCGTCCCGTATTTCGAAACAAAAGTACACGTCCCGTATTGAGCTAATAAGGGACGCACTTTGTCCCGTAATACAGTGAGAATCAAAAGTAGTCTATAACTTTTAATGGAATTAACGCTTTGTTTGAAAACATAATTCCCAGCCCCTCTCCTGCTTTTTGACCAATGAGCTGACAGCACACTTATGACAATTCGAGTATGACAATTCAGATTACCGCTCATCTCATTGGTCGAGGAAAGGTCGCTTGCGGAGAAAATACCGGAAGACAACAGATGACCACAACAAGAAGCATGGCCAACAGGGAAATAAACGCCGACACTGCGGTGCACGTCTCGGATGACAGTACACCTAAAGCTGGGCAAACACTGTGCGATTTTTTTCAGTCACGTTATTCAGCACCTGCTCAAACTGCACGATTGACTCGCAGGGGTTAGAAGTTCGTATGTCACGATGTACTCTCACACTATACCGCCCGATGCTCTGATGCGACCTGAGTGCTCACACTGTGCCTCCATAAAATGAAGGTTATAACAGATAATCTGTCGCTCGCTCTCTCTGTCTTTCACTCACACAGACACACCACCACCATCAACTTTGCTAAATTGCTAATGAAAAACATTGATCAGGCAGCTGTGATTGAGCAGCAGTGTAAATCCAACTATTTTCACGGTTGTTGTGGTCGTGATCATTTTGTGATGCCACATCGAAAAGGCTCGGATGAGCTTTCCAAAGTTCTACAAGTTGTGCCTCCATCGCTTGTGTCCAGATCACACGCTGCACTGCCGTGCTGCTCCGTCTTTTTCACTGACGTTTACGTGTTTGCGCGCGAGCAGTGTGAGCGGCTCACGAGCGATTGATGATCGGGAGCTGGTCGTGAGGTGTTAATCACTTCTCTTTACCCCACGTATACTACACGACGCACGATGAAGGCCAAAATCGGTCCGATCACTCAAAAATCGGCTCAAAATGGGCCAAAAAAAATCGCACAGTGTAAGCCCAGCATTAGAGCAGCAATGTTTGTTCCCCTCAGAGAAAGGGAAGAATGGGAAAAGGAAAACACCTGGCTGGAAAAAGTTAATATGGGCATGTGCAGTGAATATCAGCGCTATGTGGCCAGAAGTGTGATAATATAATTTATTTTGTGTAATAAACAACTGCAAGGATAGATGATTACAACAAATTGACTAATACATAAAAGTAATACATAGATGAATAATGATGATGAGTTATGATGCGTAATCATGGGAACAAGCAGGTTTACAAACAGGAGCAGCTGATTAGAAAAGCTGAAATAATACCTCAACTGAAGCCAATTGTACTAAATGCACTAAATGTGCACTGTTACAAGAATATTTTTCTTTCTATTGTTTTCTATTATTTTAAGTTAAGCAGGACAGAGTTCTTTTAAAGAAAGATTTACTTATATTCTCAAAAGTTAAGCATGACAGGCTTCTGCTTAAGAAAGACCTGTTTTACTGTGTTAATGTTGTCATTTTGAGCTAAAAATAAATGGCTAAATGATCATTTGTTTCACATGTGTTCATATCACAAAGAATAGAATAAGCATCTGCTTAAATCAACTTCAAGTCAAATGGTTAAAAAAAATAATTTCACACACAAAAAAAGAGCTAGAAAATTCACCAAACTGGGAAGGGTGAAGACAACTGGGTCGCCCGGCCCTGGCCACGAGGTGTCCCTTATTTATTTTTCAGGGAGTTGGCAACCCTATCTGCTGGTTTCATCTTCATGTTTCCCTCTCACCACATATCCAAACCGAAATCATGACCAGCAGCTTAACAGCTGTGGTTCCAGCAAACCTCAGCTGATACTAGAAATTAATATTAAATAAATTCTAACAACAGCTGATCATGCTTAAACGTGCTGCTATTGTTTAGTGGGACATCCGCTGGTTTCCTCTTTCTGGCGCAAAGTGGGCGATAAACAAACAAGAGATGAAAAGCCAATCAGCTGATCATTGATCAGTATCATGATTAAAGTAGCAACAGGAGAGGGAGGGGGGAAGAATGAGAGAAGAGGCAGCTGTGCAGCGTAAAGACACAGAATAACTCCACATTTGTGTCTGTTACATCCCCACTTAAAAGCTAGGCGATGAGGGTGGGGGACAGTAACAGTTAGATCCAGGTGGAATGAAAAGAACGCCAGGCAGAGGTATTTAATATAAAATAGATCTTTATTGTAGGCAAACACCTCAATAATCATATAAATGGCAACAACAAAAGGAGACAGCACCGCTGCTTTAATGAGAAATCAGGGAGGTCAACCCAAAGTGGTAATGACCACTTCAACAAAGAAAGCAACAATAAGGCTTCAACAGAAAGAGACAGCAACGCTGCTAGCAAACAATATCCAGGCAGGCCACACAAACTAATGAAGGCTGCTGTCACTCATGGGCAATCACTGCTCAGTTAAGCACTACTCACAAAGAGCCACACACCAGAAGGCTGGTCACACGCAGCAGGCTGTTCCACACCTAGGCTAGTAGCACACTCTGACCAGCACAGAGGAAATCCACCAGAAACCTCTCCCTTCTCCTCCACACTGCTCTTCTCCAGCTTATATCACCCCTGAGGGTAATTGGTTGTAACGAGAGCAGATGAGCAGCAGGTGTGACCTAAAGGAGAAGGCAGGGGCAGAGAGAGACAAGGGGAGGGGCCAGAACGAAGGAGGAGGAGGAGAGGGAGAAGACAACACCACGCCCACACACTAACACAGCCTCCCAGGATGTAACAGTGTCTTTTTCATTCTAGCTGAAGTCCGGGACAAACTGCGTCCCCTCTCAGCTCAACACGAAACGCGTAATATTTTCTCTGAATGCGGGACGATTCCGTCTTTTTACAGGACGGCTGGCAACTCTACTAACTAACCTTATGAATTAAATAAAGTTCAACATCAGTAACATCAAAGCACCCACCCAGCTGTATAAAAACTCTGTCATGCTAGCTAGTACGCAGTACGAGTTATTGTAACTGACTGTAAAAAGTCAGCACAACGAAAATAAAATCCACCTAAACTTGGTTTATATCTGACCCAGATAGACTGCAGGTCATAACTTCTTACCTGAAGTTCAGTTCACCTGACACTCGGACCGGCGGCTGCCTCGGGTCTCTCCTCGTCCTGCATCCGATCTCCCTCATCCACCTGCTGGCCTCCACCACTTGTTAATATTACTGAATCTGTGGAAGCTCCGCGATGCCACCACCAAACAACTGAGTTATTTTTACACACCGGCCAGCATCTGGCCAATCCACCACCTTTCACTGTTTATACCATTACAAAAATAAATAAATAAATAATTAATCGTGCCACCGAGCAAATGCCCGGTATGCCCGATGGCCAGTCCAGCTATGGCCGTGCCATCAGTTAACCCTTCGCATACCAACTACACGTGCCTAGGGTTGCCGACCCCTGCTGTAGAATCATCTATAAAAAAAACTTCCTTCAGTGTTTTCGGTGTGTACTTCAAGAGAAATGATTTCCTTTCCAGATCATATTCAGCAACATTTCTCACAGAAACTCGGCTCTCTGTCGGACTCTCTCGAAGTACTGCACTTATTCTTTTCTTATCAGCCAGACAATAGGTCCAGCGGGAATAAATGTGAATGATTGAAGAAAGGCAAATAAAAGATAAGGGACCTGTGGAAATTGATTTGTGAAACAGCTGCACATCCAGACATTAGATGGTCTCTCAAATAAGTGGTGTTGTGACCTGATAAAGATATGAATAGACAGATTTTTTGGGTGAAAAGAGAGGTAAAGATAAATAGATAGATAGATAGATAGATAGATAGATAGATAGATAGATAGATAGAATATAACTGCTAAGAATACAAACTGTTCTTTGCAGTTTGTCACACAATGTGTCTGCTAGCTACAGGCAGTGTTGGGGATATACATACAAAATACAAGGCATGAAAGATATTCTGATTGTAATTTACATAATTAAATAGTTTGGATTAATCGCTATACTCTAGTCCTCTTGTGTCCTGTGAAAGCTAGAGCACGGACACACCTCTAAAAAACTATAACCCATGCTTAATAACATCTAAGGAGATATCCTTAGAAGGATGTGAACATGATTTATTGATATACAGAGTTCAATTAAGGCAGGGGTGTCAAACTCAAATACACAGTGGGCCAAAATTCAAAACTGGAACAAAGTCGCAGGCTAACGTTAATATTTATTGAAATATATTTATTCCTCCAGATATAAGAATGAATCTTTTCTTATGGACTCAAACACGTTTTGCTGAAAAACTGAATATGGAACAAGCAAAGCTTAATACTAAACAATAAATATATTAGCTGTATAATACCAGTAGGCCAGCTCTGATAGTAATTTGGTATGGCTTCGTGGGCCAAATGTAAGTAGGCTGCGGGCCAAAGTTGGCCCGCGGGCCAGAGTTTGACACCTATGAATTAAGGTATTTGCAGATTAGACTTCGATGGCCCATCACCACAAAATGGAATCCCAGCGGTGAGTCTAGACACTGGTTGTGGAGATGAAGGTGGAGGTTTGGATGGATCCTGAGTAACATGGAAGAGGCACAGATGAGGAGGAGGTGGGTCGCTCAAAGGAATCTGCAAGGGGGAATATCAGATGATCAGTGAGAGTTAAATTACGTGACGTGAAGGCTGCATTGAAATGAGGAGAAGTGAAGATTTTACTCCCTATAAGTTGCAAATATTTGGTTGTTGATCGGTTGGTTGGATTTTGGATTACGAGGAAACCTTAAACATATTTAAGGTTTCCTCGTAATCACAATTGTTTCATGCTCATGAACTTTTCATAGTTACATTTTTTCATAGTCGGTATTAAGTGGCAGCTGAAGTTAGTATTTTATACACTATTTTTAAAAATGTGTTATTAATAATGACAGGAAGAAATCAAATGTCAGACATTAATGCTTTTGTCTTTCATTGCTGATTTCAAAGGAAAATTCGTAAATCAGGACATTAACTTTGGCTATGTACATTTAAATCTCTGAGGACAATACAATAGCACTGATCCAGACAGCCTGTGCTCCCACGTCTGTCTGACTGCTGGGTTATTTTGGTATATCTGTCCTCCTACAGTGTCAGAATCCTCATACTGCTTTGTTAGTATGTAGCCTTGTCAGTCACACATCAGAGTGAATGAAGTACGTGGCTTGTGGGCTGTTGAAAAAGGTCCTAAATGCTTATTCCACACTGCAGGTAGAGCTCTGACTTGTCTTTTCAGAATGTTCATTTTTGTTGTAATTAAAAGAGAAACACAGGAACATTGTTACTTTTTTTTTTTAGGTGTATAATAATGTTCAGTTGCCCACATTCACATTGACTAACTATACTTGACACAGATGTAGTGTGGTGAAGCATGTTGAAGGCTAGCATAACATCTTAACCAGTTTTATAATCACTTTGTAAGCTGCCTTGTTTGTATCATTTGTGTATCTGTACAACAACTGAGCTATGTTTATTTATTTATTTTTTTTTTTTAAAAAGCTGATTTGCTCCCAGAGTCAAAGAAAAAATGAAGATTCAAAAAATGAAAAGTCAAGATAGAATTTGTTTTGACGTGTCAGCAGATAGTAAGACTGAATTTATTTTATTGCAGGAAATATTACTCTTTCTGGGTCACAAAATAAACTTTTAAGATATTTTCATGCGAGAATGGTGCTGTGTAAACTTCAAATATCTGCTCGATTCATCAAGACATCACATATTTCCATAAGTGCTCTAACGTTTTCGGAGATGCCTGTTAACCACCAGCTGACCAGGTGGTCACTCGGGTTAAACATAATATATCAGGCTCAACTGACAAAAAAACGGCCGACTGCACCACCAGGTATTATAGGAAAAACCATAAAGCCTTTGAACTAAAACAAACGCTGTTGTGACAGTGATGTATACTGTCTTGTTGGTAAATATGTATGATTTGTATCAACTTCATGTTTCCAAACCAATATCATGAGCGGCAGCTTTTACAGCTGTGGCTCCAGCAAACATCAGCTGATACTAGAAATTAATTTTAAATAAATTCTAACAACAGCTTATCAAGGTTGAACGTGCTGCTGTTGTTGTTTAGCGCAACATCCGCTGGTTTCCTGTTTCTGGCGCAAAGTGGGAGATGAACAAACAAGAGAGACGATCAGCTGATCATTGATCGTTTCATGATTGAAGTAGCAACAGGAGAGGGAGGGAGAGAGAATGAGGGGAGAAGAGGCAGCTGTGCAACGTAAAGACAGAATAACTCCAGCTTTGTCTTTTTCTCATTCTAGCTAAAGTACGGGACTAATCGCGTTCCTTTTCCTCTCAATACGGATGTATTGTAATTGGTCCAGCCCAAAGTTGATCATGACCAATTAGCTAATCCACCACCTTTCATTGTTTATACACCATATCACTTGTAGGAAGGGCTGACACTCATACAACACATAGTAGTCATGTAGATGAGTTATGCCTGGGATTAGCATACCCTAGATTTTTGCAAACTGAAACTGCATGTCTATGAACAAACAGTTTTCTATTTATTTTATCAGTTGACAGTGTGTCATTATACAATTTAAAATCTGTGTTATTCCCAATGCTGTCTAGTTAGGCAATTTAATTACATACTCAGTCTGACCTTAAAAGTTACAATTCTAAGAAAAACTTTCACGTTTTCCTCCACATAATTACACTCACATTCTAAAATGTGTCTCTGCAGGTAATTAATCATGTCTGCTGAAACCAGAAAATTGACAATAATTAAGCACTAGTAACCAAATTGTATGTTGACTCTGTTATTACTCATTTACTGATAGTAGTTGCATTGAATGACAAAATGGCAACACATAGAAGGGAAGGTGGTGCACAGGAGAACTGAGACAAAGGTGCAGTGAAATTATTTCATATTTTATTTTCTAAAGAATGTGAAATATTAATAATGTAAAAAGACATTACAACTTTTCCTACACATATACTGCCACTTATAGGAAAGTGCGATAAAATAATTGGAACTATAATTTTTAATACAATTTTTGGATCATGTGTACACATATTTTTGTGTTAATGTGACAAAAAGTAGTTTGTGGTTATTTCTTTCTTTCCTTTTGCTAAAGAGCTTAGACCTCATATAAATTTCGCTACTTTCCAATCCTATTCAAAACAAGCTTGTTATTTGAAGCTTAAGGGGAGTTATTATTTCATGTCACTGTGCACCTTCCAGACATCACACCAATTTAAGACCAAAATGAGGGAATGGTAGGACATAAAAGACAGAAAAGATATAATTTATTCATCATTTACAGCTTTATATTTAACGGCATTTTTGGTTCAGATGTCCATAAATTGTGGCTATGGTACTTCATCACCTAACTAGCAGTATAGAAGAAGAACAAGCCAAAAGGGAATAATGTTTCTTTCAAGTAGATCATTTGAAACAACTCAGCAAATATCAGCAAACACACAAACTGTTCTTTACAGTTTGTCACACAATGTGTCTGCTAGCTACAGGTAAGGTACAGAAAACAAAGTGAGATAACTTTACCCAGAGATGGAGAAATATGTAAGAAAGGCAGGACAGTAGAGGAAGAATAGGGGATACTCTTAAAGGCAAGGACCACACAGTGATATTTCATAAATTTGAAATTTAAATCTTACAAGTGCCAATTCATCTTAAAGGTCCAAATATGATGTCAAGTTATGTTTTCTTTTCGATTTTGCCGATTTGATATGTCCTGCAAAACAAACTACAGGATACAAATTTTGTGTCACGGCTAGCGATGCAAGCCGTGTGGAGTGAGACGAGCACCCAAAAATGCAGGCACTGACTTAAATGAGAAGAGCGAGCTTTATTGACACGGGGTGAAAATACAAAACGACACGGAGGTGGCAAGGACAGGAACTAAGAAATAACCTAACTGGGAAGAACTAACTAAACAAACCTGAAACCATGACTCGCAGGGGTGAGATGCAGGATAATGCCTGGGTGAGACACAGAATGACACAGGGAGATAACACAGACGGACCAGTGACGAGCACAAGAGAAGACACAGGGAAATGAGGAAACTGCACACAGGAGGGAGACACGGCTGAACCTAATTGACGAGACAGGGAGGACGCAACCTAAATACACTGACACAGACCTTTCCAATAAGACAGGCAACTCAACACACATGCAAAGACACAGACGCAGAGACAGGGGCTTTACACAGAGACCTGACTAAACTGGAACACAGAGAACACACAGGCAGGAATGACTAGACACAGAAACAGAGGGAGCACAGAGTAACATGAGGGGCAAGGGCACCAAAACCTACGATGTGGAAATACAAAACCAAAACACAGACAGCATTTATGCAGCAAATAAATAATAAACAACTCAACACACTGGGTCACAGACCCAGGACCGTGACACTTTGTCTCATTCAAAAAGTATATGAAAATAGTCATCGGGTTAGTGTTAAAGTGAGCAGCAGACACAAAAGGGATTTCCTGCTTTCATTTTCTTTTTTAGATGTGGAGGCAAAGTCACCCAGTTACAAAGCAATGGCAAATTGTTTTCCCTGGCTTGCCTTCTATGTACATGAGTTAGTACAAATTTGTAATCTTAGCACATTCATTAGAATTTAAGTTTGTTTAAAAGTGTGTTTTAATATTATCAGTAGTTTTCACTCTTTTTTTAACACAAGTATCTTTACTTATAATGAAGTGAAGATTGTTTGTACTTTTCCAAATCTGTCTGTTGTTATCGTTTAGCACAGAATGGAAAACACAGGGCAATCAAGAATTCTTTCTTTTGCTTCAGAAGCACGTTAAACTGTAGCAGATGCAGGCACCACATCTGTCATCGTTGCACAATCCAATTACAAGTGAGAGTATAATTTATCATGTTTTCTTTTGCTAACTAAGGACACTTTGAATGCAGCAAAATTTATGTGACAAATAAAGTATAGAATGCCAGAAGGGTTAGAAGAAATAATGAAGCTCAAGGGTGTTTTGTATCACAACGAGGAAGCAATTTAGCTCCAAAGTCACCCTGACTAACCAGGAAAGGTGTTAATCCTCTGGGGTGTCTTTTGTACTTGGAAAATTGAATCTTTTAATTGTCACACTGACTCTTTCAAAGCATTGTTATAGGAATCCAGAAGCTTACAGTATAACAGATTAATAACAATAATAATTTATTTTTTGTTCGCTACTACAATCTGGACCAGATGAAGGATGGAGGACTAATAGTTGCACCAGAACAGTGAAATAAAATAATCAAGGTGAGAGAAAATTTGAAAGCATATATATATATATATATATATATATATATATATATATATATATATATATATATATATATATGTATATATATATATATATATATATAGAGATAGATAGATATATATATAGATATATATATATATATGTGTGTGTGTGTGTGTATATGTATATACATATGTATATGTACATATATATACATATGTATATGTGTATATGTATATATATATATATATATATATATATATATATATATACACACACACACACACACACGGTCCCTTCTTGGGGTCCTTGGGGATCAGGACCGTCCGGCCTTCAGTTAGCCATTCCGGGTGTCTCTCGTTAACTAGCAGCTGGTTCATTTGTGCTGCCAGACGCTCGTGGAGTGCAGTCAGCTTCTTCAGCCAGTAGGCGTGAACCATGCATCACTATGAATAACTAAGGCACACAGCAAGTGCCTTAGTTATTTTGGACACTTATAAACGACAGCATCAGGACAAGTGCACTGAGAATGTTTGTCCATAAATAAAATGAAAAATGTTTTTAATGTGGTTTTTTTATGTTTGAAAGGTTAAAATCTGACCTTTAATCAGTCTTTAGTATGGCTAGAAGAGCACAGAGCACTGACTTGTCTCTGTGAGCTTCAGCTGACATTAAGTGAAACCAAATAGCAACCCCTCTGGGGTTTGAGATGGAAAAGGTCCTCTATTGGTAATCAACGTCATAATAAATATGTGCAACAGTGCAAGTCAGAACTTTGCTTAAATTCAGATAACCCATTTATTGGTATAGCACATGGATGAAATTCAACTGGTGCCATAAGGATTTTAACGTGAATCTAATTAGCAAACATTTTATAGCCTATATGTTGTCCCTTTTGTGCATTTATTTCACCATGTCCCTTTAAGACAAGCACAATCCATAAAAAATACAATGTGATAACAGAATTGTGAATATAGACACACTTTTCTTGTTACAAGAGACATAATTTCAAAAAATTAGTAGTTTCTAGTAATAGTAGTAGTTTACAAGTACCAATACATTTTTTTCTATTCACCAGCTATACCACTGGTGTCAAATGAGGCTTGTTATGTTATTGTTATCTGTTTCCCTGTGTTCTCCTTTCTAAAGAGTGGCAACTGTGTATTCTGGCACTTTGCCTATATGGCAGCTAAGATAAGCTGCCATCTCCTCCTTTTATACTGAATTAAATTGCAATGATAGGTGCCTAAAGTTATCGGAACCTTCTGAAACGGCACAAAAGATGAAAGGTCCAGTTAATTGTTTGAACACACAGAGACAAGTTGGTTGATCTGTGTAGTACTATTTATGTTTTCTACTGTTAAAGCTTCTTGTTTTTCTTTCCCATAAAGTTGTACTACCTAGAAAACTAAACTTTTTTTGTATCATTTTGAAGTTACTGCAGAACTGCTCTTACTGGGCAACTTTAGGTGGAAGAGAAAACTGTGAATAGCAAGAAAACACCAGCGGTTGATATGAAATACTTATTTTTTTAAATTCTTTTTTATATAAATTCCTCAAAGAAAGATGCAATACAAAAGTTAGACTTTATAATTCTAATAATACAGTTGCTTTCTGTGGCCTGTCAGCAGTAAATCTCTTTGCATAGAAAAACACAAAGAAACATCAATAGTGGGCCACAAAAAGACAAAAAAATCACAAAAAGAAACCTCATTAGTACATCAGGAATAACATTCAGGCATTTTAGCTATTACTACTGTCTTTTCATATTTCAGAAATTGGGTGATACATGAAGAGACAATAGACAGAGGAAGTGTACACAAAGTTAGAAAAAGTCAGGGACGAACATGAACGCCAATCACCTTCACATGCTTATATTTTAGTGGTTGTTGAAAATTAAATTATCAGCTCAGAGGTGAAGCTCAGGAACAACAGTCAATCTTCTGTCAGTCAACCTGTGGGTGAAATACTGAGCAGTTTATTCAGTCACTACAAGCTGCGCAGTGCTCAAAAGGCCTTATCTTCAGCCTCACTGATATGAGCCGAGCTTTAACAGAGCGAAAAGAACTCCAGCCCATTGATTCTGCAGCTTTTTCACTGAGCCTCCTGCCAGAAAATAAATAGAAATATCTTACAATGGAATAGCAACATAAGTATATCACTTTTCACCACTGATTTATTATTTTTTCATTTATTTGATGTGAAACCCTCTCTTATCCTGTTGTCTTCACATTTGGAGAATAACATAAAGGAAGCAGATGGAGGAAAGCCAAATGAGAATTTTCTCATCCCAACACAATGCATCATAATAGAGTGTTTTAGATTTTGAACACAGCTCATGTTTTTAAGCTCATATATTGGGTTTTACAATGTAAAAAGAATGTAAAGGATTCTACTTATCTCGTTGTCTCTCAGGTAAACTACAAGTTAGACTATTCTCTACTCGACAGCCACTGTTCCTCTAACAAAGGCTAAATAAAAGTGTAAATTCTTCATGTCAGAATTGTAGTAGAATCTGTGATGTTATATTTTGGGTGTCTAATATATTTTTCTTAGTTTTCATGCATTTAGACTTTCAGGAGTTCACATTTTCTCACAGTGATTTAAATACACAAATAATCTGTTAATTATTACTCTTATTATCCATCCTACTATCATAGGTTTTGACATATCAGACATCAGACTGAACTGTGCATTGTTTAGCATATCAGCAGCACATCAGGGGGCAAAGGGAGTGTAACAGCTTCTCGATTGAGTTCTACAGATCATATATTTCCATGAAGAACAAAATACATAATTATGCTGACATCTTTCTAAATATTTCTCTTGTTGCTTTCTAAATTCCTTCTGAAAGCTCCTCTGTCTCAGCTACAGTCAGGGAAAAAATTATTTGAATACCTGCATTTTCATGAAGGAATAATTATTTCCTTCGTGAAAATGCAAATTTATTTATTTATTGTTTGAAATGCATTTTTC
Organism: Rhamphochromis sp. 'chilingali'; assembly: GCF_963969265.1. Classification (NCBI taxonomy): domain Eukaryota; kingdom Metazoa; phylum Chordata; class Actinopteri; order Cichliformes; family Cichlidae; genus Rhamphochromis; species Rhamphochromis sp. 'chilingali'. The sequence goes on from NC_137935.1 coordinate 30,143,178, forward strand.
TGGATTTTTGGGTTTTTCTTCTGTCACTGTTCAAATAAACCTACCACTGAAATTATAGACTGATCATTTCTTTGTTAGTGGGCAAACTTACAAAATCAGCAGGGGTTCGAATAATTTTTGAACCCCTGACTGTAAATTGAACAATCAGTGTGTATTTTAATGTAAACAAAAAACATTGTTTAACGTTCCTCTGCTCAAGGCAAATAAATGCTTATCTGCTACACTCTTGAGAAACTGTTTCTGTTTATGTGCAGAAGTTATTTGCAGATATTTTATATTTTATTTGTTTGTGACTAGCAAAGGTTTCTGTCCTAATCACTTCTACTACTTTCACATTTAATGAGAACTTCAGAAATAATCTTTGATTATGCAAGGGAACAGCAAGACAAATGCAGACACTGGAAATAGAGAAAAGGCTGGAACTTCACTTGGTCTGCCTTAAGGTAAAACAAAACCCTCTTTTTCTTTCCTTCCCGACTCTGTTTATAAAGCATCAGGGGTAATTTCTGAAATACATCTTTGTGTCAGGCACCAGTAGTTTACATTTTAAAAAGTATAAAAAAGTAATCTAGACAAGCTGTGTTAAAGTGGAATTGGTGTTTTAGTGCAAGCATGTCATCATTCTAGTCTGAGTCTAAATAGATGTGAATTCATGAAGATCGCTGAATTCATTTAGTGAGCAGCTGATATCTGCCTCAGTCAGTTTGGAGTTGATCTGTTTTGATCAGTGTGCCACTGCTTTTATAAAAACTTAAATTTCAATATTTTTTATAGTTATATTTATATTTCCATATCTTCGTATGGTATGGTATGCAAATCTAGTATGCCACAAACATTTCAAACTTTGCTGATTACTTCTGCTGACAAAAGTTGATATATTTATTTTGGATTCAAGAATATGGCATGAGGAATGAGGGTGGAGACCATATAGCTGAGAATTCAAAGGATTAACAACTGAGAATACTGTCAGGCGATACAAGACGTACTTTGATGACCTCTTCAATCTCACACACCTCTGTGGAGGGAACAGAACTTAGGGAAGACAGGGACAGCTTGCCTATCACGATGACTTAGATCACTGAGATAGTTCAAAAGCTCTTCAGTGACTGGCCTTGGTCGGATCAAGTTTCTTAAGATTCTGGATAGTGTGGAGCTGTCCTGGTTGACATGCTTCCACAGAACGTCATGACATTGCCTTTGGATTGGATTCAGTTTCGTGGCATCGCACTCCTCAGCCTTCCTGGGAAGTTATGTCTAGGGATACCAGAGAGGAGAATGTGTCTGTCAGGTGAACCTCAGAGTTAGTTTTTTTGTCCTGGTCATAAAAAAACGTGTTTATTCTCACAAGGATATTTGAGGGTACATGAAAATTTGACCAGCGAGTCAGCCGCTTCGTCATGGTGTGGTGGGATTGGATCACATCATTTTAGGGACAGAGTTTCTTGGTGCAGCTAAAGGATGAAGAATGTTGTGTTTGGTGATCCCAGGATTATGTACCTGATTTCTGCAGAAGTGTTCCTATAGGGTGTTATTCAGAAATGAAAAGGAATATGAACACTGTACCAACTGGTCGATGTACAGTATGAAAGCAAAGCTCTTGATTTACTGGTTGCTCTATGCTCCCATTCTTACCTATGACCAAGGGTTTGCTGAACACTAAAGTATGTTAAACGATTTGAATGCATTCTATTGCTTCACTAGTTGACGTGTTTCCCGATTTGTGTCTCTTTTTTTCATGTTATTATCCTTAATGTCAGTGTAGTTTTCCACCACACTCTTATTGACTCAAAACTCTTTCCTTTTCTGGTTTATTTGTTCTCAGCTAAAGTAAAAAATATGTTTAGTCGACATCCTTCTTCAACTCTGAAACAGTTTCTTCAGGCTATTATTCTGAGGGGTAATTCCCTTCAGAACTACTTCTGACTTTATTATATATCTGACATAAATAGCTAAACTGCTTCCCCACACTCAAGGCTCTAGTTCTCATTTCATTTCCTCTGAGCTGTAGGACAGGTTAGAGTAACTGTATCAGGCAGCTTTACCATGACTCTGATTTCTCCAATAAATAAAGTAGCTGAGACTTGATTTAGGCACCTGGTACAGTTTAGCAGCATATACAGGCTTTACCTTTTGTCTTATGTCTTCTATGACCCAGTGGCGGTACCTGTATATAATGAAAATCTGAATACATTTTTTCCCCTCACAAGTAGATGCATGGGATGCTATAGACCTAATGTGGAGTAAAATGTTTTCAAAAACAAAAATGAAATGTGAAGGATTCTTTTTTAAGCTCTAATCAATTGCTGAAATAGAGAAAAGTAAAATAATACTCAGGCAATAGAATTGCGACCGGAAGTTTTGACAAGTTTTCAGATTCAAGTGAGAAATCCATCAACACAGTAACACATATCTTTAGTAGTGAAGTATGTGTAGAAGCAATAGTGGTGCGTATGAAAACAAGTAGTAGTGTCTAATGTGGGTGAGGAAATGTGTTACTGGTTTGAGAACTGCATTATGAGTAGTGAGAATGACTTGAGTTGAGTCACAAATGAGTTTGTGAGAACTCAAAACTGTAAACTCCAACTTCAGTAAACAGATCTCTAACCTGCAAGACCTTCCAAGACAATGACAGCCACCTGAGTGCAACCAAGGAGGGAAAGGAAGTCAGTCAAGCAACCAAACACTTCACACAACAACAAAGTCAGTCAAAAAGTGTAAAAACACTCAGTTTGTATTTCTATGACTCATTTGTAAATCTAGTCACACAATTGTAGCACATCTCTACTGTTGATAATAATATTTCATCATAGAATTGACTTAGGGTTACGGTCAAGCAAGCTTTAGGTAAACATTGAGAGTCGGGGTTTGTTTGATGACTACTGCTTGATCTTTGTAGAATCATCAGTGTGTTTCCTGAAGTAATCATTGGCCATATTTGGGGGCTGAATAGAGTTTGAAGGACTGGCAGCACGCAGTCCTTCAAACGCAGCACTTTTTCTAATGTGTATGGTGACATTTTTTCATATAGTCTTTTAACCTTGATTCATAAAGCATACATTTATTTATTTATTGACCCAAAAGTAATAGGACAAAGAGAGTTAGAGCAACTGTTTTTCAGCTAGTTTTAGTACAGGGAGTTAATATTTGGGGCTTGCTGAATATTTTTATTCAGCCACAAATGAAGAAACATTATTTTATTATTTCATACTGACATCCAAATATTTACTGGAGGACAGAAATGCTATGGGATGGAAATTAATTATGAATGAAGACACATGCTTTGACTTGATTGCTCAGCGTAAGACATGACAATGCTGCACTTCGGTAAGCAAGTCAGATTATTTTTCTCTTTCTCTAATGTATGGAATGTAAGAGAGAGGGGGTGCTTTTATCTCCATAAGTGATTTCTCTGATTGCACATTGTAAAAGCTAGCAAAAATGTTTGAAATTAAACTGCTGCATTTGCCAGGTTTCTTTACTGTGTCTGCATGTCTCCTTATGCAGATTCATGATTTCTTCAAGCTTGAGTTTTGTATACTTCAAAAAAATATATATATCTGTTCATTATGAAAAGCCATCCATAGGACATTTTGTTGTCGTTTTTGTAACATTTATTTTTATTGCTTTTCTTAGCCCTTATTTCTCTGAAGTGCTAATAAGTCCATGTCAAAATAATTCTTTATGTGTTTTTACTGTGTATATACTTTATAGCTGTTCTCACAAGAGTCTCCGATATGGCATTTGCAATGGGTAATACATAATACATTTCTCAGATTGATGTTGAGTACAGGCATACAGACAAAGCTCCTGGAGTTAGGAGCTTTGTCTTGATTACTCAATGACTAGTCACTTGCACTATGTAGTAACATCTGCAGCATCTGCAAATGACAGAAATGAAAAGAAAAAAACAATAAGTTGAGGGTGTAAGCGAGGTGTAGCATAATAGTGCCATTATGAATCTCACTATAATTTAACTCCCCACCAGACTCACACACACACACACGCATGAACAAACAACGTATAAACAAAAATACAACTGAAATTTCATCTGCCCAACAAGCATTTAACTACCGTGGCTCAAGAGTTGGTAGTTCGTCTTGTAATCGGAAGGTTGCCGGTTCGAGCCCCAGCTTGGACAGTCTCGGTCGTTGTGTCCTTGGGCAAGACACTTCACCCGTTGCCTACTGGTGGTGGTCAGAGGGCCCGGTGGTGCCAGTGTCCAGCAGCCTCGCCTCTGTCAGTGCGCCCCAGGGTGGCTGTGGCTACAATGTAGCTGCCATCACCAGTGTGTGAATGTGTGGATGACTGAACGTGTAAAGTGCTTTGGGGTCCTTAGGGACTAGCGCTATACAAATACAGGCCATTTACCATTTCACTGAAAGTTGAAAGAAGATTAATCTTTTACAGTTTTGGTGGGACGGGCCTCTTTTGCGTGTCTCTTGTCGGCATGATATAATGAAAACATTATTCTTCTCCTTTGAGTCTGACATACAAATGAGCAGAGTGATAGAAACGTGGATGATGTAAATAAACCCTGCAAGCATAGTCGACCAGTGTCATGATGCCTTGTGGGTGGAAGCTTCACAGATGGAAAATAAAACAAAAACAACAAAAAACACATACAAGATTTAAAAGATTAGCTTCAAGCAGCAGTGTTAATACCTCATGTCTCTGAAAGACTATGTTTGTAAGTAGTGCATGATTACTGATTAATAATCGGCTATTTACTAAGCAAACTTAAACTGCTGACTCCTGTAAGAAATCATCATTGCCGCTAACTGCTGTTAATTGACTTGGGATGCTAAAAAGCAAACTGATGTTCTGTGATTCAAATGTTTTCATTTTAAAAATGATTATTTGTTCAGTGCAGTGACTTGATATCACTTAAGAACTGGCTCAGTTACATTAGTGTAAACTTTGTTTATGTGACGAAAGCATCCATTGTGTGACCTACTAGTACAGATAGCCTCTTCACATTAACATTAACAATATCCAAGGATATTTTTCAGATGAGACATGCAAATGTCCTTTGGTTTAAAGAGAGTTTAGCATTGAGTTAGAGCCACATGTACAATAAACCACACATGATTTGTGGCTATTAAAAATTCACAATGCTAATGTGGAGATTAACATATTTATTTACTGAGCCATACGTTTTGCATGCTGAAGATGTATTTGTGAGCCACACATTACCCCAAGTCATCATTATCATCTTATGTAACCTCTTATATTGATTTGGACTCGTGATTCTCTTAATCTTTGCTCCATTACAGTAAATAAAATGAGATGAAAGGAAGAACAGGGCCTCAGTTTAAATATATCATGTTTGCGCTGCTAAATAATCTGTTTTCATTTGTCCAAATTATTCATATTTTTCAGTGTTTCAGTGTTAGATGGAAGAGCTTTAAGCTTGTTTGAATTTCATCATTAACTTGCCCTTTTGGATGGCAATGTTTACATGCATGTTGGCTTTTGGTGGATATCAAAGTGTGCTGAATATATCCATCCACTTTCTTTTCTTATCCAGTTCAGGGAGGAGCTGAAGCCTATCCTAGAGGCAGGGTCGCTAATCTGTCACAGGGCCAACGTGCAGAATATCAAAGTTATTTAAAAGGTCTACACAGTATGCTGGTATTTAATTTTAAAGGATTGACAAATGCAGATGACAGTTGTGGACCAGGTATGCAGAAGTCTGTTTACATAATGCATTGTCTCATTTACATTACTTTAATATTATATTACTAAACAGTAAGGTTTGCAACTGAATTCCGACTGAGCTCCTTTGCTTTGTTTATGACTTCATTGAATATTGTGCTAAAAGCAGCGAGTTGTTAAAGAGACTTGGTGATTTATAGTGAAGAGAAAGACATATCCTTAGGATTCCCATCACTACCTCTCCATTAAATTCATTCTCTGTAGGTTATTAAGTGCTCTCACTTACTTCTCACTTTCAAAGCCTTCTCTTGCCATCCTCCATCTTTAACCACATTCTATATTGGAATTGTATATTCCAATTGCCTCATATTGGAGTCATTTTCCAAGCTGTGTGCGCAAGTGGAAAAAAGAGTTAGCAGAGTCGATATTTCTTTTCTGAGGTAATCTGTGAGGATGTCACTTCTGTGAGGATGTCACTGCAGTGCTTCCTTACACTCATAGGCCTCAGACTTGATTAGATGTGAACACTGACCTCATCTCTGACTGGCTTTTCAGAGCGCAGACAAGAAGACGCAGAAGAAATGTTCATCAGCTCACTTGTGCAGGCTGGCTAATCAAAGCCTTAGTGTGAGTTAAAAGAATTTGGCATTGAAAGTAGTTCAGCTGTTCCATTCACTGTACAACTATTTATCTTCCACGGAGCATTTCTTTTACATGAAGTCTTTTCCACTTCCTTGGTCTCCATTTAACAAGCCCAGCTGCTTAAGTGTAAATTATAATTGATTTTCACCACATTTAGTGGTTTCTCATTTAGTTTCTCCACTTAGTAAAAAGAATTAAATCTAATAATCCTCAACATTTGTGTTCAGTCTGAGACAATTACATCTACGAACTGATTATCGCACACAATTAGATTTAACAGGTTAGAAGGAATACTCAGTGAATCAGAACAGTGTGACTGTCTCAGTAACGGTCCATAGATGATTTTCCTCCCTGTAATTTTGCATCTGTACACGACCAGACTGGATTTTAGATCAAGCAATCAAGATGTGATTGGTACGGAGCCCCTCTGATGACTTGGTCCAAAAATAAATAAATTGTGGCCACAAAATACTACTCGAAATAGTATAACGAGCCCACGAAATACTTATCTGTGGCCACAAAATACAATTTTGACGGCACAAAGTAGGTATAGCATGCGCACGAAATGCTAATTTGTGGGCATGAATTGGGTATAACGTGGCAACGAATTATGCATTTGTGGCGCACATCATATTGATACAATTCCTGGACAGCTGTGTAGAGACATAAGCATAAGAGTAGGCTAAACCTATACACCATGGACAGAGACAGTATGATTGAGTTTTATTTTAGGCTGGGAATGAGCTACAAATGCATTTTGAAAAGCCTGGCAATGCAAGGAGCCACTATTACGGAGAGACATTTAAACAGGATATTGAGAGCCCAGTTGCTGTACAGATGTAAGTACAACCTGGACGCCGGGATAGATTTTATTGTCAACCAACTGCAAGAGCCTGGGAAGGATCACGGTTATTGGTCAAGTGTTTCGTGCTCACAAATTAGCATTTCGTGCCCACGTTATACCTATTTCGTGCCCTCGAAATAGTATTTCGAAATAGTATTTCGTGGGCACAAAAAAGTATTTTGTGGGCACGTTATACCCATTTCGTGCCCACGAAGTAGTATTCTGTGGCCACAATTTATTTATTTTTTGGACCATGTCATCAGAGGGGCTCCGTAGATTGGAGTGCAGACTTTCACTAACAACTCAAGGGGTTTAACAAAAGTATTGTATTAACTCTTTAATACAAGTTAATACAGCCATTTTCATCATCAAAATCATCATTTAAAATGTAAGGATTGTTTTTGATATTTTACCAGCCACAGATTGTTTGTGAGTCTCGGTGCCATTCCTTTTTTGCTTCATTTGGCTGAATCTGAGCTGGAAATAGCACTGCATATTTAAGAAATCTTCTTAATAAATATAATTCTTCTGCTTCTATCAGCAGTCATATCATCCATAAAGACTAGTAACTGAGATCTACTGGCAGCCATATATGCCCATGCCCAAATATTAGTGTTGGACATGCTACTGTGTGCTTTAGCTCATAACCTGTTTCTCTCATTCTCCCTACTTTTGTCATTCCATCAGTCTGGTACATGTTAGTATTGGTTTCTTCTGTATTTTTATTTATTTTATTTTCATTCTAGGATTAATTTTTTTTCTGGAAAAGTCTAATCTGGCTTATCTGCCCTTGAATGTAACCAGGAGTTTTGTAATACTGCAAATGTAAAATCTGCAGATTTTACTTTGTTAATGTATAAGAGAGATGACTGTTGTTAATCTTGCTTCAGAGTATCATCACTGAATTTTTTTTTTTGTTTGTTTTGCCACATGGGTTCTTGGATGCTTTAAGCAATAAAATTGTCACACTCTCTTCGCCGCTCTGAAGAGGTCTTGTGCTGTTTTGGATTATTTGGCCAAAGGGTCTAACATTACATTAAGTAAAGCAGAGATATGAAAATAGAATGAAGAGGAAGAGATAAATTGAGAAAGACAACAGATAGTTACTCTGTTCTATTTTCTCCTAACATTGCCTCGAAAAGCCCTAAGGTTGAAATGCTGCAGAGGTGTTTGGAGGCTGTCGCTGTGCAGCCCGGGGGAAGATGTTAATAACACAAATTTTATTTCAGTGGACCTGGGCCTGTCACACAGGTATAGGTCTGTGACTTTTCACAGATTTTCATATATAACTTCCAGTGCAAAGCTCATTTATTATAGTTTTTATCGTTTTTAAGTGAATATATGAGTATTTTATTTGAGCGTAATGTCTGACAAAATCACAGGTGTTACTAAAACGCACGTCTTTAATGATAGTGACTGTCAGTTTGTTTTGGGGGGTTTTGCACATGCCCTGTTGTCATTTTGTTTACTCCCTTTTCTTTTTTGTCTTATTCCTATATATGCTGTCAGTTTTTTAATTGTTTTGTACTGCCCATTATGTAAAGAGCGAAAGGATGGCAATTAGCCTGTGTTTAACTTTTTAAATGTTCTGAAGTGTGTGTGACGTTTGGATTGCATCATTGCTGTTGCTTCAATTTAATGTAAGAATAAAACCATGTTCAAACCAACTCCAAAAGTTCTTAAGAAAAGATTTGCAAAAATGTGTATCTTGGTGTTTAAAATCAGTCATTTACATATACCTGATTGCAAAGTTTGCCCCATGGCGTTAGGAGGTTTGTTCTTACATGGTGTTTAGTTTCAAGAAGTACTCAAAGACCAGAGCAGAACAGCATTTGCTGCAAGTTTAGAGGCTCTGTGATTGGTTTCACCTAATATGAACATTAATTAATTTCCAATAACTGAATACCAAATCAATCTTTCTAAATGTTTTACAAATGATCAACTCCAGTGATGTTGTTTCTTCACAGTAATGGATTGATTAAATAATATGGCATGATGAACAGAATATCATCTGATGGACAGCCATGTTTTTTTCTGTTCACCGTGACTGTACATGATTAGTTGGTATGATCCCTGGGTAGTGGCGCGTGAAATGTAGGGGCTCAGTGGACTGATGTAGCATCTTCATGAACATGTTATTATTAGCTGTCATTTCATAACCTGAGTTGTATCTATTTGTTTTTGCAGCCTCTAAGCTGACAGTCTTATCTCACCCATTTCCACTCATCAGGGATTCCTCAAGAAATGTACATTAGTAATAATAATAGCCACAGGTTAATTTGTAGCTATTTACTTCACACTCTTCTTTATGCTTCAAGCAGCAGCAATAAAATTATTAAAGTCATTGCACACAATGACTGCACATACACCTACAGATATAGTCACATCACACACCTTCACTTGGGGTTTTTATCTATGGGAATATAACAGCTACATTTCCATAATAAATTAATAGTGAACATATTTATGTAGCCTCACAGCAACAAAGCTCCAGCCAGCTCTTTATCGTTAATGTTGTTCCTGCTCTAAGCATTAGCACAGATGACCGCAGCATGATTAACCTTGGCATTGTTCCAACCCAGATCGACTGTGGGTATAAATAGCAACCAATCCTTGTTTTTTGCTTTTATTAAATTAAAGCTCAAAAGCTGCTTTACTGAAACACTTATACAATACACTTGAAATCCCAGTCTAAACATATTGGTATTGATAACAGCTTATTGAATTATTCACAGTGGTAACCACATCTTCTGTCTAGTTTGAAAAATTTAAAGTTGATTCAGAAAGGCACTGAAGTCAAGCTTATCCCAATTCGCACTGCATTACCTGATAACACCGGATCTCTGTGCAGGCCTACATTGATCTTGTGAGAATATTCTGCTCAAGCTGCAAATTTGCTACTTTTAGGGCAGACCTTCCCAAAGTGTGGGGCCCGCCCCCTAGGGGGACCGCAGAGCCATGGCAGGGGGGACGCGGGATGACAAGGGGGGAAAGAAAACAAAACGCTTGGACACTGCTAGCATGGGGCGCCTACAGAAACGCAAAGCAGGAGATGAAGCATCGCTGAATATGTTTCCAAACCAACTTCATTCCAAGCCAAAGACTAGAAAATATGGTGAAGCATATCTTCCCTTTGGCTTCACCTGCACAAGTGCCGAGGTAGGTCTCCCCTGCAGAATTGATTTTCCCTTCGTAGGGAGCAGCACTGGGCTGTTTAAATCACGGACAAACAGTATCCCACATTCGTGATTTTTAGTTCACAATCACTTCTTGTAATGACTAACTACTCCTGACATTTTGGAGATATACATACTATACTATACTTTCTACAGTAAAGTTACAGCGGGATACAAATAATATCAGGCTCATCCTGCCACAATTTGTTCCCCCGGTTTTAATCACGGACAAACAGCATCCGACAGTTGTTTATGTTTTTGAACCTATTTTGCACAGAGAGACAGTTTTTGAAAAATGTATTGACAGCAATATTGAATATTATTACACATGAAAAAAAAAACTACGCGTCAAATAATCACATCGTGATTATTCGTGATTCGTGATTAAGGCCTCTGCCTTTCTAAATAGAGGAACAGTAGCTGCATGTGTGTATGTAAGCGTGTAAAACCTGCAGATTGTCAGATTAACAGTATTTTGTCTCGATCTCCCATTCTGCAATTCATCTCAGGTAAACAATAACGTGGTGCACAGCGTGACGTGAAAAAAGGCACATACCTTTGACTTTGCGTGAGGAACTCTGTATTCCTTGTCCACACGTAAACGCAAAAAAGGAGTTTTAAAAAATAATCTCAGTTTTCGGTGATTCGAAACGCCGTTTACGTGTGGACGAAACAGCTGCGTTTTCAAAAATACCCGTGTAGGTGCAGACGTAGCGTAAAAGAGTTAGTAGTTTATTTTCTTACGACCTGTAATTTATTGCAGATTACTTGTATTTGCTTAATTGTTTACTAAATGTTTGAGGTGTGAAATAAACTGCAATGGAGCAAAATATGGGTGGGTGTGGTTGGAGGATGTGTGCGTGCATGTGCGTGCACTCGCGCGCGGGGGGGGGGGGGGGGGGCAACATTTTTCTTGTAAAACAAAGGGGGGCGCAGCAAAAAAAAGTTTGGGAACCACTGTTTTAGGGTAAGTTCATTTAACAGCTCTAAGTAGTTTTGTTAGTAAGGTACCTTGATTAAAATATTGTAATCTAGGGTTGGTGAGAGGAAGTGGGTTGGAGTTAAGATTTTAAAACCACAATGTGATGATGTCAGAGCTATAGAGAGACAGAGACAGACAGCTAGTTTATTTTTTCTTCTCAAAGTTTCCAGCCACAGATGATCTTATTTATTTATTCATATGTATCTCATAATGTACAACATGGCTGCTTGTCTTTATCTTTCGAAGCTTCCCGTACTTAACAAGGTAAATGAAGTGTGGACAAAAGCTTAAACAAACCCTCTGGGTTCTGATACACATAATGAATCACTATAGAAAAATTAAGCAAAATGACAAACAAAACCTAGGAAAACTCTAATTGAGACATTGGTATAGTTTAGTTTTATTTTATTTTTTCATTGTTTTTGTTTAAAACTTCTGTTTCAACTTCACATTATCAGTTACACTTTGGTTTATAAATTCAATAGCTTAAAGTTCAGTATTGAGCAGGAACAAACAGGATGATCATCATGAAAGAATGGTGACATCTGGAAAAACAGTTGGTTGCTGAGAGGGACCAGCGCACAGGGAGTACAGGCTTGGCAAGCAGAAGCGTGCTCTTACAAGAGTGGTACCTCTGGAGCCAGCTGACAGGAGGGCTCATTATCCAAATGTAGCTGATAAGTTTAAACAACAAGAACGTGAATGGAATCTAGAACACGAGGATGCTATTAAGTACAGGTTTTGTGTGATCTGTTAAGTGTTAGTGTGGAAGGTTTAATCATCTATACCCTAACAGAATTCTATTAGCTTGTTCTACGCTCTCTGGTGAGCTTTCCAAATGCATAAATAAAGCTAAAAAAACAAATAAGAAGAAATTAATCATATGTGGCTCAAGGGGGAAAACGCTAAAATATCATATTGTTCTTTTAAGTATATGAAATTATGAATGCAATCAATACTGTGTTTTTTTTAGCCTCACTTTGTAGACCGACTGCCTCTAAAATGCTCAGTTACAAATATCAATATTGCTAAATCTTCCACTCTGTGAGACCATGGCTGTGTCCCAATTAAGAGACTGCACGCTTGAAGTACGCATTTTGAGTGCAACTACGTCACCGCCACGCAATGACGGCTGTCCCAATTCGAAGTGTACTTCAAATGCATACTCCAAATGCGCCGTCGATTTACCTAAATATCAAGCGTGGTCCGGTGCACGCTTCGTGGTCCCATATGTCCCACAATTCATAGCGCGGCGGTGGTGTGGATAATTTTGCCGCAAAATACGGCAGAAGGGGGCAGCCAAAGAGTGAACTGTCAAAAGTAAGTACTGAATATGATGTAATTTATTTATGTGCGAATGTTTAATAACGAAGAACATTAAAACATTACTGTTGGTCATATGTCGGCAAAGTTATGTGACATTAGTGATGTCTGTACTTTCAGCGTTAACTTGGTTTTAAAGCCTCTACTTCAAAAAATATATATAGTTGACCTTAATGTTACAGAGAATGTGATGATTTTATGGATAATTAAAGTCAGTCATATATCCACAAACACAACAAGCTGAAAGTCAGTGATGCTGCTCGGTTTGCAGTCCTGAATATCACGGCACAAGCAGGATCCACTGCACTGTTAATGTTAGCTATGTTATATTGCTGCCTCTGTTCGGTGGTGTCGAGCCAAACGGACTTTAACGTGTGTTTGAACGAGCTGACGGTTCACTCGTTAAGCTGAAAGAAAGATGCTTTAATCACAGGAGTCACACATGTGTCCACTGTACCATCTGGGAACTCTTCTTGTTTAGCACTCGTAATAACACAAACACTAAATCCTCCTTCTCTTGTGCTGTTTTGTAGCAGTGTATACACCTGAGACTGTCACCTGTCTGTCTGTCCTGCACTCTCTCTCTGTTTCTTTCTCTCTGATTGTGGAATAAAAGTATGAACATGTATTTATAAGTTACACTTGTGTTTGAATCCTGCAGCTTATCACACATTTGATTTCCATGTGTGACAACTGCAAGTGTCCAGAGTAAGGACAGGCTGAGGGACCCACTGCTGCACATCATCTGTGAGGCTTTGCAGCCCTGATGATCCACCAGGACAAACTCAACAGTGTGTGAGGAAGAGGAGGAGGAAGAGCCAGCAGCAGCTGACAGATGGAGAGAATAGACAGGCTGTTCCCTGTTTGTGAAGGACTGCTAGAAAAGTTTAACATAACTAATTGTCTGTCCTGAATCAGTCTTATTAGGTAATGTTCATATAATTTTATCATTCTAGTGTTTTCAGTGTGGGAGAAAGTACTCAGGGCCTTCAAGTTACACACTATGAAAGGCAGCAACAAGTGTAATATTCAGAAACCTAAAGTATGTATCAGCAGCAGAATGGAGCTAAAAATAAATGTTTGTTTCAGTTCTATGAAGCTTTGAGTATTTTGGATCAGTAGCACTGCTGTGTTTGTTGCATCATATTGCTGTAATTGTTTATGTGCTTTATATATTCTGAGGTAAGTTGATCTATAGTGTTACATCATATTCTATAAGGATGTTATGTGTTTGTATACTTTCTGCCTAGTTTGACCCATTTAGCAGAAGTCAGCCTGTTTAAGGCTCTGATATCTATTCTGTATGACTGAAAGCAGTTATGACATGGTCTGATTTTCTCACCCAATAAAGGAATATTTAATATATCAGTCTACTCTTCATTCTATCAGAAACAGTTATCACAGCTCGTACATTTGCTTTTTACACATATATGTAAGCATTGAGCCAAATGTAATAATGCCAACATATTAAATGAACAATATTTGTCTCTTATGTATAATACATCTGTATATACACTGTCAAAGATACTTGTATTTGAGTGAAGATTTAAGGTGATAGGAAATATAAATAACTGCAACTTAAATCTTTGACACAGAGTTCAAGCTCACTGCTGTAATATTTCCTGTAATATATATATACACAGGGCTCAGTGCGACCAATTTGGTCGCAAATGCGACCAAATTTTTCAGTGGTGCAACTAAAAAAAAATATTTGGTTGCACCTGTGCGACCAACTGTTCGGGTAGCAAAAAAATAAATAAAAATCTGCAACCTTCCCTGTGGTCAACAACAGACACACATTATGCCCCTATTGTACGGTTTTTACTAAGTTAACTACCTTTAATTTAGCAAACTCCCACCGTAAGGGTGTGTTTTAACTGATGAAACTGTGTCGTACTCAGGCTCGGACATCTGATTGCTGCCTTTTATAAGTTTATTCCACAACCATAAACTAACACCAGTACAGTAACCGTGCCTTTACAGATGCCAGGTAATCAACTGAAAGACACAAAATAAAACAACCATACAACATTAACAAAGCAACACTATTAATGACAGTACAGTTTAGTAATAGTCATATTTATAGCTTTAACACGTTACTTGGTTAACACAGAAACTCACCAGCTCGGCTTCATCAGTCATAACAGCGATATCAATGAAAAGAAGATCCGGCAGGTAGGATCTATGAGCGGCCGTTAACACGTACCATCCCAGACTTAGATAAATCACTCCGTCTTAAATAAATTTGTCATTTAAAGCAAATATGAGTCTGGCTGATAATAAATCACAACAAACAAATTGGCATGTTAGTAATATGGGAAAAAACCACACACCTCCCACTTGGGCTACGTGCCAGACTAAGTAGGCCACAATAACCAGTAGCAATAAACACTAATATAGAAAACAAAAAGTCTTATAACAGTGTTTTAAACAGGTTGGGCCTAGTCCCCACACCCAAGAGTCCCCAATCTGCAAGTATCTCCTGGGTACTCAGGGGGATGAACCACGTTCCTCTTGCTCCTCTACTGGCAGTAACACCACCAACCTCCTTACGTCCCTGTGGAGAATGGTGGAATGACATGGTTCCCTGTCCTTCCTTGCCTGAGACCAGTTGATGGGACGACTACAAGAAATCCTTACTTTGACATCTCGAACAACACCTAGGTGATCCGGATCTGCCTCCTCCACGCGGCCCAGCTTGAAACGACCCCTAAGTGCGTTCTGATCTGCCACCCAGACAAGGTCCCCAACAGAAACATTTCTCGCCGGGGCATGCCATTTTTGCCGAACAAACAGGTGCGGCCCGGCCAACTGACTCCAGCGTCTCCAAAACTTGTCCACTTCCACCTGGACTGCACGTAGACGACTGAATGGGTAGGCAGGGAACTCAAAACCCATGTTGTCGCCCCTGGGCCCTGCCCGACCCAACAACAAAGAGTTTGGTGTCAACACATCTACAATTTCTTCCTGAATTTGAGCTCTGGCCCCGATAGGCCTCTCATTGGTGAGGTTGGCCGCCAAATAGAGGAGGGTTTGGAATTCCAGAGCAGTCAAGTTTCCCTCCTCACCAACGTTACTCAACGTCCTTTTCAACACGCGAACAGCTGCCTCTGCTGCTCCATTCCGGTGTGGGGAGTCCGCTGGACTAAACTCCCACATCCAGTCAGACCCAACTACGGCTGCCTTTCTTTGGATCTCGTCTTTGTCGATACCCGCAAGGAAATCATAGAGCTCCTTCAGCGCAGGTTTAGCTCCCACGAAATTGGTCCCCTGGTCAGACCAGAGTTTCTTGGGGTGACCCCTCAGGGCAGTAAACCGCTGGTATGCCTTCAGGAAGCCCTCAGTTGACAGATCTTCAACTATGTATATATATATATATATATATATATATATATATATATATATATATATATATATATATATATATAAATAAGGGGTGAAACGATACTCGTATCGATATTGAACTGTTCGATACAGTGCTTTCGGTTCGGTACGCATATGTATCGAACAATACAAAATTTTTTATTTATTTTATAAACTTTTCTTCTAACAATGCTGTCTGTGTTGAGAGCTCAGTGAATAAGATAAGATAAGATAAGATAAGATAAGATAAGATAAGATAAGATAACCTTTATTAGTCCCACACGTGGGAAATTTGTTTTGTCACAGCAGGAAGTGGACAGTGCAAAAGTTATGACGCAAAAATTAGAATACAATAAGAATAAATACAGTACACAGCTGTACAGAATAGAATAAAATAATATACTATATACAGTAGAATAAAATAGAATAAAAATATACAATAAGATAAAAATAGAATACGAATGCTATATACAACTGAGTAAAAATACAACGATGCCAGAAAAGATTATTGCACTTAGTGTTATTGCACATGTGTGGATGTGTGTGTTTGTTCAGTTAAAGTCTTTGTTGTGGAGTCTGACAGCAGTGGGGAGGAAAGACCTGCGAAATCTCTCCGTCCCACACCGTGGGTGCCGCAGTCTCCCACTGAAGGAGCTGCTCAGTGTAGTAGTCGAATCTGCATTCGACTACTCTGCCTAGGCTGCACTGTCAAGCGCAGATCCACTGAGCGCAGCGCAAGCTAGCAAGACAGAAGCTAAGCTCGTTGCAATATGGCAAATTGAATCTCCCCCACCCTCATTCAGATCTGGCGTTTGGAACTATTTTGGTCTTCATGTGAAGTATGACCCTGAAGGTAAGCGTGTCATGGACAAAAGTAAAACAGTATGTCGGATGTGCCACGCAATGCTCAATTACATGGGTGGGAACTAGTGCGTTAGCGCAGTTAGCTTGTTAACGTGTTGACGCCGTCCAGCCCCACGCACGGGGCGATCCGCGGTAGCTCATTAACGGAGATTTGCCGTGTTGTGGCGTTAACGTCATTTCAGATTAACGCTAACAGCACTAGTGGGAACAAAATGAATATGACTGCACATTTACGCCGACATCACCCTAGTGCAAAGACAAGTGGAAGCAGACAAAAACAACAAGCACGCATGCTACAAACTTTACCCGAGTCATTTAGACAGCCGTTAGCACGTGATACTCCTTATGGGGACCTGATATGTTTAATATGCTGCTGAGAGTATACCCCAGAAGAAGCGTATAGTATAGCTTTTATTTTGGAAAGAGCCATTTCTCTGTAATAAACTGTCTTTTCCAAAGATGAGTGATTTCTCAATCAGATAGATTTATTATTTTATCCCTTTGTTATTTCAGCAACATTAAATTTAAAAACTGTACGTTTGAGTTAAAATCTCTATATTTATAATTTTAATAAATGACAAATTAAAAAAGCATGAACATTTTTTTGTATCGAAAAAAATATCGAACCGTGACACCAAAGTATCGAACCGAACCGAACCGTGAATTTTGTGTATCGTTGCACCCCTAATATATATATATATATATATATATATATATATATATATGTATGTGTGTGTGTGTATATACTTGAATGTCAACGTGACCGGGAGCTGGTGATATGTATATATATATAGTATAAAATAAAACAATAAATTAAAACAAAAACATGCTCCAAAGCTTGGTGGGTGCAGGAACAAACAATATTTTGTTAATGTTTGACCATATTGATCAAAATAAAGAAGCTTGGCACCATAAAAGGGAGCCTGACTGTGCAATGATTTGTAGATATGGGTGAATTTTACACTTGAATGTCAATGTGACCAGGAGCTGGTGAAGGTGCATTAGTAGTCGAGTGATATGGGCCCTTCTGTTTAACCTGGCATGCAGTCTAGCAGCAGCATTTTGTAAATGCATGCTGTTTTGCCGGCACGCAATCAAGAGTAAATAATGTGGATTATAGTGAATTGCAAAAGTTGATAATAGATTACATAAATGCATCAACAATCATCTTATAATGTTTGGGTCTATCTATTATTACTATGAAATTATGTGGAAAAGGGCAGTTTTGCATGATGCAGCCCTGATTCATGATTAGTACTTTGGAATTATCACAAATGTTTACAGGTAAGAAACCATGGCACTGTGGATATGAGGTAGCATGAATTTTAAACATATGACATTGTGATATATGTCTGAGTCTCTCTTCACTGTTACTCTGTAAGAGTCTGCACCCTTCTTTCCTCGCCCACACGTGTTCTTTTCATTCAGCTCACATAAAGCTTGCTGCTTGTCCTGAATTTTAAAACTCTAGTGGGATATTGCCTCTTAGAGCAGAGTGTTTGCTTTTTAACTCGGTATACTGTGAAGCATTTCACATGGTAGACATTATTGCCTTTTTTTTTTAAAGTGAAATACAAGCATCTCTCATAATCATTTTTAACCCTCTCGAGGCAGGCATTGCCGATTTGCAACAGTTAAAAACTAACAATCTGATTACCCCACATACATATTTTATGAGTTTTTTTCACTCAGACGTACCACTGCAGGACTTGGTTGTGCATTAGCAACAAAAAGTTTAATTTGAGCCTGAGAGGGTTAAATATGGTGTTAAGCAGACTGTCACTTAACTGTGGTGGTTAGCGATCTGCCTGATTGCTGGTTTTATTCTTCTGAAATGATGAAGATTTGGTTTGTCACTCAGAAGATCATTCCTGAACATTACATCCAGGAAGTTTTTTTTATATGTTTTATTTTATACATTGCGTTAATGTAATCAACCTGCAAAATCTAACATTAGCTGACATCGTCTTCTTTTATTTTCAAATTAGTCAAATATATCAACTAGTCCTAAAATCCACTGTATATGTATTTTCTACGAATTAAGATTATTTTAATTATAATTATATACATTTCTAAACCAAAACTTAAAAGTTTCTGTTTTTCCAAATAAAAACAAGAGGAGAGGACTATTTTATATGGAAATTAACTTGCAACACACCCAGTGAGCTTGATTTGAAGTGGGTTTAATAAACACATTGCAATGTGGAGAGAGCATCCCTGTGAAACACTAGGACCAACTTTGAATTGTGGTCACTGCCGTTCACATCTTATATACAGAGACACAGAAAGAAAGAACGTCCCACAACACATGTTGGCCCCTCTCACAGGGGGGGCTATACCTCCTCCCTCACAGAGAGGATTATGACCTTGTTTTCTGCTTGGCCGTCACCTAAGAATTTACATCCCTGATAAGCAGAAGGGGTCTCACTATCTGTTTAACGTCTCCCATTACAATGGCCTCACTGTGTGTGTAGAGCAAAAGGCCCCTCTGTAGTGAACATGCATACAACTAAGTGAGAAAGTGAAATTACTATCACTGATGTGATATGATTAAATATGCGATTAATACATGACAAAAGAAATCTGCCACCACATATATATTTTTTTCTGTGACAGATTCTAATGTGAGCTCATATTTTTTTTATGTTGTGCTGATATTATTATATTGATTTAGTGCTAGTTAACTTGAACTACAGCCCCATCTCAACTTCCAAGAATGAATCACCCTCATCATTTTACTTGGTGACTTTACAAGTCTGGAGAATTCTGGTGTGTGTGGACAGAATGTCACCATCTTCCCAGGACTGGCCGTCTTCACAAACTCACCCCATGCATCAGACCTTGCCGTAGCAGTGAAAGAAAAATTTATAAAAATCACAAGAGCTACGTTTCACGTTCTACAGGTCTCAGTTAGCATGTCAAATGGGAGAAAGCGTGACAGTTAAAAAATTGAAAAGACATTGGAAGACATTGGAACAATGTCCTGTTGATAGACAAGACCAAAGTGGAGATCTTTGGCCATAATTCACAGTGTCATGTTTGGGGAAAAAAAACTCAATATAAAAAAAGCACAATATATCAGCACAAACTGATATACCAACTGTCAAGCACAATGATGCAAGGTTGAGGATTTGGACTTGTTTTGCAGCTGTAGGACCTGAGCATCTCTCAGTCACTGAGTTGACCATGAACTCTTATCTATATCAAAGTATTTTAGAGTCAAATTTGAGGCCATCTCTCTGACAGCCAAAGCTTGGCTGGAACTCATGCACATCATGCAGCAGGACAATGATCCCAAAGCATATCAACAACAACAACAAAATGGCTGAAAAAGAAACTTATGTGTTGCAATGGCCCACTCAAAGGACAGACCTCAACCTGACTGAAATGTTGTAGTCAGACCTTAAGAGAGCTTTGCATAATGCCCCAAAGCAGCGATAAACTCAAGCAACACTTTATAGAGGAGTGGGTCAAAATTCCTCAACATGTTGCGGGGTGACCTTATTATTTTAGTATTTATTTATTCTGTTCGATAGATACTTCACTTTTTAGGCCTCCTTGCAACCTGTAGATCCAAGAGAAAAATGTATATGGCAGTAAAACTTGCAGTGTGCAATGCTAACTGGCCCTTAAAGTTAAAGTTGCACCTCATGGTTTCAAATAGATGAGTATTTACTTTGAAGGCAAAGGGTCTCTGTTAACCAGATTGCATAGCACACTTCAGTTTTGGATAACAATCATAATGATTATGATGTTCAGTATTCCACTTGAATGTTCTGTCAGTTTTGGAAACAATGTTTGATCACCTGAGCAAGTTCAGTCTTCCACGTAGTCTAGAAAACTCCTCCTGCTTTTATGTTTGCTAATCCTCAAAGATGTACATAAAGTCCATAGAGATACTTGCCTATTTAGTCCATGTAATGGATTGACTAGTCCATGTATTTCCATATGGGACCTGTCTGTAATAATATAGTTATGATTAAACTGCATATAGAGCCCCTTCACTTGACCAGCAATTCAGTTCTACATAAATATTCATACTGATCAGATTGGGGATGATTAACTCCTCCCAATCCTCTCCCCATCTGCTCTCTTTTTTTTTCTACACTCTGTTTTGAAATGTAAGCCAACCAAATCCATCTCTTTAATATACCATATTCCATGGATCAAAATGCTACGCAAGACACTTCAAAAATATTCATAGAGCAAAGGAGATTAAGGAGAATATGAAATCTCTTCTTATAAATCACCTTGACTCAAAGCTGGAGATGGTTCAGAGCTGGCTGGGAGCTCCGAGCTGCTTGTCATAATGATCCGCTCCAATGAGTTATAGAGAGCTACACTCAAGTTGAACTCCAGATTATATACACTGACACCGTCTTTATTTATTTATGTGGTGTATTTAGAGTAAAATTTAGGAGGGTGTGCCCTTATCAATTTACCAGTTTTACAGAATGCTTGTTTGCTTCCCAGACACCTTTATATATCAGAATTTGCTATTCTGATAGGAGTTGTATGTTAGATATCTTATATGTACTATAGATACATTATATATTCAATGCAAAGCTTGTTATTCTCATCTTGCATCAGACAAATCAAAAATAATTGTGCCAAAGCCAGTTAAATATAGTGTCTGACAAGCTCCCAGTGTTTGAAAATGTATAACATCAGAATCAGAATCAGAATCAGAATACTTTATTGATCCCTGGGGGAAATTATTTTTTGTTACAGGGCTCCATATTAAACCAACATTAAGACAAGACAGACAATACGCTAACTAAGAATAGTACAATATATACATATATATACATACATACATACATAAGTCACTTATAAATAAATATTTGGAAAAGAAACATGTGTAGCTGTAGCAGCAAACAGTGTGTTAAGTGGATGCGTTGTACAGGGAGATGGCCACAGGCAGGAATGATTTCCTGTGTCGTTCAGTGGTGCTTTTCAGTAATCTCAGTCTCTCACTGAACGAGCTCCTGTGACTGACCAACATGTCATGGAGTGGGTGGGAGGTGTTATCCAACATTGTCTTTATCTTGGACAGCATCCGCCTCTCCGACACCACCTTGAGGGAGTGCAGCTCCATCCCCACAACATTGCTGGCCTTACGGATCAGTTTATTAAGTCTGTTGGCATCTGCGACCCTCAGCCTGCTCCCCCAGCATGCAACAGCATAGAGGATCGCACTGGCCACCACAGACTCATAGAAAATCCTCAGCATTTTCTGGCAGATGTTGAAGGACCTCAGTCGCCTCAAAAAATAGAGACGACTCTGGCCCTTCCTGTAAAGTGCTATTCTTACAGAAGAAAAGGTAAATCTGAACCTCTACCCTCAGAGAACTCCAAACTCTACATGTAGGCACATTACATACATTACTTTCTGTGAACAGAATATGTGAGATGCGGTATGACTCCAGCTGCAGGGGCTGAAAATCTGTCTATCAGTCTGTAAAAGGAGAAGAATGAGTCTGGCTGGAGAGTCTGCTCACATCTCCCAGAGCAGTGGAAGGAGACAGCAGCAAGACCACTTATTTAGACCAGTAGCTATTCATGGGAAAAAAGGACTGAGTCTGTTTTAATTCAAGTGTGTGTGACTTGTGCAAATTGTGTGGCAGTGGGAGAACATCTGGTGTGTTTTGTTTTTGTTTTTTGTTGTTGTTTTACAATAATCCTTGTCTTCTTTTATTTATTCGATGGGTATATAAATGGTTTAAACATTGTCAGGAGTTACAGTACATTTGTGCTTTTATAGCAAAAGATTGGTATTAAAATGTCCACTCAATCTTACCAAACATGTATTGCTAAGAGCTACAAATAGCTTTGGATCCATCTGTTCATTCAATTTCTTAACTGCTTATCCAAGTTGGGTTAACATGGGGAATAGAGCCTATCATATCTGTTGAATGGGAACAGAAGGGTTACACCACAAACAAATCGCCAGTCCATTATAGAGCTAAACCCCAAACATAAACCATGACAACAGAAAAAAAAAGAAATCTTGGAACTGGTAATCAAAGCTGTGCAGAAATCAAAACAGAGAACTTGTAGCATCGTTGATTTCTTGTTTATTCCTGTCATCTTTCAAAGCAGAAATTAAGAAATGACAGAGCTCCTGGCCACTGAGCTACTCCACTGTGACTATTAGGTTTCTGGACTTTGTTGGAGTCGCCACAGTGTTAATGTGAAAGAGACATTGTTTTATGTCTCAAGATCACTGAGACCTAGAACAGTGCTCCCTGTCCCCAAAGTTAACTGGACAATAAAATTGATGTTTATCAAAGAGAACAAGGACACGTTCCACTGTTATTTCTGGTTCTTTACTTGCTCTTTGTAGTCCTTCCTTTGCTGTCCTCTCTCTCACTTGTATTGCATTAAGGTTGTTCACTCTCTCAATTTTACCCTGTTAGCAACTGGTTTATGTGACACACTCCTGAAAGCACCCTGGATGCATTGTCAAAGGAATGCAAAAGAGAAAAATAGAGGCACAAAGATAGAAAAGGACAATTTAATGAGATGGAAGCAAAAGACTTGAGTGCCACCATCCAATGAGAGCCATATACAACTGCATATGTGGAACATAATGTATGCTTAAGAACCCAGTCAGTTATTGCATAATTTAAATCAGTGGTGTTATACGTTCCAAGTCTGGCACTGCTCCGATCACATCAATTTCGTATTTGAAGGTAAAACTGGCAAAGAAAGTGGTGGAGGTTTGAAATGGCATCCCGGTGTTTTGGACCAGTCCCCGAGGGAGAGAGACTTGGCTGGATGAGGCAGAGTCAGATGATAAATGTAGATGTGACCCCCCCCTCCGCTTTTTTTTTTTTTTTAAATTTAGCACTTTGCAGTAGTCATATAGACCAATATACTGAGATCACTCATTTCCACTGGAACATGCTGTTCCATCACTCTGTCACCCTCCCTGGAACCAGACGACTATTAGGTGAATACTGATCTTCTTAGTGTTTTTTAATGAGATAGAAATAATCCAAATGTAAGATTTTTAAAGTATACATAATCTAATTTAATTCATAATTAAAGGCATGAAGATTCTTTAAAGCATGCAGCAAAATTCCACGTTTTCTGCAACAGTGTCTTGTCTACTAAAATGCTAAATATGTGTCACTATCAATGTTGGATAATGGCATGTGTGTTTAAAAAAAATAAGGTGTGTGTGCCTAAAAAATAAAAAGGTTTGTGTGTATAACTTCAGACAAAGTGTGTGCATCTAACTTCAAAAGTCTTTTCTCTTCGAAGGCCACACTGCAACACAAACAAATTAAATATAAAAGCAAGAACCTAAACCAAATTAGACTTTATTTTGTCTTCGAGCTCAGGTTGTTTATGCAGGTGCTCTGCAGCCGTGGTTATAAGAATGAGCCGTAGCGTGGGAGTAGTTATTTTGAGGATGGCAAGATATTACAGTACAGAAGAAGTTATAGAAATGGTCATTCACTCTGAGTGCGAGGATGGCTCCTCGTCATCCTCCGAGGATTCTGGGGGTGACACAGAGGATTCATCAGCGGTACAAACAGAGCAACTGGAGTCCAATTCTGACTCATCTGATGTCTCGTCTGAAAATGAGAGCAAAGGGGAGATGGACTAAGCAGCAGCGGGATGGACTTCAAAAAACTGAAGAATATTTTGGTTTCCAACAAACACGGAGACACTCTGGTACATCCCAGCAGCCACTGGTTTTCTCCCGACCTGATCTCTAGCTTTGTGCTGTCCCTGACGGACGAAATCTTGCAGCAGTTCGTGGTGATGACTAATCTGCATGGGAAACGAGCTGTCAAAGAATGGCGAGATATGGACACTGAGGAATTCCGGGCTTATGTGGGGCTGTTCGTTTTGGCTGGTGTTTACCGGTAAAAAAGCGAATCAACCCTTAGCCTCTGGAGTGAAAAATTGGGACGGCACATTTTCCAGGCTACAATGTCCCGCAAGAGATTTCATCACATCAGCAGGACGCTGCATTTTGATGAAAAGCTATCCCGACCCTGACAACGTCATGACAAGTTGACTGCCTTCTGGGCATATGTGGACGCACTGCCTGGGGATGCTGTTCAGCCCAGACATGTCTGTGTTGACGAACAACTCATCCCATTTAAAGGCAGCTTCAGGCAGTACATGCCAAAAAAGACAGACAAATATGGTGTGAAGATTTGGGGAGTCTGCGATGTCAAAACGCCCTACGCCTGGAGACTGCAGGTGTACACGGGCAAAGCAGCTGGCGATTGTGGTGAAGTCAACCAGGGGATGAGGGTGGTCCTGGAAATAACAGAGGGGCTCCAGGGACATGTCATCACCTGCAGTAATTTTTTCACCTCGTTTGCACTGGCGGATGAGCTACTCAAGACAAAACTGGCGCTAGTTGGCACAATTCACCAAAACAAGCCTGGACTTCCACCTTATTTGCTCCAGGCAAGAGGGAGAGTGGTCTTCTCCTCCACCTTTGCTTTTACGAAGACCCACACACTTATGTCTTACATCCCTCGATGGGGCAAGAATAAGCACAAAACACCACAGTCCAGACATAAGCGATGAAGGGAAGAGAAAGCCCATCATAATACAGGATTACAACAAATGTAAAGGAGGTGTCGACAGCCTTGATAAGGTAGGCGTCAGTTACGCACACATTTATTCATTCTTGCTAATATATTCTTGTGTAAAATATACATGGGTTTTATGTTTTCGGGTTTTTTGTTTTTTTGTTAGGTTGTTGGCACCTACTCCTGTAGGAGGCGAACAAATCGGTGGCTATTGGCCCTCTTCCACAACCTCCTTGACTTTTCCTGGCAGAAACCATACAGGAGGAGGCTGTATATTTAAGAGGTGGGAGAAATGATGCTGAACACACACATTATGAAGAGAGTGTGCCTTCCCCGCTCATCAGCCGCTGCAGGTATCGTCACAACTGCGCTGGGTGCGGCTGCAGTGGATCTAAGGGAAGTGCGAGTTTTGCATCGACAAAAAGAGAAGAATTGGGAACGCTTGCTGCAAATGTGGGAGGTTTACTTGCAAAGCCCATTTGCAGCCTCTGCTCCACCTGAGCAGGACTGTTACACCCAGCCACATATGCGCTCTTTCTCTCTCTCTCATACCATTCCCGTTCCCAGCAACATCCTTCTGAAATAAATGTTTTTCTGCTTCAAACTGATCTTGTATTTTTATTTACATATTTTTATTTTATTTTAGAACGCAAGAAGGTAGTAAGCATTTAGTGGGGAAAAAGTGAAAAACATGATATACAGGCTACGATTATTAAATTTATGTGCCCCTGCAAAAAAAATAATAATGATGGATCAAGATCCTGTTGGTGCCAATCTTTGACCCATTTCTTTGTCCCATGTATTTTATGTTAAATATTTTAGTTTTGGGGGGTTTTTTTGGCTAAAAAAATAGTGCAGTTATGTAAAGATACTGGGATTTAAAAGGTTAAACCCCGGTTAAACCATCCAAAATATAATTAATACTTGATATTAATATTTTAAGCAGAAGTAGTTTTAAAAGACTGACTGAAAGTGGAAAAAATATTAATATATAACATTTTATAGCACTTTTTGGGAAGGTGCAATTTTTTGTCCTTTGGAAAATTTACCGTGTTTTCTGCACTATAAGGCGCAATTAAAATCCTTTAATTTTCTCAAACATTTGACAGTGCTTCTAATAACCTGAATTCTGGTTGTGCTTACTGGCCTCAAAATGATTTTATGTGATACATGGCGCTCAAAAATCTGTCAAAAAATGTTTTAGTACCACTTTGGATGGATTGCCGGAGCATTGCAGCTACCGCAGTCAGGAGCCTTGTGGAGTACTCTGGGTCCAAAACTCCATCTTCTTCAGGTCCAAAATGCTGTGGCATCACTTTGAGTTAAAAACTGTCAAAACTCTTTCATCTTTAATAAAATGATCAACGTGGCTTGCTCTACCAGGTGAAACAATTAAGTTTAACATCCAGGCATCCATGAAAAATTTATTTTATATAAAAATTTATTAAATTTAACGGCGTTAGAAGTCAGCAGGAAGTTAGTTCGCTAGTTTCCCCTTAAACATGACATACCATGTTCTAACTGAGAGATTTCTGAAAAAATTAAAACGTACAGCTCTGCTATCACTTCCAACATAAATGAAGATAGAAAACTAAACAGCAGTGACTTTTGTAGGTAAAGTGTGCATGTTAGTCCCCATAGGGAAATAGTTCCTCTGCATTTAACCCATTCACCCAGTGAAGCAGTGGGCAGCCACCAGTGCAGCGCCCAGGGAGCAGTGTGTAGGGACGGTACCTTGCTCAGGGGTACCTCAGGGTAGCCGTTCAGTGGAGTCGAACCCCCGACCTTCCGATCATGGGGCCACCAATCTACCTACTGAGCTATCCCCTGGGTTACTAAGGTTGGACTAGCTGGTATATAATGATGTGCTACCTGATTCCTAGCAACACGGCTATGTTAGCATAACAAACACAGTAAAGCTGGAAGATGAATGCTAACTTTTTTCCACTCGATAAAAGTTAACGTGAGCGTTCCCGATGGCTGGGGACAAAGGCAATCACATGGCAGGATGCTGTAAATTTCAGTCAGAATAACAACGGGATAATCCATCCACAATATGACGTCAGTCATTAATATACTGCAACAACATGGGAATAGAGCAGCTGTGAGAGAATTCAACATTAATGAATCAATGGTACAGAAGTGGAGGAAGTAAGAAGAATGAGTTGAGTAAGATTTGACTTATCTGACTGTTTTGTTTCACTTAGTACTCCTTATAATCCGGTGTGCCTTATGGTCTGAAAAATATTTTAAATTTTTTAAAATGATCTGATTTAATGTGGCTACTCCCCGTATTCTGTTACTCCCCAACACTGTCTGTGAGGTTTACTTGTGGTCAGGGCCCACTATGGAGCTAAGGATATTTCAGAGCACATTAATAGTTCTCCAGTATTATACAGTGATAACTACATATCAATTTATTTTATCTCAAATATGTCAATGATCGTAATCTGACAGTCCCTGAGAAAGATCCAGAATCCTATAATATCTTCCATTAATGAAATCATTTGTTTTCCGTTCTAATAATAATTCTCTCTGAAAAGCTGACTTCTCTGTGTTCTGCACTGTGGAATGCAAATTCCAATGCCATGCTGTGTGTTTGCCAAATAGCACAACTGAAAATATCTGGTGTGTCTTGTGTAAATGTCTCTGTTTGTAAAAAGCAATAAATGGCATTGCGATGACTGTACTGATGTTCAGCTTCATGATCATCTTCTGCGAGTAGATGCAGAATAGTTCGAGTCTTTTTCTTGTCATGTCTTTCTTCCTGATACAATTAATTCACAAATCAGAATTATGCTAATACTCACAAATTGGTTAATGAGTGTTTGTTGCTTATTAAACGTTTTCTTAATTGAAAGAAATTTTACTGTAATCTATTCCCTACAATTAAAAAATAAGTGATAATATTTCCCTGTACAGGAGAAAACAAGACTAAGTAAGATTTGTAAACAAAGTACCTGTGTGCCATAAAAATGAATATATATATCTGAAAAGTCACATGTGACTAAATACCACAAGATACACTAGATCTAGAACTCTGTTTGCAAATTATTGACTCAATTTTTGTTTTACTAATGACAACAAGATGCTATGCATAAAAATGCAACGTCGTCAAATGATTATTTTGCCTGCACCTCACTAATTAAATATATTGTAATCCCATCTTCTTCCTCAGGTCACTGTTTTTCATACATTTCTATAAAAAAAAATCTTCAAGTTGGAAGATTGCAGTAAATGTACAGAAATTAATCTGTGGAAATAGCTGAAACAATTTGCATGCTTATCAAATATTCATCAAAGGCCATACTCATTTCTAATTAGTAGCCTCTGTGCCTGCAGAAACACTTTCTACCATTAAGAATTCTTAATTCTAAATGTTCTTACACATTTCTGCATGTTCTCTGTGTCACATCGTTGTTACCTTGAAGGCTGATGTTGTTTGATGATGCGATGATGGTGCCGTATCCACATGCTTGAGTCCAGCTAATGAGGTGGGTTCTCCCCTGTGTTATACCAAGCCGTTAATACACACTGTTACTGCAGTTGCTTTACTGTGATGTGATTTGTCTTTGTGGATTCAAATCAGCAGCAGCTGTCAGTCACATGAGACAGAAGCTTGCTGTGCTTGAGTTCAGAGATCCAACAAAGGAAGTCAAACTGTCAGAGGCAGTACTATGGCTGAGACACACACACACACACACACGCACACACCCATTCAAGTAGCAGCACCATCCTGCTGTGTTTGTTAACTCCATTTTAACTGAGTGAGTTTCATAGCTGTCATGTTTTAAACACTGCTGTACAAGCTGTGCCATGGATGTGCATGTCTTGTGGTCTTGCAGTGCCTGATTTTCCCTTAGAGATTTACTGGCTACCCAGGATGTCTCTTACTATCAGCCAGAAGAAGTGTGTGTGAGTGTGTAAATTTGATTTTTTGAGACCAGAAAACACATTTGCACTTGCTACTGCTCTGTAGGCAGAAATGCATGTAAAGAGACTGCCATAAAAAAAGAAGAAATCAGACAAACTTCTATACTGTGCATCTCATAATACACACAATTATATTAAAATGTTCCTCGTCTACACAACATTAACTTTACACATTTGAAATGAAATTATCACAATTGTGGAAACCATGACTGCTAAATTCTCACCTGTATGAAAATGTACATTTTATTTATTTATTTAAATCTAACAACAGTCTGTTCACAAAAAGGAAAAAAGGCTTTTACCATTTCACTTCCACACACAGCTGTGAAGCTTTTCATTCTGATTATTCTTATTTTACATATACCCAATCTCTGTTGTAGTTCGGTACAGCACGCATGTATATATGTGCATGTGTTTATAATACCTTCAAGCTGACAGCATGTTGGTGCCTCCTTAACAAATAGAACAATAACATCATGTAATATAATGTAAAGTTGCATGGTAGACCTAAATGCAGATGCATAAAAGTCCAATGAGTACAACCATACAAGGGGGGGATAATGCAAGGACTCTAACAGACAACTAAAAAAAGGACAAAGGGTGACAGCACTGTTTAAACAAATGGGGGTAATCATGGAAGTAGAAAAAGTAGTGTAACTGAGGAAAAGGGTATCTGAACACAACCAAGGAGAAGAGAAAGGAATTAATACTTGTGACAAATCAAGGCAGACAGAAGGTGAGTAACATTAACCCAAACAGGAATGAACTTAACAGAGGAAGAAGGCATAGGAGGATGAGACAAATGGGAACTCTCAGGTAACAAATAACAACCACAAAATAAGAACAGAAGCTAAGAAGAAAACCAGTGCATACGAATGCCAATAAACTGGTGTTTGCTGCACTTATCTTCAGCATCTTCTTTACTATCTACAGAAGCAAGAAAGCAATTTGCCCTGGTGCTGGCTACAGTGTCCATGTTTGCTGTTTGATTAGGTCAAAGGAAGCAGTCTTCAGTTTTCATTAAAGATTCTGATGCTCTACTATCCTTTACAAAATTCTGCCTTGCAGGTTGGCAAGCATGTTGTAGGCTGCAGTTTGCTGAACCCAGAAGGAGTAGTAAACCTCAAAGTCATGACAGTTTGCAAATCACGAACGACATAAATAGACTAGGAATTTAAAAAATCAGTGACATAAACTCAGCTCTCTTTAAATCATGATAATTATCTTAAATTTTTTTACTAATACTCTTTATACTCAAAGAAGCAGATATGACAAAGTAAGATATTTGAGTTTTTTCACTGCACAGCACGTCAGTGCAAATGTACTTTATGCAGGACAGCACCTTGAGGCCCTAAGTTTAAATTAAGGCTACTGCCTCACATGATGTGAATTTTATGCCACTGAGAATTTAAGTTTTGTTCTCTTTGCTAGGCAAGGGACGACATACGTCTCTTTAGTGACCAGTCCTTGGGCCTGTCCTCTCATATACTGAGCTAATCTAAAGCTGAACAGCTGTCCCTTTTCCCAATCTGTCTTGTGTCAGAGCCAGAGGGCTGGAGTTGCCCTCTTGTGTCTCTTCTTCACCACAGAGATCCCACATGCAGACTAACTTCCATTTTCGGTCCCTTAAACAGGACAAAAACTGCATATCTTCTTCAGTCATTTCATTGACATTGCTAAGGTTTTGCAGGTGATATCATCCATCACCTGCAAACAACATACAATGAGAAAAAAAACATATTAACCTCGATTATCCAGATGATGAGATATTTGTGATGCAAATGATTTTCCACTTTAATTCTAACAACAGTTCATTACTTTTCATTACTAATCACAATATGTTTTCATCACGACCACTCAGTCCTTTGCTAGAGTTGTGAGTCCAGCTGCATTTTCTTTGTGTCATGATCACAGTTTGTATTTGTGTGATGAATTGTGAACGTAAATAGCAGTTGCTTGAATATTGCAGGTGAAAAATGAATGACTGACTGAATAAAAGAATGTTTTTAGGTCACCTCAGATTAGACGCTTTTAGACATGGGATTATAGAGCAGTTTAACTGATGCAGATAAAAAAATGGTAAACTGTGAGGAATATATCTGACATGGTCAGAAAGCAGGAAATGAACACAAAAAAGAGGTCCACAGGGACTCAACTGGAGAATACTCCTGAGAACATGTCAAGTATTCTGTTTCTGTTGCTCTCAGAAGCAGGAAAGACAGACAATGCAACCCTACAGTAGTGAACGCGAAGCAATGTTAGACCTCAGATTTGTGGGTGTAAAGGCAGCACAGACACATCAGAAAGAGAAAAAGATCTTGATCTGTTTTGTTTATTTTACATTTTCCCACACATTATTTTTTTTGGAAGTGACTTCATTCCGACACACTGACAGAAAACAGCATGTACTATATGTCTGTGACCCAATTACCTCGCTAAAATACTTCTAATAACTTGTTTGAAGTAACACTTCGAGTGCAATGTTAGTTCAGAAGAAGGTGGCAATTTACTCTGCTGTCAGAAAAGATTCTGAGACTTGGTTTGGTGTGTGTGTGTGCACTTGTTTAAACATCTCTATGAGGACCAATAATTGGCATACCACTGTACTTGTGGTGAGCAGAGATGGGCAGTAACACGTTAAAAGTAATGCGTTACTGTAATCTGATTACTTTTTATCAAGTAACGAGTAAACTAAGGGGTCAATATTGTAAAAAAAGTAATCAAATTACTGTTACTTTTCCATAATCACGCTGCTTTACTAACAGTGAGTTCTTTTCATGAGAGTGTATCATGACAATTACAAGTGTGCAACGTCCGTGGCAGCAACAGACATGTGTCGATCAACAATGGATAATATGGAGTGGGGGAGACTACGACTGTGCAGCATTTGAAGCATGACATGGACAGAGGACAACACAGGGCTTAAACGCACAGAGGGGAGCAATCAGTGAATGAGAGACATAAGGGAAACACAGCTGGGGCAAATCAGGGCAAACAAGACAGGGGGAAGAAAAACCTGATACAATAAGCTGAGACACGGACTTCAAAGTAAAACAGGAAACATAATACAGAGATGCAGACTTGACAAGGGGATACAGCAGACAGGGGAGACAGAGCAACTAAGGAACACAGACAGAAAGCAGAACACTAACAAAGAAACCAAAAGACTAGAAATGATAAATAATATCACAAAGTTCAATACCAATGGAAAACTGAAAACTCTGGGTCGATGACCCAGGGACCCGAACAACTTTGGGACAGAGTTTTGGACCTAGATTACTCCGCGAGGCTCCGGGAATCCATGCGGTGCAGCTTCTTAGCTTACCAAAACATTTTCTGACAGATTTTTGACCGCCGTGTACCACATAAAATCATTTCGAGGTCAGTAAGCACAACCAAAATTCGGATTATTAGAAGCACTGTCAAATTTTTGAGAAAATTAAAGGATTTTAATTGCGCCTTATAGTGCAGAAAACACGGTAAATTTTCCAAAGGACAAAAAATTGCACCTTCCCAAAAAGTGCTATAAAAATGTTATATAGTAATATTTTTTCCACAACCAAACCAGTAAGCACAACCAAAATTCATACACAAGGCGCACCGGATTATAAGGTGCACTGTCGATTTTTGAGAATATTAAAGGATTTTAAGTGCACATTATAGTGCGGTAAATACGGTATACAGAATAAAATAATATATCGCGATATATATCTCTACCGCACATGCTGCAAATTATACCGTGATATGGATTTCAGGCCATATCGCAATGAATATATGCATCATATCACTTAATGATTGTGATATTCTGGGATCTCTTACTTCGTAACTTAGTTTGAATTTGATGTCTCTAATACTGTACTAACTGTTGTTTTTGTGTTTACAAGAGCTGGAGAGACGACCTTCATAAAAATAAACCAATAGTTTAAGTTGTCCCAGGTTCTTTCACCTGAAGATCATAATGATTTGAACACCTGATGTTATGAAAGGGGACAGTCATTCCATGCAGAACAATAAGCAACAGCAAAGAAAAATGAAACTTCAATAGTCAATTTAGTTCTGTTGTGAATATTTTATTTAAGACAGTGTTGTCTTGTTATAACCTGTCAGGTTCACAATATACCTTCTAGGATTGCAAACACTGTTAGCTGAACTGAATTCAAACACTTCATATATCAGAATGATATGGTCCAAAATTAGGAAATGATAGAAGATGGGTCTTAATGTAACCCTGGTTACTCATTATTAATTAGAATAATGAAAATTACAGTAGGCCAATGTCAGAGGATCTTGGAACAGCAGGAGCCCAACCAGTAAGCAGTGCACAAAATGGTGTATTTGACATACAGCAACTGCAGATAAGTGTATATTTTCTACAAAATAACAAACTAAATTAAAGTGTACCATTGTCAAAGGAGCCTTTGAGGTTATTTTCGGTGTGTGTGTGTGTGTGTGTCTCTGTGTTCGCTCTCATGTACTTTCCCCTGCAGATGCCCTTACCTGAGGCTTCTGCTCACAGTTTGAATTTGAATAGTTATTATCTCCTCAGCTGGATGTTTATTGAAGTGACTAGGTTGAGTGTCTTTCTTGAAGGCACATCAGCATGAATTGCATTATTAAAACCACCAGACAACAATAAAACAATGTGTAAAGTATTGATATTCTTCGCCATCTTGTCACATGGCAATTACAGATTGACCTGATTTAGGGGCCTAATTAACAGTAAATAAGGAAATGCATTATGTCATTTTCAGAGATGGGCAGTAACGCGTTAATGCAACACTGGTCACAA
Organism: Rhamphochromis sp. 'chilingali'; assembly: GCF_963969265.1. Lineage (NCBI taxonomy): Eukaryota > Metazoa > Chordata > Actinopteri > Cichliformes > Cichlidae > Rhamphochromis > Rhamphochromis sp. 'chilingali'. The sequence goes on from NC_137935.1 coordinate 30,177,313, forward strand.
AATAAACGTTTAACATGTTTTCAGGTGAGAATGTAACTGTATAAACCTCAAATATCTGCTCAGTTTATCAAGACACCGCATATTTTCAAAAGCGCTCCGACGTTTTCGGAGACGTCTGTTACCCACTAGCTCGATAGCTAGCCGGGGGCAAGGCTCACTAGAGCCTGTGAGAACACCGGACTCCTGGCAAATCGTTTTCAAACCCACTGCCGTCTTTCGCTACTCAGGTTAAACATACATAAGTCACTTACATAACTTCAAAATGTTATTGTTTGGCTTTTTTTTTAAATATTGTATTTGTTCCTGAGTAAATCGGTTTGGCTGAGATTAAAGTTATAGTTTTTACACAGCTGAATAAACGTCAAGCAGACAACTGATTATCAGAAGTGTGAGATGCTCGAGAATATACTCCGGTGTCCTGTTATATTTTAGATAGCAAGGAGTTAAACTTCACCGAAACAATCTGTAAATTTCATTAAAATTTAATAAACTATCATCTTGTCTTTATTTTTTGTTAGCACATACCTTTTTTATCAATTATCTCATTTAATTCTAGTTTTGTTTTGCGTATTTTGTTCAATGTTTCCTGATCTTGGTGGGACGCGTAGGCTTCTTCTAGTGATTTGATGTTTTTTTCTAATTCCTGAATATTTTTGTTTTCTTTTTTCTTTTTATGTGATGAGAAAGAAATTATTTTACCTCTCATCACAGCTTTCCCTGCTTCCCATAGAACAGAAGCTGATGTTTCGGGAGTGTCATTATAGTCCAAATATGAAGTCCACTCTTTTTTTAAATATTTAATAAAGTCTTCATCTTTAAGTAGCAATATATTAAAGTTAGCACATACCTTAAACACTTAAAGCTGTAAGCTAATGATAGTTATATAAGAGCAGATGCAAAAGAGCAGATGCAAAAATAATCGGTGACTAGTCGACTATCAAAATAATAGTTTGTGACAGCCTCTGCAACCATTCAGCCACACTTCCACAGTCCAGTATGAATAGTATCTGGAAATCCTTGCTGTGTTGAAGCAGATATGTGAGTCAGTGTCTCACTCATCCTGGCATATAGCTTGATCTCATCCATGTACAGAAAGTGGCTAATGGTGACTCCACTTCTGAATCTACAGTATATCCATATCCACTCCTAGTGATCAGCTGGCATAGAGGGTTAAGGCGTATGCAGAACAGCAGTGGGGACAGTGTAATACCTTGGTATATTCCATACTTGATGCTGACTTGTGCGATTGTCTTGGACTTGGCCTCCATTGTTGTCTTCACAGTCACATTCAGCTCATGATGAATGTTACTAAGGCACTATTAGCCTTGTCCTCCAAGCACTCCAGTATCCATGTGTGGTGCATTGAGCCGTAGGCTTTCATATAGTCAGTCCAAGTGGTCATCAGGTTGGTCTGAGGCAAAGGTAAATATCAAACAATGACTCAGTGAAATGTAGCACTAGACAGCACCTGAACCTGACAAGACGCAACAGCACCTCTTGATTGTCTGGCAGCACAAATACAAAGGCTGCTAACAGCAGCTACTCATTAAGACTGGCTAACACTGGGCAGAATAATCATATATATATATACTCTCACACACACACCACGTCGGCCAGTGAGAAAGAAATATAGACTGTGCTGAAAAAGAAAATAAGATTGGATTGAATTGTCAGTAGACAGTTTCTTCAAGACACAAACAGTTATTTCACATCTCAGGCGTTGTCCCTGTTGCATTCCTTTCGACTTCAAGATGGTTGCCTCTATTAATTTATTTTTGCTCTCTCACTGTGACCTGAAACACAGCAATCTGGCTTTTCAAACCACAGGAAAGCCATTAGATTCCATTCAGTTAAATGGTGCCATTCATCACTGTATGAAATAAGTAAAAGACATCACTTCTTCATGTGGTGATACATAATAGCTTCCTAAAAGCAAGAAAAGACAGAGGGATTTGGACATTGTGGAAAGCCACATTTACAAGCACTGAAAAACAGCTAAAAGTTATCTGTTCATGATTAATTTCTTCAGTCTGAGGATTCTTTGTACTTTTGTTTCAACAAGTGAGCAATAAGAGATTTAGACTTTTAGATCAGAACTTAGAAACAAAACACAATCCTTGCCAATACTTCTATACTTATAAACATAGATGCTAGGGATTAGTTAACTGATAAAAAAGATCCATTAACATTGAAACAGTTGTTGTACATCAATAGCCTCAAGCCATTTTTAAGGACAGTGAGCAGTGGGTTACAGACTGAGAGGCCATGAGCCAAAATCTGTCCTAAGGATAAAAGACAACAGAGATATAGCCGAGTAGATCTGACTCAGCCTGAGAGGAGAGGAGAGTGGTGACACAGAGAGACAGAATGAAAGATCTAAGCAGAGCTTGGGCACATGTACAGGTAATATATTTTTCTCTGCTGTTCCCACTTGTCTTACAGATAACCCCTGCGTGTGCTATGACCCCTTACATCCATCATGCTGTATCCTCGGAAATCATTCCAGCTTCCTGCCTTAAGGCAGAAGAGCCATAAACCAAGAAGAGTGGGAGTTGGACACAAATCTGTGATGTGTTTCTAAAAGTCCCACTGAATGCCATTTCTTTGTAATTTACTGCAGTTCCTAGGTTATTTATGCTTTCATTTATATGAAATGAGACAGCATGTGACATCCAGCAATCACTGTACCAAGTAAAGAGAAGAAAAATCAGACAGGATCAGTATTTTGGATGGGGAAAGTATTGTAAGGTGGATTAAATTCAACAATAAACTTTTTTTTGTAATTGAGTTTTTATTCAGCTTATAACAATAATATTCCAATAAAATGTAAACTCTTTCCTGTGTTACATAAATCAAAAGTTTTTCTTTTCATTATCCAGTTAGCTGGTCGGTGCCAGGATGCTGATGTTGCCGGTCTTGTCTAATGAAGCCTTTCCCCTTATAACGCTCAAAATTAAAAAATGCTTATTTAGACTCATAGATAATTATAAAACATTTACGTGCAAGAAGACGGGAGACTAGCTGGGGTTAGTGCTAGTATGGCTCCTTTTTTCTGAGAAAAAGAACGTGGTGCAGTTGAAGAGGATGAAAAGGAAATAAGGCATTTGAAGGCACCTGGAAGAAGGATGATGTAAGAGAGGTGTGTAATCAGGTGATATGTTTTCTCTTTTTCTGTGTGGGTGACAGGTCTCAGTGACTCACATAAGTATATGGGGTCCAGTAACAGGAGGAAGACATAGAATCTTAGCTGTGTTAATCACACCATCATACCCTTCGTTCTTTTCCCAATTATTTCTCTTTCCCCTGTGTCTCTCTTTCATCATACTTTTTTGTAACAGTATAAAACTAGCCTTTCTGATTTAGCAGGAACTCATTTCAAAGCAGCTAATATTTCATCAATATTTTGCTGTTGGTTAAAATTGTGCTCTTTGTAGAAATTACAATTGTTTATTGATTGTAATTGTTGTAACTTGCTTTTTACATTGGTAACCATTTTTAAGAGTAAATGGGGCAGTTTCAGCGTATCTTGTATGCAATTTCTTTAAAGTGATTCAGTTGTATATAATTCCATATATAGATGTAATTAGTAATACTAAAAATAAGAAGCAGCCAGTGTCCTTGGTTATAATGTCTGTAGTTTTTTGTTTGTTTGTTTTTTTTATATCTAAGATGCAGATTATGAATCTGGAAGGAGAAATAAAGCGAACATGGGACAAGCAGGGTTGATGCTTTTTTAAACAGTACCCTTCTGATACCTGTGCCAGTGTTGCCAGCACAGATGGAGCTTTGTGCCAGACATCAGGTCATATTTTGGTCGTATTTTATTGAAACTCCAACAGACTGAATGAGGTTGGACTTGGGCAGGAGCTGCTTGATTTTGACAGTTTTGCATAAAGTATACAGATTCTTTCCCAGTGTGTGTGTGTGTGTGTTATGAACAGCTACTGACCTTTTCTATACCCCACAGGAGTTTCTCCATATTTTTTCACCCATTTGCCTCCCCCATCTATTTTTAGCAAAACACTGAAGCTTGTAACTAACATTTATCTCAATAAATGCTGGCAGACAATATTTCATTTATGTTTTATGTTAAAAGTTTTTCGATAGATCTCTGAAGCATGGTGTTTGACCAGCAAAAGGAAGACCAGAGCAGAGCAGAGGAAGGTGTTTTTTTGTAAAGGCCAATAATAGAATAAATACTGGAGTCAGAACAGAGGCTCTAAAAATAATAGATGCATTTTGCAGCCAGGAATACACAATTTTGTTCTGTAATTAGGAAACATGTAGTAGTAATTTTGGAAAGACAATAAATAAAATACAGAAATAATATCTAAAAAAGTATCATCCACTTGCTAAACAGTGGAGAAAATGGCAACTACTTTCATTTCAAACAATCCAGGATGACTTTAGACACCCAAAGCTCTTGACATTTAGCCAGGACCATAATCTATCCTTTTTATGGAGGTGCTTTGCATAAGTCTGAAGCACCTGTAGAAGTTTTGAACTTTTTCAAACTGCCAACCACACGTCTCCTTGTTGGCCTTTATGCAGTTCACAGCAGTAAACATATGAATCTAAAATAACTGCAAAAATATTTGTAATATTGTCATGTACCTTTGCAGTTATCAATAATGAAAACTGTTGTCTTAAAGTAAAATAAAACTGTAGTGTCATGTTTCAGAATTCCAAGTTAACTGCTCCCACCCCTTCTTTTACGCTTGATTTCTAAAATGACACTGCTATGAATCAATCAATCAATAAATAAATCAATAAAGGGAAAAGAGCGAAACCATTCCTTTATGTTCGGGGTCCCAAATTCATAATGATACACAATATAACAATTTATGATGAACAGCACTTCCTGCACATCCATTTATATGACACATAGTTTTTTATGTAAGAAATGCATGTCAGTAATGAATAATATCTAATACTGTTAGCATTTGCAGCTTTATCATATTTAGATATTTATTTCTGTTCGTAAAACATTTTTGATGCATCTTTGCAACGTTCATATCCCTTTCCTTCCCCGTACATCGAGAGTTGGCATTAATTATAACAGTCATGGCATTGAAATCAGGGATAAAATGATTAACATGAAATGGGGTTTACAGTAGGTGGGTTTGTAAAGTGCCTTGGAGCGGTCTCAACAAACTAAATCAGAAGTCCCCAAATGAAAAAAGGAGGTTTTAAGTTCAGCTCATCTGATGGGATTGCCTAGCTCACACTTGCTGTTTGGTTAGATTTAGACACCAAAATTATTATTATGATGGATGATACCCACTCTGTGTTTAAATGTGGAATGAGAATATGTGACGACTTGAAGTGTTTTGTCACAGTTGCCATGACCAGTGTATCAATGCCTGTGGACACCATCTTCTCATCTCTGAGGTGCCAGCAGCTTTGAGGCACTGAAAGAACAGGCTTTTATCTCATGAAGGAGGGCAAAAACATCTGTGTATACAGTGATATTATGGGGACAAACTAACCCTCTGAACATCCTTCAGTTCTGTTTCATGTTGCCCTGTTTGTAAAGTTCAGTTTTACTTGTTTTCAACTTGGATATAGTTTATTTTATAAACTTGGCTGCTAAAACTTGGCTCCTCTCAGTGATGATTTAAGGCTGCCCAATTGAATGAAATACATGAGAAATGTCTTTGTATGAACAGCACTTGAGATAAACAGCACGGGGGCTTTGTGTATCAGCTATCTGTTTAGAAAGTTTATTGTCAATAAAGTTATCCATCATAATTTTCTCTTGTGCTAAACCAAAGACTAACTTCATCTGCAGTTGCTTAAAGGGAATTTTAATCAGATTTGGGTTGTAATAAGAAGAATGGGAAATTCTGCTAATGCGTTGTTTAAGAATCGTGTTACTGCCAGTGGTTCTGTACAGCAAGTTTTCAAACTACAATCACATAATAATTTTAGTGTATGTATTGCATTTTCTTGTCTTGCAAAGCCTGACTGCAGCTCAGTGAGTCACAAATATTGCAGTTTCAGTCAGAGTAAAAGGAAGATCAGAAAGGTGTAAAGCACGTACAGCATTTACACGATTTGCAAGAAAAAAGTGTTTGTTTCTTACCCTAAATCAGAATATTACATGTGGGTAGACATGGGTGAATGTCGTCCCTGTAAATGCCATGCTTGTTTTCAGTAGAATGGCTGATGAAGGGATGAACAGGCTTTCTGCTCACAATGTTGACCTCATGATATGTGACTCTATCAGACAGCAGAGGTTTAAAAAAGAATATAATTTCACTCCCTTGAAACTTTTTTGTTGTACAGATGTTACAATGCCCTTGAGCCATTCTGCGAAAGGAAGCAATCAGAAAGTAAATTTGATCTTCGATGAATGCAGTTGTGTGTTTATTTCAAAAGCATCCCTATTCCATTTGTATTACATGGTATGTTTACTGTAAAAGTTTGGATAGAAAAAGTACTTTTTTGATGTAACAAAGTTAGCAAAGTCAAGAATTCAGTGTCATATAATCAGCACGGGACTTTTTAAAGTGCTCCAAAGAGCAAACCATTCACTCTCTCTCACTCACACACACACACACATAATAGGTGCATATGTTGTTATCCAGGCTGTTAATCTTCAAATGACACTGACAAGTCAAAAATATATCTTAATAATTTAACTGAAATAATTTATTTTGTACGCAAGCTTCATTTTTGGCCAAATGTCATTTTTGGTACCTTTTGATACATATACAATAAAATATATTCTGAATGCTGAATCTACATTGTAATTATGTCAAATGTCATACTTGGTATGATTATGCACAATTCCAGTTCAATAGCCTGTTATTCAGATTCGTATTTAGCAGTAATAATGAATAGAAACAAATCCACATTTCCAAGAGTTACAATATTTTGACTTTGGCATAAGTGAAAAAATGTCACGCAGGTAACACAAACATTTGCAAACTTATAATCTTTTGTATTTAAGTTCATGTGTCTGGGACCAGGTCACTGTTAGTCATTTCCTGTTTTATTTTAATAATATTGTCTCTTGTGTTTTGTATTCATTTCCACTTCCCCTGAAAGATTATCTGTGAGTGCTTTCAGCTGTCCTCCCACCTGTTGCCTGTACCCTTGTTATCCTCTGTGAATATATTATCTCAATCTACCCCTTGCCCCTGTAGCATCCTGCCTATTGGTTATGTGCTCTTGCAATATGTTTTCCCTGTTCATTTGTAGGTTTGGTTTTCCTTCTTTATTGACTCACGTTATTTTTTTACATTGTTTCAGTTAAACAAAACAGCCTTTTAGTTTATCCCTCATGTTTCTCTGCTGGCCACACAGCCAGTCCTGACATCATACGTTATGTCTCGAGCCTCATTGCTCTCTGTATTTTCATCTATTTTATCAGGTGATTCTGCTGTGAACAATTAGAGTAAGATTCCCTCACTATGTCTGCGACAGGTCAAAATGAGAACTGCTAACATGATCATTAATCTCTGATCATGTGTGGGGTCGCAGGACTGAGCACAAATGTCAGAGCAACCATAATAACTGTTAACCAGATTAGATAAATCACATCCATCATTCCAGATTCTGTCACACTCTTATCTGTTGTCACACTTAAGCTTTGTTCTCAGATTTTAGACTATTTGAATTGAACTCTAAGCTGTTCCAATCAAAATCAGAAGCAGGAATAATAGTCATTTTCAGATTTCTAATTTTTTACGCTACAAGTTTATTTATAAATTTGTCATAGACTGTATTCCAGCACATCCAGCTTAAATGTAGCACAAAAATGAATTTTCATTATTTCATTTCATTATTTTTATTGTACCACTGTTTTGTATTATAAGAACACTTGTATTTTTTTTTTAAAGTTTACAGTGGAGAGCTAATATCATAATTACTGTAATAAGCGTATACTTCTTTGTGTGTTGTTGTTGCAAACTGTTGTTTCCAGTTTGAACTCAAGTGGAACAATGACTGACCGAGCAGATGGCAGCTGAGTCGACAGAACAGTAGACTTTATAATGAACAGCTCCTGAATGACAGGAGTATCTGACCACACCTGGAGCAGGTGCCAATCTAAACAGCATAATAGCAGTGAGTGCTAGTCATGACTGTCACTCTAGGCTGCACTGTCTTCTTAATAAATTCACAGATTCTGTCACAAACTGCCACTCAACAATGAAAGGATGTTACCCCAGACTTTTGATTTATTCTAAGTTAAGTTACTCAGTTGATTTACTCAACTTCTGCAATAAGGTGAGTCCATTCAAGTGGTGACTCTTTCAGCCCTACGTTGGTGTTTTGGGAGCAACTGAAGCTGTATGTATTAAAACTACCAGTAATGTGCTTCTTCATTTTTATACCTTTGTGGAGTCACGAGTAGATGCCAAAAACTGACTGGGAAGAGCTGGGAAAGTAGCCAGTCTCATTAAGGCCAGCTGGCGTGCACCATTGTTCAGCTATCTTTTATTCCTTTCTAAAAGCACTTTTTTAAAACACAACATTCATCCTTCTTCTCACCCACTAATGTATCTCCATTAGACTTTATGTTGCCATTTTATGCCTTTGGAGAATTGGCCTGCATGGACACAAATATTCACACACTGCATACATGCTGAGTAATGTGGAAATTTATAGTGACGGTTACAGTGTAAAATACTAGGATGATACATCCTGAATATATAACAATCCTAAGCATATTTTATGTATAGTTTATGCATATGTGTATACAATATGTACCCATGGTATACCATGTGCATATGGTAATCATGTCCCCAATTTAAGAGATCGGGGGCACGATTGCAAAATTAATTTCTCAACAGACCCTTTTTAAACTGCAGTTTTAATGGCATTCTAACTGCGATGGCACATACGTCACTATCTCCAAATAGTTTAAAAATCTCCCTGGCAACCTAATACATACATCCGAGTCTGTTACTGCGACTGTACAGCACCTCTGTAACTGTTTTGTGTACTGAGAATGAGAGACAGAGGGCAAAATGAACAGACAAAATAAAACTGATACCAAAAAACAAACAAAACACAGTTACACTGATAGCTAATTACCTCTGTAGTCGTGCTTATTATTATACAGCGGTTGTCGCGTGTCAGTTACTAGAGTCAGGGAGGCCAGAAACTGTGCAAACTCTAAGCTTCAGGAATACTTTACAGACATGGTAAAATGTATGAAATAAACAACCCTCTTAAACACTTCATCTATGGCTGTTGTAGAGGACAAAAGCATGGAACAGAAGTCGTATGGTGAGGGAAAAGATTTTCTCTGTTGTCATGAAACAAAAATTCAAACTCTTTAGGCACAAAAAGACACTTCCCATCGCCTAGCTGCCATGTGAAGCAAACATGGCAATAGGTCATCTAATGGAGTTGATTCAGAACATGCTGATACAACAGTTCTCACTACTGCACAAACAAAACACAAATAGGTTTTCACTCTGATAAGTAGTGTCGACTGAACATGAAAAACTATTCAGTTTAAACTTAATAGTTTAATTAAGTGCAAACCATAAATGAGTCAAATACAATTTGTTTTTAAGGAAGAACCTCTAACCCTTGAAGCAGATGCAATAGTCCTTTTCCCATATTTGATGTGTTAATAATATTTGTTTATTCAACACGTTTCTACCTGAAAAGTTTCATAATTCACTGTAATTGTAATCCAGGTTTAAAAAAATACCACCGTAAATCACAAGCTACTAACACATGTTCTACAATGCTTTAAATATTGTAACACAAAACTTCTAAGCAACTGACATGAAAAAAAGTTACCTGAGGTCTGCAAACTTGTAAAAGGAAAGGAAAATAAACATTTAACTATTTCACTGTGTGAAGTCTTTAAAAAACTGCAAGTTAAAGGAAACATATGGTGGAAGAGAGGCAAAGCAAAGAGGACACGATTTACAGCGAGGTTTAGCTGAGTGGTGTATCCCAAGGGATCCACACTGAAGAGTAATCAGAAGGGAACCTTTTTTGCAACATCATCAAAAAGGCCAGCATCAGAAGTTTCCAAAGCAATATCTGTAGGTAAGCAGTGGAACAGTACTGATGAAAAGAACATATTGCTTACTCTTAAGTACGAGTGAGGAAATATTCTGATTTGGAGTGCTGCAGTGCTACAGGAAACATATGGGATGAAATTCATAAAACACACGTGTCAGGTTATTATAGGTGTACCAAAGGTTATTTTTGCTCACTCTTTTGAATTTTCACTTAATCCGGGAGAAATAAAGTACCATGATGACCATATTCTTTATGGGGTTTGACTGTGTAATGAAGGCATGTTTCCAAATTGAAATAAACTGAAACAAATCAGAAGAATGACAAAAGAACTAATGCTACAATACAATGTAGCACTTCAAGTAAACATCTCCATGTTTCTTCCTTGAGGATGTGCATGTGATTTCTTTGAAAAGTAAATTTAGATTTCAATTTCATTAAATCGGTTTCATGTGCTTTTGTAAGGCTAAGGGTCGTCTGTGTTTCGAGGTTTGTATGAAAGTGTTTCTTTTTCTCACTCGTTTTCTTACTCTGCAGTATCGTAATGACGGGCTGCATGTTGTTCTCAGATTGTGAGAACGTGGAGAGCCTTTTCAGAGTTGATTTCTCAAAAAGATCAAGCCACATTAACCCTGACACCTTCAAAATGGCATTATTATAGTTACTTTCTCAAATCTGTGGGAGCTCCTCGTGTGCCTCGCAATTCATGATAGAAGTGCTTTTAGAGACTAGAGTAAAAAAGTGTGCAAAAATCATGCAGTGTTTTCTTTTTTAAAAGAATTGGTCAAGGAATGCAGGACTGACTTTTGGAATTTATAGAATTTCATATAACATTAAAATTGAAAACTGTGTGTTTAATAACATTTGAATAATAATACAAATATTTTAAATTATCAAATACTTTATTTCTTTTACATTTTGCTGGATTTTATGGGGGGAAAAAGATAACATTAACAAAAAGCCAGCACCAATGCTACTTCAGTTTTCACCAAGTTGCTTACCTGCTTACATTTGTGTTGTTATAGGAACTTCCTTAACAGATTAAATTCTCTGCTTTTTTTTTTGGTGTCCTCGCTAAACCCGTCTCTGTTACTCTTCCATGGACACAAAATATCCAAGGACTGAATGTGTATGGGAAGTGCTACAGATACTGCGAGATCTAAAAATCTTACAAAACCTTTTTTCTCAAATGTTGAGCCACCATGGGTTAATAAAAACAAACAAATAAAAAGACTTTTACTGTTCTTGAAGTTCACATTTTCTTCTATTTTTCATTTTCTAATCATGATAAAACTGGTACACAGACAACAATTCACTAAAACAACCGATATACTGCTGTTGCTTATATGCACATTTTTTAACACTTAATCCCTTCAGAAGACCTCAGCCTTTTGGTCTCATCTCTGCTGCCTACTGAGAACTAAACATTGTTCTATCCGGACTCCATCTGCTAATAATACTAAGCCTTCCCTACCTCATCTCAAACCTGACACCAGGCCAGCCCTTCATGTGTGCTTGCATGCCAGGCAGACTTGGCACAGACAGCCTGGCACAGATCAGATCAGTCTCTCTCTTCTCCTACAAGAGAAATAAACTAATTGCAGATGAGTTTCAACAGCTACACTGACTGAGATGGAGCAAAAAAAAGTTAAAATGCTGACTTTGGGGTGGGTGTAGCTCAGGAGGAGTCATCTACTAATCGAAGAGGTTGTTGGTTCGATCCCTGGCTGCTCCAGTCTGCATGGCAAAATGCTGGACCCCAAATGTTCATGACGTCCAGTTTTTCAAGAATGTTTGAAAGTAATTAAGCATAGAAAATCTGCTGGTGTGAATGGGCGAATGAGGCGTGTTTGAAAATGGCTTTAAGTGCTCAAGTTGAATGGAAAAGCACTATATAAGATTTAGTCTATTTTGCTAACTTCTTTGTGACTGAATGTTCTAGATATCAAAAGCACATTCATGCCTAAAGATATCTTCTTTATCGCCTTTTTTCTATGTCACTGTTACAGAACTCTTCTCTATCTTTTAATAGGCACATTTTTATAATAAGGAGCTATGACTCTCTCTCTTTCACACAAAAAAAAGTTCATAGTGATGCTCTCCAGACCCGAGGCTCTGCAAACTCCTCTGAAGCTCTATATTTGCACCACTATGTTCACACATAACTAAACCCTAAAATCTCAAATGTTAAGTAAAGCAAAAGTGGGGTTTTTTTTGGTGGTTGTTGTTTTCTCTTTACTTGATATTGCTCTGTGTGTGTGTGTGTGTGTGTGTGTGTGTGTGTGTGTGTGTGTGTGTGTGTGTGTGTGTGTGTGTGTGTGTGTGTGTGTCATGGAGCTCAGTGATGGTTTTTTGACAGGTCAGAGAAGCGCTAATGTAGATGGTGTACTGAACGATGTTAACATGCGCAGGTTAAACACAACAGTTCCCAGCAGTCTGTTCTCTGGGCTGTGACAGAAGATCAGAATGAAGCATGGGCAGTGTGCTAATAGGATTCTGTAATATCAGCCCCAAGTACTGAGGAGGTGTGTGCATCACAGTAGTTTGGTGTTAAAAGACAGCATTTCTCTTGAGGCCAGTTTGCTGATAGCATCTCCAGTAGTCATTCCTCCGGGGCCAATTATGAAATCACACAGGAAGGCACACATGAAGACAAAGGAGGGAGTTTCTCTTTAATAATCCTCATAGCACCAGTATAGACGTGCAAGTGGATCGACATAAAGCTTTCACTAAAAGAGAAAGCCAGTGGTTTAGCTTTGTAAGAAAAGGCATTGTTATGTATGGTGAGACCCTTTAGTTGACTTTTAAACATGCTGACAAACAAATTCTCTAAATTATAATTTAAATAATTTGTAGCTGAGGTGTTTAGAAGTGTTTATGTTCATGTAGTGACATAATGCACATACAGTGCTGTTATTTCAAAATAAAAAGTCACTTTTTGACTCTATTGATATAGATTACATGATCTGCTTAGTAAAACTCTGTTTTTAATTTCCAATAGAATTTTTTAGTCAAATGTGTTTATTATTAAAACCACTTATGTTATGTCCTATAATGGCATATACCAAATGTTGTCCATTGTGTCTCCAGCCACTTTGACCCTGAACTTCTCCAAGTGCCTCTTCTGAAATTACAGTTTTTACAACAATTAATCATGAGTGCAACTTCCCCAAAGTTTTGCTGGAGATTAATTATAAAATAAGACACCCAGAGGTCAGACGCTTATAAACATGAGTGGACGCAAGTTTGAATCTGAACCTGCTCTTTAATAACGGTGTGTAATGAAGTGAGTTTGCTTGACCTACACTAATTTAAATGGCTGTACAAGATGAATTTCTTTTAATTAAAGATTTCATTGAATTCTTCTGCAGCGGTTTGCCCTCGCTCTAATTGTTGGGGTCATCACTGATGGTAAACCTCACAGTGTTAACTTGTCCTTTTGTGGCATAGAGAGCAAATACAGGAAGTTTGAAAGTTTCTTAAAGACTAATTAGTTAGTATCTACATGTCACATAAACACTGAAGGAAAGCAGGACACATTCAGCTGGTGTGTTTTAGCTCGTTTTGCTCTGAATGAAACTTAAGAACCCCAAGCAAAGCTTCATACAGGAAGCACTGAGCGTTATATTAAATGTCCACAGGGGAAACAAATGAATATGGATGTGCAGGCAAACAAAACCACAAGCAAAGACTTGAAAAAATGATATAAAAGGCATCCTTAGTTTGTACACTTCAAAATATTCTGTAAAAAGGTGTTTGAAGGTGTTTGTTTGTCTTTGCAAAGCTCAGCCCTCTTGGGAACTTTGCTCTGGAGATCAAAACCAGTGACAAAATCGTAGACGCTCAAAGTAAGAAATGTTGTCTCTGTACTGTTAATTTGCACCACTGAGGTACAGATTAAAGACATTGTAACATTTATGTTGTCAACAAAAATAAATATTGGGACTGTTGACAAGATTTTCAAAAAGAAAGTTCTATTATTTTTCATTCAACATGAACCTGCAGCTTGGACTTTTACGTTTTTGTCTAGACATGACTGCATAATGCAAAATGTAAAACACTAAAATGTTCCAAACTCTAATTTCAGTAAAATTAGTAAATGAATTCTCTGCAGGATTAGCAGTGAGACGATGGGAACACAAATGGCTTTATCTTGACGTAACTCAGTCTTCGATTGTGTAACAGCTTACTGTAATCATGCAGAAACTCAGTTTGGCAAGAAATATGAGTTTGTGCTTTTACTCATTCATTTCGTTTCTCTTTGACTAAAGTCTGTGGATAAGGACAGTTTTATTGCAGTTTATAGTTATGAATGGCAGCGTGGTACAATTGCTTTTTCACATAGGACATGGTTTATTGAGGGACTGCCTTTTCCCCTTAATAAATAATAAGTTGCTAATCTTATGTCTCTTTAAAATGATGATATTCTGTCTGAAAACTTTGTGTTTTGTATCTTCCAGTATTCCCAGTCCTTAATTCTGTATCTCATGTTAAGAAAAAACCAATAAAAATCAGGTAGCAAGTGTTTATTATACTAAATATATAGAGCATAAAACAGAAGGTCAGGCAGGTTTGACCAATTCTTTCACATAATTAAATTGTGCTTAAATAAACTATTGTTTTGCTAGTGTGTTTGGAGATGTTTGTCAGGTGGCAATGAAAATCTTTTGTGCATTTTGCTTATTTAATTGTAATTTGTGTTGTAAAATCTGTAGGATTGAATATGCCACTTTGTGAAAGTCTACTTTTTTTTACCTGGAAAATCTAGCACTGGACATTGTAAAGAGTCCATTTTGGAGCCTCATCTTTATCATCTGGTGTTAAACTGGCTCATTCTAAGCCAGGGCTGCCCAATCCCAGTCCTCGAGAGCTACTATCCTGCAGCTTTTAGATGCATCCCTACTCCAACACAGCTGAATCAAATGGTTTGATTACCTCTTCAGCATGCCATCGTGTTTGGCAAAGGCCTGATAACAAGCCATTCATTTGATTCAGCTGTGTTGGAGTAGGGATGCATCTAAAAGCTGCAGGATAGTAGCTCTCGAGGACTGGGATTGGGCAGCCCTGTTCTAAGCCATATCCAGCTGTCTGTTAATCATCCAAATTGAAATCTGTTGAGCCCCACATGACAGTTACCAAAGTGTTGTTGGAAAGAACAGACAGTGTCTAATGCGTCTGTCTTTCCAGCATGATTGTTACATGTTTTACTTTAATTCTGTAGAATAAAATATTAACCAATCTGCTGAGTGCACACACATTTCCATTGTAAGTACTATCTAACCAATGAGTTTTAACAGTCATATTTGTTAATTGCTTAGTATACAGCAATTACTGAATATGACAGACTTCCCCATTTGCAAAACACAGACTTCTTTAGATAATACCATGCCCATCAAAGTGCTAATGAACAGCATTTTCATGTAGTTTTCACTTTTGTTGTTCAGAGGGTCTTCTTTGGTTGACTGAGCTTAAAACCAGTGATGGTGACATTTTAAGACTTCAGAAAACAAACTTCTGGTAGTGTCCCAGTGAAAATGAAGTGAAAATTCAGAAATCCACCCTTGTTAGTTCAAATGTAAAGCACTGTAAGTTGGTATAAACGCACACACACATACAGTCATACAGTGTCTATTACAAAGTGTTTTCTGTGCTCATTTTTATTCAACAGACTCGTGGTTTCTGAAAAAATAACACAAAACAACTTGTTTTTTCATCTGTTGGTGGGTGATTTGTGTATCCTATGTCTTCTGCCAGAGGGCATCGGAACAAACAATTGTGTGGATGCACTGGGTCTTTTAAAATTCCCAGGGCCCTCCTGAAGCATTGCTTTGTCTACAGCTCATGTACCAGGGCTGGACTGGGGAAAAAAATGACTGCTTGTGTGTGTGTGTGTGTGTGTGTGTGTGTGTGTGTGTGTGTGTGTGTGTGTGTGTGTGTGTGTGTGTGTGTGTGTGTGTGTGTGTGTGTGTGTGTGTGTGTCTATTTTGTTTGATTATAAATATTGAAACAGGTTTTAATCAGGATGGTACTTTAAAGACAGCATTTTACCTGAATCTTTAAATCTCTCCCTTCCTAATTATATCCCTCCATCTATTTTTCCTTTTTTTTTTTTTTCTTGCCTGTCCCGTTTGGCTCTTTTGCCATCAGAATTGTTGTCTAAAGGCAAAGAAAGATGCCCAACGGATTTACTTTACCAAATTGACCATCCCAGCCTTGCCGTAATGGTCCATTTGATTCACCTTTTATTGTTTCTTTTATTTTCACTTACTGAATACGGGACAGACTTGACTGGGGGAAAGAAGGGGAGAAAGAAAGAGAAACAGCTGAGAAGAGGGACAGGGGAGAAGGGCAAAAAACAAAAACCAACAGAACGGGCAGAGAAGAAAAAAATGCATATATCAATCACCTGGGTCACCTGCTGAGAAAGAAAAAAGAAAACAAGCAGAAGAGAACAAGAGCAACAGAACAAACAACACCACAATGATACATGGGAATACGACAGCAAATACCAAACACTAAACACCACTGTGCAGCACACAAGACCAACAGAACACAGTGTGCCCTGAGGTAGGAGCCAAAAAGGGTGTAGTTTGTGGGTGTGATCACCCGTGTGTACACCTGTGAGCATGGACGCGCTTGTTTTTTGTTTTTTAAAAGGTTCCTTCTTGTAATAATCTGCTAGAGGGTGTGGGGGGGCCACAGCCCCGTCCTCCAGGGCATGAAGCAGGTATGGAGGAGATCAAAACTCCAGACATCCAGAGGCCCCCAGAACACAAGAGACCAAGGAAGACCAACAGAGGGGCAGCCGCGCCACTGTCCCAGAAAGAGCTGAGGAGAGTCCCAGATGAGGGCTCACTCAGCAGCCGCGGAGCAGAAGCCAGGGGGACTTGCAGTGACGCGCCGGTGAGCTCCGCCGGCAGCCAGCCGCGCCTGAGTGACCGAGCCCCAGGCCGATAAGCGGCCGCCAAGGAGTGAGCCGGTGTGTACCTGGACGCCCATCCCCGGACACAGAGAACCACCAACGCACCGATGTCTGAGGGAGTCCGCCACTGGCAGGGGAAGTGGTGGTAGGGGGAGATAGGCCTCCAAACCTTGGAGGGCCTGAGATGTCCCCAGAGAGGTGGCGCCTGACACCCAACCTGACATATAGACACAGACATACAGGCACACACAGATACAAACATCCATCTATTTTTCCACCATGTTAATTTCATCTTCCTCACTTCTCCACAGCTGGTACTAGCAGCAGCATGCTTTTGTCACTGTGAGGCCTGGTTACTAGTTGTTGTAAGTACTACTGTTCACTGTGCAGCAGCACCGATAGCTAACATGTCATTTAATTTGACACATTTTGCTGTTTCTATTTTTAGGATGTTTTTTGGGGTTTTTTTTCGTTCTCGACGTTTTTTCCGCGCAAAACTATAGATACGGGACGGTCCAGTCGCATTAAGATATTTGATTGGGCAATCCAGTGTCAGTAATGAAAGTGAGCAAATAGGCTGTGCTTGTAAGGCTGGTTTGCAGCGACGTTTCAGGCTGCTCCAGTGTGTCCGACTACTGGTAAAAATGCCCAGTATGCCAGATTACAAATCCAGCCTTGTCGTGTACAGAGTAGCTAATACCCAGTGATGTGTTGAACCATTTACAACACTCTGCTTATGGTAGTTGCTGGTGGTGAAGCAGCCTGTCAGAAGGCTTTCTGCTATAAAAGCCCCTAAGGATTGGATGTCTCAGTCCAAAGGTCTTCAAACACCTGAAGTTGTAGAAGCACTGCTTTGTTTTAACAGTAGCAGTTCTGTGAGTAACCTATGTCACATCTTTGTGTTTGTGGGCTCAAAGACAAGTGTGAGGGCTAACCTGTGATGGCTGCATGCAACCACAGAATTGAAATGCTTAGGTAATATTCATTTGATCTCTTTGTCTTATGTTTACATTGTGCTCTAAAGCTGCTGTGATCATAAGTTAACTAATTTGATATTTTGAGTTTACCTGTAATGCATGACAGCACTAAGCTATAGTCCAAATGGTGGCATAGACTTTGCTTTGCATTGTTTGTTATTTTATATAGGTATATGTTATATTAATTATATTTCTGCTCTTTCTGAGTTACCTGATCTCTGCTCCAGTCCTTCCTGGTTTGGCTGAAAGAGGAGGTTGAGGGTGGAGCTGATGGAGAAGCCAATAAAATGGACTGGACCATCTATTGTGGTCATGTAGGGGGAATGGGGTTCTTCTTGAATGATGGTTAGCTGTTATCTCTCTAGTTTTCACCTTTGGTGTATATAGTGGTTTGTTCATTTGCTATTTAACTGGAGCTGTTTCTCCTTTGGGCAGGTCAGTTTGTTGAGTTATGTTTTCGTTAAGTGACTTTTGAGTAGCGTTCTGTTAAGTTAACCTCTTTTATGGGCCCACTTGGTTCTTAAAAAGTTTATTTTTGTTATTTTCAATTTTTGTAATCATCTTGTCCTTTTTGGGGTATAATAAAAACCCTTTTTTTTTTTCGAAGATTACATTTGTGCCTGTGTGTTCCTGGCTGCTTGGGTCATGACAATAACCCTTGAAAACACGTGTAAGAACACAGAGTAAGATCTGTGGGTCTCTGGTCACTGAAACTGCTTTCTGTAAAGAATGAAATAGTCCAGTTCATATGTAATAAATTCACTGCTGGTTTGTCAGAATCACTCTGAGACAGGAAAGAAGTCAGTCTAGCTTTTTTTTTGTTTGATGTGGGAGTTAATGGTTCATCATCATCTCTTGCATGTTGTATTTCATTACTGTTATTGGTCTTCAGAGGTAATACAAATGAACAGTCTAAGTCATCAGTGCCGATATATGTTATAACATAGTTAAATACATATTTCATGTAACACAAATTAAACAGAGCAGCCAAACTTTGTGCAAGTTTTTTTTTTTTTAGTCTCTGATGACTTTCATTCTGCCAAGAGCCTTACATCCCACTGACACATTTACAGCAAAACAGATACATACTTTCCACTAAGGGGTGTCAGCATTTGGTTAGTATAGACTTTTCAGTGTGTACAACATTTTGTACTACAGTGTGTACTACATGCCTTTTAGAGCATTCATTTAAGAATTTAGTGGCTCTATCGCTACTAATTCTATGCTGCATTTATTATACAGCGGCACGCGGTGCATGCACCAGGTTGGCAGGCAGCAAGTCATCATACTGTAGCTCAGTTTCCAGTGTATTGATGTGCCATTTGTGTAGTATTTTTCACAGTATGTGTAAAATCATGTATAAGAGGGATGCATGCCTTATGCTGCAGTGAACAGCACACTGTATCAATCATGTTAGTCTGGATGTCTTGAAGAAGCTGTTATGAGGCTGCCAAGCTAGAGCTAAAGCTACAGGCAAGGGCCTCGATACACAAGTCTGTTTTAACCATCAATCTTGATGGAAAGCATCAACTCGAGCCCCAACAGGATTCAGTAGTTGTAGGCAGTCATGATAATCAGTGAGCCTACTGTCTATTATAAGCTTTCAAGGTAGTGAAGAGGAAAATGTTAAGGTGGCACAGCAAACCATGAAAATCAGAAGCAGGCAAAAGGGGACTATAAAGAAAGCTGGAGAGGAAACTGCAATGCAACAACATCAAAGACGTATGGAGGGGAAGGAACACCAACAATGGCTTCAAATGGAAAAGAAGCTAGAATTCAGGATATATGGAGATGGCAAAGTTTTACAACATGCTTGACCTAGTGCCCTCTCCTGGCCTATCCCCTCCTTCATGACCCTCGATACCACAGCTTTAGCACTTTCTATAACAGCTTTAGCTCAACTGCTCTTTAGTATGGGACAGGTGAGAGATGAGCTGAGGTGGGACAACTAAGGCAAAGGACAGAGTAAGTCTCAGGCTCCTTAAAAACTGTACAGCTCAACTGATGAAGCTTTTTCACACCATCTTCAGGCTTGACCGTATCAAAGACATAATGTCTTGTACCAGTATCCAAGGGTGGCAACTGTTGACTAATGATAAATTACTTAAAAAAGACAATGGGAAGGCTACTTCTTTTCCTGCAGAGACCACATACATTAGACTCATTACAGCTTAAATAGTAGGAAAACACTGATGTGGTTGATGTGATCCTTTACTTGCTTCACAGGATTCATTCACAGGATCTTATTTTGGTTTTTCTAGTGCATTTAACACAATTTAACCCCAGATTTTGAGAAGATAGGGTGGAGTTCACATTCACATATATCATTATATATATATATATATATATATATATATATATATATATATATATATATATATATATATATATATATATATATATATATATATATATATATATATATATATATATATATATATAATTATTCAACAGAATGACCACATCTTGTTAAGCTTGCAGATTATATTTCTGGGATTTTGGTGAGCAATGTTAGTGATTCAAAGGAACCTGTTCTGGCTCTGTTCCTCTCTGAATCGTACACGCCCTCAGTGAGGCTGTGCATCAGAGATGTATGAGGAGTACAATGCACATCATCCTCAACAGCCCCATTCAACCC
Source organism: Rhamphochromis sp. 'chilingali' (assembly GCF_963969265.1). Taxonomy (NCBI): domain Eukaryota; kingdom Metazoa; phylum Chordata; class Actinopteri; order Cichliformes; family Cichlidae; genus Rhamphochromis; species Rhamphochromis sp. 'chilingali'. The sequence goes on from NC_137935.1 coordinate 30,197,843, forward strand.
CTCCGTGTTATTCTAGTCAGACAGAGAAGCACACACAACTGGCTCCCATCCCTACGCTGTAAAACTGGGTGGTTCAGGAGATCCCTTGTCACTGCTGCTATTAGATTTTATAATGCTGATCGTTCATTTTATGGCGATGATTTGCACTTTTTACTCGTGCATTTTATTGCTTTTAACTATTGTTGATGTTTTATGTTCAGCCTGTACTTATTTTATGTTTTGACTCTGTCTATAGGACACCTGGATTTCCCTGAGGAGATTAATAAAATTTATCTGTCTGTCTATCTGACTGGGTACAGACAATCAGGATTTAAACCATACAGAGATGCGCTGAACAATCATCTGTTCAAATTTGGGTATAGGGGAATATATATAACATTACTTATAATGTAAAGAGACACTAGCTTGATCAGGATGATGAAAATCACTGCTTATTGCTGATTGATGCCTTCATGCCTTGCTTTCTGGCCACTTACTCCCTCTCTTTTTTCCTTTCAATTTGGCTTTTAAATTCTACTCTGAAATTTTGTAATCGTATTATTTAGAACTCGCTCAGTGCCACTGGCTCAAGGAACAAAACCCTTACTAATCAAACTCTTACAAGCTTTGGATGGTTGATCAAGTGATTTACAGAGCACCATCAGCTTCCCATTTGCTAAGATTCTAGTACTAAAGATTTTTCCCTAACTCTTATTTAATGACACTTGACAGTTTAAGTGCACTTATTGACTGTACTGTTAGCCTGCATCTCCATCCTTTTCTTTAAAACCTTAAAACGCTTCACATCACTCTTTACAATTTCCCTGTTTTTTAACCTGCCTGTTTATGTCACTTTCTGCTAACTGTTCATTGTATTTTACCCCTACTTTTTAATGTTATTCCCCTTCACCCATTACAAAACCCCTGCTCTCTCCTGGTGTGGACTGATGTTGAGTTTGAACAAGGAAAACAAACTACTTACCTCCAAGTTTCCTCTGCATTCCTAATTTATCTGTTAATAGGTGTTGGAAAGAATAAATCAAGAATATAATAAATATATAAATGAAAAAGGAATGTGCAGTGATTGGAGCACATCATGGTCATATCAGTGAGGGCAGGTGGGATGAAGAAGGAGCATTTAGATCACATGAGTTAAACAGCAAGAAGAAAGAGTGAGCACAGTGAATGAGGGCTGTACCAGTTTCCACAAGCAACATGGTCAGTATGACAACACTTCCCTAAATTTAGTGCTTCAAGCCCAAAGGACACTTATGTAATTTCGAGATCCAAATGGTTTTAGCAAAATTTCATTACTTGATGCCTTGAGAGGACAAAAAGCTAGATAAAAAAAAAATCCCAGACTGATCTTTGAAACCTCCTCAGCTAGTCTGCTTTTGGAAACAGGGACTGGAAATAATGACTGAAAACAGACATCAGAGAGGGTCTGAATGGTGATCATCATTCAAAAAATTATTATACGCAAAATAATTATAAAAACAAAGAAGTTGGGGGTTAGTGTTGCATGAATGAATAAGATGTTCCATCAACAACTGCGTCAAATTGTACAGATATCTTACAAAGGCATGGCTTGAAAAGACTGCCGTACACGTTGTTACTGAAGTATGAAAAACTGAAAATCTAACAAAAAAAGTTATAATGTTTGTAGTGCAACATCAGATATATCATGAAAGAGAGATTTAATTCAATTCAATTTTATTTGTATAGCGCCAAATCACAGCAACAGTCGCCTCAAGGTGCTTTATATTGTAAGGTAGACCCTACAATAATACATACAGAGAAAACAACAATCACATGACCCCCTATGAGCAAGCACTTTGGCGACAGTGGGAAGCAAAAAGTCCCTTTTAACAGGAAGAAACCTCCAGCAGAACCAGGGAGGGGCGGCCATCTGCTGCGACCGGTTTTAAAAACCTATTTTACAGTAGCATTGCCATAAAAACCAAATTATACATGAAAAAGTTTTATGTCCTTTTGGAGGTTTTGATTAAGAGGTGACGAACTTCCTAAAGAAGTTTCTGAGGTTTTGTAACAGTTCTCATGCTCGTTCCTTTGAATGCCTGGATAAGATTGTGGGGCCTTCCCAGTAGAAGTGAGTGATCCAAATGATTCAGCTTTTCAGAAAAGCATGTGCCGGGACTGGTTGAGTGTGAAGGGAGGGAGACTGGACATAACACACACTGATGAAGAGAGCCAGAACTGTATTTACTTGGACTGGTTCTTCATTATATCATAGAAATATGTAAAAAGTAATGTAAAGGAAAACAGGCAAACACACGCAAACAGGCATGAAAGCACACACAAACCTTGGGCTCACATAATTTTGCAGCCAATGTAGTCCTGTTGACATGACAGATCAGTTAGTGCAGCGTTCCCAGTGATGCAGATACTGTACCAGTCTGTTAAGCTCAAAAGAGTGCTGGGTGTCGAGGCAAAGGTCTAATTGCACTGACATGAACTTTAACATTTAACACGCTAACTGAGGCCTGTAGAATCTGAGATTTAGAACCTGAGGGTTTTTTGTTTTGTTTTGGGGTTTTTTTCACATTCTGAGTCCTGCACGCTGTGACCTTGGAGTGAATGGCTGCTACTTAAGAACTATGGAAGCAGTAAGAGTGTACTTAGTTTTTTTTACAGGACTGCATAGGAAAAAGTTATTTTTCACATGAGCGCAACTGATCATTTAAAAAAAAAAAAACAATTACGTAATTAAATTATAGGATATTTATATATCCTGTCCTGTAGGGACACTCAGTGCAGCAGGCCAAATGACAGTTTCACTGTCTGCGTGATGACTCAACCACAGTCTGACCCTCATTCTTTAACCTCTCACTTTTGTGATACGCTTCACTGTGCCGTCACATTAGAACCCAGACTCCATATTGAATCATGCTAATATTGTCCTACTTTTAACTTTCCCTCTTTCTTGTGGCCAAGTTGCTCTCCGTGTTGTGTGGGCTTAGTGAAGTTCTCCCCTGATCTCCATTACTCTCCGTGAACACTAGCAATGAATGTCTCATTTATTCTGTGGTCACTGGTGTGAAGCAGACTCTCTTAAGAAATTGAACACTTCAGTTTAGCAAACGCAGAGATGGTTGAATTTGTAAAACTACTTCTCAATAGTGTATGTGTCCTGCCTGTGTTTTCTTGGTGGGTGGAGTTATAACAAAAAAAACCCCAAAATGATAAGAGATGAAGGGTTCAGTAGCAGTATATTTCAATCTGGAATAATCATTATAAAACCAAACATTTATACCTGAATTCAAGATTAATATTCCCCACAAAGAGGTTTCTCACACACAATAAAGAGAAACACACTAAAACTTTGCTGGCTGTTGAACACTGTTGGAGTCTAATTAACACATCTGGTTGCACGTGCCTTTGATCAGCTTTTCTCTCCTAAACGATTAATGAGGCTATGCAAAACAACCAGCAGGAGTTCTAGATTATTCTTAGTTTTTTCCATCAGAGTAAACAAAAATATTTATCCTACTGGGATGTATCAGAGATGCTTATGTTGACTTCAAACATCATATCTGGAAGATCTCAAGCAGTAAGTCCACATACTTAAGAAGGCTAGTCTTAATGAACATAATGTCATTGTAAGTAGCACACAAAAAGCACCAATATATTGTTAACATTTGCTGGATATTAGTTTTCTGTTTTTCCCCTCAAGTAAAATGTAACTGATGGAAAATAATAGTCAAAATAACAGTCAGCTATTTAAAAAAATGTTATATATGTAAATTTTAGTTCAGCAGCATGAAGTTGGAGCACATTTCATCTTCAAAGTGGATGACACTTTATTCTACAGAGGCTTCAGATCACACTAATATTTTACCTCAATATAGTTTTCAGCTGACATCTCACAACCTTAATCATTTCATATATTTGTAGTTACTGCATGTTGTTATGCTCTTCTCTGCTATCATGCTTGGACTGATGATAGGTTTAAAATAAGCCTTAAAGAGATGCATCCACACTCAATATCAGGTTATTTTACCTGAGCCGTGCCAGTGAATCACATATCTTAATGGAAAATTAAACGGAATATTTCACTTTAGCTGCGGCTTTCAATTTGTATATTGTTGATAAAACCTGACACATACAGCAATTTATTGTTTCAATTCCTCTGTAGATCTTTTTATTGCATCTTTCCCATTTAACCAGTCTGGTCTTGTTTTCCACTCTCCTAAATTGTGGATTTTATAGAATTTTAAGGAAGTGGTTACTTTCTCCAAGCCTGCCATCAACTGAGCTGTGGGGAAATACTTCTGGCTATTTTCTGACCTCAACTGCTCTACTTACCTGTTCTCTAATTAATTAATTGCAGTGATTTTATACCCACAATAAAGAGGTTGTGCAGAATAATTGTTGGAGTTTAAAATTGTAGTCAACTGTATAAATCATTAACTGGGGAAGTAATGTTTTTAGCCTATCCGGGCCCCAAACTTTTTTGACAACAACAAAACTAATAATTCTTACAATCTCAGCTTTAAGATGGTTATGTGAGGATTATTGTTGAAGAGTCACTATAATATTTGTTTAATTACAATGTATTGGTGCATGCGGTTGTTGAGAGCGTGCATGGCAGGAGGTTTGAATTTTCTCATGTACAGTGATGGTTGAGTCGAAAAAAATGGGTGTTCGTATTGGAATAATTATAATTTTTTACTTATTAGTTATGTCGAGCCATTGTGTGTACAGCATAACTAATAGAAGCCAAGAGGTGTGAAACCCAATTACTCGCTTTTCTGCTCTTCTACACTGCTGTACTCAGCTGGTTGTCAGTCATGACTTTGTTCGTAGAATATGATTCTGTTTGTTGTATCCAAGCTTCAGAGTCCAGTTCAGCACTCCCAAATGAAAAGCAGGACTTCAGTTGTTGTCCGTGTTCTTAGAGTAAGAACTGTTTTGTTGTTGTTGTTGTTTCGTTTTTTTTGTTTTTCTTTAATGATGTTTAGCTGCTGTTACTAACGGGAACACTTTAAACTTGTTTGGTGGTGGATACCAGATAACCAGGAATTTCATGCAGGCTCTCATGTAGCTATACAAGAAGGCTGTTGATGGTGTCTGCAATGCAACCACGCGGGAGGGAGCTTGGGGAGAAGAGGGTAGAGCAGAGCACTGGAAAAAGCACTCTGGAGTTGAGAGTGGAAAGAGAGCGGGTACAATGAGCGGCTCGAGTTTTTAAGCAGTGTTCCAAATATTCATGAATTTAGTTTACAGTGTACAAATGAACAAACCAATCTGTGGCCTTCATCGTGGCTCCAACAGCTGTGCTACTATCTCAAAATGTTTGGCCTTGGTTTCATTACTGTCAACCTCATAGATGCAGAACAAAGATGATGGTGAGGCTGATGGAGGCAAAATGAATGCTTGTCCTCTAATTGTAAAATCAACTGTTCACCTATGCTGAAAACATATCTACAAACATTTTATCTATTTATTCACTGTGTTAGGGAAAATGTGTTCATTATAACAGAAGAGATAAAGAGATGCTACCATATGCAATCATAATATAAAAAAAAGATTATGATAATTAGCTCAAAAATAGATTCTGAGAGGATGGAGAGCATCTAATCTCCCTGTTGTTTCTGTAGCTCCTGTGATGAAGACGAGGGAGGAACTATGTTATCGAGGCAAAAACATCAGCTTCGGAAGTAATGAAGGATAATTTCCTTTTTCAGTGGAATACACTGCAAATTTAATTTGATTTCATTTATTAATTTAATTAATAATAATATTTGATTATTATTTAGGTAATAAATAAGGTGATTAACAGAGACTCACAGTCATATGAATTCATTAATGTTCACTATACTCATCTTAGCCATTGGCTGCCAATGCTAACTAGTGGTGCTGATGCTAACAAGCTAGATGACAGCTAGCACTGCACTAGTTGCTTGCAATGGCAGGTTTCACTCAAACTAACTGGAAAGTGTTAACTCTGATTGATAGCTGTATGAGTAAATGCCCCGTCGTTTAGCACACCACTGCTCATTAACATTTTTTGATCTTTTTTATATAATAATGACAACAATTCACTGAAGAACATCACAGATTAGAATATTCATCCTTTTTTCTATTTTAAACCTTTCCCAGTGAGCAGCTTTAGCATGTAGAGGAACTCTCTATAGGATCATCATGTTCTATAAATGAGTGGGTGAAAGTACTGAGAGCACAGATGCTGTGCCAAGAATCAGATTTTAATTCTGACTCTATTCAGTTTTTGCATTCTGTCTTGTCTGATCTTACAAGGACCAAAGGTTAAAGCAGACAACTAAAGAGGAAGTGTAAGCCACTCAAGCTTTAAATATGAAGTCTTAATTTGGCTGGTGTTATCTCTCTCCTAGCAGAGTTCTCTATGGCTTGACTTTCACACACAGTCAGTAATCAAATTAGGCACACTGTTCCTAATGTGGGTAAGTGCTAATTGTAGAAATTATTTAAAAACCCACCCTCTATTATTGTCAGCTATTAGCTGCACTCTAAATGTTGATGTCCCCAGTATTCCTTCATTTCCCCCTCAGCATAAATGCTCATGCAGATATTAAGCTATTAACAGTGTAATGACAAAAACCCACAGTACTGTCTTCTGCTAGTTAGTATCGCCATTATTTGCAATAAAATGACAATGATTGCTTTTAGTTTTAAAACTTTTTTTTTTTATTTCTGTCTGTAAATCCTCATTCTGATATATTTTTACTATACATCAAAAAGATTCAGTAAACAAGTTGGCATGTCTGCATGGATGTCTTGACAAAAAAACCCAATGTCATTCTGTCATTTTGCTTTGTTTGTACGTTTTACACCTCAAGACTTTCACTTTTATTAGTTAACACATTTTGTCTGGCGGTGAGCCATTACCGAAAAATCTTTCAAAGTTAGAGCTGAAGTCTGTGAGCCATGTGACAAATAAATGTACAAAAGCCAACCATATAATGATGAATGTTTTTTTTCCTCTGCCATTTAGTTTGTTTATGCAGTATGTGGGTAGAACAGCCTCAGCTATCATTTCCAACTTAAAAGGGAATCGCAAACTTCACTGTTGTTGTAAGCGCCATAGACATGGAAGATGATAAATGAGCGGACAAATAAAACTTTGTTTTCACTTTTTTTTTCCTTGGATGTTCTTTTCCTATTTAAATAAATAAATAAAACAAAGGTTAAAGCAGAAATAGCTCAGCATTTGTAAGTTAAATAAAACAGTATACAAGCTCTTTCATGGAAATAATCAGCGATGAATACATGTAGGAGACTTTTAAATGCAGTCCCCTCATCCAGATTTCTCATTAGTGGTTTGTTTCATCTCTCTGTGACGCTGCCAGTCAAAGGCCGTATTCCAGGAAACAGGTTCAACAAATGCCGAGTCTAATCATAGGCTCTGAGTTGATTAACTCAGAGACTGGCAACTCAGAGTTTCCACTTCCAGAACAGCTGATTAGAGTTACTTCATTGAACTGAGGCCATGCTCACCTTGAGTAGAGAAAGCAAGCCATCATCAGTGGAGGTTCAATAACAGGATTCACCATAACAATGCATTTAAAAAAAAGCCTCACACACCTAGCAGACCCAGGAACATCAAATATCAAATCTCAGCTTTGACCTTTGAGTCACTTGTATATTCTATTAAATTAATTCAGAGGTTTTCACTTACACGTGTAACCCATTCCAAGTGAGTGGCTAACACCAGCAATTTAAGCCAACCCAGCAGAGGATTCTATATTCTATAAAGCTTCCCTCTTCGTCACCTTAGATTTTAATGGAGTTGCTTGTCTGTTCTTGTCTGTTGTGTCACTAGAAAGTACTAGTGTGGCAAGTGTTGGCTTAGTCCTGTATAATTAGTGGTGTATTCTAATTACTGAACTGTGCTTGCTTATTATATATCAAGCAGCATGCCAGGCATCTGTGCAGTATTAATTTGGCCAGCTCTGGTCTTTTTGAAAAGTGAGTTTTAAGCTCTCACTCAGTGGGAGAGTGGTTTTTCACACGATAATGACATTAATTTCCCAAGTCAGCTTCAGATTAAATTAAATCTTAGACAAGTGACTGTAGCTGTTTTCTCCCACGCATTGCACCCCTGCACTCTTTAGACGTTATCCAGAAGTATTTGATCTAAGAATGTAAATGTATAATCCTGCATTTACTATAAGTATGTGTGAACAAAGCAGAGCAAACTGGGGTAATGTTACCTGCCTCCGGTGACTTGAATACAGCTCCCACCCTCAACTCAATGCATTTGGACATGGCAGGGTTAATTGGAACAAGTTTCTCTTCTGTTCTGTCAAAACTTAGTCACCAGTAGTCTAAATGCAATAGCTCTAATGCCTGTGAATGTATTTAAAGGCAACAAATCTGGTTTCCTATCATACAATGTTAAGCCAGTCAGGCTTCTTGAAGTTATAGCACATTTGTTGCATTTGAATCAGCTAGCAATTGCCAAAGCACATTTACCACCATTAACTAATGTTAAATTATACGAGGTAATCAAAATGCAACATAATGGATATGACAAGTGAGATGGAACCAGTGAGCCTGGAAGTAATGAAATCCAGAGTCAGCTGTCTATCAGTCAAGAACGAGAGCACGGATACAGAGAAGCTGACAAACTAAATAGACAGAGCGCTGGTCAGGATTGTGACAGTTAGGATTTCTGTATTGTGAAAATATGATATATGATCTACCCACTTCTATTCTTCTCACTTCTCCTTCCCTCTCAATTAATAGCAAAACAATCACAGTTTGGCAGCGGGGATGCTCTTTAATGTGTTCAGCTTCAAAACAGCTCTCTCCTTATGGTGGGGATTAGTTGTCCCTTCGTGCACTGTGGATAACGAAGGAGTGAATGAAGCCAGCTATTGATCCATGCGCAGACACACACAGGAGCAATTCATCTTACACAAAGAAAGAAAGAATGCAAGAGCCTGATGGGCGAAAATGTGAAACGTAGGCATCATGTATTGATGACATTTGAGTATCATGTCACAGTGGTCAGGTCTAGCATATGTTATTATATATGTCAGAGAACATGTTGGTTTATGAATTTTTGTTTTTGAAAATGTTACCTGTAATTTTAGTTTCTCATTTTCACCACAATATCCTTTTATCACATTTAGTTTATTTTGCCCACAGTTTTTAATGAGATCACTGAACACCCACACTTTAATTTGACATTAATTAGCTCTTAATCAGCCCAGTGATAGACTGTGCTAAAATATTGTGGAGAAAGATTTTAGTCTCTTGTGGCAACAGATGTGCAATGCATTTTCAGCACATGCTCACAGGAAGACACTAAAACTTGTCTGATGTTTCCTAAGATCAAATAAAAATAGTAAGATTTAATCTGGTTAAAGTGTAATCTTCTGCCCAGTGTGACTGCTGAAGCAACTAGTTGCTTAAGTGACACGTCATTACCCCTGCTGGTCTTTATCTACAGTTACCTTTATATTTCATTGTCATGCAAACAAAACGATGACCTCATGACTTCTAAAATGGGCTGACAAATGTTAGAATACCTATCAGTACCTTAGCAGTACAAATAATATGGTGAATACTCAGGATCTACTGTGTTTGCTTTCCTCAGTGACACAGGGAGCGATTAACAAGAAAGTTCCTCAGTTGGAGTCTCTGTGTGGAGTTATTATGCCTTTATTTGCACGGTTCTCCTCTGGGTGCTCCAAAGACATACGTGTTAGGTTAATTACTGATTCTAAGTTGGTCATGAATGTGAGGTAGATAAAGTATGTTAAGCGAATATAGTAAAGTCCTCTTATCTGATGGTTATATGATTAGGTGATCAGGTACACCTTTTGGGGGGGGGGGGGGTAATTCTGACACTATATGCTACCAAAGTGCACTTTATATCAAACAGTTAAGATGAGATTGGTAACAGTGTGTGGTGGTTAGTGCTGCTGCCTCACAGCAAGAAGGTCTTGAGTTTAATTCCACTATCTGGCTGGGGTTAGGTTAACTGGTGTTTCTAAATTACCCATAGGTTTGAGTGTGAATGTTTGTCCTGTGACAGACTGTTGACCTGTTCAGGGTGTACCCTGTTTCTTGCCCTATGACAGCTGGGATGGGCTCCAACCCCCCCATGACCCTGAAGTGGATGAATGGATGTTTAAGGATTATTTTTTACATATTTCCCCTCAAAAGTAGTCTCAAAAGTCATAATTTTTAACTGTAGAGGGCAGAGAAAAGGACTCTGACCTTTAAACCTCCTAATATGCATCAGGTTTTTTTTCATGTTGATCTGCACTGATCACCCTATAGTATCAGTGTTATGCACTGACAGTAAATCGCAGTAGCTTATTTTACCGTTCAAACCACTTTTAAGTCAAATACACAAGACGTATGTGTCAGATTAATGCATTTGACCTGAGTTTTAATCCTTTAATATCATATACCTTTGTCTTTTTAGAAGTGACTTGAAATGAGCCACACTAAATGCTCCATTTGGTTACAGAGGTCCTTTTAGCCTCTGAATAAAGTTTTAATTAGAGGACAAATGAAGTGTGGCAGAAAAATTAGAAGACAGTACTCCAGCTATCACCATTTCCAATTCTTTATTATTTTATCTCAAAAACTCATATTTCATGCTATCAAATGTATTCCATATTCAGCAAAGGGAACAGCCAATAAAAATGATCATAGCTTTCATAAAGACAAGTTGAATGAGTACATTTCATGCTTATTTCTTAAATTTAAAAAAAAATTGTGCTCACTGCCACACATGTACACATTAGCATTATTTATATGTGCAGATATATTTCTTGTTAATGAAATGAATGGTGGTGCTCTTTGGTCATATAGAACAAAAAAGGGGAAAAAAAGAAATAAATCCAAAGACAAAGGGGAGAAGGCCTGACTAACTGCTTTTAACAGAAATTTATCGCTGCACTTCACAGGGTCAGAATGGATTTTTGAGTCCATTCTTCCAAAGGAACAACTCTTTAAAACACTAAATCAACTGGCATCACAGATAATATGAACAGATGCTCCACAGAATACTTTGGAGGTTTTTATTTATTTATTTATTTTTTAGTCTCAATTGACAGTTGAATAAACATACTGAAAGTCATTTACAGCCTTTCCTGTTGTAGCAGATACATTGTTGAGTCCTCAGCAGTATAACTGTACCAGTCGAGTACTGTGACAATCAGCGCTGTTTTGGCAATCACATCTTTGGACATGTAAAGCCTTTATTTTCATTTGTTCTCTTGATTCTTTACATATAGTAAAGTTCAATAAGGAGAGATTATTAAAAGCAACTGAATGCGATTTATTAGTATACAAAATGCAATCATGCTATTTGGCAATTAGACTCCGTTGGCCTTCACAGCAGAATTGAACCCCAGCTGTGATACAGAAGGAATTAGAGTAGAGTCTAGAGGGTGGTGGTTGTGAAGATAAGAGGGAGGATTGGATGAAGTGAGTTGTGTGAGGTGGAGGTGGGGAGGAGGTGAGCGCACAAAGGAGTGTGCAAGCGAGAATTAAATATTAGCAGTGCAATTTAAAGTACGCAGAGTAGAGGCTGATTGGTTTGACGAAGGTGGGCAGAAAGATGATTGGACAGCAATGACGTTGTTATACATAAGCATCATTATTCATTAGGTCCTCTACCAGAGGCATGGGAGCTTGAGGGTCCTGTGCAGTGTCTTAGCTGTTCCCAGGACTGCGCTCTTCTGGACAGAGATCTTGGATGTTGTTCCTGGGATCTGCTGGAACCTAGCTTGGGAGTCACTGTGCTCTGATTACCACTGGGACAAAAGTTACCTTCACCCCCCACATCTCTGAGCCCTTGGTACTTCTCATGCTTTTTTTGTTCCTTCTTCCTGATGTTACTGTCATTCGATATTGCCACATCTATCTTCCTCTGCTTGTCTACCACTACTATGCCCGGTTGGTTGGCCATCACCATTTTGTCCGTCTGTAACAGGACCTTAGATCGGTCATTCTCATCCACTCTAAGGAGCATCTCCCATTTTGACCTCAGGTCTTCCAGGACATACTCGGCACAGGTGTTACTGTATACTATGCTGGCCACTTGCTTATGGTGTTCCATGTATGCCCTGCCTGCTAGCATCTTGCACCCTGCTGTTATGTACTAGATTGTCTCAGGGGCATCTTTACACAGCCTGCACCTGGGGTCTTGCCTGGTGTGGTAAATCCCAGCCTCTATGGATCTGATGCTGAGATCTTGTTCCTGTGCTGCCATGATTAGTGTCTCTGTGTTGTCCAGTATGTCCAGCCACTGACAGGATTCTGGATGTCAGCCACTTCCTCTATCTGCCGGCGATATATACTGTGAAGGGGTCTATCTTTCCATGATGGCTCCTCCTCTTCCTCCTCTTTCTTGGGTCTCTGCTGCCTGAGGTATTCACTGAGCACGGTTGGGGCCATCTTCCTGATATATTCGGGGATGTTCGTTCATCCTGAGCTATGGTGCTGACACTCACTAGTCCACAGCCTCCTATACCATATATGTAAAGTATGACTGTTTTCCCTAACAGAAAATGTTGCCTCTGTTAATCTGACTATTCTTACAGACTTTCATATCTTGTGCACTATGAGATTAGGTCTCATCAGGTTTACCAGGTGTAACAGCTTACTCTTTGCTATCACTTCTCAGCTGCAATAGAGAGAACGGTATAATGGATTAGCGTTCATACAGCCTGATGTGACAGTAGATATAGCAGTGCAGATTATAATATTTCTTCAGGATGTTTTAATCTGTGGTTAGAAGTATGCTTGCTGCTCTAAGAGTGTGGCCTTGGTTTGATGCTTCTCAAACACTACTGATTTTATGGGTTACGTAATGCATCCTAGTTTTCCCATTATAAAGTTTCCTTTTGGCAGAAAACGTACAATAAAATAGCTTGTGGCATAAAGAAATCTGCATCTATCTTCACCTGCTGTCATACATGGCTCATAATAAGAAAAAGGCACATTAAATTAAGCCCATAATAGCTTTCTGCTTTTGAATGGATCGCTGCTCATTACTTATCACTGCTAAATGGCCTGTCCCCTGTTGACATGAAATTCAATTTATACTCGAGCATCTATGGCCTACAGCTGTCATTAAGAAAGTAGCTTTCTTGTATCTTCACAATGTTAAAATTTTATTATGAAATGGATGGGTGTGATCATACAAAATAGGGTTTATGAATGATGTTGACCCACACATGATTTGATTTCATCAGAGTATGTTTTTGCATCTCTACCATTTATATCCACTGCTTTGGAGATTTACCTATATTTGAATCAAAGTGTTAATGATCAGTAGAGTTACTTTGGTAGTTTTGTCTGTGCATTTCAACAGCATTTCTGTTTTTCAGTTTGATTTTACCTGTACAGAGGTCTTGGTCTGTTATCACACTTTACTAAAGCTGGGACCCTGAACAAAATGACAGAATTTGGGAACATGTTGGGCAATTTTTTCATCCTTCTCTCAGAAGAAAAGGGGGGGGGGGAAAGACTTTGTGTCTTCCTTACTGTGAAACTTGAAAAAGGTTTTTGTCAATTGAAATTAATGTCTAACTGATTCAATTTTGTGTGTCTCTTTTTACAATTACACAAAGACAAGGTTAGTACAGTTGTGGCTTGAGAGGCAGCAGCATAGCCATAACCTTCTGAACAATATATTGAAATCCAGGCTCTGCTTTGCCTTGGGCATGTAGCTTTGTTTTGGTCAGGGGGACATTCTTCAGTATTATGAGTCCTCCCTCTGCTGTGCTCCTTGCAGCTCATAGGGTTACCAGCTGTGCTTTCCAAAGTGGCCACTTAGTGGTTGATTAAACACAGGGTTAGTATACATCCAGAATGTAATGTGTGCACCTAATCTTGAGTAAGAACTTACAGTTTGCAACAGCCATGATCTCCATTTAAGTGAGATGACTACTGAAAGCAGAGAAAGCTATATGGGTGGAAAAAAAACATATTAAAGCCGGCACTGTAAAAGATAAAATAGATACTTAGTTATAAGTATCTGCAAGGGCATAACTGGGCACTGTCAAGGAAATCAGAGGGACATTGCAATGTAAAGGCAAGTTATTAAAGTCTGAGTTTGATAAGGATGAGAAATTAATAAGTGAGCAAAACATTGTTACAGGCCATTTTCACCTTAGCTGTCTGTGTATCACTGCCAGTTTGTTTATGCTTGTTGCATAAAGCAAAGTGTCACGGTTGAGGTTAGAGATGTGGAGCCAAAATGGAGACAATGGAGATGAAGGTGAGTGTTAAACAGAAACTGAGCCTTTATTGACGGCTGAACAAAACAATCAACAGGAGGAACAGGGAAAACAAGCCAAAACCTAAACTGGGAAAACTAATTGTAACATAACACTAACCAGAAGCAAGAAACTAGAAACATCTGGAAACACAAGGGGACGGAGAGCAGAGGTTACACCGGGGATGACAAGCAGATGGACCAACAAAGAGCAAGGGATAACACGTGCTATTAGCGTGCGGTTAACAAGGAAATGGTAGACAGGAAGGGAAATACAGCTGAAACTAATAGGACAAGACAACAGGGAAACGAAACCCAAAACACTGAACACTCAGTGAGCTGCACTAGCTTAACTGTTTGAGCTATTTTTGCCTACCTGTTCGTTGCTCCGGCCGGCTCAGCTCCTTTTCCTCCACATAATCGAAGATGTGGTCCAAGATGTTCCTGAGCTGGTCGGCACTATTTTGGATTCTCCTGACGCTCGTCTACCATCCTATGGCTGGACTGCTCCGCTATACAGCCGCTGAGCTCCTGCGCCTTCGCGGGCAGCTATCACTCCCGTCGCCGGTGGAGCTCCACTACCACCCGGGCATCACTTTCCAGCCTCGCCGGAGATACATCCATCGCGGGTCCCGCAGGATTTTCCATAACTCCAATGGAACTAAATCGTTCTGGTCTGCTACTCGCCGCCCTCGCAGGAACCCTGATCGGGCTGTCAACCATCGATCTCTAGCCCACCTGCCCAGGTCGCCCACCGCGATTAGCAAAAAAAAAAGATACTCCACTCAACTTCGGTCTTCTAAACATTCGTTCATTGACAAGTAAGGGACCTCTCATCCAAGACCTCCTAACTGACCGTAAGTTTGACTTTTTCTGCTTAACTGAAACCTGGCAACAACCTGATGACTTTTCTCAGCTAAACGAATCTGCTCCTCTGGGGTTTGTTTACTTTTCTAAACCCCGCTGCTCAGGTCGTGGGGGTGGTCTCGCGATCCTTTTTCGCCAGCACTTGAAAGTCCTGCCAGTTAACGTTGATACCTTTAGTTCTCTAGAGGTCCTTGCATGTGAGCTGACTGGACCCATTCCCACCATCATAGCTACTGTATACCGTCCCCCCAAACCTAACCCTGTCTTCCTCAGTGACTTTGCTAATCTACTAACCCATCTTTCATCTCTCTCCCCAAATGTGATCTTGGTGGGAGATTTCAACATTCATGTGGACAATAATGACCTTCTGCTCACCAGAGACTTTTCCTCCTGTCTCGAAGGCTCTGAATTTCAACAATTTATCGACTTTCCCACTCACTCTAAAGGACACACCCTGGACTTGGTCTGCTGTTCTGGTCTTACTCCCTCGAATCTTTCTGCTACTGAAATCCCCATAACTGACCACTTCCTCCTTTCATTTAACCTCACTCTCTGCTGCTCTTCTACCAAGCCAACCCGTCTCATCTCGTTCCGCAACATCAAGAACATTGATATGGACATTTATAGGGGCAGGGATAGCTCAGTAGGTAAAGTGGTCGCCCCATGATCGGAAGGTCGGCGGTTCGAATCCACTTAACGGCTACCCTGAGGTACCCCTGAGCAAGGTACCGTCCCTACACACTGCTCCCCGGGCGCCTGCTTAGTGGGCTGCCCACTGCTTCACTGAGTGAATGGGTCAAATGCAGAGAAAAACAAGTAATTTCCCCATGGGGATCAATAAAGTATCTATTATTATTATTCTCACTACCAGTTTGGACAATGTTCAGATTCCGGACTTCTATTCTACTCCTGATGATTTGTTGTTATATTATAATAATTGTCTACGCACTGTCCTTGATTCTCTGGCTCCTGTAAAAGCCCACTCTGTTTCCTTCGCTCGCTCTGCTCCCTGGTTTACCTCTGACCTCCGAGCTCTGAAGGCCAAAGCTCGGCAGCTAGAGCGTAAATATAAGAAATCTGGTTTAACTGTTGATTCAGAAATCTATAAATACCACTTACTTCAGTATAAAGACTCCATCAACAAGGCCAAACAAAGCTTCTACTCTGGTATTATCAGTTCTTATGAGGGTAATGCAAGGACTCTGTTTTCAGTTCTCAACAAACTAATTCAACCCCTCAACGCTTTACCACCGCACTTCTATTCCTCTGAAACCTGCAACTGCTTGATGGTGTTCTGGACTACGAAAATCAATAACATCCACCAGCAGCTCAGATCAAATGTTGTGTCTACGCCCTCTCCAGAACCTTTTCTCCTTTTTGAGCCGTTTTCCACTTTCCATCTTCCTGATTTATCTGATATTTCCGAGTTAATATGTAAATCAAAGCCTGCCACATGTCATCTTGACCCCATGCCCGCGGGGCTTGTGAAATCCTGCCTCTCTTCTTTACTCCCACTCATTTCTGCTATCATTCACTCTTCTCTCACCACCAGTATCGTTCCCTCCTTATTGAAGACTGCTCTAGTCACTCCTATACTGAAAAAACCTTCTTTGGATCCTAACAACTTTAAAAACCTCCGTCCGACTTCCAATCTACCCTTCATTTCTAAGGTACTTAAAAAAGTGGTTGCAGCTCAACTTCATTTACACCTGGTTAATAATAACATCTACGAGAGATTTCAATCTGGTTTTCGCTCATGTCACAGTACCAAAACTGCTCTACTTAAAGTCACTAACGATCTTCTAATCGGAGCTGACTCTGGTCTTCTCACCATTCTCGTCCTTTTAGATCTGAGCTCAGCCTTTGACACCATTTCTCACTCTGTCCTTCTAAGCAGACTTTCCTCTCTCAGCATCTCTGTGTAACCCACATAAAATGGGGGTACCACTTTAAGGACTGATATGAGGAGAGATGGACAGCCTGCCCAACCAATCAAAATGCACAGGTCCCAGTATGTTTTGACCAATGGGAGAGCAGCCTGCCGCTGTATGTCCCACCTACGTGCTCTGTGTTCGCTGCTATGTGTGGAGGTAGTCGCGTGCTGGCAGGAGAAAAGAGAGACTGAAGCTTTTGAGCTGGAAAAAAGTATTAGATATAAGTTGCAACCAACTGTGTTGCACATAAGTTCACTGGTTATCAGCTAACTTTCATGTTAGAAGTAGCCGCAGTGAGTAAACAGGCAAATGCTGCATTTTTCTGGTGACTTTAGAAAGTACCACGTGGAGGTAAACTGTTAGCCTTTGTTAGCTCTGGTTGCTATCAACTGCCTGGAAGTTCATCTCAATCTGCTTCCAGAAGTAAGGTAACACTTGAAGCGCAACTTATGTTTATTTTTCCTTCATGTCGTATTACGGTTATTAAAGAGAAAACAACATGTCCTGTTACGTTATTTAGAGCCCTGCATTTTCCGACCGAGAGACACTATGCCATTGTCTTCGGCCGTGATGCGCTGAGATCGGTGAGCACATGTTGTATGTCTCAGTTAGTTCACGTCTGTTTCACATTTTATTGTTGAGAAACTGAATTAATCTCAATTGTTTGATCAATAATTGTCGACTATGTGACATATATGCATATGCACTGACTTTACTTGGTTTAATGCAGTTTGTGTAAGAGAAATGTTTTATTTTTGCAAATTTGAGTATTTTTATTGCAAATTTATGTCGAATGTGATTTAAACAAAATCCTAAGTTGTGAATTATAGCTAGAACAGCATAATTAATATTTGAATTGCTCTTCTGACCCTGTCTGTTGACAGGTCAGGTTTTTTTTGTATGCTGAATTGTTCCTGAGGTGGATTCCTCCAGTGAAATAGGATTCCTCCAGTGAAATAGATGGCGAGCCTTCCCACCTGGACTTAGAGAGACTGAGATTCGCTTCTTTTCCACTTGATGATCTGCTGCACCTTGCGGTGTGGTAGGACTGTATCACTCACACTTTCACGCACAGCTGGTTATACATAAGACCACTGACTGACATTCTTTCATCCCTATTTTCTTTCACACCCTGGGAATTTTTTGGACTTTACCCCTTGGACATTGTTTATTTGGGACTTTAAATAATGAGCTGTTGTGTAGAGCATTCTCCACATGTGAAAAGAGTGTGAGATTTTCATTTGAATGTACATTGGATTTGTGTAATCTGTTTCTATAAGAGTTAAGGAGTCAGGTTACTAGGGTGCACCCGAGCATTGAAACCCGAACATTGAAAACCAAAAATAACACTTGGCCAAGTCATTGCTTTAGTAGTTTGTGTTTTACTTTTCTTTTAATTTTTGTAAGTTTCCTTTCTACCATTGTAAAGTGTCTTTAACCTGTGCTTGTCAACCTTATGGTTTATGTCACTAAAGTTGGCTGGTTCTTTTGAGTTACATTCTTGTCTCTGTGTCTCATTTGAACACACCCCTGTGCTCCTATAGTCGAGCCTATTGGCCCATTGATATATTCTTTTCAACAATTCCCCTTACTGTGTTACAGTGAGAGCTTTGGCGAGCCAGCCAGGAGCATGGTTGTGTGTGTTTAAGTGCTAGACAATTTGTGTGTGGTGTTTAAAAGTGCTTAATCTGATCTATAACTTCTAGAGAGAAAATGGATGTTGTGCTAAGTGAATCCGTCAGAATTCCCAATTCTGTAGTTGTTAGTGGGATCACAGGATCAGAGACTGATGAGGAAGTGTCCACTTTCCTCCAAAAATATGGTTCCATCAACCGTTACTTTCGTCTAGACGATCCTGAGTCAGATTACCATAAGCACATGATCATCGAGTTTACACATGAGACTGCCATGCACACATTGGAGCCACTGTTACCTCTGCGGCTTCCAAGTACAACCCAAGCAGGCATCGTGTATGAGTTAAAGGCCTTAGGAAGTGTTTACTCCCTTGATGCCAGAAACAAAGCCACTAAAATGTACATGGAACAGCTCCGTGAAATTGCCAAACTGAGTGGAAATTCATTAGAGGAGATGTTAAAGGAAGAACTTAAAAATCTGGTTTCATCGGTAGGAAGTGCTATTTCCCAGTCACCTCAAACTGGTCCAGAATCCTCAACTGTACAGAGCCCACTTCCACAGAAAGACTTAACCAGCAAGGGAGACGCTTCATTTTCTGAGGACCCTCAATCAGGTGTACCTCTAGACTCCACAGTTTTGACATCACCAAATAGCGCAAGTAAATCTCTTACCTCTCCCAATTTCAGTGAAAACCTGACTGATTTCAGCCCCTCACAGACTCTTCCAGCTTCTTCTGGGGCCGCTTCTAGCCCCATAATTGATGTTAATCCAACTGCTGTTCAGCGAGTAGTTGTTGAGCATGTAGTGCGCAGCAATGAGAGCTCACCCCAGTTCGCATCATCTGGTAGACTCAGGGCTTATTCGGGCAAGAGCCCACGTCCTAGCCATGAGGCAGATTATGATACGTGGCGAGCTAGTGTTGAAATCCTTATTAGAGATCCTTCTGTGTCTGATCTGCACTGCACACATCGTATACTTGACAGTCTGCTTCCTCCTGCTTCCGAGATGATTAAACATCTGAGTCCACAGTCTAGACCCTCTGCCTATCTTGAGTTGCTTGACTCTGCCTACGGAACAGTCGAAGATGGTGATGAGCTGCATGCTAGGTTCATGAGCACATTTCAAAATGATGGAGAGAGAGCTTCTGTTTTCCTGCAGAGGCTGCACACTGCATTAAGTAGAGCCATGAGACGCGGTGGTGTGTCCGCTCATGATTTTAACCAACAGCTCTTAAAGCAGTTCATTCGAGGTTGTTGGGAGAATGCACTAATAATCGATCTTCAGCTAGAACAAAAAAAAGAGAACCCACCTTCCTTTGCAGAGCTGCTGCTTCTTCTTAGGACAGAAGAAGATAAACAGGCTGCAAAACTGAGCCGCATGAGGCAGCATTTTAGTCATGCTAAGTCTGCCCAAAACTCTAGAAAGCAGCACGCCACGTCACACGTGCAACTCGCTCACACCACCAATAATCTGGTGGACAAATCTGATCTTGAGACGCTAAAGCAACAAGTTGCTGACCTCAGCATTCAGCTTAACAGTCTTGTATCTGAGAATCATAAGACGAAACAACCTAAGCAGCAAAAAGCGAGGTCCGTCACACCTGACACCCACGGTGTGAAACCAAAAGTGGCCAGTCAGCATCCCTCCACATTTAAAGCTAACAGTAGACCACGTCCATGGTACTGTTTCCAGTGTGGGGAGGATGGCCATGTCGTCTCAGTTTGTGATAAAGCGCCAAACCCTTCCCTTGTAGCAGCTAAGAAAAGACAGCTGAAAGAAAAACAGGCTGCTTGGGAAGCCTCTAATGCTTCTCGAAGTGAGGCACATTTAAACTGAAGCCTACTCCCATAGAGGGACATATGGGAGTGGAGTCTCGCAATGTCAGTCCCAAAATCCTGAAACCTGCCATTAAAAACGTTAAAGTGGAAGGATCAAAATTTCCACATGGCCTTGTAGGAACTAAGACCACAGCTCAAGTAACTATTGCAGGAAGAGACACAAACTGTCTTTTGGACACGGGTTCACAAGTCACAACTGTACCCCAGTCTTTTTATGAAGAACATCTTGCAGATCTGACCATTCATCCCTTAAACGAGTTGCTTGAAGTGGAGGGTGCCAATGGCCAGTCTGTCCCTTACTTAGGATATGTTGAGCTTACCATCACCTTTCCTAAAGAGTTTGTTGGCTCTGATATTGATGTTCACACTCTGGCCTTGGTTATCCCCCATCTCCGCTCTACAGCCCATGAGCAGGTACTCATAGGCACAAACACCCTTGATGCCCTCTATGCTAATTACCAGAAGCTTTCACCCTTTCAGCCTTTGTTTAATGGGTATCAAGCAGTTCTCCAAATACTTGAGATGCGACAAAGAAACTTTAACTCTGGTAGCCTTGGTTGTGCAAAACTGACAGGTAAGATGCCTGCAGTCGTTCCTGCAGGACAGACTGTTGTCCTGGAGGCCTCTGTCAATGTAAATCCCGTGAACATGCAAAGAGATGTTGTCCTTGAACATCCTTCAGCCTCTTCACTACCAAATGGCTTGCTAGTTTCAGCAATTGCAGTCACTTTACCACGCAAACGTCAGTGTCTTCTCCCTGTCGTAGTGAGAAATGAAACCAACCATGACATTGTCATACCCCCCAAAACACCTTTGGCAGATGTTAATGCTATCTTGCAAGTGCTACACAAAGAGCAAACTGTCAGAGAACCAGACTGCTCTAAATTTCAAGCTAAGTCTTCCTCAGAACTGAGCTTTGATTTTGGAGATTCGCCCTTACCCACTGAATGGAAGGAGCGAGTTACAAACATGTTAAACGACATGCCAAATGTCTTCTCTCAGAACGAATTGGACTTTGGACACACTGACAAAGTCAAACACCATATCAAACTCAGTGATGCGACACCCTTTAAACAGAGAGCACGTCCCATACACCCCAATGATGTGGATGCTGTGAGACAACATCTACAGGAACTCCTTGATTCTGGTGTTATACGAGAATCTGAGTCCCCGTTTGCTTCCCCCATTGTTGTCGTTCGTAAAAAGAATGGCTCTGTTCGTCTGTGTGTAGACTACAGAAAGCTGAACCTGCAGACCATCAAAGACGCTTATGCCCTTCCAAAATTGGAAGATGCATTCAGTGCTCTTGCAGGTTCTAAGTGGTTTTCGGTCCTAGACCTCAAGTCTGGATACTACCAGGTCGAGATGGAGGAAGCGGACAAGAATAAGACCGCATTTGTTTGCCCACTTGGATTTTGGGAATTTAATAGGATGCCCCAGGGGATCACAAATGCGCCTTCGACGTTCCAGAGATTGATGGAGAAGTGTGTAGGAGATATGAATCTCAAAGAGGTTCTGGTGTTCATTGATGACCTGATTGTCTTCTCATCATCCCTGGAGGAACATGAACAGCGTTTGAAACATGTCCTGCAACGACTGATGTCATATGGCTTGAAACTGGCACCAGAAAAGTGCAAATTCTTTCAGACCTCGGTAAAATACCTTGGTCACATTGTTTCCGCAAGAGGAGTAGAGACTGACCCTGACAAAGTTGAGGCCTTAAAGACCTGGCCTATCCCCACAAATCTTAAGGAACTTCAGTCCTTTTTAGGATTTGCTGGATATTATCGAAGGTTTATTCAGGGCTACTCTATCATTGTCAGACCACTTAACGAACTAACCTCGGGCTACCCACCAATTAGGAAGCGGAACAACAAGCCAAGGACACACGCAAATTCAGAGTATCGCAACCCAAAGGAACCTTTTGGTCAGCGTTGGACACCTCAATGTCAGGAGGCCTTTGACCAAATAATAGCAAAGCTAACCTCCGCTCCAATCTTGGGATTTGCAGACCCCCAGCTTCCATATGTTTTACATACGGACGCCAGTACCATTGGCCTTGGTGCTGCCTTATATCAGGTACAAGATGGACAGTCCAGGGTCATAGCTTTTGCAAGTCGTGGTCTTTCAAAGAGTGAGAGAAAGTACCCAGCCCATAAGCTGGAGTTTTTGGCCCTTAAGTGGGCAGTCACGGAAAAATTCTCTGACTACCTATATGGTACAGACTTTGTAGTAGTGACTGACAGCAACCCTCTTACATACATTTTGACCTCTGCAAAGCTTGATGCAACAGGGTATAGGTGGCTGTCCAGTCTTTCCACCTATTCATTTAGTCTTCAGTACAGAGCGGGAAAACAAAATCTGGATGCTGATGCGCTCTCGCGCCGTCCTCACAGTCCACCAGAGGATGATTATGCATCTAAGAAGGAGAGTGAGAGAATCCGGCAGTTCACACTGTACCATCTGAGCAACCCTGAGAGTCCAGAGACTGTTCCCTTGGATGTAATTCAGGCTATTTGTGAGCGCCATATGGTCACCTCAGCCGTAGCTAATGTTGGATCCACCACTTCTGGGTTGACCTTAGTTGAATCCCTCACTCACCAGTCCACAGCTATTCCTGACTGCTTCCAACAGGAGCAAGTGGATGGGCTTCCCATTGCCCACTCAATTTCTGAGGAGGAGTTGAGGCAAAAGCAGACATTGGACCCTGCTATCAATGCAGTGATTGTACTCTTGGAGACTGGCGAAACTCCACCTCCCAGCCTTAGGTTAGAGCTACCAGAACTTCCCCTGTTACTCAGAGAGTTAAATCGGCTTGAAATACAGAACGGGGTGCTCTACCGTAAGCGGCAAGATGGTCCCAACACCTCATATCAGCTTGTGCTCCCTGAGGAGCTAAGAGCCACAGCACTTACAAGCCTTCATCATGATATGGGCCATCTTGGAGTCGAACGAACAGTAGACTTGGCAAGGGCCAGATTTTATTGGCCGAAAATGCACATGACCATAGAAAAAATGGTCAAATCTTGTGAGCGATGTATTCGTCGAAAAACGCCTCCAGAGAAAGCTGCTCCATTGATAAACATTAAGACCTGCAGACCTCTCGAACTAGTGTGCATGGACTTTTTATCAATAGAGCCAGATCGCTCAAACACGAAAGATGTATTGGTCATAACTGACCATTTCACAAAGTATGCTGTGGCAGTGCCAACTCCAAATCAACGAGCACAGACTGTAGCAAAGTGTCTCTGGGACAACTTCATTGTCCATTATGGTTTTCCCGAAAAGCTTCTTAGTGATCAGGGTCCTGACTTTGAATCAAAGACCATCAAGGAACTCTGTGAACTTACTGGCATGAAGAAAGTGCGTACAACCCCCTACCACCCTAGAGGGAATCCGGTTGAGAGATTCAACCGCACTCTTCTCCAGATGCTTGGGACACTGGATCGGTCAGATAAACTCCACTGGAGAGACTTCGTCAAGTCTCTGGTACATGCTTATAATTGTACGAAGAGTGACGTGACTGGATTTTCCCCCTATGAATTGATGTTTGGGAGGCAACCAAGACTGCCCATTGACTTAATCTTTAGGTTGCCCACTAATGCTACTAAGCAGACTCATTCCCAGTACGTCGGTAACCTAAAATCTCGTTTGGAAGAAAGCTACCGGATTGCCACCAATAATGCACAAAAGAATGCAGGTCGCAACAAAGCCAGATTTGACCGACGAGTGGTTGAATCAACATTGCAGAGTGGAGACAGAGTTCTTGTACGAAATGTGAAGCTGCGTGGAAAACATAAGCTGGCAGATAAGTGGGAAACGGATGTTTACATTGTCCTTAAGCGAGCTGGAGAAATGCCGGTCTACACAGTTAAACCTGAGGGTAAAGATGGACCTGTGCGGACTCTACATCGTGACTTGCTTCTCCCATGTGGATTTCTGTCAGCAGCTGCAGAACCCGAGACAGTCAAAACCCATCCAAACAGGAGACCCAGAACAAGGCAGTGTTCTGTTGTCGAGGGGGAAGATGAAATTCCCTCTGATATGGATGATGTATCTGATTGGACATTTCGCCCTCTCATTACATCAAAGTCCGACGTATATGTCCCAGTACATGAAACTCACAAGTTGAGTAAACCTCCTTGTGTGGTCAGAAGATCAGCAGAACCAGAGGTGCCTACAGTTTCACTTCCACCTGATCCTCCTGCCACTGAATCCCTTGTAGAGGAAGGTGAAGGAATGATTCAGGATGTACCTGACCATGGCAACTCACCTGAACGTGACAACTCACCTGAACGTGACAACTCACCTGACCGTGACAACTCACCTGAAGCAAACATACTGCATGGGCTTGACTCAGCCAAAGGACTTCCTCAAAGTTCAGAATTGCAGCAGTCTGAGGAAGCTCCTCAAGATGATGGGATGAGCTCTGATGCAGCATGTGAAGAAGGATTAAGTGATGTGAACAGACCTGTTACTGAACAGCCTGAACCTGTGATGATCCAGAATAATGGACTTCAAGATACTGAGCCATCTCTTCGTCGTTCTAACAGATTGCAAGCAAAGCCCAAGAGACTGCATTATGTGACACTTGGGAATCCTCTGATAACGGTGGTGAATTCTCTTTTTCAAGGCCTAAGTGAGGCATTGACTAGCTCTTTAAATGGATTTGAAGATCCAACTAGTAATTATGTTGGAAAGGTCAAAGCAGTGTAACTCAGTGCCACCCTGCAGATGCCCAGGGACGGGCATACCATCAAGAGGGGAGGGTGTAACCCACATAAAATGGGGGTACCACTTTAAGGACTGATATGAGGAGAGATGGACAGCCTGCCCAACCAATCAAAATGCACAGGTCCCAGTATGTTTTGACCAATGGGAGAGCAGCCTGCCGCTGTATGTCCCACCTACGTGCTCTGTGTTCGCTGCTATGTGTGGAGGTAGTCGCGTGCTGGCAGGAGAAAAGAGAGACTGAAGCTTTTGAGCTGGAAAAAAGTATTAGATATAAGTTGCAACCAACTGTGTTGCACATAAGTTCACTGGTTATCAGCTAACTTTCATGTTAGAAGTAGCCGCAGTGAGTAAACAGGCAAATGCTGCATTTTTCTGGTGACTTTAGAAAGTACCACGTGGAGGTAAACTGTTAGCCTTTGTTAGCTCTGGTTGCTATCAACTGCCTGGAAGTTCATCTCAATCTGCTTCCAGAAGTAAGGTAACACTTGAAGCGCAACTTATGTTTATTTTTCCTTCATGTCGTATTACGGTTATTAAAGAGAAAACAACATGTCCTGTTACGTTATTTAGAGCCCTGCATTTTCCGACCGAGAGACACTATGCCATTGTCTTCGGCCGTGATGCGCTGAGATCGGTGAGCACATGTTGTATGTCTCAGTTAGTTCACGTCTGTTTCACATTTTATTGTTGAGAAACTGAATTAATCTCAATTGTTTGATCAATAATTGTCGACTATGTGACATATATGCATATGCACTGACTTTACTTGGTTTAATGCAGTTTGTGTAAGAGAAATGTTTTATTTTTGCAAATTTGAGTATTTTTATTGCAAATTTATGTCGAATGTGATTTAAACAAAATCCTAAGTTGTGAATTATAGCTAGAACAGCATAATTAATATTTGAATTGCTCTTCTGACCCTGTCTGTTGACAGGTCAGGTTTTTTTTGTATGCTGAATTGTTCCTGAGGTGGATTCCTCCAGTGAAATAGGATTCCTCCAGTGAAATAGATGGCGAGCCTTCCCACCTGGACTTAGAGAGACTGAGATTCGCTTCTTTTCCACTTGATGATCTGCTGCACCTTGCGGTGTGGTAGGACTGTATCACTCACACTTTCACGCACAGCTGGTTATACATAAGACCACTGACTGACATTCTTTCATCCCTATTTTCTTTCACACCCTGGGAATTTTTTGGACTTTACCCCTTGGACATTGTTTATTTGGGACTTTAAATAATGAGCTGTTGTGTAGAGCATTCTCCACATGTGAAAAGAGTGTGAGATTTTCATTTGAATGTACATTGGATTTGTGTAATCTGTTTCTATAAGAGTTAAGGAGTCAGGTTACTAGGGTGCACCCGAGCATTGAAACCCGAACATTGAAAACCAAAAATAACACTTGGCCAAGTCATTGCTTTAGTAGTTTGTGTTTTACTTTTCTTTTAATTTTTGTAAGTTTCCTTTCTACCATTGTAAAGTGTCTTTAACCTGTGCTTGTCAACCTTATGGTTTATGTCACTAAAGTTGGCTGGTTCTTTTGAGTTACATTCTTGTCTCTGTGTCTCATTTGAACACACCCCTGTGCTCCTATAGTCGAGCCTATTGGCCCATTGATATATTCTTTTCAACAATTCCCCTTACTGTGTTACATCTGACACACCCCTCGCCTGGTTTCAATCATATCTCCTTGACCGTTCCCAGTTTATTCAACTAAGATCATTCCGCTCTCGTCTATTCCTTGTCACCTCTGGTGTACCCCAAGGCTCAGTTTTAGGCCCTCTTCATCCTCCCTCTAGATACCATCTTCTGCAAATTTGATCTTCAGTTTCACTGTTTTGCTGATGACACCCAGTTATATCTCTCTTGCAAACCTGATTCCTCCCTCCCACCTTCTTCCCTTACAGAATGTCTATCCGAGTTAAAATCCTGGTTTACCTCTAATTTTCTAAAGCTCAATGAGGATAAAACTGAGATCCTCCTTATTGGCACCAAATCCAACCTTTTGAAGGCAAACCATTTCTCACTCACCATCGATAACTCCACAGTTTTCCCCTCTCCTCAGGTTAAGCGCCTTGGTGTCATCCTAGACAGTTCACTTTCCTATAAATCTCACATCAATAATCTCACCCATTCTGCCTACTTCCATCTACGTAACATTAACAGATTGCTTCCTTCTCTTTCCACCCAGTCTACGTCCATTCTTGTACATAGTCTTGTTACCTCCCGTATTGACTACTGCAATTCTCTTTTGCATGGTCTCCCCCAAAAATCCCTCCATAAGCTTCAACTGGTTCAGAACTCTGCTGCTCGCATTATCACCAGAACCCCCTCCTACCAGCACATCACCCCTGTTCTTCAGGAACTTCACTGGCTCCCTGTGAAATTCCGGATAATTTTCAAACTTCTTCTGCTCACCTTCAAGGCCATTTATAACCTCGCTCCTTCTTACCTTTCTGACCTGTTAACCACCACTTGTTCTGCCCGTTCACTTCGTTCTTCTTCTTCTATCCAGCTTACTGTACCTTCCTTCCGCCTCACCACCATGGGAAGCAGAGCTTTCAGCTGCTCTGCTCCCAGGCTGTGGAACTCTCTGCCCCCAGAAATAAGAAATATTGGTTCTCTCCCCCAGTTTAAATCCCAACTCAAAACTCATCTGTTCAAATCTGCATATTCACTGTGAATCCACTGTTTGTTCATTTTATCTTGTGCTTTTATTTTATTGTTCTTATTCTGCCATTGTTTTACTAAGTGTTTTATCTTATTGTAAAGTGTCCTTGGGTGACTTGAAAGGCGCTCATAAATAAAATTTATTATTATTTATTATTATTAACACTGGACTCTCCAAAGTAAAACAGGAAATGCAAGACAGAAAACCACAATCCCCAGAATAAAACTTAAACCAAAAACACCAAACACTGGGCCGCAGACAAGGCTATGACACAAAGAAGGTGTTGTCGCTGTTGTAATTTGCCAGAGAAAACCAGAACATTTAGTTTGGATTGAGGAGAATGGAAATAAGGCTATGTTACTCAGCACAGGAGAGTTTACATTTATGAATATTACATTAAAGTATACTTTTATGCTATTTATACTGAAGAGGTATTCACATGACACAGGGCATAAAAGAAGCAGCAATCATTTGGGGGGGAAAGCTGTCTCATATTGTAAGAGTCTTGTGAGCACCAACCTCTTTGATTTCCCAGACAATGCAATTCATAAATAATTCCAAATTCATGTTTCAAAACATCCATACTGATAAAGGCAAATAGATGAAAAATGTCATGCATTTCAGAATTAGACAAGAATGTTAATTCTATATGTTTACATCTATAAACACTTTCCTTGAATAATCCCAATAGTTTTTAAAATGTAATTTTACTATAGATTTACATTAAAAAACTGCCACTGATGTTGATTTTATTAACAATTCATTTGAATCTTTTTTTGGTGACATTTGATTTAGTCATATTACAGTCGGATGCAATCTAGATGTCTGTTTTGACATTGTCCCAAGTAGTGTCTGTCTGTGTGTTGACCGTATAATTTGAGTGTGGGGGTTGCAGAGGAAGCACATAAATTCTCCTCAAAAACGTCCTCCTCAAAAGGGCAGTAGAGACAGTCCTTTGTCTCTGACTTTGCAGTCTCACCAGAGTCTGCTCAAGATAGAGATATCTCATCTGCTGCTTTCCATTTATCTATATTCAGTATCATCCAGACATCAAATGTGTTTTGCAGTGTGGTCAGCAAGTTTTTTGCAAAATATCACAATCAGCAAGCACAGGCTGTCTGTTTTGCACCTGCTGTCATTCAACAGCTTGTCTAGCTTGTTCATGCCTCCTTTTTTGATATTCTGGTTTATTATGCCTTTCGCTTTGTGATGCCCCTGACCACAGATCCCCATGTTGATGTGCAGCATACTAATTTCTCCCGACCCTGTGTTTAAATGTTAAACCCCATGGACATATCTGGCATGAACCCAATCATGAATGAACCAACAGGCCTGTTCCGTGTCAGTAGTTGAAATGGGAGCTCTAACCCTGGGATTATTACCACTTTGAGATGTCCACTTGAACAGCTATTGACACCGTGGACAATTAGTTATTCTTATTAGACTTTTCATTCGGAGTGTGCCTCTATAATACTGCTGTAAGACTGACTGTTTTATATTGTTTTGTATGGTTTTTTGGACTGCTGACAATTTCATGTTAGACTGTGAGGTAGATAGACTTCAACATAATCCTTTGGATAAACCATCCAACCAGTTTTCACAATATGCACTGCTAGCCAAGTGACTGGCTTATACAGCCAGCATATTTTTTCCCATTTTGGCTCTCTCTTTCCCTTATAGTTCATTTGTAGATATTTTTTAACATGCCTGCCCTTTTCTGCAGATTCCAAACGTTCCCTAGTTCGCTGAAAACAGAGCGTCACAAACTAGTGACTCGTTCCAAGCCCAGAAAAGTGGAGGGTTGAAATAGGAAGGCCATCTGGTGCAAAATCCATGTCAAATCAAACATGTGGATCCATCGGTTGTGTGTGCATGTCAGTTTATTTTGGTTGTTTTTAACACGCTGTTCACTGAAAACGACTGAAAGCAGTGAGCATCCAGTATTTTTTTATCACTACTTTTAATAGCTATTTTTTGTGTGTAATATTTGGGTACGTGGAAAAGAGGTAGGAGGGCCATCTGGTGTAAAATCAATGTCAGATCAAACATGTGTATCCATTTGGATCCATCTACTTGGTTGATGGGAAAATGTGGGTATGTGGGAAATTGGTCCCACATACCCAAATGAAGTAAATGACAAACAAATGCTAAGTTCAGTGCAAAGAGGTCTGTGCATTTTCTTTCAGTGAAACAGCAAAAATGAAAATATGTATAAAACAGCATACATACCTAGATTCAGTTCTTATCTGCTTTGCCCATATAGCTGCTTCAATTATTGATTGATTGAAGGTAAGAGGAATGGAAATAAGTTATAATACATCTAATAGTCATATGCTGGTAGTAAAAATGATTTGCCTTAATCCAGACTGGACTAATCGTTTCACTTTACATAGTTTAACTACCTTGATGTCAGAAAAAAAATACCCCAATTTCAAGTACAGTGGAACCCTGACTTACGAAATGAATTCGTCTTTCATAAGTCGAAAATTCTCGTAAGTCGAAGCACCCATCGCGCCTCTTGAGTGAACGATAGGCTATAGGCTAATTGCTAACTGCAACAACAAGACGTCGTTCAAGTGGAACAGCAAAGCGTAAGTATGAAAGCCAAGGGGGTTCTCACATGATTCGGAAGGCATTGTGGGCATTGTAGGCATTCTGGGCTCAGCCAATCAGAGCCAGCGGATTTTGTTATGCGGGCATTTTGCCGTAACACGGACAGAAATATTGCCGTTAACTTTAATTTTTCGTTAAATGGGGTATTCGTAAGTCGGGGTTCCTCTGTACTTGAATTCTCCCTATTAACAAAGGGAAACAAAGAAACAAATATGCAGTAAAAAGTGATATCCAAAAAGAAACAAGAAGTTTGAAGACAAATTCAATTCCACACATACAACAAGAGACACAGGAAATGTAGGACCCAAAAGAAATAAAAATAATCCTGTCTCAGATGTCTACAGACAGTTCCTTGGACTTTATAGCTTGTTTGTGCGCTGATGCATCATCAATTATGGGACCTTATATGTTCCAATCTCCAAATTCCAACTCATGTCCAACTGAGCATAGTTCTGGGTATCAGTGGGGAAAAAAACTCAGTCAATTTTTATTTAAATAAAAACTTATTAACATTTTATTTTAAATCTGCATGTTCATCATCCCTCTGAAAATGTAATGTTACAAGGGTAGTACAAAAGCAATCCCCTTAAACTGATTTTTAGTGTTAGTCTCCTTATGTTCCACTGAGTTTTTGGTTCTGTAACTAGTTACATAACATAAACTATGTCTTCTGTCTGTAATGTTCCATACTGACAGAAGATGGCGCTAAACATGTTTTTAAAACTTTAAGAACTTAATTCTTAAATCCAACTACAAGGTAATGTTTTATCTTTGTCAGCTTTTAAGAACAGAGCTCAATGGTTTAAATTAGCCTTTATACATTTAGTCTTTCGTTTCCACCCTAAAACTACTAAAATTGTGTGTTTCATCATCTTTACGTTGTAAAAATTTGGGATTTTAAGATATTTTCATCGAAAGTGTGAACTTTATTATGCCATTGTGATTGTGTGATTGTGAAAAATAAAAACCTCCATGCACTTTCATATGATATATTACTCAATATGTTTTCAATATCACAAGCAAAATGTCAACTTTGATATTCTGCACTAACAATAAATGTCAGGGTCAAACGGTTAGCCAACCTAGGTACTCCCCCAAGGTCACCATTTTAATCCAGGTAGATGGTAATGTGATAATTGTTCATAATGGAAAAAAATGAATATTTAATGGACTAATAGAAATAGAAATAGTTTATGTTCACTTTTATGTTTGTAAAAGGGTTCATTCCCATATTTTGTCTCAGAGCACAGAAAAAGCTTTTAACTACCTGCTAACGTTCCACTTATTTACTCTGCACCTGTTCCCATTTCTCTCTGGTATCTTGTATTTTTTACAGGCCCCCCTAAAATTTGCAGCAGTTGTCTGCTTTATTTCACCCATAAATTCGACAGCGGTAGAATTGGCATTTTCAGCAGTTGTTTGCTTTATTTCACCCGTAAATTCTCTGAATTCTGCAACAGTAGAATTTATTTGTTTTTTTTGTTTGTCTAAAATCTGCAATCTCGCTGCAAGATCTGTATGCTGCATTACATGTGTTTAAGCTGTATCGCACTTGTAACATGCTATTTTACTTTTCAGCGGGCAACATGGAAGAGCTTTTCCAAATGATTCACACAGGTAATTAGAACAAATTAAACTTTGTAATTTTAATGAGTGATTTGCCTGGTCCTTAGTTAACAGTGAAAGACACAGATGCAGTGAGATGGCAAGAGGAAAACTTGTTGTTACATGTTTGTCTGTCCTTAATGAATCCCACAGTCTCAAATAACTAATGAGATGTTTTCATTTCTGTCTTGAACTGGAAAAGGTAAATAGGGAAGACAGTGATTTATTTTTATTATGTGTTTGAGCCTTCAACAAACAAGGGGAAAGTAATAGACTTGGAAATATCAGTTCTGTCGAACTGTTGATTCCTTCTCTTCTGTCTACTTCTAATTGAATGTCATCATCAGTGAGACTCTAGTGATTTCCAATGTTGTGGCAAAAACATAAAATCTGTCCTGGTAATAGAGAGGAGCACTGAAGAGAAGATCAGTTGGACATAAATAGAGAGAGACTGTACAGTAGCCTTCAGTGCAAGTGAACAGTCAGGTCTGGTCAGAAGCAACCAGCTCGTTAACTAGAGGAATTGAAGCGTCTCTTTAGCCATTTCATTTTTTTTTCTAACAGGTGAACCAAATCGAGTAACTTGGTAATTGTGGGGGCTAAAAAGAACAGTACTGATGTTCATAAATGTGCTTACAAAATCTGACATTTCTTTATACTCCTGAATGCAATGCAATTTGAGGGAACAGCAAAGAAAATCTTACAGCTTTACCTCTTATATGATGATCGAGGACCTGTTTGTGTTGTGCATACTGACATGAAAGTTTATTATGTCATTCTTTTATTTAGTTATTCTTGCTGAATGCCAGATGGATGACGAGAGCTTCATGTAGAGGATGGTATCTGTGTGAATATCAGTTTGTTCCATCTCTCATGTTTGACCGATGAGTACACACCTTAACGTTGATTTGAGAAAGTTTGCACTGGGGTTGGCAACATTAGTGGAGCACTAACTAGGTTTGGATGGAAAACTGCATGCAAAGAATGATTTTCATTTAAAGAGTAACATGTGTAGCTTTATCTATTGAATTAAACCACACTCCCCGGGGGTGGCTGATGCCCCCACCTGTCGGTGTATTGGTGGTTCTCAGTGTCCGGGGCTGGGTGCTTGGGTATGTACTGGCTTACTCCAGGCGGCTGGTTGCCAGGGCCCCGGGGTGTGTAGGGTCCTCGGATCTCAGATCTCTGTGCTCGGGGCTTGGTCTGCTCTGGCGTAGCCAGCTGGCAGCGGAGCCTGCAGGCTCACAGCTCATTGTGTACCTGTTTGTACACACCTGCGTACAAACAGGTACTCACAGACACACATACTATCTTGGTTGGCTGCTGCCTCTAAACATGTTGTGCGTTGTCGGTGTTGTGTGCTGCTCAGTAACATTCAGCATTTATTATTTACTGTTACTTAATGCTTATGTTGGTTGTTGCTGTGGTTTCTCTACTGCATTGTTTTCTTTTTTTTCCAGCAGTTGATCAAACAGTGCTTTCCCTCCCCTTCTGCTGAGTCTCTTCCCAACTTCTCTTTACTTTGTCTTTTTCATCTCCTGGTCCTGTCCGTTTCGATTGTAATAACTTAAAAGTAAATTTTAAAAAATGTATTATTTATATAATAATAATAATAATAATAATTGAACAAACTATGGACCAGTATGTCAAAAGCCATAATGATTACAACCTTGATAAGTTAAAAATATCTGTTATGAAAATACAGTCAACCAATACACCACCACTAACTATAACCACAGAAATGTCCATGTTCATAGTTTCACTGACCCAGGCAAATTGCAACATTCTTAGCTAAAATATTAAGAATATTGTTATTTGATTGCAATACTATACATGTGCATATATACTTCTACTAAGTATAATGACCTTGAAGAAGGAAGCTTGAAGAGCATAAACATAAATTCACTTTATTTAGTAATATTTTGAGAAATTAGTCGTGTGTGAGTGGGTGATGTGGCTTTTAGTATAAATTCATAGGACTAGAAAAAATTTCAATTTATGTATTTCATAGTACTGTTCATTTTGACAGGTACTTAGATTGTTTAGTGAACCATGAGTTCTGACAAGGTTCTGACAAGTCCTCCACTGCTGTTAATATATCTAACAAAGAAAGCACTTAACTCAGTGCTACCAAGTTACTTAAAGGTCAAATAAATTCACCAGCATTGGAGTGTGTATGTGTATTGTTTAAACATCTTTGTGAGGACCAAACACTGGCATGCCACTATACTTGTGAGGGCTAACAGTCATTTGGGAACCAAATGTTGCTCCTCATGAATTCGAAGGCATTCTTGATGCTCAAAACGTGGTTTTAGGGTTAGTGTAAGGGGCTAAGCATTATGTCAAATCAATGTCATCACTGAAATGTGAATACAAGTGTGTGTGTGTGTGTGTGTGTGTGTGTGTGTGTGTGTGTGCGTGTGCGTGTGTGTGTGCGTGTGTGTGTGATAGCAAAGCAGAGTTAGCATTTCTGTAAATTCAGACCTGTCTTTGTCATCAAGTCTGAGCTCAGCTTAACTCTCTTTTATGTTCACCTAGTGTTGTCTGTTCATCATGAGTAAAATATCATTATAATCACTCAGACATGAAGATGCCCACTGTTGTACTTACTCTGTCATTATCTAGCAAAACCCCTGACAAGTCAAGAAATGATAAGGCAAATCCAAAACACTTTTCTAAATAACTTCTGTCACAGTTTCTATCATTCCAAACTCTATTATGTTTCTCTTGTGTTTGTAAAGTTTGAGTTTTCCTCTGTGCTTTAATTTAAGGTGTCTTACTGAAACTGAGTTACTTGGTACTTGCTGTTACTTGATATTCAGTGACTGTAAATGTATTCATTCATGTATTTCATTTTGAATCAGCCTACTTTATGTGTGAATTCTGCCTTGACCACACATCTGCCATCCTCCGAGGCAGAACAGCAAGGTAATTATTTCCTGAAGTTGTCAGCGTCCCTTGCTGTCAGGCTCTGTGTCATAGTGAGACTCCAAATATAGAACTGACTGGACAGTCATAGACTGTGCTCTGACTTCAGGTCACTGCATATGTAACAGCTATTTTAAATGAACTTCACAAAACACATCAGGATCTGCTGAACCTTGCAATCTGGTTATTTTTTTAATTCATTCCTGTCTCTGTTCTGTTAATCCAGATTAGCGTATATACACACAACTAACAACATAACAACATGGTTTTAAGGCAGATTTTAATCAGGTTGGTGCAGTTATTTGTTGAGTTAGATCTTAGTTGCAGTGCAGCATGTGAAAATAATTAACAGCTACACTTTACCTATTAGCAAAAACTCATGATGGTAATTTCATCTTCCTCTGTCTCTACCTCACTTCTCCACATCTGGTGCTAAGCAACAGCCTTGTGTTGTACTGCGAGGCCTGGTTGCTAGCTGTTTAGCTGTTACTAGTTGTTGCTGATACTACTGTTCATAACATCTCAATTCATTTGACACATTTTGCTGCATCTGTTTTTAGCTTCTTTTCATTGTTTTCTCTCTCTAAAATTTTTCTACAAGATGCATTAGCACAGAGCAAAGGTGGTGGAAGGTCTGGTCATGTAAGACATCTGATTGGTCAATCCAGTGTCAGTAATGAAAATGAACAAATGGGCACCTGTCAGTGCTTGCATGGCCCATTAGCAGTGATCTAAAAGTGGGTCAGCCCACCAGGAAAATGCCCAGTATGCCAGATTACCAGTCCAGCCCTGCTGGAGCCTGTCCCTGCTGTCATAGGGTGAGACACAATGGACAGGTTTTCAGATTGACACAGACAGACAGAGACATTCACTCTCCGATTCCAGCAGCCTGGGTCACAGAAACATGTTACTTCCTCCCCTCACCCTCAACCAGTCACTAGGGTACCAAATGAGCTGTTATTATTTTTATTTTTTTTTTCAGCTTACGTTTTTTTGGGATTTTTCAAGTTAAGAGCTCTTTGTATTAGTTGTAGTTGTTACTGCAATGCTGCACAGTCACCGTATTGTTGCGGTAAGAGGGAAATGTAGCAGGTTTTCAAGAATATTGGTGCTTTACTTTTTTCTTTGTGTAGGTGTTTGGAGAGTTCCCCCTTAAAACATCTAGCTTTCTAGTAAATTGATGCGTTAAGTTAAATGGAAATGGTCAGTGGGTGCTTTAAGGCTCAGTGAACAAGAAAGGGACAAACGTTTTTTGTGGACTTGGTTATCTGCTGCACTCTGGAAAATTGGTTTTCTCCATATAGATGTTATTTCCCTGTGACCACCAAGAGGTCTGTCTCGATGTCATTTACTTCCACATTTAATGAGAAATACGAACAATCAAGTATGGATTTAAAAAAAAGGGTAAGAGCACGGCAATATAGGAACAGAACTTCAGATCTTGAATTTTTTCCTTATTTAAAAAGAGAATTTCTTTGACAAATAC
The DNA here is from genome assembly GCF_963969265.1 of Rhamphochromis sp. 'chilingali'. Lineage (NCBI taxonomy): Eukaryota > Metazoa > Chordata > Actinopteri > Cichliformes > Cichlidae > Rhamphochromis > Rhamphochromis sp. 'chilingali'. The sequence goes on from NC_137935.1 coordinate 30,234,379, forward strand.
TTAACTTGGGCCCAGGAAATTTGCATTTAAATAGGTATATAGTCCTGTGAAGATTAAATATGAGGCACTGGGTATTGTGTTGCCATCTTATGTGTCTTTGAATGTAACTTATTAAATGAGGAACAATTAGTAGAAGACTGACACGATGTGTTTTTTATGTTTCCTTAAAGAACTGCAGACACTTTATACTTGGTGTTGTCCTAGAGTTTACCAGCCTTTGTCATTCTTACTGTTGAACTTTCTAAAAAGAGTTTCTCTTATAAACACTACAATGCCTATTAGTCCTCTATAATATTATTGGGAATACAAATTTTCCATGTCAGGATGCGTCTCTGTCCAGATGGATGCAAATCATGTTCCTTCAAGGGGAATTATTTCTGCACACTAATCTGTTCAAACACAGTCTTACACATGATTTGAAAAAAAAATGCATTTCGCATTTTGTTATACCTGTGATACAGAAAGTCACAGATATACTCAATTTGTTAAACAGGCATTTACTTATTTTTCTTGTATATACAGTATAAAAAGGAAATGGAGAGCATCCTTCAATAATTTTTACTTTGTAATTTAAACTTCGGGTGTTTAAAAATAATTAAAATAAGACTTTTTCTTCTTTTCTCTGTTATTGTTTCACAGGTAAGATGGCCATACTTGAACCACCTACTTTGAGGGTCATTCCTGGAATGCGGGATTTAATGTAAGACTTCAAGTAACATGTCATCTACGTTACTTTGTTACAAAGGTTCTTTATTTATCAGCCCACTGAGTGAATAGGAAGAAAGAACCCCCCCCCCCCCCTTTTTTTTTCTTTCTTCACACTTGTATAAACCTATAAAGCTTTGAGGAGTGGAGATATGGACATCACTTGTGATTTATCGGACAAAGAAAATAGAGCATAATGGTAAAGTGCAAACTGCATCCATGAGAGGAACAGCTGCATTATCCTGATAACAGAACTCTTTTCAAGCATCTGCACAGATAGCATGTTAAGGCAAAGCCACCTTTAAAACCCAGAGTTATGACTGAATGACCCCAGCCCAGCAGCCGGACGCTGATCTTCAACTAGTAACAAAGTCAGTGATGAGTAGTCGGGCTTTAAACCTGAGTTCATGTTCTTAAAGTAGAATCACTGTGCTGATTGCTTTAAAGTGTCTTTGGGCTGCTGTTAAACTTTGCTTTGTGTTATTGGCTTTGTGTTCAAATGTAAATTAAAAAAAAAGATCACATATGTATCCTCATATGATACATATGGGATACCTAATATATTCCAGTAAATTGAGAACTTCACTTTTACGCTCAGCCTTCTTTCAACGCGATGGACCGGTTCACCGTCGTCATGACTGCAGCCTCAGCACCAGTCCATCTGTGCAACTCCTGTCAGCTAATATCAGGAAACTTTGTGTCGGCTCCCTGAAACTGAACAATAAAGGTTGTCTGATGAATCATCATTTCTGCTGTGACAGTTGTTATGAAAACAATGAAAGAACATGAAAACATGCATTCATCCTGCCTTATTTCAAGACATGCTGCTGCTGGTGGATTGAATTGTGTGGAGGATATTTTGTTGGCACATTCTGGGCCCATTAATACCAAGTGAGCAATGTTTAAATGCCACAGTCTTACATGGTATAACCATCAATCAATCAATCAATCTTTATTTATAAAGCACTTTTCATACAGAGAAAATGTAGCACAAAGTGCTTTACATAGTTAAAAGCAGCCCACCCCACCCTCCAACTCACTCCCCACACTCTCAATACACATATATCCCCCCACCCACACACACATACACACACGCGCACACTTAAAGAGTAAAAATTGGGCTGGGCTCGCATGAGCCAAGTGAGGAAACACTATAACAGGGAGCCGTCTGCACCGGGAGCCGGTCACAGACCGCAGCCTCCAGGCTGGGCACACAGCAGGAGGGAGGCAAAGGAGCCCCCCAGCCAGGCCATGTCAATCTCTTTCTGACTACAGTTTCCACACTTTCTGATAAATGGTGAAATTTATCACAAAGCTGAGATTATCTCAAATCATTTCAAGAAAGCATGGCGTCACTTGACCTCCAAACTAACCAGATGCCATTCAATTAGTCCACGTTTGAGATGTGGTGGGGTGGAAGATTTGCATTGTGGAGGTGAAGCCGACAAATCTGCACAGTGCTATCTGATCAGTATGTCTCACTCACTTAGTGAGTGGGCCAAAATCTCTGAGGGATGAAATTTGAGCGTCACAATTTTGTATCAAAAACAGAGGAAGCATAAATGAAGCAATGAAATGTTTGAAGCGTCTCCCTCCCTTTCTCCATTTTTGTGGGAATATATGACATTATAATCTAAAAATGGGATGCAATTAATTTAATGCACACTACAAGTATTGCTACCACTGCCTCTACTATTGCCAGTACCACTACTTGACTTCCAAATCACTCTTTGAGTAAAAATGAACTCCTGATTTCTCTGTTTTGTTCCTATCAACAAAAAAGTTGTGCTTTCTCAGTGAGCGTCTTTCTCCAGCTCTGTAATGATTTCATCATATTAAAAGGACACTGCCCTCCAGAATAACATTTGATCTCATTATAAACTGCTAGTGGTGGTAAAAAAAAAAAAATGTCAGCAGTCATCTTTTACTTCATTTCCTCTGAGCTGTGGGAATCTTCAGACTGTTACAGCTCCATGGCTGTGATCTGAAGCTTGACCGTTGGTTCAATCTCCCTCTACAGCTTAGCGGAGAAGTTAATCAATCTCCTGGTGTTTAAGAAAACTGGAGGGTCACCCTAACTGAAGAGTAGAGTGTGCTACTAGTAGAATGACATTCTGCTCATATTATTATTAATGGTAGTAGTAGTGGTAATAATAGCAGTTTTGCATGCTTTTATTTCCTCTCTGTTGTCTGAGAATTTGCATAGAGTGCTTGATGTTCAGGACTTAAGCATACGGTTATATTCTACAATGAATGAAACTTTATGTTGGAAAATAAAATCCTCTCGTCCTCTTCCTCGCTGTCTAACATTATATGCTGGGTGTTGTGCCACAGATGGAGGCAGGGTCTGCTGCTGTGATGATAAAGGTCACACAGGCTGTGTTGTAGGTTTGCCCAGAGTGTCATGAGAGGCTCCAGGAATGAATGTGATGAATAAAGAGGTTAAACGGAAGCCAAAAGAGAGAAGCAAAGCATCATCACCTCCTGACAGAGTGCTTATGTTTGGCCTGAGTTTCATATTAATGCATATGCTTTGCACTGGCTTGTAATTCACTGTTTAAACCGTCTGGCCTGGATCATGATATGATGGGATAGTGCGTGCTATATATGGTAAATGGTAAATGGCCTGCATTTGTATAGCGCCTTTCTAGTCCCTAAGGACCCCAAAGCGCTTCACACTACATTCAGTCATTCACCCATTCACACACACATTCACACACTGGCGAAGGCAAGCTACATTGTAGCCACAGCTGCCCTGGGGCACACTGACAGAGGCGAGGCTGCCGGACACTGGCGCCACCGGGCCCTCTGACCACCACCAGTAGGCAAACATGGGGTTAGTATCTTGCCCAAGGATATCTAGCATGCAGCCAGGAGGCAGCCTGGGATCGAACCACCGACCTTCTGATTAGTGGCTGACCTGCTCTGCCACCTGCCATATAGAGAGAAAGTATTTGCAGCTGCTTTTGTGGGTTATTGTATGTCCTCTAGGTATGTGCATAACAGCAAGTGACCTTGACTTCTAGTTTTTAAAGCGCAGCGATGTAGGTTACTGAGGAATCAACACTTGTTAGATTTGGTCTTTTGGCACAGAAGTCATTAATCCATCTGAATCTTATGTTCTCATCTGTGCTCAACAGCACATACAAAGAAGAGAGTTTGCATTTATAAGAGGTAATTGATTGATTGATTGATTTGTTTGCTTGTTTGTTTCTTTGTTTGTTTTTGGTTGCTCTGACATTTGAATTTAATGTCCAAATGAAAGTAGTTTATTTTTGCTGTATATGAGCTTTGTTTCTTTGTCTGATAAGAAAATAAGAATTCTCTGGTATTTAGTCCATGGAAGGATCTTTGAGCCACTGCCAAATTCACATACCTATACAGATAAACACATTTTGACACACAAACACACAACACACATTCACATTGCCAGAGGTTATTCGGCTGTCTGGTGTAAACATTTCCTTCCCTTAGCCAATTGGCTGCTGTAACTAGCCTCCAGCCATATTCGAGCACAAGGCGCAGCTTGTCTCAGCAGGAGAGGTTTGGATGGGAGCGTTGGTGAAACGCAGAGTCATGATCTGTCCTTAAGGTTGTATATGTCACTTGCAAAGGCAAGTGAAGTTTTACCTGAAACTCCGGGCTACAACTCAGACTCAGAGAGAAGAGTCAGACAGAAAGAAGATGTCATTTGCGGTGATTTGTCACATTAACAAAACAAAAAAGGGGGATATCTCGCCGCTGTCTTGTAATATCAGCTTATAGAACAATATCTGTGGGAATATTTTAAATTCAGTGCAGACATTTAAAGCTGTGGGTGACCGTGTAATTCAAGGAAAACCTTTGGCTGTCACAGAAATTTACTGTTACATACAATAATAATAATAAGGCTAGTAAACGGCTAGCAGACAGTTACTATTAGAAAAAAGAATTTAAAGGAGTCAGTTAAAAATAGCTTTTAATGTTTATGTGTATGAAGGTATATATTTTTATAATTCTCAATAATTCCCAGCTTTATTAAAGCTGGAGTGGTAACTGGCATTAACAGTTTAAATTGTATTTCTTTTAACTTATAGCTTTAAAAAGCTCTGCCATTAACACTGTTGATACATCAGTGTAAATGTAAATGACAAAAGACAGAAATCACATTGTTTTTCTTTTAGGTGCTTCAGTTAGTCACCTACATCGGATGCCCTTCCAGACACAGTCCTTCGCATTCATCCAGGCTTGGGACCAGCACTAGGAGTACACTGGCTTAAAGTTGCCTGTGACTATGTTAAAAAGATAAAAATCCACATACTCCATCATTTAATAAAACAAATTTGAAGCTGTGTGGTTGCTCAGCTCTTTCAGTCTCCTAATAAATCCACTACTGGCCGGCTGGGACCAACCCTATTCCAAAGCAAAAGTTCAAAAAGCTTAAATGTCCTCAGAACGTATTTAATTTAAGGGGGAAAAGGATTAAATAAGATGAAAGTGTCAGTGAAAAGAGGTAAAACAAAATAACAGAGAGAACAAAGGAAGGCAGTTGTAGAGACAGACTGCTGTGCCATGCAGGGAACAGACATTTATGTGATGCTGCGACAATTCATCCTGTAATTTAAAAAATAAATGTTGCCTGAAAAAACAAGAAAACAAAAAATAATTCATAAAACAAGAACAACTCTTCAACATCTTGATGGACTCACTATTGTGAAAAGTCATTCAGGTCAGGAGTGAATTTTTTACCTTTGTTTGAGTTGCCGATTTCATTTGTTCACTTATGTAAAGAGAGTTTATAGAAGCTGTAGTCCATGAAAACAGCAGACACACTGACAATACACAATTTATATTTTTGCCCTTTAAGGTCATAATTATTTCTTTCCTTTATGTCTTTATTCACTGGTTTGCAGATATCTTGCCTCACCACCACACTACTATGATTGCCTTCTTTTACAAACAAAAGGTTGTGCCACATCCAACTAAACAGTCTTCATCTATATTTAAACATTTGGTCGTGTATATGTAAACAAGCTGTTATTTTCCAACCTTATTTGAGCTGCAGTTTATGAAACACTTTGTATCTTAGGATCCAATTATACATTTTGTTTGCTCTCATAAACCTACATTTCTTTTAATTATAAGTTGTCCATCTCCCAGCAGAAGTCAGTAGGTGGAGATAATAATGTAACATAATAGCATAAAACAATACTTAAACCTGTAGATTAAATTATGATAATTCAAGCTCTTACCAGCTGTTTTATCAGGAAAAAATATGCCATATAGATAAAAAATTACCCAGGGTGGACAATGGATCTCACCTTAATACAATACAGTTATAACCATCAATGAAACTGTAGATGGTATATAGTTACTTTGTAAGTTGTGTGTATGGTGACATTTTACAGATGAAAGACTTTTACTAAGTAAACCATAAAAAACAAATGCCTTGGTAAAAACCTTCTGTTAAGCTGAAGATGTGAAATCCGACCCTCCAAAGATGTTTATGCAGATTGGCTGCAGCATTCTTAATAATATAACCAGTGTCTGTGATGTGCAGGTAGCTGCCCTGCATGGTGATGGGATGTGGCAGTGAAAGAAATCTTATCATATTATTTAAATTTGGTTAGAATCCAGACAGATAGACATCAGCTGGATTGTTCTCATTTCCCTGAGTGCTGTGCAATTATTGCAAATAAAAAAGAAAACAAAAAAGAAGAAGATGCTGCTGTCTGTAAACTACGTGTCATTCTGCCAGTAATGAAATAGCAGTTCTAATCAGTGGCCATGCTGAGCTCGTGAATATTTGTAAGTTGGGAGTACTCCAACTTGTAGACCGCAGCCAATTAGATTTGTTGTTTGAACTGGGCTTTGTATGCTACACAGTACGGCCCCTATCAGGTTTGTTAGCGCTTCTCTGCAACCATGTGAAGGACAATAAAGCTGCATGCACAATACTCAAAACAGCTGAAATAAATGAAGTGAAATCATTTTCAACATTATAAATGAAACGTGATCTTTTCCTGTAGGAACAACTTATAATGGCCTCTGTAAAAAAAAATTAAAAAAACAAAAAAACATCTGTCATCCTATACTGCTGGGAGCTCTGGGAGGTTAAGAGCCACTTCCACAACATTGTGTGAAACAGCATGCAAGAGAACAGACCTGCAGGAAACCTCTCAATGCATATGAGTGCAGTGAGAACAGATACAAATGAGCACAGAGAACAGGAATTTATTTTGAGAAAAAAAATTCTTTATTTATGTAAGAGTTGCAAATTGGCTGACGCAGAGAGTCATTAGCTAATGCAGTTCAATACGGCTTTCTGAGCTGTAAAAGTTAACAGGTTTATGGCTTCTTTCCTTCTCTCTCTCCACCAGGCATCGACCATCTTCAACAATTTCTTGGCAAACATAATGTCCATTTCCTTTATCATTTAATATTGATAAATGTCCTCAATTTAGGTAACCATAACCCCACAGTATTAGATACATCTGTTCTTTTCATTTTGAATGTTGTAAATACATTTCTGAAACTGAACTGGAAGAACACATTAGCATTCCATTAGCATTCCTCATTATCCCATGATCCATTGTGTGTTCATGGTGTTCATAAATCTTGGTGATTGAGTCATCTTCATGTCATTTGGACCATCAGTCACTGGATAATAGGGTCAAGGACTTCAGGCCACCATTGACAAGAATCCAACTGAACCACACACTGCAAAGCTTTTGGTGAAAACAGTGGACACGATGAGGTTTTTCTTTCATATTGCACAAAGACCTTAGTGATATTTCAAACAGGATTTAAGATAATGTAATATTTAGCACTGATGTCTAATCTGTCCTTAGCTCACTCACATTTATGAATGCAAGTGGAGATTAAATGACTGAATGGCTTTGTCTTTAGCTGTTAAAATTAATGTTTATGCTGCTCCCAATGACTTTTAACCCTATGAAGATGTATGCATTATGGTGACAAAATTCCATCTCTACTCACACAGTGAAATTGCCAAGACTTTATTGGCTTAGCTGCTCATCTCATCTCAGGTCACAGCAATTTGCATGCTAATGCTTACCCGTGACAAGCTGTTTGAACCTTGGAGGAATTTTTCCTGCATAGAGTCAAGAGTGACACCTCAATCGAATCACTTCTCTTCTGTGTGCGAGATGGAGATATGAATCAGTGTCTTTATTACAATCTGCTATATGCTTACAGGTTGACAAGTGACATGTTCTATGTACAAACAAACATGGTTAATTACTTGGCAAGCAGCTGTGAAAACATTGGAGAAGCCTCTGCCATTTCTTAATGTGTGATTTTTTTCTGGGGTGTGTTCATTAGTGCTACTTATTCTGTGGTCTGTGTTGTTGCTGTACATAGTTATCAAAGCAAGACAACTCTGAGACTATGATGGGCAATGCTGAAACAAGACACCTGTTGTCCTTATTCAGCTTCTACAAGTGTGGTTGTGTCTACACTATGTCGCTGTTACCGTGAACTGAATCAGAAGCTTATATTAACAACTGGAGGTTTGAAAGTATTTGCTGATGTGACAGTGCTGTACATTCTGGAGCAGTAGCACTAGGCTCCATATAAGGAACCAGATATCAGAATCAGAATACTTTATTGATGCCTGGGGGAAATTATTTTTTGTTACTTTAGTAACAACAGATAGTGTTGTTGAGCACGAACTGATTTCTGCTTAAACGGACAAAGTCCATCAGCTCCTTTTGGGGTATTGAAACAGCTTTAAATTCTCCAATAAGGTTGCTATGTACTTCCTTGTTCCTTTGTCTGATGCCTTCGGGGTGCTAAAGGATGGACTATGCAAATAACAAATAAATAAAAATGACAAAATTAAATAATTTTTGTTCCCTCATGACGATTCTTTGAAGTGGCTTCATGTGGTGTTCAGATACAGTATGCTTAAGGAAAGAAGTGGTGGGAGTGACGAATCATCTCATCAGTGTCTTCAAACTAAAGATTGAAGTCCCACACACATTAAAAAAAATCTTTTTTCCATTTCCTGTGACTTTATCACTGTGGTGTTTACAGCAGATGATTTCATGATTTAGATAATCAATATATAATGACTAGCTTTGTTTTAGTGCATGTCTGTGTCTGTGTATTCACTATTATTATATAGGTGCAAAGTGGCTAATTCAAAAATAAAGCACTAACACTGACATCAGCTGGTTTGAGCTTGAAACCAGATTGATTTTTTGCTTATTCATTTCAAATGGAACTCTTAGAAGGACACAGATTCAAGTGCAAACTAGTTTTATTGCTCAGCCTGTCGATGTTTAATCCTGAGAGGTTTGAAGAATCATAAAGATCTAGATAATCAACACTCTTCACAATCTTGTATAAAATTTCACTCTTTCAAAATATGGACTGTTAAGTGCCCCAGCTTCAAAAAATAGATCTCCAAAACTTTCTTATGAAGAGTCAGTGACAGGCAGCTGAGTGGAATCAAGCAGAGAGGAGAAATCTGTCAGCGTGATGTTTGCCTCCACACCGACACTGTGTAAAGAGTGTGAGAAAAGCAGGTGAATGTGAATATGAATGTTTGATTTAAAGTCACATGAAAAAAAACCACACATATACATATGAACATGATCAACTGATCAGTGCTTCATTTGCATTTAAATTGTAAGCATGTAGATTTTCTGTACTCCCAGGAAGGGAAAGTAGAGGCTGATAGGAAGGAGGTGGACAGAATGACAGTGAAGGAAACTGCTCATTAGTAGACAAGCAGTGGGTCTGCTTGGAGACAGATGAAAGAGGAAAAACTTTGAGCCAAGCCTGATAAGAACAAAGAGACACTTTCAGCTATGAACATGTCCATGTGCTTCTCTGTTAGTCTTCATAACATCCAGACAGAAGGTATCTATATCAAGTTTCCGGTTCAACTGCTCTTACTGGAGCAGAACTGCTTTTATTCAGCATATCTTCCCACCTGTCTGATCCTGTTAGACCACAACAATCTTTTTTATGGACTCGAAGAAGGGCTAATACTGGGAATCACAGGGACTCCTGAGGTGAGTACTGCACAAGGGGACCTATGTTTACGAGTGATCAGGTCCTCGTTTAACCAAAGTGAGTGCTGTATCAGACTGCTGTGGTAAAAAGAGAATGGAGTCAGAAGGTAAAGCTTTCAATTTACCACTCAATCCACATTCCAACCTTAACCTATGGACGTGAGATAAGGATCATGCCTTAAAGAGTAAGGTTACAAACAGAAGTAGTTGAAATGAGTTTCCTACATAGAGTGCCCAGGTCCGCACTTGAAGATTTGTTGAGGAGCTGCTGCGCCATGTCAAAAAAAGCCCCTTGAGGTAGTTGGGGCATCTAATCAGGAGGCACCTTTGTTTAGAGGTTTTCTGGGCACACTGAACTCGGGGACGCCCCGGTGTCGATCCAGAACCTACTGGAAACATCACAGATCTCAGCTGGCGTCATAACGAGATTCCCGAGGAGGAACTGCAACATGTTCATGGGGAGGCTGTCTAGAGTGCCCTACTTACTCTGCCAATACCACTCGACTTTGGATAAGTAAGAGATGAATAACCTCAAAAAGAGAGACTGAGCTCATAAACTTACCAAAAAAACTGAAGGAACTGTAGGCTGTTTTCATTTTGACTTATGTCAAAATTGACCGATAAGTCCTCAATCAGACTTTGTTGCTCTCTGAAGCAAGGTCATTACTGATGTAATGCCAGCAGTTTCTGACAAAGTGACACTATTTGAGATAAGCATTTTGCTTTGAGATGAGTTTGTGAGAGTTCATTAAAGAACCATCTGCTTTAAATGAGTGGCATTAGAAACAAGATGTTAGATGGTCTCTACAAAATCTACGACTGCAGTGCTGAGGGTACAGAAGAGGGCAAACAGGTGGGAAGAGAGGGTTCCAGCTTGCATTGGATTGACTAAATCCAGTGAACTGATTTAGTCCTAATCTACAGCTGCTTGTTTGATGAATTACCTAAGGATTAAAAAGTAATGTTACTCTGATATGTTGAGTGTTGAATAATTAGTTTTTAAATACAATGCTGTTTGCAAATTAATGGCCAGGAGCATGAAATGTGTGTGGTATCATTCATTTACAAATATGGAGGAATAATAAATAATCTTTTTTTTCTTCCATAATATGTAAATATTTTTTCCTTTTGATGGGCAGCTACTTAATCTTTCAGAGTGAAAACAATCCCAAACACACTACAAGCATTCCCGAATGGAAGAAAACACCCAGTGAAACATGATCAGTCACAAAGTGGCCTTCCCAGAGATTCAGTAACCACCTCAGTGAGTTGTAGTCAGTTTTTTTTTTAAACAAATCCAAAGGTTACTATTACACTACACTAAACTCATTGATGATGCTACCCCAGGTGACTGATCACAGCAAAGACACCAATAACAGAGAGGAAGGAAAGTGGAACGTGAATGTTCTTGATCACTGCTTCTCTATGTACTCAAATTATTTGATTGTTTGTGTTCTGTAGCTGTTTATGCTACAGAACTCTTCCTGTTAGTAATCAGATCCAAATTTCTATGAAGAATAAAGGCAAAGTTACAGAGTCTAACAGATTTTAACTGTATCTTGGCTACAAAATATTGCTTGGTTCTGCCAACATTTGGCTCTCTATTAAAGCAAAGTGTTATGAAACTGCCTTGAGGGAAGTTTTTCATTCAGCAGAGGGCCCGAGTATAATAAGAACAAAACAGTCATAAATCAAATGTTCAGAAACAGTCTTGGGTAATCAGCTGGGGTCTGGTGTGGTGGGAAACACTGGGGTGGAGTCACTAGAAATAGACAACTGAGCTCTTTATTCAGGACAGAGACCAACAGTGGAGGCAACTAGAAAGTAGAGCTCCAAGAGTCATTAGCATCTGAGTATAAATCCTGCAGACATCTGTGACTTTACTGTAAATGATCCACTTCTGGAGGTCACAGCACAGTGTGGAGAGAGTGCTGTGTAATGTGGTATCATTTTAGAGGTTAAATCAATACATATCTTTTTTAGTATCCTGATACTTGATTGAAAAATCATGTTTACACGTTGGGAAAGCGCATTGCTAGATGTGATGAGACTTTGGTCCCTTTGAAATTTCACCAGAGGTCTTTACAGGAATCCCACGAGGTTCATTCTGTTCATCTGGATGTAGCGTTTTCAGTGGGAGAAATGTTTCTTTTCACTCATCCAAGTGACTTCTTCAGCCTCAGCTGACTGCAAGTTTCCCCAGCTGTATAAACAGTACATTTGCACAATGACCGAAACTAGCCCACTAAACAAACACTGGTTGTTGATCAGTGTTCATGACCATTTGCATATTAATGATCAAGGAACTGACCACACAGCCCATTGTTCATGTGTTCTGTGTGAAAAAGTGACTGATTCTGCAAAGATGAGTGGACCAATATTCCTCCACAGCGCTGTGAAAGACTCATTGCCATGTAGGTTTGTATTATTTTTCCCCTTAATAATAAACACCTTCATTTAAAAACTGCATTTTGTTTTTGCTTATGTCATCTTTGTCTAATATTTAAATGTGCCTGATGATCTGAAACCTTTACGTGTGACAAACAGAGAAAAAATAGTCAATCAGAAAGAGGGAAAAAAACTTTTTCACAGCACCGTATGTTTTGGTGCAGAAAGCAACACAAATTGCACCCAATTACTAAGCAGTAAATTTACTTTTAGCTGCTATTTGCACATCAGGGGAATATTTTACAGCCTTTGTGAAACTGTGATGTCACACAAGTCTGGATGTCTGTACCCATAACAGATGCAACCAGATAATGAATAAATTATCAGCTTTTGATTAACCTTTCTCTACCTTTTTGATTATTTTATTAATCTTTCTACTCTTATGCCGTTTTTGCCTAAACTCTGATGTGTGTTGGCTAATTAACAGAAGTGTTAACCTTGACAACAGTTCCATTTGCATCCTATACATAGGGTCCATCATTGTGATATGCCTCCAGACTAGGAGACATGTCATGGAAGGGTCCTATATCTTCTCCACAGAGTCAGTAGAGGATTAAAATTCACCAACATTAGCTTGAAGATTTCACATTGACATCCAAAGGTTTGCCTGAGGATAGAAAGACTGTGGGCTGGAAATTAATTATGGATCAAGACACTTGGCAGTCAGGAGCTTTGACCTTGGTGCTCAGTGTTAGACATCAGTAGACTGAAGTCCCTGTTAAACAAATATGAATTATTTCTTAATGGAAGGTGGTGAAGAAGATTTTTTTTAACTGACGAGACGTCAGTAAAAGGTCGTGAAAATGTCTAAAGTTATGGTTTGAACCAAATTGATATGTTTGCCTCATTTCTTGATTCATGCAGTGTTGATGTCAGCTGGTAAGTTGGCAATACTTTTACAAAGATGGTGAAGACTAACTAATGTGAAATCAGTTTGTACCATCTGCAACATAATTATAATCATGAGATACTTTGTGGAAAGCCTTATTATTACTATGTTTGTTTGTTCTGAACAATAATAGTTAAAATTCTAATAATTCTAGTTTCTATTTAAGTACTTTAAACAGGAAGCTGAGAGATGATCTATACAGTTTGATAATGGGTGTGGTTTATACCAAAGATTAGCATTATGACTGTATTTATAGGCTTTGAGAAACACTAAATGTGAAGAAATTTACGATCCCCAAGGTGCACAGAGAGATCTTTTTTCATGTGGACGTGACATGAATAATGCACGGCAGCTTGGCATGGTATACTTTTCATCCACCTGGCTGATGATTTTTTTTCACAATTTGATACCAACATGAAACACAGCTTCTTCACTTGTCTTTGTATTTTTTTTGGTGAGACCGTTCTAACTGTTGCTTTTCTCATCTTGCTGCTGGCATGTTATAATGAAAAGTGTGTAAAATACAAGTAAGCTTGATGCAAATAAATTCTCTAAGCACGTAGCATCAGGTTTCATCAGTGAAAACTTCACAACTGAAGGGAACTGAAGGGAAACCCAAACACACTAAAGTATAAGCAGGTGTTTAAGTATTAATAATAACCGTGAACATATTGATAATAGTATGTTGATAACTGATAATAACTATACATTAATGTGGTGGCCCTGCTTTTCCCATTTGCTCAAAAAATGAAAGCTCTCCACTCTGATCCCAGGAGAAGACACAATTCTCATCCATAGGTTAAGAAAATGTTATAAATAGCTTAATTGTTCCATATTTATCTAAATTGTTGCCCTCTTTAATTGGGAATTGATAAAAAATATAACTGAAGGGTTAGCTTTTACAGTATATAAAGAAAAGAGAAAGACTAAGGTACACTCAGACTGGCGACAGACCCACATACGCACTCTCTGTCATTGGAGGTAGGGGTCGCTAATGTCCGGGAAGCACACGTATAAGCAGTCTCAGGCTCTCCTGCTCATCAGCTCCGCTCAGGCTGGGATTTCTTCCTGCGCTCGGCTTCATCTGCAGCGCTTTCTCGTCGGGAAACTTACCGCTGGAGACGGAGCCTCATCTGGAGGAGCGCGGAGCTTTTGCACCTGAGTGAAGGACACCATGGCTTACTTCTGGATACACACCGCGTGGATCGCCGGCGTCGCTTTCCTCTTTGGATTTCAAGGCAAGGGACCGTTTTATTCTTTTCATTTGGTTTCCCGCTAGGAATCACTGGAGTTAAGAGGAAAATTACGTCAGTGGATATTTAATGTGCGTCTGTCCGTCCGGTGCTGACTCGAGTTGTGAAGGTATGTGAAGAGACTTCCCTTCCTGTGAAACACCTGACAGGAGTGAAAGAAAGGTGTGGAGTCCTCGCGGTGAAGCTTTGGTCTAAATAAAGTTAGTGGTGAGTGTCTCGGAGCTGAGCTGACAGCAGTGAGCGCGCAGTAGCGCCCTGTGACACAGAAAAGAGCAGCACTGGAGGCTGATACCCCTGACAGCTTCACTTGAGTCTCCTCAGCAGGGGAGTAGAGCATTGCAGAAACGTGGAGGGTGCTGGACTGTCAACAGTTGTAGCTATTTAGGGATGTTGGCTGTATGTATAAATGCATGTCGGTGAAGAACGTGTAAAGTAATTGGGTTAGTGCCCTGTCTTATTTTTACTTCTAAGCCTGCTGATACTGTAAGATCTTAACATCTTAAAACTCATCTCTTCCCACTTTTGTAGTGACGCAACTGTATATCAGTTTGGATCATTCGTTTGTGACCCTTTGCAGTCTTTTTGGCACTGCGCTTGTGATGGCAATAAGTCCATAACTGTGGATATGCGATCCATGTGGACTGTCGAGAAAGGAAAAAAACAACAACAACCCCCCCCCCCCCCCCCCCCCCCCCCCCCCCCCCCCCCCCCCACAAAACAAAGCATTATGTGTTAGGAAACAGATGAACAGAAGATATTATGGCAGAACAGAGAGGAGGAATTAATTTTCACATCTTCTTTCGGTCTACTTTAGTAATTAAGTGCCAGTTGTAAGTAATGATGCTCTCCAGACTGAGAGCAGATCGACTTTAAAGGAATTGTGAATGTTTGGAAATAGAGCGGTGGCAGTGGATGCCTAGTTTGAGAGGAATTCAGTTTAGATGAGAAAAGCTGCTGTTCAGTGAGCAAAGCAGTGGAATCGTTTCTGTTTCAACCAGGGCACATACAAGGGACGAAGATGAGCACCAATGAGAGAACCAAGACCTCCATCGCATACAGGTCTACCTCAACAATATCCTAACAGACAAACTTTATGGCAATTTATTTAAGAAATTCTGATTAATGTAGAGATGTGTCAGGTGACCTGCCTATACCGATATTTGATGATTCTGACTTGGCAGCATATACAAACACAAATCAACGTTTCTTCAGTGCAAAATATAATTTTAGTAATAAATGATTAATTTAAGTAAACAATTAAACTTTGCAGTTACGTTTACAGGATCTTCCTTCAATCAAGCAACTGAAAAAGAAGCACTCTGTTACTGGAAGCAGGTATAGATCATTAAGTGAAAAGGAGTTCCTGTATCTGACGCACTGTTATCTAACAATTTTACATTAATGAACAGGTAGTTACATAATTTTCCAATATGCTGACAATGTCACCAGATTGTAGGATATCGATTCTTTTCTATTGTTCACTCATCTCCTAAATTTTCCCTGTAACTGCTTTGCTTTTTTGCTCATACCACAGCTGCTGGCTTGTGGCTGACTTACAGGTGTGGATACCTTTACCTTGAGCCACTTTGCCTTTGTCACTGCAATCCCTACATGGGTGAATGTGACTTAAGTGTCTGATAAGGTTTGCTGTTCCAAAAATCTTTGTGGTTTAATTCATGGAGCGTCCTCACTAACAGTGAAGAACTTGCTAATGGGCACGGCCAAATGCTATCGACATGTGCCTGCTCACAGTGTGTGGTTGAGACTGTGCCACTGTATGTGTGCCGTCTGCGTAAATGAAAAGGACCACCTCATAACTATATGAGGCTGACTGGTCAGCTATCAGTCTGCTAGAGAATGCTGGCTTGTTCCTCAGTATGTATTTTTTCTTCATCTTTGACCTCTATTACCTCTTACTTCATAACTCTTGTGATTTAAGCCATCATTTTCTTTGTATATTTCTGTCTTGCAATTATTTTACCAATTCTGCATGCTCATGACAGACAGTAAAATCGTTGACAGCAGGCTGAGCCATTGTTTCCTCTGAGGGGAGCAATGATGCCCATCTCTCTGCAAAGCTACTTTAAAACTGTCATCTGCTGTGACTTCAATTGATTTGGATGTTGACACTGTTTGCTGCAGGCTTTTCAAAGTGCAGCCAATGAACCAGACAACCAGATAAACTGACTTTATGAAATAGCCAGTAATATATATATATATATATATATATATATATATATATATATATATATATATATATATATATATATATATATATATATATATATATATATATATATATATTACTGTGTGTGTGGGGGAAACAATAGCTTAAATGTGCAGGTTTACCCTCTCATTTAAACGTGTAATCAGCTCAGCTGCTTTGTTCAGTTAACACGTATTTATCTTCTGCTAAGCATCCATTTTAATTACAAAGGTAAGTTTTTGTTCCGCCTATTCTCTCTCCCTTTAACAAGGGCAGCTGCTAAAGTGTGAATTCTAATTTATCATCACTGCTCTGTTTGGCTTCTCATTTATTTTCAACACAAAATTTAGCAACTGAAAAACAAACACGCACATTACAAAAGCTATTGCCTCAATAATGTCAAAAAACCCAGAGTGAATCTGTCAATGTTGAACATGAACAGGTTGCAGTTATATTTATTGTCTTAATTCATTATTTGAAACCAGTACAGCGAAGAACCTTAAAAGCAAACAGAGAAATATGTGTTTAAATCTATATTGCTAGATAGAACAGAAGAAAAATTGTCGGTAGTGTGATGCTACTGAGTAATTTCTGTCAGCATAGCAAAGTGCTGACAGTGCACCTTTCCTTGATAGTAGACTTTTTTGTGCTTTGTTTCTGTCACTATTTAAAAATCAATTAAAGTCATACGTAAGACCATATAATTACATTAAAGAATTAAAGCGTTTTTCTCTGTTTAAGTGTTCAGCCATGGCATCAAAATGCCTGTTTGATCATGATCACTATTATTTCAAACAGATAAACGTCTTTGAACAGGTTAATGGTAACACTGTAAGATGTAAATCGAGCTAACGCTATCAAAGCTCACTGAATTTGCTGGATGATTTCTCTGGATGCTGACGCTAAAAGACTTTTCTTAATAAAAAACAAATTCTGGTGAAAGGCTGAAATTTAGCACAATAATAACATGAAGTTTTAATGATGCCTAACAGCAGATTATGAAGCTCAGAACTAAGAGCTGGACATAAACTGGTCACATTTGTGAACAAGCCTGTGTGAAAATTGCTGCAAATTCTGCTGGACACTGCATTGTAGAAGCTGTTGTGATCAAAGCCAAATGCACTGATTAGTTTCAGTTGTGATTCAGATGCTTTGCTTTTCCAGAAATCCCAGATTGCATTTTGTGTGATGTGCAGTGCCAGTCGTACTGGGCCCACAGAAAGAGATTTTACAGTAGCTAAGTCTGGATCTGCAGGACAACAGTGGGGCCAAAGTTAGAGCTTTAATGCCACGAGTCTTAAAGAGGAAACATTAATACATTCAGTTCTTCTCTGAAGATATTTTTGCATCAGTTTATTTATATGCAACTATATTGAAGTGTTGAACAGCATGAAAAGCAACGTCAGTGGTTTTATTTGTGTATTATCTGAACTATTAATACCAAACCTTATGTCACAGCCATTTTAATCAGTCATCCAATGTTGCAGCCCCAATAACTGTTATACAATTTTTTCTCCCTGTACCATTTATGTTTGTACCCTTCACTATTACACAGTGACCCTAGAACAGGGGTCAGCAACCTTTAGCACCCATAGAGCCATTTGGACGCGATTTCCACTCAAATTAAATCACTGGGAGCCGCAAATACTTTTTGACATCTAAAATGAAGATAACACTGTATATATTGTTTTTTTTACCAATATGCTTTGTGTAAACAACTAAGGTGTGTTGCTTATGAAATCCATGAAGTGCTACAGAGAAAGTTACATTTTATTTATGTAATTAACACATTTTGAACTCTTAAAGAAATATAACAAAAGGAAAGACACCCAGCTGAACTAAAATGATCCATGTAGCAAACAAAAACTGTTGTGAGCCGCCCCCCTTATATCGCCTTTGGGCTTTTGGAGCCTTGACCTGACTTTTAAAAAAAATAACTGGAAAAAAAGCACTATGCTGCTGAAAATGAAAAATAGATATTTGCAAAATTCTGCCTAAATATGTATTTTACCCGGTCAATGTGTGTGGCGGGGCGTGGCCTGCAGCACCGCTGCAGGGGAGGCGGACGCAACTGAGCGGCACCCGCAATCACGCCTCGCCGCCTTAAAGTCTGTGCCATCTATGCTGTTGTGTTGGTGTGTGTCGGGCTGTGAGCTTTAACACCGGCTGTATACGTACAGCAACCGTGCGTGAAAAGTGGTCAATAAAGAGATGCTGAAAAGCAGCTGGTCTGCCGTGATATGTTTACAATGGGACTTCTGCTCCTGAACCTCTGCGTCTGCAAATCGGGGCTGTACGAAGTCACTTTCATCTTTACGGAGGACTGTAAGCTGTCATCTGTGAGGCGCGAGCGGTGTTTGTTTTTAACATAGTTCACGGTGGAGAATAGCTGCTGACATAATGTGGATCCGAAGATCCATAATTAGCCTACCTGGGGCTGAAAGTCTCGATAAATGCACGGCGTTTCGGCGGGAATATAGAATATAATTTTATATTTATATTTTAATATAAATATAAATATTACAAAGTATTGTAATATTTTCAATATTACAATAATCTTCCAATTTAGAACTACAAGTTAAAAAAGAACTAACATAAATAAAATACACTTCAGCTAATTACTTATAATAATAATTTATTTTCCCAAACCACGCGGAGCCGCCCTAAAAGGACTAAAGAGCCGCATGCGGCTCCGGAGCCGCAGGTTGTCGACCCCTGTCCTAGAACAAAGGACAGAGTATGGTATTTAAGGTTCTGAATATTTTGTTGTCCAAAATTTGGAAAAGATGTGAGGAAATACTGATGACACCTGACTGAGTAAATTGAAGAGATCTTCAACAGCATAGATGGTTCATAAATGCTTGTCCTCCACTGTGAGACCAGTTTGAATAGTTGGGAACACTTATTTGATTCAGTGAACACCTTTTCAACTTTTCTGAAAGTAGCTACCTGTCACAGACATTTAGATTTAGAGTTGCATAGATTGCATCAACTATTCATGATTAATTTTCCCGAGTTTTAAAGTCTTCACTGTGTCTTTGTACAGAGATGAAGCTTATGCGCAAGTTCAATCCCAGGTGTTTGGTGGCTAATCTAAGCTTTACATCACTTCCTCTTTCCCACGCTGTCAAACTCATTGCGACTTCACTGGTCTAGTCCAATCATCTTTCTGCCAAACATCTTCAAACCAATCAGACTTCACTCCGCATACTTTAAGTCTCACTGCTCATCTGTCATTCACCTTACAGACACCTCTTCCAGCCTCTCCCATGTTACTTAGGCTCCATCCAAGCCTCCATTTTTCGTTTCATATATCTTTTATTAGAAGCAAGTATCACAGTTGTTACAGGTTAATAGGACTTATGCCCCCTTTTTCCCAAGATATACAAGTAAAGGACGCCAAGTTAGTTCAAAATCTTTCACAATGCCATTCATGGTATATCGTATTTTTTCAAGGTGAAGTGTATTTGTAAGCTCCGCGAGCCACATCTTTAATACAGGAACCTCTTTGCCTTTCCAGAGCTGCAGGATCAGTTTCTTTGCAATGATCAGTGCATATGACATAAGACTTTTTTGAGCATATTGTAAGCTTTGTGTTTCTTTGGAAATCCCAAAGATAATTACTGTTGGATTAGGATCAATCTTGATTTTGAGAATATTAGATAGACAGGTGAAGATGTCACACCAAAAACCCTGAAGCCTTGGACAAAGTGCAAAACTATGTAACAGATTTCCATAATGTGTCATACATTTTTCACAGAAGGGAGAGCAGTCTGGATGAATTTTGTGAATTCTTTCCCTTGAGTAATGTAACCTGTGTACAATTTTATGCTGAGTTAGGCAATGACTGGAATTAATAAAAAGCGTATTTATGTTGCGTAAGACCTCCTGCCAAAAATCTTCCGATAGGGAGATCCCAAGTTCCTTTTCCCACTCCTCTTTAATTGAATGAGTAGAAGGTGTACTCATCTCCTGTAGTGAGTTATAGAATAATGAGATTCTCTGTTCGGACCCCCGGCTATCCGGCATGCTTTCAAACTGTGGCAGATGTGTGCGGATATAATTTCGTAGTTGAAGATATCTAAGAAAGTGGCTGTGCGGTAGTCCAAATCTATCTTTAAATTGTTGAAATGACATGAAAGCATTGTTTAAATACAAGTCTTTTAATTTACGAATTCCCAGTTCCTGCCACACGTTGAAAGCGCCGTCTGCACATGATGGAAGGAAAGAAGGGTTAGATGTAACAGGGATACACATTGATAGTGGTTTCAGTTTAAAGTGCTTAATTATTTGTTTCCAGATTTGCAAAGTGGTATGGATCACTGGGTTATAGTTATAGTGTGCACTTCTCAAGGGAGTAGGAGAAAGTAATATTCCACCAACACAGTAAGGTAGGCAGTCCTCCCGTTCCATCTGCAAGCCATGGGGGAGTAACGCTGTATCATCAAGTAAGGGGGAAATTATTCTTAAATTTGAAGCCCAGTAATAATGCATAAAGTTAGGTAGTGCAAGTCCTTCAGGGGATCCGCGTTTACAAAGATGTTCTTTCTTTATTATATGTGTTTTGTAGTTCCATATAAATGGCATAATAATGGCATCCAACTTTTTGAAGAAAGATTTGGGCACAGATATTGTGGGAGAAAGAACATCCTTATTGAGTTCACTCTTCCTATCAATGAAATAGGTAGTGTCCTCCAAAACTGAATGTTGTTTTTTAGCTTCTCCAATAGAGGGAGAAAGTTTTCTTTCACTAGGGAACTATATTTTCTCATTATTGTGATGCCCTGATATGTAATATATTCACAAGTTATTTTAAATGGTAGAGATACAAGTCACTCACTACTTTTAAATTTGATGGGCAATACTTCACTTTTTTCCCAGTTGATCCTGTAATCGGCAAAGGTGTCAAATTTATCAATAATGGAGAGAATTGCTGGGATGGAAGTTTGGTGTTTTGTTATGTATAGTAAAATGTCATCAGCATAGAGCGATTTAGTTTTAGAGATATATGCTGTGTCATAACCATGTATATCAGGGTTCCAAAGTAAGAGTGAACAGTAATGGACTGAGAACACATCCCTGACGTGTCCCTTTGCTGAGCTTAAACTGAGTGCATAATGTTTGGTTTGTAAGGATTCTGGCTGTGGGATTCTTATAGAGTAATTTTTTCCAGGAAATAAAATCTTGTCCCAATTGAAATTTCTCTAAGACAGCAAAGAGATAGGGCCACTCAATATGATCAAATGCCTTTTCGGCAACTAAGCAAAGTATAAGTAGGTCCTGTTGCACCTTAGAGGAGTAAATTATATTAAATAGACGCCTTAGATTGTTAAAGGAGCTCCTATCTGTTTGATCTGAATGTACCAGTTTATCTATTACCATACTGAGTCTACTCGCTAGTATTTTAGCCAGGATTTTTTGATCCGAATTTAATAAAGAGATAGGTCTATATGTCACGGTTCTGGGTCCGTCGGACCCAGTAGTTTGAGTTTTATTATGTTTTGGTTTTAGTTTGCATCAGGGATTGTTTTCTTGTTCTCTTGTAGTGTTGATTATGATGATGTTTATTATTTGAGTTTCATGTTTCTGTGGTGTTTAGGATTTGTTCTTCAGTTGTGTCTGCTTAGTATTTGTCTAGCTCCATGTGCCATTTTCTGTCTGTCTCTCTATGTCGAGTTTGTGTCTTAGTGTGATGGTTGCTTGTTCCTGTTTTATTGTGATGGTCTGCGTCTCATGTGAGTGTGTTCAGTTTTACCTTTGTCTCGTCTTGTTGATTATTCCCAGCTGTGTCCACCACCTGTGTGTAATTCCCCTGTGATTCTCTGTGTATTTAAGTCATGTCTGCCGTCATTGTAGTTGCTGGTCCGTCTGTGTATTCCACCCTGCGTCATCTGTGTGTTTCCCTGCTGTCAACCGCCAAGTGTTTCTGCTCATGTTCAGGTTCGTGTTCTGTAGTTAGTTTGTTCCCAGTCTAGTTAGTCATAGCTCCCTTTGCCGTTTGTATTTACTTTCATGCTCAATAAACCACCTTCACACCTTCACGACTGCCTGCGTTTGGATCCTCCTTCATTGCCTCCACACGGCTCACCTCACTCGCCGTGACACTATATATATGATCCCACTTCCTCCAAGACTTTACCTTTTTTGGGAGTACAGTAATAACTGCTTCATTCAATGTTGGTGGTAAGGTGCCCACATTGTATGCAAGGTTGTACAGTTTAAATGGATATGGAGCAAATTTGATCTTAAACTGTAAAATTCATTCCCTAACCCATCTGGGCCTGGACTCTGGCCATTTTTTAATACACCGATAGATTTAGTAATTTCTTTAGTTGTAATCTCGGCATTCAGGATCTTGCGATCCATTTGATCCAACACAGGGAGGTCACATTTGTCTAAAAAGTCCTGCATACCTTTAGGCCCTGCAGTAGAATGAGAAGTATAGAGAGATTCATAAAACTGTCTAAAGTTATCATTAATGTCTTTATGTGAGGTGACCAGGTTTCCATGGCGTGATCTAATTTTGTGAATCATTCTGTCATTTTCTAACTTCTTTAGCTGTCTAGCTAACAACTTAGGTGGCTTGTCCCCAAATTTAAACTACTTCTTTCTTACAAAGGTAAACGCTCTATTAATGTTGCTTGATAACATTTGATTTAATTTATATTTTAATGCGCAAATAGTGTTGTATTTATCTAAAGAGGGAGCCCTTGCATTGTTGGCAACCAAATCATGTATCATTTTTTCTAATTTTAACTGTTCTAGTTTATTATTTTTATTCCGTGAGGCCTGATATGATATTATGCACCCTCTAATATAGGCTTTAAATGTTTCCCATAATATATCAGGTGAAATTTCAGCATTATCGTTTATATCAAAAAATAAAGAGGTCTGAGAGTTTATATACTGTTGAAGTTTTGAGTCATTCAATATTTGTGGGTCAAATCTCCAGTTCCTATGTACTTTAGTGAAATTGCCAAGTGCAAAAGAACAGGTAACAGGACAATGATCAAAAATAATAATATTGTGATAGGTTACATTATGAACAAGGGGGAGCATTTTTCCATCTACCAGAAAATAGTCAATCCTTGAATAAACGTTATGTGCAGGGGAGTGGAAAGAATACTCTCTGCCTGATGGATTTAAAGTTCTCCACACATCACAAATATTCATATTGTTTATATACGTTTTTATAAAGCTGCTAGATTTACACAAAGTGGATTTTTTTTGGAGAGGGATTTATCTAAGTATGAGTCTAACACTAAATTAAAATCACCTCCAATTATTAAATTACCATTAGGTATATCTAGAATCAAACTAAAAACCTTTCTTTAAAACTCTGGGTCACCAAGGTCGGTCGCTTCAATCGCCACTTGCTTCGGGTTTGTCTTTTTTGGTGGCATTTTTGAAAAGAGTGCGCTCTTGACAACCACTGTATTGCTTTTTAAGAAAAAGATGTGTTACTTTGATGATTATCGCAGTTTCAACAAGTCAGGTGCAGGAGCCACTGACACACACGTCTTCATCCTGTCATAGCCTACCCGGAAGTCCCCCAATCCTCCATTTTTATCTCCATCACCAACATCTAGACTCAAGGGGGTCCTTCCCAAATCAGTATCACAGCTGCGATTCCATCCAAATAGCTTAATTGAATTCTGCATATCAATAAATCACATTCAGGTCATTTTAATGATCTCTCCTCTTTGAACTTGGGGTTGTGAAGACACAGACTGTGATTCATGCACAAGTAGGCAATCTGGATAAAATTAGTGAAAACAATGATGTAGGCATGCATCCCTTTAAAGCACTGTAAAATAAAGCTTGAGGGTCATAAAAATTGTGAGCTTCCAAGAAGATACAGCAAAATGAGAGGGGATGTAAATAGCTGAAGAGTGCAGACAGCTATGACACCTGGATATGACAACATTGGAATTGCTGAGGAAAGGCTAGATTTTTAATCAACACCAAATGAGATTTGTTTCCAAGGGGATTCGTCATTTGTCTTATAATGCTGCCAGAATGCGCTTCCTGCATAAATTAAAATAAATAAATAAATGCTGTTGATGCACCACAGAAATTAGTTTTGCCGACCCACAGAGGTTGTTAATAACAGTGCGTAATTTGACATGATGAGGTGAAGAGATGTGATGATGTTAATTTGGCTGAACTGCATCTTATTTTCCATCATTCTGTCCTCACTCATCAGGGGTTTATAAAGATTATCTTGCTGCCTGCCTTGCCTACGTCCTTTGATGACATGGCAGAAGCACACACACCACTGTGTCCTGAAAGTACTTAAATGCCCTTTCATATCATTAGAAATAAGTGTAAATAAGGACAGACCAATGGTAACAGTTTGCCAGATGTGGATAATTATAAATATACAAAGAATAGTGTGTAATTTCTTATAAGCTTATAATCTTATATTTAATCTATTAATATTAATCTAAGGCAGCACGGTGGCACGGTGGTTAGCACTGTTGCCGCACAGCAAGAAGGTCCTGAGTTCAATTCCACCATCAGGCCGGGGTCTTTCTGTGTGGAGTTTGCATGTTCTCCCTGTGTTTGCGTGGGTTCTCTCCGGGTACTCTGGCTTCCTCCCACCGTCCAAAGACATGCAGCTTGTGGGGATAGGTTAATTGATTAATCCAAATTGTCACTAGGTGTGAGTGTGAATGGTTGTCTGTCCCTATGTGTTAGCCCTGCGACAGACTGGCGACCTGTCCAGGGTGTACCCCGCCTTTCGCCCTATGACAGCTGGGATAGGCTCCAGCGCCCCCCGCGACCCTGAAAGGATAAGCGGAAGCGGATGGATGGAATATTAATCTATAAAAATACAGGGAGTGCAGAATTATTAGGCAAGTTGTATTTTTGAGGAATAATTTTATTATTGAACAACAACCATGTTCTCAATGAACCCAAAAAACTCATTAATATCAAAGCTGAATGTTTTTGGAAGTAGTTTTTAGTTTGTTTTTAGTTTTAGCTATTTTAGGGGGATATCTGTGTGTGCAGGTGAGTATTACTGTGCATAATTATTAGGCAACTTAACAAAAAACAAATATATACCCATTTCAATTATTTATTTTCACCAGTGAAACCAATATAACATCTCCACATTCACAAATATACATTTCTGACATTCAAAAACAAAACAAAAACAAATCAGCGACCAATATAGCCACCTTTCTTTGCAAGGACACTCAAAAGCCTGCCATCCATGGATTCTGCCAGTGTTTTGATCTGTTCACCATCAACATTGCGTGCAGCAGCAACCACAGCCTCCCAAACACTGTTCAGAGAGGTGTACTGTTTTCCCTCCTTGTAAATCTCACATTTGATGATGGACCACAGGTTCTCAATGGGGTTCAGATCAGGTGAACAAGGAGGCCATGTCATTAGTTTTTCTTCTTTTATACCCTTTCTTGCCAGCCACGCTGTGGAGTACTTGGATGTGTGTGATGGAGCATTGTCCTGCATGAAAATCATGTTTTTCTTGAAGGATGCAGACTTCTTCTTGTACCACTGCTTGAAGACGTGTCTTCCAGAAACTGGCAGTAGGACTGGGAGTTGAGCTTGACTCCATCCTCAACCCGAAAAGGTCCCACAAGCTCATCTTTGATGATACCAGCCCAAACCAGTACTCCACCTCCACCTTGCTGGCGTCTGAGTCGGACTGGAGCTCTCTGCCCTTTACCAATCCAGCCACGGGCCCATCCATCTGGCCCATCAAGACTCACTCTCATTTCATCAGTCCATAAAACCTTAGAAAAATCAGTCTTGAGATATTTCTTGGCCCAGTCTTGACGTTTCAGCTTGTGTGTCTTGTTCAGTGGTGGTCGTCTTTCAGCCTTTCTTACCTTGGCCATGTCTCTGAGTATTGCACACCTTGTGCTTTTGGGCACTCCAGTGATGTTGCAGCTCTGAAATATGGCCAGACTGGTGGCAAGTGGCATCTTGGCAGTTGCACGCTTGACTTTTCTCAGTTCATGGGCAGTTATTTTGCGCCTTGGTTTTTCCACACGCTTCTTGCGACCCTGTTGACTATTTTGAATGAAACGCTTGATTGTTCGATGATCACGCTTCAGAAGCTTTGCGATTTTGAGACTGCTGCATCCCTCTGCAAGATATCTCACTACTTTTTTTAACTTTTCTGAGCCTGTCAAGTCCTTCTTTTGACCCATTTTGCCAAAGGAAAGGACGTTGCCTAATAATTATGAACACCTGATATAGGGTGTTGATGTTATTAGACCACACCCCTTCTCATTACAGAGATGCACATCACCTAATATGCTTAATTGGTAGTAGGCTTTCGAGTCTATACAGCTGAAGACTCGAAAGCTGAAGTGGACCAAAATACTCATTTGCCTAATAATTCTGCACTCCCTGTACACAGGAATGGTTGGCACTTTGTGGAAACTGCCGTGTTCCTCTGGAATTACAGCTTTCTTTCGACTAATCGTGTGTGTGGTTGCTAGAGACCGCCCACAGAATAGAATAGAACAGAATAGAATACAATAGAATAGAAATCTGAATAGGAGTAGGTAATTGCAGCATTAGACAAAACAACTAAGAAAAACCACTTGTTTATTTATCTCTGTGATCTCCATGGACATAGATGACAGTAGTGCATTTGAGCAAGTGTCATCTGAGTGTAGTAAGGGCAAAATGGCTAACTAACCTGTACAATAGACTTGAAATAAGACAGTAAGTCACACTGAGTCAGATCTGTCAGAACTGACCTCCATCCTTTGTATGTACAGACCAGAACTTGTGAGAAAGTATTTTGTCATATGTAGCTGTTTATTTTTGCAGGGTTCTTTAAATTGCCTTGAGTCTTACAGCATATTGGGCACTCTGAAAATGTAGAGGTTGGCAATTTGCCTCAGTTTATATTCCAGTGCTGATGTGTGTGGAAATGATAAAAATCTGAGTCAAGTTTGCTCCTGTCCTCAGCACCATCCCACATTTGCTTTACTGACGTAGAGCCTGCCCTTCTCGGGCTGATTGTGCTCCAGATATGGAGCAACGTATGGACAATATGATAAAGTTGCTTTATCAAAAGATTTAGACCATTGCAGAATTTGTTTTGAGTATAATGTAAGTAAGACAGTTATGAAAAAATACTGACATATTTTGAGTGCAAATATTCAGCTATTGTATACTACAGCATATAGTGCTGCTGTTAATGCAAATATTTATACTGCCTATCTCTGCTGTACTGCACAGAGGTAAGGACAGTTTGAAACTGCAACAGTTTTTGGTTTGCCTTGAATTTATAACTGAAGATAGTCAAGGACTCCACATATTTGTACAATATATACATTTAGAAGTCGCAATCTACATGCATGCTTAAACACAATCTAAATTGAAAGTGTCTTTGTTAAGTCCGGCGCTGGTGTTTTTGAGAATCTCTATTTTGCAAGAACAATAACCAAGAACAATAACCAAAAAATCCATAGAAATGCATTTTAAAAAAAGTCATAAATTAATTTGAGTTTTCATGAAGTAAGTATTTGATTCCTTTGCAAAACGTGCTTTAGTACTTGGTGGCAAAAGCTTTGTTGGCAATCACAGAGGTCAGACATGTCTTGGACTGATTCTTATATAGCTCTTTATACTCTCCCGGAGTACTCAAAGCGCTCTATACAACATGCCACATTCACCCAGTCATACAAGCACTTGCTCTATACTGAGTGCTTCCTAACTACATTCATTCACACTCCAATGGATGCATTGGAGAGCAACTTGAGGTTAGTATCTTGCCCAGGGATACTTGACATGCAGACTGGAGGAACCAGGGATTGAACCACTAACCTTCCGATCAGTAGGTGACCTTTTTGCTAAAAACACCTTGTTTTAATGATCTGCTGACATGAGAGTCTTACAGTATACTGGGCGCTCTGAAAATGTAGAGGTTGGCAATTTGCCTCAGTTTATATTCCAGTGCTGATGTGTGTGGAAATGATAAAAATCTGAGTCGAGTTTGCTCCTGTCCTCAGCACCATCCCACATTTGCTTTACTGACGTAGAGCTGGCCCCTCCCGGGCTGATTGTGCTCCAGATATGCAGCAACTTCTGGGCAATTTGATAAAGATCCTTTATCAAAAGATTTAGACCTTTCCAGAATTTGTTTTGAGTATAATGTAAGTTAAAAAAAAATACTGACATATTTTGAGTGCAAATATTCAGCTATTGTATACTCGAGCATATATATATATATACTGTGGTCTATTAAGTATTTTCATATTTTTGTAAACTTTAGGAATGCCTTTTATGCTGCTGTTAATGCAAATATTTATACTGCCTATCTCTGCTGTACTGAACAGAGGTAAGGACAGTTTGAAACTGCAACAGTTTTTGGTTTGCCTTGAATTTATAACTGAAGATAGTCAAGGACTCCACATATTTGTGCAATATATACATTTAGAAGTCGCAATCTACACGCAGTCTTAAACACAATGTAAATTACAAGTGTCTTGTTAAGTCCGGCTCTGATGTTTTTGAGAATCTCTATTTTGCATCTGTATGGTTAGTAATATGTCATACAGTCAATTATTTGAACCCTTGCTATTTTTGTAAGTTTGCCCATTACCAAAGAAATGTTTATAATTTCAATGGTAGGTTTATTTAAACAGTGAGAGACAGAAAAATAACCAAAAAATCCAGAAAAATGCAAAGCGTGCTTTAGTACTTGGTGGCAAAAGCTTTGTTGGCAATCACAGAGGTCAGACGTGTCTTGTTGTTGGCCACACGTTTTGCACACATCTCAGGGGGGATTTTGTCCCACTCTTCTTTGCAGATCCTCTCCAAGTCATTAATGTTTCATGGCTGATGTTTGGCAACTCAAACCTTCAGCTCCCTCCAAGGTCTGGATACTGACTAGGCCATTTCAAGACCTTAATATGCTTCTTCTTGTTTTTTTGCTAAAAACACCTTGTTTTAATAATCTGCTGACATCAGAATTTTTTAGCAAGATCAGAATCAGTAAATGTCTTCAATAACAAAAAAACATTAGGTAAACACCATAATCATGTGTCCACATGAATCGCTATAGCAAGTTGTTCTGTGAAGCCTCACATCTGCTGAAGAGGTGAAATATTAACTTCATACTCACACAAATTCTATTCAAATTAGCAAGCCGTCTGCGTTATTATTACTACAGCTAATAGTAGACAGTAAAAGACTATGGAACAGCAGGTCTAAAGCAAAACTGACAGCTCAGGCTCATTTCTGTTTAATGAGATGAGGTTTAACACAGTCTCATATTCTCCACAGTGCAGTTCTACATCATATTAGGGAGGTATCTGAAGATTTTTTGCTTCACTAACTTTTAAGCTTTATATCTCCTGTTAGACATGGGTGGCCTTATAATATTCAGGTTATTAATCATGACATTATTGTCACATTTATGTACTACTGCTGTCTTGCAATTCAGCAAATTGTTCCTTTACCCTTTTAGATTCTTATTTAATGATTGCCCACAGTCATAGATTAATTAGACTTTGTGTATTATTTCCCTAGGCAATGTTTAAATATTCTGATTACTTTATTCCATTTTTTAAATGCTTGATCAGTCAAACACATCTTATGTAAGCTTGTGTTGCCATAAATGGTTCAGCTTCCTGTGACATGTTTCTCTGATTGTGATTTATTTATTTTCTTTCAACAACGTGCACATTAATTTATATCAAAAAATTTAACACCTTAGCGAACAACAAATTGGTTGGTCTGGAATGATTAACAGAGAGACATTAATTAGACTTTATTTTAACGAAGGCCATCATTAATGGAGACTTGTTTGAGCGTTAGGCTCAGTTTCCTTATTTTAGCTCAACCTGAATAATGTTTTTATGGTGGCTTGTTTCTCTAAAACACTACACCACAGCCTTTGTTAACAATCCCACATTCATCAGAGTTTATCTAATGTGCTATGAGCAACATTAGAACAATGTCAATGGCGGTCAAACTCCCCATTTGCTAACATGATGCATCATTGCCAACTCCAGTAATGGACTTATTGGACATCGGCTGAATGACAGCCATCCTTCTGCTGTGTTGACTGATTGGAGACAACCAGTTGGCATGGTGCACGGGTACTGGGATGTTAAAACAGAGCTCAGAGGACTGATGGTCTCTCGGTCTCATGTTAGACAGGTTGTTATAAGCTGTCAGTCCAGAACCTCAACTTCATCTGCTCATTTCTTCAGTACCAAGCTGTCAATGCTCTTTCACACACTTTCACTCATGAAAGGGTTCAGCAGTTTAATGCTTGTGTGTGACAGTTAGGAAATACAGTAGATAGTAAGAATAACATTAGTGTCAGTCCACAGCTTTGGACCTTACTGTTTACATCTCTGTATACAACCTCACTGTCTTCCTCATATTTTAAGCTACAAAAGAAAATTATCACAATCCAGTTCCACTATACTGCCAAAGGTATTTGCTTGTCTACATTTACATGCATATGAACTTGAATGACTTCCCATTCTTAATGCGGTTTACAGTAATATGATGTCAGCCCACGCTTTGCAGCTATAATGGCTTCAACTCCTCTTAGAAGGCTTTCCACAAGGTTTATGAGTGTGTTCATGGGAATTTTTGACTATTCTTCAAGAAACATATTTGTGATGTTGGATGAGAAGACCTGGCTCACAGTCTCCGCTCTAATTCATTTCAAAGGTGTTCTATCAGGTTATGGTCAGGACTCTGTGCAGGCCAGTCAAGTTCTTGCACAACAAACTCACTCATCCATATCTTTATGGAGCATGCTTTGTGCACTGGTGCGCAGTTATGTTGGAACAGAAAAGGGCCATCCCCAAACTGTTCCCACAAAGTTGGGAACATAAAATTGTCAAAAATGTCTTTATGTACGTAGTCCACTTTCACTGGAACTAAAGACCATGCCCAACTCACCAATTAGATTGCCAGACGGAGCAGCATGACTCATGACCACCAGTGGTGGCGGGCTTTACACACTGCATCTGAAACTTTGAATGGCACTTGATGATGTAAGGCTTGGATGCAGCTGCTCAGCCACTGAAGCCCATTCCATGAGGTTCTCTTGGAGTTTGGAGGTCTGCAGATTGACTCTACAGAAGGTTGGTGACCTCTGCCCCTCATGAGGCTTAGTGTCCCCTGACCCCACTATGTGATTTTATATGGCCTACCACTTCGTGGCTGACTTGCTGTCGTTCCCAATCACTGAGCTCCTGAGAGCGACCCATTCCTTCTATTGAAAAGGTTGTCACCATCAGGGCTCTTATCACAGCTCCTGACTCTGACCCCTCTGTCTCTGTCCCTTGCGCTGCTGTTTTCACTCAGTTTGAGCTTGTGACGCTCTCCTCTTTAGGATGTGGTTCGCCATATTAAGCCCACAGGTTCCCCACGGGATCCTGTCCCTCCACAATTCTTTAAAGAAATTTTTCCTAGTATACAACAGTATGTCCTTGACATTATTAACAGCAGTCTGTCTTCTGGTGTGGTTCCTGCAAATTTCAAACATGCAGTAGTACAGCCACTGCTTAAGAAACCTGGCCTTGATCACACAGTTTTAGCGAACTATAGGCCTATTTCCAAGCTGCCTTTAGTCTCCAAGGTTTTAGAGAAAATTGTTTTTAGTCAACTGAAAGATTTTCTAGATGAAAATGGAATCTTTGAGGTTTTTCAGTCAGGTTTTAAAACCCTTCACAGCACAGAATCTGCATTACTAAGGGTTTTTAATGACATCCTTCTGGCATGTGATTCTGGTAACCATGTTGTTCTTGTCTTGCTTGACCTAACTGCTGCCTTTGACACAGTAGACCACAATATTTTAATTTCTCGATTACATGATGTAGTGGGTATTGGTGGCACTGCACTCAATTGGTTTAGGTCTTATTTGTCAGATAGAACTTTCTCTGTCAGCCTTCTCGGTTACGAATCGTCTTCTGCTCCTCTGTCATGTGGTGTCCCACAGGGCTCAATTTTAGGGCCACTGCTCTTTTCTCTGTATCTACTGCCTCTGGGTTCTATCCTTAGAAGGCATGGGATCTCATTTCACTGTTATGCCGATGACTGCCAAATTTATTTGACACTAAAACGCAAGGATGCCATCTCCATAAAACCTCTCTTGACATGTCTAGATGACATTAAAGCTTGGTTGGCTCGAAACTTTTTAAATTTTAATAAAAAGAAGTGTTGGTGTTTGGACCCAGTGGTCCCTGTGAGTCCTCCTCTGTTGTTTTAGGATCCCTGGAAGTCTATTTTAAATCTGTTGTTACTGACCTTGGTTTTAAGTTGGACAGTGATTTTAAATTGGACAACCAAATCAGAGCAGTGGTGAAGTCCAGTTTTTATCATTTAAAGCGACTGGCAAGACTAAAATCTTTTCTTTCGAGGCAGCACCTTGAAACAGTGATCCATGCTTTTATTTCTTCCCGCCTGGACTACTGTAACTCACTTTATGTGGGGGTCAGTCAGTCATTGCTCTCACGTCTGCAGCTGGTTCAAAATGCGGCTGCACGACTCCTAACAGGAACTCGAAAAAGAGAGCATATAACCCCCGTGCTGGCCTCTCTGCACTGGCTGCCTGTGTCTTTTAGAGTTAATTTTAAAATTCTTATGTTTGTTTTTAAATGTCTACACAGTCTTGCCCCGCCTTACCTCTCTGAGCTTCTTCATCCCCACATACCCTGTCGGTCTCTCAGGTCAGCTGACCAGCTGCTCCTGGAGGTACCGAGATCCAGGAGGAAGCTCAGAGGGGACAGGGCCTTCTCTATTGTGGCTCCAAAATTATGGAATAATTTGCCCATGCATGTTAGAGAGGCCCCTTCACTGTCCACTTTTAAATCACGTCTTAAAACCCACTTTTATTCCTTGGCTTTTAACCTCAGTGAGACTTAGTTTCTTTTTTAATGCAGTAGTTATTTAATTAATGATTTCACTCTTCTTTTATTTGTTTTTTATTTATATCTCATGTAATTTTATTTTACAGTTCCAATGTACAGCACTTTGTGTCAGCTGTGGTTGTTTTAAAGTGCTTTATAAATAAAGTTGATGATGATGATGATGATGATGATTCCTTTACAAATGTTCGTTGAAGCAGTCTGCATGCCTAGGTGCCTGGTTTTATATACCTGTAGCCACAAAAGTGATTGAAAAACCTGAATTCAGTGATTTGGATGGGTGAGTGAACACTTTTGGGAATATAGTGTGTCTTACATACACCTGAATTATGCTCTCTCTCTTTCTCTCGCTTTCTCTCTCTCTTTCTCCCTCCCTCTCACTCACGCACACACACACACACACACACACACACACACACACACACACACACACACACACACACACACACACACACACAAACTCACTTGAGCTTTAGCTGTGGGAATAGAGCAGCTAGATTAGCATAATAAATTTATATTAGGCATATTTAACCAGCCAATGCAGCCTCACAGCAGCAAAGCTCCAAATGTGTCCCCTGTTGTTAACATTAACATAGCTGACCACTGTGTACATGGTATTATTCATCTTGGCATCATTTCCAGTGCAGACATAACTAAGGTATTGTTATTAATCATATGCATTTCAACAAAAATAAGCTTCTGATCTTAAGACCAGAAGCTTGGTGTTAGGATCAGGAAGGGGGATGGTCTGGTTTATTACACAAAATGACACACACTGTGGATTTAGCTTTAACTAAAGCCACAAATTCCATCTTGTGCTGTAACATGACTGTGCACGTTCATCCTGATGTGTGTTTTGCACAGTCGTCCACCTCGACCACCACCTGCTTACTGTAATCGAGTTTATTAATGCGATGCAACATTTGTTGATATGTCTTGTAATTCTCATAATTCAGCCAATGATAAGGGAAGCTCTGTTTTTTTAATCTAAATGTCTACAAAAGACAATTTGGAGTGAATGATGTGACAGTGTATAACCTGGTTAGTCTGACATTTCAGTTGTTCCCATAACTGAGGCCCTCCAAGCATTAAAGGTCAATGAGTACATTAACTCCCTTTTTTTTGACACTATTCCTAATAATCCACTAAGGCATTCGAAATATCACTGAAGCCATATAATCGTAGTTTTTCTCACACAAGACAATCCCTTGACAGCAAAGAGAAGAAGGGAATAAAATGAAAACATAATAGCACAGGGGAATGGAAATGTAAGAACAAAAGGCCATTTGAATGATCAGGGACAAATTAATGAGGCTTCAACTGAAGCTGACCCAGGTGACAGGTCTGCTACATTAGTTCTGGTCTGACACTACTTTGCGCATATTTTATGTTTGTGTGAGTGTGTATAATACATTGTCCCATGCTACCTGATCTTGTTTTCCCATGTGACATGTTGCTGAGAGAAATGATTTAGTGTGGCTCCTGGCTCTAGGAGCTCTGTCACTTGGAAAATGGTTTGTGAAAATGCAAAACAGAAAAGGATTAGCTTGGAGTGATGCCAACCCAGGCAGCTTGAGAAGAATAGCTGAGAGACAATTGCAGGGAGAGTCGTAATGGTACTTCTCAGTCTGGTCATTCATGTAGCAGTCTGTCATCATTCCTATTTCCTCTTAATGTCCCCATCTATATGCATCTCTCCATATCTAAACCGTATAGCTGCTTTCCAGGAATGGATATGGATAGATCGATGAAGGCTCCTTTGCATTCTTCAGTTTTGCTAAAGTAGTGACTAGTTATTCACATCCGTTTCTACTGTGATCACTTTTCTGAGTAAAAATTTATTAAAGGCTAACAAAGAAAAATCTGTCATGGTTGACTGTTTGGATGAGAACAAGGGAAAAAAGAGATACAATGCCAGGAGATATGAATAAAGGGACAAAAAGAAGATGAAGTACATGGAATCTGAAATGATGTAATGTAATGCAATGTGCCACAGTAAGACCTTAATAAACAATACACTCCCACAGAGCAGAAATAACATGTCCCAGTGAAATGATATATCACTTTGTTTCAAAGTATACAAGTATACATGAATATGTTTATTTTATTTAATGTTTTACCAATAAGAGATACTTTGATATGTAGCTAAAAAGGTTAAAAAATTATAAGATAATTCTATTACTGGCTAAATACAATTCTTGGACCCAGTTCTAATTTGATTTGATGAAAATTTACATGGAAATTTGCTCAGGTTGGTATGGTTGATAACTCACTCCCAATTTCTCCTCTTTTGGATAAGTCTTCTTTTAGAGTACAGTTTGGGTTTTTGATAAAAGTTTAGATCATACTGAAAGATGTTCATCTTTAAAAGCTAAAAACTTTCCAGCAGCTGGATTTAGTTGAGCTTCAAGAAAACAAAACCTCTGCTGCTCAGCTTTCATTCTCTGGCAGCACTGTCACTCATTGTTCAGCATCAGTGGTGTTCAGTAGCTCCTTATTCACATCCTTGATTGCGTAATTTTCAGGTCTGTCTCATCTTTGTTTAATTGACATTACAAGCAGACAGGCCAGTTCATAAAGTACTTATCCACCACCCGCAACATACACAAAGGTCAGATCCTGCACTGATGCATTCCTGCAGATGGATTTGGAAGTTTTCTGTAGTTCACCCAACTATCTCGCCTCACGTACATCAATTTATCCTCTAAATCACTAATGATAGTTCTTTGACTAAAACAAATACTTTTTTAGAGGACAAAGGATAAAGAATAAAGGGACTGATCAACATGAACAGAAAGGAAAAGTACTGCTTGTGCACAAAAAGAAGATGCTGACAGAGCAGTATTGCTCTGCTTTCAGTTATTGCAGTCAATAAAAACTAGATCAGTCTTCAAAAGCGGCCAATGACCTCAACCGGACCACCGTACAATAATGATCAACATTGATTCATGTTCATACAGAAGGTCATGCATTCAGTTTGCGGCCGTTCAGTTTTTCAGCATAGAAATTAATTGTGGCTATTCCATTCACAATTATTCACAGTATGTGAATAATTACTTGTTATAGTTACGTGCTAGGTAGTTACATTCACTGCAAGTTTTGAGGATTTTATTACTAAAGCTAAATTACACATTACGCTCATTTTAGAACAACTCTGCAGCTGCAGCTCAGATTGATGGGTCGTAACAACACTGAAACGCTTCCACCATTTGACTGTATCAGCACCTGATTATTCAGCAGCCTTCTTCAGCCTCTAATTATGCAGCATAGTCTGAAATAGATTGTAGAAAAGCACACTGGAGAATTTGTGGTAAAAGTATGACATATGACAATTACCTGCAAATAAACCTTTAGAGGTAACCTGAGAGCCATTGCAAGAACAAATCTTTATTTATATTCCTATGGAGTGCACCATACTGCTGCATATTTGAATAGTTAGAATGGTCGTTCAGTTTGAATGTCACTCTCATCACCCTGCGGTACATATAATAGTTTTTCACAATAAACACACTGAACAATTTCCCAGTGGCAGCTTCATTTCTTATTTTAGCAAACTGTTTCTGTGATGTCTGATCAACCTGCTTGTTGTGAATGTGAAACATTAAGTCTGATAAAATATTAAAGAGAAAATATTTTGCTGAATTTTCTTCTGCTGATGGCAAGACATAGCAGTACTGAAAAAGTATAGTGGTGGGAATATTGCTTCCAACCACACAAAAGGTCAGCAAGAGTGCAGGTTTTGTATAATAATTATAATATTAATAATAATAGGAATGTATACTTTATTAATCCCCATAGGGAAATTACTCCTCTGCATTTAACCCATTCACTCAGTGAAGTAGTGGGCAGCCACCAATCCAGCGCCCGGGGAGCAGGATTGGTTTTGAGGTTATTTTGAGGTTCTTGTATGTTCTAAGCAAAAAGATGCTGAGAGAGCTGAGAAAGCTCTGTTATCCATTTGTAAATTGAATATGAGTGTGATGTGATCTGATGTTCAATTCATATCCTAACTTCAATTCAGTTCAATTCAATTTTATTTATATAGCGTCAAATCATAACAACAGTCGCATCAAGGCGCTTTATATTGTAAGGTAGATTCTACAATAATACATACAGGGCAAAACCCAACAGTCATATGACCCCCTATGAGCAAGCACTTTGGCGACAGTGGGAAGGAAAAACTCCCTTTCTGTGAGAGAAGGAAGGCGGGATAAAAGACATGCTGTGCCAAAGATTAATAACAGGTATGATTCAATGCAGAGAGGTCTATTAACACATAGTGATCCAACCCTAACTATATGATTTAGCAAAAAGGAAAGTTTTAAGCCTAATCTTAAAAGCAGGGATAGTGACTTTCTCCCGAATCCAAACTGGAAGCTGGTTCCATAGAAGACTGACAACTGAAGGCTCTCCCTCCCATTCTACTTTTAAATACTCTAGGAACAACAAGTAAGCCTGCAGTGTGAGAGTGAAGCACTCTAATGGGGTGATATGGTACTACAAGGTCATTAAGATAAGGTTGGGACTGATTCTTCAATACCTTGTATGTGAGGAGCAGAATTTTAAATTTAAATCTGAATTTAACAGGGAGCCAATGAACGGAAGCCAATATAGGAGAAATATGCTCGCTCTTTCTAGTCCCTGTCAGTACTCTTGCTGCAGCATTTTGGGTTAACTGAAGGCTTTTCAGGGAGTTTTTGCGACACCCTGATAATAACACAATAATTACGGTAGTCCAGCCTGGAAGTAATAAATGCATGAACTAGTTTTTCAGTGTCACTCTGAGACGAATCAAATTTTAGAGATATTGCACAAATGAAAGAAAGCAGTCCTATATATTTGTTTAATATGTGCATTGAAGGACATATCTTGATCAAAAATGTCTTTAAGAGATTTCCTCAGTTTAAGTGATTGGTGTGTTATCTGGCTTCATTGATAGATAAAGTTGAGTGTTATCTGCATAGCACTGAAAAAACTCTTTCAGCTTTGTCTATGAGTATACAGTCATATATTATGTAGTGATTTAGTAGTGTGGTGTAGTGATGTAGTGACATTTCCCTAATAAGTGAAAACTTGCCAGTGTTATTATCATTTGATTGTCAGATGATCACAAATCTGTTCGGAGTTACATCAGTAAGGGCACCTGGTGAGTTCTAGTGGTGTACTCAGGTGGAAGTGTCAAAATTGAGGACTAAGGGATCTTCACTAAAACAGAATACATAGGAGTCTTCAATTTTACATGTGACTCAGGTAGCACATACCTGAAATTAAATCCCCCCATAGTAGGAGTCATATTGACTTTTCAATAAAACCAGATTTATTACCAGGCTGTCATCCAATCCACAGGTTTGCAGTTTGATATTAGCACAGTGTCTAAGAGTGTG
This sequence comes from Rhamphochromis sp. 'chilingali', assembly GCF_963969265.1. NCBI lineage: Eukaryota > Metazoa > Chordata > Actinopteri > Cichliformes > Cichlidae > Rhamphochromis > Rhamphochromis sp. 'chilingali'. The sequence goes on from NC_137935.1 coordinate 30,273,173, forward strand.
TTTCTTTTTTTAAAGGAAAATAAAAAAAAACAGTTCTAGATAATGTAATAAGAAAAGGGAATTATTTCGTCATCCTTCACTGACTGATCAAGCTTATGTTGTGTGATAATGACAAAAGTATTGTTTAGTCGCCTATGAGAAAGTATACTGTAGTGAGAAAATGGAAAACAGCCTAAGCTATTCAGTTCGATACTAATAATGTTGAACATATTTAGTCTGGGACAAAGTCGGATGTTGTAATGAATATTATGCTAGATAAAAGGATTCTAGCAGGTGTGTAATCCCACATTTTATTGTAACATTAAATTGTTTTTGGTCATGAGACCTGAAGTAGATTTGACATCAAAGTAAATAGCAGGCCTTTTATATATAAATAAAATTGAATTGAATAGAAGGCCTTAGAGACAGTGGCATGCAACTTCAGATTAGGAATAGAGGGTTTCATTGGCTAGATATTAAGAAATATCATTGAGTGAGAAAAGGTATGTCTGATATCTCAAGGTATTAAACCATTTTCAGTGCTTAGTATTACAAATGAAAGTTTTGTGTCATTACGGGGTTTCATATTTTCCAAGAAACCATTCATCACTACTGAGCGAACACTGTTTACTTTGATTTCGTTCTAATCTATCGCTATGGGCTCATTGTTAGCCTGAAAATAGGCAAACAATATAACTGATGTGATGTGAAGAATTAGAAATGATAGATTATCATTGATTACCTGGGTTGATGCAACTATTAATCATTTCCATTTGGTCTTTAAAACAGGTCTGGGTGTCAAGGTTCTGGGTCGGTTCGACCCAGCATTCTGTGTTTATTATGTTTATTAGGTTTATTCTTGAAGGATCGTTTTGTTACCTTTGTGATCTGTTGGTTATTATTTGAATTCTATGTTTCTGTTTATTCATGTTTTAGAATTTGTTCTTCGGTTGTGTCTCACGTTTAGTTTTGTTCAGGTTCCATGTGTTATATTCTGTCTGTCTCTAAGCGTCAAGTCTGCGTCTTTGTGTAGTGTTTTCTTGTTTCCTGTTTTATTGTGAAGGTCTGCGTCTCATGTGAGTGTGTTCAGTTTTACGTCCCTTGTCTCGTGTCGTTAATTACTCCCACCTGTGTGTAATCTCCCTGTGTTTCTCTGAGTGTATTTAAGTTGTGTCTTCTGTCATTGTAGTCGCTGGTCCGTCTGTGTATCCACCATGTCTCACTCGTGTGTTTTCCCTGCTGTCCGTCGTCATTCTCCGCTGCTCATCCTCCTTCATGTTCATGTCCTGGTTTGTGTTCACTAGTTTAGTTGTTCTCAGTTTAGATAGCCTTCTGTTCCTTTTGCCGTTTGCCCATTTTTATTTTGTGTTTATTAAACCACCCTCACACCTTTACAAGTGCCTGCGTTTGGATCCTCCTTTATTTCTTCCACATCTCACTCGCCGTGACACTGGGATCAGCCCATTAGCATAGTGACTCAGCTTTGTTACCAAATAACAAAGTCAAACTGAAACGCTCCTCCAAGTATCCACACCCAGTTGAGCATAGCATTATTAAGGGCATCATAGCTGCTGCCCTGAGGTCACTATAAGTAAATAATACAAAATAATAAATACTAACTGACACTGAAACTTAATACTCATTTGCACAGACGTACATATACACATTTGCAACAGCATCGATACAAACAGTGCCATTGTTGCCTCCTCCAGCTGACACACATGTAAAACTACATTTTTTTTCTTTTTATCTCGTCTTATCATTTTATTGAATATGATTTGTATATTCAGTCACTGTCTGTGTGAAATAAACTGTGAAATAAAATTTATAATTAATTCTGTATTATCAAGTTAATGCACATTTTTCATTTTTGTCTTTTCTAATCTGAGATTTGCTGCAAACAATGAATGTTATAATCAGGTACAGAAACCTATTGTTTTTTTTTTATCAACTATATATATATATAATTGATACATTTAATTTAAAAACAATAATTTTAGAAGGGGAGGAAAATCAGCAGTTATTTTGAAGTTTCAAATTGTCCTGTAGGTCATTTTTATATGTTATCATTATATTGTATTTTCAACTTTTTACTCATTCATTTTTCTGTGAAAGTGAATTTTCAGTGCTGGTTTTTATATGCCTATAAATTTCATCATGGTGATTGAGTGCTAATGTCTTTCTTTCTTTCTTTCTTTCTTTCTTTCTTTCTCTTTTTTCCCTCAACTGCTTGACACTGAACCTCTTCAATTGTGGATCCTGAAATGCAGGTAAAACATCAAGTTGTGTGTGTGTGTGTGTGTGTGTGTGTGTGTGTGTGTGTGTGTGTGTGTGTGTGTGTGTGTGTGTGTGAATACACTGGTTGCCAAACAACTTGCTCATAGTAGATTTTTCAGTGTTCCCCTCTGTGTTACTTGTTGCTATTTGTGGACAGTGAATCATTATCGTTCTACATTTCACTTCATACAGTGAGAACTTTATGGTTAGTTTGTGATGGTGTGATGAATTGCATTTATTATTTTCAACTGCTTTGGCGAGAGAACAGTTTGCAGCATAATCCCAAAGAATCCAAAGATCACAGTGCTAAACATGTCTGTGTGCAGGTCGTGTGTTCCCTGTCCTTGGTAGTTCGTAGTCAAAAGATATTTAGACAGCATCACTGACACAGCTTGTCAGTATTCCTGAGAAGAGGTCAGATTTTGCTCTGCTGTGACTTTTTAAATGTTGGTCAAGTAGCATTTGTAATTTGCACAACAGTGTAACTAATACATAATAAGCAGTTTATAGCAGGAGAATCAGTCTAATAGAAAAAGATGGATGAATTCTTTCTGTCACGCTCACACTGATGTGCAGCCTCAGGTTCAAATGCTTCTCTAAGACCACCATTGCAGAGTAGATTTAATTGAACTACATGAAATCCTTTACCTTAAGAATTCTTTGTAGTTTAGAGCTGAGAAATCTGAAATAGAAGGAAAACAGCTTGAACATAGTCTGATAGGAGTTTCTTACACTTTGTATCTATTGTTGTGTATTCCATGCACAACTGAAGATCGTTGTGCTCTTCCTCTCAGAGGACATAAATTGCATTTTTTTAAAATGCATGGATGTGCTCACTGATCCAAAGATTATGCACATTCAGGCCAGCTTCTGCACAGGGGTTTGTTTCTTTTTCTTTGTTTGTTTGTTAATGCCCCAGTGACTCCAACCTGACAGATTATTATTCAAAAACTCAGCATGTGGTGCTATTGGGCTAATGACTCTCCTTCACTGATACATTTATAACTAGCAGATGTTCTATCAAAGGTCAGATTTCCTGTTTCCAGTATCAAAGGGATGCTTTACTCGAAGAATTAAAAGCACCTTTATCAAAGGCTAAGATCAGCATTGCAGGATTACACAACTCATAACACCTACAAGAATTTGTTGCCAAATTTGAACTGTTTTGTCTTTAGGAATTTACTGCAGGTTTTCTTTTCAAATTGAAAACAGCAGGATGTGTCGTGGATGTCATCTTGGGTCATGCCTAAACCAGCTACTTTGTCCAAAGTCTGTCAGATAAATATTATGTCCTATATTATGTAAAACTGTTGAATCTTTTTATATACCAAGAAGGGCAAAGACTATACTAAATTCTTGATGTTTTACGATGGTTTTATTACAACGTGATGATGTCCGCCTGCTTTTATAACAAGACACTGATGTTTATCAAAGCATGAAATATTAAAATGGTGTATTTTATTATCTTTACCCATATGATTGGAGCAGAATTGGCTGAAAACTCTGGATTCTATAAGCTGTAAAAACTTGAACTTTCAAGATATATTCATATCATTTGTACTTTTGTGAAACTTTGTGGCGTCACCGTGATGTCATAGGGCAGTGTCATGGGGAAAAAAAAGGAAAAAGTGTGTTGTACAGCTGCCCCTTCATGTAATATATTTCTCAATATGGTTTACTCAGTAAATTTTTTTATCAAGGTCAATTTTGAACTTGGTCACATGGTCAAGGTTAAATGCCAACCTACATATTCTTTCAATCTCTAGTATATTATTGTGAATTTTGAAGATGATCACAAAAAATTGTGGGTAATCTTTTAAAAAATATGTAATTTTTTTTTACTGATTTTAATGTTTGGTGTGAAATTTTCACCAAAATTAAATCACCTTGAGCTGTAATTGGTATCTATCGTCACACAAAATTTGAATATGATATCTTGAAAATTGGGGATGCTAGCGCGCTAACAAACAGACAGACAAATGGAACCAGTTACCAATTACATACTCCCTCCTAACAGGAAGAAGAACCGTGTATATCTATTTCAACTGTTGAACTCTGTTCCAACTCCTGTGCTGTAAAGGAATCATCATAACTGGCATTTATAATTAATAATTATTAACACCTAGAAAATGACACTTGCATATTACACAGTACAGTATTAGTAGCAGGAAAATGCTCATCTATGCATAAATGGATTTTAATTTGTTTATTGTTAGATTGTCTTTGTCTTATTGTGGGTATTTCTCCTTAATATAATCACCAACACACAGGAATGTAAGGGCCCACTCACACTGATATAGCACTAACAGACTCTTAAAGGGCTTTTAACTACAAGTCACACTTTAACCATATATTCACCAAGCACTTTCTTCTATATACAGTACTTCTCCACATTTATGACTAATATAACTAAATTTCTACATTGGACTAAATTAGAATCAACAGTTAACTGACAATAGGTCCAAGGATTTTATCTCGATACCTTGGGCTATTTCTTATCCTATGGAGGTATGTGCGTCCCAACACCATCACTGGTCTTCACCAAAGTGATTCAAGGTGAATGATGTTACTGACAGCATGAGGTTCTTTACAGAGTCTCTCACACACAGACATGGCATGTATATTTTTTTTCACTGGATTAAAATTCTCTGAAACCACCATTTGCTTTGGTTTGACCCAAACTGGTGGATCCCAAATCAATCTTGGTTCACTACATGAAATTTCAGGTAGAACAGCCTCAATGTGGAAAGTGTTTTGTAGCACCTGTACAATAGTATAAACTTTGAATTTGAATAATAAAATATTCCGTATAGTGCCAGTCACTGGCAAATTTCTGTCTAAAAAGTCAATATGTACGGATTGAAAATGATTTGATTTTAAATTAGGTATTTATGGTCCTCATGTTATATATTACCAACAATTATGTCTAACAGGCCACAGGAAAGAGATCATATGATGCAGAAAAGGAGAAAGGTGAACCAGAAAACGGGATGGGGAGGTTTAATATGGCCACAGCCTGTTCTCATTCCCAGCCCCCGTGTTAAACCCTTAAATACTTTGAGCTGCGTGAAGAATGGTGGTTTGACAGTTTAATAAAGTTAAAAGGTTTCTGCTGTGGAGCTTTAGATCTACACTTTTGGCCGCCATGGTCAGACATCTATCAGAGCTGTACAAAACGTAGAAGAGGAGGAAGAGAAGACAAATTAGTCAGGCATTTTCTTTTACCCTTGAAACATAATGAGCATGTCAGACTTCCCTTGAAAAGCGATAGAGAAATATTTATGCATACGTCAGAATGCACACATAAAGCAGAAAAATCTTAGAGAACACATGAGACCTCAGGGTATTTTAATTATGCCTCCAACAGCTTAATTTGAATGAGCTTTCTGAATTAAATACAGTCCTACATACACTTGCATGCTCTGAAGAATTTCATTTCTTTTGTATTAGCTTCAAAGAATGTGTAACTGTTATTAAAAATAACACATTTATTGTAATCTTTATTATTTATTTATTTATGATAAACATTCCATCCTGATGAATTACAAAACCAAATTTCACATGTGACAACATGTTTATGCTAAGCTGCAGGGAAATCTCCTTATCTGTTGCATTTAAGAGTGTTTGGCAAGTGTCCTTTCTGGTGCCTTAGACGTCCATCTAGTACTAAGAATAACAGGTGATCTTTTATTTGTAATATGTAATAGAAAAAAATGACATTCACATGTTGAGATCTTTGTTTTTACCTGATCTTTGTTGCATTTATTGTCAGTGACGCACCTTTTTGTGATATGCAGTTATACAACTGGAAATTCCTGCATGACAAATGTTTATAAGACAAACAATTGTTTCTGCTAAATCACTACATAATTAATATTTGACTGTACACTCATAGACAAAGCTGAAAGAGTTTTTTGTAGATGTGTAGGACCATTTTTTCACAACTCGCTTGTCTGCTTCATCTCCAAAGTGTAACAAGCAGTAAGAGTTAACTGCCTGGAATTATAACTAACCCGACTCAGTTTTATGTTCAACTTATTGAAGGCCGAAAAGCCTTTAAGAAGAAATAATCAGCTAGCTGTTGTAGTAAGCGTTTCTGTTGTGAAAAGAATCATATGCACTGCGTGACAGGGTTCAATATAGCTGAATGTTGAAAATGCAAACTGCAGTATATTGGTAATAAAACATAAGACCAAGGACTGCTTTCATCAGCATTTGGAATGCTTAGATGTCAAAATGCTTACAGAGGTATTTCAAAAGAATCTGCTACTATGGGTGCTCGAGGAGCGCGGGGAAAATTATAGGTAAAAATCATATATCTATTTTTCTTTAACAAAAATGAAATAATATTATATTAATATTCAGGCTTAGTCAGTCAGCCATATTTGATATCCTTCATCGTTATTGACTCCAAAAATAAATAACTACATACATAAATCAATGGACATTTTAAGTGAAAAAACAGCAACTTACATTTAAAATTGTGTTAGTTTGTTCAGTTAGTTGCTCTAGAACAGGGGTGTCGAACTCCAGGTCTCGAGGGCTGGTGTCCTACAGGTTTTAGATCTCACCCTGGGTCAACACACCAGAACTCACTCCAGGCCTCTGGAGAACATCAAGACATGTTGAATCAGCTGAGTTGATTTAAAATTCACTGTGGTAGTGTGCAGATGCAAAATGACCAAATGGACAAATCAAGGGTGTGATATCACTAATTAGCGACAACATGTTGCTCCTGTAGTATTAACTTGAGAAAATGGCCTGTTACCCCACAGAAAAGACTCCAGGTGTAAAACGAATGAGGAACACATGAGAACTTAAAATTTCAGGCACAACTGATTGTAAACACAGTTGGCATGAAGTTATATTTGTAAATAATTAAAGCAAATTTTGCTGTGACAGACAACAGCTATTATTAATAAGGAAACAAAAGAAAACAAGGTACCACTCATCCATCCACTCCTGTTTTCTTAACCATCGTAGGTTCTCTGGGACACATTTTTATATATTTATCATTATTTTTATTTATATTAATAAATGCTTCCCATGGTGTTCTAATTTATTATTATTTCTGAGTGAAAAAGCAGCACATTTTAAATACACAGACGCAGGGCGATGCATATTTTAGTGGCGGCGCATTGCACAGACACATTTCTGTTTGGTTTTATGCCAGTCATCCTGCTGCCAAAAGACTGCTAATTAGCACTCTGGTATCTGTTGATTCCAGACAGTTGATTCCAAGCACTTTGTGTGCAGTATATTGTGAGTATATTATTCATTAATTTAACTTTTGTCTCTTCTGATCTTGGATGGTAGCGGCCCAACTCACACTGTATCTATCACATCTATTACTCTGTCTACAGGATTAGTAATTGGATGTTACAATAAAAACAAAGTCAGTCATCTAAACTTGGTGAAGTTTTTTGAAGTGTCCAAGGGTTGCCCCATAAAAATGTCATAAACTGTCTTAAAGAAAGTGCATATCCCTGTGTCTTATCATTAAATCTTAAATGTGGAATTAGATGATAGAGATGATGTGAAGAACCTTCCTTCAATCATACTTTTAGAAATGTAAGGAATATCATAGGTCCTACCAGTTTTATAATACTACAGAATTTGTTTAAAAGCTTCCTGTTCTCATCTGTTCACTCGCTATATTGTGACTTGTTTGCTAACGCTCAAATACTGTACTTATGAAAAGCAGAATAACTAATTAGTCACAGTTTACCGTTAGCAAGTTCCCAGTTTCCTTGACTCTCTCTCTCTCTAACATTGTTGCCCTTCTTTTCCAGCCGTCTTCAGCTGGTTATGACACCCTCAGCCTCTTAGGGTTCCCCACTGCACCCTAAAATATCCTTTGCCGTTAGCAGATCTCCTGCCATTATCTTGATGGTGAATTTGGAATGAACACACAAGAATACACACATACAGGAAAATCATACTTTTCTTTTTCAAATACTATTATACATTTTCTATTAGGCCTCAGTCACACGGGCCTGCAGACCGGTCAGCGCCCCCTTTAAATGGAATCACGCAGCCTCTCCTTCACAGTCTTCATACTAACAGAAGGTGGCTCTACATATGCTCTTAAAGTTATAACTTTAAACACTTTCTTAAACCAGCTTCATAGACAATGTTAATTTTTTTTTTAGAATAGGTATAAAATAACCTGAATACATGTAGTGTTTCATGTTGACTTTAACATTATTGACTTATAGCAATGAACGATATTTAAATATCTTTATTTAACTCTATTCTTTAGACATATTTAGTGACAAACGGCAGTTTTATCAGAAATCCTTGCTTTATCAATTCTTAAAATTGAATTGAATTCCAAAAAAGTCCAAATGTATCAAGTATTTCAAAGTCCTCATCACAGTTTTCTTAATTCATATTACATATAATGCAGAACAGATTTTATGTTTTCCACATATCAAAAACTAGAATTAATAAACCTCTCCAAATTATGCATAAATTAAATTTCATAGTCTGACAGAATAAATGCTCAATACCATACTTTAGGGATCAAAGCCAATTTTAATTTGGTCTGAAGTTCTGGACTGAAATCACAGTCTCTTTACACATGGTGCTATATAAGTTGCCAAAAATAACTGGAGTCGTGAAGGTCTCGGTCAGCTATTCTATCAGTTTTAATTGTGACTGTGACCATTGCTGTCCTAGGCCTGGGGCAAGAAGAAAATATGAGTGTTATTATCCAGAGAGGTTAGTTTGATGTCTCTGCCTGTGGAGTTGGCAGAGACTTGATTCTCAAAGGTTCTCTTTGTGAAAAAGGAGTGTTGAGGAACTGTAAGGAAGAGAACATAATTAAGACAAAGACTTTGACAGTTGTGCTTTGAGATGTTCAAAGTGTGGCAACAGGTTTACATTTGGTCCATTTTGATTCGGGCCATTCCACTGAAAATCATGGTAATCAAAACCTTATGAAAGGAGAAATGATGGAGTCCTTGGATCTGTTATTTTAAAAACCCTGAATGTATCTTATTGTTTATGTCATATGTTCCTTTTTTCAATAGTAATTTACATGTATACATGTATGTATTTCAATTAGTATCTAATTGAAATGTATACATCATCTGTGTTCAAACAGCCAATAAGATTGACGGAGCTCTTGATAAGATGATTTCATGATTTTATTCCTGGGTTTGCTGTTGTGTCTCCTGCTCTTGGCAGGGCTAAGAGTTCTCCTGTTTCTCCTGTTCTCACATCTTATACTCACCTGGGCCATAGTGCAAATGTGCAGTGCTATATGTCATGTAAATATGCCACAGGTATTGTAAGAAATTGAAACTCTTGTCCAAAATCTCGAGATTCAACATAGAAAGGTTGATCAGCCAGTTACACAGCAGGTACATCTTAGAAAATGGTTTTGTTCAGCTTAGAGCATGTAGGATGAACAAAAGTGAGCTGATAGGCACTTAAGCACCAACAAACAATAAATCACAGCCAGCAGCCTGTGTGCCACTTGCCTTTTCTGACTGCACTTGGCTGTATTACTTTCTTTTCAAGCCAGTCTTGATATCTGGCCAAAGATCAAATTTGAGTCCTCTGAAAGGCAAGGGGGAAAAGTCTGCCACTAAACGATCAGTTAGCAGAACACAGGCCATTTCATACAGTCTGAAAACATGAATATTTGACCCTTCATAACTTCAGAAATACAAAAATTCAGTACTGAAAGACACATTTAGCCTCTTAAAAAAGGCAACAAAATAAATGTTACAATGTTACCCACTTTAACTGTGACAGTCATCCAAAGTCCAAATCTTGGAGGGCTTAGGGGGATATTAAGAAAAAAAAAACCATTGTTGATTATTTTGAGAATAAAGTTGAAATTTTGAGATTAAAGTCCAAAATGTATTTTGGACATTTCCTTTTGGGCAAATCCACTCTTCCACATTTATGTGTATTTTCGTCTTACCAGATGCCGCTTCGGTCACCATCTTTTCAATGTCCGTATACTGATCAACACACTGTGTTTATCTGCTAAAAGACAAACTATTCCCTTCCTTGTTACTGAAACTGATTCTGAAGTACGCTGAGGATATAGCAGCCGTGGCAGTTTGTCTTGAAACAACAACTGTAATCTCCACAAAGGTACTGTTTATAAGGTTGGGCAACCTGCAGTCAGCTGAGACTGAAGAAGTCTCAATGTTTTACCGCATTGGCAGCAAAAGCCTTTAGAAAGACACGTTAGATCATTAAGAAGGACCATCAACTTCTACCATGATGGGGAATTATTTCATGTGACACCTTTTCATGTGAAACCTTTTCTCCTCTTCCCAAAGAATTTGAAGATTTGCTACCAAAATGTAACTGAGCAGCTTAGTAGAAGAACAGGGATTACAATGGGAAACCCGCCTAGTACATTGTTTTACTTATTAGACTTTAATTTTGTCAGTAAGTGTATGCAATATAATGCATTAATTTTTGCATGATAGCTTTGGAACATGACAATGAACAATGACACTGGAGCACAACTTCAGTCCTCCTGCTGCTGTGAAGTAAAGAAAATGTCTTTAGAAATTGGGATGGCTATAACTAAGGAGGTAGTGCAAGTCACCTAGAAATCGGAAGGGTGGTGCTCTAGTCTGTATGTCAAATATCTTTGGCAAAATACTAACGCTAACATTATATAAGCGCTCTATAACAACCAGTCCAAATTTATTGGGCCAAATGGCTTATTCTGTTTCATCAAATTTCACGCTCTCTGTAAATACTAAATGTAAAATGCCAATTCTGTTTATATATATGTATATATATATGTATGTGTGTGTGTGTGTGTGTGTGTAGCACTTAATCACAATATATAAAAAAATCTAATATTTGCTTTTATGTTTAGATTTTAATCTGTGCTGATTTCTCATTAAGCCTAGAAGCGACAGTAATTTTTCTCGATTTCAGCTTCATTTCCTGTCTGCCATCTCACTAACACAATTTCAAAGCACTGCAGGTAACTGGAGGCCCATTACACAAAACAACCAATGCCAATAAATAAATGACGTAGTTGGTCACAGCTGAAAGATCCATCTGTGATAATTAGACGGGCATTACAAACAGGGATGTGTCTGTGAGCCTTGCTGTGCTGCTTCCACTTTCTCCAAATGACTGATTGGAGTTGTTTAGCTCCTGAATCACACAGACTTTACATTTGTGGGGTTTTTTTTTGGGGTATTTTTGTTTTTATTCATTATCTTTTTTTTCTTTTTTTTTGCGAATGCAATTCCCCGCCATCAGACATAAATATATTTTGAATGACCATAAACATACAGGCCTTCATTAAGAACTACACTTGTGTTAAAAGTAGCACAATACAATCAAAACTTTTTGTAATTAAATAGTTGCTCTTGTCTGATGTGGTGCCAGCAGATAGATCGTGTACTTGAACAAGAGGTAATTCTTAATTTTGTTTTGTTTTTTGGGAAAGGTACACAGCACTAAAAATTAAGTGACATAAAACTAAAATTAGAGTTCACACATAAATATAAATTCGAGTCTGTAATTTGGGATGCAGCTGGTTCGGTTTATTTATTTATTTTTTAAAATTTGTATATATATTTATTTATTGCCTCACAAAAACAGCATGAGAATATGGAAAATAGACTGTAATTATGTCTACTCAATCTTCCTCTAACAGGACTGGATGCCAATTTATAATAGCTGTTTATTGGAAGAGCCTTTTAAGAGTAAACCAATTAGGCGAAAATGAATGAAATCCCCCCTCCAGGAAGACACAAAGAAATTTGTCTCTATAGCCAACACAGATAAGAGAATTAATGGTTCTTTACAATGAAAAGTATGGGGTTTGTTTGTGCCATGCAATGCTACAGGTCATGTAATAGAGTATATTGTCTCCTAATCAGCGTTTAGCAATCTGATCTCCTGGTTCATCCACAAGGCTAAGCATAACATGTGAAGTTGCTCCTAATGCTTGCCTTGCATGGCTGCTCCGTGTCTTTTTGGGTGTGAGTTAAGTGGACATATAAGGCAACACAGTAAAGCAAATTCGAAAAGCTAAGGTGAATAAATCAAAAATGCTTTAAAGATACTTTTTTACTATTTAGATTTTCGACTACCACAGTTTATATTGCACAGCAGCGCAGAAACTCCCAATGTAGTTGTTTGCTAAAAAGCATCACACCTGGTGGACTGTTTTGCGATGAAGTGGTGCCAAAATGGGAGCGAGTTTCACATCCCGAGTGATGGGATGCATCTCATCCAGATGACAGTTTTTAGTTTCCTCAACAGCTGAAAAAAAAATTTGAGATTTTATCAGATGAAAATTTACATCATTGAAATGTAAAGGACATTAAGAGACAATTTATGTCATTGAATCCAAAGAAGGAGTACAACTTAAACTCAAACAGAATATATATTTTAAGTTTCTAAATGTTTACACACATTAAAAAAAATTAAACATGTGAGTCTGCCCCTGTCCCCCAACTTGTTGTAAAGCAGATTGTACCATTTCCAAGTGAAATTGACAACCATAAATAATTATTATTCATACTTGCCAGGAATTCTACTGAGCTCACACATGCACTTTCACAAGTAAGTTAGACTTTCTGTAGGGTTTGTCACTGTACCTGCTCGTACTCCTCCTCCTCTGAGATGTTATTAATTATTCCATCATAAAGGTTTCCTTCCCCTGGCTGCTTTATTTTAAAGTAAAGATTCAAACTCTGATTCTGCTCTTTGGTCATATGAACTAACACAGACCCATCATCCACCACCCTTTTTTAATTTCTATCTGGTAAGGCACAGCTGTATTTGATGCTTACGTTGTAGCACTGCGAGAGCTGAACACAACGCCAGTCAGAGTTGACTGAGGAAGTTATTGATCAATCTGAAGCCACATCTGATTTGATTTCTCTCTGGAGGTTGCAGCAGACTTGAACGTATTTGATTTATAAATAAAACCAGTGGTTTACACAGCTTGTAAGGTTTTGACCATCATGTGCCAGCTGTCCAGTCTGGCAGGTTGCCTGTGACAGCAGCTCCGCAGCAACAGCAGGTGAGAAATTAAATTTAAAAAGTAGACAAAGGGTGGGTCAGCTGTAAATGTTTTAATATGGTGAAAATTTACTTGTGGTAAGAGTAACATTTTTTTAAACTGGTGATGCTACACGCCAGTGCCATGATACAGTTTTACAGTCATGGTTTCAATTTATGCTACATGAGCAGCTGCCTCGTAGCAAAATAAAACTTTCTGATTTAGAAATCAACACATTATAATTAGCATCTTGATCAATGCGGGATTGCTGATGTTTTGCAGAGATATAATGGTGTGAACATAATGAAAGAAAAACAAAAACAAAAGAAGAAGAAAAAAACAATAGAAAAACGATATTAATTAAGCAAAATTACAAGAAAAAAACGAAATTATATATTTGGAAAATCACCGTTTCCAAATGAATTTGACTGTGGTATTCTTTTTTTCACATTAGGCTCTACCAGGCTCGCAAATGCACAAAAAAGGGGAAAATACAAAAAGGGATTATACTTTCCCTTAAAAACAAAATCATACATTATCATCATGGTCCCAAAGTAATGATGGTTTTCTTATTCAGACACAAATCTTATTAGGATGTGCTCAGGCCCCCGACATGCTAAGAATAAAATAATCACAATCTGCCTTTGCCTTTTGATAAATGCAATTATGTGTCCTTCACATCCATGTGATTGAAAATGTGATTTAAGCTATTATACAATAAATCACTACAAGGCAATTGGTGGAGACAGATTGGAGTGGTGTTATTGTATCCTTTATTCAATAGCACATGGATTAGACCAGACAGAAAAGAGTAGGGTAAGACACGCAGCAAGGGACCCCTCTAATTTATTGACACTGCATTTAGCCTTACGGCACACGGTCACCTGATCATCTTCTGAGTTAAACCAGCACTTTTCATAAAGTATATCTTTTCCTTTCTTTTAAAAAAAGACAATATTTGCATTACCTCTAAACTGGAGTGATTGTTGCTGAAAACCTGCACAGACAGTATGAAAAGAGATTATGTGACAATTCAAATTCTAGATTTATTTTTTACTCATTTTTCACTCAATAATATTGTGCAAGAGCACAAAGCCACTGGCTGCGAGCACAGCTGCAGCTGCTCCACCAGTTCCGTTTGAACTGGTTGTGGATTGTTGTGGATGAAGGTATTCCTATACCACAAGCTGTTTTATTGATACATCTGTAGACTACTGTGACTGTATTTACTGCTAAAATAAGCACCACTGTAAAAGGCCCTGTTAAACCCCACAGTGTTTAAATATGTAGTTCTCATATCAGAATTATTTTACTGATACAACACATGAAGAATATTGTAGCTTGTCTAGTATGGTTTATCCTGATCAAATGTGAGTTTACTGTTTATAGGAAAGTAATACTAATCAAAGCACACCACGTTATTATTTTTGTGTTATAATAAGATCCACATCAGCACTGGCAACAGTCCATAACTAGTTAAACTTTGAGGTTGTGCCGACTGGAACAAAACTGAAAAGAAAAGTATGTACGTAAGGCACTGTTTAGACATTTTTTATTCTTATATTCTTTTATTCTTATTCTTTTTATTCTTATTCTTATTCTTTTTAGTATACTTCTTCTGACAAAATGTGATTGATTAAATATCTGATTGCTGATGTTATACACCAATAAATTTCATTTTAAGGCTAGAAATCCAGAAAAAAAGTCTGTGTAAGTGCTGAAGGTTAGATGGATGTGGTCTTCATGTTGACTCAGCTACTGTCAAAACCCCCCCCACAAAAAAAAAAGTTATTTTCTGTTTTGAGAAATGGATTCAATTGGAAATAAAGATTTGTTTTCAATTCAGACTGTCTCTTACACTCATTTTCACTCATACACACAAACACACCCATGCACCACAGTAGGATTGCCCTGTTGGAGATCAAACCGTTGGGACATGCATGTTCCATGCTGCCAAATGAGCTCTCATAAAGCAGTAAGTGTTCTGGGCTGTAGACCACATAGAGCTCCAATTTCAAAGCGAGCATAGATCAGTAATGCCTTTCATTCAGAGAATGACAGACATGCAGAGCTGCAAATTTAGTTAGGTAGATTATGTTAAATTAGTGTTTCCTCCAATACACACACACACACACACGCGCGCACACACACACACACACACACACACACACACACACACACACATATATATATATATATATATATATATATATATATATATATATATATATATATATATATATATATATATTAGGGGTGCAACGATACACAAAATTCACGGTTCGGTTCGGTTCGATACTTTGGTGTCACGGTTCGATATTTTTTCGATACAAAAAAAATGTTCATGCCTTTTTAATTTGTCATTTATTAAAATTATAAATATATATTTTAACTCAAAAGTACAGTTTTTAAATTTAACCCTAACCCTTGTGCGTGTTTTTTATTTTGACAGCGAATGCGCACCTGCGGACCACTTATGTGCAGCCCTGGTTATTTAGCTCGTCATATCGCAGCCACAGAAATTCTTTTGTCCATGAAACCATAAAGCTGCACTTTCTTTTTGCCTTATAGTCTGATTTGTCATAACTTCTCCGTTTTGTGGTAAGCTTTTCTTTGGCTGTCACTTCTTCACCCTGACCTGTCTTATCTGGCTCAGCAGAACTAAAATATATATCCTGCTGCTTTTACACACGCACTCACATAAGCTCAGCGATTCTCTGCGCGATCAACCTCTCACATGTTTAAGCTGCGGGAGATTTCACTTGTCATGTTTGCATAGTAAGCTAACGATTAATAAGACGATGTCAGAGGAATTGGTGCACAAATTATCATCACTCACAGATCAGTGCTGTCGCTCTCTATACACAGTTCGCACGATTGCAAAGTGAAAACAAAAAAACAAGCGCAAATTCAAACGCGACTTCAATATGTCACATATTGACAGTGGCTCATCGATGCCAATGACATAATTACCCAGCTACATTTCTGAAAGAATGCAAAAGCATTGACATATATTTTTCCTTCCTACAATAGCCCGACGGGCAGGGTAGCCCGTCTGAAAAAAATCGCTAGCCCCAGGACGTCGGGCTAGTGATTTTGCGAGCCCTGTATCTGATTGAGGAATCACTCATCTTTGGAAAAGAGAGTTTATTACAGAAAAATGTCTCTTTCCAAAATAAAACCTATACTATCCGCTTCTTCTGGGCTATATTCTCAGCAGCATAAGGAGAATCATGTGCTAACAGCTGTCTAAATGACTCGGCTAAAGTTAGTAGCATGTGTGCTTGTTTTTTTTCTGCTTCCACTTGTCTTTGCACTAGGATGATGTCGGCGTAAATGTGCAGTCATATTCGTTGTGTTCCCACTAGTGCTTTCAGGTTAAACTCGTTGAAATGACCTTAACGCCACAACACGGCAAATCTCCGTTAACGAGCTACCGCCGATCGCTCCGTGCATGGGGCTAGACGGCCAACACGTTAACGAGCTAACTGCGCTAACACACTAGTTCCCACCCATGTCATTGAGCATTGCATGGCACATCCAACATACTGTTTTACTTTAGTCCATGACTCGCTTACCTTCAGGGTCATACGTCACATGAAAACCAAAATAATTCCAAACGCCAGATCTGAATGAGAGTGGGGGAGGTCCATGTTGCAAGGAGAGCTTAACTTCTGTCTTGCTAGCTTGCCCTGCGCTCTTCCTTCTGACTATGCTGTCTGTGTTGAGCGCTCAGTGGATCTGCGCTCGACAGTGCAGCCTAGGCGGAGTAGTCGAACACAGATTCACTGAGCGCTCAACACACACAGCATCGTCAGAAGGAAAGTTGATAAAATAAATTACAAATGTTGTATTGTTCGATACATATGCGTACCGAACCGAAAGCACTGTATCGAACGGTTCAATATCGATACGAATATCGTTGAACCCCTAATATATATATATATATATATATATATATATATATATATATTAACATCATCAGATGATGTTAATGCAACACTACGGGCAATACCTACAACCACGATTACCGACACTAACAAGCTGATCTACAATACGGCAGCAGTGATCAGTGAGATGCTTGGCTACAAGTTGAACAGCCACAAGGGGCAGTACCCTCCATGGAGAAGGAGGCTAGAGGGCAAGATCAAAGTAGCACGGAGGGAGGTTAGCCAACTAACAGAGTTGCAGAAAGGTGCGACAAATAAGGTGCCTAAGAAATACAGCAAGCTGTCCATACCTGAGGCCTTGGAAACTGCCAAGCAAAGACTCACAGCCTTGGCCAGCCGCTTGAGGAGGTACACCAGAGAGATAGAAGGCAGGAGAATAAACCAGCTGTTCTCCACAGAACCAGCAAAGGTGTACTCTCAGTGGCAAGGGAACAATAAGAGAACAGCACCACCAAGGCTGGAGACGGAGCAATACTGGAAGAGCATATGGGAGAAGGATGCAACCCATAACGGCAATGCTCAGTGGCTAGTGGATCTGAGGGCAGACCACAGCGACCTCCCTGAACAGGGTCCAGTAACCATCACAGTGGCAGATATCCAAGAAAGGGTCTCCAGTATGAAGAGTTGGACAGCACCAGGGCCCGACATGGTTCACGCCTACTGGCTGAAGAAGCTGACTGCACTCCACGAGCGTCTGGCAGCACAAATGAACCAGCTGCTAGTTAACGAAAGACACCCGGAATGGCTAACTGAAGGCCGGACGGTCCTGATCCCCAAGGACCCCAAGAAGGGACCGGTCCCCTCCAACTACCGACCAATAACCTGCCTCAGTACTACATGGAAGCTCCTGTCAGGCATCATATCGGCTAAGATGAACAGGCACATGGGTCAATACATGAGCGGGACACAGAAAGGAATTGGCAAGAATACCAGAGGTGCAAAACACCAGCTACTGGTAGACAGAACAATCAGCCGAGACTGCAAGACCAGACTGACCAACCTGTGCACTGCCTGGATTGATTACAAGAAGGCCTATGACTCAATGCCCCACAGCTGGATACTGGAATGCCTAGAATTGTACAAGATCAATGGGACCCTAAGAGCCTTCATCAGGAACTCAATGGGGATGTGGCGTACAACACTAGAGGCCAACTCCAAGCCCATAGCACAAGTTACCATCAAGTGCGGGATCTACCAAGGAGATGCTCTGTCCCCACTGCTGTTCTGCATAGGCCTGAACCCCCTCAGTGAGATCATTAACAAGACTGGCTACGGATACCGACTACGGAACGGAGCAGTTGTCAGCCACCTCCTGTACATGGATGACATCAAGCTGTATGCCAAGAGTGAACGAGACATCGATTCACTGATCCACACTACCAGGCTATACAGCAATGACATTGGAATGTCGTTCGGACTGGAGAAGTGTAGTCGGATGGTAACAAAGAGAGGGAAGGTAGTCAGAACTGAGGGGATTGAACTACCAGAAGGCAACATTGCAGACATAGAGGACAGTTACAAGTACCTGGGGATCCCGCAGGCAAATGGGAACCATGAAGAGGCCGCTAGAAAGGCTGCAACCACCAAGTACCTGCAGAGGGTCAGGCAAGTCCTGAGGAGTCAGCTGAATGGTAAGAACAAGATCCGGGCCATCAACACATACGCCCTGCCCGTGATCAGGTACCCTGCTGGGGTAATAAGCTGGCCAAAGGAGGAGATAGAAGCCACTGACATAAAGACAAGAAAGCTCCTGACCATGCATGGAGGGTTTCACCCCAAGTCCAGCACCCTGAGGCTGTACGCTAAGCGGAAGGAAGGGGGCCGGGGACTGGTGAGTGTCAGCACCACAGTCCAGGATGAGACAAGGAACATCCAAGAATACATTGGGAAGATGGCCCCAACTGACCGAGTGCTCAGTGAATACCTCAGGCAGCAGAAACCCAAGAAAGAGGAGGGAGACGAGGAACCATCATGGAAGGACAGGCCCCTGCACGGTATGTACCACCGGCAGATAGAGGAGGTGGCTGATATCCAGAAATCCTACCAGTGGCTGGACAAAGCTGGACTGAAAGACAGCACAGAGGCATTAATCATGGCAGCACAAGAACAAGCTCTGAGTACAAGATCCATAGAGGCTGGGGTCTATCACACCAGGCAAGACCCCAGGTGCAGGCTGTGTAAAGATGCCCCAGAGACTATCCAGCACATAACAGCAGGGTGCAAGATGCTAGCAGGCAAGGCATACATGGAACGCCATAACCAAGTGGCCGGCATAGTGTACAGGAACATCTGTGCCGAGTATAACCTAGAAGTCCCGAGGTCAAAATGGGAGATGCCCCCAAGGGTGGTGGAGAATGACCGAGCTAAGATCCTGTGGGACTTCCAGATACAGACGGACAAAATGGTGGTGGCTAACCAACCGGACATAGTGGTGGTAGACAAACAGAAGAAGACGGCCGTAGTGATCGATGTAGCGGTTCCCAATGACAGCAATATCAGGAAGAAGGAACACGAGAAGCTGGAGAAATACCAAGGGCTCAGAGAAGAGCTCGAGAGGATGTGGAGGGTGAAGGTAACGGTGGTCCCCGTGGTAATCGGAGCACTAGGTGCGGTGACTCCCAAGCTAGGCGAGTGGCTCCAGCAGATCCCGGGAAAAACATCGGAGATCTCTGTCCAGAAGAGCGCAGTCCTGGGAACAGCTAAGATACTGCGCAGGACCCTCAAGCTCCCAGGCCTCTGGTAGAGGACCCGAGCTTGAAGGATAAACCGCCCGCAGGGGCGTGCTGGGTGTTTTATATATATATATATATATATATATATATATATATATATATATATATATATATATATATATATATATATAGAGAGAGAGAGAGAGAGAGAGAGAGAGAGAGAGAGAAGAACTTTATTTTTAGAAAAGAAGGCAAGAAAAAAAAAGATTGTGAGAGGCAATATGGTGATCTGCTGGTTAGCACCATCATCTCCAAGTGACACACTTCAGCGTGCGAGTGTGACTGGTTGTTTCCATGCGTATGTCCTGGAACTGACAGTCAACGGTTCAGATTGATGATGCATGGATCCATCCATCATGAGGGCAGCAGAGTTGCACAGTTCTCCTTGTCACCTGCAGCTCCTGTGAGAGGCATTTCCAAGTCAGTTGAGAAACAGATCCTCCCTGGGGCCTCTTCCCCACTGAACATGCCCGAAACACCTCCTAATCGCATCCTAATCAGATACTAGAATCATCTGGTAGCTGAATCAGCTGACTCCTTTCAATGTGGTAGAGAAGCAGTTTTATAGTTTTAACTGAATGGCTGAGCTCCTTACTCTCTTTATTGTCAGACACCCTTAGAGGAAGCTCATTTGAATTATTTCTATCCATGATTTCAATCTTTCAGTCATTACTCATTATTTCTTTACTTGGGACAGCAACTCATTCACAACAGCAAGTGGGCACTCCACCTGTTTCAGAGGTGAAGAGATTTGGAGTTGCTATTTTTCATCTCATTCAACTGAAGATTGCCCCAGTATATCTACCAGTTATCACTTAAATAAAAAGAATACAATCACAATTTTTAAGATAAGATAAGATAAGATAAGATAAGATAACCTTTATTAGTCCCACACGTGGGAAATTTGTTTTGTCACAGCAGGAAGTGGACAGTGCAAAAGTTATGACGCAAAAATTAGAATACAATAAGAATAAATACAGTACACAGCTGTACAGAATAGAATAAAATAATATACTATATACAGTAGAATAAAATAGAATAAAAATATACAATAAGATAAAAATAGAATACGAATGCTATACACAACTGAGTAAAAATACAACGATGCCAGAAAAGATTATTGCACTTAGTGTTATTGCACATGTGTGGATGTGTGTGTTTGTTCAGTTAAAGTCTTTGTTGTGGAGTCTGACAGCAGTGGGGAGGAAAGACCTGCGAAATCTCTCCGTCCCACACCGTGGGTGCCGCAGTCTCCCACTGAAGGAGCTGCTCAGTGCTGTCACAGTCTGCTGCATGGGGTGGGAGACGTTGTCCAACAGGGATGACAGCTTAGCCGCCATTCTCCTGTCACTCACCACCTCCACTGGGTCCAGAGGGCATCCTAGAACAGAGCTTTTTCTTAAATATTCTGATTTTTTTCCATGTTAAACAGTTAGAAAGAGGGACAGAGACAGACAGCTTATAAATAAAAGCACACAAATACAAAGAAATGTAGGAATGACAGTGACTTGCATGTGAGAAATGGATACACCCACAGCCCACAACAACCTGACAGAAGCTAACAGAGAGCCTTGTCCTCGTTGTGTCATGCAACCTTGAGTCAGTGTTATTGGGCTTTTTATTTCTTTATATATCATATATATATTAATTATAGTTTCTGCTTTTGATACCCTGATATATCCTCTTACTGCACTTGAACATTAGTGATACTCACAATACTTATTCTCACGTTATCTTTCTTAAAACATCTTAAGGTTATAGTGTAATTTCAGTATGAAAAAATAGAGGGGAGAAGAGATTGTGAGAAAGGGGGGAAGAAAAAACAGAAGAGAAAACAAACAAAAAAGAGCAACATAACAAATACAACACAATCACAATAAACTAGCTAACAGTAGATAACAGTAGATACTAATATTACATGTTATTGTGCAGCACGCAAGATCGACAGCGCACAAAGTGCTTTGAGGTAGCAGCCAAGAAAGGTGTAGATTGTGTCTGTGAACACCCATGTGTACACCCGTGTGTACACCTGTGTGGATCAGCACGCTTGTATTCAAAAGGTTTCTCCATGTAACGATATGCTAGGGAGTGTGGGGAGCCATAGCCCGTACCCCAGGGCATGAAGCAGGTATGGAGGAGATCCAGGCCCCAGACATCCAGAGGCCTCAGAGTACGAGGACCCAAGGAGGACCACCACAGGGGCAACCATGCCACCCTCCTGGGAAGAGCTGAGGAGAGCCCCAAACGAGAGGTCACCCAGCAGCCACGGAGCAGAGGCCAGAGGGGGTTGCAGTGACGTGCCCGCGGGCTCTGCCGGCAGCCAGCTGTGCCAGAGAGGACCGAGCCTCAGGCCCAGAGGGCTGAAGGCACCCCATCCCATGGAAGGGGCCCAGCCGGGCCACAGGCGCCAGGCCCCGCCAATTGGCCACCAGGAGTGAGTCGGTGCTTACATGAGCCACCAGCCCCAGACACCAAGAACCACCAACACACCAACGTCTGAGGGCATCAGCCACCGGCAGGGAGTGTGGTGAGGGGAGATAGGCCTCCATACCTCGGAGAGCCTGAAATGTTCCCAGAGAGGTGGTACAGCATTAGTTTCTAAAAACTGGTATTGTGAATTTCAGTTAGTGAAACCAGTGAGATAGGTGTAGTCATAAAATGGACTTTTTCATAGGTCCCAGGAGACAACAGGCCAAACCAGCCCAAAGGTTTAATCGTCAAAATTGGTCTTTTTTGACATTTTCACAAAGAGAGACATTTCTGTGCCTTTTTGTGAAAATTAGTTTGACACATATTAGGGTGAGTAGACAGGTAAATCCAAAAGGACGAGTATTTGAGCAATTTTTGCTAAGGAAAGCGTATCAGCTCAGTAAAAACATGTGAATGACACTGGAAATGAAGCCCCTCTTGAGCCACACATGAATCACTGGAGAAGAGAAACACAAGGAGATTAGTGCAGGAGCTACTCCGGTTAGTCTTAGCACTATAGAGGAGCCTGATTACTGCTCGGGGTATGACAACAATCTGGTGGAGACTGAGTGCTGGAGCTGGGCCTTAAGTACAGCAGGCGATAGAATAGTGAGGCACAGGAGAGCGGGAAACTGGGAGCCCTGCCTCCTAGGTATGCTGAGCTCATTCTCATTGGAGCAGAAAATGTTCCAAGGAGACAACCAAGGGCTGACCAGTACACCCTGTGACAATATTAGTAGTTAAAAAAAAAACATCACTACCATCAGATTCTTCACCCACCAATTTCCCTCTCTCTTCCTTTCTATAAGGCCTCAGGTAATAGGTTCATGACCTCTTCCTGATAACAGAAACATGTCTCTGGGTTATTACTGAGATGGGACTTTATTGTTGAGCTTCAGTTTTATTGTAAAGTCCATGTTGCACATCAGAGGTTTAAATATATTGTTTTGCTGATGCATATTAACTTCTTATCAACTATGAGAATAAATTGTAAATTGGAAAAAAAAAATTGATCTAATGTCAGTAATGCACCACTTGCTAGTTGTCCCTCACGGGGATGTTTCATTTAAATGTTGAATGGTAATGATGATGTAAATATGCACACACTTGTGTGGCTGTCTCACTCTGACACTAATGACTTTGGGACTTAGGTTTCATTCCTGTGTGTGTCTCTCCTTAATTAAACACTTTGATGTCCATTTCTAGTGATTCCATCCCACTGGTTCCAATAACATCTGACCCACAGCTGATTAACTGTTGTTCTGCAAAGAGCATTGATATATGGCTGTAATGTTCTTTCTGTACTTGGGCCATTAGGTTATTTGGTCCAGGTCTCTAGTTAGCCAGACTACAATAATTACATTCTATAGTCATCTTTTACATATGTGAAGCTGTAAGTATCAATATTGTATCTTTGAAGATGCAGTTTTAGGATATGCAGAACATTCTTCATGCATCTCTAAAAATAGAGCATTCACTCCACAAGCTGGTTGATAGTACTTTGTTTCCTTTAGCTGTCATTAATGCAACATCCTTATCAACTATGATTAAATGCAATAAACAGTCAGTCATAGTGTATCACTTGGGCACTTTTTCAACACTAGGAGTCTCTAGAGAAGATATTTTATATCTGTAGTTACTCGGGCATTATAAAGTAATAACTTTAGCTTCTAAACATGCTCACAAAAAAATGCTAGCACAATAATGATGTGATTTTGATGGTGTGGTTTTTACTATGTTGAAAATGTATAAGTGTTTTCCTGATTTGTTATATGAAATTTATGATTATTCTTGAGGTGAAGTGGCTCATTAAATTCCCATTTAGTATTTCTAAGGAAGGTTTTTACCTGTGTTAAAAAAAGAGAAATAGCCATGGTGGAAAATCTTTATTTTATTCCATGAAAGAGTTTCCAGACATTTTCACTGCACTATGAAAGAATTAAATAAAAACAATGGAATGTATATGGCTTTAAGTGTAGTTGCCCTACTAGTGATAGATTTCTAACCCATCAAGGAAGAATGATAGAGGGATATAATAATGCCTATGGAATGAGTAAGAGTTAAGACTGGGAGGGTTAAACAACATTAAATAGATCAGCACTGTCTTTCAGTGGAGTGAAAGAGGCAGGGAGTTATTCAGAATTCAGTGGGCCAGAGCCAGGCCTTTGCATTCCTGCCCTAGATATGCTCTACTGGAATAAGTGGGCAGCTATTGGATCAGTCGCCTCTGGAGGCAAGAGAAGTGAACAGAATAAATGTTAAGTAAAGGCAGTCAGGAAAATGAAATTTTAATTTCAGAATTTGCATATGTTTATTTGCATTTGCATCCTGTTTCCTTTGTTCAATAGAGTGTGTCTTGTTATCACTCGGGATGATGATTTGAGTGTTTTTTCCCATTAAGACTTTAAAAGAAAAACCTTTCTAATATTTAGTAATTAAACTAAACAGAAAGAAGGAAAATCACCTTGTGTCACACAGACTAGTGGCTTGATACACAAGCTAGGATTTCTTGTTCCTTGTGATTTATTAATACTCCAACCTGACAGCTCAACAGGCCATTAATCCATGAATTATAAGAGCCGTAAGGCAAATTTCATTCTTATGGATCTGATCTGGCATTTCTGTGTCACAAACTATTTTCATTAATCACATTCAGGGTTTACTTTCTTTGTATTTCTACATTTTCCCTTATTCAGCGTTGTATGTGAACGCTAGCTGTTTGTCTTACAGTAACAAAGTCACAAATCCATAATACTAGTACCACATCTATTTTGTTTTTTTCATGTTATGAACCCATATGAAACTGGAATCGTTTGTTACACTTGCTTTTTCACCGGTCAAAATGTCCCTTAACAAAGAAAGAGTCTAAAAGAGACACAAAAAAAATGAAGTCACACCTCTCCTGGCTTTACAAAGGTCTCTTTCTTTGTGAAACATGTTGACATGTCACATTGAAAGAGGTGCAAATTATTAAATACAGCATGGCTAAATCTTTGCTAATTGCCTAAAACTACCGTACTCATGAAGAGTGAAAAAACAGCAAGGAACTGTTAGATATTTTCCAAATGAACAGCTGTACAATATATTTGTCTGTATTCACTCATTAACCACTTGCACATGTAGCACTATGTACCATATAGTCTGTATGTTAGTTAGTGTTGCTACAGGATTAGTGGTCAGTCATTTAACCTACCTAATTAAATGGCATGGGCAAATCACAGAGCAGTGATTTTTGAAGGTAAAAAACTACATTTATAACTCTTCCACTGGACTGTTCCACTACTGAAGTGGCTCATATGCTGATAAAACGATGTAAGATGATGAAATGATGATGGGTGCTTGATTCATAATATTTGAGGATTCCTCATCATCATGTCTTCTCTGCTTACACCCTCCAGTAGCTGTGTAAATGTCTGAATATTTGTAATAGGAATAGCTCTTTTTTTAAATAGCTTTATGGGAACAATAATGTCATAAAGAGTGGCTGCCATTCAACCACTCATGTCATACTGTAATACAGGCTGCGCATCAAGTTTTTGGAGAGACTGAGTTGGATAGACAGACCATATTTCTAAGTTTTTCAGGGCCGAGTACAATAACCTCAGATTTATCTGAATTAAGGAGCAGAAGGTTAGCGGTCATCCAGGTCTTTATGTCTTTAAGACATTCCTGCAGTTTAACTAATTGGTGTGTGTTATCTGGCTTCATAGGTAGATAGAGCTGGGTGTCATCATTAATTTTAACTTGTATGTCTGATTTTATTGTAAAGCACTTTGTGATTTTTATCTGTGAAATGTGCTATATAAACAAATTTTACTTACTTACTTACTATCAGCATAGCAGTGAAAATGTACACTATGTCTTCTGATGATACTGCCCAAGGGAAGCATGTATAATGTAAACAGAATTGGTCCTAGCACTGAACCCTGTGGAACCAACTAACTAAATTCAGTGTTGTCTTAGTTCAGTCCTCTGAGGCCCTATGGCTCAGTGAGCATGTGGCTTTTAGTGAGGTATTGTTGATCTAATCCGATGACTGTCGGTGAATGTTTAGGATGGAAAGAGTGATTATTTTCCAATATTAACATTTTAGTATGCTTTTTTGTAACTAACTAAATAAATATACTGTTTGATCAGACATAATTTTCTGAATTGTCCTTATGTCCTTAAACCTATGATGCAAAAAATGTGCGTAATTTAAAAATTTACTTTACATTTAAAAAAGGAAACTCTCATTATGAAGGGTGTCTCTCAAGTAATTTGGATTGTTGGCTTTGCAAGTGATGGTGTCGCTGCTGTGCGACATTGAATGACATCACAATGTCATTCAATGCATTGTTAAAGTTCCCGTCCATTTTGCTGTGCCTCTTGGGGGACACTCCCATAGGGCTTAAAATCTGGGACTATCCACCAGCTGCTCTTAGAACTAAAGAAGCTTCTCGGATGCGAGGTGAAACATCTTCAAGAAACTTAAAGAAGATGCTTTTCTTTCCAAGCTCCTTTGACTACGATGACCTGGATGACTGAGAACCTTCACAGACAAGGAAGCAGTAGTCAAAATTGTTACATAATGTATACGCACATATCTCTTATACAACTGCAAGCTTTTAAAAAAATCCACAATTCAAAAACAATAGTATTTATATACACTTTCCTATAAATATATGTTTTATATAATTATTACGTATTTCAAGGTTTCGTTAAATTTTAAAAAAATCCATATCTTATTTATATACCAGAGCTAACCAATCAACATATAACATTTTGCAAAACATTTGCCTCAAGTTATGTCACATTGGCAGTGTTAAAAACAAAAAATACGGAGAGCTATTTTTATTAGAGGCATTTCACATACCAGCGAAATCTCCACCCCTTCATCCACAGAGGATCTCTGCCATCTCTGAATTGAGTGGATAGGCAGCATCAGATTTGAGTGATGTGAAATGACTCCTCCTGCTGGGCCAGAGGCTGATAAGAACAAATAAAACATGCTGTCAGCAGTTCTGTAGCTATAAACTTGTAAAGAGAGAACAATGAGTCAGCAGGACCACCGTCTACTTATTGAAAATACCTGTAGCATTTTTCTGCACTGCTGTGAAGATGTTAGACCATTAAATCAGACGGTAGTTGCTTCTACAATATTGCAAACATTATTTCCAGGAATAATGTAAAAGCTTTATTTATTTTTGTATATTCTGTTGAAATACAAGAGCCTTAAATAGATTCTAATATTACCCTTTTTCATGTTCTGCTGTATTTGCTCTTAATATTTAAAAGCTTTTTAAGCTTTACTGAATCAAAAAAAGGGTAGTACCCCAGTGTAATACATAAGCGATAAGGAGTTTAGAGCTCATATGTAGGTTAGAGGAGGAGATTTTTGACCAAACTGCACAAATAAATTAATGCAGATTTTTTTAAAAAGAGCATCTGTACATTTGTCATGTTTTTTTTTCCTGTTTGTTATATTATCCTGTTTTTGTCAACTGTGCCTAGCCCTTTAGTAACTGGTTTTCAATTTACTTATGATCCAGTGTTTATGTGTAAGAGGAGAGTAACAAACAACATTAAGTTCACTACGTAAATAAATAAATAAACCAGCTTGTCAGTTTCTCTAATTTTGACTCTAGGGTTTTTTGCAGAAGTATTGCATAACTATTCAGGAATTACAGCCATTTTTATACATAGTTAGCTGTTCAGTTCAGAACAAAGTAATAGGCTTAACTTAAAATAAAAAAGTTTAAATTGTTTTTAACAACTGAATTAAAATCCTTTGTAATCAAATGCTGCATTTCTTCCCTGAAGATGCTCTGCCAAGCCTTTACTACTGATGCCTACATTTCATGCTTATTTGTGGGTCGTCTTTTTACTAACTGACAGCCGTGTGCTGCTGGGTTAACATCAGGTGACTGATTTGACCATTAAATAAACACCCAGTGTGTTTGCCTTGGGAAACTCTTGGGTTGCTTTTAATTTATGCATTGGGTTGCTATTAATGTGTACACAGTTTTTTTTTGTTAACTATAGCATCCTAAACACAGATAAATTTCCGGCGTGGTCACTCAGTTTTACGCTTTCATGCTGAACTAAAGCGCTACACTGTGGCCATAAACTCCAGTGCCATTAGCTTGGAGTGATTAGATTAAATGTATCCATCAATTACCCCTGAGGTGACACAACCTGATTAGAGCTACTGGCATTCCGATAGATGGAGAGAGGAACTGTGGGTGAAACAGATCAATGTGTACAATAGAAAGGTGGAAGATTAAACATGTTAATGTGAACTACAAATACCAGTGTACATAAAATGCTCTCCTACTATGCTTCAATTTCTCTGTAGACTTGTTGGAGTTAATAGTCAAATATTTTTAACCGTGAACTATTTTACATTTTTTGCTTATTTTACTTTTTTACTTTTGCATTTGCACTTTATTTAACTTGCATATTTTTTTATTTAATACAGTGAAAAGACAGGAAACAGAAGAAGTATTTAGTTGGATCATTGCCATTATTTAGCCTGTGCTGTAACCTTTTGGCTTCTCAGGCACACGTTTTGGATTTTCAATCTTCTGGCAATACTGGGAGGTGAAAATTCATGAGCCTCAGCTCTTTCTTGGCAAATTTAATCTTTTATTCAGTCTTTGCTTTGACATTAAATTTCTTTCTGTCTCAACATCATGATCTGTGCTGGTAAGAAAACAAAACAAAAAAATATATATATATATAAAATAGTTAAATATTGAACGCAATCATTGGCATGGGGCAGTAAATCTGGGCCCAGTGTACAGTGCCTTAGAATTTAAGTGGGCCTTACAGTGTTTAGTGTTTAGAGACAATGCAATTATAAGAACTTGCACAATAAGTGCAAGTACAGAAAAAAATAAAAAGGCTAATCTTTCCTCTGTATGGTAGTTGTTATAGTTTTCTGCTTGTAGAGATTAAGTTGAATATCACTGATTAGTGAAAACTGATGCACGATGCAGAAGAAAAATGGCTTGTGTAAAATATTTCCATGGTTTTTGCTTTATTCAACTTAGATTCATTCTATTTTGAAGTTAATGCTCGTGCAGATTCCTTGAAGGTTTCTAGCTGGCCGTTGTTCCAGTTCTGCAAGCTATGCACTTTTTTACAGACATATTCAGTATGCATAATTTCTGCAATAATGAGAGCAGTCCAGCAGATAGTGTTATCATGGGGAAAACTCAGATATTGAATAATCTGAATTATTTAAATTAGCAATGTGACTAAGTAATACTCAGAGACAGTCATCCATTACATGCATTCAGTAAAATTCCCCCAGAGGCAAAATGCAGTTTGACCAATACACTGCACAATTCTTCATGCAGGAAAGAAGCTGTTAAGTTCTTAAAACCAGAACCTGTTAACTATATAGTATAATCCCAATTTACATCAGTAATTTCATGGCTGTAATATTTTCACTGAAAGTAATACGGCTGTCGGTGTACAGGAGAAGCAGAGGTGAACTGGGATTTCTGGCCCCGTGCCTCTTGTGTGGTCACTGTGGTGTGAGATGTTGCTGTGCTCTGCCTCATCTCTTCAAGAGCAATGATGCTTCATAATCAGCAGCGCCCTCAGATATGAGCTGAGCTCCGAGTCACAGAGGATATGATGATATCCACATAAGATGAGGGCATTTATAAGAGACAGATAAAAGAACATAAAACAAAGGGGTGTTATTGTCTTTAATATAAATTTTCTTTCCTACTTTGTTTTTGTTTGTGGTCCTCTCCTTAGAATGACAGTTCTTCCTGTAGCCTCTTGTGAAAGGTCATTTCTATGTAGTATTTAGTATATAGTTATCATTGTAAGTATCAACAAGCAAAATTAATTGGTAGCAATTTTGAATATAGTTTTATGGGGTTTTTAGTGTCTATTTGGTGCAGCATATAAGTCACCTGGTCAACCCAGTGAATCAAACCTGCTCATCGGTAACAATTTCTTTATCAGTAAACATTTTTTTACTGAAACTGGTAACAAGTTGTCACTTCTCGCTGTAGTTGGTGACGGTGTTAGACTTTCTGACGCAACTGTGATCAGGCCACATGACAACCTCCTGATGGGTGATCTGGAATGTTACTGCTCATATTAATAGGACTGCATCAGCAATGGGATAAATGAATCAAGAGGTTTATGGTGAAACAGTGATGTGTACTGAAAAGGGCAAAAATATGTTTTATGATCATAAAACCTCAGAGAAGATCTGAAAATGGCTTTCAGTGAAAGAGGCACAGGAAGGGATAGAGTCTACATTATCCTTTAATGACGGAAGTCATTTGTTTTCAGTGGAGATTATTTTCAGTGAAAGCCTGGCTTCTCTCTGCTCTCATGCTGTGTGTTTGCCAGAGTCATTAGTTGAAAATGACTCGTGTCTTTTGAAACCAGACTCTATTTAGGGTGAGTAACGTCAATATGTTGGTGTTGTTTAGCTTTAGTCAACAAATGTCTGACTTTTAACTAGTCTAGATGGTCTCGAGGTTCACATGCAAAGACGAAGAAATGTTTCTGTACTCTGCACAGCCATGTTACCCTCCAAAATAGCTCTTGCCAATTTCTATTGGTACATGGGCACAGATGACTTGACCTATCTGTTATTTTTGAGGAGAAAAAAAAAGAAGGTATTTAGAAGGTAGTCTAACAGTGTAAGGATAAGACAGATTTATGTTCCAGATTAGAAAATCTCTGGAGGTGGAAAAACTCCTATCTCCTCTTGCTATACAACAAAAAGTATCAATTTCCAAAACTAGTTACAATTACCCATGGGTAATTGTAACTTTCAGCATCCATCCAGTGCTGCCTGGTCCTTGGCATTAGGAATGAGCTCCACTTGACAGATTTCGTTCTTAGTAAAAGGCTTGTACCTCTTCCACACTCGCTCAATTTTTACGAGGGACCACTCCTTGACCTTCAGAGCAGAATTATGGACTTTGATTGGTAGCTAATTCAGTTCATTTTCTTCAATATGGTTTCAGGGTATGCGTATAGGGAAATAAATCATGGATAATAGTTCATCTGTGTTTCCCAGTCAAAGTTAACACCATCAGTGTGTTGTTACCACGAAATGATTAACCCTGTGACTGTGTATCATCAAACTATTTACTCTTAATGCATGTTTGCACTTTGTGCTTCACCTGTTGTACACATAGTGTAACATATGCAGAACAGTGTCTTTACTTGTCTTGGTTATTAATTTCTGTGGCCCAGGATATGTGGCAGTACAGTAGCAGTGTCTTCATAAAACACGTAATATGCCACTCAAGGTGTTTCCTCTGAGCTCATCTGTCTTATTGTCGAAGGACAATCACATTGTCCATGATGACAGCTGGAACAGCCAAGTTCTATTTTCTCCTCTTAACCTTACACTGAAATCTCCTCCTCTAGTCCTTCAAAAATCATTGAGTACTACAGGCCTCACTGTTGAAGGTAGAACTCTCAGCACAATCAATGATGATTTTTCCATTGTAATATAAGATAAAGTCCAAATAAACTTGCAAAACCTGACAAGGCTTTTAAATCACAATGAACAAGGAAAACGTAAAAAGCTGCCAATCAATACGGCTCAGGAAAAAAAACACAAGCTAACATGGATTCAAATTATATTGAAATTATATTTTAGACTGAAAGACACTAAGCATGTCTCTTGAGCTGATCAGTTTGGATAAAGGAACTCTATAACTACCAATTCTAAAGGAAAATAAAACGAGAAAAAGTATTGTTTTTTGGTATCATGGGTAACCTCATTAATGCCAGACAAGATAAAACTTTTATGCTTTGCCAAGGGAGAGGAAATTAAAAGGTCATGGGAGTGTTCCCTGCAAAGCAAGTGTCTCCTGATGTGTGGGACTGGCTGCTTCCTTGTATCTTTGGCCTCTCTCATTGCTCTGTTGTATTGTTTATTCAGAATAATATATGAGCAGGTTAAGCATCAATGTCTGCTCAGGAGCAAAATAATTGGCCTCGGACAGCTGTTGTATTGTAGCTGTCTTGTTTCTTGTTAGTTTCAGCTAGTTGGTCCTGTTTTATCTGCTGTATGCTGAAATGTTCACATCATAAACACAGGTGCTGCTGACGGCTGTGTTTATTTATTTATTTCAAGATATTGTTTGTATCTTTCATCATCAACTTTCTTCTCTATCTTTAGTTGGCCTTCTTGAGCTGTACAAATACTTTTAGATTCAGTGGTGTGGGGTTTAGCAGCCACCAACTATGGATGAAGCCAGGATGAACATGGGGGAAAGACAGCTACACCCACTTCCATTCTTACATAACCTACATAGTTTCAGACTGCGGGAGGAACCCAGAGCACCCATAGTAATATTATCAAATCCCATAGAGAAAGGTCCCAGCCAGCTAACCACTGCATCACTGCATAATTTTTCTTGGTTTTTAAAAACAACAGTGATCTGAATTAACTATCTCCTATTTTACCATTTAATTCCTAAAGCGACAATAGACCTCAACCAGACACAATTCTACACGATGACTCAGCAGTGACAGATGGACTGCATGCAGTATTCACATTTTACAGTTTTTCTCTCGCATTAGCCATAGACAGTTCTTCGATTTTCATTTGCTTTAGTGTTGACACATACTGTATCTCACTAAAGATATTTGTTATTGTGTTTATGCATTTCTCATCTGAATCTCAGAACTCTAGATTTTTCACTTTCCTGAATCAATTCCAGCATTGCATTAATTTTTCCAAGCAAATTACTTCGAACTTGTTTTCAAATATGTATGAAAGAGCAAGGCGAGTCACTCAGTGCCAGCGGTAGCAGTGACAGTGTGTTACTATAGCAGAGTGTGCAAACAGTGAGAAAAGTTATAGTTGATGGGGAAATGTGTGACTGATTTAAGAACCGTGTTGACCCAATGCATCACTCTTCCATAAGTGCGTCAAAAACTAAAAATGTTTTTATTTTACCATTGTGGTTAAAAATAACCATTTCTATTATATTTTGGTTCACACAAAGATGATTTAATGTTTAAAATATTTTGGATTTTTTTAAACTTTTTAAAAAAAAATTAAAACATTTAGAAAGTTGGAAAAGAAATAAACAATTACACAACAGTAATAGAAAGATCCAACATTAAATTTTGTGTTTGTGTGTGTGTGGGAGAGAGAGACCCCACACCTTCCCATTGCTTCAGTGATCAGGGTTTGCAGTTGGGGCAACCTTCCAGTCAACTCTTCATATTGTTGAGAGATCAGTGAGGGAGACCTGTCAATCATCGATGATACTATTCTTGAATTCAGGGTGCTGAGCCATGAAAAAGGTGTAGGCATGTAGGCCCAGGAGTGCAACGGCCATTCCTTTCTTGCTGACATAGCTGACCATAGTAAGGCTGCCATTAAATCCAAACTCTGTGCTGTAAACCTCTCATGACTCAGAAGCCTTAGGCTACGTTCACACTGCAGGTCTTAATGCTCAATTCCGATTTTTTGATCAAATCCGATTTTTTTGTCTCCTCGTTCACACTACAAATAAAATGCGACAGCAAACGCGCTCTAGTGTGAACGCTCAAAGCGGCCCGCATGCGCAAAAGAAGATGTCACACACAACGCGCTCTGTTTAGACCAAGAACAAACAGTATTGTTTGACTGATGGCCGTTAATATAAAGACTTCGGACTTTACGTTTCCCAATTTTTGCTTTAAGTTATTTTGTTATTTACATAATAATGTAAATAACCTAATAATGATCCTTATTGCTGTTTAAGAGAGGAGCGGTGCTTCAAAGGATAGCTGCAGATTTCTGTCAGAATCTGCAGATTATACAGTACAAATAAAATGTTTACGTTGTCTTCCCAACAGTTTCACTGACATCTACACTGGATGGCTAGGAAGCGTTCGCGATGTCTTCTCGGGCGCTGATAATTGGCTTCAGTCTTGTGTCGGTGACGTAAAAGGCGGATTTAATGCGACTTGACCGTTCAAACAGCAGTCGCTTTCTAAAGCATCGGATATGTATCGGATTCAGTACCACATACGAAAGTGACCCAGATCGGATTTGAAAATATCGGATTTGCGCCGTTCACACTGTCATAGCATGATCGGATATGGGTCGCATAGGGTCAAAAAAATCGGATTTGATGCGCTTTCGCCTGCAGTGTGAACGTAGCCTTAATCAGAGGAATGATGTCTGCCTTTTTCTGCAGAGTCCCCAAAATTCTAGAGCGTCTCGTGGAGACACTGTCCAAGAGGCATACTGGAGAAAAAGTTATCTGCTGGACAGATTCTTCACCCACATCCCTTGTTTGTCTCCCTGTGTGAACTATTAGAAATATTGTATAGCTCATGCGGGCGTCACAGGTCATCAGGCCATACTCGACAGGCTTGCTTGAACCTACCCCTAAATGACACAAGCTGCTGGTTTACAGTGACACAATAACTGAGGATGAATCACTGTCTGAATGCTGGATGTATGCTGTCTGTTAGTTATTGCTGTGTAAAATAATTTTCTAAAGGGGTGACACGCTTTTTGGCCCACAGAATTTATTTTCAGGACAGTCACAATTTATAAGAACCAAAAGTTCCCATGAAATTCCATAAGAAATTAATGTGTGTCATTTTTGACCCGCTTATGGAAGTTTAGGGTAGTAATACAAATAGCTCAATGTATAAAAGGTAAGTTAAAGATTTAAATGGCATAATATCAAAAATGTGTTTTTAAGGAATATAAATAATTACAACTTTTATTACTAAGATATTGCAAGAAAACAACCTCACTGGGTCATTGTTGACCTACTTATGCATCTAAGGGTTAAGAACAGTGACAATAAAGTTTCTGATGTTAGAGCTGAACCAAAGCGACTGAGAAAAAACTGTAAAAATAAAGAAAGGGAATTACACTTTGTTCTTGAGGCTATAAAATGATTGTGACTTGATGAGTCATATGATATTAGAGGTTGGTTATCTAGATTGGCTGTTTTACATTGTATCAGTCTTCATTTCTTTTTCATAACTTGTAGGTTGTCAAAAGCATTTTGCTGTTCTCTGGAAGAGACAGGAAGTGGATTAGATAAGCACCATATCTGTATCTGTGAAATTCTTACAGTGACACACACACACACACACACACACACACACAATCACGTTCCGCCTGCCTAATATAGACTGAAAGTTTCTATTTTATGTTCAAAAGCACAGCAGGCTGAACTTTTTTTTCTTTAGAAGACTAAATATGACTACAGGATTTTCCACTTCTGTTGGTCTTATTTCTCCTTTTTTAAAGTAGTTAGCTGGTTTAATTGCATGTTCCTGCTATCCTTTTTCAGTGATCACAGTGTTTGCATGGGATGTCTGCGAGACTCCTGAGTGCCAACGTGTACTGTAAGTGTACTTCTATCAAAGTGTGTGGAATAATTGGTCCCACAGAAATAAGACTATTGTTAACCACTAATAAATCACAGACTGCCAGTGTAGATATTTGTTGGGTTTTGTGTCACATACAGAAGGGTCTTTCTACTGCCTTTTACAGTAGTGGACATAACACATTACAACAATATTTTAGGATTTTACAAACTGTAATTGGTACTGAAAATGTACACAGAGAATTCATATCGCTGAGCTCTTTTGATGGCATGCAAGGGAAAAACATATCCATGTAGACCACAGTGAAGAGAACAGATCTGGCTGCAGAGCTGTGATGCAGTGTTTCTGTTCATGGCCCTCACTGGGAGTAAAACAAGCCACTGTATATAATTTCTTAAAGGACTTGACAGACTTATCAACAATTAACATTCTTATCAGTGGTACAAATCGTGCATGTGACAAAAAGATGCATGATAACATTATTATTTAATCTCTTAGTGCGCTCGACTTGTCACTGGCTTAAAATCAAATTGTGTAATGGCATAGATTCAACTACAGAAATATGAATAAATTGTGTATTTTTGCAACAGGCTGCTAATAATAAAATAGTATAATATCATTTTGCTTCCTTGTTAAGTTGTCTGTAATGTGTAAATTACACATGTGAGTCTTGAGTGTTGTGTGTTTAACAAACAAAAGAAAAACATTACACTCTGAAAATGGTCAGGTACAAAGACTGGACTGAAGAAGAAGACAATGCACAAAGAAATATACTCAGAGACCTTCAGAAAGTATGAAGAACTACTGCTCAAGACCACCTTAAAATCTTAAAAATGACAGGTTTGAGCAGAGTATAAAGAAATGAGTGGATGAATGGATGGATGGATTAGCCCTCACAGCATGTGCCATATATTTGAATGTGTTATGAACGTGGGAAAATCACAGCATCTTCATAGTTGGTCGCTGCTGGTTTTCTCTAACAAGGCTGTTTCCTAATTCATCATAACTATTGTTGGTTGGCAGGAAGGCTTTTAATGAGACTGAAAGGAGAGCATGTAATTAAATGGGGCTTTTTTTTAAAGCCCTTGTTTTCCGTAACAAACCGCTGCAAGACTTCTAGTATTTTCATATAAACACATGACTGACAAGTTTATTGGAATTTCGGTGAAGTTTGTGAAAATAGCAGTTACTGTTGCTCCGTTAAATGTTTAAAATGACAACAACAAACGAGCATAACCAAAACATTTTCAGGCAGGAAACAAAAAGAATAAAACAAAAATGCTTTAGTTATTCGTTCAGCCCTGCAGTTATACAAATTGTTAATCCCAGTGGGAACTCTGCTCAGAAAATCTCACGGAGACAGAGCGATTTTCACTCTTCCAGTGGAAAACAGTACTTAATAGTGCTTAAACATTTGTTATTGCTGTAATCTCATAACTGATATTGTATGTATCTGTGTAAAATGTCTGCATTCATCCAGTATATCTTTATATGCAGTTTGTGCAGCATGTCTGAAATAATCACAGATCATGTCAATGCAATAACTTTCTACCTCTCTTCATTTTTTTTCAATAACATTTATATAATATGCTCACAGTGGGAAGCAATAAGTGGCATTAAAACACTTCTCTGGTGAAGTGATGTATTTATCAATATGCTGGAGTGGCTTGGCTCCTCTGAGGCAGATACATCTGTGTGTCTCTTCTGTGTCATTCTCTAACCTCATCATATCAGATGAGTATAAAAATGCTCTGCAATGAAGGCAAGTTTCCAACACAGATGTCAGGTGCACAGCGTGACTGGTCGATGGGTCTTTGTTTCCTAGAGGGGAGGATGAACGCGTATAGTATTCATGCAGTTTGTTCGCCCTCGCAATTGCACTCCTCTCTGTTAAAAACAAGGATAATGATAGGGCACTGCAAAGCAGAAATGTTATAAAAGTTGTTCTACAAAGACTTACTACATGGTGGATTGTGATGTAATCCTCTACACTGAAGGAGACACTGATGTCATACTGTACAAAACACACACATACTGTAACAGTACAAACCGTCAAACCAAGTTAGTTTGAAAGAAAATGTGGCAAAATGTTTGATTTTGATATCAAGTAAAACAACATTTACATATAATACAATTTTCAGACAAATTTCACGGTTCTGTCACGGTTCAGCTACATGGTAGGTAGGGAGTGGATCCAAATGCTGGACTCTGGAGACTAAATGTAAC
Source organism: Rhamphochromis sp. 'chilingali' (assembly GCF_963969265.1). Lineage (NCBI taxonomy): Eukaryota > Metazoa > Chordata > Actinopteri > Cichliformes > Cichlidae > Rhamphochromis > Rhamphochromis sp. 'chilingali'. The sequence continues at coordinate 30,311,143 of NC_137935.1, forward strand.
TTAGAAAGGCAGCTTTACTGCTGACTGTCTTACAAACTCATATAATAAAGGGCTTTACCTTCTGAGGTCAGAAGGTAACAAGGCAGAGTGGAGACACCTGGAGAACATAACTGAACAGAATCTAACTCATGAGATCACTGAAGAAAAACTGAACATAACACATACGAGACGAGGGACTACCAAAATAAAACAAGAAACAATACACACACACTGAGACCCAGACTAAGACATACGAAAAGGTAATCAAACCTTGAGATATGACTGACTGGGAAGATAAGACCAACTTCACACAACTAAACGGAGAGACGCCTGGGGAAACGGAAAAAGAATGCAAAAGGTGATGAACAAGAAGATCAACTGGAATGTAAAGAGAGACTACAGAGGCTATAATAAATGCTAAAGGAAACTGTGAAGCATGCTAATATACAGTCCAACAAGAGCTGAACTACAATACAAGGGATCCTCAAAACCACATAACCCTGAGTCGATAACTCTGGGACCCTGACAGCCTCTTTCTAAGTCACAATAATAAAATGGCTGTATTAAGTATTTGTCCTCCATATAAAGTCTTACGATTAAGGATGCCATGCCATATCAAAGCACTGATCTGATGGCTGCCATCCATCAGAACATTTAATGGCTCTGCAGCTGTAAAATACTAAATAGATCAGGTTATGGAGTTGGCTCTTTGAGGCTGTCCTAATAATATGACGTGGCTGCTTCAATGGCTGAATGCTTTGCTTCCCCCATAAAATGATTCCAGATTCTCTCACTTGGTGGTATCATCCTGATAGAGAGAACTAGGTTAAAAAGCCTAGATATCTGTGTCTCTCTCTATCTCCATACATATGGTTTAAAATGAAGTTTTTAATATTTCAGCAAGGCCATTTCAGTTTAAGATGCACTGAACATCAAGACCTCTGACCAAGACCTCACATCAGATTTTTCCCTTAGATGTAAAGCCCTTTAATCCGAGTCCAGACAATGTTGACAGCATCTCATTTGTACAACAAAGAATAAAAGAATAAAGATTTCAAAGGGAGCTGTTTTTTCTCTACACATAAAGGGCTGTCTGTGTTTTTACAGCTTTGTGTTTTCTCTGTCCTGTCAGAGAGGTGAGGCAAACACTGCTCACTCTTAATGCACCTACATGGTGGATTGTGATGTGATCCTCTACAGTGAAGGACACGCTGAACTCACACTGTACAGAGAACAAAACATGCCGTCCACAGACGTGGGCACTGTCTGCTGTTCTGTTGATAAATGTCAAGCTACAAGATGCTGGTTGTGTCAGGAGAGGCTTCAGGAGTGATGTGATGTAAAAACAACAACAAAAAAAGGCTAAGGCAGACAGATCAGGCAATAAACCAGGACACAGAAAGAGATGGAGCAGAGCACAGATATGATTGAGATTTGAGAAAAATTTCACTCCAAGTGCTGAGAATCAGTGTGCAGTCCAACAATTGATAAACTTAATTAAATCCAATAAGCTTAATATAGCTTTAGAAATGCATTTGCTGTTCCCTTGAATGGTGTAAAAAACTGTCTAAGCACTATCTGTGTGAACCTGTTTTCAGTTTTTTGGAGTTGTATTTATTTTAATGTTATGCAGTGACATGCTGGCAGTGTCAGGAGAGGCTCCAAGTGTAGATGTGACCCTTGAAAAGGTTAAGAGAGACACAGCAGGAGAGAGCAGTGTAACACAGCCCTGTCTCTGCCAAGGTTACACACCAAAACTGCTTCACTCACTGCTGGTTGATACAGGTTAGTAAACTGGCTCACAGACAGATTTGTTTTTCATCATCGAAACAACTGCCTAGATTTTAAATTCTCTAGTCAAGGCAGGAAATATGTAGCAGTCTGTCGCAGCATAAAATACCATAGCAGGAGCAGTGGGGTACACGCAAAGGCTATCCCAAAGGTACAATAGATGTCTGACACCAGTGATAATGGAGGTTTAAAATGATAACTTGGCACTTTGGATCTGAGTCAGTCAGAGGAGAGAGGCTGGGTAGATGACATGTGGAGACAAAGGAAGATTCAGTCAAACCGTAAAATGAGGGGGAAAAAAAAAAACTTAATACACATTTAAAATGAGAAAGCTGATAGAAATGAATCTACACCAATATAAGAATCTGGACAAGGGAGGCTGTGAAACTCCAGAAATTGATGCCCTCGATTATATTTTCCAAAGCAGTCCAGCGGGCCAGATTGGATTCTTTGCTGGGCCAGTTTGCCTCCCCAGGCCTTATGTTTGACACCCCTGATTTAGACCCTTGGATAGGGAAAGGCAACATTCAGCAACATTTTTTGTTAGAATTTGAGCAAATACATTAATTTTGTTGCATTTCTCTAAAATCTAGCTGAATTAAGGTGAAGGTGTAAAAAGGTGTAAAAAAACCCTCCTTGAATCGCTACCTTATCGTGGTGGAGGGGTTTGTGTGTCCCAGGGATCCCAGGGGCTATGTTGTCTGGGGACTTTTGCCCCCTGGTAGGGTCTCCCATGGCAAATTGGCCCTGGGTGAGGGACCAGACAAAGAGCGATTCATAAGACCCTTATGAAAAGGACACCGAGGGAACAGTTTACCCTGCCCGGGATAGGGTTACCGGGGCCCCGCCCTGGAGCCAGGCCCGGGGAGGGTGCCCGAGGGCGAGCGTCTGGTGGCCGGGCCTTAGTCCATGGGGTCCGGCCGGGCACAGCCCGAAGAGGAGACATGGGCCCATCCTCCCGCAGGCCCACCACCCGCAGGAGGCGCCATAGGGGTCGGGTGCATTGTGTGCCGGGTGGCGGCCAGGAGCGGAGGCCCTGGCGGACTGACCCCCGGCTGCCAAGACTGGCAATAGGGACATGGAATGTCACCTCTCTGGTGGGGAAGGAGCCTGAGTTAGTGCGTGAGGTTGAGAGGTACCGGCTAGATATAGTCTACACATGGCTTGGGCTCTGGAACCAGTCTCCTGGAGAGGGGCTGGACTCTGTCTCAGTCTGGAGTTGCCCCTGGTGAGAGGCGGCGGGCTGGGGTGGGTATCCTAATATCCCCTCGGCTTGCTGCCGGTACGTTGGGGTTTTTCCCGGTGGACGAGAGGGTTTGTTCCCTGCGCCTTAGGGTCGGGGAACGGGTCCTGACTGTCATCTGCGCTTATGCGCCGAGTGGCAGTTCAGAGTACCCAGCCTTCTTAGAGTCCCTGGGGGGGGGGGGGGGGTGCTGGAGGGTGCTCCACCTGGAGACTCTGTTGTCCTGCTGGGAGACTTCAATGCTCACGTGGGTAACGACAGCGAGACCTGGAGGGGCGTGATTGGGAGGAACGGCCTCCCTGATCTGAACCCGAGCGGTGCTCTGTTATTGGACTTTTGTGCTAACCACAGTTTGGCCATAACGAACACCCTGTTCGAACATAAGAGTGTCCATAAGTGCACGTGGCACCAGGACGCTCTAGGCCGTAGGTCGATGATCGATTTTGTAATCGTATCAGCAGACCTGCGACCATATGTTCTGGACACTCGGGTAAAGAGAGGGGCTGAGCTGTCAACTGATCACCACCTGGTGGTGAGTTGGATCAGGTGGCGGGGGAGGACGCTGGACAGACCTGGTGCACCTAAACGCGTAGTGAGGGTGTGCTGGGAACGTCTAGCAGAGGCCCCAGTCCGCGAGATCTTCAACGCACACCTCCGGCAGAGCTTCGACAGCATTCCGAGGGAGACTGGGGACATTGAGTCCGAATGGACCATGTTCAGAGTCTCCATTGCCGAAGCTGCTGCATTGAGCTGCGGCCGCAAGGTGGTGGGTGCCTGCCGTGGTGGTAATCCCCGAACCAAATGGTGGACACCAGAGGTGAAGGGAGCCACCAGGCTGAAGAAGGAGTCCTATCGGGCTTGGTTAGCCTGTGGGACTCCGGAGGCAGCCGACAGGTATCGACAGGCCAAGCGGAATGCGGCTCGGGCAGTGGCTGAAGCAAAAACTCGGGTGTGGGAGGAGTTCGGAGAGGCCATGGAAAAAGACTTTCGGACTGCCTCGAAGAGATTCTGGCAAACCGTCAGACGTCTCAGGAGGGGAAAGCGGTGCTCTACCTGCACTGTGTATAGTGCTGGCGGAGCGCTGCTGACGTCGACTGAGAAAATTGTCAGGCGGTGGAAGGAATACTTCGAGGACCTCCTTAGTCCCACTGACACGTCTTCCGAGGAGGAAGCAGAGTCTGGGGATGAGGGGAATGACCCGCCAATTTCCGGGGGCGAGGTCACTGAGGCAGTTAAACAACTCCTTGGTGGCAGAGCCCCTGGTGTTGATGAGGTCCGCCCCGAGTTCCTGAAGGCTCTGGACGTTGTAGGGCTGTCCTGGTTGACACGCCTCTGCAATGTTGCGTGGAGATCAGGGGCAGTACCTGTGGACTGGCAGACCGGGGTGGTGGTCCCCATCTTTAAGAAAGGGGACCGGAGGGTGTGTTCCAACTACAGGGGGATCACACTCCTCAGCCTCCCTGGGAAAGTCTATGCCAGGGTGCTGGAAAGGAGAGTTCATCCGTTAGTCGAACCTCGGATACAGGAGGAACAATGCGGTTTTCGTCCTGGTCGCGGAACACTGGACCAGCTCTTTATCCTCTCCAGGATACTTGAGGGTGCATGGGAGTTTGCCCAACCAGTCTACATGTGTTTTGTGGACTTGGAGAAGGCATTCGACCGTGTCCCTCGGGGTGTCCTGTGGGAGGTGTTGCGGGAATATGGGGTGTCTGGCCCATTGCTACGGGCCATTCGATCCCTATACAACCGTTGCAAGAGCTTGGTTTGCATTGCCGGCAATAAGTCGGACTCGTTCCCGGTGGGTGATGGGCTTCGCCAGGGCTGCCCTTTGTCTCCGGTTCTGTTCATAATTTTTATGGACAGGATTTCTAGGCGCAGCCAAGTGGCCGAGGGCTTTCGCTTTGGTGTCCTCAGAATCTCATCTCTGATTTTTGCAGATGATGTGGTTCTGTTGGCTTCATCGGGTGAAGGCCTCCAGCTCGCACTGGAACGGTTCGCAGCCGAGTGTGAAGCAGCGGGAATGAGGATCAGCACCTCCAAATCTGAGGCCATGGTTCTCAGCCGGAAAAGGGTGGAGTGCCCACTCCGGGTCGGGGATGAGTTCCTGCCACAAGTGGAGGAGTTCAAGTATCTCGGGGTCTTGTTCGCGAGTGATGGGAGAAGGGAGCCGGAGATCGACAGACGGATTGGGGCTGCAGCTGCAGTAATGCGGACGCTGCACCGGTCCGTCGTGGTGAAGAGGGAGCTGAGTGTAAAAGCGAAGCTCTCAATTTACCGGTCGATCTACGTCCCTACCCTCACCTATGGCCACGAGCTGTGGGTAGTGACCGAAAGAACGAGATCGCGGATACAAGCGGCAGAAATGAGCTTCCTCCGAAGGGTGGCTGGCCTCTCCCTTAGAGATAGGGTGAGAAGTTCGGCCATCCGGGAGGGGCTCAGAGTAGAGCAGCTGCTGCTCCACATCGAAAGGAGCCAGCTGAGGTGGTTCGGGCATCTGACAAGGATGCCCCCTGGGCGCCTCCTGGGTGAGGTGTTCCAGGCATGTCCCACCGGGAGGAGGCCCCGGGGCAGACCCAGGACACGCTGGAGAGATTATATCTCTCGGCTGGCCTGGGAACGCCTTGGTATTCCCCCGGATAAGCTGGAGGAGGTGGCTGGGGAGAGGGAGGTCTGGGCCTCTTTGCTTAGGCTGCTGCCCCCGCGACCCGGCCCCGGACAAAGCGGATGAAGATGGATGGATGGATGGATGGATGGATGGTGTAAAAAGTGGTCCTCAGCCAGTAGAACATTCAACAGACTTGAAATTTGGTGCTTACAAACAGCACACTCTCATTCCAATGAAAACAATATTACTGATGTTGCTCTCCCTCTCTGTCGCTCTCTTTATTCCCTGAGTGACCTGCTGTAACTGATGCTACTCCGTACACATCCATTTTTCTTTAACGCTCTACTGCATGATTTTTTAATTTTTTGGGAAAAAAATATTTCTCCCTATTTTGGGGGAGCTTTAGGGTCCCTAATAATATATATTAGGGACCCTAAAGCGGATGTGGATGCCCCCCCAAAACAGATATTGGTTTGTTGCTTCAAGGCAACACTGTGCGACAAGGGTAGTAAAATACCAAGTTATTCTATAATAAGTTGTATTAGTACAAGGATGAACAAATAAATAAACAACAAATAAACAATGCAAACATTTCACAGAACAATAAAACACCAAAATACATCCAACATTTGACCCTAACCCCATGCACGCGTGTACACACACACACACACACACACACACACACACACACACACACACACACACACACACACACACGTTGTGTTTCCATCACTTTTGGGGGACATTACATTAACTTACATTCATTTCCTGGAGACTTATCCTGACTCTACCCATCACAAGTCCCTGCCTGAACCTTACCCTAACCCTGACTCAAGCCTTCACCCTAAAATTAAATGATTTACCTTGCAATTTGTCCCCATAAAGTAGGCGAGACCTCACAATGGGAGTGTGTAAACAAATTTGTGTCCCCAAAACAATAAGTAATACACGTCCACACACACACACACACAGCAAAATTGGTATGGCACGGATCTGGCCCACACAATGTGCTTACACATGGCCCACGTGCCGCAAAGAATGACGGCCCTTTGGTGGCCCAGACCTGGTTTGCCAGAGGTGGCCCACACATGGGCCATCACAAGGCCAGTTTCAGACACGCTGGTGGTCCTGTGCTGGCCCATGTGTGGATTACCTCTGGCAAACCTGATCTGAGCCAGCCTAATGTGTACCTTAATCAAGCCATGCAATAACAACATGTGCCAGAACATGCAAAACAGTTTCTTAAGTCAGTGCATAAAACATAATTTAATATCAGGTAATATGGTAGCTTTGTCATGCTGTCATGTACTGTAGTTATGGTTTCTCTTTTGTGACTTTTAGTCAGGCTTTTTGCCTCCACTGGTGTCGTGCTGCATTCCTGTTTTGAACTAAAGATTGAAAAAAAATGAGGAAATAAGTGATAATGAGCTATCGGAGCGTGAAGTAGGTGTAGAAGAAAAGCAGAGGTGAGTGTGTGGTTGTTACAACCACACACTCACCATCGCAACTCATTAAAATGGTGACATTTCCACTAAATATCTTTATTATGTTCCAGTCTGATGTGTTTAATACAATTATGAAGTCATTTTAATAGCTGATTCTCATGCTAAAATCTGCTTTAGTAACCCACAGCTGTAGTTATTACAGTTGCCAGTGATGCAAATATGAAAAGGGTTATCTGATATTCAGGTCTATTTCTGCACCATTTGGATTAGTTTTGTGTCACAAACTGAAAGCAGTCACGTAATGCAAGTTGCAAATGGAACTAGATGGAATGGTAGATATAAGTGATATAAGTGATAGACTGGCTTTTGTGACTGTTAAGAAAGTGAAAATTAGTGCTAGGGTTTTTTTTTTTTTCATTTCAGAGTGAAGAGCATGGGATGAGACAGATAGTTGAAGGCACTTAGAAGAGGGAAGATGGGAGAGAGGTGTTTAGCCTAATGTCTCTGCCAGATAATACAATTTTGCTTTCCAGTTTGGTGGGTGACAGGTCTTACTGTGTGCCACACTGATACATTTTCAGTGTGGATAATGGTTACATGGTTTGATACACTGCTTCCCCCCCCCACCCCCAGTTATTTATCTTCCGTCGATACCTCTATTGTTCTTCAGCTTCATTCCCAGAACCAGTGGGATGCATAAAATGTTGAAAAACTGCTGTGATTTGCAAGCAGTTTGTCTCCAAATATTTAACTGAAAACATGTAGTATATCAAATAAACAATTTATTGCAAGCTGTTGAACGTGGGAAATGGTAGTGTTTACCAAAAAAACAAAACAAAAACAGAAGCTAGAAGCTAATTTGAAATGGGCCACTGATACCATATGAAATTGGTGTTGGCTTCTGTTTGTGCTGTTTGTGTTTCTTACGGTGTGAAAAGTAAAAACAAGACTGTTGTGCAGCAGTAAAACAACACTTTTGAGTAATGGATACTAACCACAGATACTCTTCTATCACTTCTTATTGACATAGGAAATTAAACTCTGTGAGAACTGGTTGTGTTGTAGATTGGACTTTGCTGGGGCTAAACTCAGTGGGCCAGATAATGAGAAAATAATACAGATGCGATGTAAAAATTATGTCTTGTTTCTTACTAGAGGGCATGAACAGGAACGCTAGATTTGTGCTTTAAAAGCATGCTTTGAAAATAATTGGTGAAGTTTCAGTGAAAACAAAAGTGCTACCCCTGACACGTTGACCTTGGATGGTGAATATTTGGCTTAAAAATAGATGGGCAGATGGTTGAACTGTAAGAGAGCAATATTACAAAGATGACCATTTAAAATTTTGTGTGACTGCTCTTTTATCCATACAATCATAGTTTTGGCACATTTGAAACATGCACTCAAAAAAATGAAATTGGGTGGTTGTTACATGCATAAGATCCAAACTTGTAATTTGAACTAAATAATTCCATGTTTCTATGGTGAACGTAATTAAATCATGTAGCATCTGCATGAAATTCAGCAACTTAATTTGTTCTTGTTGAGATGACATCATACAATCTAGTAAGAGCGGTTAGTTGCCTGGATCACTCTTACTAGATTGTATGATGTCATCTCAACAAGAACAAATTAAGTTGCTGAATTTCATGCAGATGCTACATGATTTAATTACGTTCACCATAGAAACATGGAATTATTTAGTTCAAATTACAAGTTTGGATCTTATGCATGTAACAACCACCCAATTTCATTTTGGGGGTCGACTCACGAAATTCACAAGATCACATCAGATGTCAAACCACAGGAAAATCAGTGGGGTTACAAGAGGAAGACAACCACACCACGTGTATGCTGTTACTATTTCTTATGGTTTAACTTGTCAAGAACAACAACATAAAGCATCATCAAGCATAGCTTTCCTACTTTTGTTAAGTCTGTATTGACAGATTAATGCCATGGTGGTTCGTGCTGTTGCCTCAGAGCAAGAAGATCCTGGGTTCAAATCCACAATGTGGCAAAGTTTGCAGTGGGTTCTCTCTGCGTACTCTGGTTTCCTCCACAGTTAAAAGTCATGCAGTTGTAAGGGTAACTGGTTATTCTAAATTGCCCAAAGGTGTTAAAGTGCAAATGATTGTTTGTCCCTGTATGATTGACTGGCGACCTGTCCAGGATGTACCCTGTCCCTCTTGCCCTATCACTTCCGCAGCCCAGATAAAGCTAAGAAGATGGGTGGATTGGAAGTTGCTGTAAATCCATTGATTTTTTTTTTTTGGTTGAACATTACTTAATATGAATACAACATGCACTACAGACATAAGTTACATTTCATTAATTCAACAAGATTATCATTGGTGTAACAAACAAATATTTTACTAGTTCATGTAACAAGACTGATTTTTGATGTGCCAAAGTGTTTAAACAATATAAGATGGATTTAAATAAATTTAATTAGACTAACGTGGTGCAAACATGTTGATTGAACAAAAGTCAAATTAACTGAATGTTAATGTTAATATTATGTTAAACCTACACACATATATCGTGTTGACACAACACAATCAAGATAATATAACATGATTTGTTTAGATGGAATATAAGTGGCAAGATAAAATTACGTTCATCCAATGAATTATTTTTTTGAGTGTGGTCCACGTCCGTAATTACTTCCATGTCCTAATGTTGATAGAAGACGCTTTCAAATGCATACCTCATATATTTATTGTTCACTGGCATTTAATCTTTTGACTGGCCACTGGTATTTCCCCACCCCTGTTTTTTTGTTTTGTTTTGTTTTTTTTTTGGGGGGGGGGGGGGGGGGGGGGGTAGTGTCTCTACTGGTATCAAGTGATAACTAGACTCTGACTATCATCAGGTATCAGGATGAAATCCTTGGACCCCCTGTGCAACTCTTGTGCAGTGGGTCCTGGGTCCCGGGTCCCTTCTGGTGCACGGTAATGCCTGTCTTCATGTGGCGAGACCACTTACAGGGCCCCACACACTCACCTGACTTAAAACTTAAATGAGAACATCATATTTGGGACATTATGTTTCAGTTAATCTGATGTCATCAGGTGCACCTCAGATTATCCAGGAGCTCATTAATGCCATAGTCCAGATCTAGGAGTCTCTTCAGGGTCTCTTTGAATTCAGCATTGTGTAATTCAGCCTTCTCTTAATTTCTATAAAATGATGTCCTTATCATTTGTGGATGATCAGTGTTCACTGTTCTAACACTGAAGAAGACGGCTACTATCAAAGTTCAACAGTGTGCACTAAGAGAGCCTGCAATGCAGGAGAATGTTGGAAGCCAACAAATACACCAGAGAAGCTGATATAAATTTTCTCCAAAGACTAATCAATGTACTCCCAGCTGCAAGAGAACAACAGCATAAGGACAGACCCACTCAGAGAATATACTGAGGAATACTGGAAAACACTGGGAGAAAGACCTTTCACACAACACCAATGCCATGTGAGTGACAGTCAACACCACAAAGGCATTCATCCATCAGCTCCATAGAGCCAGGAGTCTGCCACGACTGAGCATATAGTAACAGGATATAAGATGCAAGCCAGAACAGCGTGAACTATGAGGGTCAAACAAGTGGTTGGGATAGTGTACAGAAACATCTGTCCTACATATTGACTGAAAGGTATCTCAGAACAATAGAGATAAGGTTCTGTGGATGCCATTAATATATTTGAAAAAAAATTTTTTTGGGAAACACAAAAAATAGAAAGTCATTAGACTCTGTCTATGCAGTTTTCACATTATGTCAGAACTACTGGGACACACCCACCTGGTGGACAAAAACTGTCCTGTGGTCCTTTGCCTTTCCTAACCCTGCATTAAAAGCCACATCACACTAATCCCTGCTTCTCCACACCAACCTAGTCTATCACTGGAGGCTAATTTAAACTCTAGGAACGATTTACTAACATCAGAAACTTTACTGTTATGAAATGCTATTGATTTGACAAATTAACAATACTTCTCTGACCCCACAGTCCAAAAGTCCAAGTCAACAAATCGTAAGCTAGCTATGTAGTAGTTACCTTTGCTTTAACAATGAATACTTTCGTGTTCTTCACCTCCATTATTTACCATTTCAGATTGAAAATACACGTAGCTGTACATATTTTGAAAGGTTTCATCCCGGGAGTAGTGTAAGGTGAGTCATTGTCTACAAGATACTGTACACATAGATGTCACTGAACTGGAGCTCTGTGAGTACTGTTTTGCCTGCCTGGGTAGTAACTTAAGGTTGAAAAGTAAAATTGTGTTTATGCTTGTGTTTTTAAGGCATCAAATATCTTTGAATTATTGTGCCAATTATTGTGTGCATGTCAGTTTAATGTGTACAACAATTATAGATATGTAATGTAAAAAAAGGAAACAAAAAAGATACAAACTTGAAATCCTGTTTTTCACTTTAAAAATATTGATCTCAAATACGATTTCCTGATATCAGAAAACCTGTTAAACTGCTTGTCTGCTTCAGGTGCTATGTGACCACTATAAAGGCAGCATTTACATGAAAGAAATATAATGTATGGCTCCAATACCGTTTGATGAAAATTCCTCTATCAGTCTAATGGCTGTGTCTGCGCATGATATCTGTATCTGGCTGTGTCCTTTGACTCAAAGACAAAGAAATGGATATTTGGAGTCAGAACTGTGAAATTAACACGTTTTCAGTCATTTTCTGTGTGCACCAGGGTGTCTTTAATGGAACACCATACTGAGTTCAGACACTGATATTCAACATTTTTCTTATTCTGGTGATTTTTCGCACTATGAATGTGAAACAGGACTGAGTACAACACATACACGGCTTTAGATTAAAAGATATTATCTGGAGCTGTCTTCTTTTCCAAGCACTAATTACTCACTTACGCTAACTACTAAGTATCTCTGTGGTCTGGGGATAGCTATTATTAAGGTAATCATTTCCATTCTCTGACAGTTATAGGGGTTTTAAACTAAATTGGGGTGTTACCAAGGTCTGGTGTAATTATTGTATTAGGGTGGTGAAAGTAATTCTAAAAATTTAAAATGAGGAATTAAGTGATTTGTTGACACGTGATACAATCTACACGTGCTTGATTTTATGATTTCTGCTTTTATTCTTCAATGTAATTAAATAACTGTTATTATTCAGTTCTAAATTATTTCTAAACATCTGCAAACTATCCAGGAGGATGATAACAGTATGATAACAATACAGGGTTTCTTTAAAGATAACTAGTAATAGTCCATTGTTGCTGGGATTACATTGTGGGATTAGATTAGTACCTTTGTAGAAGGTAACTGAACCTTGGGCTGTGTTAATATAAAAATAAAACAAATAATATTATATATACAAGTGAGTACAGTCAGGGATTACAGTGGGATTGAGCAGTTTGGAGAACCCTAAGATCTGTGCAGTAGCTCTGCATAGGGAAAAGAATCACAACTCACAATCATTTCTAATGTTAGCTTCAGTAGATTTTCTTAGTGCACTGGCTGTGATCAGCTGATCTGCTGCTCTTTGTGGATTTACACAACTGAATTCAATAAGATGTTTGACAAGCTATGCTGGCTGATGTCCATCCCCTACACTGACACTGACAGTAGCACCATCAACTTAAATGTAAATTCATCTCTGCTTCACTTGATGTAACCTAACTCTGACCATAAGCATCACTGTGCACCAGTCCAACCCAATGCTTTACTGTAATTCACCACAGCACTGCAGACTAACCTGTTTATACTGGACTAAACGACTCAGTATTTTTATGCAACAATTTAATAACACAAAGTTAGTATAGCTCAGCTTTGTTTTGAAGCATGTTTCGAAATATGAAAATACATAATTTATCTAAACACGTCATATAAAAATCCAGTATCTGATTAAAATTATGACATAACATGTAGCTTTAAATTTGCAGTTTATCAAGTGTCACTGAACATCCTTCTCTTTAAACCTCTCCTGTCTGTCTAATCCTTCGTTCTCCATCTCTGAGTAAAATTATCTCACACTCTCTTGTCTTCTTGTGAAATACAGCAGTTGGACCTTTAGCTAGCAATACTGTGTGACAAACTGCACACATGTTATGTTATGATAAAGTGGTGGGTTTTAGCTGTCTACAACTCTCACTTGTTTCCTGAGCGAAGTTCCTGTAGATTCTATCTATCTATCTATCTATCTATCTATCTATCTATCTATCTATCTATCTATCTATCTATCTATCTACATATATATATATATATATATATATATATATATATATATATATATATATATATATATATATATATATATATATATTAGGGGTGCAACGATACACAAAACTCACGGTTCGATATTTTTTGATTTTTTGATACAAAAAATGTTCATGGCTTTTTTAATTTGTCATTTATTAAAATTATAAATATATATTTTAACTCAAAAGTACAGTTTTTTAATTTAATGTTGCTGAAACAACAAAATAATAATAAAAAAAAAATCTATCTGATAGAGAAATCACTCATCTTTGGAAAAGAGTTTATTACAGAGAAATGGCTCTTTCCAAAATAAAAGCTATACTATATGCTTCTTCTGGGCTATATTCTCAGCAGCATATTAAACATGTATAAGGAGAATCATGTGCTAACGGCTGTCTAAATGACTCGGGTAAAGTTTGTAGCATGTGTGCTTGTTGTTTTTGTCTGCTTCCACTCGTCTTTGCACTAGGATGATGTCGGAGTAAATGTGCAGTCATATTCGTTGTGTTCCCACTAGTGCTGTCAGCGTGCCAGTGAGTGGGGCTGGACGGCCAACACGTTAACGAGCTAACTGCGCTAACGCAGTAGTTCCCACCAATGTAATTGAGCATTGCGTGGCACATCCAACATACTGTTTTACTTTTGTCCATGACGCGCTTACCTTCAGGGTCATACGTCATATGAAAACCAAAATAGTTCCAAACACCAGACCTGAATTAAGGTGGGGGAAGTTCAATTTGCCATGTTGCAAGGAGTGCTTAACTTCTGTCTGGCTAGCTTGCCCTGCACTCAGTGAATCTGCGTTCGACTACTCCGCCTAGGCTGCACTGTCGAGTGCAGATCCACTGAGCGCTCAACACAGAAAGCATCGTCAGAAGGAAAGTTGATAAAATAAATTAAAAATTTTGTATTGTTCGATACATATGCGTACCGAACCGAAAGCACTGTAGCGAACGGTTCAATATTGATACGAGTATTGTTGCACCCCTAGTATATATATAATATATATACTATATATATATATATATAGTATATATATTTTATATATAGATGCATCGGAGGTTAATATCTTGCCGAAGGATGTGTAGACTAGAGGAGCCTGGGCTCGAACCCCACCTTAGTAAGGTTTTCTTTCAAAATATTGAGAATTTTTTGTTTGTCTTTTTACATGCCACTGTTTGAGGGGAAACTTGTGTCTCTTGTGTTATGCAAAGTGTGATGTTCATTGAAACCATGAAAAACTGTCATGTCAGCTCCAGCCATTTATGACTGACCACAATGATGATGAAATTTCCAGGTTGGTTATTACAAAGGTTCAATGGTCCATGAGGAAGCTATTATGTAGTGAAGAAATGGAAGGAAAATAATTTCTCAATACAATGTTTCTCACAAGCATTTTCTCACTCCCTCTAAATATCACTTTTTATAAATATATGAACCTTTTTATATATATATATTGTATCGGAAAGCAGTGAAGCCAAAGATAGTTTTTGCCTGTTTTTTCTGGTGTCAGTAAAATTATATATTACAGATTTTCACTTAACCCGCTCTGGTCACTGACTTGGCAAAACTACATAGTGTAAATAAATATACAGGTTTTATATTTGATCTTTGTGAACAGAAATTGGAGCTCTGTTTGATCTGTTCACAGCACTGCTGTATTTGAAAGGCATAGTGTTGTGCTGAAATATTATTCTATATGAATACACCAGAAAAATAGTCTTCTACTCTTCTGAGATCTATGCTTCATTGGGCATAATGGCAGATGGAGGCTTGGTAACAACATATACAATATATTAGCTTCTAATATTCATCCTATAATGTACTCTGTCAAGGAAGAGAAATATGTTTGACAGATGGGTCTTCCTCGGTCAGTCTCAAATTGACGGAGGTCTCAAATTTCTCTTTTACTATCTAATTTAGCCTGTTTGAAAAGAAAGGCAATTTTACCCTAGTGTACAACTTATAAAACATCATATTGAATATGTATTATATTACTATATATGAAAATAACATGTATGATGTATGTAAAAAATCTATCCAAGGAAATATGATGCCGATTTATTTGACAGGCTCTTTGTATAATTAACTATATAGCAAAACATATTTAATGTCAGATAGTTGCATTAAAATTGCTCCAAAATGCATTAACAGGAATATTTTCTGTTTCATGGCTTGAATTAGAGTTGAAGGGAGTGAAAAATGTCATTTATAGCTTCTGTAACCCTAAATAATTAAAGTTTTAAACCTTATTACATGTCTATACACAATACATATATAAAGTAAATAAATATGATTAAATAAAATAAAACTTGTACACTTGTTAAAAAGTGCTACAATGAGAAACATCAGACTTTACTTTCTTTCTTATCATTTTTATGGGTGTTTAATCAGCAATGTTAAAGCCAGTTTTCAGTGGTTATTCAAGGAACTGCAGATTCAAAATGCGGAAATTATTGTCAAAAACTAATTGAAGCATTACAAAGACCAAAGCACAGAGAGCTGTGCATGAAAAAATGTCCGCAAACCTCCATGACATGAAGGAATGCCATAAACAAGTGCGGGGCAAAATCTCAATCTCACCAACTATATGGGAGAGCGACGATGTCATTTAGAAAATGATTATTTTGAATTATTGTTGCTAACTTTAATTTTTCATACACTGCTTCTGTTATTTGGTGAGTTTGTTAAATAAATAAAGAGGATTATTTCGTGTACTAGAACGTGCAGAGATGGAGATGATTAATAAAAAATGTCCTGTTGCACAAATCCTTCAAATTTAGAAGAGGGTTTACTTTATTTTTATTTTCCCTTTACGAACAGATCAGAGAGACACTGTGAGCTCACTGCTGCAGGGGCAGTAGACTGATTCAAGCTGTTTGGCAGCCATAAATATGTAAAGAAAGCAATTTCAGCAGGACTGGAGTAGCCCAAAAGTGTAACGGGCCATGCAACATGAATATAAAGAAGCTAAAAAAAGTTGATACACTGGAGAGAATTAGAAGATGAGATAGAGAATAATTCAGCTGAGACAGACAAAAGTAAGGTCGGCTTTTTATCAGTGACCATTATCATTTGTTCACCAGAATTAGGCAGTGTATGCATAATGTGAGGAGAAATATGAATGCAGTTCATCAAATACACACATATATATTTATCTACTTTATCCTAAACTTTCCTAACATTTCCAGCACTGGTATAAACTATCTTTTTAATGAATATATTCTTATTATGTGTCACGGCTGGCGGCGTGAGCCGTGTGGTGTAGGAGGAAAAGGACCCAAAATGCAGGCAGTTGACTGGTGATGAGAATGAAGTTTTATTTGCAGAAGTGGAGCGACTGAACAGGTAGTGAGACAAGACGAATGACTGAAAAAACCTAGACTGGGAAAACTAAATAACAAACCTAAGCATGAAACGGGGAGCGGAGAATGCAGAGAGACGTAGTTACACCGAGAAACACAGACGATCCGACGATGAACAGAAGCCAACACACACTATAAATACACACTAGGTAATGAGGAGATGACATGCAGGGGTGGACACAGCTGACACTAATGGACATGATGAGAGGCAGACCTACAAAGTAAAACTGGAAACACCCAGACTGTTTTGCAACAAAAACACAGGGACCTGGGGCCCGTTCTTCGTACGTCGCTTACTACATCCAAGATCAAATGACACATCCAAGATCAAATCATCGCGCTAACTCTGAGCTCACTATTCCGGTTCCCCGAACACACCTGTTGTTGACGATTAGTATAGCTGGATGAAGTAATGTGAGATCACTGGGTGGCCCAACAGGGGCTACGCATCGATAGTAGAAACATTGATCGGCAACCCTTTGATTGGTCGGCGAAAATGTCGAAGGAGCGCGCTCGGTATTCTTCGGCAGCAGAGCAAGAACTCTTGAGTGAGGGATTTTAGGAGTTTCAGAGTCTAATTAAAACGCAAGGGAACACTGCAAAGGCTGCAAAAGCAAGGAGAGAGGGCTGGCAGAAAGTTGCTGACAAATTAAACTCGTAAGTAATTTAATAATAACAATAATAATGGAGTGGATCTATATAGCGCTCTTCAAGGCACCCAAAGCGTTTTACAATGCCACTATTCAGTCACTCTCACATTCACACACTGGTAGCTGTCACAGCTGCCCTGGGACAGAAGCCAGGCTGCCATATCGCGCCATCGGCCCCTCTGGCCAACACCAGTAGGTGGTAGGGTAGATTTATCATATCACACTATATTATCCAATATTATATTACATTATATTATATTACATTATGTTATATTATATCCCCTTTCACATTAGAGCCACAACAGGACCCACTAGAACATGGGAACAAGTAAAAGTGAAATATAAGAATATTCTACAGAATGGTAATATTGATCACTTATATTGCTTTTCGTCTCTTGGACAGAGACCCTGAAATAATCTGTTTGTTTGTTTATAACAGCAACCAAGAAAAGGGGCAGCGCAAAAAAAGACAGGTGGTGGTCCTGCACCCCCTCGTCAACAAGTTGGTTAAGTGAATAATACCCTCACGGGAAAATCGATATCTCTCTATGAGCACACTGTCGCGCTGAGCTAAAGGATCCTGTCTGTCCCGCAATATACGCTGGATTCTGAGGACTCTCCTTATCAATCTTGCACCTTCCGCAATGGGTGGCTCGCGTATACGGACAGGACATGGCTGCAACAGGCTTCCCAAATCCACCTTCGCTTTTATAGCCGTGGTCTCCCATCTTGATTACACGAAGTAAATTGCAATTACTACTCTGAAATCTGAATTACATCTGTAATAATCACATACATGTAATAGAATGTTAATAGTACATTTCCCTTTTTTAGGAAATGACCTGTATGTATCTGTGTGACATCAATGAAAGGATCAAGTGCTGCATTATCTTTAGTTACATTGATGTTATTTATTTATGGTACAACAGTGGTAAAATATCGCTGTTGCTTTCGTATACATGAAGCGGAAATACCTGAGTGGCCGCGATCTAATCCTGTTTACATAAAGTAAACCTGCTCCCGAGCAGGTTTACGCTTACGGCTCTGTTGCTATGACAGCAAGTCCCGGATGGGCTTCGAAGAACCGAACGATCCAGGATCACGCGAAATCGTCAACAGTCAAATCCGGCTAACTTACTTAGCGAGGTACGAAGAACGGGCCCCTGAACGGAGCACAGAGGGGAGACACAGGTAGGGATAATAAACACGACAACCAACCCAAAGAATTAATACAGAATCAGAATAAACACCAAACACAAGATGAACCCAAAAAGAAACACAAAACGATGGGTCAACGACCCAGAATCATGACATTATGACTGTCTGTGTATGCTTTATATCATGGCATGTACACTGATATGTTTTGCATTTTTCTATGTCAAGAACACTGAATGTGTCTGAGTACCACTTTACAAATAACTTTAACTTGATTTGACTTGTCATGATCTACTGGGATCTATTTTGTGTAATTTCAGTTGCTGCGTTGTGTCATATATTATAGCCAGTTGGTTTACAATCACTTTAGTTTGTTACAGTAATGTCAAGTCCAACCTGGTAGAGGAAACTAGGTTTAAAAAGCCCACACATAGTAGTGGGAGACCAGAGTGTGTCTGTCTTTGATGGGGGCACTTTAAGTGTCTTGAATGAATGCTTTCCTCAAGCAGAATTGACTTATTGTAGTGGACAAAGAGAAGGGTGAGTTCCGATCTTTGTCACAGTTCACCAGCTTTACTACTCTCTCCACACTGTCACCCTGAAGTAGTCGTCTGCTGAAGAAAGGACTGCTGTGCATTAGGCTGCATGGTGCAGAAATCAAGTTGCTCTGCATGGATATTGTTTTGAAACTGAAATATTATAAAGCCAAAAGTTACAGTCCTAGTTTGAGTGTCTTTGCACATTTTGACAGCTCTAGTTATTATGATGAAAAAATAAATGGCCATAAATGACTTATTTTGGTCTGGATAATGAAACCGCCTCGATTGTCTCATAGCAAAAACATGCACGCACGCTTTTCATTATTTGTTTGCCTGTGTTCCTTCCTTAGGCTGTTTTAAGCCTGTTTGTACAGCATGAACAAATTCAGGTGAGGAATATCTGTGCACTCTCTGTGAATTAAGTCCGTGTTTGGATCATTACAAAAGGAATATAGCTAAATCACTTTTGCTTAACTCTGCTGCAATGTCTACAACTTTCACAGGATATGCAAACCTCAGGGCATAGTTAAAAAACATGTCTTGCTTTAGTCTTAGGAGCCTGTGAAATAGTCTGCAATACAAAATATTTTAAAAAGACTAACTGTTATATTTTTCCTTTTTCTTTCTTTCTTTAGTTATTTAATTTTGCAGAACAGACTAGCTTCAAATTAATTTTAATTCTATGTGCTCAGTGATCCCTGTAGACACTGCATTTCTTCAGTTCTATGCCAATATCCACATTAATTATTTTAGTTGTCATATTATAATCATATCACTGTTAAAATGCATATATTTTATGTTACCACCGTATCTGTGTAGGCTGTCCTTCCAGTTCTTAATTTATCTAACTATTTATCCTGTTCAATCCTGCTGCAGATTTGATCTGAAAATCTGATGAATATTGTTTTTAAATATTCTTTTGGCTGAGATGAAGTGAGAGAGAGATAATCAAAGACTAGAGGAGCTGTATCTGTTCTGATAAGACCTGCACTTATTCCTGCGAAACTGTTGCTGACAGTTATTGTCAGAAAAGTACCAATGGTTGGTGTTTGATCTTGGATTTTCATCTCCCTCATGGCTGAATGTCTAGTTTTAGCTTTCACTTAAGTAGGTAAAGTAAGAGAAAGTAACTGCAGACTGAGAAAATCACTGACAAGTTTCTAAATCAAAACAATGTTTTTTGCTATGGCAGATGAGAACAAAAAAAAAAAAAGACATATCAACTTTATGAAAGCTCTGTTGCACAGGCAAGTGCTGGCTGCATGTGGATGTTCTCCAACACATGCAGCCTGCTGGTTTTGCGTGTTTGGATTTAAACGTCACAACACTTTGTTTTCAATACACATGGAATAAAGATCAGATCCTGATATTTAAGAGACAAAGATAACCCTCACTTAAAGCTAAAAATACAAAAAAATAAATAACAAATATTGAGTGGAAAATTATTATTGATTTTGATCTAGGACATCACTACCTTCATCTTCTCCCCAGTCCAATTTCTCCCTGTACTGTCATATAATCAAATATATAATAATAACTGTTTTAAAGATTTTTTAACAACATTAACTACGCTTGAGTGCAGAGGAACCTAAGAGGGAGGAAAGTGATGATGATTCTGAGTGCGAGCAGTGGAGCAGTTAAGACAGTAGGATGGCTTCATTAAAAGTAAGGTCTGTGTTTCAAAAAAGAAAAGCGAGACAGGTTGATATTATACTCATAGTGAAGTCCAGATGAAAGAAAATTCTTAATATTCCTAGCAGTAGTTAGCTTATTTCATTTAGCAAACAAGTAATTGGTACAGGCACAACCTTTGTACATATGTATGCTGAATCACTTTTCTAATGACCTGCTGCCAGGCCAAACAGATCAAACCTCTGGCAGAGGCTTAGCTGTCCCACTCCCATAATCCCCAAACTCACACTCTTAACATTGAACCAGCGCCACTGATATCTGAAGAAGCAGGTGAGTTCTTTTACATTAAAAAATGTGTCTAATTGCAGGAGGCACCTTAGAAAATGTATTTATTTTCAACACACTATTATCATTATAATCCACATAAACAGAACTGTCTGGACGTATTTTCCACACTGCGTTTGACTGTTGCAGATGGTGAGAGTTTTCAGTTAACTAAATCAGATTAAACCTGATTTCAGTTCTACTCAAGACAGACACATATTTTAGTTGTGTATATTCTGAAACTTGATATCCAAATTATTTAAGATATATTTACCAGTACTTAATGTTATGAATAAAAAGATCAAAATTTAAAATTTCTTCCATCCAATCAATGTTAAAAAAAAAGAAAAAAAAAGTGAGACCCAAAGTGATATGTTCTTTCACTGGGCACCAAATTCCTGCTTGAGTAATAGCACAATTAATTTTCTATTTTGGGAGAAGGATCACTCAATTTCTCTTGTGAGTTCCAGTAGATTTTCTTTGTGTACAAGTTGTGATAAGCAGACATTTGCTGCTGTTGCTGCTCTGTAAGCCTAATGTGTACCTTAATCAAGCCATGTAATAACGACATGTGCTGTAACATAATAGTGCAAAAATAACATGACAAAGCTCCGTTCAGAGGGTGAATGGACTGTGTTAAGAAATATATTCTAAAACACTTCTTCAGTAAAGACTCAGAGAAGAGAAACACTCATAACTTCTTGCTAGCAAGGGCAGTCTCCAGAACTGAGACTCGCGCTGAGAAACTGCCCCGGTCTTTATTTATACTTCAGTGGGTGCTTGTGTGTGTGTGTGTGTGCGTGTGTGTGTGTGTGTGTGTGTGTGGGGGGGGGGGGGGGGGGGGGGGGGGGGTCAGAGTGTGACCCCATAAAGATTTCCCTAAACCTGCTGGTCTCGAAGTCCAGCAGTTCATCAAACCAAAAAGCACTTAGGCTAAAACAGATATACAGTGGGGCAAAAAAGTATTTAGTCAGCCACCGATTGTGCAAGTTCCCCCACTTAAAATGATGACAGAGGTCAGTAATTTGCACCAGAGGTACACTTCAACTGTGAGAGACAGAATGTGAAAAAAAAATCCATGAATCCACATGGTAGGATTTGTAAAGAATTTATTCGTAAACTAGGGTGGAAAATAAGTATTTGGTCAATAACAAAAATACAACTCAATACTTTGTAACATAACCTTTGTTGGCAATAACAGAGGTCAAACGTTTACTATAGGTCTTTACCAGGTTTGCACACACAGTAGCTGGTATTTTGGCCCATTCCTCCATGCAGATCTTCTCGAGAGCAGTGATGTTTTGGGGCTGTCGCCGAGCAACACGGACTTTCAACTCCCGCCACAGATTTTCTATGGGGTTGAGGTCTGGAGACTGGCTAGACCACTCCAGGTCTTTCAAATGCTTCTTACGGAGCCACTCCTTTGTTGCCCAGGCGGTGTGTTTTGGATCATTGTCATGTTGGAAGACCCAGCCTAGTTTCATCTTCAAAGTTCTCACTGATGGAAGGAGGTTTTGGCTCAAAATCTCACGATACATGGCCCCATTCATTCTGTCCTTAACACGGATCAGTCGTCCTGTCCCCTTGGCAGGAAAAACAGCCCCATAGCATGATGTTTCCACCCCCATGCTTCACAGTAGGTATGGTGTTCTTGGGATGCAACTCAGTATTCTTCTTCCTCCAAACACGATGAGTTGGGTTTATAACAAAAAGTTCTACTTTGGTTTCATCTGACCACATGACATTCTCCCAATCCTCTGCTGTATCATCCATGTGCTCTCTGGCAAACTTCAGACGGGCCTGGACATGCACTGGCTTCAGCAGCGGAACACGTCTGGCACTGCGGGATTTGATTCCCTGCCGTTGTAGTGTGTTACTGATGGTGACCTTTGTTACTTTGGTCCCAGCTCTCTGCAGGTCATTCACCAGGTCCCCCCGTGTGGTTCTGGGATCTTTGCTCACTGTTCTCATGATCATTTTGACCCCACGGGATGAGATCTTGCGTGGAGCCCCAGATCGAGGGAGATTATCAGTGGTCTTGTATGTCTTCCATTTTCTGATGATTGCTCCCACAGTTGATTTTTTCACACCAAGCTGCTTGCCTATTGTAGATTCACTGTTCCCAGTCTGGTGCAGGTCTACAATACTTTTCCTGGTGTCCTTCGAAAGCTCTTTGGTCTTGGCCATGGCGGAGTTTGGAGTCTGACTGTTTGAGGCTGTGGACAGGTGTCTTTTATACAGATAATGAGTTCAAACAGGTGCCATTCATACAGGTAACGAGTGGGGGACAGAAAAGCTTCTTACAGAAGACGTTACAGGTCTGTGAGAGCCAGAGATTTTCCTTGTTTGAGGTGACCAAATACTTATTTTCCACCCTAATTTACAAATAAATTCTTTACAAATCCTACCATGTGGATTCATGGATTTTTTTTTCACATTCTGTCTCTCACAGTTGAAGTGTACCTCTGGTGCAAATTACTGACCTCTGTCATCATTTTAAGTGGGGGAACTTGCACAATCGGTGGCTGACTAAATACTTTTTTGCCCCACTGTAGCTACGTTAATCCTACCGTAAAACAATAAGACAAGGTACGACCTCTTCTCATACTCCTAGGATGTGGGGGTGAAGCCAGAACACCTTAGAATGTTACAGACCCCCTAGGATGAGACATTCTTTCAATATGTTACCAACTATATACTTCTAAACACAAATGATTACATGCAGTATTCTACCATATGCAAACTTATATCATTAAAAGATTATACTGACTACTAAGTACAATTTCCTATTGACAGACTGATTCTTATATAGTGCTTTTCTACTCTCCTGGATTACTCAAAGTGCTCTATACAACATGCCACATTCAGACACTTTCTCTAAACTGAGTGATTCCTAACTACATTCATACACATTCACACTCTTGACATCCAGAAGGGAGGAGCCACTAACCCTCCGATTAGTAGGTCACCTGCTCTACCTCCTGAGCTACAGCCACCCAGTGGTAAACATGAGTAAACCCTCACTAGGTTTTGGATAAAGTGTACACTCACAAACCTGTCAAACCTGCATTTGAAATGTTGGCTACCATAGCAGTATAGTATTTCAACATGGCATTTGGGTCTTCTAACTAAAATAGATAAATAGGAACATAAATAGTACCAACATTGCCAGAACTGGCCCACATCTGGTTGACATACACCCTGCCATGACACCAGTCAGTCAGAAGTGCCAGCATGATGCCAGATCCGGGGAGGACCTATTTTCTATGAGCCTGGGCCACATAAACCAAACCACAATCGGGCCAGATGTGGCATACCATCACGTAAACAGTGCCATCTACACCAGACCTGGCCCATATCTGGATGACATACCACTTACCATGCCAGAAGTCAGCCAGCAGTGCCGGCTTGACACCAGATCCGGGCCAGACCTGTCTGCTTTGTGGGTATAAAGGTTGAATTCAGTAAATTAATCAAAACATTATCAGCTTACACCTGATGTAACCTAACTGACCATGAACATCACAGCTGCTGTGCACCAGTCCACCACAGTGCTTTTTCCCTCAAATTTGATACAAATGTTCACTTGAGTTATTGTGAATGAGTTATTGCAGGTCAAAGGTCACAGTGATCTAAACCACCCTCCACCCACCCACTTACACACATACACAATATTATATTATAACTCATGTTATGCTAATAATATGCACATTTTTCACATTTGGTCAGACCGTAAGTTCCACTTTAAAACTGATGATAGTATTGCGTGTGTGAAGCAGTTATGAGTCTGGATAGAAATTAATGCACACTGCAACTTCACTTGCTGGTAAGTGGTCAGGGAGGCAGTAATTTTTGTCTCTTTTACAGTCTCTGTACACATTAATGATGCTTCTGTCACTTTTTATTACAATACTTTGAACAGTGTGTTCATGTTGTGTCCAGCTGTGCTGCTCTTTTTGTGTGACCGTGCTGATAGCGTCTCAACTCTAGTACAGTGGCTTGCAGTTATTTATTTGTAAAAAATGTTTGGAATCATGTATGATTTTCGTTCCATTTCTCACGTGTACACCACTTTGTGTTGGTGTTTCACGCGGAATTCCAATAAAATTGATTCATGGTTGTGGCTGTAATGTGACAAAATGTGGAAAAGTTCAAGGGGGCCGGATATTTTTGCAAGCCACTGTAACTGTTATTTGGCTTTTCAAATCAAACAGCCTCCCTTTCAATAAGTAGTCAAATTTTCTTTTTTTTCAGTTTTACATCTGCTAGGCAAATCTTCTGTTTTAAGTGAAAATCGTGTGGAATAAGCTGCATAATGATGCCCTGCTGATAGAGCTGCGAAGAATTCCATGAATACAGCATGAATGAAAAATCCACAGGGTGCTGTGACTTTTCATTGTGTATGAGAGCACGA
The DNA here is from genome assembly GCF_963969265.1 of Rhamphochromis sp. 'chilingali'. Classification (NCBI taxonomy): domain Eukaryota; kingdom Metazoa; phylum Chordata; class Actinopteri; order Cichliformes; family Cichlidae; genus Rhamphochromis; species Rhamphochromis sp. 'chilingali'. The sequence goes on from NC_137935.1 coordinate 30,336,535, forward strand.
CATAATACAGAGAGCATCAGTTTTTCTACTATAATTGACTCTGCAATGATCCAGACAGATTCTCTGACTCTGCAGGATTCTTGCGATAATGTCACAGCTCACTGAGGAGTGTGTGAGAGTCTGATTGTGTATTTGTTAGTAGTGCAAACTCATCAAAAATCAAGTCGGTACTAGAGAATAACTTTCTCATATCACATTTAATTTACATTATTTAGCAGCAGTATAATACCATCTGGATTATATATTAATTATTAACACTAGTGGAAAGGGTCTTATTGTCCAGTAAAGACACTGATATTCACTCAGTGACACTGGTCTTTCCTACAAAGAGCTGTTCTCATACCTCTTTCAAAGAACAAAGAAGCAAGTTCATCTTTCAAACATCAGCATAAAAAAGAAACACTTATTTACTCTTTTTCTTCTTTTAAGTGAACATCTCCATCCAAAGAGTTACAGAGAATCTTAAAACTTTGTAATAACATATATAATAAATATATAAACAACACTAAAAATGCAATATTGTTCTGACCTGGTGTGGTAGGTAAACCCATCACGATGATTTGCTAAACCATGATATATTGTTCTGCATTACAATTTTTAAGTTTTGTCTTTTTACAAATTTTTGTTGAGTCACTCTGAACCTAAAGTTGTCATTTTTCTTTCCCTCTTTATTCTTCCACTGTGCTGTGAGATCTCAGTGACATGTTGCACCTTTTTTTAAATTATTCATTTACAAATTGTAGTAGGAAATACAATTTGCACAAGTAGCCTGACATCTATCTGTAAAAAAATGACAGAACCAGTTCAGAAGTGTGTGTGTGTGTGTGTGTGTGTGTGTGTGTGTGTGTGTGTGTGTGTGTGTGTGTGTGTGTGTGTGTGTCTGTCCATTATTTCTGAAGTTTGGATGATGTAATGCAGTAATTAAAAATGTTTCTTTATTTATCTTTGTGTGAGCTGCTCGTGTCTTTATTGAAAGAGCAGAGTGATAGTTCCAGATTCACAGGCCACTCCTATTATTATTACTTATAACCTATATTACCCTATTACTGTTAGTGATTTATATAATTTGTGTACTTTTTAGCATTGGGTACTGTTGGACTGTATCTTAAATACTCAACTTCTTCTAAAATATTAGAAAACAAATCATTACTCTTACCTGCCGGGATAATCAGACAGAGTCTTAACCATGTGTGGACCACATCTTCTTACCCTATCTTACCACAGGACACATAGTTAATGAGTCAGTGACAAAGGCTGTGGTTGCAGATAAACACAACAGAGCTGATGGTCTGTGAGCTGAACCAAAAGCCCTGTCAGTTTATAGATGTCTAATTTGTAGCTAAATTGTAATTTTACAGATAACTCTCCCATGAGAGCGGTATCCAATTTCATCTGCTTTTTATGTCCCAGCAGCCGATCAATTCTATATCTTTTTACTTTTTCCCCCTTAGGCTCACACTTGTACCACGAGCTCTTAAAAATTGTGTGGCTGAGATGAGCGCTATAACTTCCTGTCTCTCACTTGGTGCTTTGTGTTGTTGCTTAATTTAATGATAAGCTCAAGCAATTTCACAAAGTTAAAATATGAGCTGCAAATGCACACCGTGGAGTAATAGTCACAGCTGTCAACTTAAAAGATGATATGTGAAGAAAATGTCAAAGCAGAACATTATATGATTAGTCTGGGAGTTTTTAAATTACAACCAAGTGTGTGTGTATTTTCTCCAAAAAGTATTTTCAATAAGGGGAGAGCATTTGGAAAAAAAATGTGATTAGACTCCAATGAAGGGAAACAGCAGAGCAAAGTCCCAATAGTGGCAGGAAGTAGGGCAAAACCCCCTGGAATTGAGATTTTGCTGCTGGTGGAAATGAAGCAGGAGGAGGCGTGGATAATACTCTATGACTGACCAGGATATTGTGGAGATAGGGAGGAGAGGGTTAGCACAAGTGACAATCTGGAAGACTGAATGGCAAAGAAACCACTCAGATTTAAAGCACAGGGAACAGAGGCTGATTGACAAGAAAATTACTAGATCAGAGCACTGACGGAAAGGAGCTTGACTGGCGTGGAAAGTGAAAGTGATGCAAAGAATGGGCTAGCATCCCAAATGCTCAGGGATGCAGGAAGACTAGCGAATGCAGATCCTCCTGACTTCACTTTTGTATAAGCTTCTGTTTTTTATAAATATTATAAATAATTTTACTAATTATAAATAATAAAAAAAAAATTACAATGACTTGAAGTTACTCTATATGTGGCTATACAGGATTCTTGAAATGCTTATACAATTTATTTGGACTAGGTGAATTCACTGAACACAGTTAGAAAAGTGGCTTGTAGGTCTTTCATTATTTTATTTTATTTATTTATTTTTTAATCAATTCAAACTAAGTATTTTTTCTAATCTCCAGTTTTGAATCATGAAAGAATGTGGGACACTTAAAGTGGTTTAAAAACTTTACAAATTTATATTTTAATTGTATTTTCTCTTTGCTTAATGTTTCATGACTCCTGATCTTCTCCATCTTGAATCTTCCACCACTGGTCTGGAAATGCAGGTAAAACAGAATCATCTCTTTTTATTAAACTATGTGTGCATTCTTTTTTTTTCTGGTTGTTATCAAGTCAATGACATGTTAAGCAGCCTTGAAGTGCTGGTGCATGTTGATAGTGTGAAGAATCCTGAATTGTTTAAAGGCTGACGTAGTGGCACATCTTTTGAATAAACAGGTTGTGAGTTTGGCTAAGGTGAAGCATGTTAACATGTAAAGTAACTAATTATGACACTCTTGAAATAGAGGGAGAACGATTATTATTGCAGCAACAGAAAAGGTGTTGCTCTGCTGAATATGTGCAGATATAGACAGTGCAGTTCATTGTTCAGGACGACTGTAATTATATTCTGGTGCTGTTTACATTAAGGCAGCTGTTGCTTGTTTTGCTGAACAGCTGCAGATTTTTGTGTATTTGTACAACTCTAACAAATGCCAACACTACTGTTGATTGTATTGCTAGGGCAATTAGGTATTGTTTGTGTGTGTGCATATTAATGTATGCATAACTGGTTAAAAAGCTTAATGGTGGATACTTTGAAATTGTTTTTATGCGTTTTTATTACACACGTACACAATAATACAAACAGGGGCTGTTTCCCTGGAGAATCTTTGTCATTCAGTTGGTGTCTTTTCCCAGCAGACACTGCGGCATCAAGAAAATGTCAATACACAGACACACGCATGCCTCACTTGCCTGAGACCTCTGCTCTTAAATAAACCAACGGCTCAGTGTCTCTGTTCTCTTCAGGTTGTGCTGTGAAGAAAAAAAAAACACAGTCTGCTGACCTGATATGTCAGTGAAGTGCTGATGCTGACAGGTATGCTGTAAGCTGACAGGCTGGGTATCATCACTGATTTCTAGAATCCATTTGATTCTGATTCACAAGGTCCTGAATCGATTCGATCCACGATTCGATTCAATTCGATTCGATTCAATTCGATTTGAATCTGGGAAATTTTGCCTCAGACAGTCAGAAATATTATAATTCACAGAAAAAACATGAAGGTGATTTTCCTGGCCTGGGATTTTATAAAAATATTCTGCAGTACATCAAAAACGAAAGAAAACCATTAATCAACAAATGAACATTACCTCTGAAGTTACAGCGGTTTTATTACAGACACGGCTAAGCGTTTTGAATTTTGTATAATTTTAAAAAGTTTAAAATTGTTCAGCAGCCTATTGAACAGCAGAAATTAGGTATTCTTTTCGGAAGTCAGTAAAAGGAAAAAAAAACAGCGGCCGACAGCGCTGTAAACAACGGTAGACTTGTGCGTAACAAGCAAGCAAATAATGAATAAAACAGATTTTTAGACGGGAAACTGTTCTTGAAGTACAGAGAGAGAGAGAGAGAGCTGTGTATGAAGTGTGATTTTATCACGGTGGAAGCAAAACAGCAAAAGTCAGAGGGAGTCCATGACGATGTTTATGTGAAGCTTAGTTTGGATCTTCTTTTGCTGCTGGTTCAGTCAGTATTGTTTGGAGAGAGATAAAACTAACAGCTTTAGAATCAGCACAAAAAGGGCGTAAACACAAAGCGCGGACCTGCCGAAACATCAGAATCAGCGAGCTGTCGGCTTGATCGGGTGAGAAAGGCGACATCTCACTGATTCTGATCCGCGGGTCCGCGCTTTGTGTTTACGTCTTTGTGCAGAAGTCGTGTACCTGCTCTCATTTACTGTTTTAAATGTTTGGTGGTTGTCAAAATTTTGTGACGTTTCACCTGAGATTCTGGAATTTTGGGCAAAAGACATTTATATAAAAAAATCGATTCAGGATTTTAATGAATCAATATCACGTTATCCAAGCCAGAGTCGATTTTAATCGATGAATCGATTATTAAAACCCACCCCTACTGACAGGGTACTCAGTTATGTTAGCACGGTCAGGTTAATCAAACTTTTCCCAGGAGTGTGGTTTCAGGGTTTAGATAGAAACTCATCGACGTTGGCATAATAACAGAGCCCCCTTCCAAGAGAATGTCAATGAGTCCAGCAGGTTTATGTATAAACATGTCATACTATTTTATGTTGTATAATCACAGCTGTATTGGAGATGAAAATTTAGTGGAAGTAGTGACATAAATATTCCTCCCTGTAGGGCAGTTCATCCACAGAACTCCCAGGGTCTGAACTTGAGACACAGCCCATACTTTTCTTAGATTAAATTAGATTTAAATAAAAAACATGTGGCGTGGCTATAATCACCATTTAATATAGTTTTGTTTTAGTTATTCAACATGGTACAATCATGAATTTCATTCACATGTGTAACTCTGTGCAACGAAAGTGACAACACTCCTTTTAAACTGTGGTACATATTTTATATACACTCAATAAATCTTACATTGTAGTGTGTGTAAGCGTTGTGTTGTGGGTTGTGTTGTTACAACTTACATTATTTTGGTGGTATGAAATGCACATGTAACAAACATGATCTGTCATAAGTAATAAGAAGTAAAGCCTGAAACCACATTTCTGTTAATTTAAGGCGTCTTTATTATAAAAGTCGACTGTCTGATATTGGTGATTCCTCCATAATCTGGAGATTAAGGCAAATTGTAATTAAAATAATGCATACATTATGATAGACTACAAATTCTGCTATTTGTAGTCTTTGTACTCTTTATATAGTATCAATTTTAATATCTGAAATACCTCTTTTCTCTTCTGGAACATTGTTTTTTTTTTCTTTTCTTAGGTTTTCAGTCTCTTGTTAAAGCCATAGAATGTATGGAGTATGAAGTCAGAGGTCGCTTTTTTGCTTTACTTTGTACTTGCTCTACAGTCTTCCTCTATGACTGCTGTGGCATGAGGATCAGAGGTGATTTGTGCTGCTTCACAGATCCTTGTAATAAGGTCTGAGTAGAGTAGGAGGCTGTTAGAGTGCCCTTGGTTATCTGAATGTCCTTATTGCAAAGCAGCTGTAGCTGTGTCATTACAGGATGGTAACATGCTGCTGGTAACATTTTGTATCTTGTAAAATATCTTTATTCTGGTACGCCATCTATGTGTAAGCAGTTACTCAGGTTATCTCGAAGTATGAGAGCATGTGCTGTCATGACCAAATCCTGTAAACGGCATTATTAGACTGTGCAGGGATAGTACAGTGAGTCATTTATACGGAAAACACAGTCATCAAATAAATGCAGGACACATTCGATTTGTGCTCGTTGTTTACTGCGTTTGGGGCAGCACATTATTTTACTTACACAATGGGAGTGAAAATTTAGAGTAGACAAAATCACAGACACAGCAGAGATGTATGTACAAGTAATCAGATACTTCAGAAGACCTCCGGGAAAATAAATCACTGCTGCTGTTCATGCAAAGACTTTAAAGTTAGTATTTAGTTTGCGTGAACAGCAGCAGTGATTTATTTTCCCGGACTGTATCTGGATCTGTATCCATGTGGTGTTTGCCTTAAATTAAGATTAAGTTCTACATTACCTAGCAACTGTTCTTTACCTTAGATGTGCTGTGTTTTTGTCTCCTGCTGTGGATTCACGAGAACTTCCACTTTGATATCTAACTGTAGATAATCACAACCAAAGAACAAAGGAAACCAGTATGGAAGGAGGAAAAAATAATCTGATGCACACAGTTATGACTGTGTGAACCCACTGTTGGACCTGTACCTATTATGTGTTCATTTTAGAGATGGACCGATCCGATATTACGTATTGGTATTGGTCCGATACTGACGTAAATTACTGGATTGGATATCGGAGAGAAATAAAAAATGTAATCCGATCCATTAAATATCAAAAAAGCACCTCACAAAACTTGCGACATGGCATAACTTGGCCCATAACCTTAGCACGTCGGAGCAGTGTGCATCATGTGATAGAGCGGCTGTGTGTATTTGTAGCCTCGCTACCAATCCAGCATTTCATCTCCGAGAAAGTTATCCCAGAGAGAAGTAAAGCAAGTGTGTAAGTGCATCTCTGAATGTTTGTAAAGCATTCCCGTGTTAAGCTTAACATCCGATATATGGAGCGACTGCCTCTTCTCTCCCCCTCTCCTGCTGCTACTTCAATCATGAAACTGATCAATGATCAGCTGATCGGCTTTTCTGTCGTGAGTCCGTCTCTCTTGTTTGTTTATCGCCCACTTCGCGCCAGAAAGAGGAAACCAGCGGCTGAACAACAGCAGCACGTTTAAGCTTGATAAGCTGTTGTTAGAATTTATTTAATATTACTTTCTACACCAGGATCCTTTTATATGCAGCTGACGGCTGGTAACTGTGCAGGGGCGGATCTAGCAAAGTTTAGCCAGGGGTGCATGAACAGGGAAAAGGGGGCACAAAGACATACTTTTCTTTCTTATTCTCATTTAAAATGTCTATCTTTTAATAAAAAAATTATTCTAATCTTACACCCAAAGTTTTGATCTGATGTAAAATGTATAGAAGTCCATCACTGTATATAGTAACTGTTAAGTCTAATATACCCTAGTAAGCTATAGTACTTTTTCCTTTGGGAAGGTACCATCTGTGCAGTCTGCAATTCTGCTGAAGGAAGATGTTGAATCTATTTAATTATTCTTGAAAAATAATTTATTTCTGTGCATTTTTTTCCACACTGCATCAAATTAAAATTGATTACGTTGATTAAGCATCATGAGGTGGAAGGGGGGGTTCCCTATTTTTTTTTTTTTGCTGGAAGTTTTAGAACCCTATTAGTTAGGTTGCTTACTCTTTAAAATACAAGAATAGGGAGGATGGAGTAGGTTTAAGTTTATTAGATTGATCAGTATTGCTGAACTATTAAATATTTTGGGTATTTTGGGTTGGTGTATTTTTTGCATACAGGTATAACAGAATAGCTTTAGTGTTTTGTTTTGTTTTTAACTTGAGTTTTAACTTATACAAAAAGCAGCAAGATATTTAAAAAACTGTTTTATTGATCAAAAAACACACTATATCGGATTCATATCGGTATCGACAGATATCCAAATTTATGATATCTGTATCGGTATCGGACATAAAAAAGTGGTATCGTGCCATCTCTAGTTCATTTATGTAATTAATCAGTGGGAATGCACATATAGCTGCTTTCCACAACATGTCATCATAGCAACCAAGCTGAGTAGGCACAACAATCTAGACAGTTCAACTCAGTCTCTTAAGACCAGGAGCCGTTGGGATTGACTCCAAGTAAGCCTAACAACTCAATGCTCCATCCATGCTTGCCACTGTGCAATGCTAATAGAGAACAATAACATCCATAAGAACTCAATGGGACTGTGGAGGACAACAATAGAGGCCAACTGTATGGCAATGCTACAAGTCACCATGAAGTGTTTGCGTGTGTGAGAGATAGGTAGGTCATGGATTATATATATATAAATAGATGTGTGATAGATACCCACCTACAAGGCATAGACATAGGCAGATATTTTTATACACTTTTCTCTTTCAATTTTGCTCTATAGTAAGAACACATTTTTTATGTGGGCAGTTTGTAGAATAAATCTTTCTGGCATGACTCCCATTGGTCAATACTGAAAGACTAGGGGATAAAAAAAATAGCCCAATAAAGGGGGAAAAGGGTGTTGTTAAAGAAGACTGATTGCTGTATTAGAGAACTGGGTGTTGTACAGTTTTGCTTTCTTTATTCCATCATTCCTTCCAGTAACCTTGAGTGTGTTTCAAGACGTATTTGTTCCATTTGTATTCAGTGTGTGCTGCAGTAATGTTCTTGCAACATATTTCATCAAGAACAGAAACTCCCAGGTGGCATCAACACGTCTTTGTGTTAATACTGCAGGTAAAAATACATGCGAAAACTGTCTTTTTCTATTTCAGACAATCTTGGTGTCTTGAAGTGTAAAATAGCTGATTTGTTTTGTCTCTTTGATTTCCTCATTATCACTTCTCAATTGTGACTTTACAGTAACAAAAGTTTAATTTAGGTTTTTAAGCTGGTTTAGCAATTTTTGTTATTAGGATAATAACCAAGTGACCTTTTGAAGACCCTGAACACAAGTTTTTTCACTGCTTAGCTGATTGCAGCCATCTCAAATGACAGTAGGAGTGTTTTCAAGGTTCTTTGCATCAGTAGCCTCTGTGTGCCTTAGCTGCTTGAGCAAATGTTTATTCAGATGTGGCAAATAATTTAACAACTAATTACAAAGTCAAGGACATTGTAAGCTTGGGTTATGTAACCTCATGTCACTGTTATACCCTATGGCATACCTTAATAGACAGTCGTGGGTGGTAGAGATCTTAGTCCCCCAAAGTACAAGGTGTTCAAAAGAAAAAATGGAATTTGCCAAATCTGCAGTCCAGATTGCATCTCCCCTTTTTTGTCAGAATTTGAGACACAATGACCTCCTTTGTGATCCTGAGATGGCCAAACGCAGTGATGAGAAAAAGGTGGAAGCCATTAAAAAAGCAATTTCTTTTTTTATTATTATTAAATTCAACATCACAGTTAATTTTCCTTCTATGTCATCAGCTGCCATCACATCTACTACTAATTGCAATTTATTAAGAAAATAGAAGAGAAATTAGAGCCCAGTTATTGTTTTCTGATAAGGTCATGATACCAGGTTGACGTTATTGTATGGAAACTTGGGGGGTGGAGCTTACATTGTGGGTTTTATTTTTCTTTCTTTTCTAAAAAGGGTGATACCAATTTCAGTTTCATTTGTTCAGTTTATTTACATTCGTTTTGTAGAGAAGCCTGAATGCAATGGCCTGCTGTTTCTCTTTATTTTGAGAACAATATTTCTGTTTTGATCTGTGCATATAATCATAACCGCAACATCATTACATAAAAAAAACATAATTGAAGTGCAGCAATATTATAGCATCTCAAATGTTGCTTCCCTTCGAGCGGCTGACATAGGAGCCATAATCCAATGTACATAAACCTGTTTTTTACTTCTTTACAACTCTCTTTTTTCCTGAAAGTTATTTTGCCCCATGATGTGAAATTTTTTTTACATTTCTTCACTTTTTGGAAATAACATGCAGACAGAAATGAGTGTTAACTTCTAACATGTTTTTTTCTTTGTGCTTTTGGCAGATGGCATACATAACAATGCTACTACAAACAACAAATACCTATAAGTCAAATTCCAACCATACTTTTAATTCAACTTGTAAAACTGGAGAGTCAGCAGTGATAGACTGGGGTTGGTGTAAAGAGACATTTTTTTTAACAATTCTCTACAGATTAATGTTAGATATAAATTAAAACATTTATTTGATTAATTATTAAAATCAAATCTTAATCTTGACAAAGTTAGACCTTGGAATTACCAACTCTACACATCAGGGTGAATGCAGACAGAAATGGAAGCAGTGTGGGAAAAGATGTCACACACCTTAAATAATTAATCTGTTTGTCTGAGAGATTTTTCTCTCTTTCAGTCTATGCTGTGTCCTGCTTTCAGGCGTCAGTCACCCTTTATAATTAGTAAGTACCAAGAAAGTCTCCCCTCTATAGAAAACACAGACCTCCCAGAGCGGCTTTAGATGGTGCAGGTCTCCTCAGGGATAGTAATGCCTTCTGTCAGAACAACTATATATTACTCTCAGTAAAAGGTAAGGTAGTTTATTCAAGATGGCTCACATCTTCATTTACATTTGTAAAGACAGTAGCTAATGTACTTTCAGAGGATTATAGTAGAAAATCTAATTAGTGTTTATTATTGTCCTTTTGAAACCATTGTCTCTAGCAGAATGAGCTTATGTGATTAAAGTGCTGGGGGCTCAGATGGTCATGGACTCAGTTTGGTTTAGTTTCTAAATCCCATTACTACGTTGCTCAAGGGTTGAAACTATCACAGTTTTTTTTAAACAAATAAACCTTAGTTTCCCTTAAATAGTTTTCCCCTAAATGAATTTTGAAATACAGAGGAAAGTTCAATGTAATTTCAAAATATACATGTTTAAATGGAGCACTGTACAGTATTCATAAATTGTTTGCAGGGAAGAATGGAAGTTGTTAGTAACACATTTTTTTATTCTTTACTTTTTCAGATGTCTCTATCCTTTATCCCAAAACAGAATTTCTCACTGGACTGACAAACACGAATTACTAACAAATTATTCAGTCACCTGTTTCACTTTAAGAAAGGAATAAAAAAAAATGCAAATTGATTTTTCATTCATACATCTATCCATTCACCCAACATAGCCTTAAAAACATAATCTCTGAAACAGGGCATTAGTATTTCAATATTTTATATATATTGAAATATATTTTATAGAAAAAGACTCCAATTACAGTGGGAGAAATAATTATTTGGTCCCCTGCTGAAATTGTCAGTTCCCTCACTTACATAAATAAAGAGTCTTTAATTTTATGGCAGTATGATGTTACTGGAGAAAAACTTTCAACAAAAAATCCAAGGGGAAAAAAAACACCTTACATAAAAGGTATGAATTGATTGCATGTTATTGACTGAGATAAGTGTTTAAGCACTTACAGTTAAGCACTTACAGCCCAGGCCGACTCTTGGCTCCTGATTACAATCAATCAATCAATCAATCAATCAATCAATCAATCAATCAATCAATCAATCAATCAATCAATCAATCAATTAAAGATACTCTTGATCTCAACTCATCATGCATATAAAGTACAGGTATACAACATGGGCAAGTCCAAAATGCTGTCAAAGGACATCGGGGACAAAATTGTAGACGTGAGCAAGGCAGGAATGGGCTACAAGAAATTGCTATTATTCCAAAATGAAAGGAATATAAAATGTCTATCACTCACCCTCAATCTGGAGCTAGATGGTCCCTTCTAAATGATTCGAAGAAGGATTGGGAGAAAGTGCTATGTTTAGATGAAACCAAAATCTTTCTTTGGCATCAACTCAACCTACTGTGTTTGGGTAGCGGTGAAACCAGTATGCTTTGATTCTGTTTTCATGCTAAGGGTACAGGATGACTTCTCTGCATTGATAGGCCAAGTCTTGTATGAGAATCTATTTTTCTTAGCCACAATACTGAAGATGCTTTGTGAATGGGTTTTGCAGAATGATAATGACCCAAAACACACTTCCAAGACAACAAAGCAGTGGTGAAATAGGACACATATTGCCAACAAAGGCTTCTCCACCAAGAACTAAGAAATGTTTTATTTGGGGATCAAATCAGTCTTTGATTGATATTCTGACTCTCCATTAAAATTAAATTGCCATAAAAATTAGAGACAGTTCATTTATTTGGAAGTGAGCAAACTTAAGCAGAGGATCAAATAACCTTTCCCCCCTCTGTAGTCTTACATTGAAGAGGTCATCACTTCCCACAAACATGTTATATTTAGGGAGAGAGGTTTGGCCCTTTCTGCTCAGGCTGATATATATATATATATATATATATATATATATATATATATATATATATATATACACACACACATATATATAAAAAACACCCAGCACGCCCCTGCGGACGGTTTATCCTTCAAGCTCGGGTCCTCTACCAGAGGCCTGGGAGCTTGAGGGTCCTGCGTAGTATCTTAGCTGTTCCCAGGACTGCGCTCTTCTGGACAGAGATCTCCGATGTTGTTCCCGGGATCTGCTGGAGCCGCACCTAGTGCTCCGATTACCACGGGGACCACCGTTACCTTCACCCTCCACATCCTCTCGAGCTCTTCTCTTAGCCCTTGGTATTTCTCCAGCTTCTCGTGTTCCTTCTTCCTGATATTGCTGTCATTCATCCCAAGAACACCATACCTACTGTGAAGCATGGGGGTGGAAACATCATGCTATGGGGCTGTTTTTCTGCCAAGGGGACAGGACGACTGATCCGTGTTAAGGACAGAATGAATGGGGCCATGTATCATGAGATTTTGAGCCAAAACCTCCTTCCATCAGTGAGAACTTTGAAGATGAAACGAGGCTGGGTCTTCCAACATGACAATGATCCAAAACACACCGCCCGGGCAACAAAGGAGTGGCTCCGTAAGAAGCATTTGAAAGTCCTGGAGTGGCCTAGCCATTCTCCAGACCTCAACCCCATAGAAAATCTGTGGCGGGAGTTGAAAGTCCGTGTTGCTCGGCGACAGCCCCAAAACATCACTGCTCTCGAGAAGATCTGCATGGAGGAATGGGCCAAAATACCAGCTACTGTGTGTGCAAACCTGGTAAAGACCTATAGTAAACGTTTGACCTCTGTTATTGCCAACAAAGGTTATGTTACAAAGTATTGAGTTGTATTTTTGTTATTGACCAAATACTTATTTTCCACCCTGATTTACGAATAAATTCTTTACAAATCCTACCATGTGGATTCATGGATTTTTTTTTCACATTCTGTCTCTCACAGTTGAAGTGTACCTCTGGTGCAAATTACTGACCTCTGTCATCATTTTAGGTGGGGGAACTTGCACAATCGGTGGCTGACTAAATACTTTTTTGCCCCACTGTATGTATGTATGTATGTATATATATATATATATATATATATATATATATATATATATATATATTTATTTATTTATTTATTTCACTTTTATAAAGGAAAACTTGTCTCAAAGTCACTTTCAAGAGAAAAACAGTAAAAAAAAGAAAAAAAGAAAAATTGATGTTATTCCAGTTGTAATTGTGTTTTCATTCTAATGCAAGTCCTAACATAACCTTCACTCGATGTTATCTTATCTCAAATAATGAAAAGTTTGCTAACTAGCAAAACATGCAGTCCTAGTACTTTGTTGAATTTCTGACTGTTAAAACAATACAAAAAACACCAATCTAGAGTATATTAAATCAGATGTTAAAGCCTTACAGTGTTATCACCGATGGCATGTAGTTAATGATATTTTTTAGCAATTGATCATACTTGCATTTTTAATTTAGTATTTTAACAAACTATTCCAACTGGAGCGCATGACAAAAATAGTATTAGAATATGCGTTATACTTTCCAATGCTACAAAACTTGTTCTGTTGTTAATAACTTAATATGTGACAATGGGAAACCACACTTCCAGCACTGTGAAAGTGAAGAAAAAGGCACTGTGAAAAATCCCTGGCTGTTTGAAACTGGAAGTCACTGGGAGGGGCTTTGGGGAGTTCTTACAGCAGTCACAGAAACCACTGTTTTACATGATTAGGGCTGTGCCTGCTAATGTGTCATTATCCAGTCCACTGAGATTGCTGAACGAGTTGTTAAAATAGAGATTTTAACATTTAATGAACAGCTGAATGGATTATTTTTCTTTTACCTTTAAGTTATTTTTTTCAGTTGACTGGAACATATTACTTCTGAATCCCAAAAGGTTGATTCTGTTCATCTGGACGTAGCGTTTTCAGCGGGAGAAACGTTTCGTCACTCATCCAAGTGACTTCTTCAGTCTCAGCTGACTGCATAATTCCCCAACCTTATAAAGAGTACATTGCAAAATGACTGAAACTATCACCACTGCTTGAACAATGGACTGGGAGGTCAGTTCCTTGATCATTAATATGCAGATGACCATTGAATTACTGATCAAAGTCCATTGATCAAAGACTTGGTACTAATGAGTGGAATTCACAGAGAGTTGGGAAATGGCTGCAATCACAGCATTGTAAGATGGCGAAACGTTTCTCCCACTGAAAACCCAGAGGAACAGAATCAACCTTTTGGGATTTACTTACCTGGATGATTGAGCATGCATCAAGACATATTACTACTGAAGTAACTGTCCTAAGAAGGCTTCTCATTGCAATACGGTCATCTAGGAATCATCACGCTAATATGCTTTACCTGAATTCTTGGAAGATCAGTGTTTTTGTGAATGTGGGATTCTCTAATAAGGAGGTGACATTTTGACACATCTTATTACCTTGACAAACAGACTGAGTGATCTGGGTGGGATGTTCAGGTCTGTTTAGAGTGGTTTTCATCCTACATGTCTGGTAGGAGTTTTAGTGTGGCTGCAAACTAGATTATGACTGAATCTAGAGAGCTACTATGTGGAGTCCCTCAAGACTCCATGCTGGGACCTATTTTGTTTTTCATATATAGTCTTCCGTTAGACCAGATAATACAGCAGTTTAGTGATATGTCTTGTCATCTTTTTGCCGATGATATTCAGTTATTCTGCTCTTTTAAGCCTTCTGAATATTACAAACTGGTCGCTTTGATTAATTGCTTTACAAACGTAAAGCAATGGTAGAATAGCAACTACTTAAAGCTAAACCCAGATAAAACTGAAACTTTGATTATCGCGTCGAACAGTGCAATATCCGATATTAAAGACCAACTTTTGATTAAGATTTGTCCTTGGAGCATAACTTAAAACAGATTAAGTTGGTAGTAAAAAACAGCCTTTTTCATTTGTGGAACGATCGTGGCTCAAGAGCTGGGAGTTTGCCTTGTAATCGGAAGGTTGCTGGTTTGAGCCCCGGCTTGGAGAGTCTCAGTCGTTGTGTCCTTGGGGAAGACACTTCACCCGTTGCCTACTGGTGGTGGCCAGAAGGCCCGGTGGCGCCAGTGTTCGGCAGCCTCGCCTCTATTAGCGCGCCCCAGGGTGGCTGTGGCTACATGTAGCTTGCCATCACCAGTGTGTGTGAATGGATGGATGACTGAATGTGTAAAGTGCTTTGGGGTCCTTAAGGACTAGTAAAGTGCTATACAAATACAGGCCATTTACCATTTACATCTCAAAGCTTAGATAAATGGTGTCAACTCATGCTTTTGTCTCTACAAGATTGGACTATTGTAATGATCTTTTTACTTTTGCTCAACAAGAAAGGGCTTGCTAGTCTACCGGTTGTCCAAATCTCTGCCGTGAGACTATTGACTCAATGTAACAGAGGAACTCATATAACCCCTGTTAGTCCACTAAAACCTTTAAGTGGTCCTCCACACACGCTTCAGAACTCGAGGAGACCGATCCAAGTTGTTGCACCCAGACTGTGGAATGCACTGTCTCTATTTCTAGTTTGGACTCGGTGGAGACTTTTAAAAAGCAGCTAAAGACATTTTTATTTCACAAAGCTTTTAATCAGACCAGATCTTAAATGCTTTTATAATGCATTTATGCTTGTGTTGTGTTTTGCTTTCTATCGTATTACTTTTCTTGTGAAGCCCTTTGTGACATTTGTCAGTGAAATGTGCAATATAAATAGACTTCACTTATTTTCTTGCTTACTTCACATGCACTTAGTCATTAGACAAAGGAAGATGCCTGATGGATGAGACATGGCTGATTCTGTCCAATAGAAACACAATATAGGAAAGAATAAAGACAAAAAAGAAGACAAGAGGAAAGTTAAGTTTTAGCAGCATATTTGTTTTATTAAAGCAGAGGGTTGTAAAAACAATCTTTATCTTTTTTTTTTCTTTTTTAAGTGTTTGTCTCATTCTTTTAGAACTACAATCAATTTAAAAATGAAAAAATATGGATTGGACTCATAATACTAATGTAATTAGTACTGGCACAATATCGTTTGGAGAAAGATGCAGAAGGTCTCCCAAAGTCACAGCTCTGATGTACAAGACAGATGATCGATAAGAAATGTTGTATTTATTCTGTCATGATTTTAAACACCAGGTCAGTACATTGCATTTAAAATTTCAACAAATAATTGTTTTCTGGAAGGAAAGATATTTGCAAAATAAATGGCATAATAGATAAATTATAAGCCAAACAATGTGTTTTCTGTTCAAATTAATGCATGTCTGCAGATTTAGATGGATTATTCATTAAATGAAGCTGGGTACCTTAGTTCTCCTGATTGAAACAAAACAAAAGAAACAAAAAAACAACAACAACATAATGTTAAAACCTACAAGTAAATTAATTTTGCACATAATCCCAATGTCCTAAACTAAAGGCAAATGTGTTGAGCTCATTTTTTATAATCAGCTTGGAGCACAAATATAATCAGATATATAAATAGATATATGGATATATGAACAGTGTTTGTTAAAAAAAATAAACCCTCTGAAGTTTCTTCAGATATGTTTCTTTTCTATAATGACCATAGATCAACAACAAGATAATTCCTTGTTTGAGGAAACCAGGGGGTTGTAGGCAATCAGATAAGCCTTCTAATCAACAAGCTTAAAAAGCTGACCACTCAGTTGCTTGCTGGGTGGTGGCAATGATTTTCAATTAGCTTAATTATAGTGTGCACTGAATAACAAGTTGGTGATAAACAGTAAAGTTTGACGTGTGATACAAAGTTATTTGTTTCCGCACTGAATTAACACTACAACAGTGTCCATACAACACACAGCAGAACTTTTAGAATTTTTTTTTTTTTAGACTTGAGAAGTTAATCACTTAATCAGAATTAATCTGTGGAAAACACAGTCTATTTCCATGTCCATTTCGAATATGATAGTAGGTAGCATAAAAGTCAGGCAATACAACCTCATAATAATATTTACAATCCACAAGAGAACAGGTCAGATGCTCAGGGTTTAGCAAAAACCCCCAGAAACTGTTGCTTATAGATCTTATATATATAGACTTCTCCCAGGCTCTTAAGTGTAAAACAAATGTCTTTATTCACAGCAAAAGCTGAGCTATTCTTTCTCACAAATAAAAATAATTTCAAGTGAGATTATCATTTTAATGTTTTGTTCTGCAATTATAGGTCAACAGGAGAGAGAAGCTTCTGCTAATGTTTTTTTATGGTCTTGAAGATGCAACTAGAGTTTAATGTGTTATTCTTTTGAAATTACTTTCCTTATAAGAATAAAATTTTTCGTGATGAGTCATCATAATGATGCTCTTGACTTTCTGTATCATAATGGTCTGTTGCTGCTGATACAATAAAAACTTAAGAAGAACATTCATATATATTTGACATAAAACAGAGACTCATGTTTACCACAGAGTATATGTACTCTGGAGAACATGCAAACACTGACAGACCACGGCCTGGTGGGGGAATTGAACTCAGGACCTTCTTGCTGTGAGACAACAGTGCTAGCCACCGTGCCACCATGGTGCCCTGTATGAGGACTCTGTCCTTGCTGGATTATAAAAATTCACATTTGGACCTGATTTTTCATTTAACTGTTCCAAATGCTGGAGAAAAACAATATAAATAAATAGTGAAGAAGATAAAAATATTGTGAGCTTTTAATGACAATGCCAGGTATTAGAGAAGCAGAGGTTCATTGACCTCACATATGTAACCCAGATTTGTTAAACCTCAGTCAAACTCTTCTCACTTCAAACTTTCTCTTCTATTCTTTGTTCTATTTTCTGTAGAAATTGTGTATGCTCCTTGGCCTGTAAATGCTGTTCATTAAAAACAAATGTACATAAATTTGTCTGTAGTGTCCACAGTCTAGACTGCCCAACACTGTTAAACACTAAAGTACACATTCCTGGGAACAGACAATATTATGCTTGCCTTTTTTATAATTCCTTTTTGATGCTCAAATTGTCAAGTTTTCTAAAAAGATTAAATAATAATAATAGTAATATTGATAAAATTATTAGCCTGAGTTTTACTCTGTAAAGGAAACATGCATTCTCATGTGAATAAAGGCTCATCTCTGTGACAGTGTACAGGTTGCAAACATTAATGTTGTCCCTCTTAGCTGATCTGTAGTGACAGCTTGCTGTAAACTTAGCAGAAAGAAAACAGATCCTATATGAAACTGCTCATGGCAACGTTTATGGATTTATACATTGTTTTCTGCACGATGCCTACTGATAAATAATGCAGTGCAGAGTGATAAGAGTTTTATTCCCAACCTCAAGTTCTTTTTTTTCTTCCCCCCTCTGGTTAATCCAGCCAACCTGCCACATGATAGACTGTTGTAATATATAACACAACTACTGAAAATCCACTTACCCCAAGTGTCTGAGTAAGGTGTTCAGCCAACACGTGCCACCTGAACAATGTTTACTGTCACCTGGGATTTATTGTACAAGATCATCGTTTTCATGAAACAGTACTGCAGAGAGTGAGTTTTATTCTTACAGTCTCTCATTTTGTGCTTTGATGACGATAGAGGAGAGGGCTGTAAAATGCATCAATGCCAAATGCTATTTAACTGGGTTGAGCTTTGGTGACTGTAAACGCTAAAGTTCACAATTTGCATCGCTGTCATGCTTGTTAAAACACTCACCTCTGAGGTTGAGGACATAGTTAGCCTGAAAGATGACACTCCCATCAGGATAGAAATGTTCATTGACAGAATAAAGTTAATAACTCTCATTGGATTTGGAAATATTTCCTATTGCAGCTTGTTAATGATGTGGTAATATTGGGGTAATTTGATGTAAACAAAGTAATAACATGAAAATAGCAAGTTATTACCACTCAATTAATAATATCCAAGTAATGATCATATATCAATAGCTCTTGATATAGTATTATATGAGTAACAGTGTGATAACCTAACAATAAGTGGGTAATATATATGCATTGACATTTTGATATACTGACTTGTGGTAGTAAACTCATAATAAAAAGGTAATATTTGCTGATGCTTTAAAATATTAGGATACTGTTATCATATTATGATGATGGAATTAATACTACCAAATAGCATTTTTAATTTTTCTTAGTTTATAGGTAACAATGTTTAATATTGGGACTTAATGACTGTAAACATGGAAGTTCCTATCTAACCCATCAAAGGTATCTTAAATAAATCTGATTACCTTAAAAGATATGTATTAGTTGACATGCAATAACTAGGAATGAGGGACTTAAAATGCAAAACTACATGGTTCTGCTACATTTCATTGTAATATTTCTTATTTGCACCAGAAAATGTGTCTATGGACATGAATGGTATAATCGTGACTCAAACATAGGTGTTATGGTTACTTAATATTACACCACTTGTAAGTAAATAATTTTTATACAGCTTTAAAGTGTGAATGATGGTATAAGTTAAATCATCATAGCTCACAAACAAACAACACTTATTGATGTGCAAACACACATTTTTGCTCTGTGTACTGTGATCACGCCTCAATACCTATGAAGGGAAATAAAAACTATTTATTACAATATACTTTAGGATCATATACTTTAAGTAAGATGAACTTACTTATCTATTACTAATAAAGTAATTTATCTAAAAGTGAATTAGAGTGGTCATCTGCCTCCACTATGTGTGGTGAAGGGAATCCAATGAGAAAGAGAAAACATGAACACATGAAAATCAAGTCTTGCCACTATACATCCTCCTTGTATGAGTTTACAATCATTTTTAGAGGTAATTGGTCTTATATGTTTGTGATTAAATTTTAGAAGCTTGCATAAAGGCTGTTTATATCTTGCACTACTAATGAAACCATTCCAGCGATGGGAAACGGGAATGTGAGGTATTTAATATTCAGAAACTTGGTGAGCTTAATAAGGCCAAAGGCAAACAGCAAGTGTGATACCAGTGCTTCTCAAAATATATCAGAATATAATTTAAGAAATACTTCTTTATTTTGATTTGATTTAAAAAGATACACTTTTAAAATTTTTCTATATACGTTACATGTGATGTGAAATATTTCAAGCTTCTTGTTTTAACTTGTTAAAACCCTCCACAACGAGGACAAGCCACAGAATGTCATTCCTGAAAAGGCTGTCTGTTTGAAGAGTGCTCTATTGAAGCATGCTGCATTAATGCAGTAATTCATAGCCAATAGGCCCAGTTGTGTGTGTGTCTTACACATTTCCTGTTAGCCTACTGTGAGGTGCAAAGTATCAATTTCCAAGTAAAAATGAATTTATTTTGGCGTGAAGTCCTAGTGTTGGACACCAGTCTAAGATTAGTTATGTATCCTAATTGCTGAAGTGAACTTAGGCATTCCATAAGGCAATCTGGGAGAACTTTATAATAATTTCAGTCATTTGTGACAATTTCTCCTGTAACGATGAGAATTTCTCAAACTCAGCTTTATGAAAATTTGTAAACATTAGATGACTGACATGTTTCAGACAACTTTACAAAGATGAACACTCACACCAAAATCTCATGGTTCAGATTCAACTGGCTATTTAACTGTCTTCTCACCTAATCTGCCTGATTAATAAAGTGGCATTGCAGCTCTTGGATAACCATCAGCAGAGAAATATGCAATGTTATCTCAAAGATTCTGGGTTTAAATCTTCCTAAGGCTTTCTGTGTTTGCATATTATTCCTATGCATATGCACTGTAGTTTTTTTCTGGGCACCATGGTTTCTCTTTCATACACCGGTGACATGCTAGATCAGGGGTGGGCAATTCCAGGCCTCGAGGGCCAGTGTCCTGCAGGTTTTAGATCTCACCTTGGGTCAACACACCTGAATCACATGATTAGTTCGTTACCAGGCCTCTGAAGAACTTCAGGACACATTGAGGAGCTAATTTAGCCATTTAGATCAGCTGTGTTGGTTCAAGGACACATCTAAAACCTGCAGGGACACCGGCCCTCGAGGCCTGGAGTTGCCCACCCCTGTGCTAGATGCTAGATGAACTGGCAAGGCAGGTAACATGTAACTCTTACTCTGTCCTTTCTAAGTTTAAGAACCCCGGTGGGAACAGAAGTGGTGTCTCAGACTACTTTCATCTTGGTTGGTTTCCTGCTGGGTTGTATTTTGTTTATGGCAGTTGTCTTAGCCCACGCCCCTGTCTGTTGGTCCGTTACAGCCCTGACACTCAACAACGAAAGAGGCTCAGTCTGGCTGTTTGGCTTGACGGTAAGGATAATGATCACATGGATATACATGCTATGCATCAGTGGCTGTTGGGCCACACTCCTGAGTGCACTATGAACTTTTGCACTGGAAGGTTGCAATTGTATGTAGACATTAAACTGGATTGCGTACTCCTGTAAGGGAGAGAGCTGAATATGTGTGAGGTATGAAATATACAACATTGCAATGGTAACCAGTGTGCACTGTTTAATTCAGATATGTTGATCATCTAATCTCATACAAGTAATTAGACTCCACCCACACGCTTCATGTGGAAAATTTTTCAAAGGCCAAAGAGAAATTACTCGATGCTTTTTGAGAAAAAGTAGTCTTTCTGGCGATTATTCTTCCATCAAATAAGTAATTATTATTCATTCAACACTCACACATTACTCCGCTGATTGAAGAAGTGGTTAGAAATGGTTATGATTTTCCCACAATGCTGCACCAAGTGCATGAATTCTAGAACATCTGGTAGTCATTAGAAAAGCAACCAAATCAGTTCATCTATGTGTCTACTCATCAGTCTCTCTGATTAGTGTCACAATGATGGCACAGTGATAACATAAAAGCGCGCTGATCCACACAGGTATGCACACGGGTGTTCACTGCTACTTCGAAGCACATCTGTCCTGCGTGCTGCACAACAACATTGAATATTTAGTATTTACTGCTGTTTACACTTAGCTAGATTAATGCAATGGTGTTGTGTTTAGTATGTTGCTTTGGGTTTTTTTTGTCTTTTTTTTGCTTGTTTTCTATTCTTCTCTCAACAGGTGATCCAGGAGATTTTTATTTTTTTTTCTCCCCCCCTTTCTCACTGTCCCTCTCCCCTTCTGTTTTTCCTTTCTTTCCTCTTTCTTTCTCCCTTTCCTATCCCTCACTCATGTCTGTCCCGTCTGTAACATCTGAAAATAAAATATAATAAATAATAAAAACAAAGATCGACCAAATGGACCAATACGGCAATGCCACGATGATCCATTTGGCAAAGTAAATCCATTGGGTATCCTTGTTGGTCTTCAGACAACAATTCTGATGGCTAAAGAACCACATGGGACAGGCGGGGAAAAAAAAAAAAAAAAAAAAAAGATTAACCCTCCACATGCCAATAGAAGAATACTAGAATGTTTCAGATAGCTGATAATTCCAAAAGAAAGGGAGATATAGGTTGGTGGATTTAGAGCAATAATTCCATCCTCTGTACCTGAGTCATGTGTGTGTAAGATATCACATGACTCCCTACTGTATGTGCAAGCACTTGGGCGACAGTGGGAAAGAAAAACTGCCTTTTAACAGGAACAGACCTCTGGCAGAAACAAGGTCAGGGAGGGCAGACATCCACCGACACCTGTTTGGAGTGAGGAGGAGGAAGACAGGACAAGCACACTGTGGAAAAGAGCCAGGAATTAATAATAGCTAATGTTTAAATGCAGTGGTGTATAAAAACATATGAAGTAGATCACAACAGGCTGTTGTTTTAAACTTAAAGTCACTCACACTGGTATTCTTAAAACTAAAATCTTAATTATGCTAAATATTATGGGGATACTGCTCTTTGGAGTGTATCAGCACAGCCATGGGACTATTTTTACTCCTATTCTGAACAAACATTCTCCTGCTGCTTGTTACTCCAGCATAATCTCGCTGTCACTATGAATCCACCTTCAGTTCATTTGAGTTTGCAGGATGGAGGCACTTTGATGTTGTGGTTTATGAACGTGGAAAGAAGCTAATTGTGATTCAAGCTGTGGTCCCTGTTTTAGAGAAAATAGACTCTCAGCAGTCAGAGCACATAAGAATATTGTTATGTATTCTCTCTCTCTGTTTATCCTTTCTTCTTCTTCCATTCCTGTCTTTTCAGTTAAGTACCTGTGCTTAAGTGTCCATTTTCTGGGTATCAAGTGCTAACACGTTCTGAGTCTTCAGACACAGTGATGCCATCCATTACTGTTTCTAATGCAATCTGTTGTAACCTATTGTAAATTAGCAGGCCAGATACAGTTCTGCTGATCAAATGGAAGAAGTTGTTCCAGCGCTGTGCATCTTTGCACACTTGTATGCAGGTTAGCGAGAGATGAGACGCGAACGAGAAACAGTTCCAGAGCTTTGTATTAATAATGTCCCTGACTAGTCAGTATTAGTAGCAGGTTGGTGATTAAATTGAAAAACACAATGAGAAACAAACTTGTGACAGACATTTAATCTAACATTAATAAAACTGACTTTAGTTTCTCTTCAGAAAGTAATCTA
Organism: Rhamphochromis sp. 'chilingali'; assembly: GCF_963969265.1. Classification (NCBI taxonomy): domain Eukaryota; kingdom Metazoa; phylum Chordata; class Actinopteri; order Cichliformes; family Cichlidae; genus Rhamphochromis; species Rhamphochromis sp. 'chilingali'. The sequence continues at coordinate 30,359,953 of NC_137935.1, forward strand.
ATCAATGCACAATCCCTATAGCCATACTCTTGGAGCATGACTGTGGTTTTATCGGAGTGTGTAACTTTGAGGTTTCCTCATAATCCACAATAGATGAAAAACGTTCACATTTACATTCACAAGAGTGGGTTTATTCTCTGGGTAGCTACTGGAACAAAGTTTCCTTAACAATAAAAATGTCTCTTTTTTAGCATTTTGTGCGCACGTTATACCTATTTCGTGACCTCGAAATAGTGTTTCGTGGCCACAATTTATTTATTTTTTGGACCATGTCAAAAAAAAAAAAAAAGAAATATATATGTATGTATGTATGTATGTATGTATGTATGTATGTATGTATATATATATATATATATATATATATATATATATATATATATATATATATATATATATATATATATATATATATATATATAAATAAATAAATAAAACCAGCTGCTAGTTAACGAGAGACACCCGGAATGGCTAACCGAAGGTCGGACGGTCCTGATCCCCAAGGACCCCAAGAAGGGACCGGTCCCCTTCAACTACCAACCAATAACCTGCCTCAGTACTACATGGAAGCTCCTGTCAGGCATCATATCAGCTAAGATGAACAGGCACATGGGTCAATACATGTGCGGGGCACAGAAAGGGATTGGCAAGAATACCAGAGCCGCAAAACACCAGCTACTGGTAGACAGAACAGTCAGCCGAGACTGCAAGACCAGACTGACCAACCTGTGCACTGCCTGGATTGATTACAAGAAGGCCTATGACTCAATGCCCCACACCTGGATCCTGGAATGCCTAGAATTGTACAAGATCAACAGGACCCTAAGAGCCTTCATCAGAAACTCAATGGGGATGTGGCGTACAACACTAGAGGCCAACTCCAAGCCCATAGCACAAGTCACCATCAAGTGCGGGATCTACCAAGGAGATGCTCTGTCCCCACTGCTGTTCTGCACAGGCCTGAACCCCCTCAGTGAGATCATTAACAAGACTGGCTACGGATACCGACTACGGAACGGAGCAGTTGTCAGCCACCTCCTGTACATGGATGACATCAAGCTGTATGCCAAGAGTGAACGAGACATTGACTCACTGATCCACACTACCAGGCTATACAGCAGTGACATTGGAATGTCGTTCGGACTGGAGAAGTGTAGTCGGATGGTAACAAAGAGAGGGAAGGTAGTCAGAACTGAGGGGATTGAACTACCAGAAGGCAACATTGCAGACATAGAGGACAGTTACAAGTACCTGGGGATCCCGCAGGCGAATGGGAACCATGAAGAGGCCGCTAGAAAAGCTGCAACCACCAAGTACCTGCAGAGGGTCAGGCAAGTCCTGAGGAGTCAGCTGAATGGTAAGAACAAGATCCAGGCCATCAACACGTACGCCCTGCCCGTGATCAGGTACCCTGCTGGGGTAATAGGCTGGCCAAAGGAGGAGATAGAAGCCACTGACATAAAGACAAGAAAGCTCCTTACCATGCATGGAGGGTTTCACCCCAAGTCCAGCACCCTGAGGCTGTACGCTAAGCGGAAGGAAGGGGGCCGGGGACTGGTGAGTGTCAGCACCACAGTCCAGGATGAGACAACGAACATCCAAGAATACATTGGGAAGATGGCCCCAACTGACCGAGTGCTCAGTGAATACCTCAGGCAGCAGAAACCCAAGAAAGAGGAGGGAGACGAGGAACCATCATGGAAGGACAGGCCCCTGCACGGTATGTACCACCGGCAGATAGAGGAGGTAGCTGATATTCAGAAATCCTACCAGTGGCTGGACAAAGCTGGACTGTAAGACAGCACAGAGGCACTAATCATGGCAGCACAAGAACAAGCTCTGAGTACAAGATCCATAGAGGCTGGGGTCTATCACACCAGGCAAGACCCCAGGTGCAGGCTGTGTAAAGATGCCCCAGAGACAATCCAGCACATAACAGCAGGGTGCAAGATGCTAGCAGGCAAGGCATACATGGAACGCTATAACCAAGTGGCCGGCATAGTGTACAGGAACATCTGTGCCGAGTATAACCTGGAAGTCCCGAGGTCAAAATGGGAGATGCCCCCAAGGGTGGTGGAGAATGACCGAGCTAAGATCCTGTGGGACTTCCAGATACAGACGGACAAAATGGTGGTGGCTAACCAACCGGACATAGTGGTGGTAGACAAACAGAAGAAGACGGCCGTAGCGATCGATGTAGCAGTTCCGAATGACAGCAATATCAGGAAGAAGGAACACGAGAAGCTGGAGAATTACCAAGGGCTCAGAGAAGAGCTCAAGAGGATGTGGAGGGTGAAGGTAACGGTGGTTCCCGTGGTAATCGGAGCACTAGGTGCGGTGACTCCCAAGCTAGGCGAGTGGCTCCAGCAGATCCCGGGAATAACATCAGAGATCTCTGTCCAGAAGAGCGCAGTCCTGGGAACAGCTAAGATACTGCGCAGGACCTTCAAGCTCCCAGGCCTCTGGTAGAGGACCCGAGCTTGAAGGATAAACCGCCCGCAGGGGCGTGCTGGGTGTTTTTTGTGTTTTTTATATATATATATATATATATATGAGAGAGAGAGAGATATCTCTATCTCTATCCACACGTGTTCAACTACATTTTGCAATGTCACAACCTTGCTCGTAAGACAGTGATAATGGGATGGATATACTATTCAGCAGTTCAAGGAAGTAGTTTATTAACCAAACTTAAATACAAAGTTAATGAGGTGTCCAAATCAGTAAGGCCACTTGTGTAGGTTGTGCGTGGGTGTAAAAATGTGTGTGGGAGGGAGTTCTGGTATATTTAAAAATAAAAAAAAAAACTCAAAATCAACCAGCGATATTTAGACAAGAGGACAAAGCTGGATGTCATGTTGATGGTTTTCTGGTAGACGTAGAGTGCAGACTTGCAAATGCAAAGTTCAGTGCATTTATTTACAGTGAATGACTCAATAAAAAATGACAACAGAAAGACTTTGCATTTAGTGGTTAGCTGAAGCTCCTAAACAGACAGATCTACAACTTCCCAGTCACAGTCATGAGACATCTGCAGTTTAAACAGATCCTCAATCCTTCTTTCCACTAGATCACTCTCACAGTATTACTCACACCCAGGGCCAGACATCATGTGCAGAATGGAACAGAAGGTTAGCTGCAGTATCTCTTGCCAAAGTGGACACAAGTGCAGACATTTGGAAGCCAATTCCACTAAATGTTTTTAGCTTTTAGCTAACAATCCAAAATGGACGGCTTCCTCCAGCTTAAGTAGAAAACAGCTGATCACACAATCACTCACAGGTGAGGTAATCAGCCCAGGTGCTGACAGGCAGGAGCTGGAGGGAGACCCACCTCTAAAACACAAGTTCTGAGTTTTGCACACAAACAGAGACACAGAGAGAGAAAACAAGTGTGAGAGAAGGATCGAGAGCAGCGGGTCGGCCGGGAGGATGGAGGAATATGATACTGAATTCAGAAAGAAGAACATCCTATCACACATTTGTTGGGTGGAATCTATATTATTTATTTAAGAGTTGCTTTGCGCCACATATATAATTTCAATTAACGTATCAGCAGGTAACGATTTAAAATGTCAAAATATATTTATGAGTCAAATCATGTGAACAAGACTTCATCATAGTATTATTATATAATAACACACAACATCAGCCTTTGGCTAAATCATTTTTGTGTTGCATTGTGACATTTTCACAATGCAATGTTTAGTACCATCTAGAAAACAATATGGCTTTCAAAATGTTACAACCCTAGAAGGATTCTGTGCCCCTGTGGGCGTGTCTATCGCTCTATCCTGCTGAATGGAACTGCCCTTGGCAGCTGACTCCAATCAGCAATTACTGTAGGCACTCAGGCCAGTGAAAAGAGAGCTGCAGTGCCAGAGAGCCTTTGTCCTTGCATCATGTGAGCTGTCTGGTAGTCTGTGACCACTTTTTCTTTGATCCCATATTTGCGACATGTTAGGATTTGTTACATTTATTTATTTTAGGTAGTTTATCAGCTGGAATGTCTGGGGATTAGCATGCCTGTTACAGTGATGTGAATGGCTAACTTTTTTTTTTTTTGTGTGTGTCCCGTTTGGATCTTTAGCCATCAGAATTGTTGTCTTAAGGCCAAGAAAGATGCCAAGCGGATTTATTTTACCAAGTGGATCATCATGGCCTTGCCATATTGGTCCATTTGATTGACCTTTATTATAATTATGAATTTATTTTATTTTCAGTTGCTACAAACGGGACAGACATGACTGGGGGATAGGACAGGGAGAAAGAATGAAAGAAAGATAGGGAGAGAAAGAAAATCAAACAAACAAACAAAACAGAAAAAAAAAACAGAAGAGAAAGCAAACAACAAAGAGCAACATAATAAAAAGAACAGCACCATCACAATAAACTAGCTAGCAGTAGATAACAGTAGATACTAAATAATAAACGATATTGTCCAGCACGCAAGATAGACAGCGCACAGTGTGCTTTGAGGCAGCAGCCAAGAAAGCTGTAGTCCGCGTCTGTGAACACCCGTGTGTACACCTGTGTGCATACCTGTGTGGATCAGCATGCTTGTATTCCAAAGGTTTCTCCATATAACGATCTGCTAGGAAGTGTGGGGAGCCATAGCCCCGTCCACCAGGGTATGAAGCAGGTATGGAGGAGATCCAGGCCCCAGATATCCAGAGGCCCCAGAGTACAAGGACCCGAGGAGGACCACCAAAGGGGGGGAACCGTGCCACCCTCCTGGGAAGAGCTGAGTAGAGCCCCAAAGGAGAGGTCACCCCGCAGCTACGGAGCAGAGGTCAGAGGGGGTTGCAGTGGCGTGCCCACGGGCTAACTTATTGCTCAATGCAATCTTTAATCTTTATGCACTCTCTGTCTATCTTGCTGATTAATATGCAAAGGGCCCTTTTTTACCGCCCAAGGATCCATCTATTTGTAGGTCAGTTCAGTACATCTGATTTTCATTGTTGCTGTCCTTGACACAACTGCCATCATGCTGAAGAATCTTGAATGAAAATGGTAATATCTCGATATAAGACCAACAAACTCACCCAATAAATGTTGTCTTTCCTTCTTTTCTGTCACTTTAGTTCCCAGCCTCAAAGAAAATCTATTAAGGGTTAGAGATCATTTAAATGTTCGTGTTTTAATTAAAATGGGTTAATGTTTTAATTAAAATATACAGTAATTTTTAATAACAGCTATGGTAGAAAGAAAGAACCCTCGCTTTCAATTCGAAGGTTTTTCAATCGAGACATAATAATAAAAAGGAAAAGACAAGAAAATAACCTCAAATGAAAAATACAACCTCAGATAAACAACAGCACATATTGTAAGTAAGTAAGTAAGTAAAACTTTATTTATATAGCACCTTTCAAGATAAAAATCACAAAGTGCTTCACAGAAGCTAAAACCTAAAAATAAAAATCAACCAAAAGCAAGTTTAAAAAGGCCATCGCCTGGGATGGGATGCAGGTGTGGGGTTAGCAGCCACGCCCGTGGGCGTGGGCATCCCAACAGCACCCCGGACGCCGGGCCGCGGACCATGACAAAAAATGTCCTCGGTACAAATAAAATCAATGTTTAAACCTAAAGTAAAAACGAGGTCCAGTGTGAGAGAGTGATATTATACCCCTTTCGTCAAAAAAAGTGACAGGTTACTTCCGGAGCTCCAGAAGTAATTAAATTATTCATGAGCTCCGGAAGTCCGGAAGTAATTAAATTATTCATGAGCGCCGGAAGTCCGGAAGTAATTAAATTATTCATGAGCGCCGGAAGTAGGAAGTAATTAAGTAATAAAAATATGATATTCATAAAAATATGATATTCATAAAAATATAATTGATTATTTAGAAAGTTTCTTATATATCAAAATAGCATTCTTTTATTTCTTTAAGCAATTAAATTTTTATTTTTATTTTTTTATGCTCAAAAAACGCCATCTGGTGGCGGGTCAGTGTGTGTGCGCGCGCCCGCGCGCGCCCGAGGCTGTGTGTCTGGGCGCGCGGGGGCGCGCCCGTGTCTCCGGACCGTGCTCTCTCGGGCTCCGTGCTCATGTGTTTAAAAATGTATTAAACCATATTAAAATTGTTTAGTTAAACTTGTGCTTTTGTAACGTTCAGTATGGCCACAAACACATGCTGCATGCCTTGGGGGAAAACTTTATTTAGATTTATATGCATTTGTAGATTTAGAATAAAACTCATACTCAGAAAAAACTCGCGATCCCCTAACCCTCCTTAGATACATAAGCAGGGAAAACTCCTTAAAAAACCCTCCGCGATTTCTCCAAAACCCTACAATAACTTGTTAGGGTACCCCCCCTATTCCCAAAACCTTATATTCGATAACAGGGAAAATCCTGAAAAAATCCTTAGTCTTTTTTCTCAAATTCAGCGCCCCGCGGCTCCCTTCATGCTCAGCCAAACAAAGCCAAAACTCCTTTTAAAAATTTCTCCGCGATTTCTCCAAACCCCTAGAATAACTTGTTAGCTACCCCTCTATTCCCAAAACCTTATATTCGATAACAGGGAAAATCCTGAAAAAATCCTTAGTCTTTTTTCTCAAATTCAGCGCCCCGCGGCTCCCTTCATGCTCAGCCAAACAAAGCCAAAACTCCTTTTAAAAATTTCTCCGCGATTTCTCCAAAACCCTAGAATAACTTGTTAGCTACCCCTCTATTCCCAAAAAAAAAAAAGCGCTATAATCCAAAAACATTGGGAAAGCTCCTCTTACTAGCAAGCTCTAAAATTCAACCCACACTCTAAGTTCTACCTCGCTCTTAATCTCCGATCCACAACTTCTTGCAGAGCACAATTTTTTCCTGCTTGTTCGCTCCCCGCTCTGCTCCCGAATGCGCTGCTTACCTCGTTCGAAATTTGCGCCGGAGACCAACTCCCCCCCTTACTTCGCCCCGCTGCCAATCACATAACTATTGCACCGCTCCCTTCGCACCCCGGTTAGCCAATCCGCTCCAGGTCCGATTTTTATGATCTCCCGCTCAGGTTAAGACTACCCCCGAGCTCCCAGAAGACCCCTGCCTTCAGCCATATCAACAACTGGAACCGCTCAGACTGCTTGCGAGTTCGCATAGGGAGCGGCCGATTTCAACAGCAACTTGCGTCTCTTTCCTTATCCGCATATCATTCGGTAAGTGTTAATCTTCCTCTCTAACTACATTTTTGCATTTTCCTTTTTACCATTCTGTCAATCCTTTCATTTAAAAAAATAAATAAATATCACAATGGTTTGTAACAGGTACAATACACCATCCATCCATCCATTCGCCTCCACTTATCCTTTTCTCAGGCTCGTGCGGTGCGCTGGAGCCTATCCCACGTACAATACACTTTAAAATATATATAAGCTCCACTTTTAACTCCCGTAAAAGTTTATACATTACATGTCTACATCACCTATCATGGCCTCATCGGGTATCTCATATCATCTTGTTATTGTTATGTTATGCTCCTTTGATATTTTGCTAGTTTGCGTGTTTTAAAACTCTTTTTGTTTTTCTTTATATTTTTAGACCCAGATGTGTTAACCTGATCCCTGCGAAACACCAGCTCTGCGTGGATTTTGACCGCGAGTGACCGGATGTTGTTTCCGGCCTGAGGTTGCCTGAAATGCCGTGAGGCTCGTTTGAAAGATTGCGCCCGAGACCAACTCCGCCTCCAAGGCATGCCTACCTTTAGCTGCCACCAGTGAGATATCAGAGCCGGGCTCCACATATCCAATCAGGAGCACGAGCAAGACAGCTTTTGCAGACTCTCCAGAAATATACAAGTCCTTACCAACTGCTCTGCAACCCAGTGTTTCTGGTCCCCTCACTAACATCGCTTTTTGAGATATTTTTTATGAACCACCAAAAAAGCAATTTTACCCCACAGTACAGAAGACTGGGTCTGAGGGCAGCAGCGGGGACAAATGATTGTAATGAAGCGACGGACATTTCATGGCTGGTCTTGCATAATCGTGAGTTATTATGTCATATGGTGATAAGTACATAGTTTTGCAAGAGGCATACAAGCACTGTGGAAAAAGTAATCATAAAACTGTTTTTGTGAACACCCTACGTTATGCTTTAAAAAATGTGATACATGTAATGTGATCATCAAAGAACATGATTTAAAAAAAAAAAAAAACTTTTATTCTTATGCTTTTAAAGTATGTCAGATTATCTTAAAACACTTATTTGTATGTTATAATGTTTTTCTTACACCATGTGTAATTTTTATAGACACCTTATTCATTGTATCAATGTGTAATTATGTATCTTTGATAAATAAATAAAATATTTAATCTTGTATTTGTGTACTTTCTGGTGATTCAATAAAAAATTAGTCACATATCGCTCTGATAAACACAGATGGCTGAAAGAAATGTTTGATGGAACAAAGGAAACAAGTGTCTTGCTGCTAAACTTTTAAGTCACCATGGTTTAAATGAGAAAGTCTGTATGTAAAACATGAAAAACTCCATATCAGTGATATCTACAAAGGTGTACTCATTTCTTTGTAATGGTACTTTACTGTTCCAATGAAACAAAAAGAAAATCTCATTTTTAAAGTACATTTTTCGGCCACCCTGACCTATTTTCAGGGGCAAGAATGTTGATGTTAGACTGTGTTTTAAATCAGGTTGTGATCTTAAACTAACTATCACAGCACTGATTTCAGTTGTAATGTCAATTAGAATCCCAATTTGGCTTTTCTCCAGTCAGTGTTATGGTGAAATTTAACTTGTTCTTTTGTGTAATTGCACATGGCCCAGCAAAGGACCCCTTAGTAAACTGTACAGCATAAGTTTTCAATTCACTTTTGTCAGAAAACTTCACAGTATGAGAAGTTACAGCACAGTTTCTCCAAACGTGTGGTTCTTTTTCAGCCAGCGTGCTTTTAGAGCATCTACATTAGCTCATGTAGTAAAAGTACAATCAGTAAGTGTACTTTAATATTTGAGATTCCGAGTCACTCTTGCTTAGATCATGTGAACTATATCATGAACCTTTTTTTGTATAATGCATCAAACGTATTCAAATCAGTTTATTTTCAATTTATTTTAACTAATCTAGAGACAAGCAACTCCTTTTTAGCTTCTGTTATGTATTTACCTCTCACACCTTAATCTAGATGTTAGTGTTCTCAGAGTTAACATGTCTCATGTTGCCATGTTGTATTTCTAATACCCAGCCTCAGTGTTCGCCCTGTTGACCTTCAAATCCAAACACCAATGATCTAGATATTCACAACATTCATAAGGAGATTCTTAAGGTCTTAAGTTTTGTTGTTTTTATGTTTTACAAAAAAAAAACTTCACATTTTTTATATTTTTAAACGAAAGTGACATGCAAGGATATTTTTCTTTAGTGATGTTGCTTCAGCAATCTCAAATACTAATTATTCTGGGAATTTTTATGGTCAAACTATGTGATTTTCCAAATGTGTGTGTGTGGAGTAAAATGACCTTGTTCTTATGATGTTGTCACCGTGAATCATTTAGGATTAACAACACAAATTGTATCGATAGCAGAAACAGTCTTATAACTTATAATTCTCACACGTTACCGCTAGTTTTACAAACGCAGTCTTCTTCAGCTCTGTTTATGTAGCTTTTATGAAACTGATTTTCCATAGTACAAGTAGAATTTAATTTTTCTTTGCTCTCCAGTATAAATGCAATAATTTGCAGGCTTTTTACTGAAACTCTCACAATGCAACACTCAATGCTCAGAGCTTCATATATCAACAGCTCTGAAAATATCTTCTTTTTTAAAGTAATGTAGGACAGGATCTCTCACTCTCTGTGTCTCAAAAAAAACCCAACTAAACTGGCAATCACCACTAAACAAATGAAAGTAGTTTATGGCTTTTTTATCAGCTGCATTTCTTTCATTTATGTATTGATCCCATTGTTTATTGGTAATGCTTTTAGGTCACTGTTTTAGCATGTCTGCCTCACACTCAATTTAAACAGTTTAACAGATAGTGGGGTCTGGTAAGGAAGTTGGGGGGAAGCAGACAACTCCACAGGAAGAGTCTTTTTGTCTTTTCTCCACTGTAAAAGATAGCAAGGCAGTGTGAAACTTTCTTTGCGGGAAAGACAAAACTGAGAGCCATGCTAGGCTCAGTGAGAGACTCTGCTCACCCTCTGCCCCAGCGATGGCAGTCCCTCACCAAGCTTGATTTCTGTTCTTTGTCTTGATTAAAGAATGTTAGCTACCGCTCATCGCTTGTCTGCAGGCTTTATTAAACGGAAAACTTCCACAACAACCTCTAAACAGTGGTTTATGGCTTTTTGTCACCTGCAACACCATGTAACACTTGGATGTTAGATTCTTTTACCAGTCAGTGTTGTTAGCCCCAACCCCCAGGCTCCAGGTGTCTGAGCTCTAACCCTGGCTGCCAAATGTCCCCCTGAGGCCTTTGTGCCTTTTACCACCAGACTAAGTTTGTAGTCCTATCTACTAATATTATTTTATTTTTTTATTATAGCACAAGGTTCAGTTAGGTTACTACTTTGACTTCCTCAATTTGCGCACATTTCTGACCCGATACTTTATCAAGCTTTTACTCGAGTGTTTTTGACACTAGCAGCTGTACTTCTACTTAAGTGAAAATTGCCTGCAATTTTGCCACCTCAGTTGCCACTTTTCTGGAGTTTGTACACTTTTTATATTGAAACGTTCAACGTTTTACGTGTTATCCTTGATCACAGTTCTAAACAAGTTAACTTTCTTCACTTCAAAGTAACCCAAAAAAGAAACTATATGTCCAGTTCTCTTTACTCCAAACCTGGTTTAAGGCTATGCTGTTGTTGTGATATGGCCATACAAATAATATTAAGTTTAATTAATCTTAAAAAAAAAATGGCTGCTTCATGGCTACCTGTTCAGAGAATTTGCAGACTTTTATGGAAACTGTCACAATGTAACACTCTCACTGTCAAAACAGGGTTGATCCATGTTTCTATGAACACTGATTAATATATCAACAGCTCTGAAAATCCTTTTTTTTTTTAAAGTAAAGCAGAACAGGATCTCTGTATCTCTAAAAATCCCAACAAAACTGGCAATCACCTCTAAACAAATGGAAGTAGTTTATGGATCTTTATCACCTGCAACACCATGTAACACCTAGATGTTAGACTCTTTTACCATCACATTTGCAAGGGTTTATGTGTTATCCTTGATCACAGTTCTAAATAAGTTAACTTTCTTGACATAAAAGTAGCCCAAAGAAGACAAATATATGTCCAGTTCTTTTTTACTCCAAACCTACTGATCGGAAAACATTATGTGATGCTGGAAGTTTTCATCCTATCCATCTGCAAAACAAGTTTACCTGTAAGCCAACACATTAGACGTAAGCAAATTTGTGAAATTCCTGAACAATGTGCTTTGTGGAGTAGCAGTAGTACTAGAACTAGTACTAGTAGTCCTAGTATTCTGCAGCAACCAGGCTTCAAGAGTGATCACTCTTCTGGCTTTCAAATGGTGAAAACATGTCACAGTCTTAACCGCAAATCAGAAATGTTGGTAAATTTAAAAAGGAATTTAAACGTCAGCTTTGACATAGACACAGACTTTATTAATGCCACACTCAGCTGCTGCCCTCAGACCCAGTCTTCTGTACTGTGGGGTAAAATTGCTTTTTTGGTGGTTCATAAAAAATATCTCAAAAAGCGATGTTAGTGAGGGGACCAGAAACACTGGGTTGCAGAGCAGTTGGTAAGGACTTGTATATTTCTGGAGAGTCTGCAAAAGCTGTCTTGCTCGTGCTCCTGATTGGATATGTGGAGCCCGGCTCTGATATCTCACTGGTGGCAGCTAAAGGTAGGCATGCCTTGGAGGCGGAGTTGGTCTCGGGCGCAATCTTTCAAACGAGCCTCACGGCATTTCAGGCAACCTCAGGCCGGAAACAACATCCGGTCACTCGCGGTCAAAATCCACGCAGAGCTGGTGTTTCGCAGGGATCAGGTTAACACATCTGGGTCTAAAAATATAAAGAAAAACAAAAAGAGTTTTAAAACACGCAAACTAGCAAAATATCAAAGGAGCATAACATAACAATAACAAGATGATATGAGATACCCGATGAGGCCATGATAGGTGATGTAGACATGTAATGTATAAACTTTTACGGGAGTTAAAAGTGGAGCTTATATATATTTTAAAGTGTATTGTACGTGGGATAGGCTCCAGCGCACCGCACGAGCCTGAGAAAAGGATAAGTGGAGGCGAATGGATGGATGGATGGTGTATTGTACCTGTTACAAACCATTGTGATATTTATTTAATTTTTTAAATGAAAGGATTGACAGAATGGTAAAAAGGAAAATGCAAAAATGTAGTTAGAGAGGAAGATTAACACTTACCGAATGATATGCGGATAAGGAAAGAGACGCAAGTTGCTGTTGAAATCGGCCGCTCCCTATGCGAACTCGCAAGCAGTCTGAGCGGTTCCAGTTGTTGATATGGCTGAAGGCAGGGGTCTTCTGGGAGCTCGGGGGTAGTCTTAACCTGAGCGGGAGATCATAAAAATCGGACCTGGAGCGGATTGGCTAACCGGGGTGCGAAGGGAGCGGTGCAATAGTTATGTGATTGGCAGCGGGGCGAAGTAAGGGGGGGAGTTGGTCTCCGGCGCAAATTTCGAACGAGGTAAGCAGCGCATTCGGGAGCAGAGCGGGGAGCGAACAAGCAGGAAAAAATTGTGCTCTGCAAGAAGTTGTGGATCGGAGATTAAGAGCGAGGTAGAACTTAGAGTGTGGGTTGAATTTTAGAGCTTGCTAGTAAGAGGAGCTTTCCCAATGTTTTTGGATTATAGCGCTTTTTTTTTTTTGGGAATAGAGGGGTAGCTAACAAGTTATTCTAGGGTTTTGGAGAAATCGCGGAGAAATTTTTAAAAGGAGTTTTGGCTTTGTTTGGCTGAGCATGAAGGGAGCCGCGGGGCGCTGAATTTGAGAAAAAAGACTAAGGATTTTTTCAGGATTTTCCCTGTTATCGAATATAAGGTTTTGGGAATAGAGGGGTAGCTAACAAGTTATTCTAGGGGTTTGGAGAAATCGCGGAGAAATTTTTAAAAGGAGTTTTGGCTTTGTTTGGCTGAGCATGAAGGGAGCCGCGGGGCGCTGAATTTGAGAAAAAAGACTAAGGATTTTTTCAGGATTTTCCCTGTTATCGAATATAAGGTTTTGGGAATAGGGGGGGTACCCTAACAAGTTATTGTAGGGTTTTGGAGAAATCGCGGAGGGTTTTTTAAGGAGTTTTCCCTGCTTATGTATCTAAGGAGGGTTAGGGGATCGCGAGTTTTTTCTGAGTATGAGTTTTATTCTAAATCTACAAATGCATATAAATCTAAATAAAGTTTTCCCCCAAGGCATGCAGCATGTGTTTGTGGCCATACTGAACGTTACAAAAGCACAAGTTTAACTAAACAATTTTAATATGGTTTAATACATTTTTAAACACATGAGCACGGAGCCCGAGAGAGCACGGTCCGGAGACACGGGCGCGCCCCCGCGCGCCCAGACACACAGCCTCGGGCGCGCGCGGGCGCGCGCACACACACTGACCCGCCACCAGATGGCGTTTTTTGAGCATAAAAAAATAAAAATAAAAATTGAATTGCTTAAAGAAATAAAAGAATGCTATTTTGATATACAAGAAACTTTCTAAATAATCAATTATATTTTTATGAATATCATATTTTTATGAATATCATATTTTTATGAATATCATATTTTTATTACTTAATTACTTCCTACTTCCGGAGCTCATGAATAATTTAATTACTTCCGGACTTCCGGAGCTCATGAATAATTTAATTACTTCCGGAGCTCCGGAAGTAACCTGTCACTTTTTTTGACGAAAGGGGTATAATATCACTCTCTAGTGTGTGCCCTTTGGTGTGTGTGGGACCAGACACATGCTGAGTAAAATGAAAAGAATCCATGACGCTAAGGAAACCTCTAGCAAAGAGGTCAGAGTCATCATCAACGTGTATATTAAAATCCCCAACTATAACCAGTCTGGACAGCTTCAAAGTCGAGGATAAAAAGTCACTGAACTCCTTTAAAAACATACTGTTTAGGCCAGGTGGACGATACACTACAGCGCAGTAAAATAGATCTTTATTTCCAATTCTAACCAGCTGTAGTTCAAAGGATGAAAAATGTCTGACCAACACTGCGCGATAGTAAAACCGGCTTCCAAACACCGCAGCGACACCTTCTCCTTGACCCGACGTCCGAGGCTGGCTGATGAATGAGTACCCACTCGGAGAGAGTTCGATGAAGGATGAAAAGTCACCATCGCGCTGCCAGGTGTCATTGTGTCATTGTTTATTAAACAAAAACTGAGCAACAATTAAAATGCAATGTGTGAAAATCTTAGAACACGCCTGATTCTCTAGCTTGTAGAAAGACCTCTAGCAGTAACTTGAAGTACCTTGAAGATTTCCGTGTGACTCTCAGTATCGTTCATCATTGTGGGAGAATTTTAGCTTGCTTTTCTTTAAGATGTTCAGCTACATTAAGTTCAGTTCTTGATGTTTGTGGGCATTCCTTCATGCACAGCTTTCATAAGGTCCAGCCACAGCATTTTAGCTTTGTACTCTGAACTAAGCCATTGATTCTTTTCTTTTTGAGACATTTTTTGTAGATTTGCTGCTGTGCTTTGAATCATTGTCCTGTTGCATGGTTCAGTTTATACCAGGCTTTAGATTTCACACAGATGGCCTCATATTTGACTTTAGTCATATAGAGGAATTCTTGGTCTACTCAATAACTGCAAAGTGCCCAGGTAGATCCTGTGGTTGCAAAACAAGACCAAAATCATCACCCCTCCACCTGCTTGACAGTTTGTATGAGGTGTTTGTCCAATATGCCGTGTTTGGTTTTTGTCAAATATACCTCTGTGCATTATGACCAAACATCTTTTCTTTGGTCCCAAAAGGACAGAAGTCTTGTGGTTTGCTCAGATGTACCTTTGCTAACCTAAGCCATGTTCTTTCTGGAGAGAAGCTTTTTGCCTGACAACCCTTCCAAAGGCACACTTGCTCAGTCATTTTTTAAATTATACTGTCGGGAATTTTAACATGCTAACGGAGACCTGTAGAGTGTGAGATGTAGCTCTTAGGTTTGTTTGGGCCACTTCATAGAATTTACCCGCAAACAGTCTAAACTGAGGTGCAGGGGGTGGAATTTCTTTGTGATGGTTCTGAAGTGCTGTCACTAGTCATTAACTTGCATTTCCACAGCAATTATCAGTACTGTTAAAAAAAAAAAAAAAAAAAAAAAGCTCTATTTTTTGTGCAGCAACTGGCAGAAGTTTCTGTATTTTTTTTTTTTTTGAGTCAGTTCCATTTAAAATGGGAATTTGCCTGGGCCAAGTCAATAGTTTTCTTTTATAAGCGCAAATATATGAAGCATAATTTTCCACCACATTTCATTTTGGTTTTTCAAATAACCCACAATGTTTTTCTTACCTCTGCAGTCCAGAATGAGATGTTCAGACGGCTGCCTGCTTGTTATTGTAATTTTGTTTTTCCACTGTGCTTTATTTAAAAAATGAATGACTAAATGTTCCTGAAAAGTTTTCTCAACGACTAAGACGCAGTTATTATTCTTCTGTTGACCACTGAGCTTACAAATGCACAGTAAAACAACAGAATTGCAACATACAGATTTTAGTCACAAGTAATTAGAAAAATGATGGATGGAATATACAGAAAGGCAGTGTGATTGCATTGCTTACAGTTTGACCAACAGGCACGTCTCTTTGGGAAGCAGCAGGCTCATTTTTCTGACTGTAACAGAAACCTGATTTTTCTTATGTAGTTGATTAATTAAACTTGTGTTGTTTTCAACTCTGTGCACATTATGTTGAACACAGTCCTGTCTCTTGTGAGTCTACAATACAAATGAGTAGCTTAAAACAAGAGGTGAATATAAATTAATAAAATCTACCATGAGGTCTGGTTTTCTAGGCCCGCAGACGGAAACAGTGAAAAACAAATGGTTATGAGCATAGTACAAGGAAAAATAACAGCACCGCCTTTGTATGTTTAATTTAAAAGTGACAAACCACTGATGACTTACTGGTTCATTTCTGCCTTGTTACATAAACTGCGCTGGGTCTTCTTGCATAAGCGGCTTATTAAAAAGAAGCTGCTTAAAATGGTAGATATACTGGAGTAGAGAGTTAGAGGTGATTAATCAGTGTCGGGTCTAGTGTTGCTTCAATAAAATAAAAAAAATCACAAATACTGCACAACTGGATGATGCCGTTTTTTTACAGTCAGGTACACCAAGGAAATTACAAGGCTAATATGAATGGGGTTTCACCACCAACCTAAAAGATAAAAAACAAGACCAGAAATATCTCTGCATCTTAAGATAGGCAGCTAGTTTGAAGAAAAAAAGAGAAAAGCCATGCACACCTACTTTTCTCATGAGAGCTAGAGGGATTTCTGTTTCCATATCTCAAAGATGTTTCATCATTCTGCTTGAGACAGACTGCATCTTCAGTTTAACGGTGCCTGGTTTAATATTGACAGGCTCCACGAAAAACAAAAAAACTCACCCTCATACTTCCCACGTCTAAACCTGTACTCCTCTTACACATGGATGACATATCTCATGTCATCTTTTACTTGAGTATGTGATGCATTGATGAATACACTCAAAAAGGGCCAATTTGCAGTAAAAGTACGCATTGCTTTAAAATAACTATTAATATCGGTATCTTTTATAATAGTTGACTTGCTGTCTGTCCATAGTGTTTCCATTCAAAAACACCTAATGGACCTTAAAGCCACATAGTTAATGATAATATTGTTAATAATGTTTATATTACATAAGTTAAGCTCCCAGCAGTTTTTATATACTGTACTGGTATATGTCAAACTCCACAAATGTCCTCCTGTTGGACATTCTCTCAAACCTGCAAATGGATTGTGCTTGATCAACGATGACCAGAGGTGGCAAAAGTACAGAATTGCTTTACTTAAGTAAAAGTACAGATACCTCTTTTTAAAAAGTACTTCAGTAAAAGCTGAAGTACTGAAGCAACTTCTTTACTCAAGGAAAAGTACAGGCTTAGAAATGTACTAGCTCCTTGAAGAAAAATTCTGCTAACCGTTTTTGTACCAAGGAACTGAACTTTGTGCTGTATTATTATAATAATAAAATTATATCACATGAGAATACAAATATCCCTCAAATCTAAATTCTAATTCTTTTTTTTTTTTTGCCTGTCCCGTTTAAATTCTAATTCTAATGAAAGTATTTAGTTTCAATCTGGTATATAGGACACATGCAGTGAAAGATAATTTAAAAAATAAATACTTTCTGTTGTCTACATGGCAGAGGGTGACTTTGCCTCCAAATTTAAACATTAAAATGAGTACAGTCAGGGGTTACAGTGGGATTCGGCAGTTTGGAGAACCCTAAGAACTGTGTAGTGGCATGGGGAAAAGATTCACAGCTCACAATCATTTCTGATGTGAGCTTCAGTAGATTTTCTTTGTGGATTTACACAACTGAACTCAACAAGTTGTATGCGGTTTGACAAGCTATCCTGGCTGATGTCCATCCCCTATACTGTCTTGATATTAGAAAGTATGTAGTTGGTTTAATGTTGAAATTCAGTTAACGAATCTAAGCATCATCAGTAACCTACATCTGACCATGAGCGCCACAGTCACTGTGCAAATCAAATCAAATCAAATCACTTTTATTGTCACATCACATGTGCAGGCACACTGGCACAGCACATGCGAGTGAAATTCTTGTGTGCGAGCCCCACAAGCAACAGAGATGTGCAAACACAACAACACAAATGAGCAAAATACAAGAATGGCCAACCTGAAACTAATAAATATATGTACAATATATAATAGTGTATGCATTTCTGGATGTGTATACTAAATATTTTCCTACGTGTGTGTGTGTGTGTGTGTGTGTGTGTGTGTGTGTGTGTGTACACATTTTTACAAATTAAATAGTAAAAATAATAATAATAATAATAATAATAATAATAATAATAATAATAATAATAACAATAATAATAATAATAAAATATATAAAATATACAGAGTTGAATATGTGCAAAACAAGTGGCATTTATATACAGTGTGGAGTGCATAATGTTGAAGTTCCAGTAGTGAAGCTGAGGTGTCTATGACGTGTTCAGCAGTCTGATGGCCTGATGGAAAAAGCTGTCTCTCAGTCTGCTGGTACGGGACCGGATGCTGCAGAACCTCCTTCCTGATGGAAGCAGTCTGAACAGTTTATGGCTGGGGTGACTGGAGTCCTTGATGATCCTCCCCGCTTTCCTCAGGCAGCGCTTCCTGTAGATGTCTTGGAGGGAGGGAAGCTCACCTCCAATTATCCGTTCAGAGCACCGCACTACTCGCTGGAGAGCTTTGCAGTTGTAGGCGGTGCTGTTGCCATACCAGGTGGTGATGCATCCAGTGAGGATGCTCTCAATGGCACAGTGATAGAAGGTCCTGAGGATGCGGGGGCTCATGCCGAATCTTTTCAGTCTCCTGAGAAAGAAGAGGCGCTGCTGCGCCTTCTTCACTGTTTTGTTTGTGTGTACTGACCACGTAAGATCCTCAGCCAGATGTACTCACCGTTGATGGTGATGGGGGTGTGTACTTCTCTGCACCTCCGGAAGTCCACTATCAACTCCTTTGTCTTTGCGACGTTGAGGGTGAGATGGTTGTCTTGACACCAGTGGGTCAGGGCGCTGACCTCCTCCCTGTAAGCCGTCTCATCACCATTGGTGATAAGACCCACCACTGTAGTGTCGTCCGCAAACTTCACAATGATGTTGGAGCTGTTAGTGGCTGTGCAGTCGTAGGTGTAGAGTGAGTACAGGAGAGGGCTCAGTACACACCCCTGTGGAGCACCAGTGTTCAGTGTGATGGGGGATGAGGTGATGCTGCCCAGTCTGACCACCTGGCGTCTGTCAGACAGGAAGCTAAGGATCCAGCTGCAGAGGGAGCTGCTCAGTCCTAGATCCTGCAGTTTCCTGTCCAGCTTCGAGGGAACGATGGTATTGAATGCTGAGCTGTAATCTACAAACAGCATTCTCACATACGTGTCTCTCTTCTCCAGGTGTGACAGGGCAGTGTGTAGTGTCAGGGCTATGGCATCATCAGTGGACCTGTTGTGGCGGTATGCAAACTGTAGAGGGTCCAGTGAGTCGGGTAGTGCAGAGCAGATGAAGTCCCTGACCAGCTTCTCGAAGCATTTGCTTACGATGGGGGTCAGGGCTACAGGTCGCCAGTCGTTCAATGAGGAGATGGTGGAGGATTTGGGTACAGGGACGACGGTGGCCATTTTGAAGCAGGCTGGGACTACAGACAGAGAGAGGGAAAGGTTGAAGATGTGTGTGAACACTCCAGCCAGCTGAGCCGCGCATGACTTGAGGACGCGGCCGGGAATCCCGTCCGGACCAGTAGCTTTGCGCGCGTTCACCTTCCTGAAGCACCAGTCCAACTCAGTGCTTTGCTGTGAATTCACCACAGCACTGCAAACTAACCTGTTTATCTTGGACTAAACTACCCACTGTTTTCATGCAACATTTGAATAGCACAAAGTTAGTATAGCTCAGTTTATTTTGCCCAGTGATTCACAATATGAAAATACATAATTTCTCAAAACACATCATGTACAAACCCAGTACATGATTGATGTATACATGTATAAATGATGAAATTACATGCAAGCTTTAAATCTGCAGTTCATCAAGCATCACTGAGCAGCCCTTCTCTTTAAATCTGCAACTTTATGCTTCAATGTTTCTCTCCAGTCAGATGCCCTCTTGCTGCCTTTTATGTCACTGTTCATCAGCTTAACATCAGGGTAACTTTTTTAAATGACTGGTCAAATTAATTAGAACAAATTAAACTTTGACGTTTTAATGAGTGACGTCTTTGCTCTCTGTGTTTATAAAGCAGGGACAAAGCAAGGGGGAGACGTATGCTTGATTCGTCTCTTCACAGCCGCTTTAATGAAGCACATAATCTCACAGCACTATTAGGATGTATGAACTGCCATGTTGGAGTCAAATAAGCTACACATTTATTTTTTAAATAGTAAATAGCTCTGTCAGTAATTGGCACAGTTAAAATGAACTGCTCACTTACTCTTTCTTAATTTCCAATTGTGCCTCTGCTGATCTTGCATTATTTTGCTGTCTCTATAAGTTTGTGCTTTAGTGTCAGTTTGTAGAGCTAGCTAAACAATGTAGCAGCATTCGGTAACATTCTAATAATAATCCTCACCGCCTCAGAACTTTTAAGTTTACATTTAAAAAAACAATCTAGTTGATCAATGTTTAGCACTGTCACTTCACAGCAAGAAGGTCAATTCATTTGAATCTCAGCTGGAGCTTTTCTTCATCATCTGGCCCTGTAGCGGATAAGTGGAAGGAAATGGATGGAGATGTTCACAGAAGACAGACTTGTATTTTCACCCACATTTTACTAACGTTCACAGCTTCAATTATTTGATTACAGGTCATTAATCATCTCTGATGAAAACAGAAAATTGGCAGTAATCAGTTGGAAAGCAGTCATCTAATCAACAAGTTCAAAAGACTGGTCACCAAATTACATGCTGAGTCTATTATTATCAATTAACTTATAGCAGCTGCGCTGAATAGAAATGGGTTTTACATTGAATGGGGGATGCAGCGAGACACAGGGGGACTTGATCTAATATAAAACTAATGTTTCAGTGGAACTGCTAATAGCAGCTGAACTTTTTAATTGTGCCATCCGTGTTTTTCATTTGGAGCTGAACGTGTATAGCTAATGTGCAAACACCTGGAGCTGGATGGATAAACAATGAATACTCATGAAAACCTTTATGCCTTTCTCTAAACATAACCTGGTAAAGAGGGAAGAATGTGCAGACCCTATTCAAAGATGATGTCTGGCATGTACCCACATTGTGAATAGCTGATGTGGGATATAACTAGAGATGGCACGATACCACTTTTTTATGACCGATACCGATATCATAAATTTTGATATCTGCCGATACCGATAGGAATCCGATATAGTGTGTTTTTTAATCAATAAAACTCTTTTTTAAAATATCTTGCTACATTTTGTATAAGTTCATACTCAAGTTTAAATAAACAACAACACTAAAGCTATACTGCTATACCTGTATGTAAAAAATAAAACAAAATATTTCATAGTTCAGCAATACTGATCAATCTAATAAACTTAAACGTACTCCATCCTCCCTATTCTGGTATTTTAAAGAGTACTTAGCAGAAATATTAACCAACCTAACTAATAGGGTTGCAAACTCCCAGCAAAAAAAATAGGGAACCACCCTCCACCTCATGATGCTTAATCGACGTAATCAACTTTAATTTGATGCAGTGTGGGAAAAAATGCACAGAAATCAATTATTTTTCAAGAAATATTAAATAGATTCAACATCTTTCTTCGACAGATTTGCAGACTGCACAGATGGTATCTTCCCAAAGGAAAAGGTAGTATAGCTTACTAGGGTAAATGGTAAATGGTAAATGGCCTGTATTTATAAAGGGTATATTAGACTTAACAGTTACTATATACAGTAATGGACTTCTATACATCAGATTAAAATTTGGGTGTAAGATTCAGATAATTATTTAATAAAAGCTAGACATTTTAAATGAGAATAAGAAAGAAAAGTATGTCTTTGTGCCCCCTTTTCCCTGTTAATGCCCTATCGGCCTCCCTGGCTAAACTTTGCTAGATCCGCCCCTGCACAGTTACCAGCCGTCAGCTGCGTAGAAAAAGATCCTGGTGCAGAAAGTAATATTAAATAAATTCTAACAACAGCTTATCAAGGTTAAACGTGCTGCTGTTGTTCAGCCACTGGTTTCCTCTTTCTGGTGCAAAGTGAGCGATAAACAAAGAAGAGAGACGGACTCCCGACAGAAAAGCCGATCAGCTGATCATTAAGCAGTTTCATGATTGAAGTAGCAGCAAGAAGAGGGAGGGAGAGAGAAGAGGCAGTCGCTCCATATATCAGTTGTTAAGCTTAACGTGGGAATGCTTTACAAACATTCAGAGATGAACTTACACACTTGCTTTACTTCTCTCTGGGATAACTTCCTCGGAGATGAAATGCTGGTTTGGTAGCGAGACTACAAATACACACAGCCTATCACCTGACGCATACTGCTCCAACGTGCTACGGTTATGAGCCGACTTACGCCGTGTCGCAAGTTTTGTGAGGTGCTTTTCTGATATTCAATGGATTGGATTACATTTTATTTCTCTCTGATATCCGATCCAGTGATTTAGGTCAGTATCGGACCAATACCGATACGTATTATCGGATCGGTCCATCTCTAGATATAACTATAAAAAAGGTATAATTTTATCTGTGTTGCATGCATGTCTGCAATTCCTGTACTGTAAATTTCTTAAAACTGTTTTTGGAAAACCTATAACTCATTCTATTAATTTGGTGAAGTAAAATGCTAAAAGAAAGGGGAAGGGGGAGGCATTGAGTAGGTATTATTGTGTTATTTCACAGACAGTTTTACCCTTTGAAATGTATTTGATATACACAGGTACAAATGCACACATATACACAATATTAAAGTAACTAGCAAAACGAGACAAAGGTCCTTCGGTCTTGTTGATTGTTTTCTGTTTCAACATGCAATTTGCAGTCAGTGCCAAGTCCATGTTGGATTCTGAATCAGTATAAGTGAACTCTGTGACACAATAGAAGGCAGAATGAATGTAAGTCAGTAAATAAATAGAGAAAGTGTGCTTTTTTGTGGAGGGGAGGAATGTGTGTAATATGTTCGAAAGGTTAAAAGTTGACCTTTAATCAGTCTTTAATATTGGAAGAACAGCACAGAGCACCGACTGGCCTTTGGGAGCTCCAGCTGGTATTAAGTGAAACCAAATGGCAACCCCTTTGTGACTTGAGATGCAAAAGGTCCACTATCACACAATCAGATGGCTAATCAGGTTTACAAGAAAGGTATGCAACACTGTGAGACCAGACTTGGATTGAAGTCAGAAATATTAGGCTGTCCAAATATTTAGTTGGCACTTGGTTTTTGGATTAATTATTGATACACATAACTTGTCATTGGTTTAGCTGCACGGCACATGGCACTTTCCTTTTGGGTACCATCAGTGCCAACTTTAAAATTGTTGTGATTATGAAGTAGACTGGAATTGGTTAATTGAAAATTTATATTTAATCAGTAAACATTGCACCTCTTCAAACCTCTTGCTCATTTCTGTCTGTAACAGTACAATAATAAGCTATCACAAACATACAACCACACATTTCTTTGTAAACACATGGAATCTGTGGCAAGATCTGAAAACTGCTGTTCACAAACGCTGTCCATCTAATCTGACTGAGCTGGAGCTGTTTTGCAAAGAAGAATGGGCAAGGATTTCAGTCTCTCGATGTGCAAAGCTGGTAGAGACATACCCTAAAAGACTGGCAGCTGTAATTGCACCAAAAGGTGGTTCTACAAAGTATTGACTCAGGGGGCTGAATAATTACACACACCCCACTTTGCAGTTATTTATTTGTAAAAAATGTTTGGAATCATGTATGATTTTCGTTCCACTTCTCACGTGTACACCACTTTGTGTTGGTCTCTCACGTGGAATTCCAATAAAATTGATTCATGTTTGTGGCTGTAATGTAACAAGATGTGGAAAAGTTCAAGGGGGCCGAATACTTTTGCAAGCCACTGTATATATTGTGTCCATTTATGAAGCTTTGTGTTGACTATTTTTAACCATAACAAGTATATATTTCCAGAGATCTATTCAACCAGAGATTTTACAGTGAAGAAAATAATTGTTTGCTCCCATACTACATTTTTTATGTTTGCTCACTTAAAAAGAAATGAACAGACTCTATTTTTATGGTAGTTACATCTAAATCAAAAGAGACAAAATATTGAACAATGAAGTACATGTATTTATGAGTATGGAGGAGATGTTGCTGTTCATAGAGCATTTATGGGTTGACTTTTGTAAAATGAAACTGGTGTGTGAGTAACTGTCTTCTCTTAAAAGTATTCTGTTATTTTCCATAGGCAAAGGATATTTCAGTTATCTTCTATGGAAGCGCTGAAATTGAGAATTACACTTGAAATATGACCCTATGCCTTTGCCGAACATGTCAGGAGCTGCAGTTACTGTAAATCACTACACTTTCTCAATTTCACATCCTCTGAAAGGTCATGTACTAACATTTGTTGGCTGAAAGTCATTACAGAATGCTGTGCAGCTATTCCAGCAAGTTGTACAACAAACACTGAGGCTATGAGGGTTTTTTCACTTTGTTAAAAAATGTTTTCATGATAAGTTTTCTGTTCCAATGTAGTGGGTCAAGACTTTTAGTTTGCGTGGTGTTCTTGTTTTTTGCTTTTTTGAACTAAGCATAACAAATTATTCTTAACCCAGGGTCTAAGAATCCTATGGAGGATTTCTAATGCCTTATATAATACAGCACATTTTATGTCATATCTGGCAAAAATCACATACAAGTTGATGGAAACAAAATCCAACACATTTAAGAACAAATGCAACAAAAATGCCTATATCTTTTATTTATTACCATGTTTCAAGATCCAGTTTGTGCATTTGACTGAGCTCCAGTCTTTTACATGATTCACTCTGTAAGTGTTCACCATCTCCTGAGTATCATTACAATCACAGAGCAACAGTAGCCCACTGTTCCACCTACTCTTTCATCATCCAGCAAGGGCTGCAAAGAGGCTTCACCTCAGTGGAGGAAAACTGAAGAAAATATGTGCTCATTTCAACAAAAATCAAAATGAACCTTTTTTTTTCATTATTATGTTTCCCACTTAACTAAATCAAAAAAAGAAAAAAATCTCATCATTCTTCTTTGTAACGTCTGAGATTAATTTTGTGCTTCAAATCAGATTTTATCTGTAGTTAACTTGATGGAGCAGCAATAAGTTTTGGAATGATGAACCGTCATTAGTCAGTTTTCTCATCAGTGTAAGAGGGTGATTTATTGGTCAGATGGCACATTCAGATTACACTTTCATATATTATTTTAAATAGTTTGTGGGTAACTGTGCAATTACTCTAATTAGCAAATGTTTATTTTTTTCATTGCATTTTGTGAGAATTTAGTTTGTTCATGGTTTCCATGCAGGTGTGCTTCCTTATATTATGACAAGGGTTTTTTCTGTACAATAATGTGGAACTATGAAGATAAATAAAATCAAGAAAATTGTCAAATTCTCCCCAGACCTCCATGCTCCTTAAATGTGGTGTACCAATGTTTATCCAAGACACATCTATGAGCTTATCAGCAGCAGATGTGTTAAAAAATACATAAATGAAATGTGAGGAAAGAAGGTGTGGCAGCCATACGTCTTTAGATATCCTTGAGGATGGAATTGTGTAGATCCCTTGTTTTTGGGGTCCTTTCTTGAAGGGAAATTCCATTGCTGATAGATGAGCATTTCTATTCGTAAATGAATGTCAAACTCAATTAAAGTGAGCAGTGTTTGTAGAAGTGGTCAGAGAAGAAAGAAAGTTGTTTTTTCTGTATTCCTTCTTGCTGAATCTTTCTCTGCTAAAGGCAAGGAAGCACCTATCTGTTGAACTTTGGGAAATTGGTTTCCTCCATCTATCATTGTTGTTTGTTTGTGGCTAGTGAAGGGCTCCGTCCATATCTTTTAATTTACTTCCACATTTAATGAGAACTTTAAAAACAATCAATGAGTATGCAAGAGGGGATTCAAGATAGATATACCAAGCAATAAAGAAAAAAAGAAAAGAGTAAATCTCCACTTTAGTCTGCCTAAAGGTAAAAGAAAAACTTTCTTTCTTCCTATGAGTGGTCTTTTTTGTTACAAATCTTTACCTTTGCTACAAAAAAATCTATGTTTAAATAAGTATACTGGGTACAATGCTACTTAGTCAGATTGTGTTTGAGTGTAAACGATGAACTAATGTAAGCCTGCCTTCAATATGAATCTAAATAAGTGTGCGAGATGATTTATAGATTCATGAAGAGCATCATAGCCACTTAGTGAAGTTCATGGTTTATCTGCCTGAAACATATGTACAGGCCTACAGTATTTTTCAATGTCGACAAACAGAGGACACCGGAGGACACGGTCTACTCAAAATTACATTCCCACACAACTGCATTCTTAATGATGTTTGGAGTAAAAACTATTTTTCACTGTAACCTTGAAACCAGCTTTGTACTCATGCAAGAATTCCACTTCAGCGGAGTCAGTAGCATGTATTAGTTAGTAGCAAGGAGGAAATGGAGTAGGCCTAACAGACCAGAAGTATAGTCATCCAGTTCTGACGGTTGTCTTTGAACCTTTATACATTTGCACCAGTTTATTGGCTGAGGTGTGGATAGTGCAGTCTTGAAAGAGCTCCCAAATTAGGCTTGACTTTTCTACAAGCTAACTTGTAAAGATTGTGCGTATCCCCAGTTGCTGTTAGCAACAAATAAAATTTTGTCAATGGTGGAAATGGTTTTGTGGGAGCAAAGAGCTAATTTGAGGAATTTGAATGGGATAATACTTGTGTACTTGAAACGTCTTTTGGACTTTGAACACACCATGTGCTGCTACATTAATTATTGTCATTATCATTGATGTTATTATAATGCAATTGTCCAGATTCTTTTACAGTAATCAGGCATTACCTATTGTTATTATTATTACTATTGTTATTGTTGTTGTTGTTGTTGTTCTCTTTGAGCTGAAGTAGGGATCTATCTGTTGGGCATCTTTCATCAAGTTCATCATACTATCATACTGAAAGTGTCACTTTCTGTTGAGAATGATCTTTAACCTTGTTGAAAAAAACTGCTAGGAAATCTCTGTACTTCATGTCTTTTAAACTGTCGGATTGTTTAGAGTAACTGAATCACGCAGCTCTACTGTGGCTTTGATTTGTCTGATACATAAATCTGTTGACACTTGATTTATGCGTCTGATACAATTTGGCAGCACTGAGAACAGGAAATGAATCAGTGTGTTCAAATAAATACAGGACTTAGCCCTTGTCTTGTGTGTTCTTTGAGCCAGTGGACATTTTCTCCACAGATACATACAGATAAATACAAAGTGTCTCACTCTGGCTCATAAATAAGACCCATGAATCATAAAACAATAACAGCACAAGCTTGTTCCTTAAGCTTTCATTGTAGATTTGTTTTCCCCTGCAGCGTTGATGAAGCTGTGTTTCTATTTCTCCTCTCCTCTGTCAGACAGATTGTAAATAATGCTTGCTGTTGAGCTTTTTAGCTGGACAGTAGGGTGGCTGTAGCTCAGGTGGCAGAGCAGGTCAGCCACTAATCAGAAGGTCGGCGGTTCGATCCCAGGCTGCACCCTGGCTGCATGCCAAATATCCTTGGGCAAGATACTAACCCCGTGTTTGCCTACTGGTGGTGGTCAGAGGGCCCGGTGGCGCCTGTGTCCGGCAGCCTCGCCTCTGTCAGTGTGCCCCAGGGCAGCTGTGGCTACAATGTAGCTTGCTATCGCCAGTGTGTGAATGTGTGTGTGAATGGGTGGATGACTGAATGTAGTGTAAAGTGCTTTGGGGTCCTATGGACTAGAAAAGCGCTATACAAATGCAGGCCATTTACCAATTAGACTTTAATTAGATACATACAACAACTCCCAGTACTGCACTCTCTCTTTCTCTTACACACTTTTACATGATATACTGGGAAGTCTCAGGGTCTGCTGCTCTGATGGTAAAATTCATCAAAATTGGTCTCAGTGGAAGGGTGGAAGCCATTCATAGGGAAGGTGTGCCAAATAAGATGAGAAGAACTGGACTAAAAATCAGTGGCAACATATCTTATGGACTGATGAATCCAAATTTGAAATGTATGGTCTCTTCCATCAGTATGTACAGAGAAGATAAGATAAGATAAGATAACCTTTATTAGTCCCACACGTGGGAAATTTGTAAGATCAGGAGAGAGATACAACAATGAGTGTCTACATGGTGGAAGCTTTGTCAGCGTTTTTCATTTCAGCCAGTTTTGGGAATCTTGTTAAAAAGTTACGGATTTGTGAAAAACTACCTTCACATTTTAACCATACTACTATCTCAAAAACATATGATTAGCAGGGGCTTAATTTTTCAATATGACAATGATCACAAACACACTGCCAATTCAGCAAAAGCAAGCCTTGATAGAAAAACACACAATGGAATACCATCAGTCCTGAAAGGGCCTCCCCAGAGCCCGGACGTCAACATTATTGAAGAAGTGTGGGATCATCCTGACAGAGAATGAAACCCAGGGTTTAATAAGAATATTTTCTTCTGCCTGCTCCTTTTCACACATGGTTGCAGTGCTTTACTGATAGAAAGTGTGGTTGGTTTGTCTGAAATAACTAACTGTGGAAACTGTTGTACCAAGTGTGAAATAAATAAATAAATGAAATGAAATGAAATGACAGAGAATGGAACAAAAGATCTAAAGAAGAGCTTTTGAAGTGTCCTTCAAGAAGCCTACTTACTTAAAGAAATAATATAAAAGCTTGCCAAAGAAGTTCAGGCTGTGTTCAAAAATGAAGGTGACCATATTCAATTTTGAATTTCAAGCTTGTTAGAAATGTGAAAAATGTAAAATTTCCAAGTTTTGTTTTCAATGTCAAGTCCAAAATAACTCTTACCTGCGTTATTGCAGCTTTCTGAGGAATAAGAAAAATTGTATTTTAGAATAAAATGAAAAGGTTCTTTTTTAGGTTTAGAGTCATTTAATGAAGGGTCAAGTATCTAAGTGGATTCTAAGAACTACTAGACTCTCTATCACCAATGTGCAGATGTGGTACAAAAATTAATAAATTAATGTCTGATAAATAAATGGATAACAGCAACAATGCAAACAATCTGCTGCCATGTAATGCTAGCTTAAAATCACTGCTCACAATAAAGTGTGTCAGTACCAGTGCATATAGATTACCAAAGTTGTGAGCATACATTTTAAAATAACCTGCCTCTTTTTTCTGAATAATTTACAGTTGACTCAGGTTAACGCCTTTTTTACCTTTTACTTAAAATTATAATGTTAAGTAGAGAAACAATCCAATCCGGTCGTTAAGTGATGATGTGACGAATCCTACTTCCGGGCCTAAAGTAGTCTGCGTTTAATATGGCTTTTGTGTTGTTAACATGTTTAATGTTTTGTATTTTCTTCTATTTAATCTCAAAAAGCTCCTAAAACAGTCAGTGATCACTGTTGACCTCCCCCGGCTTTTATTACTGCTAATCATTTATTTAAGCTCAGTTTTTAAAACCTTAGGATGTAACTACAGCCCAGCCCATGCAGCGGTATATGAATGACTAACCTTGTATTGTGGATGGATTATCTCAGTTGTTCTCCTGGCTGAAGTTTGGTCCTTTTACAGCATCCTGCCATGCGATTACATTTGTTCCTGACCACCGAGAACACTCACGTTAACTTTTATTGAGTGGAAAAAAAGTTAGCTTGTTTATATTATGCTAACATAGCTGTGTCGCTAGCGGTCACGTAGCACATCATTATATACCAGCTAGCCAAACTTCAGTAACCCTACAAACGTCACTGCTGTTTAGTTTTCTGTCTTCATTTATGTTGGAAGTGATAACAGAGCTCTACGTTTTAATTTGTTTCCTGCTAACTTCTAACTCCGTTAAATGTCATAAATTCCGTTTTCATGGATGCCTGGATGATAAACTCAATTGTTACACCTGGTAGAGCAAAATGCTGATCATTTTATTAAAGATGAAAGACTTTAGACAGTTTTTCAACTCTCAGTAATGCCATAGTGATCATTTGATATATGGACCTGCAGCGGCATTTAGGCCCAGACACGGCTAGTGACGTCAGACTTAACGACCGGATAGATCAAGGGCCAGTGCATCAGATCAAAGTATAACAAGTACAACATAAGATGAAATCATGAAACCCTAACCTGTGTGGCTTGATACCACAGAAGTATTATCATACAGATTGCTGAAAATATTAATGCTGGCTATCATAGAAAGGTACCTGACAAAACAGTGCATCACAGCTTAACTGCAGACTAATCAGAATGCCCTGCTGACCCTGCCTACTGCAAGCAGGCACAGTAGGCATGTGAGCATCTGAATTGAATGATGGCACAGTATAAGTGCATCATTTACCCAGGGAAGGAATTGCAGCAGGATGCATTATGGGAAGATTGTGAGCTGGCAGAATCAGTCTGATGTCTTGGGTAATGCTCTGCTGGGAAACCGTGTGTCTTGGCATTTATGTGGGTGTTACTTTGACAGATATCAGCCACAGCATTTATCATTTACCTCTTCATGGCAACAATATTCCCTGATCCCAGTGTTATTTTTCAGAAAGTATTGCACTGTAGTGCCATATTGCAAAAATAATTTGCCATGGTCCCGAGGTAAAATCCTTGTTTTCTATTTGGAATTCTTTGCTAAAATTTTTGAGTTGGAGTTTCTGTCTCCTATTGTATTTATAGTTTATATTTTTGTGTTTCTGTATTTTTTAATTACCATTTTGATTTAGTCTTGTTCTTTATTTAGTCTCCCCAGGGTTCCTTTCATATCTTGTCCAGTGTGAGTTTGTGTCTCCGTACTTAGTTGGTATCTTTTTGGTTATTTCCTGTTTATCTTTGCCACTTAGTACCTCTTGTATCTTGTCTTCACTTTTACTTTCTGTTTGTTAATTTTGTTGAACTATTTCACTGGTGTGGTTCCCTTTGTGTATTCCTATGATCATTCTGGATTTCAGTTTGCTCGCCATTTGGATTTTGTGCATCCACCTGAATAAAAATGGCTAGCTTTTTGTTTACTCAGTCTTCCTCACCCGTCATGCATGTGGGTCCTTACTCCTGCATTTCACACACCGTGAAAATTTTGGCAACTGGTTTAACGGTCCATGGGTTTAACATGTAAATTCAATCCAGATGAGCTGTGGGATGTGGTGGGGGAAAAAAATCCAGTTCATCAGACCTTAAAACTTGCAGGACTTAAAAGATCTGCTACTAACCTTTTGGTGCCTGATCACAGGTATCACAGGACACCTTTAGAGGTGTTGTGGAGTTCACGCATCTGTGGGTCAGAGCTGCTTTGGCAGCAGTGACCTACATAATATTAGGC
Source organism: Rhamphochromis sp. 'chilingali' (assembly GCF_963969265.1). NCBI lineage: Eukaryota > Metazoa > Chordata > Actinopteri > Cichliformes > Cichlidae > Rhamphochromis > Rhamphochromis sp. 'chilingali'. The sequence goes on from NC_137935.1 coordinate 30,391,115, forward strand.
AGGTAACTCCTTTATGTTTTTCTTTTTAGTTTCTGGAGCATATCTCTGAGCCACTGCCAAGGTTACACACTCAGAAAACTACCGGGAGGTGCCCGTCACAGCTGGAGTGGGCAGGACTGATACAGTATGAGAGAGAAGATCTGAGACGGTTTTCCAAACATCTAGCTGCACTTGCATGTTTTCCTCTTTTACTGATCAAGATTCCCACTTCAGCATAGGTTTAGGGAAATTTAAATATCAATTTCAATTTTACACAGACTGACCCAAGTTTTCTTTGTGACTCTTTTCATTCTTTATAGCACCTAGCTTTTTAACCACCAATCAGAGGGGCATACAGAAATAGATATTTGTCTTTAGAGATGCATTGATCTTTGAATAAGTACATCAAGCAGGGTCCCTTTTTGTTTCTTACATAAATGTAGATCCCTCTTTGAGTGCAATCATTCCCTCTGCAGCTTTTCAGGGTGTAATTTTGGATAATAGACTGATTCAGTGGCTCCACTCTGAATAATTTCATACTGCATTTCTGTTTGGAAAGCAACATCAAGGGGAAAGTGGTACAGGGCATAGGAAGAAAGTGCAATTCTGTCAGATAACAGGCAAACCACTCCAGTCATTAATGTGGTAACAGCTGTGAAGGGGAATCTGCGTGCTTAGATTAATCAGGATTTGATTTCTCCTCTAAAATGATGATAATGATGGTTATTATTATTATTGTTATTATTATTCAAAGGTGTTTCATTCAGTCAAAGAGTCAAGACGTAATCTCTAATCAAATGTGGTGTTGAATCGGCAGTGTGTGAAATTTCTCACTTTACTACCAAAAGTGTAAGATAATATATCAAAAGAACTCATAATGAGATTAATGCCTGCACTCTGAATCAAAAGAAATGTTTGCTGTATTTCATCAGGATCTACATGCACACTGGGTACCGCTCAAAACGTTTTTCATTTTATTCCTTTTGGCAGTACCTTGAGTGTTTGTTTGTTTTTTTAGTTTTCACTCAAACACTGGTGTAAAGCAAAGATTCTTACAAGTTAAAAAAGGCTACATTCCTACATATTTTTCAGTCAAGAGGCAGCTGCACAACATTTACACCTTCTCCGAAGTGCTAAACTGTATCCTCGCCCAAACAGTCTGAAAGGAAATGAAGACTAGAATAGAAACAGGACCCTCCGCTTGAAAACTTTTGTTTACATTTGTAAGCACTTGTGCTTCTTCTTCATCATTTTTCAGAGACTCTCTTTAGCAGTCACCACAGCAAATCATCTGCCTCCATCTCACGCTGCCCCTTGCATCATCTTCTATCACACCAACCGTCAGCATGTCCTCTCTCACTACATTCATAAAGTAGTGTTCCTTGTTTCCTCCTGCCTGGCAGCTCCATCTATAACATCCTTTGTCCAGGTCCAGTACATCCCTGGACTATCTCTGTTCTGCACTGGTCCAAACCCTCTCAACCTCACCTCTCTAACTCTGTCTCCAAGCCACTCAACCTGGGCTGTCCCCTGATATACTCATTTATAATCCCGTTCAATCGAGTCACTCCCAACAAATCCTAACATCTTCAGCACCGTCACCTCCAGCTCTGGCTTCTGTCGTTTTGTCAATACCAATATCTCTAAGCCATCTTGTAAACCTTCCCTTTCACTCTTGCTGCTATGCTTCGGTCACAAATCACCCCTGACACTCCATCCCCTCCACCCCATATGCCTCTCTTCTCCGCCTCTTTTGTGGACTCACTGTTGCTGTGAATGGTTGACCCCAAGCATTTAAAATCATTCACCTTTCCACCTATCTCTATTTCATTCACACACGTATTCCATCTTGCTTCAATTGATTTTCATTCAATTCAATTCAATTTTATTTATATAGCGCCAAATCACAACAACAGTCGCCTCAAGACGCTTTATATTCATGCATCTCCTTTCCAGTGTATACCTCCACCTGCTCCTTACTCTCACAGATCGCAATCATATGTGCATACACTAGAGTCTACAGAGACTTCTGGCTGACCTCATCTGTCAGCAAACAAGAAAGGGGTCAGAGCCAATTCCACCTTCACTTTGATCTGTCATTCCTACCACACACTTGACCACTGCGACGTTGTTTATCCACGGACACTGTCCTCACATTTTCTTCTTCTTCTCCTCATGCAGTGTCACAGTTACTTGCATTCTGTCATAATATCTAGATCCACAAAGACAGAGTTCAACTCCTTCTGAACTTCTCTATATTCTCTATATCAACGCTCTTCAAAGCAAACTTTGCATCTTTAGTGCTCTTTCTCGACGTGAAGCCACACTGCTGCTCACAGATCATCAGCTCTCTCCTTGACCTTTGTCAGCTCTTTCTCATAGCTTCATGATATGGTTCATCATATTTATACTGCTGTGGATGCTACAGCTCTACACATCACCCCTGTTCTTGAACATCAGTGTCAGAGTCCACTTCCATCAGAGTGTGGTAGTGTCCAGGTAATTTGGTACTGAGAATATATTTTTGTGTTATTATTACCTATTATTATCATTACCAGAAAAAAGTATCTCTCATATTCAATAAAACCTTGAAATTGAACTTTTTTTTGAAGGACGCTGGTAAAAGTGAAAAACACATTTTGATTTGTTGAATTCTGAGAAATCTGAAGAATCAAAGTCACTCAGGTTGTTGACATTTTTCCTCATAAGTCATAAAGTTCACATTGTTCATCAATGTATGTCTGGTTGAAGCTCCAGCTATTGCTAACATTCCTGTGTGTTAGGGACAAACAGGCAGTCTCTCTGCTGTGAATCATAAATGTTAGTGCACATGTGGTTTAAAGTTAAGGTGAGTTTGGTTGCAGTTCCGATCAGCATTGGAATAACTCTTAATTTAATCATGGACAGTACACAACAACAGTACTGTGTTTGGCTGTGAAAAAATACATGCATTTGTGCTTGATTTAATTTAAGAAGCAGGTGATTGTTTTAAATGTGAGTTTTAATTATTATGATTGATTCATCTTAGAGAGAGATAAAAGAACAGAGAGAAATTACTGAAGAATGGAAATGTTTTTCATCGGAAATGACAAAATCATTAGTTATTTAGTACCCATAAATGCTCTTTTCTCCCTAGTTAATCTTTTACTTTTTTTTATCATCCATTCTTCAACGTTGTCCAAACTTTTTTCAGTTATCACAACCAAGGAGCGTTCCTTACCCAGGCCTAAAACTTCTAAAACAACTTGGAACTTTTGCTTTGTTTCTAATTTGCAAAAGCGGTTTTGTTCCTTGTCCTGGCACTAAACCTACTCCTACTAGGGAGACAGATTTGTTTACATGTCAGCACAGTGGTGTATGATTACTTGGCATTCTGTTTCTAATTCAGCTACTTTCATTGAGCAGAACTGTTTTTATTCAGCACGTCTCCCCACTTGTCTAATCCTATTAGACTGCAACGTGTCTTCTGAGCAGATCAGGACTGTAACTTAGCAGATGGTGGGGAGACGACTGTTAGTAATGAAGAAATGAAATGAACATTAAATCACCTGATAAGCTGAGTTAGATGGGCTTTAAATCAGCGGAGCTAAGTATTCTGTTTTGTAGCGCTAAGGTGTTTGACGTTTGAGCTTCATTTATGGTAACATAGCAAAGTGGTTACAGATGGGGAACAAATTACAGTTTTTTACAGACGCTAGGACACATTTCTCAATACTTAGGTCACGTTTGCAAAACTCCTCACACAGTGAGCACAACAGAAGTCTATGTGGGCTAAACTGAGGACCAGTTATCATTGTTTTGGCACAAAATGCATTCAATGACTACATCTCTCAAATTTCATGAATTATCTTCTCACTCAGACACAACAACTGCCAAAAATCTTTGTACGTACAGGACATTTTGCATGTGCTTACATACTGTTTTCAAAACTGTTAAACTTATGGCCAAAACAATAACACAATGCAAAACTTGAAAAGACAGCAAAATCCAACAGCAATATTTTATTGAAACATATTTTAAATCTAAAAATGCAGTTTAACCAGCCACAGCTGATTCTCATTGTAGATGAACATCTACACAGGTGTTACTCCTTCAATTTTTCAACTCCTTCAATTCTGGCATGCCAGAAGATTATTTCCTAGGTGTGTTGCCCTAGATGACATAAGATGTGATGTGGATGAGAACCTGTGGCCAAATGGAGAAGACCGAGTAGATTACAGTTTTTCTCAAATGCTAAAACACATGTCACAAACGTTACCACCAGGTCCCCCAATGTCTAAACACAACACCCTTCTCTAAAGCTACATAAACACAACCACACCTTCCCACTGCAAAACTCAAACTCCCACACCAAGAGAGCAGCTCGAAGCTGTCAAAACTGTAAACACTATACACAGCATTACACACTACAGCAAAACTATTGAAAACACAATGCCCAATTTGTGAGAAGGTTCTTTGTTTCATAACTGCCAATGCATATTTTAGAAACTATACAGTAACGGATCGTCGTAGATCTCTGCAGAGGATTAGGCATTTAGATTTGTGAGTTTCATATGAGTAGTATAAATCTATAGAAAATCCTGCATGTACGTACACTACTGTAACACAACTCAATGCAAAAACAGAATCTATTGCACACAACAGTAATCTTGAAAACATGAACAGGGTGTGAAGTTTTTTTATTTACGTTATTCACACCACACACACCACAATCACTGTGCGGCATCATGTCGCTGAGCTGTTGCTCGCATCTCGTCCGTAATGATGGTGCGAGGTTGTCTTGCTCTCCCTCCTGGACCTTCTCCTCTCCCATGTTGGCCTTCTCCTCTTCCTCGTTGGTCGCTCCTCTTCCTCCTCTCATTTGAACTCCTCTTCCTCATTGGCCTGCTCCTCTTCTTCCAGGGCCAGCTCTTCTCCATCCTCTGCATCAAATTCCTCTTCCCCTGACTCTGCCTTCATCCATTGTGTTTGTTTGGACTCTTCAGCATACTGTGCACTCTGAACTTGCTTTTACATGTGGGTACAGCATTAGCAACAAGTGTCTTCAATTTTGAGTCATTGTGTGTAGTGAATGACGCCAGGTGTGTTCCCTGTGTTCAAAGATTGGTGACTGTGGCAAGCATTTTGCATCACATGGGCTTTCATTTGAGAATATGAGCAGAGTTGTTTTGCAACATGTGTTTTAGCAAGGAAAAATGTGTTTAGATTTATGAGTACAGAGGGTTGTGTTTTGTGAATTGTGTCTTCATGTGACATGTGTTTATGGTACTGGAATATGGTGGCTACATTTGGTAAATGTGTTTAGACTACTGGTCATTTGGGTTACAGGATTGGCTTTTGTGTTTTAACATTTGAGAAAAACTGTAGCATTACTATTGTATGTGTATCAGTGGATGGTGTGTATACAAATTCTTGTATTTTGGGATTACTTAGTGCAAAAAAATAAAAACACATAAACAAATATTAACGAATTCTGCATGATGTCTGATTCATTCCAGTAACATATATTGAAATTATAAACAGAGATGTGTCCTTGTTTTACACAAGAAAACACTGTGTCATGCTACATGTTGTTAGTGTTTTTTAGGTCATTGTCTTGTGGGTGACAAAGTGTGTTTGTCGGCTGTCAACCTTTGCTAGTGTTCTGGAAGAATGAGTTTATTTGAGACCTGAATGAAGTGTTTTGGTAGTTGTAGTGCATTTTGAATGTGAAATGAACTGCTTTGCCAAGCTGATGGTCAGTTAGGAGGATTGTGTGAAGTGTTTTGCAAAAGTGACCTAAGTATTGAGAAATGTGTCCTAGCGTCTGTAAAAAACTGTAATGGAAAAGCCAACAGCTTACCTTGGCAAAAGGACTTGCTCTTATATAGCGCTTTTCTAGTTTACTTGGGCACTCAAAGCACGTTGACCTAGTCATACAAAAAACACTTTCTTATTGTGTATAACATTCACACACATTCACACTCCACTGAACGCAACTGAGAGCATCTTGGGGTTCATGCCCAAGGATACTTTGGCGTGTAGATTGGAGCAACCAGCAACCTTCCAGTTACTGGATTATCTGCATTAACCTCCTGAGCTACAGCCACCCTACAGAACATTCCCTGAAAGGAAAAAAAAGTTACCTCAATTGATGTTTTAATAATGAGAATAAAGAATGATTTTTGTCACATCACTCCATATATGTCCCATGTGCATTTACGTGATTTTCTTTGTCTAACTGTCATCAGGTTCATCAGAATCAGAGTGCTTTAGACAGCTGGTGAAAATGGCCCACCTTTTGTTGAGTCCACTTCACCGTGCCACTGTTGAGGAACTGTTTTAGGGGCCATGAGGTCGAGGTGTGAACTTGATTTTTGGGACATGCTGAAAGAGTTTTACTTTAGTGTGTGTGTGTGTGTGTGTGTGTGTGTGTGTGTGTGTGTGTGTGTGTGTGTGTGTGTGTGTGTGTGTGTGTGTGTGTGTTTACCAATCAATTACAGCAAATGGTTAATTGAATATCAACTCTGTGCATAATGTGTGCAAACATCTCCTTGGCCAACAAAGCTTTTTGTCGGTGTTGAGTTACTAGTGAATGTATTTTTCCTCTGTTCTCTTATTTGTCATTTTTGTTATTGAGAGATATTTTTATTGCAACGTTATAGTACTGCGTGTACTATAACAGGAAGTGCCAGATCTTAGGATAAGAGCGATGCGTGTGTTTTTGTCAATATAATGTGCCGCATAACATTATTAACTGTCTGCAGGTGGATGATGTGTGAGAACCAACAACCCGCTATCATCAATAATGTAGGCTGCCTTGTTGTATGCTAATCTTATAGTTTTCACCAGTGACAGTCATTGGTTTTCACACATATTTTAAGTTCCCTTTGAGAGTCACAGTGTTTTTGCTTACTATCATTCAAAAGAAAGCAGCTGGACCACTACCTTGTATATGCATTTCTTTGTACAGAAAAATAAATATTTGGATGACCAAATAATGTAAGAAGTCATAACCAGTAATCTATAAAGATCAATAAAAATAGATTTTCTGATTTTTCTGTTCCTGTTCTGTCATTGCCAGTGGACTTCCTCTCATTCCTCTCTTTAACAGCTGAGACATGTCATACAACCTTTAGCATATGGAAGTCTTATACACACAGTATGAATACTATAGATCTCACTATGAATAGTGACATTCAGCTCTCTCTGGAGTAAAGGTCCAGTGCAGAATCCATCATATTTAATGGGAACCGAAGAGTATTTTGGAAAAAATAGATTCTTCATGCCAGCTGAGAATTGAGTGTTGCAGTACACAGCTCAAACCTAATAAGAACAAAACAGCCGTAAAATCAAACATTCTCAGTAGATTTGATGGCAGTCAGTAGGACTTTGGTGTGGTGGAAATCACTGGGGTGACATGACTAGAAACAGAGAGAGGAGCTCTTTATCCAGGACAGAATCTCCAAAGGTGCAGGACGCTGGAAACTAAAGCTTTGACAGTCATTAGCATCAGAGTACTACATTTGTAGTACTAATACTACAAAACTGAAGTAGTTTTCCAATAAGTGAAGTGATCCACTTTTGCAGAGGGAGTACAGTGTAAAGTGGTGTCATATTCAGAAGTTAAATCAATGCACAACTTTTATTGATGTGTCTTCTTTGATGGAAAGTGAAGATGCTGGAATTTTCAGAATAACTAAAATAAGAAACTTCTCTGCTATGAACAAACCCACACTGTAGCCAAAAAGAGATGCAGATCAGTGCATCATGGGCAACGTAAACCCATTATGCTCTATGCTCCTTGTGATGGCCAAACCCGTGGCCACACTCTAAAGTCGGTAACTCTTGTATTTTAATTTCTTCATTTGAACATAGTAATACACTTTAGTTTCCAATAACTTTATTGATTGGTTTGGTAAGCATGCACATTTAGTTTACTTATGTATTCATACCACTTCATTGCTTTGATTTTTGACTAACCATGTCCTTTTATTTCTTACCTGCTATCATCCCTGGGAGTTGCTGGACAAAAGATGGTAGCCAGGGTTTGAAACCACTAAATGCAAAGGGGATAATTGGACCACACCACCACTTCCTGCAGAACGGGAGAATGTGTGTATTCTTTGATTTAAAAAAAAAGTATTTGTATTTAATTAAATATTTAGGTTTAGGGTTTGATGGGTTTTGATTTTCTTCTTTGGTGTTTAGTTTATTAACAAACTAGATTGTACTGCATCATTTGTGATTCATGATTGTGTTTTGTTTGTTACCCCTCATGTGTCACAATGGTCTGATCAGCCATTATATATACCCTTGTATGTCATTTCATGTTTAGATCAATTATGTTTGTTTGGGCAGTCATTTGGTTTGTTAAGTTTGCAGTCTTTGTCAGAGTTCAGTTTGTTTCTTTGACCTCTTTTATGAGCTAGACATTTATTGCTTTTGTAAATATAATTTTTGGGGGTTAAATAAATGAAAACCATATTTTTCTAATAATTCCTGGGACGACTCCTGTTTTTCAACTCGGTCCATCACACTCCTCTATAGTCTCACAGTGGTCATCAGTTATGGTAAAAGAGAATCAGCGAGATTTAGCTAATTGTATTATTTTCTTCCTGCATGGGAAAGAAAGGCTGTTGTGATGCCTGAGCAACATGGCTGTGTCTGCAGATTGTGTTACTATATTTCAGTTCACATTAGTCCAGTTTAAACTGATTTGCTGCTGTTATGTGTCGCACACTCTGATGACTTTTCATTACATCGTATACGTGTAGAGTTCCTTCCACATGTCAGAATAGAACTATGTTGTTGTTATGTTAGCTTTAGGTGTGGAAGTGAGTGTGAACAGTTCTTCTGGGTTTACCCTCCGATGAAGATCTTATATATTCATTTCTTGCTTTTTTCATATACTTTTGAGAGCCATTGGTTTATTTAACATTTTCTTTCTCTTAGCTCTCCCTTCCAAACACCTACTTTCGTACTCCACATACTCTGAGATTGTGTTTGGGATGATACCCTCTGAGAACCTTTACAAATATCCCCTGATTTTTGCTTCAAATCTCGCATATTTTCCTTACTGTCAATGCAGCCACAAATTTGCCAGCTTCATCTGGCAAATTCGTGCTTTCACACTGACATGCAAAGGGCTGCTGGACCACAGGGAAAAAAGTAAAATGGAAATGTATTATGAATCAAGACACATGGGCATTAGGAGCTTTTAAGTGCTCTGGACCTTGTTAAATGAATCTGAATTTCCCTGTTTAATGGATGGAACATAATGAGGATTCATTTGACCCGCTGCTGTGATTTTTATTTCTCTTATCGATGAAGTTGGAGAAATTGTCTGAAATTGCCTTGTCGCAAGCAATCATCATGTGATTATGATTGTTTGACTGTGATTGTGCTGCGGGAAGTTTGGCATATTTTTTTTGCTGTTTATTGCATAAATCTGCAGCTCAAAACACATTTAAGCTAATGTGTCTCTGAAATAATGGTTGATGGGTTCTTGCTGTGCATGTAATTCAAACGTATTCACACAACAGCAGCAAAACCATTGCAGAATATTTATTCATTTGGCTCAAACTGAAGACTGGCATTTTGAGTCTGTTACAAAAATTTGAACATTAACCCTCACACCAACCCGAAGTGCACACACACACACACACACATGCACAGAGCCAGACACAGAGAGTACTGATATCATACGGTTATGAAATATGCATGATTACATGCAGCATGTATGCAAAAATCACTTTTCATATTTCATCCACCAAACATAAGTTTGGCTATTTGAGTGAAAAATGGAACAAGAATTGACCTTACTTTGGCAATCAACACCCTCACTTATTTCACATTGTTGTTTGGTGCACAGACCTTTCCTTTGTTTGTCTTGCTGCTGGCATAATATAATGGAAACAGTATTTCTGTCCCCTGAGTCTAAAACACAAATGAGCAGGGCGATGGAAGCAGGTGGGGGATGTAAATAAACCTTGCAAGCACAGTCCACCAGTGCCATGATGTCTTGTGGGTGGAAGCTTCACAGATGGAAAGTAAAACTGTAAACCCATGTGAAGGATGCACTTGTAATATTTAAAAGTAACATTTTTTTTCTTTTTGAGTGAAGTGAAACATAAAAATATAATCCTGCTTCACAAAGGCGCTACTGAACAAATATGTACACTTCACATTTGTAAAGTATTTTACTGATCTGTGAGATGTATGTAACAATTCTACATTAGCTCTATGACAATAATCATTTATTTAATGTTAACTGTAACTCAATAATTATTCATTCACACACATGGCTACACATGTGTATGTGTATGTATCAGTTGCCTGATATATGCTTATATATATATATATATATATATATATATATATATATATATATATATATATATATATATATATATATATATATATATATATATATTAGTGCTGTCAGCGTTAATGTTAATCTCGTTAAAATGACGTTAACGCCATAACTGCATTAGCGTGGCAAATCTGCGTTAGCAAGTTAATGCCGATCGCCCCATGAGAGGGGCTGCACGGCGCTAATGCGTTGACGCGTTAATGCAGTTATGGCGTTAACGTCATTTTAACGAGATTAATGTTGACAGCACTAATATATCTATCTATATCTATAGATATAGATATATATAAATATGAAGGCATGCCGGCTCGGACGTCGCCCGGATCAACAAGGTCCGCGTCAGGTGTTGAGGAACCAGGGCACCCTGACGAGAAGTGGGCTACTGGAACAAGAAGGCATCGATGGGCAAGAGATGAAAACAGGGCGTTTTTGGAATGCTACTACGCAAGTAACCCTGGCAGAAGGGGTTACATGAATAGGATGAGGGACCTATGGATTCTTCGATACCCAACATCCACAATGACGGCAAAACAACTAGTAGCTCAGTGTTCCAACATTTGAAAGAAGGGACTGCTATCACAGCTAGAGATTGACGAGATACAACATAAATGCTAAGGCAAGGGGGAGCCAGGACGCCAGGTCAGGGGGGAGATATCATCACCCCCACCCGAGATTGGGTACCAAGCCCCAAGTGCAATAGGAGAAGGATTGTTGAGTGCGAGAGGAACTGACCTGAAAGATAGGATCATGGCCAAGCTTGAAACCTGGAACCCCCGTAGCCAGTTACCAAGATTACGTGAAGTACCCTCAGAAGGTCTGCTAGATGATGTTAATGCAGCACTACGGACAATACCTACAGCCACGATTACCGACACTAACAAGCTGATCTACAATACGGCAGCAGTGATCAGTGAGGTGCTTGGCTACAAGTTGAACAGCCACAAGGGGCAGTATCCTCCATGGAGGCTAGAGGCTAAGATCAAGGTAGCATGGAGGGAGGTTAGCCAACAATGAGGAAGGCGCAATGAGGAAGGTGCCTAAGAAGTACAGAAAGCTGTCCATACCTGAGGCCTTGGAAACTGCCAAGCAACGACTCACAGCCTTGGCCAGCCGCTTGAGGAGGTACACCAGAGAGATAGAAGGCAGGAGAATAAACCAGCTGTTCTCCACGGAACCAGCCAAGGTGTACTCTCAGTGGCAAGGGAACAATAAGAGAACAGTACCACCAAGGCTGGAGACGGAACAATACTGGAAGAGCAGTATCGATATATGTTTGTGTATATATATATACCGTAATTGTCGGGCTATAAGCCGCTACTTTTTGCACAAGCTTTGAACCTTTTCTATGGATTGTCCATGATTTTTGTCATATCGTAAGACGATTTGTTTTGTTTGTTCCGCTGTTGTACGGCACTACGTTGCCTGGCGGAAGGGCATGTGATCAGACACACAGTATCGGGGTTCAAGAGTGGTATGTTGGTCACATGTCCATCCGCCAGGCAACATAGTGCCGTACAAGTAGTGCGAAAAACAAACTTCAAAGTAGCGCTATGTGTTCAGCGGGAGTCGTGGATGAGGAGCAGCGATAAACTTGCGAAAAGCAAGTTATGCTCAATTCCACCGGTGGATTCTGACAGCGTGGAAAAGTGTGAAAACATACACGATCACCAACGGATTTCAAAGGGCTGGACTGTTGCATGATGGAGAGGAAGACACCGCCACGGCCCTTCTGAGGGTGTTTGACTCCGACACTGACAACGAGGATTTCTTTGGTTTTGAAAGTGACAACGAAGGAAAGAAGCTGAGAGTGGATGACGAAGCCATCCTGAGCCTTTTCGTATCCGACACTGGAGGAGAGGACTTTGGTGGTTTTAGTGCGCAGGAAGAAGAGAAAGATGGTGGTGAATGACTGACTTTTCTACCTAAAAGGTAGTCTGAATCTATTTTTCTGGTGTGCTGCAGGTTATTGTTATGTACTACATTTGTTACTCATTTATGAAGCACAGTACATGTGTCCTACTTGTAATTACCGCTACTTGTACATATACCTAAAAAGTTATGCAAATATGTACCCATAACTTGTTTTTCAAAATATTAATAAAAGGGGTGTGTCTCCAAACAGCCATCTCTTTCCTGACAATTCGCTTTGTGTATATTCTCTTACATATGATAAGTCAACATTGAAACACCTGCGGCTTTTGGTCAGGTGCGGCTAATGTATGTACAAAACAGGATTTTCCCCTGATTTTAGCTTGTGCAGCTAATATTCAGGTGCGCTTTGTATTCCGGGAAATACGGTATATATATTTTGATTATTTCAGTAATCTAGTATTTTATCTCAGTCAATGAGGGCATTGAATTTCTAGTTCTGCTATGGTTAATTTAGCATGACAGAGCCTGTCATTTGAGCTGAAGCTTGTGTGCTCCAGTGAGTCTCCAGTTGTGACTTGCACATCATTCTGTCTTCAAAATGGACTTTCAGGTTCTTCTGCTGCTCCCTTGTTTCTGCCTCTCTAAGAGCAGGCTACGGTAGAGCCATCTTAGATATTACCTTTTATTATTTATTCATTTTGCAAGGACAATATTGAAATGAAAATATAAACATGATTCAATACTGCAGGAGGCAATGAGGTGGACACAGGGAGGGAAGAATACTTGCTCAATAAAAGATTCATGCGGGCTATGGAGGTATTAATGCCAGTGTTACCGTTTGCAGTGGGTGGAACAGTTCAGTGTTCTGAGTTTTTGCTCTCATTTCGACTTCAAGTAGGACAATCAGAACTGCAAATAACACTAAAGCCTCTGTGTGTCTTTACCCAGCAATGCACTGACACAGAGCTCTGCAGCATCACAAATGAACAAACTCCTTCTGTCAGGGTTAGTAGAATTTCTGAACCTTGCAATAAGCTGCTAATGTGTCATTCAAAGTAATTTGGAAAAACTCTTCATGAAAAGTGGTGAGATTCTTTTGTAAATCTGTATCTCACCTGTTATTCATTGAGGTTTTCAGGTTTATATAACAGACTTGCTTGCGCCTCTCTAGAAAATTCCCGGGCTCCCCCTGAGCTGTCAGATTTGTCCAGAGTAAGCTGCCTCCAACTCCAATACTTCACACAGTCCCCATCACTTTCAGATATACAGTAAGCCAGTATATCAGAGCATACTTATTTCCTCATGCTGCTTCTTTTTTTTTATCTGAATTGCCTGGATTTACAGTCTACAATGTCTATGCAGGTATGGGTCTAAGAAACTGTTTACGTTAAGAGATGTCATGTTAATCTCACCATCACTTCACCATCACTCGCACCTGTTTGGAGTGCAGTCCAAATTTGAACTGCTCTCGGTGGATTGTGCTAATATTGATATGAATTAAATATATGTGTGTACATACATTTGGTCACTTATTATGAAATTGCTTGTAGAACTTCCTACTCTGATCAGCTTTTTATTGTTGTTGTTTGTTTGTTTATTTATTTATTTCTTCTGCAGTGTAGTCTAATACTATTCCATCTCAGATATATTTTGACGTGGTTAGGTTCATATAAAATAATTGTTCTGAATAATTGTTATGATATTCATTGATTGTTTAGGTTATACTTCATATATCAGATCTGTTTGTTATTTCCTTGGAGATGCTAAAAGTTCTCTAAAGTTTTCTTGCTTTAATGTTTTGTCTGTTTTCAGTGACATTTTACAGTCAGTGAAATGATGAGTTGACTGTTCTTTAGAACTACATATATTTGCTGATTAGCTGAATAAGCAACATTATTGTTGCATCATATAGCTCGTGCATTTGAATGAAAGCCTCTGGCCAGTACATTCATTAATTTCCCATCTTCCATGCATTTAAAATACACCCATACACTTTTAGTTCTAATATCTGAATCTGCAATTTTAACACATGTTATACCTTCATTCTGTAAAGATTGTCATGAAGTGTCATGAAATGCCAAACCCCATCTTGGTCAGGAAAACAGCACAGTTGTTGACAGTGTCACCCTTTTTTTGTTACACCAACCATATAATCACTAAATGATTGTTTTCTTAGTCACTGAAGTCAATAAAAAGAGGTGAGTGTATTATGGGATTATAGGACTAAAGCTTTGCTTGCTTTAAGTATTTACTCAATAAAACATCCAGATATTCAGTTTCTCTTAATCCTTCATTTAAACAGGTTCATCCAGTTGTGAATAATGACTGTGTCATGTGTGTGGATTTGTATATTAATGAATTCCTCTTAGACTTAAGGGTCTGTCGCATATTTGTGAAAGATGAATGGATTCTAAGATTAACAAAAGAGACCATTTTACTAAAACTAACAAAAGTAAAGCTTGTTTTTTTATCATTATCATTCTCCCTGTGCTTGTTTCATCCTTAATGGTGATTCTGTAGACTATACTTTCATGAGTAGATGTGGCCTGTCATCTAACGTTCTTTAAGTTGCCAGGAAGAGCAATATGCAGTTGTTATGTCCAAGTGGCTCCTGAGTTATGTTGGCTTTGCTTCAGTTTGTCAAGATTGTGAACATGTCTTTGATGAAATAGCTCTAAATTCAGCAGGATACCCTATATTGCAAAGATTAAAGCCAAATGTAGAGATTAGTTTCATGTCCAATCTTTGCTGCTCACCTGTGTAAACATTTCATGTTGGAATTTGTTTGAAGTGTACTACCAGCTGTACAAACAGCTACATGATATGATTTCAAAAATTATAAAATCTGGGTTTAAACTGCATCGAGAGTTTACCATGTGATGTCTGATCAAGATCGCCAAAGGCAAAGGTACAAAAGTTCCTAATTAAATGCAAGGTAAATATCTCTTTACGTTTACTTCATAAAATACCACCTCTGCTCCTTGGAGCCAATGCAGTCATTTTTACCACTCAAAATTGAACAAGAAGATGATTATAGATAATTACCTGATTAATAATTGAAGGATACGGAGGACATGATAACTATAGCCAAACATCTCTTCAGTTTATGTGCCATTCAAAAGTAGCTCATTTGAATTACACCCACATGCAAAACTCTCAGTCTCAGAGTGTTTTATTATTATTATGTACAACACAGCAGGAATAACGGGGTCTCTTCTTCTTTTCTTTTTTAACCATCCTGTTGTCTGGGTGATATTCATTTGTATACAGTGTGAGTAGCACCTGTACTAACTGACTAGTGGTTAGAGAGGGTGTAGACATGGTAAATGGCCTGTATTTATATAGCGCTTTACTAGTCCCTAAGGACCCCAAAGCGCTTTACATATCCAGTCATCCACCCATTCACACACTGGTGATGGCAAGCTACATTGTAGCCACAGCCACCCTGGGGCGCACTGACAGAAGCGAGGCTGCCGGACACTGGCGCCACCGGGCCCTCTGACCACCACCAGTAGGCAACGGGTGAAGTGTCTTGCCCAAGGACACAACAACCGAGACTGTCCGAGCCGGGGCTCGAACCGGCAACCTTCCGATTACAAGGCGAACTCCCAACTCTTGAGCCACGATCGCCCGACATCTACTTACTGGATCTGTCTGAAATTTGTCTGAAATATACGCACAGTGTCTGCAGTGTAGGGTCCATGAAAACTGGATGTTGGTTGGCTTTGAGTTCACTTGGATTCTTCTCTGTGTGAAAACAAATCAAACATCAGAAAAAAGCCACAAGTTTACAAAATCACTTTTTTGTTTTTAATATTACATGATGCTATGACCCTTCGGCTCTCCATTCACTATTGGGATTCTTCTTGGCAACCGTGTAATTCTGGACACACATACATATACAGTGGGGCAAAAAAGTATTTAGTCAGCCACCGATTGTGCAAGTTCCCCCACTTAAAATGATGACAGAGGTCAGTAATTTGCACCAGAGGTACACTTCAACTGTGAGAGACAGAATGTGAAAAAAAAATCCATGAATTCACATGGTAGGATTTGTAAAGAATTTATTCGTAAATCAGGGTGGAAAATAAGTATTTGGTCAATAACAAAAATACAACTCAATACTTTGTAACATAACCTTTGTTGGCAATAACAGAGGTCAAACGTTTACTATAGGTCTTTACCAGGTTTGCACACACAGTAGCTGGTATTTTGGCCCATTCCTCCATGCAGATCTTCTCGAGAGCAGTGATGTTTTGGGGCTGTCGCCGAGCAACACGGACTTACAACTCCCGCCACAGATTTTCTATGGGGTTGAGGTCTGGAGACTGGCTAGGCCACTCCAGGACTTTCAAATGCTTCTTACGGAGCCACTCCTTTGTTGCCCGGGCGGTGTGTTTTGGATCATTGTCATGTTGGAAGACCCAGCCTCGTTTCATCTTCAAAGTTCTCACTGATGGAAGCAGGTTTTGGCTCAAAATCTCACGATACATGGCCCCATTCATTCTGTCCTTAACACGGATCAGTCGTCCTGTCCCCTTGGCAGAAAAACAGCCCCATAGCATGATGTTTCCACCCCCATGCTTCACAGTAGGTATGGTGTTCTTGGGATGCAACTCAGTATTCTTCTTCCTCCAAACACGACGAGTTGAGTTTATACCAAAAAGTTCTACTTTGGTTTCATCTGACCACATGACATTCTCCCAATCCTCTGCTGTATCATCCATGTGCTCTCTGGCAAACTTCAGACGGACCTGGACATGCACTGGCTTCAGCAGCGGAACACGTCTGGCACTGCGGGATTTGATTCCCTGCCGTTGTAGTGTGTTACTGATGGTGACCTTTGTTACTTTGGTCCCAGCTCTCTGCAGGTCATTCACCAGGTCCCCCCGTGTGGTTCTGGGATCTTTGCTCACCGTTCTCATGATCATTTTGACCCCACGGGATGAGATCTTGCGTGGAGCCCCAGATCGAGGGAGATTATCAGTGGTCTTGTATGTCTTCCATTTTCTGATGATTGCTCCCACAGTTGATTTTTTCACACCAAGCTGCTTGCCTATTGTAGATTCACTCTTCCCAGTCTGGTGCAGGTCTACAATACTTTTCCTGGTGTCCTTCGAAAGCTCTTTGGTCTTGGCCATGGTGGAGTTTGGAGTCTGACTGTTTGAGGCTGTGGACAGGTGTCTTTTATACAGATGATGAGTTCAAACAGGTGCCATTCATATAGGTAACGAGTGGGGAACAGAAAAGCTTCTTACAGAAGACGTTACAGGTCTGTGAGAGCCAGAGATCTTCCTTGTTTGAGGTGACCAAATACTTATTTTCCACCCTAATTTACGAATAAATTCTTTACAAATCCTACCATGTGAATTCATGGATTTTTTTTTCACATTCTGTCTCTCACAGTTGAAGTGTACCTCTGGTGCAAATTACTGACCTCTGTCATCATTTTAAGTGGGTGAACGTGCACAATCGGTGGCTGACTAAATACTTTTTTGCCCCACTGTACACTGATATGCACACACTCATCCCCCCTCCCTTTCCAAACACCTTCGATGCTTGTTCCCTCCCGGGGAACACGGCGGGTCTGAGCCCGCGCTGGAATGGTAGTGCTGGGCAGGATGGCTGCTGTGTTTGCTTCGGATTACTCCTCACCCAACCCTGTGGCTTGTCATGTGTTCCATAATGTTGTGCTGTGGACATTTATGTGCTTTTTTTGTGCAGAGGAGTTTTTTTGTTTCCTGTCCTCATGCTGTCCTCCCAGGAGCCCAGCATGAGTAGAGGTCTCTTTTTTTCCTCTTGTACTTTCCCATTGTAGTGTATATTTCAGTGTTTTTTATGTAACGCTACCGATCTCCGACCTGTATCCTCATGTAAATGGTAAAATGGCCTGTATTTATATAGCGCTTTACTAGTCCCTAAGGACCCCAAAGCGCTTTACATATCCAGTCATCCACCCATTCACACACACATTCACACACATGTGATGTCTGTGTTGTGTGTGTAAGGGCAACCTGCACGTGGCGAATAAAGCCTTGATTGATTGATTGATTGATTGATTTGAGATTGTCATTGTTTATATCTCACATGTAAAATACGATTCAAATGTTCAGACTGAGAAAACTCTGTACAAGTCAAATTGCAAATCCATTTCGTGGTTTTGATCTAATTTGCTTTTGCTATTGTTTTTATGCATAAACTTTTTACAATCAACATAGAGTCAATTTAGGATTTGGGGAAATTGGATTTTTCTGTTGGCACTAAGGGTCTTTTGTTCTTTTTCTTTTTCTTTCTTTTTCTTTTTTTTTGGGGGGGGGGGGGGGGGGGGGGGGGTGCTGCTTGAGTAGTGATACCCAAAGAGCCCAAAGAGAATTGCTTCATTAATCGCATAAAGCTGTGTAACCTTTTTTTAATGCTATAAATCACTCAGACTCTACTAAATATTTCTCTGTCATTAGACAAGGTGAACATTGATTTATATCCAATAACTGAGCACCTTACTACACAGTAAATTGGTATGTTTAAAATGTTGAACATCTGATGGATCAACAAAGGAGGCATTAATTAGACCTTGCTTAGATTGAGAAGATAATTACTGTAGTCTTCAGTGGGTGATAGGGTCCATTTGCCAGTTTGCCTCCCACACATAAATATTTCAAAAACAAAGTATTGGGTTTAGACACGGGCGATTATGGTCTGTTTTTTTCTCTCAACTAAAACACTTTGCTGAAATATTTGTTAGTGATGCCAAATCACTATTCATCACAGTTTATCTAATGTGTTGCAGAATTCGCTTTGTGCAACATTAGCCCAATGTCAATGGCGGTCTAAGCTGTTTGCAAACATGATGTGACACTGCTAACCTGAGAAATGTTATTGTTTGGCAATAATAGATTAACTGTGTAAGACACTGTAATGAGTAGAATATCCTTTCAATATCAGATGAAAGACGACCATGTTTCTTCTGTTGAATGTGACTGTATATGATTAATTGGTTTTGATCCATGTGTAGTGGACTGTGAAATGTAGTGGCTCAGTGGATTGATTCAACATCTTCCTGGGTTTTATAAGCTGTCAGTCAACAACCTGAGTTTCATCATCTGTCTGTTTTGACAGCCTCCAAGCTGTCAGTCATTTCTCTCACACTTTGCCTCATGGGGCGTTAAGTTGTCTAATGCTAGGGATGACAGTTATACAGTAGCAATGATATTAGGTAGCTTTCAGCCTGAAGCTTTAAACTCACCTATGCACAACCTCTCGTCATATTTTAAACTGCAACAAGAAAATTCTACATATCCCTGCAGTATTCTCTCACACAGGTCTTCACATCACACCTCCTCATTTGGGATTTAACTATGGGAATACACTCACTACACCTGCAAAATAAATTAATATCAAACATATTTATCCAGGCAGTTCAGGCCCACAACAAAAAGGCTTCAACCAGCTCTAATTCCTTGCTATCAGCAGTGCAACTGACTGCTGCGTAAACAGCATGATAATCTTGGTATTGTTTCCTCCACAGAGTAAATTAGACTATAAATTGGAATATAAAAGACAACAACATGAATAAAAATGCTTGTGTCTGCGGTGGGTGCACAAGGCCACAGAATAAAACTATACACAAATTTGCTTTTTTCTTTAAAAAGAATATTCAGAAGGTCTTAAATTAAGTGTGACGTGTGAACACATTTATGAAAGACTTTCCTGATGTTAAAATTAAAAATACCGGCAACTGTCAGTGCTACTCGTCAGACTTGTAGTAGACACACCTATGGTATCAGTTTGAACATCTTCTGTTGCCTTGAACTGAAGTTATTGGGGGTGGCCAAATTCATGGGCTGCATCATCCTGAGGCTGCATTTGTAGACTGATTATGTCACAGCGATGCAACGAAGGCTGTCCAAATTCGTAGACCCCGACAAATTCAGCCAACAAATGCGTCCTCCTTTTCCCCGAATTTGAAGTGTATCCTTCATGGCCTACCATATCCCAGAATTCATATCCCGGCCCAGCCAATTCCAGTTTTCAACAACAACGGCCGCTACTAAGTTTTAATATTACTCTTGTTACTCTTTCTGGGTCACAAAATAAACTTTTCGAGCCCTGGCTTGGGCAGTCTCGGTTGTTGTGTCCTTGGGCAAGACACTTCACCTACCGCGTACTGGTGTTGGCCAGAGGGGCTGATGGCGCGATATGGCAGCCT
The DNA here is from genome assembly GCF_963969265.1 of Rhamphochromis sp. 'chilingali'. Taxonomy (NCBI): domain Eukaryota; kingdom Metazoa; phylum Chordata; class Actinopteri; order Cichliformes; family Cichlidae; genus Rhamphochromis; species Rhamphochromis sp. 'chilingali'. The sequence continues at coordinate 30,411,526 of NC_137935.1, forward strand.
CGCTTCTGTCAGTCTGCCCCAGGGCAGCTGTGGCTACAACTGTAGCTGTCTCCACCAGTGTGTGAATGTGAGAGTGAATGGAATTGTACAGCACTTTGAGGGCCCCGAAAAGCGCTATATAAATGCAATCCATTATTATTTCATTATTATTTTTTCAGTGTTTTATTTATTCATGAGTAAATCGGTTTGGCTGAGATTAAAGTTATTAGATTAGATAAAATAGAATTTTATTAATCCCTCTGGTGGGTTCCTCCTTGGTTTTCACTCAGCTGAATAAACGTCAAACAGAACTTATTAAACAGAAGTGTGAGATGGTCGAGAATTTACTCCAGTGTCCTGTTATATTTTAGATAACAAGGAGCAGACGGCCGAGTTTATTAAACTCCACCGAGTCAGCGGTGACGCAAATCTGAAGGCTAGACCTTTTTGCCGCTACATTTTACAGATGATCTCTACTTTTGAACCATTATACTTTCTTTTGCTTACCTTCCTGTTTCCTTGCAACAAATTTTTCATTCTTTCTTTTTTGTCTTTCTTTATTTCATTTCAATTAACATTTCACACCTGAATTTCTGAGGACCCACGTAGACCGTGAAGGACGAGTCCTCAGGAGGATGCAGCCTATGAATTTGGACACGGCTATTGTATTCACTAGCTTTTCAGACACCTTTGACTGTTGACCCTTCAGGTCACTCAGGGTATCAATAAAAGAACCTATGCAACTTCCTTCTCAAGTTATTTGCTTTACTAGTTTTCATAAAAGTTGACCTTTAGGTCAAAATGGGGTGTGACGACAATACCCCATTCAATGAGGGGTAAAAACCAAATACCTACCCAGCAAATGCGATGGCTACATTTTACAGATGATCTCTACTTTTGAACCATTCTACTTTCTTTTGCTTACCTTCCTGTTTCCTTGCAACAAATTTTTCATTCTTTCTTTTTTGTCTTTCTTTATTTCATTTCAATTAACATTTCAACAAGACAAACACAGGAAATGGACAACATAAAAAAAATCCAACAAAACAAAAGGTGTTCATTTAAGGCTTTAAAATTAATTTAACTCTATTTAAATAAACTATCAGGATTTCCTTGGGAGGTAAAGTATTTAAGATAAGAGATAAGATAAGATAAAACTTTATTAACCCTTTAAAACCGGTCAGAGCGGGCACGCTGCGTTTTGCGTAACTATTTTTAAATCCCGGTAGCTCTGCAACCACATAAGCTAGCGCTAGGGATGGGTATCGTTTAGGTTTTATCCGATACCGGTGCCAAACCGGTACTTTTGAAACGGTGCCGGTGCTTAAACGGTGCTTAAACCGGTGCTTAAAGAATGGAGAACACAAAATTGGTCCAAAAACCTCTCATGGTCAGCTGTTTTTTTGTAAAAAGATAACAATGTTAGCCTTTTCTGCAGCTATAGGGGATTTATGGCATTACTCTTGGCTGGAAGCAGTGCTTAAACAATGGAAAAAACACAAACTTTGTCCAAAAACCTCTCATGTTTAACTGTTTTCCAATTTTTCTTTGGTCATTTTAGCCTTTTTGGCCAGGGTGAAGGGAGTATCTGCCATAAAACAAGAAGACAGCCGCATGTAGGTATGATGATGTTTGCTAGTTCACCTTACATGCATTAATTTAATAAGTGGTTAGCCTACTCAACGTAAATTACACACGAACAACATTACGCTACTCATGCAGAGAAGAACGGCGGCTGCTGCTGCCACCATCATCCGTTATCATTTCTGCTACACTGGCAGGGCTAGGGGCCAGGCCTCTCCTCTTCAGGTTTTTGGGGGATGTTGTTAACTCCGGGTCCGATAACAGGCAACCCACCCGCAGTAGATGTGCTCGGTGTGAGTTCTCGCAGCAAGCTATCATACGGCGCATTTCTGGGCTTATAAAAAAAACGCTATGCGTCGCCAGGTGTTTCATCGGATTTGAGGTGTTACCTCCTTTGACAGTATCACAGTATCAGCTTAAAGCACTTGTTGCAGGCTGCTGAGTTTGCATATTTTGCTGTGAAGTACAGCCAGACTTTTGACCGCTTTGCCTTGGGCATTTTTAATCTGTAGCTCTGCTCTAAAAGAACGTATGTACCTGGCCCCGCCTACTATCCTCGGAAACGTAAAATGATTGGCTAGAATCTAAAGTGTATCACAGCTCAGGAAAAAAAAGCACCAAAATAAAGCACCGAATTGTGCGCTGCTTTTCGGTCTGGTTACTATCGTTTATGTCAGAACCGGTGCCAATACCGGTACCCATCCCTAGCTAGCGCAATAATTTTTTTGTATATGAAACCGGAGGAGTTGTACTTACATCTTATGCCATCAGCTTGTCCTAGGTCACAGTTTCCTTCCACATACAGCTTTGCAAAAACTGCATAAAAAGCACTTGCAGCAACAAAAACATAATATTCCAGGAACACGCTTTGCCGATCCGATCAGCTGTTTGTAACACTTCCTACGTCCATCAGCGCGAACTATCACATGTCCGCCATGACCTGCCCGAAACTGGAAGTGACGTCGTTTTCGCGGAAATGTTGTTTTTTACCATCAAGGCCTCATGAGCTTATACTGGTGTTTTTAAAAGTTATGTTTTACTTTATGACTTTTTGTGTTGTTTCTGGGATGCTTAGGACTCATATTGCAGTGCTGGAAATAATTTATTTTGATGCATATGCCGTTTTTTTGCAAATTTGCATCATAGTATTTATTTTCGTTTTTCCTGCAGTGTATAGAAATTGGTGTATTTCAAAAATAAAACTATGAAGACACTCAAAATAAAGTTCCTGTGGTGGGAAACTAGTTTGTGCAACTTTTTTGTATTTACAGTTTTGAGGGATAAGCCTCTTAAATTTCTCTAACTAGAAATATATGTTAAAAAAACAAAAACGATTTTCAATCTTTATTTATTGCACTTTTTTGCAATTTATGTAATTACTATGCACTTAATGCATGCATATCATTAAAATTTAGGCTGTAATGGTTGTATTGATGTATAGCAACTTGAAATGCTCCCCAAAATGGCTCCACAGCATGTAAAAATATACTATAAGCTCTGGCAGACTTGGTTCTATGGTAGGTCTTAAAGGGTTAATCCCTCGGGTGGGTTCCTCTGGGAAATCCGGTTTCCAAAAGCACAGCACCGACAGAAGTTACAGAACGTGAGCAGAATATCATACATATACACATATATAAATAGAGAGACATATATAAATAAAATATACAAAAGGGATAAATAGAATAAATAGGAATAAGAATACAAGGGAATTACGCATTTCAAGTATTGAAGTCTATTGCACCGTTGACTATTAACAAAAAGTATTGCACAGTGAAGTGAAGAGGCACTACAGCTTAGTTGTTCCCCCCTTCTTTGTCCTCCTGTTTCCCCACCCTTTCCCCTCCAGAGAGGAGTTAAACAGTGTGTGTGCGACAAAGGAGTTTTTAAGTCTGTTGGTTCTTGTCTTTGGGAGAATCAACCTGTCAGTGAACAGACTCTTCTGGTAATATTTGGTAACCTAATAGTTAATAACATGTGCTTACTGTTTTGAAAGGGTCACATGCTCTACCATACGTACAGGCATCTTCTAGGTACAGTATATAAATTGGGTTGACGAACGTATGTGGTGGAGCAGGACAATGTTTTAATGTTGGGTCACATTTTATACCTAAAAAAAAAATTTGGTTGGATAATAATTTCCCATTTTGCAAACTGTTGATTTAAATGTCTTCACAAAAAGACAGCCTGGATTGAATGATGTTAGTCATGTAACCTGGCTGATCTGACATTTCTGCTCATATCTGAGAGCCTCCAAGCAATCAAAGATTAATGAGCATATTAAACACCACTTTTGACACGAATCCCAGCAACACATGCTGACATTTTAGATGTCACTGAAACCTGAACTCGCTTTCATTCTTCACATAAGAGGTTCAGCTGTTAATAAGTCTGAAAAAATGTGTCAGGAGAATATAATGAAAGCATAAAAGGCCAGTGGATAAAGAAGTGAATCCAAATACCCTGACTGGTTTTAGCTTTTAGTCAAAGATGCCATGGGTGCTGCATCCTGCATGTCCTGAACTCGGTTTCTCACATGATGGATTATAATGAAATATGTACCCAGTGCGAAACCCTATCAATCCAATGTCATGCTTACAGAAAGACTAAAAAAAGAGATGAGCAGCACCAAAGCAAAACTAAAACATCAGGGGCATTACAACAAGCTTTAAATAGCTTAAAAGCTAAATACAAATTATGTGAAGGAGTATTAACAAAATGTTATTCCAACCTTAGAAAGCAAAGTTTTTCCGCTTTTGAGAAAACGGTGTTGAGTATTATTATTATTATTAAGTTGTTGCCCTTCATAGTGATCAATAGGCGCATCAAATCACCTTTACTTTCTTCAGTCTTACCAAAGTCTCATCTAATTAATCACATTCATTATGATGCATTCAGGTTGTCATGTGTATTAACACATTGTTAAAGACCAAAGAAAAATGGCACTAGGTTCTAGTCACATGTTTGACACGAGGACGCAAATGCACTGCAACAAGGGAGCTTCATGCTCTTCTCTGCAGGCATATGAGAGGGAAGAACAAAGTCAGTGTCTTAAAAACATACATAACCTTCAAAGCAGCCAATCAAATTCAGAATTTGGTTATGAGGTCTTTGACGTTAAGAGATTAAGTGTTAATTAAAAGGGTAAATGAAGTATGGCAGAAAGATTAGACTGAACCTACTCCAGGTTATCAACAGCTCTACTACTACACACCCAGTAGCCTCAGCTAATTGTAAATTTGCCTAATCATAATATGTTAAAGGAATATGAAGTATATTTGGATTTACACTACCAGTAAAAAGTTTGTACACATCTTCTCATTAAATGTTTTTTATTTATTTTCACTACTTTCTACATTGCAAATTTTTTTGCTACATAACTCCATACAGTGGCTTGCAAAAGTATTCGGCCCCCTTGAACTTTTCCACGTTTTGTCACATTACAGCCACAAACATGAATAAATTTTATTGGAATTCCACGTGAAAGACCAATACAAAGTGGTGTACATGTGAGAAGTGGAACGAAAATCATACATGATTCCAAACATTTTTTACAAATAAATAACTGAAAAGTGGGGTGTGCGTAATTATTCAGCCCCCTGAGTCAATACTTTGTAGAACCACTTTTTGCTGCAATTACAGCTGCCGGTCTTTTAGGGTATGTCTCTACCAGCTTTGCACATCGAGAGACTGAAATCTTTGCCCATTCTTCTTTGCAAAACAGCTCCAGCTCAGATAGATTAGATGGACAGTGTTTGTGAACAGCAGTTTTCAGATCTTGCCACAGATTCTTGCCACTCTTCCATAAAGGCCAACTTTGTGCAGTGCACGACTAATAGTTGTCCTATGGACAGATTGTAATGTAATGTAATGACTATAATGTGACAAAATGTGGGAAAGTTCAAGGGGGCCAAATACTTTTGCAAGCCACTGTATGGAGTTATGTAGCAAAAAATTTTTACTAAATAACTTTTTTATTTTAGATTACTGAAAGTAGCCACTCTTTGCTTTGTTGACAGCGCTACAAACCCTTGGCCTTCATGATGTAGTCACCTAAAATGATTTTCACGTCACAGGTGTGCCTTGTCAGGATTCATTTGTGGATTTGTGGCATCACAGGTTAGCGCTGTTAGGTCGTGAACGCATTAGCGCCGTGCAGCCCTCGCACGGGGCGATCCGCGTTAACTCACTAACGAGTTAACTCGCTATATACAATACACACACAAACATCTGTGCCAAGTATGGCGTTGAAGTCCTGAGGTCAAAATGTGACACATCCCTTGGGTGGTACAGTCAGACAAACTGGTGATGGCTAGCCTACCGGACACAGTAGTGGTGGACAAGCAGAGGTTATACTGAGTGTTAGCAACATCAGGAAGAAGGAACACGAGAAGCCGGAGAAGCACTAAGGCTGAAAGAAGAGCTCGAGAAGATGGTAATTCGAGCACTCGGTGCAGTCACCCCACAGCTAGGTGAGTGGCTCCAGCAGATCCCAGGAACAACATCCAAAATTCATTTTCAAGGGGTTAGGTTAATTGGTGATTTTAAATTTCCCACAGATTTGAATCCGAGTGGAAATGGTTGGCTGTTTATCTGTGTTAGCCCTGCGACAAACTGGTGGCCTGTCCAGGATGTACCCTGTTTCTTGCTCTATGGCAGCTGGGATACACTCCACCACCACATGACCCCGAACTAGATAAAGAGGAAGGAAGGAAGGAACGAAAAAAGGAAGGTGGGATAGATGGAATGATGGAGCAGGAACACACAGGATGATGATCATAAAAACGGTGACATCTGGAAAAACAGTTGGCTGTTGAGGGGGACCAGTGCACAGGGAGTACAGCATACAGCAATGCCACTGATAAATCTAAACAAATAATAATATGAGCAGAGTCTAGAACATGAGCATGCAGAAGAGTACTGGTACCAGAATACAGGTTAGCTTGTCTTAGACAACACTTGATTAGGATTTAATCAAAGCTTCTGCAGAATCTATATGATCTTTTAACACTCATGTCTGACTTTACATATGATATCCTTCTAGATATAGCACCCAAAATATTTCTCTCACTTTTTAAGCTTCTTGTGGATGTTCTCTGCATGACAGTGTGTTCAAATTCATTTACTGTATCGTAAGGTCTAGACTGAGAGAGATATTTCTTCAGCCTCTTAATATGCTCTTCCAATAACTCTCCAGTTCAAGTGATCATCTTTGTCTTTTTGTTGTTCGTTGGGCCTTCCCTCAACTTTAAATATATGAAAATTAAAAACAAAAACAAACAAACAAACTGTGGTGCATAGAAATGAGTCCAGGTTTTCCAATAAAGTTTTGGCTGTACACCTTCCTTTAACCTCACTTATACTGCATTGCCACTAAAATTCCCCATTATTAATACCAGTGTTGCTGAATCTCCCACTAGATTAGATCATTTCTTATCCATGTGCCAGGTCTCTCTACTCTAAGCCAAGCGAGATTAAGCTCTATCTCTATTCTGTCTGTTTTTCAACCTTTAACATTTTGCAGATGTCTCATAAAGACCCACCAATTCTTATCAGCCTTATTTAATATTGCACTATGCAATAAAGCTTACCGTATTTTGTTCGGACCATAAGGCGCACCTGATTATAAGGTGCAATGTCAATGAACGGGTCAGCTGCTCTATTCCCATGTTGTTGCAGTATATTAATGATTAACCTCGTATTGTGGCTGGATATATCTCAGTTGTTCTCCTGACTGAAGTTTGGTCCGTTTACAGCATCCTGCCATGCAATTGCGTTTGTCCCTAACCATCAGGAACTCTCACATAAACTTTTATCAAGTGGAAAAAAGTGTTCATCCTCCAGCTTCACTGTTTATCTTATGCTAACATAGCTGTGTCGCTACCGATCACGTAGCACATCATTATATACCAGCTAGCCCAACTTCAGTAACCCTACAAAAGTCACTGCTGTTTAGTTTTCTGTCTTCATTTATGTTGGAAGTGATAGCAGAGCTGTATGTTTTAATTTTCTCAGAAATCTCTCAGTCAGAACATGGTATATCATGTTCTGATACCATGTTTAGGTGGAAACTATCGAGCAAACTCCCTGCTAGCTTGAAAATGAAAGGATTTTAAGTGCGCCTTATAGTGCAGAAAATACGGCACATTCAAAGTCTCATGATTATATTTTTATTTTTTTGTTTTACAAATTAATCTTCAAACACAACACTTCAAAACAAGCTTATCTGATTTCAGTAAAAAACAGATGCATTTGATTTAAATCCAGGAAGTCACACAGTAACTGAACTGGCGTCACCGGTCTTCATTTTTCTCTCTCATTCATTATTACAGGCAAATAACAACATGCTAATCTTGCACTGCGCAGAGCTCTCGCTCAGATTGTTTCTTTTTCTATTACTTCATATTTTACAAGCATGACAGGATGAAATGCAGGTGATCAAAGAACCGCAAGTCATATGGATGTTAGCCATTAATGATTAATTCAAAAGCTGCTGAGCTAGGCCAAAAGATGTTGCCAGTTATTCTCATACATGAAATGTCTGTTTATTGAATGTATTATTAATAATAGTGTTTTGTTTAGAAGACCGACACACGCACACTGTTATAGTATTTGGAATTAATGAAGAAAACTACCAAGAAAACAGCAAGGGACAAACAACACTGCAAGAATGAGCATGCCTTGCTGTTGCTGATTGTTATTTAGGTGCAGGTGTTGACTTAGAAACTCAGACTTATCTTGGGGGTGGAAAGCATCTGACCCAAACCAAAGCTGCCCATTCATCTAGTTCAAGACACACAGAGTTCAAAAGCTTGCAAACCAACAGAAAGAGCTCTGACATATTTTTACAAACATAATTTCAATTTTAAATCCAGCATGTTACCACTGCTGAATCTTTTTCTGTGTTAAAATGTCCTTCAAATGTTATTGCCAGGAGGGGCATCTGTTTTCACTTATCTTTCTGATAAAAACCAAGCCTCACTGAAACCATTAGCTTCTAACCCTTTGATTTCACAGGAAAAGATCAGCGTCACTGTAGTAAGAGCAAACAGATGTGGCTATAGGAATTATAAAAGGTTTAAGTTCATCTTTACAGTGGAGGGTTTTAAAAGGTGGGAAAAACAGGAAGCATAGCAGGAGACACCCAGTCTCTTGTCGTCTTAGGCCTTTGCATCCTGTTGAAAATGTCCCAGTCCCAGATTTAAGCCCTATGGGAGGGACATGGATCCCAAACACACCCAAAACATTCCCCCGATATGAGGTTTCACAATGAGTTCACCAAAAAACCTTGGCTGATTGTTACCTACACCCATTTTTACATCTTGGCGCATGTGAATAGTTAAAAGATCATTAGATGGTCCAACTTAAAGAAGTCCAGACGCTTTTCTTTCTAAGCTCCTTAGACTACTTTATACCTTCCATTTCCATTTTCTGGCCATGGCAACAGGAAGGTAAGATGTGACTGGCATAGGTAGTTATCAAGGTGGAGCATACTGGTGTTCCATCTTTTTTTTTATTTGATAAATTCAGAGCATATGTATGACTTCTTCTTAAATAGGGTGATTTTTCTGTTGTTGTTTTTTTAATTGACAGTGGAATCCAAGATGAGTCATATTAACAGAAACGCAAATTAATTTTAATGGTTGATAGGCCCCAAGTTATGGTTAATTTCACTTATTCTTCATCTGTACAAATATCATCTTAACTCATTCACTGCCATTGACGTCTATAGCCGTCAATTGCAGTGAATGAGTCAATGGGTTTAACTCATTCACTGCCAATGGCTGGCAGTGAATGAGTTAATTTAGGAATAAGCAATTTAGTTCAGTTCAGCATTATTTATATGGTGCCAGCTCACAACAAAAGTCACCTCAAGGCAATAAGCAAGATGAGTTTGTGAATAAATTCAGGACAGAACATCTTACGCATTTCTTTCTTCTTGATGAAACAGCTCAGATCTTGATTAGATTGCACATTAGGATATTGGATGAATCTGTTGTGGTTTCTTTTCTTTTTTTTTGCTTCTATATATACCTTTAACATTAAACCTTCCAAAATGCTTTCTTGCAGTGATGGTGGATTGTTTCAATAAATACTTTGCCTAATCTTAGCTGATTATTCTTTTTCATCTCCACTACACAAAATCTTTTCCACTTTAAATCACATTCTTTTAACATTTACCTCTGACTGTTAGAAAGAGATAGCCAGTGGTTTCATTCTGAAGTGGAACCAGATGGCTACATAATGACATCTCATTGGGATCTCAGAAAGTTGGCTGCATCATGATTAGCAATACACGATGAGAATAAAAGAAGAAGAAAAAAAGGGCTCTGGGAGCTGGTCAAAATATATTAGTGAAAAAAAGTAATAATGATAGAAAAGCGAAACTCACACTAAGAATAAGTGGCTTTCAAACTGTGGGGGTTTTCACTTTTCAACCAGAGTAATTATCCCTCTGTGCCTGCTGTGTTTCTCCTGGTTCACCCAGGGAACTTAGTCCTTTCTTTTTCTCTAATTTATAGCCATACTTCATCCATTCAGTGAAGGTTCATTGTTATACATCTGATCAAATCAGTGCTTTCAGATGATTTGAAGGCTGGAGAAACAGCTTAACAATATGTCTGCTTAACAATAATTGACACAAAAACGGCATTAGAGGCAATCATGGTTTGGAATATTTCTTTGAAAAAAGGCACAAAGTGAAATAGTTGAATGAATTAAATTTGCCAGAAGACACTAACTTTGGGATGTTGGAGCGTAATCAGATTTGTATGTTTAAACAATAATCTAGAATTCAAATGAAACAATTGGTGTTTGGTTTTAATCAGATATCATCCTATACAACAGCGTAGATATGCATGCCAAACTCATTTTCCATTGCGGACCACACATAGCCCACTTTGATCTTAAGTGTAAGTCAGACCAGTGAAACTCCCCTTTTGTCAGTGTAAAGAGGTTTAACAACACACTTAATCTCTGAGATGTCTTAATACTAGATACTAGAAGTGCAATTTCAGCAGCGCGTCTCAGTTTTTCTGCTTAAAAGAGAAATGCTGCTCAAGTAAATGAAAAGTAAATGAAAAGAGATAAATGTTTAAAATGACATAAAATGTAGCTCATTGCTCAGACTGTCCTGTAATTATACAGCAGAATGTTTTTGTTTAGTCACAGAAAACGTCCTTTTATTAATATTATTATTTAACTGTAAAAAAAGCAAAAAACAAGGTCTGTCTTCTAACATTTGTAGTGTTCTGAAAGCGCCTCATTTAGCTCATAATCTTTAGCTCCTAACTGGTGCCTTAACCATATTAAAAAAAATAGTTTGCCCTCTTTTAAAAGGTGGAAATTCTGCCTATGTTCGGTTCAGAAGGTCGCTTTGCAAATGTTATAATGGTCCTAGTTCATTACAAAAATCACTCTTTATACAAATCCATAAATATGTTTAAAGGGAAGATAGATTAACAAGTGGGGAACATTTTGAAGAACTTCGTGGCTTACCCCATTGTACATGGTTGCCTGAAGAATTTTAAAACTCTGCAGCGTGTTGGTGGAGCATTTGACTGCACCCAAGTGTACGAAATTTCCTGAGGACAGGAGATGATGATTTCAGTGGCAGAAAAACTCTCCACTGTGCTTGTACCATTGATGGATCTGCTTGAAAGCACTGCAACATTTTTGTGGTCCCCTGTGTGTCAGAGTGTGTTAAACCTCCCAGGACCTGGCGTCCACATATGTGGACATCACATTTTGGGTTATTTAGACCAAAATACTCAATTTTGCTCTAGAAGGGCCTGATATCCACCTACGAGGACATTATACAGCTACAGTTCTATCAAAATTTTAAACAAATATCCTCATATGTGGCTCTTATTTTTCTTAAAAACAAAAATAAGGTAAAAAAATAAAATCTGGTAATTCTTTGTTTTTACATTCATCGCACCCCAATATGCCCAAATATCAAAGAGAAACTAAAAATGAATGCCGTGGAAGAGTTTGGGTCTTAGGAGGTTAATACTGTCACAAATCTGTTGTATTTGGCTCCTGTTTTGGCTCCTCCACTTCTCTATGAGTCCTTTAAGCTCCAGGTGGATGCCAGTAAGTTGGGTGGTCGGGCAGTTTTGCTATAGGATATTGAGAATATTACTAATAAATTGTGTTGCTACTTCTTAAATAAATTTGATTTGCATCAGCTCGACTGTTCTGTGAATTGGACTCCACGCCAAATATTCAGTGGTACTCGACGTAAGCCATTTATATACAGTGGCTTGCAAAAGTATTCAGCCCCCTTGAACTTTTCCACATTTTGTCACATTACAACCACAACCATGAATCGATTTTATTGGAATTCCACGTGAAAGACCAACACAAAGTGGTGTACATGTGAGAAGTGGAACGGAAATCATACATGATTCCAAACATTTTTTACAAATATATAACTGAAAAGTGGGGTGTGTGTAATTATTCAGCCCCCTGAGTCAATACTTTGTAGAACCACCTTTTGCTGCAATTACAGCTGCCGGTCTTTTAGGGTATGTCTCTACCAGCTGTGCACATCGAGAGACTGAAATCCTTGCCCATTCTTCTTTACAAAACAGCTCCAGCTCAGTCAGATTAGATGGTCAGCGTTCGTGGACAGCAGTCTTCAGATCTTGCCACAGATTCATGATTGGATTTAGATATAGACTTTGACTGGGCCATTCTAACACATGGGTATGTTTTGTTTTAATCCATTCCATTGTGCCCTGGCTTTATGTTTAGGGTCGTTGTCCTGCTGGAAGGTGAACCTCCGCCCCAGTCTCAAGTCTTTTGCAGACTCCAAGAAGTTTTCTTCCAAGATTGCCCTGTATTTGGCTCCATCCATCTTCCCATCAACTCTGACCAGCTTCCCTGTCCCTGCTGAAGAGAAGCACCCCCAGAGCATGATGCTGCCACCACCATGTTTGACAGTGGGGATGGTGTGTTCAGAGTGATGTGCAGTGTTATTTTTCCGCCACACATAGCGTTTTGCATTTTGGCCAAAAAGTTCCATTTTGGTCTCATCTGACCAGAGCACCTTCTTCCACATGTTTGCTGTGTCCCCCACATGGCTTGTGGCAAACTGCAAACGGGACTTCTTATGGTTTTCTATGTCATAACAAGTGTGCAATCAAAACCATAATCCATAAGAAAGCCATTTTCACAATGGCTTTCTTCTCGCCACTCTTCCATAAAGGCCAACTTTGTGCAGTGTACGACTAATAGTTGTCCTATGGACAGATTCCCCCACCTGAGCTGTAGATCTCTGCAGCTCGTCCAGAGTCACCATGGGCCTCTTGGCTGCATTTCTGATCAGCGCTCTCCTTGTTCGGCCTGTCAGTTTAGGAGGACGGCCTTGTCTTGGTAGGTTTACAGTTGTGCCATACTCCTTCCATTTCTGAATGATCGCTTGAACAGTGCTCCGTCGGATGTTCAAGGCTTGGGAAATCTTTTTGTAGCCTAAGCCTGCTTTAAATTTCTCAATAACTTTATCCCTGACCTGTCTGGTGTGTTCTTTGGACTTCATGGTGTTGTTGCTCCCAATATTCTCTTAGACAACCTCTGAGGCCGTCACAGAGCAGCTGTATTTGTACTGACATTAGATTACACACAGGTGCACTCTGTTTAGTCATTAGCACTCATCAGGCAATGTCTATGGGCAACTGACCGCACACCCCACTTTGCAGTTATTTATTTGTAAAAAATGTTTGGAATCATGTATGATTTTCGTTCCACTTCTCACGTGTACACCACTTTGTAATTGTCGTTCACGTGGAATTCCAATAAAATTGATTCGTGTTTGTGGCTGTAATGTGACAAAATGTGGAGAAGTTCAAAGGGGCCGAATACTTTTGCAAGCCACTGTAGACCAGTATCCTTGACTTTTCTGAACTTATTGCTTATGTCCTATAGATTGGACATGAAAAACATTAAGGCCAAAGACAATATTGTACCCAATGCTTTATGCTGTGCACTACTGTAGTAGATTTTTATGCCAGCTTTGGTTGGGGGTGAGGGGAGTTCCCATCAATGTCTTCCTGTTTTCCACTAACCTTGTCATAATTTGCTTTCATATCCATTTGCCTAGGTGCAGGAGTGTTTCGACAGTGTAGGTAATAATGTTGCTTCCCTGATATGAGATATGACACACTGACTGCTAAATTGGGTTTTGTGGTATCCCTGCGGGAACCTTCTTGTTGGGAGTAATGACCCCTGCTCTATACTCTCATCCTTTTTTCATCTGTATGTGTCCCAACACCCTGATGGGCAGGGCTGCACTTATTATGTGCCAACTGGAAACATCTGGGCACCGTGTTCCCAGACAGTAACGCTGTAACTGACCCTTCATTCTGTGTCTTCCTCACCTACCTGCTTTATCATGGCCTTAAAAGTCAGTTTGTGACTCTCAGGAGTTTGCTGCTAATCTTAGTTTTTGGCTAGATCTCAAATAAGATACATTTGAGCTCAAAAGCGACAGGCTACTCACCTTATTTCTACCATTATTTCAGGCTTCAAGGCTTTTACATAAAAGGATAATTTCCTTTTATAAAGGAAACAAATGGATGTATGAATTGAATTTCACATAGCTTCCCTAGGACACAGCAGTAATATTCAAACTGATTACATGAGAGATGTTGGTGAAAGAGGTGTGCAGTCTGAAATCAGATAAGCTTTGGCATTATCTTATCTTCATATGTCATTACTGGGTCCAGGGTGTTTACCAGCTTTCTGTTTTAATCTTCCACCACATTAATTTTCCTGCCTGAAAAAGCGAAACGTGTGACACACTGTGATGCAAGAAGTAATGTATGGTAAAACTGCACTGAAGTTTTATTCCCTGTGTAGGCTGAGTAATAATACTGTTTTTCTTCTGTTAGTACACACCTATTGTGTTATCCTTTTATAGTACTTCTAAATTCTGTCATGAAATTCCCGATTAAGGAATTTGCATTACTTTTGATGTTAAGAGAAATACATAAATACTGACTAGTTTTTCAAGCGGATTCAAGAGCAGCAGAGGACAAAACAGATTATAAGGAGAGACTGCTGCTCTCTCAGTCATGGTAACCTGTGTGTGTGTGTGTGTGTGTGTGTGTGTGTGTGTGTGTGTGTGTGCGCGCGCGCGTGTGCGTGCGTGCGTGCGTGTGTGTGTGTGTGTGTGTTTGTGTGTGTGCGCGCGCGTGTGTGTGTGTGTGTGTGTGTGTGAGAGAGAGAAAGAGAGAAGAGAGAGAGAGTGAACTAGATTAAGGACTGAGGCCATTTCATAAAATAATGGCAAAAATGGAAAATCACTAAGGGAAATATGAGAATCGAAAGAAGAAATGTAATATTGTGAGCACATTCAGTGTATCATTCATTATGGAGCATGTTTTGTGCATCATGTTCCCTCACAGTCAGGAGTACCTGAGCTTGGCAAACAGGAATCTCTGTCACTTAGGTTGTCTTTTCAAAGTTTCCTTGGTTTGCTTTTTGGGTTTTTTCTTTTTTAGAAATCAAAGAGGTTTTCTCGTCTGATGCTGAGCCACCAGTGAGTTTCTTCTAAAAAAAAAAAAGAGCACATTAGAGGAAGTTTTTAATGCAACTGTATTCTATTCTGGGGGTGCTTCTGAGTTTAATTGGGATTTTTTTTAAACCTGGATATGACATTTTATTGCCAAAACTTACAGAATAGATATTTCTGGGAACTTCTGTTAGGGTAAACACAGGCACTGTTTCTGCTACAGAACCAGTTTTGGATATTAAATAAATTGAAAAGTGTAGGAAACCAAGCAGACCTGCTGGTGGAGAAACTATTTGAAGTTTTGCAAACAAATGACCACTAACCATGTGTAATGGAGAAGGTTCGCCTCCAAAGTAAAATTTGCACCTTTTGAAATATGTTGAATGTTTCGTTTTTTGTCTTTTATCTTAACTGATTGACTGATTATTTTTACTTTACCTTTCAATCGATCAGATTATTGTCTTTGATTGTGTGTGTCCTTTTCTCTCTTTCTTTCTCTTTTATTGGGATGCTGTTGGTCTCCTCCTTTTTGAACCTTCATGGACCTTGAATACAGGTAGAACACATTTTTTCTTATATAAACGACACATGAGGAAGTTTTTGTATTCTTTCTTTATTTTGATTTTGATTTGCTGACCTTTCCTCACTTTCTTTGGTGTGATTTTGAATTAAACATGGGTTACTGTCTCTTGCTGGTTGTTTTCCTCAGATTTCTCTTGCACTCTTGCTCTTGAATTTTACTGCACACTTGTGTTGTTGTGCTCTGTTGCCTTATTGTACAGTTGATTTTATGATGACTTGAAGGCATTCGGTTCTTCATAAAGGCCAAGCTCAAAGATCATGTTTAAACAGCAGATGTCATTTTCAGAATGTGTCTAAGTTCTTTGTGCCCCTTCCTAAGCAGATATGGCCCACAGTAGTATGGACAAATGCTTGTTTTCATTCATTTAAGTGTAATTGTACAGTGGAACTTTTGCACCACAAGCTAGTTGAAAAATGCATGTCAGAGTGAGATGGGCCATTTAAGAGAAAAAGCATGTTGTATTTTTTGCTGATGTTATTTTGATTTGTTATACGAATATATTAAGACGTCTAATAGCCACATGAGAGCGTGAACAAGCAGTCTCTTGTGCTCTCTCTCTTTCTAACTGACATGGTGATTTCTTTGCTGTTCTTCCCAGATCCTGTTGTGCTCAGATTTATATCTTTTAAACAGAGGCTTAAAAAATAACATTAGTGTTATGTCTTACTACAAGCTGTGAACAGCACCCTCCCTCTGAGTGCCACAGCCCTGTCAACAGGTTAAAAAAGTCTTCCGTCTGTCTCAGTCCCCAGCCAGGTGTTTAATGGCAGCCTTTACTTCGCTGAGCTTGTCCCTGCTTCCTCAGATAGGTGACAGTCATCAGTAATTAACTAACCCCCAAGAGATTTTGCCTACAATTAGTATTCAGCACACCAGAAAAGACATCACCCCCAGTGTTTCACCACATTCCACATCGGAAACACTGATAGTCAAACAAAGTACTTTTCTGTACGGTTGTCAGAAGATTTAATGCAGCAGAGCAAAAATGACTAGACTCTAGGTGGAAGGGAACATATATCAGATTGTACTGCAACTTCTCCGATAGTCCTAATTGGTTTGCAGCAAATTGACAGTAACATTGTGAAAACAAGTGTCATGAGCAACAGGACTAACTGCCACACATTGCTGTATTCGGGATTATAGTGGGGGTTATGTTACTTTATGAATACAGAGAGTGTTGATATTAATTATTTTTTCATATTTGTAACTTTTTAGCCTTGATCATTTTTGCAGCTCTCAAGAGTGTGTGCTGACCTGGAGCCAAACAAACATAATTTACTATAAAACAACGACAATGTAAAATTCACTTGAATCAATATCTCTTTGGACCTCATATTTAATTAGAAATATGAGTTCCAGCTACTAAATGCTACTTCAGTTTTTTTTTTCTTTAATTATTATTTGAGATGTTTGAAGGATACAAAATGATGTCAAGGTATAGAAAAGGAAAACAGTTGCTAAGACAAAACTACAGTATATGAAATTTTGATTCCTCAAATCATGCAATTTCAGGTCATTTTAATTAATGTTATAACATTAAACATGCTTTAGATACACATAAACAGCATGAATTACACAAAAACATGAAATAAAGAAAGCAGGAATTCTATGGAATGATATTTATGTCATAACAAGTGTGCAGTCGAAACCATAATCCATAATCAAAACGTGCTCTAGAATTCTACCGTGTTTAAGATGCTTTTCAGTATTAAAGTGAAACCAGTGATAAATGAGTACACCCACTGGTGTGCAATAGAAACAACAGCTCTAGGTAAATGGGCAAATTGAACTTTCAAAAAGTCAACAAATCCTCAAGACTGATGTGTAGCACAGAACAACTCTTTCATACTGACTATACATATGCAAATATTTCATTATAAACTGAAGCAGAATTAGAATAATATAAAACATAAATCAACTAGTCTCTTTATGAACACTATTACGATTTGTAAATAAACAAATATATAAACTTTACTAAACTGTAAAGAAAATCAAGGAAATTGTACAAAAAATATATTTGAGCATTGACAGGAGAAAGCAGACAGATGTGTGGTGTTTCCCTGTGGTCTGCCTGGACCAGCCTGGAGACCAGAGTGATGGATCAACAGGCATAACTGAAGTTAATCTGCTGGTTAGCTGCACAGAAATAACCACAAAGCATAAAAACTAAGCACACCTACCACGCAGCAGATGAAAGCACTGGTGTGTAATATAGATATAAAACCCTTTAGATTTACACAGCATGATAGCAACAACCTGAACTGTTTATCAGACACTAATTCAGACAAATGAGCTACTTACCAAAGCCTATCACATCCTTCTCTCCTGTCCACTCCACAGACTGTTCGAAGAAGCTGAAATATGTGAATGAGCTATTACAGTGAGTGGATCTCTGCAGCCAGATGTGTACAGCTGTTTTACTGAGTGACCACATTTATTGGTAGCAACATAAACACATTTCATAAAATTAACATAATTGATTAAGAACCAAATGTTCCTTTTTCGTAGGAATGATGCTGGCTTCTTTTTATGATGATTAATTTTTTTAAATAATAGAAGCTGTAATACTGTACAACAGGGTAATGGGACGGCAGTACAAGTCTTCAGAACTTGCCTTTGGTTTAAAATATTTCTTGAGCAGTAAAGTAAACCAATGACAGTTGCAGCACAGCAAATACTAATTTTTGATAATTTGGTAAACTTTGTTTTTCAAATTGAGATAACTCTTTATTGTCACTGCACAGTCATACTTAGTACAATGGTACAATGAAAGTGGGAAACTGCCTTACGTCAGGACTAAACACAACTACACACAAAACAGTAGGGATGGGTACCGGTGTCCGGTGCCATGATGGCACTGGTTCTGACATAAACGGTAGTAACCAGACCGAAAAGCAGCGCACATTTCGGTGCTTTATTTCGGTGCTTTTTTTTCCTGAGCTGTGATACACTTCTAGCCAATCATTTTACGTTTCCGAGGATAGTAGGCGGGTCCAGGTACGTACGTTCTTTTAGAGCAGAGCTACAGATTAAAAATGCCCAAGGCGAAGCGGTCAAAAGTCTGGCTGTACTTCACAGCAAAATATGCAAACTCAGCAGCCTGCAACAAGTGCTTTAAGCTGATACTGTGATACTGTCAAAGGAGGTAACACCTCAAATCCGATGAAACACCTGGCGACGCATAGCGTTTTTTTTTTAAAAGCCAAGAAATGCGCTGTATTTGATAGCTTGCTGCGAGACCTCACACCGAGCGCATCTACTGCCGGTGTGGTGCCTGTTATCAGACCTGGAGTTAGCAACATCCCCCAAAAACCCGAAGAGGAGAGTCCTGGCTCCTAGCCCTGCCAGTGTAGCAGAAATGATGACGGATGATGATGCAGCAGCAGCCGTTCTTCTCTGCGTGAGTAGCTTAATGTTGTTCGTGTGTAATTTACGTTGAGTAGGCTAACCACGTTATTACATTAATGCAGGTAAGGTGAACTAGCAAACATCATCATAGCTACATGCGGCTGTCTTCTTGTTTGATGGCAGATACTCCCTTCACCCTGGCCAAAAAGGCTAAAATGACCAAAGAAAAAGAGAGAAACGGCTAAACATGAGAGGTTTTTGGATAAAGTTTGTGTTTTTTCCATTGTTTAAGCACTGCTTCCAGCCAAGAGTGATACCATATATGCCCTATAGCTGCAGAAAAGGCTAACATTGTTATCTTTTTACAAAAACCAGCTGAACACGAGAGGTTTTTGGACCAATTTTGTGTTCTCCATTCTTTAAGCACCGGTTTGAGCACCGTTTGAGCACCGGCACCGTTTCAAAAGTACCGATTTGGCACCGGTATCGGATAAAACCTAAACGATACCCATCCCTACAAAACAGTAAACTTAGATAGGAAAATATATAGATTTTTGCAAGAAAGGTATGAATAATAAGAACGAATGTTATTTGCACATTATTGCCCTCCTGAACCCCCCACAAAAAAAACAAGTCCAAGGTGGTAGCTATTGAAAGGACATCCACAACAACCGCATTTGGACTATAAATAGTCTGTACATGAAGATCCTTCCGACAACAACACTAGACGTTCAGCAGATGTTGAAAAAAAAAGACCTGGTGTTACAAAAAAACCTCTTCAGTTGACCAAAATTGGAGGTCCAAAAATGACCTATAAAAAGACGTCACACTGATGTCACTTTGCACAGTGGGTATGAACCCATGAATCAAGTTATTTATGTGCTTTCTTCACCCTAGTGCATTTTGGCAGCACCCAACAACACCTCAGCCTGGCCATAAAATGCCCCACTGTTTAGTCAAAGCTTCGCCTGACCTCACAGATCTCTCGCTCTTTCACTCCAACCATGACTGCACTAATAGGGCTGATTGAGCTTCTCTCAAGGAGCTGAGTTCAGTTAGCTGTTTTTCTCCTTCACTAGAATGTAAGACCCAGAAAAGCATACAGCCTGACCAAGAATGTTGGATTTGCTTTAACACTGACAACAAAAAAGCAGCTTGGTTGATATTAAGTACCAGATTAGGAGGGAGACAGGTAGAGAGGAGGAGGACTGGACTGCAGGGAGGAAAATGGAAAGGGTCTGTATGCACTAAAAATATTTGAATGTAGGGAGCAAGAGCAAACAGGAATAGGGTTATATTAGGGACATACATTTATTTTGCTTTTATCATTTGTTATGTTATATCAGCAACAAGTGATGGTATTCAGCATCTGCCTGTTCCACCTCTAGTATAACTTGCCCTGTTTCTTTCTCTCCATTGTGAAGCAGATATCGATTGGCCAGAAGGTTGTGAATTTATATTTGTAATACCATGGTGTTAGAGCAGATAGTGATACCCTGTCTATCCCTGGGTCTCTCCTAACTATCATTGTGTATCTCTTTATTTTCTTTCTCTTTTCTTTGCCAAAGTGTGTTCTTGTTATTCAGGTCACACATAGAGCTTTCTGTCTGTCTTGAATTTTAAACCAGTAAGACTTTGCTTTTTAACTCGGTAAAACCACGAGTTCTCTCCCATTTTTTGCCCACTTTTTGCATGCAGCTCTAGCGAACCAAGAGACGTTTCTCATTTGAGTATTTTGTCATTCTAATTTTAAAAACTCAAAACAATCGGAGTCATGCTGGTGTACTGACAGAGTAATTAACACAATCAGTGAACTGTGTTGGCTCATGATGTGCCTCGTTGCTAGAGGGTGAGGATGATGATGATAGCTATGGATTTAGTGCATCTCTTAGAAGTTTATTACATTTAGGATTCAGCTGGTGCCTCTATGTCCTCTTTCTGCATATGTTTCAGTCTTTGCCATCTTATCCACCTACAATGCATTCATATGTGTGTGTCTGTGTGTGTGCGTTTGCAGTTACTCAGAGTTCCAAGGGATATATTATCACTTGCCAGTTAAAGCCTTTTCACACTGGTTTTTCTTTCTATTTTATTTTTGTTGAAGTTCCAGTTTTGGTAGGATTAATAATGTAATAAACCCCAGGAATGTTTCATTTGAATTAAATTGGTTTTTCATCATTTGAAGTACTGTATGAGCAGCTTTTCTTCTGTGGAGTGTCAAAGCAGTTGCGGCAGGTAGCTGCTTGTTCTGACTACTCTGTCTCACAAACAAGGCCAGCTGTTAATTTATCATCATTTGCTGTGTTTGGAGGAGAACCAATTTGGCAGCGGACTGTCAGGGCTTTAGATTGAGGACCCACGTGCATGGCCCAAATGCCACAGAGATGAACTGGTAACCCATTTAGATGGTTTTTTCCTATGTGCGAAGATTCTTTTTATGTTCATATGTTGTACTTTTTAAAATGTATATGTTTTTTGATAGTGTATTTGGCAGCAACTTCGTGGACAGAAAAATATTCCATAACATTCTTAAGATATTTTTGGTGCTAGTTTTTCTTTTAAATTATTTGAACTTATAGGTGACATTGACCAAAAGATGGGCCAATCACAAATCTATCACAGGGCTTAAATAAAGAGGCAGACAGTCAATCATATTCACACCTTTGGTCTAGACTCATCAAGAAAGCCCACTTGCATGTTATTTGGACTGTTGAACGAAACCGCATTACCTGAAAGGAGGGACATTGAGAACATCCAAAAGTCCACACAGAAAGGTCCAAGCTGAGGCAATTTTTAAAATCCACAGTAAACAAAGACTGCTGCTTTCTTGCAACAGCCATGAATTCAAAACACCCATTTTAAATTTGTCACGTGAGGTTTTATTGTGTATGAAAACAGGGCCCCTAAAGCAGAGATTTGTTCTGTCATTACATTAGTGTCCAATTTCAGAAAAAACACTAAATAGTCAGTCTTTGGCCTCTTATGTTAAATCATTGTAAAATATGAATGTGGCATTTCCATAGTGTGTAGCAGGAACATGCATGTGTATAGTAGGACAATTAGTAGTATACATACAATTGTAGCTAAACACAGAGCTAAGAATATCAGATACACAGGTCACCTGATAGACAGTCTTGGAATTTTAAACATGTTGGAGTTAAGGAGACTAGTTGCTGGACTTTAGAGAAGGAATGTTGTCCCATTCTTACTTCATGGTGTGCTAAATGCTTTCAATTGGTGAAAGATCTAGACCGCAGGCAGGCCACGTCAGCACTTCGACTCTTTCACTCCATAAGCACTAACGAACCCTCATATCATCAGAGATGCAAGTGTTTGACTTGAGAGCTGAGTGTTAATAACAAGCTGTACGGTCCCTTTTTGTTGCAGAGAATCAAGTGTCCATGTCTCACTAAAAATAACTAGGGCTGAACGATATATCGCATTTGCGATAATATCGCGACATGATCAAGTGCAATTTTCTAACCGCAAAGGCTGCGATTATACTCTGGACATGTCCAAATTCATGGGCTGCATCCTCCTGAGGCCGCATTTGTAGACCGATTACGTCACAGCGACGTGCCGAAGGCTGTCCAAATTACTACCATATCCCAGAATTCATAGCGCGGCCCAGCCAAACTCCAGTTTCCAGCAATGGCGGCCGCTACTAAGTTTTAAAATTACTCATACTAATCTTTCTGGGTCACAAAATAAACTTTTAACATATTTTCAGGCGAGAAAGTAGTTGTGTAAACATCAAATATCTGCTCGGTTTATCAAGATATCCCATATTTGCAAAAGTGCTTCGACGTTTTCAGAGGCGTCTGCTACCCACCAGCTCGACAGCTAGCCGGGAGCTCGAGGGTCACTGATGCGGGCGAGAACGGCACAACTCCCGGCACATCATTTTCAGATCACCGCGGAGTTTCGCTGCTCGGGTTAAACGTAATATATAAGTCACTTAGACAACCTAAAAATGTTATTGTTGGGCTTTTTTCAGTGTTTTGTTTGTTCGTGAGTAAATCGGTTTGGCTGAGATTAAAGTTATTAGATTAGATAAAATAAAACTTTATTAATCCCCCGGGTGGGTTCCTCCTTGGTTTTCACACAGCTGACTAAACGTCAAACAGAAAACTGATTAAACAGAAGTATGAGACAGTCGAGAATTTACGCCAGTGTCTGGTTATATTTTAGATAGCAAGAAGCAGACGGCCGAGTTTAATAAACTCCACCGAGACAGCGGTGACGCTAATCAGAAGGCTAGACCGTCCAATTTCACGCCTTTAAATTTTAAAGGCGTGTTTGTGTGTGTGTTTATACAATTGCTATTATGTTTGCACTTTATGTGTAATGTTACTGACTGCAGAGATCAGTAAGATGTGTGTATTTTTTATTTATTAGTTTTATTTATTTAATATTATTTTTTAATTGAATGACTGTCTAGTAGTTCACAGATGTCGAAAAACTGAGTGTGGTAAAGCCACTGATTTTTTTTTATGTATATTTCTGCAATCTGCACATTGTACTGACTTTCATTTTAATGTTTACACCAGGGTTCCTTGTCAGCACTTTATGCTCAGATGTTTGTAAGCTAAAAATAAACTATTGTGTATGTTCAAATATACTGTTGTGATTGAAGTAGTTAAATAAAAATGTCAGTCATCAATTCATGCATCACCTCATGTCATCATAACAGAGGTCTGTCTTCCAGGAAAGAACAGTTTAAAATTAATGTAATATAGTATTGGCCATACTATATGATGTATTGCTTGTCTTTGTTTAATAATACAGAAGACAAAGACCTTAAAAAATAATCGCATATCGCATCGCAATCGCAATATTGGGGCAAAAAATCGCAATTAGATTATTTTCCATAATCGTTCAGCCCTAAAAATAACTATATATTTGATATATTCATGCCTGAGGATGTGAAGATCACGGGCATCCACTTACTGATTTTTCAGCCTTTGTGCACAGAGATTTCTCTTTCTCTGCATCTTTTTCATGATATTATGCAATGTTGATAATGAGATATTCTTAGTCTTTACAACTTTATTTTGAGAACAAATATTATACAGTTTTTCCACAATTTGTATTTAAAGTTGTTGTAAGACCCTTTTTTCAATCATGCTAGTGGCCGGTTGCCAGGTAATATAATTAGTTGTTTACTCTGGCTGTTTCTTTTTAGTATCACTTACTTTTGTTGCCTTTATGCCAACAATATTGTTTTATGTTTTACTGTCAATAAAATAAAAATTAAATTACATTTCCTCATCTTGTCATGTTTGTTCGGTGTTTATAACAGTTTTATTTTAGCTTATTCCAACATCCTCTGCTTACTTTTGTTTCCCATTGGCATGCTATCCCCCCCGACATGTGAAACCAAGTGAAAGCTGTGGTTCTCTAGGTATGCAGTGTTACCCTGTAAAGGAGTAAGGAAATAGGAGTTAGTTCCACATAATGATTGACCCAACTGTCAGCTTTCGAGTATTACATTTCTCTGCAGGGCCTGCCTAATTCAATAGAGCTGGATGTTTGGAAACAGTGAATTTTAAATATAGAGGCAGGAAAATCTCTGAGGGTCAGACAGTAATTGACTCTTTGGTTCTCTGGCTCTTTGCAGTGATAGTGATGTGCTTTGACAGGAGTCCATCTACGAAGGTTTCACCTTCCCTCCCACCTTTCATTTTTTCCCAGTGCATATGTGTGGTCAGCGTATTATCTTAAACACCCCTGAATTCGTGCCTACGTGGAGCCTGTACTACACTCAAAAAACAGATTCAGGTCCTCCTTTCAAAGAACACATGCAAATTATGTTAGTTCTTCACAAATGCAATTAAAAAATACCAAATTAATTTGATTTTCTTTGTGTAAACCTAAAATTATTCAAAACCAGCAGAGGCTGATTCTGAACACAAAATGAATGAGTTTGTTGGGGCACTGGGGGTAGGAGGAGTACATTTTTGCACTTAAGTATTTGTAAACTCAAAGAAATAAATTCAAGCCCCTCTTTAAGCTTAAACATTATTTTTAATCTCATTCAACGCAAATGTAGCACTCCAGCGTTACTGCAATTATTATTCGTGTGGTGAACCTAAATTATTTTCTCTCAAAGCAGTCTTTGTCACAAGAACACAAAGTTATTGAGTTACACAACGGTCCGCCTTCTTTGAAAATTTTGCGCTCTTTCAGGATCACCTAAATGAATGCAGCTGCTCTTCGCCTCTCTGTACTTTTTGGATAAAACTACACCTTCAGGTAAGGTAACATATTATTTTTTCATATATCCAATTGTGTGTTTCTTTATCAGCTAAATCTATGGCAATGCTATTTATCATAGAAGCTTGTAACAGTTGCTTTTTGAACTTTTGGTGGTGCTATCATTCTCTTCTCTGCTTGAATACTATTTTTTTTTGACAATATAGCCAGGTCTTTTCAAAAGTGCCTTGTTTTAGAGGAGAAATTGTGTAGCTGCCAACTTTTAAGTCGGAGCGTGTGCTAGCTTATTAGCAGCTAGCCATTGTGCTCAATGAAAGATGATGTCCTATAGCTAACTTCTTTCTTACTGTTTTCTTTTTATAATCTAAAAATATGGTATTCTGTGTTTATTATTATATGCCATTTTCTAGTAGAAAGTATCGTTTTGAGGTGTCTTTAAAAGCACTACATAGTTTACTGAGGGTGCTACCAAAAGCGAACCATGTGGCCGGAAGAGTAACTGCAGGCAGCACAATGCGCACTCCCATGACGTTCAAACCTATTTCTTATTATAAAAGATTTCGGCTACGTCCACACTTACACAGGTATTTTTGAAAATGGAGATTTTCCGTTTTCGTTTTAAAAAATAATCCCGTCCACAGGTAAACGCAAAAATGAAGGAAAACGCTGCTAGGAACATGCCAAAGCAACAGGTGGCGATATATTCCTAAACTCAGCTAAAAACAGTTTAGGTCTTGACAAACTTCACTGATGGTTCAAATGTTTAGCAACTTTCAGTGTGTTGATTCAGCAGTCTGTATTTAAACTTCTAGTTTACTATATTTATGTATGTTTTATTTCCAGGTGAATGCAGAGTTCCTGCAGATCACTACAAAACCCCTGCAGGCGAAGTTCTTGGCTCAGCTGGACAATTTAACAGACAAGCTGATGCAAATTTTTCAGGGGAGCAAAGGAGCAAAGGGCCAAAAGATCAAGGATATCATGGCGATCAGTAGTTTGGTCAGTACTAATGATAAACCCATCAATTAAATGCAATCAATCAATTCCATTTTTTTCACCCTTTTTTTCCACCCTTGCATTAGTATGATGACATCGACATAAAGAGGGAGCATACTCTTAAAAGCCTGGTGATCTACTTTAATGAAGATCCAGACCTACTGTTCAAGGAGTATCTGGTACGCTTATCACACTTTCTTTTCTAGATTCAATTTGAGTTAGGTTCATCGCACACAAAATCCTCATATATTCAAAAGAGACAATATAATTGTGAAATATGTATTATTCTTAATAGTCATTGTTGAAACTTGCACTGGAGAGCACTTTTTAAGGGGACGGTTTCAGCAAAAATTCAATTGTTCATTCTTTTGGTGCTGCCATGTAGGTATCTACTGCCTCTATAAACACAGTAAATGTGGACAAAACATTCATCCATTTTCTGTCAGTGTTTCAATTCAGTTTATTTATATAGCGGTATATCACAACAACAGTCATCTCAAGGCACTTCAGAAAGTAAACACTCCAATGGAGTTCAGTTTATTATGCCAATTAGTAAAAAGTCTTCATTATAAGGAACACAGCAGATTGCATCAAGACACTAACTAGTGTCACTGCCATTACAGCAATCTCCTGGTTTCAGGAATAATGTGCATAAAACAAGCTGTTTCAAAAGGTTCCCAATTGTGATGGAATAAGGGAAATTGACCCAGCCCACACACACACACACACACACACACACACACACTGATAGACACTGGAGGGGCTGCTGCTCTATATCAAGCCCCTCCCAAAGGTAGGTACATAATACCTGAACCCAAACTATTGATAGGAAACAGATTGACGGGTTTTATTTATGTTTGGAGTGTTTATAGAGGCGGTAGAGACCTATGTTTCAGCACAAAATGATACAAAAGCTGAGTTTTGCATAATATGTCCCCTTCCAAGTGACAGAGCCCTTAAACCTGAAACAACCTGTTTTTCAGACCTCCTCCACTGAGGATGAACGGTTGAGGTCCACTGCAGCAACTGTCATGGGTATTTACACCATCAGAAGAGAAGGGATTCAGGAGCCAGAGGATGTTGGAGTTGTCATTGAAGGTACTACAGTTATGAACAACCTCGGTAGTGTCATCATGGCATTCATCGTCCTCTTTGGACTGATTTATGCACTTGATCTGAGCTATCCAAATGACCACAAGTATACGTTTGAGTTCTGTCAGAAGATTTTGATGAATCTGGATGGACAAAGGCTCAGTACAAAGATGCAGCAAATGAAAATGAAGATGTTTGCTTAGGCAAACAAGACCCAGCACAAAAGTTGATTTTGGCCTTTTTATATCTTTTGTTCAAACTGTGACCTTTTTTTCTTTCTTTTTTTTGGCCAAATGGAAGTTGTCTATTTTTGTCTGCTGTTCTGTTGTGAGTGATGTGACCTTTAATCTGTACTACTATAGATGGATGAAAGGACTGGGGATTTAGCTCAGAAAAAGTTTCATGGTTGTAACCACCATTTTCTTTTTGATTGCTTTTGGGATTTGCAAAGGTAATAGAAAAATGTTGACAAGTTTTGTGTCTTCCAGTGTTTTAAAGTTGGTCTTCCCGTTCTTATAAGCTTGTAAATGTTTACATGTAATTGGTTTTGGAGAAGTATAGTTGAAAGATTTTTTTTTATTAAAATACCTCCCCCTTGGTAACAGAAAAATGTTCTTCATGAAAACACACACACACACACACACACACACACACACACACACACACACACATATATATGTGTATATATATATATATATATATGTATATATATATATATGTGTATATATATATATATGTATATATGTATATATATGTGTGTATATATATATATATATATGTATATATATATATGTATATATATGTGTATATATATATATATATTTGTATATATATATATGTATATGTGTGTGTGTATTTATGTATTGTTCAAGGTTCAAGGTTCTTTATTTGTCACATGCATAGTTATACAAGTATAACATACAGTGAAATGTAGCCTATATAAATATATACAATGATTCTGAAGTGAAATCTGATTTTACAGATTCCAGTTTGTTTTCAGTATTGCCTAGTAGTACAGAGGTGTGTGCTATTCAGATTTGACATTCATTACAAATGTACGTCAGCACTTTTTTGTGAGCACTTTGATTTTTGTTAAGGTTGATTTGACCATGTGACATGTATGTTTATTTACAAAATATTCTGTTTCTGCTTTTAATTCAAGTGAATAAACCTGAGTTGTAAAAACAAATTCATTTTGTCATTATTTTAATAATTAAATTAGTTTTCTGGTAATGAAAATTATGATTTAGTTGAACTCAAAATAATGATTTCAATGCAATGAAAATCTAGCTCAAGTGAATGACATTGTATTGAGTTGGACCAACCAAAACCTTTCACATCATATTAATGTACTTTTTTTCATTTTAGCAGTATTTACGAAATTGTGTTCTACTGACTCAATTTAATTGAATTGTCATGATGTATGTAGATTAGGTTGGACCAAAATAGATGTATTACGTGGAAAACCTGCCATCAGTCCAATTGAGTTCATCCAATGACTTATTTTTTTGAGTGTACATCAAACAATTCTGGTGAATATTTATGGAAAGATTAATAAACAAATAGGTGAATACTTTCATATTCAGCCGTCCTTTCTGGATGATGCTCAGGATTTTTGAAAACTTGTTCTGGACACTTCTCTGGAAGCCAAAAATGTATAAACTTATATTGTGTAAGTTGATAAATTGAGGCCTCTCTGTACTAACATGTTTTAAAGAGACAAATATAGAGTCCCATAGATATTCACACTGACTAGACTGGGGATGATTAACTCCTCCCAGTCTTCTCTCTATCTGCTCTCCTTTGCTCAGCCATTTTTCCCCCACACTGTTTTGAAATGTAAGCCAACCAAATCAATCTCTTTAATATATGGATCAAAATGCTATGCAAGACACTTCAAAAATATTCAGAGAGCAAAGAAGATTAAGGAGAATATGAAATCTCTTTTTCTATAAATCACCTTGAGCCAGTGCTGGAGATGTTTCAGAACTGACTGGGAGCTCCAAGCCGATCATCATATTAATCTCCTCCCGTGGTTGGCACTGTAGGTGCTGTTTTTATGGTAGCCTGTGAGACTAACATTGATCTTTCTTTATGTTACATTTTACAGTTTTTTTAATTTTTTGGTGCAGGGATAGCTCAGTAGGTAAAGCGGTTGCACCGTGATTGGAAGGTCGGGAGTTCGAATCCACTGAACGGCTACCCTGAGATACCCCTGAGCAAGTTACTGTCCCTACACGCTGCTCCTCCTCGGGCGCCTGCTTAGTGGCTGCCCACTGCTTCACTGAGTGAATGGGGCAAATGTAGAGAGAGTAATTTCCCCATGGGGATCAATAAAGTGTACATTATTATTTTATCCCCCCAAAAATGTTATAAATTTGTTCTAACATAGATAAATACCAAATATCAGCTTCACATATGTACTGTATTTTTTGTAATAGTGATAAAGTAAACATCTTTTAAACATTTTTGCATAAATGTTTGGATTTATTGATTTACAGACAATTTATTTTAAAATATTACCTTTTTACAGAAGTTGAAAATAATCTATGTGTGTTGACAGACATGTCAGTTCTGTAAGCCGAGAGCAAACATTAGACACGGTGACAGCTCGAGGTTCACTCTCCACGGGCTCTGTGGCATCAGGGTTTGGTGTTTTAATGTCATGTGTTATGCCGCCAGTGTCAGGAAAGGAATCAGGAGTGGATGTGACCCACAAATAGGGAGAGACAGCAGGCAGGAGTCCAGGAGACACAAAGACATCTCAGTGTACTGCCAAGGTTACGCACCTTCACAATACACACACGCGCGCACACACAGACACACACACAAATGCTGCTATTTTGCCAGAGGTTACTCAGCCGGCTGACAGCAACCAACAAATAAAAGAATCCCACCACTGAGCCAGCTGACTGGCATAAAGAGCCTTTATCCATAGCCAAGGAAAAGAAGCACCCTGTCACAGAAAAAGAAGCCAAGATGGGAACGTTGAGGAAAAAAGAACCATAATCTGTCCCAAAGATAAGATATGAGACTGGCAAAGGAAGTATTGAAATAACATCCTGGTGCTCTGGAGCTGAATCAGCCCCAGAGGGGAGAAACTGGCTGGATGAGGCAGAGCCAGAGGATAGATGTACAGGTGATATTTTATTCAGCACTTTGCAGTTGTCATACAGATTGATATGCTGCGATCACTGTTGTTCCCATCGGAACATGCTGTGCTAGCCCTCGATCATCCTCCACTGAAGCATGATATAGCAGCTTGGCCCTGTAGGTGTTGGTGAACCTGGATTTTCTCAGTGCTGTTAAACCAAGTTTAAGTCTTGAAATTAATATTTTAAAAGGTTGGCTTTAAATGATTTGTTTTGGTTTGCTTTTTGTTTTTTGGTTAAGTTTAGATTGGGGGTTTGCTGGAGGGTGATGTGGGGGCTCTGTTTATCCCTTCCTCTGCTGAATTTATACAACATATCCAGTGGGGACTAAATTTCATGTCAAGAAATTTCTGATTATCTACAGAACTCTATGCAGTTCAGATCTGCTACTTAATATATTTCATTTGCTTTAGTTGGGAATCATGGACTGCTGAATGTGGAAACTTTCTAGATGTATTTTTTTGTTTCTTTGTTTGGGCTCACGTGTAGAAATATACCCTACCTGCCTATTTAAGTGCCCATGCCTGGCTTAATGGCATAATGTAAGGGGGGGTTTAATTTTGACATGTTAAAATAGCATCACAGTGTGATGCTATTTTAACATGCCTATGGGAAAGAAAGGGATTTAAATGAAATAATTCAGTGAAATTTTACGTAAATTATTGATATATATTTGTGTGAATGAATATTTATGTTTAAATGAATATAACAACATTAACTGTAGCAAAACAGATGCCCAGAAAGCATGCATATTTTTCTGTCTTGGTTGTCAATTAACAGTAAAATTTTCCATTTCACACTTTGCCTCTCCAAAACGTTAAATGTACACATATGCAGAAGTTGCAGTAATATGCAGTAACAGCAGAGAGAACTATTTTATTTCAAGCCAATATCAAAATAATCACAGGAAAATGTTTAAAAAGCCATCATTAAAACATTTGCATTTATATACATATTAGCTACCTGAATCGTTTCTGACCATTAAGGACCCCGGAATCTACTTCATATGTTTTTTGCTCACTAAAAACTTTAAATCCTTTATTTGCAATAT
Source organism: Rhamphochromis sp. 'chilingali' (assembly GCF_963969265.1). Taxonomy (NCBI): domain Eukaryota; kingdom Metazoa; phylum Chordata; class Actinopteri; order Cichliformes; family Cichlidae; genus Rhamphochromis; species Rhamphochromis sp. 'chilingali'. The sequence continues at coordinate 30,443,040 of NC_137935.1, forward strand.
ATTGCAAGATTGGAGAAACTGCAGTTTAATGCAGTTTAGCATGCATGTCTGGTTCATGCTTTGCCTCTCCAAAACGTGCAGTGGAGACAGTGAACCTGTGTGTCTATTACACATTTTGCATTGATACTCGATATGCACTAACTGCACTAAAATTAATCCTGATTCTCATAATAAACCACCCGCAGTGACATTTTAAGCCTTTAATATTTGACTGACAGAAGTCTTATGAATATTTAGTGATTCATAACAAATGTTATGGAAGGGCTTGGGGGAGGGGGGTTGGGGGCAAATGTCAAGCAAGATTCTATTTTGGCATGTTGTGTGATTTTCTATTTTCAGTTGTCAAATGTTGTTGTTTTGTCATTATTCGTCATGACAGACATGTAGAAAAGTTAAATCAGTAAATGAGTAAATCTGCCAGATTCAAAGGGCTAAGAGACTGAAATGTGAGTTTTTTGCTCATTGTTATGCAGGTGCTAAAAGCCCCACATTTCTTCAGTCCAACAGTTTGTCACTGGATTATGGTTTCTTTTTTTTACCAGCTAAATCTGGCAGATATACAAATAAAACTTTTGTGCTTAGCTGTAAGTGTTGCATGAAATGTCATATGTGAAGTTCTTGTTTTCTCTTATTTTGTGGTGACGATAAGGCTTATACCCTCAGGTGTGCCTCATATCCCCCTTTCAGGCATGCCTTTACCAGACTTTAACACAATGCTGTTTGTTGTCTCGAGAGACTTTACTGTCACCTTGTTTCAGAGCAAAAGGCTTCATAAAACCCTGTGATCAGATCATCAACCATCCACTTTTATTACACTCTTAAAGTATAGTCTCATCGGTGCAGAGATGTTAGTGTTTTGCTGTAGAGAATGAATTATTATGCTATTCTCTTATCTTGGAGTTTGTAGAAGAAATTTGAATCTTTCTTTAAACTTCTGAATAACAATTCAGATGAAAGGAAAACAAAATTGAAACCAGTAGCAATGATAGCCCACACAAATACACAAATGTGTGTGTGTGTGTGTGTGTGTGTGTGTGTGTGTGTGTGTGTGTGTGTGTGTGTCTGAAAAAAATGAAATAACATATTGTTGTCAGTCTTATACTTGGATATACAGGCCAGCAAGGATTGTCCATGTAAACTTGTGTTGCCAATAGTGCTGATGTGGTGAAGTAAATTTGACTTTACTTAATGGATATTAGAGAGAGAAACACCTGGAACCTGTCAACTGACAACAAAGACAGAAAAATGTGCTGCGAATGTAATTCAACAATCTTTCTTTGTTTTTTCTCTTTTCACTGTATATTAACCAAACCATCATGAATATTCTCATGAATTTTACAGCAACATGAGTTCATGAGCTCTTCTTTATCACTAATGAATGCTTCTATGTTCCTGAAGAGAAATAACTTCTAATTTGGTTCTCTTTGACTGTAATCAGAGCCTTGTACTATGCATACACTTCATGCTGGGAGATCTTAAAGGCTGATAAATAGTTACACAGCATAACGTCATTATAAAAGAAAACAAAATTTGCTCTATCACAAAAAGATAGATCTGGAAATCCCAGAAAGAGAAATAAACCTTAATATCCCTCTTTAATGAAGGAAGTCATTTTAGCAGAGATTATTCCCAGTGAAAGCTTGTCTCTTTTCTGCGCTGCAGCACACAAATTATTGTGTCATACTGTGTGTCTGCCTATGAGAGGGGTTGAAAATGACCACTGTGTCTTGTGTAATGGCCTCTCTGTGGAGGACGTGAGGAATGAAAACACAGTGTGTGTAGATGTTGCTTAAATTTCATTTGCACGGCGACTTCGCAAATGTTTGTGTTAGTGAGAAATGTCAGTGAGTTTTGATGGATTGCATCTGTGCATTCATATACACACCAAAGCATCACTCTTTCTGCCTCATCATCCAAGGAAGTCAGCGACACAATTATGCATCAACCAGTGGCAGGAAAACAAAAATGAACCTCTCTGCTTCTTCCACACTAGGGAAGAACTCAAACCAAATACTATAACTTGTCATTAATGCAAAGTACTTTGTCTCTCCATTATTACACTACTTGTAAACTATTTTGAGTTCAGGCTGTCCTATTATAGAACTTAAAAATCAGAATATTTACCGGGTTATTGAGACTGCATTGCATTGTACTTAGCATTGTGGTTTGCTTCTGAAAAGAAAACTAAACGGGAAAAAAAAAAAAGAGTTTCTCCATAATAATCCTAATAAATCTGAGGTTTGTAGGATTTCGTCATTAGGGCTTTTAATGATTTCAATATGGAGAAAAGTGAAATGATTTGCAGCCTTAATAAATATTCACCAGGCAGAAACAGAAAGCTTTTTCAGCTGTGTAAACATGTTCTGAAATCAACCACATTTTTTGGCTAATTAGTCTCTCCAGAGATGCTTCTTAAAATTTGAGGCCGATGTTATTTGGAGACACGATGATGATGCTATAACCAGCTTTGAGTTAAACCAATGAGATAAGAGTTTGATTGAATTTCATTTGTTTTGCTGTGACAATGCTTTCAGCAGTAGGAACAGTAGTAGGATGATGTGTTGTTACATACACACACACACACGCTCATGTAGCAGCATCCCGCCATGTCTATTAAGTTCACTTTGAAACTTCACTTTGAATTAATCAGTTTAGGAGCTGCCATGTGTAAAACACTGCTGCAGCAGCTGTGTGAGTGCATGTGTGTGTCTAGTGCTACAGTAACTGTTTCTCCCCTTGGAGAATTACTGGCACTACAAAATACTTAGTTTCTTCAGCCAGAACAGTCTGTGTGTGTGTGGGTGTGTGAGTATCTCCTGTGCAAAAATTCAATTTGTTTGTTTGACACCTAATTATATACTTGTAAGGCTTTCAGACTTATTAAATATTGCATGCACTGCTACCTTTAGAAAGTGTGGAATCTGTGAGATGGTGCTAAAATAATGGGTGCAGTACATTTAATGTTAGGAAATGGCACCTCAATCAAACAATGTATAATAAGTAGAAAGATGAGAGAAAAGAAGAATTAATCATTAAAACTGCATTGTCTTGACTTGTTTATAATAATGACCTGATATTCCCCATTCCACTTATAAAGCAACACTTTTAAGTTTTCTTTCAAAATTTATAGTCGTGTGTGTGTGTGTGTGTGTGTGTGTGTGTGTGTGTGTGTGTGTGTGTGTGTAAATGGTATTAAATCACAATGTAGTTACAACATAAAGTTACTTTATAAAATAAAAGCATATTCCACAAAAAAATCCTGATTTCCCCTTAATGGTAAAGTGTTTTCATATAATTTCATACTGACTTCATAATGTAAATAGAAACTGGGTTTATTTCTTTGTTTTATGTGCTACAGTGTACAGTACATTCCACGCACGATTATGGTGAAGAAAAAGGTAGCAGAGATCAGTTTACATTTAGGACAATGATGCTAAAGTGACACTTGGCAAATTCTAGCTTGATCTTTTCTATGGCAAGAAGATGAAAAGCAGCCATAGCAGAAAAGCTAATACACTATTTGGACATAGGTATTGGGCCATAGGGTCTCATAATTTTTTAATTTAGCTATTTTCAGTCTCTTTGTTAGCTGCGCATAAAGTCAAACACTTATGCATACAGTCTGCCTTTACAAACATTTGTGAAAGAATGAATAGTTCTAAAGAGCTCCCTGGATTTGATCGTGACACTGTAATAGGATGCCACAACAAGAAGCCAGTTCATGAAATTTCTTGAAATTGCTTGAAAGCACTTTGAGTGTCTCGAAAAGCGCTAAATAAATGCAATCCAAATGCAATCCATTACAAAGGGAGGTTGCCTAGTGCTGAGGCACATTCTTGTTTTCTGCTGCAGTTACAAATCTTCCCTGGCATTAACATCCACTCAAAAAATGTGTGCCCAGAGGTTCACAGCGTGGGTTTCCCTGGATGAACGGGGAACCCATACTCGGTGCATATGCAGGTCATATACGGCCAAATTTACTAACACTATTAACCATGTCACCTAATTTGAAATTTACTCAATGAATTACTCAACGATGACCTAAAACCTCCAATCAAAAGGAGTCACACAATACCAGCAGTGACAAAATTCCCTGCAACTCTTCAATTTTTGATGTTGCATTCTTTTTCACTTCCTGTGCCCCTTCTGTGGCAGGAATTTCACAGCCAGGCTCGAAGTAAAATGCCTGAAGAATAGAGCGAACATCAAAATGTTGACCGTGGATCCGGTCTTAAAAATAATCAGGTTTTGATGGATGTGAGAAACGGGAATTCTTAATAGCAGCCATGTTTCATGCTTTTTTGATGTTTTGAATTGGTTTGATAGGTTGAAGGTGTATGATTTTGTTTTGATCAATAAAAAAGCTTAAAACAAACCACATTTCTCAATAACGTTTTACTACACTCACATAAACTGAAAAACTAATTTATACAGTTAATTAATTAACACACACACTTCCAAGACACCCCATACAACTCAAAAATATTTAAGAAATCTAAAACAAGAAAAATGCATAAGTAAATTGAGCTTATTCATCATTATTTTACATCCATCCATCTTCTTCCGCTTTATCCGGGGCCGGGTCGCGGGGGCAGCAGCCTAAGCAGAGAAGCCCAGACCGCCCTCTCCCCAGCCACCTCCTCTAGACTATCCGGGGGAACAACAAGGCGTTCCCAGGCCAGCCGAGAGATATAACCTCTCCAGCGTGTCCTGGGTCTGCTCCAGGGCCTCCTCCCGGTGGGACATGCCCGGAACACCTCACCCAGGTGGCGCCCAGGAGGCATCCTTATCAGATGCCCGAACCACCTCGCCAGCCACCCTTCGGAGGAAGCTCATTTCCGCCCCTTGTATCCGCAATCCCGTTCTTTCGGTCACTACCCGCGGTAGTGGGAAAAAAGAGGAATGGATCCAATTGGCCATTCGTGTTAGGTAGCAGTCATGTGGTCAGCTTGTGTTTATAATAAATTCTGATTGTATAATAAATTATCTGGTTTAAAAAGAAGAGTAACACTTTTTTTGTTAAATGGGTAAAAAAAAAAGTAAAGAGTCTGTCTTGTACAAAACTGTATAGTTATGATTATATATATTTGCAGCATATCCCATTCTTCTCTCTGACAAACACTTTTCCAGTCCTTCCATACTTGGCTTGGATTTTTGAAGGATTCATGTCATACAAACAGAGAAGATACTGGTAAATATGTCAGAAATGTGTTTGATGTGTTCAGGAAAGAGGCGATGAACAAGCTAACAAGTCTGCAGAGACTCAACAGAAGAATCATCCAGAGTACACATAAAGCATTTTCTTTTCTGTTGTCGGCAGCAGACAAGCGGAAAAAAATGGAAGCCTCACACGAGTGCACCCGAAAACGTTAAATTTTAACTCTGTGTTTACAAAATGTGGCAAAGATCTACAGGTCTACTTTTTTCACTTGATTTCTTTTCAGCGGAGGCTTCAGGTAACTTCAGCCCAACAGATCCGTATTGACTGAATACAGCCCGTATGTCAGTGACCCTGAAAGCTCACTGACAGATACTTTTAATGACTAACAGAAGTAATGTGCCAAATGTCAGATGTGCTCAGAAGAAGTTGGCAGTTTAATCCAGTGTCAGAGGTTATTGTAAGACTCAGGTATCTTTGTGTGTGTTCGCATGTTTTTTTGTTCTGCCCCACAGAAGCCAGAGCCTTTCATGTTGGGAAGCCTGGGGATGTTGTGCTCCGTGCCCTTAAAAACAGCATTGTCAAAGGATAGCATTGATGTTGAGCCACACAAACATACCTTTCATTCCAAGTTTCATTTTTCTTTCAACATCCATAACGATTTTTTGATCATTGTTATTAAGTAGCAATGGTTAAGCACTCATCACAGCAGAGTTAGTGCAGGCAAATCTAATCTTAGCTTACAGTTTATGAGAATATAATAATATCAGCTTAATTTATTTATTTATAAATGTAATCTTTAATCAGTATATCATTAAAAAACTGTGTAATTTCTGCAATAGCGGCGGCCTTCATGCTATCTTAATTTGGATTTGTATAATCCACTGCATTACACACAGATTTTACATGTTAAAGCTTCCCCTTGGCCTCAGGGCAAGAGGGGTGAATTACCAGTGGGAGCTCTCTGTGCTTACTCCAAATTCCTGTCAAGAGTCATTAACCTGCTTCTCCACACCAATTTACAGGACTGCTTACTGGCATAAATCCCACTTTTCATGCAGTGTCGCAGTCATATTATAAAACATTAATAAATCCATCCAGTAGCTATACTTGTTTTACCCCTTGGGCGGGTCACTCCCATACAAAATAGGGCTAAAAACCTGTGGTACTTACTCTGGAAAACACCCTCAGGAGCCACAGGGACTCACATGTTAAAATATAACAATATGGGACCTGATTGGAAAGTCTGCATATGTGTGTTTTTCGTCATTGTGCAGCAGTTAGTGTTCCTTCACGTCACAGAAAATAGGTTATTAACTTTTAATGATGGATGATCTCTGGAGGAATTTATGTCATAATTTCTATATTTAATTCTTAGAAAGCAATTTCTTTGGTTTAAACAAGCTTAGGCTGACCAAATGCTCCTTAGATTTGTAAGCCATCTGCACCATCTAAAAAGCCAAATCCACAGTTTATTTTATGTTATGTTAGGCTGCAGGCTTTTAACAAAATGAGATGCGAAAAGTTGGATCTTAAATCATCTTAAATAACTTAAGTAAGCACCACTATAGGACAACAGACATAAAGCAAAGCTAAAAGTATCTGGCTATCCCCCAGGTCAACGGGAACCATGATGAGGTCACAAGGAGATGCTTCCCATGGAGAACTAAGCGTTTCTTCTTCACTCCCTTCTTTTTCACTCTGTGTTTATATATCACTATTATTGATTACAAATGATTGCTTACCTTAATTAGTTATTAAAAATTTTAAACTCTAGTGCTCTCCCCAGTGTGTCTTTTGTCCTGCCTCCAACCTAACTCTTCTCTTCCCCCTCACCCTCAACCCATTGCGGCAGATGGCTGCCCCTCCCTAAGCCTGGTTCTGGTGGAGGTTTCTTCCTGTTTGAAAAGGAATTTTTTCTTCCTTCTGTTACCAAGTGCTCGCTCGTAGCGGGTCAGCTCTGCTGTATTGCGTCTTCCTCCCCACAGATGCCCTTACCTAGGGCTTCTCATCACAGTTTGAATTTTAATTCTTATTAATCTCCTCAGGTGTATGTTTATTGAAGTGACTAGGTTGAGTGCCTTGCTTTAGGGCACAACAGCAGGAATCTCATTATTAAAACAAACAGTAGATAATATTAATTGTTTTGACATCTTGCCAATTAACCATTCTGCTGCACTGCAGCTTGTTTTCACTTTAAATATTATTACAGACTCGTGCGTTTGTTGGGCTCATTTAACCCTCCATCCCCAATTGAAAAAAAGAGGGTGACTCTGAAACACTCTAAACACCTTGATTTAGCTAAACAGTATTAATTACAAGTCATTTTTAATTTAAAGATCACAAAAGGCTTTCAGACTATATATGGCAGTTTAAGAAGAAACAACTTACAGACTACCCATTGCACACTCATTGCTAGCATGTTGAGATTTTAAGTGTTTGTGTGGCGTAAAGAAAACAGATTTTTCCTGTTCAGTACTGAGACGTTTTCAGAAAGCTTCGTGTGAAGATGAGGCAAAGCTATCCCCTTTTACTTCTATACATTTTTTATCTTTTATCATCTCTTCCCTTCAACCTTTTTATCTGCATCCTCCACCACTGCTCTCTCCTACCTCATCTCCACCTCATCCTCCTTCTCTTCACCTGAAGCCTGAACTGAAATCCAGACTCTAAAATATAATTTGTGCATAAACAACCTTATTTTTTCCTGGTATTGTCACAGTTAATTATTGTCTGCAGATTAGACGGAGACCCTTACCTAAGGCTGTCTCTAGAGAGCTGACAACAAGCTAACAACAACAGCTGGTTATAGATTAATGGTACAATAGCTAACATTAGGCTTGAATGTCATAAAAGCCACACTTTACTTCTAATGAGCAGTTCGATTAAATTGTCATGTCATACGAGAGTTTATTTTCTAATTGCCTGATTCTCATGACATTAGCACCTCCACAAAGACAGATTCTGTAACACTGGCTTACATCAGCTTTTTTTCCACAAAGTTTTACAGCCTCCTCAACAGGAAATAGATTTGGACACACCCAGCATTTTGACAGCTGAGATAAACAGATAGTGATAGCCTGCACTAAATTACTATAGATGAAGTGTTCCTACCACTGAAGACAGAAAAAAATAAGAGGCAAGGAGTGGGGGTATAAAATTCTGAGAAGAAAATAAACAATTTTGTGGCAAACTACAACAAAATAATGTCAAGCCTTTGAGATTTATGAGAAAAGAAGTTTGCCAGTAACAACTCAGAAAACAGCATATTTTAGTCCAGGAAATGCATCGATTTGCACATTGGGTATGTTGTGCACTATGGCCACATTAGATGACCTAATTGAATTATATTATTTTCCATTATATTTGGATTCAGCTCTCACATTATTGTAAGTATCCGGACCTTACACTGCAGTCTCAAGACATTATCACGAACTGAGTCTATTCAAAAGAAAATTAATTTGGATGTAGTGTATCAAGAACTAGCACAATGGAGAGATGCAAGGATATTGCTGGTTACATCTTTGGGCTATTCAAATGGGATTTGTGGTACAGCAGGAAACCACCTGACAGATTATTAAAGTAATCAATCCTCATGTTGCGGAGCTTCAAAGAGCCGAGTGTCTTAGGCGACGGCAGTAGGCTACAGCACTAAGGAGCTGCTTTTTTCTAAAAAAATTGCCACTTTAATGTTGAAAATTTAGAGTTTTTTCTCTGAATAATTAGTGAAAAGGTGTTGATGTTGTTCGACTACATTAAAAAATGTTAACCCTGTTTGGTTTGCCAAGTAGCTCTGGCAGGTTTATGAAATGAGAAGTATATCTGGATAATCCACGCTGCCTCAGGGAACATTTCCTGAAAAAAAAGCCTTCATTATTGCCTTTATAGAGCATTTCTAATAATTATCACTCCACTTCACTAGAATGTCTGTAGAGATTGCCAAGAGTATCAGTCTACACTCCAGTCTGCTGCAACCGCTCCAGCTCCAAAATTCACTTTGTTTTTGCTCAAACTGCATCCACCTGCAGAGACTTCATAAATTTAAATGTCATTCTGTCTTTTATGAACCAACATGCCAGGGTCATTTCGTCTCACTATTCTTTGCATGTGGTCTTGCAAAGGTAGAGCATGGGGACTTTGTTGCAAACATTTTTGATTAGAAACATATAGTGTAGGAATGACACTGCGATTACATTGCATCCATTTCATTTTTGGGTCAAACGCCAACAACTATGAGAAAAAAATTTACTTTTCTGTGACTTGTGTTGTGAAAATACTCTCACTTACAGATCACTCAACGTCTGTCTCAATGGAAAAAGGCTTTTCTTGTTTAATTTCAGAGGGAAAAAAGGCCTATGATATTTGACATACCTGTAGACTGATATATGGCGATATATAAAATAAAATGGAAGACACAGAATGGCTCATCTTCAATGACATGTAAAAAGAGTCACACACCCTAAAGTTCTTAAGGCCCTTTTTAAAAGGTTTGATCCATCTACCTTCTGTGATATTATCCTCCATCATCAGGAATGCCAGTCATATCCAACATTAGCAGGACCTAGCATTTTTCCTCCAGAGTCACCAGGAGCAACACACACACACACACACACACAAACATACACACACATTACCCTACACTTTTTTTCACCTGGAGTTCCATTAACCAACCACCCAAGCTCAACTCAAGAAGGGTACAAGTACAAAGCAGGGTAAAGATGCTAAACTGGCAAATAAGCAGTTGGGATGCTTTAATTGGGGTAACAGGTGACTACAATCACTAAACTGGTCTGCCAGTCTTAATTAATCAAGCAACTCTAGATTTTCATTCATCTCTATATTCCTTAAATCATTCTTTCATCAATTTTAGCTATCAGAGGAAAACTTTTTATAAGTGATAAAGCACGTCTCTCTAGATTTTTTTCCTGTGTTACATAATTGAAAGCTAAAGTCTCTCCACAGCCTCCTCATTTATCCTCACCCGCTGTGTTCAGGTCATATAAGCTAATGCTACATCATCCTTTTGAAACCATCCATCCATCCATCCATTTTCATCCGCTTTGTCCGGGGCCGGGTCGCGGGGGCAGCAGCCTAAGCAAAGAGGCCCAGACCTCCCTCTCCCCAGCCACCTCCTCCAGCTTATCCGGGGGAATACCAAGGCGTTCCCAGGCCAGCCGAGAGATATAATCTCTCCAGCGTGTCCTGGGTCTGCCCCGGGGCCTCCTCCCGGTGGGACATGCCTGGAACACCTCACCCAGGAGGTGCCCAGGGGGCATCCTTGTCAGATGCCCGAACCACCTCAGCTGGCTCCTTTCGATGTGGAGCAGCAGCTGCTCTACTCTGAGCCCCTCCCGGATGGCCGAACTTCTCACCCTATCTCTAAGGGAGAGGCCAGCCACCCTTCGGAGGAAGCTCATTTCTGCCGCTTGTATCCGCGATCTCGTTCTTTCGGTCACTACCCACAGCTCGTGGCCATAGGTGAGGGTAGGGACGTAGATCGACCGGTAAATTGAGAGCTTCGCTTTTACACTCAGCTCCCTCTTCACCACGACGGACCGGTGCAGCGTCCGCATTACTGCAGCTGCAGCCCCAATCCGTCTGTCGATCTCCGACTCCCTTCTGCCATCACTCGCGAACAAGACCCCGAGATACTTGAACTCCTCCACTTGGGGCAGGAACTCATCCCCGACCCGGAGTGGGCACTCCACCCTTTTCCGGCTGAGAACCATGGCCTCAGATTTGGAGGTGCTGATCCTCATTCCCGCTGCTTCACACTCGGCTGCGAACCGCTCCAGTGCGAGCTGGAGGCCCTCACCCGATGAAGCCAACAGAACCACATCATCTGCAAAAATCAGAGATGAGATTCTGAGGCCACCAAAGCGAAAGCCCTCCGCCACTTGGCTGCGCCTAGAAATCCTGTCCATAAAAATTATGAACAGAACCGGAGACAAAGGGCAGCCCTGGCGGAGCCCATCACCCACCGGGAACGAGTCCGACTTATTGCCGGCAATGCGAACCAAGCTCTTGCAACGGTTGTATAGGGATCGAATGGCCCGTAGCAATGGGCCAGACACCCCATATTCCCGCAACACCTCCCACAGGACACCCCGAGGGACACGGTCGAATGCCTTCTCCAAGTCCACAAAACACATGTAAACTGGTTGGGCAAACTCCCATGCACCCTCAAGTATCCTGGAGAGGATAAAGAGCTGGTCCAGTGTTCCGCGACCAGGACGAAAACCGCATTGTTCCTCCTGTATCCGAGGTTCGACTAACGGACGAACTCTCCTTTCCAGCACCCTGGCATAGACTTTCCCAGGGAGGCTGAGGAGTGTGATCCCCCTGTACTTGGAACACACCCTCCGGTCCCCTTTCTTGAAGATGGGGACCACCACCCCGGTCTGCCAGTCCACAGGTACTGCCCCTGATCTCCACGCAACATTGCAGAGGCGTGTCAACCAGGACAGCCCTACAACGTCCAGAGCCTTCAGGAACTCGGGGCGGACCTCATCAACACCAGGGGCTCTGCCACCAAGGAGTTGTTTAACTGCCTCAGTGACCTCGCCCCCGGAAATTGGCGGGTCATTCCCCTCATCCCCAGACTCTGCTTCCTCCTCGGAAGACGTGTCAGTGGGATTAAGGAGGTCCTCGAAGTATTCCTTCCACCGCCTGACAATTTTCTCAGTCGACGTCAGCAGCGCTCCGCCAGCACTATACACAGTGCAGGTAGAGCACCGCTTTCCCCTCCTGAGACGTCTGACGGTTTGCCAGAATCTCTTCGAGGCAGCCCGAAAGTCTTTTTCCATGGCCTCTCCGAACTCCTCCCACACCCGAGTTTTTGCTTCAGCCACTGCCCGAGCCGCATTCCGCTTGGCCTGTCGATACCTGTCGGCTGCCTCCGGAGTCCCACAGGCTAACCAAGCCCGATAGGACTCCTTCTTCAGCCTGGTGGCTCCCTTCACCTCTGGTGTCCACCATTTGGTTCGGGGATTACCACCACGGCAGGCACCAACCACCTTGCGGCCGCAGCTCAATGCAGCAGCTTCGGCAATGGAGACGCTGAACATGGTCCATTCGGACTCAATGTCCCCAGTCTCCCTCGGAATGCTGTTGAAGCTCTGCCGGAGGTGTGCGTTGAAGATCTCGCGGACTGGGGCCTCTGCTAGACGTTCCCAGCACACCCTCACTATGCGTTTAGGTGCACCAGGTCTGTCCAGCGTCTTCCCCCGCCACCTGATCCAACTCACCACCAGGTGGTGATCAGTTGACAGCTCAGCCCCTCTCTTTACCCGAGTGTCCAGAACATATGGTCGCAGGTCTGCTGATACGATTACAAAATCGATCATCGACCTACGGCCTAGAGCATCCTGGTGCCACGTGCACTTATGGACACTCTTATGTTCGAACAGGGTGTTCGTTATGGCCAAACTGTGATTAGCACAGAAGTCCAATAACAGAGCACCACTCGGGTTCAGATCAGGGAGGCCGTTCCTCCCAATCACGCCCCTCCAGGTCTCGCTGTCGTTACCCACGTGAGCATTGAAGTCTCCCAGCAGGACAACAGAGTCTCCAGGTGGAGCACCCCCCCCCCCCCCCCCCCAGGGACTCTAAGAAGGCTGGGTACTCTGAACTGCCACTCGGCGCATAAGTGCAGATGACAGTCAGGACCCGTTCCCTGACCCTAAGGCGCAGGGAACAAACCCTCTCGTCCACCGGGAAAAACCCCAACGTACCGGCAGCAAGCCGAGGGGATATTAGGATACCCACCCCAGCCCGCCGCCTCTCACCAGGGGCAACTCCAGACTGAGACAGAGTCCAGCCCCTCTCCAGGAGACTGGTTCCAGAGCCCAAGCCATGTGTAGAGGTGAGCCCGACTATATCTAGCCGGTACCTCTCAACCTCACGCACTAACTCAGGCTCCTTCCCCACCAGAGAGGTGACATTCCATGTCCCTATTGCCAGTCTTGGCAGCCGGGGGTCAGTCCGCCAGGGCCTCCGCTCCTGGCCGCCACCCGGCACACAATGCACCTGACCCCTATGGCGCCTCCTGCGGGTGGTGGGCCTGCGGGAGGATGGGCCCATGTCTCCTCTTCGGGCTGTGCCCGGCCGGGCCCCATGGACTAAGGCCCGGCCACCAGACGCTCGCCCTCGGGCACCCTCCCCGGCCCTGGCTCCAGGGCGGGGCCCCGGTAACCCTATCCCGGGCAGGGTAAACTGTTCCCTCGATGTCCTTTTCATAAGGGTCTTATGAATCGCTCTTTGTCTGGTCCCTCACCCAGGGCCAATTTGCCATGGGAGACCCTACCAGGGGGCAAAAGCCCCCAGACAACATAGCCCCTGGGATCCCTGTGACACACAAACCCCTCCACCACGATAAGGTAGCGATTCAAGGAGGGTCCTTTTGAAACCGTTAAGGGTAATTACATATTTTTAGTTTATGCTTCTCTTGAAGACTTTTAAGGTGAAGTTGCTGAACAGATGAGAATAATCTTTACATTTTTTTTATACAGTGAAATGTTTAAAGAGGACAGTGTGTGTCTGATCATCATCGTGAAGAACATTAGTTAGAGTTGGAGTAGGGTTCTGATGGTTATGCAAAGCTAGCGCTCACCAAACCATAAAAGTACTTCTTCTTCAGCTTCTCAGACTCACAGTGTTACTATGAGTGGGCCAATGGGCCTTTAATTGAAATTTACAATATTTATCATCACAGTCCATGGGGGATATATAAATATACTGTAGATTTTGCATATTAGAAGATAAAACTCTGCTCGATATGAATGAATTGGATGCAGACGGTTTACTGGTAAAACGCTCATCTTAACTTTAATTTAGTGGTTGAGTGGTAATTAGAATTTCCAAGGCATGGTATACATTATTAAAGGATTCATGTAATAGCAGGACTCTAACAGCAAATATTGTTACTCTGCTGCTCATATATAACAGTTTTGTTCTCAGCTGTATTTTTACGAGTTTATTTTCCTCCCCTGTGCTCTTTTTTTAATAATAGGTTGCCTCTTATAAAGCCATCATTCACTACAAACATAAATATGTGATATTGTGGAGTTTTTTATCAGAACTTGGTACTCTCAGGCATATGAAAAAATACTTTATTGCTCTGCATTGTGAAGCTGCAGTCTGTCTTTTTTTAAGGTGATAAAAGGATCTGATTTGATTTAGTCATTTACTGAATGATGTCGCTGATGCTCGTTTCACTTGGGGGGAAAAAATGCAGTGGCTAAGCTATGTGTCGGAGCAAGCTGGTGTCATGAGACAAATGTAGTCCTCAGTTCAGAAGTTTTTCCAGCGGTTTATTTATCTAAGAAGTAATTTTTTGACATAATGGTAGCATCAGGATCTTTAGCAGTGTGGGCTTGGTTTTTCTTCACTTAAAGTCAGTGATGCAGAAGAAAGATTCTGATGCAGGGTAAAAGCTGCAGGTGTGTTGAATTGTTTCCTTCTACGGTATAAAGGCTCCCTTGAGAAACATTTCCGACCATGAAGGGTTATGCATTATTTTTTTGCACTCTTTTTTTAAATCCATCTCCCAAAAAATGTATCCCCTGAGACAGCGGATATAAAGTTTGGAGGAGACTCTATACAGTGGTTTTTACCTCCCTCAAGGAGTTATGTTGTGCATCCATGTATGTTTCAATTCTTATCTGTCCATGAATACAATAGCTCAAAAAGACTAAATAATGAAGGCTGAAATCCAATAAAACTGTGGTGTAGAGTGGAGTCATGTTAATGATCCATTTGGCTTGAAGACCGAGGTCTTCAAGGCCAACTTAATGATTTCCTGGTCAAGAGTTGACAAAATGTCTTGTAATTGTGTGGTGAGCATTGTCAACATATGGAAATTACCATATAAAGATTTAAAATATCATGTCACATTTTACCTCTGACCTCTCCTTCAACGTCAGTAGATCGATCTTGTCACGGGTTGCCGGGGCAAGCCGTGTGTGAATTATTAACGGACTACATATAACAATATGAGGAATGATATGTGGGGATTTTTAAACATCATGTTACTTTGAACCTTTGACCCCGTCTTCAAGGTTGAGGTCAAACTTTCATAAAATGTCTCTTTATCTTTAAAACTATGCTTAAACTTCTGCTGCCTTTGTTTGTATTGGCAACAATTAGGAAACAATACAGGTATATGTGAATTCTAAATATCACACTATAGTTTGCATCGCATTTGACCTCTGACCTCACTTATACAATTTACATATTTCACGTTAACCCTCATTTTATTAGAAAATGAGTTCCCTATAGTGCAGATCAAGTTATTGTGTCCAGTTATGTACAACTCATTGTTTGTACAACTCATTGTTTGTTAACCATTACTTAGTCCTTAGGGACTAAGTAAAGCGCTATACAAATACAGGCCATTTACCATTACCTCCTCTTATATAATGTTTGATTTTTTTTTTTGATTGTTTTTAATGATCACCAGCATTGACATCTGTAATTTCTCTGACAGGTATATTGAGCTGAGGAGGTTTCTTATTTTAAATGGTGGCTATATTTTAACAGTTATGCCGATCCTATGCCTCTTATACGATCAATAATGAAATCAGGAGAGAGATAGACAGTAGACTTTTACAAACTTCAGCCTCAACCCAAGCATAGTTGGCCATTTACTCTAATCGGACACCTGTTTGATACATGAGGCTTTGTCCTTTTTTTTTTATGTTCCCTCACCCACTTCCCTACTCTCTGTTTTCACATTCAAACGAAGACAATCATGATGTTTGAAACTGTAATTACATCCTTTGTTTGGTAAACAATGCTGTGCACAATAACCAAACACATTGTTTGCTGCATTTTCACACCAGTGTCCGGACCAACAGCGCCATTCTGGTTAAGCTATAAAACACACAATCCAGTAATAAAGGCTTAACTGTGCCAACAATGAACCAAAAATGAAAACTGAAAATACAGTGAACAATGAGAGGGAGGATGTCAGTTGCACTGAGAGGAAAAAGAGCATCTTGTATGAAATGGCTCTAATAGATGCTCTCTCAAAGATAGAAGCAGGAATCAAGAGATACTGGTGATTAATTATTTATAATTTTTTTCAAATTTCATCTTTATATTAATAAGTCAATTATAATACACTGGCTCACACAGAAGAGCTTTTTAAAAGAGAAAGTGAGGGTGCAGAGACAGACTGTGGAAGGAAGAGGGAGATTTGCGGGGCGAGGGGGTGACTATAGATGGGAATTGATATGAGTCTAGTGATTCAGATTCCATTATTGATATCATTTATCGATTCTCTTATTGATTCTCATTGTGCTTATTGCCTATGCCAACGTCACTTAGCAACATATCAAAGACATTACCCACATAGCAGACAGGTCTGGCCCAGATCTGGTGTCAAGCTGGCACTGCGGGCTGACTTCTGGGATGGTAAGTGGTATGTCATCCAGATATGGTCCAGGCCTGGCGTAGATGGCACTGTTTATGTGATGGCATGCCACATCTGGCCCGATTGTAGTTTGGTGTATGTGGCCCAGGCTCATAGATAACAGGTCTGGCCAGGATCCGGCATCAAGCTGGCACTTCTGACTGACTGGTGTCATGGCAGGGTGTGTGTCAACCAGATGTTGGCCAGGTCTGGCAATGATGGCACTACTTATGTTCCTATTTTCCTATTTTAGTTAGAAGACCCGAATGCCATGTTGCAATACTATACTGCTATGGTAGCCAATGTTTTAAGTGCATGTTTGACAGGTTTGTGAGTGTACACTTTATCCCAAACCTAGTGACGGTTTACTTATGTTTACCACTGGGTGGCTGTAGCTCAGGAGGTAGCGCAGGTCACCTACTTATCAGAAGGTTAGTGGTTCGATCCCTGGCTCCTCTATTCTGGATGTCAGGAGTGTGAATGTGTATGAATGTAGTTAGGAAGCATACCAACTGCTATAAAATGAAAATAATCTATTAAAAACATTAACTTTCTTTACATCCCCTCATTCATACGGCTTCATACACTGTTTAAAAAAAGACAAGGCAAAGTCTAACTAATTACACAAATAAGATTTGGGATCAAATTCCGATCTCTCTGGATTCCCAGCATATCCTGATATTGTGTTACATTCTGTCTATGATTTGAAGAAAGATTTTTTTCCTGCTGTCATGTTTTTGTGTGGCAGATTTATATTTTCACTTTTTGTTTTCAACATTGTAGTAAATTCACCAACACAAATTTTCAGGTTGTAAGCCATTATGATTTGTTTGTTTGGATGTTGTATGTCACGCTGGGAGTGTCAGGATAGGCTCCAGCACTGAATCCTGCCCACAAACAGGTTAACACACAAACTACAGGCAGGAGTTCATGAGAGAGAAACAAAAACACAACACAACCCCTGCCAGCACATCTACACAGCCAGTGACACACCGTGGCTTAGTTCCGGAAGTTAGTAAACTAGTTGACAAGATTATTACTACTGAACTAGTTTTCAGGCCTTTAGCAGTTGTAAAGAACGGGGGGGCTGCCACAGCATGAGAGGCCAGGGTGGGAGGAGGGAGCAAGCAATGAGCCAAAATCAGTCCCAAAGGTAAGATAAGAGAGACGCAAACACAGCAGAGATTCAAGAAACTTAGACTGTAACTCACACAGAGTACTAGATGAAAGTTGAGTGAGCCTCTTAGATAGATAGAGAGATCTAACCCTCCCATTTATTTTGCTTTATTTCTATGATATCCTTCATCCTTCCAGCCTGTGGGCTGGCCAAACATAAACCTGAGAAGCTTCAGCATGAAAACTGTATTTTCTTCAAAGATTTCAGTGTCACAGATGACGTTCTTGGTCACTCTTCTGATGTTACATGAAGTGATGTCACACTAGTGTCAGCAGTGTGCTAGTGACTGCTAAAGATGCATTTGTTATTGGCCTTTCTTTTTCACTGCCACATCAAACGAGACCTTACGCAATGTAATGTAATATGAGAGTGTAATTGTTTTTGTCTAATAAAGCCTCCTCACTAAACTGTTAGTGGAAAAGCATTTCTTTCAGAGTCACAGTAATAAAACTTGAATTCTTGGCAGAGATATGAAAAGGTCAGTACAGGAGCAAAGGAGAGAAAATGAGATGAGATGGTGGTATGAGTGTTTCTCCTCTCGGAGAAGGAAGATAAAGATGAAATGAAGCTCTTAGGGAGGTGAATGAAGCTGAAAGAGGGATGATGTGAGAGAGGTGCGTAGTCTGCAGTCTCTGCCAGGCAGTATGTGTCTGCTCTTTAGCTGTGTGGGTGACAGCTCGCAGTGCCTCCCTTAGGGAGACTCACTTCAGGTTACAGTATGAAATGTGATCTTTACGACGTTAATGGTCCCACGCTTTCATGATATGCTTCTTATGCGAAGAGCCATTTATCTTCCGCCGCGGCATCTGTCACCACATGGTAGACCTTTTTTTTTTTTTTACTTTGACTTTAACCAAGTAGCTCTTCCAGCATAGCCCATTTTAAGTTTTAAACTCTAGTTGTTGATTAACTTCACTGCTGTAAGCAAAATTTGTAGTTATAATAATCTGCACATAAACATCAGTGTGAACACAGCTAAGACAGGCAAACAAAACAGTGTAAATGTGTGGACTGATCTATAACTTTTTTCTTTTTTTTGGATTATATAATTCACAAACTGTGTGGCACACCTGAGATGCATGACTAGTGCGGTCCAAATCGCCCCAGAAGAAAAATATTTGGAACTAATATTTGACATTGGAACAATTTTCAGAGCAGAAGATAGAAATGAGAGAATGGTGAAATATTTGATCGTGATGAAAGGAAAAAAGCAGGCAATGGTTTTTACACAATCAAATCTCAGGTGGAAATCATAAACAATATCCAAACCAAAAAGGAAGAACAAATAAGCTTATCTTTTTTTCTGATATTAGTATGTAGATTATCTGAGGACTAGCAAATTAGGAAGACACGCAAGCATCGCTTAAGCCACTTAACTCTTTAAGACCTACCATAGAACCAAGTCCAACAGAGCTTATCTTTACATTTGTACATGCTGTAGTGCCATTTTTGGGAGCATTTCAAGTTGATATACATCAATACAACAGTTATAGCCCAAATTTTAATAATATGTATGCATTAAGTCCATAGTAACTACATAAATTGCAAGAAAGTGCAATAAACTACAAAAAAAATGAAAATCATTTTTTTTTGTTTTACATATACTTCTAGTTAGAGAAATTTAAGAGGCTTATCCCTCAAAACTGTAAATACAAAAAAGTTGCACAAAATAGTTTCCAATAACAGGAAATTATTTTGAGTGTCTTCATAGTTTCATTTTTGAGATACACCAATTTTAAAGTAAGTAAGGCAAGTAATGCCGGACATGCGATAGTTCGAGCTGACGTCTATTCCAACGTAGGAAGTGTTTTGAACAGCTGATCGGATCGGCAAAGCGTGTTTCTGGAATATTATGTTTTTGATGCTGCAAGTGCTTTTTATGCAATTTTTGCAAAGCTATATCTGGAGGGAAACTATGACCTAGGACAAGTTAATGGCATAAGATGTAAGTACAACTCCTCCGGTTTCATATGTAAAAAAAAATTATTGCGCTAGCTTACATGGTTCTGGTTCTACAGGGATTTAAAAGTAGTTACGCAAAACGGAGCGTGCCCGCTCTGACCGGTTTTAAAGGGTTAAAGTCTTTCAAGGAACATTTGGACAATACAATCATACAATGTAACAGTGAACAATAAAGCAATAATGTTATCATGAATAAATCATGTCCACTATTGCCCGGAGCAAGAAATAATGTAACAGCAGAGGAGCTCATGTTCACTGCTGAGGTTCTCCAAGGGTACTGCAGGCTGCACCGTGATGAGAAGGTGGAAGTCAGGACTGCAGTAACTCAAGTTGTTTGAGAAGCAAAATGAATCCCAACAGACGAAAAAAGAAATGTTATTGGGAAGTTAGTTTTCATATAGCTTCCTGTCGATGAGTGTCAGTGTCTCATTAAGATTTCAAAGGGTCATGAATTTATTAAGATGCAATGTGAGTCATGGCTGTATGGTTTCATGGTTGGCTTTGACGAACTATTAGCAGAAAAAAGAGGCATGTTCCTTTTGTCATTGTGAGCTCTCGATTGAAAGGGTGAGGCATGACAAGAAAGAGCAGAAAGCACAAGAGGAGACCGTTGAGCGGATATCCTCATCTAACGGCAGTGATGAATCCACCGATGATGAGAGCAGTAGCACTCAATCCACTTTGAAGAGGTTACGCTTCACTAAAAACATTGTTAGACCATTGGCAATGGCAGTCCTGGAATGCACCAAGCTGAGTCATAGATAAGCAGTTCGTGTCCTGTCTGCAACAGCATCTGCTTTGGGACACAACACTTCTGAGTTAGCCATCAACAGATCCACACTCAGGACTTTATGAGTGAGTTATTGGCTCATGTGGAAACAGCCCGATACTTTATGAAGTCCTTTTTCTCTGTCAGTGTGGTGATGAGTCTTTGTCTGAAACAGAAATGATTGTCAGTTTTTGTTTTCATTGCCCACTAGTGTACCACTACCAGTCATCAAGATGCTGGTAGATTACGTGCATCCGATATTTGGTACTAATATTTTTCTAATAGAGATAAAATATTTTATCCGGATGCATGTTTTCACTCTGGGGTGCTAAGAGTGAAAATATGCTTGCTGTCCAGTGACATGCACAGGGTGTATATGCAATATACTTCATCCTACAGGAAGGATAATGGGGCTACTCCTTGCTCATTTTGCCATGTCATAATCATTGTGTGAGGATTTGTTGTTTTACAGATATGTCCCAAGTACAATGACAGCAGAGGAGGTTTTTTAGACATCTTGATTGTTATCTGAGAGAAAAATTGAAAAAGTGTGTTGGAGTCAGGATGTTTAAAGCACAGATGAGGTGGTGAAAAAGAAGGTACTGCAGGCACTTATCAAGAGGGTGTCACCAATGCACAATGAATGCACTCATACAAAGGGAATCTGCACAATATCATACACACACACCTTCATACATCATGTTACTTTTTGCACAGTGCTCAGTCCTTTGCGCACTTGCACTTGCATGTAGTCCTGCTTTGATTGCCTGTTATATATATAGCACCAATGTTGTCTTGCTTCACTGTGTACTGTACTACTGCACAATAAAGCAATTTGACTTGACTTGACTTGACTTGGAAGCTTAAGCAGATAAGCGGTGTTTAAACCCATGCTATTAGCATGTTCACCTTCATCAGAGAAAGACCTCTGAAAGCGTAACCATTCTCTCCACTCTGGGAGAGTAAGGGGCTGAACCGAAGTAAATTTGGTGTTTAGAGGAGGTGGTTTTGGTGAGCATAGCACATTCACTAGAAAGCTAGGCAAGCATAG
The DNA here is from genome assembly GCF_963969265.1 of Rhamphochromis sp. 'chilingali'. Taxonomy (NCBI): domain Eukaryota; kingdom Metazoa; phylum Chordata; class Actinopteri; order Cichliformes; family Cichlidae; genus Rhamphochromis; species Rhamphochromis sp. 'chilingali'. The sequence continues at coordinate 30,464,570 of NC_137935.1, forward strand.
CAGGGAACTCGGTGAAGAAAATGCTGATTTCTTTGTGAATATGCTGAATCCATTAAATCTGGACCATTTATAATGATTCAGTCGCTTCAATAACACATCTGTTCCCTGAGAGCATTTCATTATGAAGCACTTTACAAAAAACAGTGTTCAGAGTAAGAGATCCACTTAATTTGGCTCAATTTACATGAGCTTCTTTTCAATGTGTTAACGATGAAAACTGACTCCACCCTCTAGCTGAGGTATGCAGCTCAGATGCTAGAAATTCTGGCTTTATGTGGAGTGGAAGCATCCAGTCAAAGGGCAGAAAACTGTTGGTGTGGAACATTTAATGAAAGGAGAAACATCCGTTTCTCATTTGCTTTTAGATCTTAATATGCAACTATATATTAGTTTGCATTTTTTTTTAAACATGACTGATTGTAAGCTCACTGTGCGGTCATGTTCTTTTTTCAGTGTAGCATAAATTCTGTTTAAATTTCTGCAGTCTATTTCAGGCATGGGTGACTGACATAAAAGTGTAATAAATACTATGCGCTGGTGAGAAAGGCTGTATTACTTTTTGTTCAAAATGCATCTGACAGTCGAATGGCTCGCTTTGTATGATCGCTCTGTCTGATGTAGTTCTTTACCTTAAAGGAAGAAAAAAAAAAAGAAAAAAGAAGCAAAAAAAGTCTTTGTTTTGAAATGATTACATCGTCTGCCATTTTCTGTGTGCATTATGCTAAAACATCTCTGCAATGATCCAACTACCAGCCTAAATTAAGGCACCTATCATCAAAAGTAACAATAATTCAAATCAATGTTACATTACTGAAGCAAATTGATGTTCAAGTCTTTCGGGCTACAAAACAAAAGAATAGAGAAAGACAAGATCACAGCTGACTTTATTATCATCCTTGTTATTTATTTACATTTTTCGCTGCAGCACAGATTTCGGGCAAATTTCTCTCAAAAACCATCACAACACTAATATGCGCAAATAATTAAGACGCTTCCCATAACATTTAATTATGCGTGTATTAACTTGGCATGTATTTTCTGTTTCTCTTGCGGGTAAGTCTAGTGACTTTCTTCAGAAAAAAGAATAAAGATAGATTTAAAAACATTCTCCAGTATCTCCATCACTTATTCTCAGCAGGTTTGCTGTTCTTTGTTTCTTTAAAGAAGAAGTGAGTGTGTCCAAAGGGTTGCTTGGTATTTCCAGATGATAATGAGATTGGACATGGGGTTTCTTCACAGATAAGTCTGTCTGTCGTTCCATTCAACAACTTAGAAGAATTCTAATAAGGAGAAACAGCAGGTCTGCCTGGTTATAATGTCAGCAGTTCTTTGTGAGAGATGAAGATTATGAGTCCCTATGATAATAGCGATAACGAGACCAAACATGGAACAAATAAATACTGGTGCAATGCGACTTTGAGAGTTATGACCTTGCTGTTCATTTTTTTTTGTATTCCTGTTGTAGCCTATCAGCTTCCTACTTTCTATGACAGCAGAAACTGCCAGATAGCTGTGCTAGCGTTGCCCCCATACTGACACTGGGCTGTAGCTGAAATGTGAACCTTTGTGCCATCAAACAGCATTAGATGGACATATGCACTGGAGATACCTTCAGACTGAAACAGTGATCGTGCTAGTGTTTTCTCAGTGTCACTGTCAATTTTGTGTACAGTATAAAATCACAGTTTAGAGATGTGTTTGTGTAGGCGTTGTTTTTTGGGGGGTAATACTCTGTGTAAAGTGAACATCATGGCTGAATAACAATCAGGTGCTGTCCTTCTCCAGCTCTTTTCAGCAAAAACAGTAAAGCACCCTCCTCACATTTCTGTCAGTAGATGCAGGCAGCGTGTACTGCATCCGTTAATGTTAGCGATGTTGTTTTGAAGTGTAGAATGTTTGCATTACAAAGGTAGAAGAAGAACAGAGGAAGTTTTGACGAAGACTTGGAGTTGATACGCGTTAATTCGTTTTTTTTTCCTGCTGAATTACTTCCAGAATAAACTTGTTACATTATCTTAAAAAAAGATGGGAGTGCCTCAGCAAGTCAGTTTTGGTGTTGAGCTTGCATCTCCCCCACTCAGGAACACCTGTCAGATAAGCCCTCAGAAGCCTTGTGGCACTTGCAGCACACAACGATTTAAGAAGGCGGGTCAGTTAGCAACTGTATTTTTATGGAAAGTATAAAACAGCTGCAAACATTTCTACATTTTCTTTGACTATATTTATCCAAGAACAAATCATCTTCACAGAGCTGCTTTGCTGCCTAATTCTGAAAGGAGCTGTGAGTTTTGCACAACTTCCAGCTACCCAATTTCATACAAATTTCATATTTTTGTCATTTTGTTTATCCATCCATCCATTTAGTTCCACTCATCCAATTCAGTCTTACACAGCGCTAAAATTGAGCCAATGGCAGCCATTCGTGCTCACATTCAGACCTGCAGCCAATTTAGAAATACCAGTTATCCGAACAATGTACATCTCTGGATGGTGGGAGGAATGCTGCGTTCCGAGAGAAGGGCAATGCAGACGCATGGAGAACATGCAAACTCGACATAAAAAGTTCTCAGCCAGCCGATTTGAACTCAGAACCTTCTTGCTGTGAGGCATGAGTGCTAATCACCAACATCCTGCTCAGTTTATGCACCAGAGTTCATATTCACAGAAGGCAAAACCAAATTCAAAATCTACTCTTTTGTCTAGTGAACATTTTGTAATTTTGTAGGTGCATTTAAAAAAAAAATAGAACAAGTGTCACCAATGCTCTGAGACACTCCGACATTGATGCAATACATGCAGTCTTCTGTATCCTGCACTGCAATGTTTTACATCTGAGCAATTTCCTGTGAGGGTATGTCCAATTACCCCCCCACCTGCCTACCCACACACTATACTTTGCATTTCTGCCACTCCTATCAAAGTTACTGATTTGATAACAAATATCACAAATCAGAAATTCTCTAGTGATTCAGAAAACTCAAGGAGCTGCCTATATACTTGAACTCTGGTATCGTCAGGACAAGCTGAAACTCACACCCACTTCTGTACACTAATCCAAGCTGCTTGGTACAGTGACATCTGTGACTGCATCAATAACATTCTCCTGCACTGAACACACCAACACTTTCTGCTCCACTGAGACAGCAGATGGATGCATCTTGGAGGAGAGGAAACACTTTGATGGTTTTCTCTGCGGGTAACTGTTTCCTTGTGTGTGTGAGTAGGAGAGAGCGAGAGAACGAGACAGAGAGAGGAAGAACATAACATGGGAATATAGAAAATATAACATCTCATTGGCAATGAGACATTAGGAGCAGGTCCTTTGGCTCCTGTGAGTACAATGTCAAGACTGAGGTCTTCATATGAACAGTGATTTTAACCCTCAGAACCGCACGGCTACTGTGTTATCATTGCTGAACTCACATATTTTGTCATATTTACCCTAATTACACATTTAAATACGTTATTAAGAATTAAACTGCCACTGACCGTGACATCTAAATTTGATGAGTCGCTAACAAGCGATAATTACTACTAGCTGTAATAACTGAACTTTATTACAGCTGGGACTGAAGTCATGATATGCTTATAATTTATTTATGCAAATTGCACCTTAATTGTTGCAGCTTACATATAGTATAATCCATAATAGTGTCTATGATAAATGTGAACGAAAAAATATATGTTATTTTTCTGAAAACATCTTAACAGCAAGTTTCACTTCCTTCATATTGAGATTGAGGTTCTGTTTTGAATTCAAGGCACAGTGTTTGTCAAATTATGATTAGGAGCGCCACCAGCAGAGAATGTTAATACCCAATTTCACTCCACATAGTTGTTATTTGTTACTTCACATGCATGCCAATAATAAATGATTATCCATTTCATTAGAGCCTGCAGCTAATTCAGCTGAAAGGCTTCAGTTTCTTATCAAAATATTAACCTTACTGTTGCGTTTTTCATGTCAAGCTCAAGTCTTTTATGAGTCAGACCCGTTGGCCTGAAACGGGCCCTGATCTCATCAAGTGACAAAACTGGTATGATGTCAAAAGCTCTGTCCACTGAGTACAGAAATATGTTTTGTGGTTATTTAAAGGAAAAAACGAGTGTTGTACTCATAAATATCTTTGATCATACTGCAAAACATCTTCAAATAAACTGAACCATTTTCACAAACATAACATGAACCCATTAGAAGTATGTATGAGTGCCTTTTTGACGAAGACACCATGTTGCCCTGCCATGTTGAATACAGTGGGTAACACTGATATCACACCAGTTTACTGTTGAAAAAAACAGCTGTGCTTACTGTCTGAAAAGTTCAGGATATCCTCAACAACTCAGTATTGCTGTCATTGGACGGAAGTGAACTTCACTGACTCATCGACTCGTATTGGACTCTTTCCACAAAGAACTGCAGCTTGTTTGTCCAACAGCAGCCACCAGATTCCGTATTTGAATTTGGAGGGGTATGAAAACAATTCAGTTAAGTGCAATCTGCAGTTAACATAGAAAGCCAAGTTTGGCTCATGGCTATGCTACTCTGAGAACACCTGATCTCATCTGGATTTGTCAACTTACCAGGTAGAGGCCTGGATTGGACTGGATGGCAGATCACCTGGTATTGTCAGGTGCTTTTCTATTGGAGAAAACCACTGCTCTTAATTTGTGGACAAATCAGGAGGTCAGTCACCTCCTCTACTGGTGCATGGGCCCTCGGTCTTTCTTTGGCCAAGTCTTCTATTAAAGTACCAGCCATTGTGGTTGTGTGTCTTCACCAATGTGTATAATTTTGGAAGCTTCCAGAAGAGTTAAGTGTTATTCTCTTAAGAACTGTGGTTATTGTCAGTACTGAGACCCTTCCTTTTAGTAGGTTTGGAATAGAGTATATTCTGACAGGTTAGCATTTTTGGGTGAGAGAAAAGCCAAGATTTGAATTAATAAATGGCCAGTTTATGATGATGTTCTCAGCCTGAGCACAGCCAAATTATCTCATCTAAGCCAGTACCCTCGTTAGTACGTGAAAGTGATCTTTCCTGCAGAAAAGCTCCTCCTCATGAGTCCCACGGTCATTACTTGCTCAGTTCTTCCATGAAATAACAAGAGTCCTTAAACCAAGGAACAAAGTAAACTTTTCACAAAGTACCTACAGCAGGGAAGCTGCATGGATGCACACCTGCACTGTGCCATGAAATACCTCCAATTCTCACCCCGGATCTTTTCTGAGAATACCAGGAATATGAAACTTCATGAGGCACAACAGGTGCACCAAAACAACTTGCTTCACTGTGTTTTTAGCACAGTGAGGGGGAGTTAGCACGCTAAAGCCCAACACTGAAATCAACTGAACTGCACAGCAGTAAGAATAAATAACCAGAACAAATACAAAGAAATGTGTTTTGTTAAACAAAAGGGGTTTTCTGTTTTGGGTTTTTTTTGTTATTCTTTATAAGCTGTATTGACTGTCATGGTTGTTATTATTCCATTTATTCCATTGTTCCGTTCCATTATGCTCCAGCAGATGGTGAGCTGAAAATTAACAATAAATCACATGATAATATAAATGAGAGTGACTGTAGGGGTCCATTGGTAGTGTATCCTGAATTTGTGATCCATTTGCTAACCTGTGGTAATTTTTTGTGATTTTTATTTTTTTTTATCTGCTAACATAATTACATCAGGGATCAAAGCACTCCGTGTTTAATTATTTCTACTGTATTTTCTCATGAATCATTGTTGATCACTTGATTTGATGGCGCTGGTGAGGTCGGCTGCCGTCACGACTGCTCCGACCACTTTTTCTTTGTCTTGGTTTTTTAAGTTAGTTTTCAGCGTTTCTAAATCGGCAAAATCACCACCATTGGGTACATTAGGTATGACAGTGACACTCTTGTTTCTATTGGTTTACAATGTACTCACAATTCGAAGTTTTTAACTCCGGATCCGAGCTGGCCGAGTGAGATCTTGAGGGAGAACAAAGGGAAGCGGCGGTGGCCTAGAGGGAAGCGAGCCGGCGTCAGGAACAGGCTGAGAGCTCGTGAACACCGCACACCTCTGCCTAGCATCCTGCTCGCCAACGTCCAGTCACTGGAGAACAAGCTTGACGACCTCAGGGCCAGGGTAAAGTTCCAGAGAGACATTCGGGACTGCAATCTCCTCTGCTTCACCGAGACATGGCTGAACCCAGCGGTGCCGGACCACGCCATCCAGCCGGCCGAGTTCTTCTCGGTTCACCGCATGGACAGGACACGGGACTCGGGGAAGTCAAGGGGAGGCGGCGTGTGTTTAATGGTGAACAACAACTGGTGCAACAGTGCGAATGTTGTTCCTCTCACACGCTCCTGCACACCAAATCTGGAACTACTGTCCATCATGTGTCGTCCTTTTTATCTACCTCGGGAATTTACATCGGTCATTATAAGTGCCGTTTATATTCCACCACAAGCGGACACGGTCACCGCCTTATGCGAGCTGCATGAGGCACTCACACAGCACCAGACACAACACCGGGACGCTGCGCTTATTGTGACGGGGGACTTTAATAGCGCCAACCTCAAACGCGCAGCGCCGAACTTTTATCAACACATCTCCTGCCCCACCAGAGGTGAAAGGACACTGGACCACTGCTACACTACGGTCAAGGACGGCTACAAGGCACAATCCTGCCCTCCTTTTGGCAAATCTGATCACGCCGCCATCTTCGTCATCCCAAAATACAAACAAAGGCTGAAACAGGAAGTTCCGGTTCAGAGGAAGGTCGCGCGCTGGACGGATCAATCGGTGGCCGCGTTACAGGACGCACTCGATGACGCAGACTGGGGCATGTTCAGAAACAGCTCCGATGATGATGTCAACGTGTTTACGGAAGCGGTTGTGGGATTCATCGGGAAACTAGCGGATGATACCGTGGAGACAAAGACTATCACAACGTTTCCCAACCAGAAGCCGTGGGTGGATAAAACCATCCGCGACGCTCTGAGATCCCGCACCGCTGCCTACAACACGGGACTCATGACGGGGGACATGGACCCGTACAAAGCCACGTCATATAACGTGCGGAGGGCGGTGAAAGAGGCGAAGCAGCGCTACGGGAGGAAACTAGAGTCACAACTCCAACAGAGTGACTCTAGGAGCCTGTGGCAGGGACTAAGGACAATAACGGACTATAAAGCACCAACAACCGGTATGACGAACGCGGCCGTGACTCTGGCAGACGAGCTGAACACTTTCTATGCTCGCTTCGAGGCTGCAGCTAAGGACTCCAACAATGCTAGTGTTAGCGGCGCTAACGGCTGCAGACAGGAAGATACTGCCAGCACCGGAAACGTGCTCATCATCTCCGAGCATGAAGTAAGGAGAGCCTTCAAGAGAGTGAACACCAGGAAAGCAGCAGGACCAGACGGCATCCCAGGTCGTATCCTAAGAGACTGCGCATACCAGCTAGCTCCTGTGTTCACTGAGATATTCAACATCTCTCTATCTCAGTCGGTGATCCCCACATGCTTCAAAGAGTCCATCATTGTTCCTGTCCCGAAGAAACCCCACCCTGCTTCTCTCAATGTCTATCGCCCTGTAGCCCTCACCTCAGTAGTGATGAAGTGCTTTGAACGCCTGGTCAGAGACTTCATCATTTCTTCACTACCAGACACACTGGACCCACTACAGTTTGCTTACCGTCCAAATCGTTCCACAGACGATGCCATCTCTCATCTCCTCCACACATCACTCACTCACTTGGACACTAGAAGGGGGAATTATGTTAAAATGCTCTTCATAGACTACAGCTCTGCATTTAACACCATAATTCCCTCCACAATCACCACCAAGCTGGAGCATCTGGGACTCAGCTCATCTATGTGTCTGTGGATCTCCAACTTCCTAACTGGCAGACCACAGGCAGTAAGGATGGGCGGACATGTCTCAGCCTCCACCACTCTCAGCACTGGAGCCCCCCAGGGGTGTGTTCTGAGCCCCCTGCTGTACTCTTTGTACACATATGACTGTGTGGCCACTACCAGCTCCACCACCATCATCAAGTTTGCTGACGACACCGTCGTGGTGGGCCTGATCTCTGATAACAACGAGACGGCCTACCTGAAGGAGATTAGGAATCTGGAGAACTGGTGCCAGAGGAACAACCTCCTTCTAAACGTCAGTAAGACAAAGGAGCTGATAGTGGACTTCAGCACTAAGCAGGAGAGGAACTACCAGACCCCTGTCATCAACGAGTTCCCAGTGGAGAGAGTGGACAGCTTCAAATACCTCGGAGTTCACATCACGCAGGACCTGTCATGGTCCTGTCACATCAACACCGTGGTGAAAAAGGCCCGTCAGCGTCTCTACCACCTCAGACGCTTGAGAGACTTCCAACTGCCCTCCAAGGTGCTCAGGAACTTTTACTCCTGCACCATAGAGAGCATCCTGACGGGAAACATCTTAACCTGGTTCGGGAACAGCACCATGCAGGACAGACGAGCTCTACAGAGGGTTGTGCGGTCAGCTGAGCGCACCATCCGCTCCGAGCTCCCTGACCTGCACTCAATCTACAGCAGGCGGTGCTGGACCAAGGCCAGGAAGATCGTGAAGGACCTCAGCCATCCCAACAACAGACTGTTCTCTCTGTTGAGGTCAGGAAAGTGATTCCGCTCCCTGAAGACCAACACAGAGAGACTGAGGAGGAGCTTCTTCCCGCAGGCGATACGGTCTCTCAATCACACCACCACACAGTACTGACCCACACATACAGTTCTTACACACACTGGACATTCTGGACATTGTTTTCACTTCATTACTTAAATCACGCTGCTGTTATTGTGTATATGCTGCTGTTATTGTGTATATATTTATTTATATTTCTTCATACATTCTTATATAGTTCTATATTGTGTATTTTGTTGTACAGTTATTTTATTTTCAAATTTAATTTATATATTTTATCTTATTCTCCCAGTTAAATTTACCCTTCATTCTAATTTGTGTTGTACAGTTATTTCATTTTTAACCTTAATTTATATTTTATTCCTTCCTAGTTAAATTTACCCTTTTTAATTTTTCATATTTATTTCCTATCTTATTCATAGCCTTTTCCTTTTTTGTTTTCTTTAGGTCCCGAGCAGTTGTCCAAGCATTTCACTACATATCGTACTGTGTATGACTGTGTACGTGACAAATAAAATTTGAATTTGAATTTGAATTTGTTCTTCCAGAAAGTTGAACAATTACACCAGCAGTTGAAAACAAAGTCTGTCTATTTTACTTAACTATTTATACTTCCTTTCTTCTCCTCCTGTGAATAAGGATCACAGCTGCTGGTACTCTTAAAATGAAAGCTATATAAATAAAGGAAAATAAAACAACATAAATGGGTAAAAAAAAACTTTGAGAATGAGAGGTAAATAATAAATGTATATTCATGTTAAAAAGAAAGTAAGAAAGTACAACCTCTGTCAAAAACAAAGCAAAAAGATTCTAAGCTATATAATTGATTTTCATGCTTCAGTGCAACGATTTGGTGGATAATGAATTTTTTACTCACATTCAGTTTGTTTATTATATGATTAGTTTGATAAAGTAGTTTATTCAAGTGTTTTGTTTGTTTTTGTCAGCGAATGTGTTGCAGACAGTGTTAGCGGTGTGTTGTTTCATACACATCTCAGTGATTTATGCGCACTGTCAGTGTTGCATGTTGATGAACTATGGATTGATGCCACCTGTGTCTGTTAGAGATTGGGTCCCAGTGGTGTTTTAAGGATGGCTGCACCCACATGTGTATAAGAAATGCTGAGGAAAGTCTTCTGCTGAAATACATCAGCGTTTTTTTTCTTACTGCCTTGTAATCTTAAGTACTTTACACATGTAATGGTGAGTACTGAAGCTGTTGTTCAAAGGTGTAAATATCGAGTACATCCCAATGATTTAATAGCTCGCAGAACCTCTTTTAGCTACTGTATAAGAATTTATTTTACTTATATATTAATCACATTATTTTATTGTATAATGCCTTGGTGCCACTGGATTTTAACATGTCTCACACTCATACTGTAAGACAAATGGTGGGGGTCTAGTAAGGAAGTTGGGGGGAAGCAGACAACTCCACAGGAAGAATCTTTTGTCTCTTTGAGGACTCTGGGAGGTAGCAAGGGAGTGTGAACCTTAAGGTGTGAAAGAGCTGTGTACTGCCTTTTGTTCCTGGAGAAGGTATTTAACTGAGAGCCATTTTGGACTCTGCTGACCGTCTGCCCCGCGATCATGCAGGCTCTCCACAAGCCTGTTTTGTCTGTTCTTTTTGTTTTGATTAAAGAATGTTAGCTACCGCTCACCGCTCATCTGCAGGCTTTATTTAAATGGAAAACTTCCACAACAGCTACGATAACTGGAAGTAACTTAATGTAGTCTTTTTCTGTATGTCTGTATCAGTTGCCTGATATATGCTTATATATATATATATATATATATATATATATATATATATATATATATATATATATATATATATATATATATATAGCCTTATTTGATAAATAGCTTCTGACACTGATTAACAGTAGTTATTATTTTAAATAATTATATAACATTGTTTTTGTTTATAATTTGTTCTTCTTCCCTTATTTTTTACCCTCTCACACACCTTGAGTCTTCACATGCTGAAGATGACTTCTAATTGCAACACTTTCAGAATACAGTTGGTGATTCATAGAATGACATTTGTTTTTGTATCACAATTTTCCTAAGTCGGTCTAAGTCACTGGAGATTTACAGGATGGATGAACCTTTCTGGTCACTAAGGCATAGCAGCTTATTCAACAGTTTTTCAAGCTTTTATATAATTGTAAAAGTTATAATAAATCACCGTGATTCATCTGGGATATAGCCAATAGACCTTTCATCTTAACCATGACAAATGCAGTGTCTGTTTGGCTTTTCCTTCACCTCCAACAGAACGATGCCTTCCCTGAGCCTTGTTTTGCTAAAGGTTTGCTTTTAAAATAGATGCTTTTCCCACTCATGCCAGTTCATTGCTCTTGTGGTGTCATTGGCTTTCTCTCTGCAGTACTGTGGCTTGTTCATGAACACACCTACCCACTGACCAAGTTCTTCCTGTAGATCATATCGCCTTTTGTTGCTGTCATACATTTCAAACTTGGATTAATTACTAAATGACCTTCTAGCTGGTGTTGCTTAGGACCTTTAGCCTGTTTGTTTTTTTTCATGCATCCGGACACATCAAACCAAGAGGTAGAGTGAAGACAACTGCTGGAGTTTGTAGCATCTAGTTCTCATTCTGGGGTGTGTAATATTGCTGTTTTGTCAAAGATGCTGGCATTCAATGTGATTTGGCTCTCAGCGAAGGCGGTCACACTTTTCTCCTCTCCCGCCCTTATCTTCCCTGCTTAGCCTCTTATGTCCTTGTCTTGTGTTTTTACTTACTTTTCCCTGAACACTCTCTCACAATCTGTTCTCTAAAACCTAAAAGAGGAATTATGGATTTGATCAACTGGTCTCTGAATGCAATTGACACCCCTTCTCAACGAGAAGTCTGGGCTCGGGTGAGCCTGACTGCTGAAGAAATCTACCTATTCAGAACCATGATAACAGGGTTCTTGCTGATCGGAGCTGGCTTGGCCCTGGCTTATCGAAGAATTAAGGAAGCGGAACCGGCTGTTCAAACCCCCACAAGGCTGCCCGCTGGGATTGAAAGGATGGGATGAGGCGTGAGTTTTCAAAATGGGCTCATTGAGTGCAGCACGGAGAAGATCTTGGAGAACGCACGGCTGCCGTGAATACTCAGAACAAGGCCTCTGAGTGAAAAACTGGATTACATCTGGAGGGGCTAGCTCGAATAACACCTTTAAGCACAAATTGGATCAAATCTTGGGAAGTGTACTGCGGTCGTGAGTTCTCAGAACCTGCTCTTTCAGCAGAAAGAATGACAACATCACGGAACGTAAGTTTGGATAACATCATAGAAAGCTCACGGCTCTCCAACGGGAGATTGAGAGACCAGTGTTGGACTGTTAGAACAGCTTTGAAATTCATATGAGTTGTTCGTACTAAAGTAAAAAGCACCATCACTTCATGCGGAGACCCCTTCGGCGCCAGCTGCGGTCTCAAGGCTGGAGCTGAACAAAACACCCTGATAACGACTGTGTTTAGACTGTTCCCCCCATTCCATGCAAGGCCACCTGGTTTGGCTGGAAGACTGTTTACTTAGCCTGGTGGGGCGAAGGACACTGTCTCAGCTGAACTCTGGACACACACACACACATACACTGATATGCACACACTGATCCCCCCTCCCTTTCCAAACGCCTTCGATGCTTGTGCCCTACCGGGGAAGATGGCAGTCGACTGGACCAGCGCAGACATGCTGCCGGCTCTCTCTTACCCTTTACCCGCCCCTGTTGCTTGTCTTGTGTTTCTATGGTGTATTGATAGTCATGTGCTTTTTGTGCTGAGGTGTTTTTTCTGTTATCAAACTGTTCTCCCACTAGGAGCTCAGTCTGAGTGGAGTTTTTTTTTCTCCTCCTCTTACCTCATGTTATGTATTTTCGTTGTTTTTTTCCTATCAGCCTACCTTTCTGACATGTCTCCCCAATGTGATGTTTGTGTAAAGTTGGTCAGAAGGTTCCTTTGTAAGTGCGCATGCGCCATTAGCGTGCTGCCTGCTGTAACCCTAATTTCCTTCGGGATTAATAAAGTATTCTGATTCTGATTCTGATTTGCAGAAATTTCACAATGATTCCTTCACGCACTGGCTGTGACAATAGTGCTGTACTGAATGGAAGAGCACATGGTTCCGAGAAGGTTGATAAGACATTTTAAGAGGTGGTGTTAGTGTATAAACCAGAATCACAACAGGTAGACCACAGTCCATGTACCTGTTTTGCTTTACTTTCATTCAGTTTCTTGATAGGATCACTTTAATCAAAATAAATGTGTTATTTCATTCAAAATGATTTATATTTCCAATCGTTTCCTGCCCTTGTGTCCACATGCTAGGGCACCCAAGTTCTTATGGTCATTTCTTAACAATTGTCTGAAGGCTCTTTAAAAGGTGCATTGGGTATTACATTCAGCCAAGTTACTTTATACAGTGATGATGAAGGTACAGTGTTCAGGTTTTTCAGTCACATATCTACACAGTGCATGTTTTGTGTATTTTTTTTTTAAGTGTTTGATACGGTTAATTTTGCAGCAGTTAATGGGAATTAGATATGTTAACCTTAACAAACTCCCGTAGCCTGAAATGGCATCCAGAACAAACACACACGGCTCAGAAACCTAATATATGTGGTCAGGATCTTATGGTATGTTTTTGTGTTCTGCACATTCAGCGGTTGGCGGTTACGCATGGACTTCAGGTTTATATGCTGGAATAGTGTGTTATCATGCAGCATGAAGTTATGATGAGTATTATTATTAATTAATCACATACATCAACAATAACATCTAATACAGCTTCATGTCAAAATCATATTACCTCTCACTGATAATGAGAACCATATCTCTGAAATCTGCTCTGACACTGTTTAATTTTTTCTTAGTAGACAACTCGCTTCTGTATCAGGTCTGCTTGTTTTTTGTAACGCTTAATATCAGCCTCACGCTAATTTGCTCCACTTAGTAAATCAGGACCATGTAGACATAGAAACACAGATTATAAATGATTGCATCTTTAAGAATTCTGCAGCGAGAAATGGGAAAAAGCAACTAAAGCTAGTGTTGTTCCATTTTTAAAAACAATTGTTTTCTTTTGTTTTTATTGTAATAGTTGTGTGTCCTTGTCTTGCACAGCCTGACTGCACCTCAGGGAGTCAAAATTCCAACTTCAGTATCGGTGAAAAGGGAGACTATAAAGGTGTAAAGCGTATATTCTGAAGATTTCTATTAAAAGGATGGAAAACCAGACTGAAAACCAAAATATTATGTGCAGTTCTTGACAGAAGAACTGAGTGTCAACCCTGAAAATGTCAACCTTGTTTTCAGGAGAATCACCGTTGAAGTGATGAATGTGCTCTATGCTCACATTTTTAACTTCTTGACATTTGACTCTTTCGGATTGGAAAGGTTTATGGATGAATCATTTCTGAGAAAACAATCTTTCCATCTTCAAACATATTGTACTTATTGAGCACTAATGAATTTATTTGATTTTGCATTGGGATAAATTGGGATAAATACTGACAGATACGTGCGGAGTAGTATTTTTTTCTATGCTTTGTTTATTGTAGAAATATACATATGAAAAAGATCTTTAATGGAAGATGAAAGAAGCCTCTGAATCAAAAATTTGTTATTGATGATGACCAAGCAAATGCATAGCTTTGCATCCCATGCCTGAGAAAACCGGGTTATGGTTTCCTACATGAGAACTGAAGTCCATTTGAGCACTGTGTATATTGTTATTTTTGGGGGAAAAATAATAATAATGATACCAGTCTATTTTATACATCGGCGATCATGGCTCAAGAATTGGGAGTTCACCTTGTAATCGGAAGGTTGCTTGTTCGAGCCCCGGCTTGGACAGTCTCGGTCGTTGTGTCCTTGGGCAAGACACTTCACCCGTTGCCTATTGGTGGTGGTCAGAGGGCCCGGTGGCGCCAGTGTCCGGCAGCCTCGCCTCTGTCAATGCGCCCCAGGGCGGCTGTGGCTACAATGTAGCTTGCCATCACCAGTGTGTGAATGGGTGGATGACTGAATGTGTAAAGCGCTTTGGGGTCCTTAGGGACTAGCGCTATACAAATACAGGCCATTTACCATTTGTGTTTTGATTCTAAGTCCTTTTGTCTGAGATGTTTGTAGAGCCCACACTTTCATCTTCAGCTAAAGTTTAAACAGCAACAGTTATGCAATTTTTTATAGCACCTACTCTGTGAGGGACAGTTTGAAAAATGACTGCCATTTACAGATGCTCTATTCCTGATTCAGCGGATATTGATGTTTTCATCTTGAATAGAGCTAACGAATGTCTGGTAAGAACTACCGTAAATGTCGGGCTATAAGCCGCTACTTTTTGCACAAGCTTTGAACCCTGCGGCTTTTAGTCAGGTGCGGCTTTTCTATGGATTGTCCGTAATTTTTGTCATATCGTAAGACGATTTGTTTTGTTTGTTCCGCTGTTGTACGGCACTACGTTGCCTGGCGGAAGGATCGGGGTTCAAGAGTGGTATGTTAGTCACATGTCCGTCCGCCAGGCAACGTAGTGCCGTACGAAGTAGCGCGAAAAACAAACTTCAAAGTAGCGCTACGCGTTCAGCGGGAGTCGTGGATGATGAGCGGCGATAAACTTGCAAGTTATGCCCAAAAAGCAAGTTATGCCCAACTCCACCGGTGGATTCTGACAGCGTGGAAAAGTGTGAAAACATCCACGATCACCAACGGATTTTGAAGGGCTGGACTGCTGCATGATGGAGAGGAGGACACCGCCACGGCCCTTCTGAGGGTGTTCGACTCTGACACTGACAATGAGGATTTCTTTGGTTTTGAAAGTGACAACGAAGGAGAGAAGAAGAGTGGATGACGAAGCCATCATGAGCCTGTTTGTATCCGACACTGGAGAAGAGGACTTTGGTGGTTTTAGTGCGTAGGAAGAAGAGAAAGATGGTGGTGAATGACTGACTTTTCTTCTTGTTAAAGCTGTGTCACTGCACCTGAGCCTAAAAGGTAGGCCGAATCTATTGTTCTGGTGTGCTGTAGGTTATTGTTATGTACTACATGTGCAAATATGTACCCATAACTTGTTTTTCAAAATATTAATAAAAGTGATGTCTCCAAACAGCCATCTCTTTCCTGACAATTCCCTTTGTGCATATTCTCTTACATATGATAAGTCAACATTGAAACACCTGCGGCTTTTGGTCAGGTGCGGCTAATGTATGTACAAAACAGGATTTTCCCCTGATTTTAGCTTGTGCGGCTAATATTTAGGTGCGCTTTGTAGTCCGGGAAATACGGTAATTGAAAAAGAGACAAAAAATATGATGTGCCCTTTTAAAGTAAAACTAATTCTAGTGTTTCATTTTAGGGCTTTGAAAGGGGATAAAATGCTACTACATAATTTACCCCAGTGCTTACATTGAAAAGGGATTATTCAGCTAAAGACGTTAAGAATTGATGTAACTAATCTGCTTTTGATGAGTTTTTTTCCCCAAAAGAATGATCATTTTTTAAAGTCCTTACCCACCTCTAATCTAAAATTAAATCCTGTGTAGCGTACCGTCCTGCGCTCTGGAGCAACTGTTTGTCTCTGCTCAGCTACAAAGAGGAGAAAGTGTCTCGATAAGCAGCCTCTTACAGTAAAGCCTCACAGACACACAAATTTACAAATTACTCTTGGATCTTTTTTTTTTCAGTCCACTTAAACTAGTGTTGTTGTAGTATTGTTGTTAGAATTAATGTCTCTACTTAAACTGTATCATACAGTGAAATGTTTACAGTGTGTGGTTGGTGGACCCTAAAATGAAGTGAGGTTCAATTATTATTTATCCTATTAAATTATTTATTTATTTATTGTAAGTGTAAATGTACCTGTGCTTCAGCACCTAATCAAAAGCCACTCATACAAATAGCCATTAATCATGAAACCCCGTTTTCTTAAGACTAAAAGAAGACTAAGATCTGAATGTCTGAATGATTAGCACATAATAAACTTGCTTCATAGGACATCAAATTTCAGCATCCAGGCTTGTGTGGCTTCCTGATGTCCGGATGACATCAAGTCAAACACATGAATCTCTACAACAGATTCACTTGTTTTCTCATTGTCTTTGTAGAGCTGAATATTTTTTAACCGTATATACCGTAGATTAAAATATCCCCACGGTCTGCCAGCCAGACCGTGGGGATATGGGGAATGAGGACCCAGTGTAATTTATTTACAGTGAAAGCTGTAAACACAATAAATCCCCGTTGCTCCCTTGACTCCCGTGTGTGTGCTCCCCTCCGACGTCTGTGCTCGTGCTCCCCGCTGTCATGTTTCCGCACACCCCGTGCGTGCTGCCTTTCTGGTCCACTCTTCCACCTGCAGGAAAACCACAGAAACAGCCGTCAACACTGACCCCCGCGGGCATACACAAACTGTACTCTTATACACTGCCACACACTAACTTGGGATGACAACGCAATGATCCCACGCCGGCGGGAGCTCCAACACTCTCCCAAGTAGCTCCCCCGCAGAGGCCACACCCATCAGGTCTGCAGGTGGCTGTGCTCCATCCTCCAGCCACACACCCACATCCTGCCCATACATATAATGAGTGGAACACAACGATAATAATAATAATAACAGTCAAAACTGCTCACGGACCCCCGAGTCCTCCAGAGCTGGGTCCGTGACAAATATTTCCTGATTCAAATGTTTTCAGGAGCTTCACTGATTTTTTAAGATACATGTTTGCTGCTTTATAAAGAAATCCCTCTGTAAAGCTATAACATCTCCCTAATCTTCAATGGTTGAAGAAAATAAGAACAACCCTAGGTTTCTCTTCAACACTGTGGCCCTGTTGAGCCAACCATTCCTTTAATGTTAACTAGTAATGACTTCATGAATTGAATTGTCCCAAGTTAAGCAATAATATCATAAACGTTCTCAGAACATTTAACATCCAAACATTTCTGAATGTAATCGGCTGTATTTGTATAGTGCTTTACTTAGTCCTTAAGGACCCCAAAGCGCTTTACACTACATTCAGTCATCCACCCATTCACACACACATTCACACACTGGTGATGGCAGCTACATTGTAGCCACAGCCGCCCTAGGGCGCACTGACAGAGGCGAGGCTGCCGGACACTGGCGCCACCGGACCCTCTGACCACCACCAGTAGGCAACGGGTGAAGTGTCTTGCCATGTAGACTTCACCAATAGCAAAGATCGCAGTAGAAGTAACATTTTTTATTTGTTTCACAACATTATTGCCAACATTCTGGATATATAATCGTAACAAAAGAATCAGAGCCTGTAAGAACAGAGACTGTACTTACAGTCAATTACAGTCAATTACTGTAATTGAAAACCAATCTGATCTAAAGGATCAGATTGGTTTTCAATGGAAAACCAGTTTAGATATACAGTTTAGATATCCAAAAGCGTGTAAAAATCATTGTGAGAAAACAAATTCTATTTATGCATCCAGATAGATTATTTTGTGATGACATATGACATTTTTTTTCTTTTTCTGGCAACAGCTCACTTATTTCAGCAAGACAATGCAACATTCCATTCAGCAAATAATCCAAAACCAAGGCTCCATCTTTGCATTTTCTCCAGAGCAATTTCTGAAAATTAATTGAATGGCAACTCTCTCGCTCTGTCTCTCTCTCCACGGCTCTCCTTCCCCCTCTTTATACCACTAGCTTTATATAAGCTGTCTGTCTTCAAACTGACACTTATTTGGCTGCAAAAAGATTCCCCGTTCCACCCACCTCTTTATCTTTCTCACTTACAGAATCAGCCACTCACCCGGTTTATTCATAGTCAGCATGAGTGACAGGCCAAAGTTACACAATAAAAAATGTTTTCCACCCAGACGTCTGCTTGAATGTGAAAAAAAAAGGGATCTAATGGTTTATCCTCTACACAACCACCTTTTTCTTTGAAATGCTGGACATACATTATGATTATTGGCAGCAAGATGTCACTTTCATACAGTATCAATATCACATAAGAATCATTCTTTCATTTAAACTGTTAAGTGTACATAATACATCCTGTGAATGTTCGTGGCTTAAAATGCCAACATACAGTAATCCTTCCTGACATCATTTTGGAATAAGCTGCTCATTAAACTGTGTCTGTCAGCAAATTCACACCGGCAGCTTTATTAGCGTAGTCATATAGACTTAAGACAGATTGAAACACTGACCATTACACAGTGTATTCCCCAACATAGATGAGCTATACCTACAGAGAGTGATTTCTTTGTCTTCACTTTAAATTAATGAGCTGTTTGTAGTCACTTTTATATTTCACATTTCTTTATAGAAACAGAAGAGATGAAAAAAGACACGTGCATACTTTCATAGTTCAAATTTTGGTGTTTTGTCTTGCCCTCTGCTGTGGATTTTAAAAATGAAAATGTGAGAAATATCAGGTTACATTTTAATTTTATTGTGTTTTTTCAAGGATATCCAATTTAGACTGCAGTGAAAGGAAGTCAATCGAAGCGATGACAGTTGCAGTGCTGTTGTCGTGCTAGAAGAGAAGATTTTGAGTAACAGACGTATCTGAACAGACCTGAAGCAGCTGTCAGTCAAATCAGCACAACAGCAGTCACTACCTGTCATGACTGTTGTTCTAGTTTGGACAGCTGCTTTAATAAATTGACATGTTTCCGGTCCACATTACAATAAATGATTAAAAATACCTTTTTAGACTAGTGTGCTGCTTCCAAGGTAAAGTCTCCACTGTACCTTAACTTGTGAAAAGTGGGTTTTGAGTTCAAATACTAATATCAGTCTGAACTGATGTTCTTACGGTTGGTTTTAACAACCTGAGTATGTATAATTGACTAAATGGTTAGACCTGAAATGTAATCTTAAATTCTACAAAGTTAGAAAAGTTAAAGGAACTTACCTACTTAATCTTAATTTAAGTTCATGTAAATAAAAAAAGAAAAGAAAAGGAAGAACTGCATGCAACAGATTTCCTTTTTTTTGTAATCGCTCAAGTGTTCTATTTATTTTACAGTGTAAAATGATTTTTAAAAATTAAAGGATTATGTGGTCAGTGGGTGGTAGTCTGGTGACTCTATAACAATATAGTATGGAAGTAAAAACATATCATAAAAGCAAAAAAACAAAACAAATGTGCATCCATATTAATATTTCATGCTACATTCGGTAAGTCAAGAGGCTGGTGGATTTGTCTGTGTCCTGCAGGTAGCAGTCATTATCCAAAGCTGTATGAATTAGAACTTCCAGATGGGTGCTTCTTCATTTGACTCCTTTTGTGGAGTCAGAGTGATGAGCATGTGCCAAAAACTGACTGGGATGAGCGGGGGTAGCAGCCAGTGTCATTAAAGCCAGCTGGCATCCACCATTGTTCAGCCACCCTTTCTTTTCTAAAGGACTTTTTGTCTGCAAATGCAAAACATTCATCCTACACACCATCCACTAGTATGTTCCCATCTATTTAATGATGACCACCCCCAAAGAAAAGAAGAAACCCATCCACAAAACCCTTTGTGGATGAGGTTTGTCTTGTGGATTTAAAAACATTCACTAATATATAAATGTATAATCACAATAATTCTGGAAGAATTGTGTTATACTGAATCTAAATTTGTCCTGTATGTACAGCAATTGGTCAGTTGGTTCACAACACAAAACATACACTACTTATCAGCATGTTTTCTTGAACATTTATTTCTTTATAAGTATACATTAGAAAAATTGTGACTCCAAACTTTTAGTGAAGCTGTCCTGGTGAGCGCAATTTTTGTGAAATACCCACTTATACACACACACACACACACACACACACACACACACACACATATATATATATATATATATATATATATGTATAAACAGAAGAAAAATTTCCCCCCTCGCCCCTGCGGGCGGTCTATCCTTCAAGCTCGGGTCCTCTACCAGAGGCCTGGGAGCTTGAGGGTCCTGTGCAGTATCTTAGCTGTTCCCAGGACTGCGCTCTTCTGGACAGAGATCTCCGATGTTGTTCCTGGGATCTGCTGGAGCCACTCGCCTAGCTTGGGAGCCCCCTCACCTAGTTCTCCGATTACCACTGGGACCACCATTACCTTCACCCTCCACATCTTCTCGAGCTCTTCTCTGAGCCCTTGGTATTTCTTGAGCTTCTCGTGTTCCTTTTTTCTTAAAGTTGCTGTCATTCGGAACCGCTACATCGATCATTATGGCCGTCTTCTCCTGTTTGTCTACCACAACTATGTCCAGTTGATTAACCATCACCATTTTGTTCTTTATGTTCTTGACTTATTGACTTGTATTTATTCTTCAACGTTACTCATCATTTTAAAACTCTTAAAGCGCTGCTTTCACGTCCCTGCATACGTTTCCTGTTGCCTTATCTGATCATCAACATCCTGTACACAAAACTGTCGCTGCTGCAAGTTCCTTAACTCTGATCTAAAGTCACCTTTCACAAGAAAATCATTATAAGCGCCTATTCTACTAAAGGATCCAAGAGAAAACAACCACTTTAATCAATTAAGTTTAAGCATATAAGCAATTACTCATGCATAAATTTCATCATAGCTAAACGCTGCCTTGTGTGTTAACACTAACTTCATTTTAAACCTCACATTTCCTATGTTATAACCTGTTTTTGGTATAGCCTTTTTACTTCATTTTGCTGCTTTTAATGTAACAATACCTTCTAATTCTAGTTTATCAGACTTAACCAAAATATATGCTTTCCTTCCTTTGGTCCTTCTTTAAAGCAAGAAACTCCTATCCAGTTCCTCTTTTCTGTCACTTATTACAGGGCCAGCTCAAGTTCAGTTAAATGCTAAATGAATTTGAGGCCTTTTGCCTGGAATCAATACTGTCATGTGTGTTTATGGACATATACAGTATATGTCTGTAAGCATGTGCAATCCTTCAATAACTCATATCATCCTCACAGTAGATTGGCCAATCATAGCGCTAGCCAAAGGCTCGTGACCCTCAAGAGACGAATTGAGCCACAACTCCTTTAAGGCACAAAATGCAATATGTATAAAAATCATTTCTACGTATAAGCTCTCCCCTTTATCCTAAAATAAATCTATGTACTATCTGTATGTGTAAGCCTACATTATAACCACTTCTTCTAGAAATCAAAAAGAAATCAAACCTTTTCTGCTATGCTTCCTCCCCTGAAAGCCTCAGTCACACACACACACAGGAAGCTTCTTCGTCACCACTCACTCCAGCTAATTTGCATACTGAGTCATATCTCAATAAGTTGCCGTAACAAGAGAAACATATGTCTGTGAAGGTTCTCAGTCATCCAGGTCATCGTAGTCAAAGAAGCTTGCAAAGAAAAGCGTCTGGACTTCTTTAAATTACTTGAAGATGTTTCACCTCTCATCCGAGAAGCTTCTTCAGTTCTAAGGTCAAATGGTGGAGAGTCCCAGATATAAACCTAGTGGGAGTAACCCCCCACAGAGGGACAAAAGGACCCCCTGATGATCCTCTAATCGCCTGAGCCAAGGTGTGAAACTGGGTGTGGGTCCCAATCAGCCAGAGTTTCGGGTGAGTTCATTGTGAAACCTGGCCCCACCTTATCATGCGAATTCCTGAGGTCAGATGGCCAAGGATGTGAGTGGGCGTTAAGGCGTCTGGGAAGGGATCTCAAAACTGGATTATAGATGGCAGAGAGTTGGTGTCGTAAACCCCCGCCTCTGTTCAAAGATGGTCGCTCACAGTGGACATAGATGGCTTCTTTCACTCCTCTTTCAAACCATCTGTAAGAGAAACATATGTTTAAACATTACCAACTTATTAAATTATTTTATTTCTTTCTATGGTGATCACTGGTTAAGTCACGCTTTTAAAACTACTTTAATCACTTCTTTGTTTTTTCCATAACTCACTCCCTTTGTCATATAGCTTCTTTGAGTTATTCCTCAACTTCAAACTCATATGTATTTTATTAAACATTCACACCATTCTGTCACTCATACAAATAGCAAGCTGATCTTCATTGCGTATGTTTGTGTTCTTAGCCAGGTTTAATCAATGTCTATGCATTAATCTCCACGAGCTTGTCCTTTTAAGGTTAATGCATTTTCTGCTTGTGTATGTGAATTTGCATATGTTGCTTTTGCAGTGTTTCAGACTCCTCCACAATTCTCCACTTAAGTTTCAGTTTTCTCTTTCCCAAATTTGCTAACCCAAATTTTAAGTTCCCACCTTATTAACAACATTCCTGGTCCTCAAACATAGGTCGGAGTTTGCTTGTGAGGTTCAGGGACACATGGCGCTGTGAACAATTCAACCAGAAACTTGCCTTGACATATCCAGTCATGTTAACCTATAGGTTTCTTCCGACCGCTGCATGTGGAGAATTGATCCAGGTCTGTTTCACCCCTGAAGAAACACAACTGAGACATTTTCATTATTATCATAAGTACTTAAACTACCCGTTTCCCTCTCTCTGGTCAGAAATACCAACTTATGTTATGTGTATAAGTGTAAGCATGTCTTCATTGCGTTTTTCTATGTATTCTTGCTAATGTTCAGTAAGTGTAAGCTGCTTTCTTCATTGCCTCTGTATGTTATAATCAGGTTTAATTCATGCATCTTTTCACTGATTTCTTAATTCAAAACTATCTCACGTCTGATTCTTTCCAAAAATAATTTCCCATGTAACAATTTGTGTATGTGTGTTTTCTATTCATTAATGTAATTGTCAGTTATTTTCTCTCTTTATTTTAACTTCTTTTTGTTTACCTCTTTGTTTGTCACGTGGACATCCCTAAACCATCCTGAGTTCAGGCTTCAATTTCAACCCAATTATACCCTCTATTCTCGCAGTCGAACTCGTCTGGGCTTCACCTCTCACTGGTCCCTGTCCCTCTCTTCACAGTGTCCTGTGTGGCCTTCAAATCTCCAACAAACACAGTCTGTTTCTTCTCTGTTTCTTCTCCGTATTTTCCTTTTAGATTAAGTCCCAGCCTGGCAAAATATCACATTCAGTTCCTTTAAACAGTTATGTCACACTGTTCTTACCAGCCTGCCCTTCGCCGTGCATCTTTTCATCACGTGGTTTCTTCTTCTCTGTTGATCCTTTCAGTCGTCTCTTTCAAGATTACTCCAAGCATGGCAAATATGAAACTCAATGTCCAGTGCTTTTCCACAGTTCTTTATCCCACTGTCCTACTGCCCAGTCTGTAATTCACAGTACATGTTGCATCACATGCTATTCTTACATGCTGCTGCTGGTGTCGTCAGTGTGGTTTCAGTTGCACTGCCTTTTGCCTGCTGTTAATTCTTCAAGTCCATGATGTTCTGTTGGTCTTCATCAGGAGATTAACTGTCCTTTGAGCTTCTTCTCAGGATCGGGACAAGTGGGAGGTCAAGCTGTAAAATTTTAAGCCAAAATCTGGCCTATTTTCCTCCCAATTATGTTAATCTATGGTTTGCCGCTATACTCAAAATTCCAGGTTGAGAAAAGTCCACCTTTATTTATCTGTAACCAGTGGCGTGTCCAGCGGGGTGGCCTGGGGGGGCACAGGCCACCCCCCCAACCAGACTGGCCACCCCAGGTGCCACCCCAAAGGCAAAACAATAAAATTCAATCAAATATCAAATGTCCGATTATGTTTTCACGGGGAAGCTCAGATATCCGAGTGTAAGTGAATGCATCATCGGCTTCTGCGCTATGCGCATCACGTTAGCAAAGGTAGGAGAGTCAAGCACGAAAGACAGCACTGCAGGAAACAATTTTTCGGTGAAAGAAAATGAGGACAGAATAAATGTCCCGGTAAGTAATATTAAGTTTGTTGAGTTTAGTAAACTTCGGTGAAATTAGAATACCAAGGAAAAAATAACACTTAAAGAATTATTGCAGCCCTCGAATATTTCAGACAGTATGCTACTGAGGGCAGCTAACATAAGAGTTATGAGTTATAAGATATAATCTAAGTCGTAACATTGCTGTATGGAACTGCAGATTTGGTTGCAGGTTAACATAGCTGGACTGGCCATCGGGCATACCGGGCATATGCCCGGCGACTTATTTTTTATTTATTTTTGTAAGGGCATGAACAATGAGAGGTGGTGGATTGGCCAGATGCAGGTCGATGTGTAAAAATAACTCAGTTGTTTGGTGGTGGCTATGGCGGGGCTTCCACAGAGGCCAGCAGGTGGATGAGGGAAGGGGAGGCAGGAGGAGAGCCCCGAGGCGGCCACCAGTCCGAGTGTCAGGTGAACTGAACTTCAGGTAAGAAGTTATGACCTGCAGTCTATCTGGGTCAGATATGAACCAAGTTTAGGTGGAGTTTATTTTCGTTGTGCTGACTTTTTACCCTCAGTTGCAATAACTCATACTGCGTTCTATCCAGCTTGACGGAGTTTATATACAGCTGGGTGGGTGCTATGATGTTACTGATAGTGAACTTTATTTTATTCATAAGGTTAGTTAGTAGAGTTGCCAACGGCTCCTTAAAAAAATGGAATGGTCCCTCAATCAGAGAAAATATTACACGTTTCGTATTGAGCTGAGAAGAGACGCAGTTTGTCCCGGACTTTCGCTATAATGAAAAAAAGACACAAAGCTGGAGTTATTCTGTCGTTACGCTGCACAGCTGCCTCTTCTTCTCTCATTCTCTCCCCCTGCCTCTCCTGTTGCTACTTCAATCATGAAACTGATCAATAATCAGCTGATCAGCTTTTCTCTCTTGTTTATTTATCGCCCACTTTGTGCCAGAAACAGGAAACTAGCGGATGTCGCGCTAAACAACAGCAGCACGTTTAAGCTTGATCAGCTGTTGTTAGAATTTATTTAATATTAATTTCTAGTATCAGCTGATGTTTGCTGGAGCCACAGCTGTAAAGCTGCTGGTCATGATATCGGTTTGGATGTGTGATGAGAGGGAAACATGAGGATGAAACCAGGAGATGTCCTTACTGAATCATCAGAGCTGAACAGGTGATAGAGAAACAGGTTTACCTTTTAGGTGACATGAATGAGTTGAAGGGAAGCTATGAACTGTTTCTGAGAGACAAATAACACCTGGATCCTTTTTCTACGTAGCTGACAGCTGGTAACTGTGCAGGGGCGGGTCTAGGAAAGTTTTGCCAGG
This sequence comes from Rhamphochromis sp. 'chilingali', assembly GCF_963969265.1. Taxonomy (NCBI): domain Eukaryota; kingdom Metazoa; phylum Chordata; class Actinopteri; order Cichliformes; family Cichlidae; genus Rhamphochromis; species Rhamphochromis sp. 'chilingali'. Next base: position 30,490,340 of record NC_137935.1, read on the forward strand.
GGGGCCAGGTAGGGCATTAACAGGGAAAGGTGGGGCACAAAGAAATACTTTTCATACATATACCAACAAGACAGTGTACATCACTGTCACAACAGCATTTGTTTTCATTCAAAGGCTTTATGGCTTTAATACCTGGTGGGCCGGTCTGTAGTCAAAATGCCCGATTTTCTGTCCCAGTCCAGCCCTGCAGGTTAATACTGGCAGTGTCACCATGCCAGCTGACTTTCATCATCAGCCAGTGTTGTTCTTTATCAATATTACCAAAGTTTACCACAAGGCAGCATAGAAAGTATTTACTTGCGTTCAGGTTTTATTCAAATGTTAGTCTTTTCAGTTGTTTCCCCACTTTTTTCCTGTTTCAAAATCAAACACCAGTTTGTGAGAAGATTATCTTCTTTTTTTAACAGGCAGAGAAAGTTTTACATTGGAACTGGCTAATTTGTCAATTTTTTGTTACAAATGTTCGTATTTTAATATTCAAAAATGTTTTTGCCCAAAACATATGTGCACTACATGTCAGTAAAAATACTATGCAAATATTGCTGTCCTTGAATGCTGAGTAAACATTGACAAAGCACTGATTGTATCTCTTGTACTTTATCAACGCAGTATCTAAAAACTTTGCACCGTAGTGGTTAAAATCTCATTCTAATAAGAGTTAAAAGCGCATGCAGTTATTAGGTTTATAGGGTTATTGAATTATGGTTAACGGTTGGTAGAATTTTTTTTAAAACATTATCTGCCAATTACATCTGCCACACTGTAAAACCCAATAAGTTAATTTTACTCAAAACTTTTGGTGAAACTGATTACATAAAATATTTTAAGTAACTAAAACTTAAAAATAAAAGTTAAATAAACACACTTTATTTATTAGCGTTAGATAAATATTTTTAAGTACCATTGATAAATGTTTTTATGTTATATCCACATTTTTGGTTTAGTACTCTCTACTTGATATTTTGAGTTTCAAGTACAAATCTAGCTCAAGTAACTTTAAGGAATTAATTTTTAGTTTCAAAATGTTAACCATTTTAAGCTAATACAACTCAAAAATTTTAAATACAAATGCTTGTAATATCCAAATCTACTGTGTTTTGAATTTGATATTTTAAAAAAAAGTGCCCAAAATAATTACACTTGTAAAAACATAAGACAGAAAATATAAATTCAAGTTACAAATCTATTGAGTTACTTTGACACATAGCCTTTCTAACAAAAAGCCCAAAGACATAAATCCACCACATTTTATAGGGAATAATGTCAGAAATTTGGGCACAAGGTTACAATATTAGAAATAAAGAATTTCACAACATGTTTTAAGAGTATTCAAATTTGATTAACACATGAGTATGGCCTTTTTATTAAAAAACAAACAAAAGGAAAATAAAATCCTGCATTATTAGGTGGGAAAACCGAATGAAAGTAATAGTATAGTATAGTGCAGCTAATACACTGAAATATAATTGGTAACCTTTTTAATATGCCAATACTGCGGTTATGCAAAATGCACATTTGTAGAGTGCAATCACAGTCTCAACAACAAAGCAATAAAACTTTAAATAGAAAAATACTTCTTTAGAGACATAAACAAAGTGTTATAAACCTCCTTAGCGCCTTATGTCAGTTATGAGTAGTTCAGGAGGAACGTTCCTTAAGTGACATTCAAGATCCCACCTAAAAGCCAGAAATGTAGTGAGATTGTCCTTCATTTTCTCTATAGATTTACAGTTATCTGACTAAAAACACAATCAAAATCAACTAAAACACAAGTGATGATGGGGGAAAAAAATTAATAAATAAAATAAAATCACCCCTTTTACTTTGGATGTGGCTTTTAGATAATGAAGTATGAAACAGAGTCTGCAAAGATTTCTTTATTCTATTCTCTCTTTTTATAAAAAACTTATCCAGACTTGGAAACATGATAAACTGAATTACTTGCTTTAACAGGCACTTGAGGGCTGTGTAGGAATCCTGGACATTATTCTGCTGCCAAAAGATCATTTTTAAGACTCAGCACTTTGGGCTTCAACTTCCCACCCTCCAGACCCATCAAAACTTTCTGAATAAAGTCAAAAATGTTGGCCAAACATTTTGGGTAGCTTAGGTGCAGGATGTCGGTCAGTCCAAATATTACTAGAAATGCATCAGCCAGGGTGGTGAAAACAATGATCATGTTACCCTCGACCAAAACTGCAGTCTTCTCAGGGCAGAAGAATGTTGCATCGCTGGAATTGGCTCTGATCAGGAGGAGTCCAAGTGGCACTTCACTAATATCTGGTCTATCAGAATGCATCATCTACAGAAAACAAAATTACTACATGTTAGTGCATTCCTATTTCTCTTAGTTTCATCTATACAAGTCACATTTCTGGATTATTACTAGCTCAGAAATCAATTGTTTGAACAACAAAAAAGCCACAACACACCAAAGATTTGAGAAAACAAACTGACAAAAATAGTACTTTTAGTAAAGCAAAGTCATACCTCTTCGTAGCAATAACAACAGAAAGTCAATAGGAGTTATATATTTTTTTCATTTGTACAGTGATGTATGGTTGGGCTAGGAACATTATGGAAGGTCTACACACATTAAAAACATGTAGTGTTTCCATTATGTGACATGGACACTGTTGTAGACAGATCCAAGCATGGAGATGCTTCTCAAACTCTCAAAGTGTCATAATGTTTTGAGAAATCTAAACAAGGATGCTACTAAGATATTGTTCACAACTTTGTCCAAAACTTACATCCCATGTTTTGATGAAGGTAGAGGTGTCTTCGTACAAATAGGCAGAGAGGGCATGAAGCACACCAGCACTTTGGGCATGGATATCAGCTTGTTCCTACATCACGAGAAAATTTTTATTTTAAATTATTGGCTAACCTAGTCAAGAATGGTAATTAAAATTGAAAAATTGATCAAATTAATTAAAGCTCAAAAAACAAGACAAAAACCCACTAACCTGGAGATTATAGCTTCTGAAGAGCTGAGACAGGACATCAGACACGTTCCCTGTGCAAACAGCTTTCTTTCTGAATAAGCTCTGGAGCCAGGGAGCATGTTGGTCCAACAGCATAAAAGTGGTTCTTCAGGTGGAGGTTTGTAATCCTGTGGAATTCTGCACAGATCTGAACACACAGGATACATTTGTGTTTACAAGTTTCAATTAGTCTATAAATCTTTGCAAAATACATCAAAATCCTTACACTCCAAAGGCATAATTTGTTCAGACAGGCCAGATAACAGGAGTTGACATAAAATACATCTTGTTAGATCCATCTATATACATTCTTACCTGGGACTGGGATTTCAGAGTAGGCCAGCAATCCAGGATCTGACCTACTGGTAGGTCATCATTGATGATCTCTTTGCATTGCAAGGCCAAAGTTGTGTGCATCAGCTTTGTAATCAGGATTCTTTTCACTTTTCTCGACTTCATCTACAATCTGTAGTCTTAGCTGGTCAAGGTAAACAGCATCTTCACCCCTGAAAATTTACTTCTGCCCTGGCATGGACATAACAGTAAAACACAGAAGACAAGACAGACTACAAAGAGAACAGAAAAGACACACAACCAAGGAGACACAGATGAAACATAACCAGCCCAGAACTCAACTAAACCTTAACTAATAATAACAACAATACAAGAACTTCACCTCATTTCAATATAACATAAAGCAAAAATACAAAATAAACTCAAAATGCTGTGTCACAGACCCAGCCCCTGACAGAAAAAAAACAAACTAAGTCTTTCACTAATGAACACTGGGCATCAGAATAAAATAAAACGAAAAAATAACTGTTTGGTAAATATATTATTGATGGATTCACCCTTAAGCTAACCTAAAATAGACCAGGCACAACAATTTTACAGTTCAGAAGATTCTACATTTCAACTTAGTATACACAACTATTTGCAATGTAAACCAAGTTCTACCGCGTAATTATGTAATGATTAATCACTGCTTTTGTAAGTATGTCCTGTGCCTACAATTTTGCTGCCCCAGTTTTAATATGTACAACTCCAGAGAACTAAACGTAAGTTTCAAGTTCCACCAGTTAGCAAATGGGCTAGCCAATATCAATATCCATGTATGCGCCAAGTGTGAAGCAGCGCAGCAGTGCATATTGATTCAACAATTTAACCACAAGGCAGTTTATAATCTGCAAATCCAGAAATGCCTTCTAAAGACTTCTTTTAAAATAGTAAGAGATTAGAAAAGTTATTAACACATTATTAGTCCCAGCCTCTGCTCGGACTAATGTGTTATACTAAATATGAGCTTATTAGCATAATTCATGCAAAACACTTTGGGGCCAAGCCGACATGGATAAAACGACGCATGCATGTAATTCTTAAATGCCTGCTAGAGTTGTACATTTATGACGATAAAAACCCATATTACAACGGAGAACTATAGTTTCAGAAAAAATAAAACTTACCACAAAAGCGCTCCTGAAGATGCTGCAAAGGCGGTAAATGCAGCTAGCCAAGTGCAGAGCGTTAGCTGTTCCAGTTCAAAAGTCCGTAACATACCATAGCACGCCCTTCTTTATCCAGCGTCAAAGGCAATGCCGCAAAAAACCCTTGACAAATGTTTTTATTTCTGTTCGGATATTAACGTTCCACAAGTTTCTTTCGGAGTAATGAGCGGGCATTCGCACTCGAAGCGAGGAATCCAAGATGGTTGCCAGCACTTCATAAAGAAACAGGTGGCGCACGTAGGTACGTACGTACGTAGGCACGTAAGTGACGTCAGTGTTAAAACTCAAATTATTTGAGGGAAATGCCAGAAACTAATCAATATATTCAAGTACTGATAACTTGAAAAAACAAACTTGTTCAAACTACTCAAAAAAATAAAGGTGTATGAACTTATAACAGGTTTTTAAGTAGTTGGAACTCATTTCATTTATCAAACTATTACTATTCGGTCTTACAGTGCACCCTTCTCCAAATCCGTGCCCCTACCTGGCCCGACCAACAAAAATTTTCTAGACACGCCACTGTCTGTAACCTGTATTGACACACTAAAGCATACAATTAATATCCTTTTCATTTCTTTTCTTAAAACCTCCATTCGCTTTATCTGCCTAGAGTTTAACTCATCTCTCTCTCTGGGTGCTCACTTGTCACAGTGAGTCTCCTTTTATGGGCATGCAAAGTTCCTGTCACACACACCATTTCCTGTCACACACTACTTCCTGTCACACACACACGCAGCTGCTCAGAGCCATATTTTCTGTTTCTCTTTCCTATTTTACAGCCTAATCAAACTGTTTAGTTTTACTAAGTCTTGATCTAAAAACAATGCACCCTTATTTCACGCACACACACTTACACTGTTACAGGAGTTAGAAATATAACTCAAAATATGCTTTCCTAAGAACATTTTAGACATGCCTCTCATAATCAGAAAGAGCAAGTAAAAAAAACAATTGAAACCTCTATTAATTCTCACCACACGCACAAGAAATTGAAAAAACTAAAACGCACCAGCATTTATTGCTGGAGAGAAGTTACTACTGAAAGTAATATGTTAGTCTTAAATATATACAATGCACTCAACGTATTTATATATCTACATCCAAACTCAGTCAATTACTATACATCCACTACGGCAACTCAAAACTTTATTTATAACCCTCTAATAAACATAAATGGCGTCTTAAACACACATTAAACAATGTTTGCAGCAGTATTTGTAAAACCAACTGTGGTTTAAACAGTTCACTGCTTACTAATTTGCATTTTCACACACCATCTAAAAATAGCAGCAGACAGTCAGTGCATTACTGACTGGACACACAGCCTCCTCTCACACCAAACTCTCTTATTTTATATTACAAAGATGTCTTATATTTACAACCACTGTCAGATCTGTCAGCTTCAGCAATTTTGACAAATTTAAGTTAACGGCCAAGGCTTACCCCGAAGTTTTAAGTTAAAATTACACGCCCAAGTCCAACTTCTGCTGGCCAAAAAAGCGCAGACTACCATTCCAAACGGTAAGGAGACTCTAACTCCTAGCTTATTCCAGGATGCCCTGTACCCCACAGTTAAGCCACACTGAACTAACCCTCTTCGCCGAGAGGTCAATGTCGCGCGTCCACGACAAGGAGGGAGCGTAACCTCCGGGCTATGCTGCTTTCTATCAGTCCAACTGACGTTCTTAAATAATTTATAATACTTTGGAACAACAGTAAAACACACAAAAAAGTGTAAGACTGAAGCAGGTCCAACCTTATAACCAATAGGGGCCCTAACCCCAAACAATAACCAAATTCCCTAATATACTAAAATCACTCAGCAGTCCAACTGCTTTACACGGTCCAACCGTATTAAATCCTTCAGCGGTCCAACCGCATTCAATCATTTAAATCCTCAGTACTGTCATGAGATTTTCATCAAAATCAAAACAGACATTTACCGGCAACTTTTACTGAATAGACATTTAATTTCATCATCCAATTCAGCACACTTCGGATAAAATCAACAGGCCTGTGCCTACCTCTTTTATAAAGGCGCCTATCCACTCAGTTTGGTTGCTGGGTCTCACGCCTGTCTGTCTGACCACCACGGACCACCGAATTTCACCGTCTACACCTCCAACTCTCTCCCTCCTCAACCACCGGACGAAGCCCCCAAATGTTAAGGTTCAAATATTGAGGAAGGAGAGTAAAAACAACCATGGTCCAACAAGAGCTTGGTCAAACAATTGATTTTAATGAAATCCGTTCGCAGACAGGGCTGATCTTCGATTACTCAAAGCATAAACAGATTTTTTATATCATCAGGGTTTGAATTTAATGACGCCCCCTCATGCGTCATCAGATACAATATATGCATACGTCAATTCAAAACCACAATGACTTTTAACACAGTTTGAAAAGAAACATTGTCTCTATCTTCATGGCAGATGTTTCCTGTCAACCTTTCACCAGAACAGAGGCTCATCCTTACATGTAATCCTCAGAATAACCTGCCCTTAGACTCTGCTTTCGGTTTCAGTTCTGCAAAAGGAACACTCTGCAAACCTGCAATTTCCTGTCAGCCTGTGGCTTTAGTCTTTCTGAAAGACACACACTGTTTAAACATCTGAATGCAATATCAATACTGTAGATTATATTATTAATCTGGACAATAGCAGTAAAATAATTTCCCTGATCTCCACACCATCTGTATCTGGAAGTCCCACAGGATCTTAGCTCGGTCATTCTCCACCACCCTAGGGGGCGTCTCCCATTTTGACCTCAGAACTTCCAGGTTATACTCGACTCAGATGTTTCTGTATGCCGGCCGCTTGGTTATGGCTTTCATCTTGCACTCTGCTGTTATGAGCTGGATTGTCAAACAACTCAGTTTCCTTTTTTCTTCTATTTTAAACCCAGTAGTAGCACTGCAGTGGTATTGGAAATAAAAATTGAGAATAGTCAACCAGGTGAAACGGTTGAGGTGTCTGTGTATGATTCTGCTTCTAAAGAAATGTTTTTTGGGCATGGGGCAGTTTTATCTCCTGAGTAGCTTAGAAAAGTTTAAGGCTTCCCCTAAAATAGTTTGAAGTGGTATCAGGGAGGGAGGTAAAACATGGTTGGATGGATGGATGGATTAGAAGTGTTTGATTTTGACACATAAAGTTTTCACTGTGCGGCAACATCAGCTAACACTTTTATCATTTCTGATGTGTCTTTGGATTTGATCTCAAATTCAGATATATTTCTGAAAGCAGGGAGAGAGATACAAAGACTAAGGTGGAAGCCTGATGTGTGTTGATGATATCTACACTTATTCATGGAGCAGTTCCTTGAATCAGCTGTTGTGAGTAGAGCGCCTCTGCTTAGTGTTTGATTTTGGTTTCTCATCTTCCTTCTCCTGGCTTGTGTGCATATCAAAGCTCTCAGGTAGAGCCCTGCCTGCTCCTCCACACTTTGCCTCTGATCTGTGTATTAGTGGAGACTGAACTTGTTTACTTAAAACTTATCTCTGTAGTTATTTCTGGAAAATAATACATAAGTGATGCAGTCTAGTGAAAGCAGCAGAGATTCATCACATTTTATTAATAAAAATAACGAACACTGATGTCAGGCCAGTTCTATGATGCAAAATGTCAGCTAAACTAACCAGAAGGCCTCTGTGATGCACTGGCCAGCTCCACAGTGTTGAAAGGCCTGGAAACAAAAGACAAATATAGTGGGTCATCACAGAAAAACAAAAGAAAAAGTCATTATATTTACAATCATCATAATTTATTTAACTACTTTTGAGTTTCTGGAAAAGTGGGACTGTGTAAAAACAACTGTAATTCTTAAACAGTTAATACAGTCCTGTTGTCAAAGACTTCACAACAGCTGCATCTTAATTTTGTTGGTTTAAAAGCAAGTTTGGTGGTGTAAATAGACAATATTACCAAATTTGTGTCATTACCTATTTATTATGGACCTGACTGTATGAATCTCCCAAACCACATTTGCGGGGCAGATCCAGATTCTCCAACACATGAAAAAGAAGATTAGCATCAGAATATGTGCACCCTGTTATGATAAATAATCTTTTACATTAGTAACACTAAACTTTCATCTTGGCTTGAATACGAGTTGTTCAGAACACAGTCAAATTATGATATAGAGCTGACGTAGAGCTCAAAATGTAAATATATTTTACTAACCCGGCGTGATATTTTTTCCACCGCTCTCTCATGTCAACGTGATAAGATCTGATTTGACATCACGCAGCTAATCTATTGCAGGGAGGACTTCTCCCCCCGCTGTCATCAGGCGCTTACTCGTAGGTATCTGTCAAATAGAGTTCTCTCTCCAACGATGTACAGTCTTGAATTTGGATTTGTGTGTGTGTGCCACTACTCAGAGGTGTGGACTCGAGTCACATGACTTGGACTCGAGTCAGACTCGAGTCATTAATTTTATGACTTTAGACTTGACTTGAAAAAATGTTCTAAGACTTGTGACTTGACTTGGACTTTTACACCAATGACTTGGGACTTGAATTGGACTTGAACCGGTTTACTTGAAAAGACTTGATATTTTACCCCAAATATAAAATTTAACATGCATATTATATAGAGATTGAAAATGTGACGTCATTCACGGGTAGAACCGCAAAGGATTCTGGGAACTCGTGGCAAGCGGTACTAGCGCACGCAGGCTTTCAATTAAAATCAGTTACACAGCGATAAAAAGAAACACAAAAATGTCAAGAAGCTGTTGTATTATTAACTGCAATAGCCGGTCGCATGACAGCCACGGGAAGCCGACGGGTAAAGAGATCGGTTGTTATCGGATTACGTCATTGAAGAGAAATTGTTCGAGCCATGTTTCCGAAGTAACAAAGACGCGACGGATGGCCTGGATTGCAGCCATTCAAAGACCAAATATAACGTCCCAGAACACTCCAGCTCACAGGTTAGTCTGCTCCAAGCATTTACACAAAGGTCAGTGTTTTTTAGTAGTTAATGCGTCATTTTCATAACATAATTGGTGATATAGGTTACAAGCAAGTCTGGCGCTGAACAGAAATTGTCGCGCTATGCTCCTTTATTTATTGTGCATAAATAGTGAATTGTCCTGACACAATATTGCGTTTCGCTTCTGTTATTATGGTACATTGACAAAAACATATACTTTTATTCACAGGATAAAACAGGTTTTTTGTATCACTAATTGCCCAGTACGATTACAGCATACAGTATTATTGTCACTGCAGTGGAAATAATTTCTGTGATGCTACCAGAAATTATTTCCACTGCTAATTAATTACCATTGAGCTCAAAGGTCCTATTAATAAACGGTTAACGAATGTGTATTTATGACAACAATTTGTGAGACTGGTAAACTTATGATATGTACGATGGTCTTTCGTTCTACACGGTGCATTTCAAGGTCCTGTACCCATCCGGCGGTAAACTGTACCTGGGCTTGTTGCAGTGACCTGAAGTTACTAAACTTCATGAGTGTATGCACTCACTCCAAGAACCGTATGATTATAAATATGCATATAAATATGCTAAGATGAGATAGCTGACTTCATCTAACTAGCAAATGTTGTCCAGGCTACGTTGGTGATACAGTTTTTTTTTATGTGTATGATATTTTTGTCCTGCAATTTTAAAGCTGGTCCTACAACCACATCCAAGAATAACATGCAGCTTATCTCAGAACTGTTGGTGAAAATTATTCTTGGAGCTAGGTTTAATTGAGCTGCATTTTAAAGAGGTGCAATTTCACAATTTGTGTATATTTTCTAAGTTCACTATTTTGTCATGTGTTGAGAAAAACACAGATTTAAGATTACATGTTCTAATATTTACATTTAGCATAACTGCAACATTATTTTTTCGTTTGTTTTTTTTAAAGACTCGAAAGGACTTGAAATTCAAAGTTTCAGACTTGTGACTTGACTCGGACTTTTACACCAGTGACTTGAGACTCGACTCTGACTTGCCTGACATTACTTGAGACTTGACTTGAGACTTGAGGATAAAGACTTGAGACTTACTTGAGACTTGCAAAACAATGACTTGGTCCCACCTCTACCACTACTTTATGCACCTTATGGCTGTACTACAGATTTTTTTTAATCTCACTTTATTTTTCCTGCTTAAATAAAGTTAAATACAAAAGTAAAATCAAATTCTTGATCGCAGCTCACTTAGCCGAATGTCTTGCAATGAATACAGTCTTGATCAAGGTTTATAAAAATAAAACTAATCTGACTTGAAAATGAGCCATTTTTTAAAATGCACCATTGGGAGAATAAAGTTTAAATGCTCTACAAGGCATTAGAACACAGCTGCAAACACATGTGCCTTTAATGGGGTTCCTTCTATAATTCCTCCTGTATTGTAGTGGCTAATATCCGTATGTCTATTCAGACTACTGAAAAGATGCAGGAAGAAAAATAGCTACAGAAAGAGATTACCCGAAAAGATTTATCGTCTTCTTAAAAATGTTGCTCTCTTATTTTTATCGGCATCTTTGGTTTTGCTCCATCTTCGACATTTTAACCAGATACTTCGATTTTTAAACAAGTCCTTCAACTGTGACTGAGTGGTCTTTTGTTGTGTTGAGCTGAGCTTTTCATTGCTAATGCTGTTCTCGGCTTGTGAATATCTGTAGTGCTGTTTCAACTGCTGTCTGTTAGATTTGTCCTGCTGTCACGAATGCCTCCTGCTCTGTTTACTAATAGTTTCTATTTTCTTGGTCTGGTTTCTGCCATTACTTTAAAACCACTGGCCTGAATACGAACTGATTGCAGTTTCCAGGATGATGATAGCCTGCTGATGCAGTTTAACACTGGTACAGAATTAACTTTTTTTTTCCTTTATTTAGCATTTGTGAAAAGCTCAGCAGACTCCTCTAATGAAGACACCTTCGCTTATTTTTAAGCGTAACAACACCTTCAATGCAAACAGTGGGCAACTCAGAACTAAATCATGACTGCTGGTTGTTTGGGTGTAGTCCTACAGTGTTTCAACTCATTATTACATTGGATCAGTCCTTTACTAGCAGAGCTGTGTTTTCAGTCATGCAGACAGAAGATCAGATTAAAACTTGCGCAAAAGATGACAGATAAAAGCCCAAACACTTGAAAAAATTGCACAAGGCAACACAGCTGTGACAGTTTTGGACACAAAGTTGTTTTGTAGATGCATTTAGAAATCATCACTTTAAAATCAAGACAGTGCAGAAGTGCAAGCATGTTTTTTGATAAGGATGGATAAATGGTTTCTTTAAAGGGAGATTCGATTTCAATAATCTGCCTGACCATGGGATCTTTTTCATGTACTGAGCCTTGAGCAAGAGAAAAGGCCAGCAGTCGACTGTGTGTTTGAATTTTGTGTGAAAGGGTTCATCAGCTCATGAGGTCAGTTTTATAGAGAAGAAACTTCTCACAGCAGTTTTCACTGCCAACATTTGTGATTCAAAGTTTTGAAAACTTCCTTTGATGGACTATATAATTTTCCTTAACGTGCTCTGAGTGTTTAAAACTCAGCAAAGCAAGAAGACCTCAGAAAATCCTTTAGATTTGGATTGGCTATTTTAACTCTGGTGTACACACTGGCTTTACACAAGCTTTTAGGTTAATCATTGTACGACCGTGATGAAAAGTCTCTACTTATCTGATCCATTTTACAGGAACATTCAGCCAATGACGACGCAGCCTTGTAAGATATTGATTACTCCCATTATTTTCCTAATATCCTTATCATAAAGTGTCTCATGTCATCCTGTGTCCTGAAGCTAGGCTAGGCTGTTTGGGCTGGCTCCTGTTTGCTGGATAAATGAAGATTTCGTTCTTGGCTTTTAGTTCCAAAAGCAGCAGCTTTAAAATCCTGTTGATCAAAAAAGATATCTGCGATTGAGGCTCTTTGTGCCTTCCGCTCACTCTGTTACTCCGTCCTGTGTACACTGTGACACTAGTTTTATAATAAGCTTACTCATCATAATGAAAGACTGAAAATGTCTTTCTAAAGAATGAAAGACTCCAGCTTATGCAATTCAATTTTATTTATACAGTGGCAAATCACAATAACAGTCGACTCAAGGTGGTTTATATTGTAAGGCAGACCCTACAATAATACATACAGAGAAAAACCCAACAATCATATGCCCCTCTATGAGCAAGCACTTTGGCGACAGTGGGAAGGAAAAACTCCCTTTTAACAGGAAGAAACCTCCAGCAGAACCAGGCTCAGGGAGGGGCGGGGCCATCTGCTGCGACCGGTTGGGGTGAGAGAGGGACACTAGTTAATATCCCATACCCTTACCCTAAACTGATGCCACTTCTATCTATCTGTCATACCTGGCCAGTGCTTGTAATACGACACCAATAAATGAGTCAAGCATAAGCATATATATGACCCATACAAGTATTTCTCTAATACAATGTTCACATTTGGCCATAAAATGATAAAAACTGCATTTCCCAGTGTCAGGGAATAACTGGGCATGATTTCCAGGAACAAATCCCATAGACTCATGCATATCACTGTACACAGGAAACTGCACACATAGAGTAATCTATCACTAATGTGATTATTGACAGAAGAGCAAAAGCACTAGGGATCTTCTTTCATTTACTTTCATCCTGTTGTTGACCAGTTTCAAAGAAACTCATATTATTCATCCTTTGGTATATTTCACCCTATTCCCCCTTTCTCTATCTAATGTCTTCTTAACAAGTTTTCTTTTCATGAGTTCTGTTACAAGCCAGATTTTCAGCCTTTCATACCAGATATCTTCAGCATTCTTTTTTTTCTCTTCAGTATCTTCAAAATGCCTGAGACTCAAAATACACAAAGAGGTATAATGTGTGGAGAAAAATAACAGAAGAAATCAATTTCAGTCGAAAGTGGTTCCAGTGTTCTTCTTCATGACTCCTTTTTTTCTCTCTCCTTCACAATGATAACATTTTTCAAGAGTTGTTGTCCATGTTTTCTGAATCCTCTGAGGCATTTTGGTACATAATGTGCTGTCAGTGTATGCTTTCTCAAGTCTTCATGTCTCTTTTGGGAACAATTTTTGAAGTCCATTGTGATTTCTGTCAGTCCTTTTATTGAAAAAGAAGATAACAAAATACGGATACCGCTGTAGATATATATATACCGATGAGCTGCAGCAATGTGAACATTAAAGCTTGTCTGTAAATTCCAGTATTTAGCTCTCATCTCTGCTGTCCACTGAGAACTAAAAACTGATCTGTTCAGACTCCATCTGTTAATATAGCTAAGCCTTCCTCTTCTCATCTCAAACCTGACCTCGGGCCAGCCTCTCTAATGCTTCCATGCCAGGCAGACTTTACACAGATAGCCTGGCGTAGATCAGAGTCTATCAAGGCTCTGCTCCTGCTGGAGAAATAAGCTAATTAGTAAACAACAAAGAATACCAGAGATACGTTTCTAGCAGCTAGACTGACAGAGATGAAATCCAGTTAGAATGCTGATTTTAAACTACTTTATAAACTGTCAGTGTTAAAAGGCATTTCTTAATTGTCTTGCTTTAAATTCCCTTTCATCTCCAGTAAGTTTATACCAATGATTTTTTTAAAAACAAAGTACCCATGCTCAACACAATGAGTAGAACCTGACGGTGTGACTGTGTGTTTGTGCAGATATATGATTCTATCTCTTCTCTTTCTCTCTCATTTTTTAAATATCATCATTTGTTTTACTTTGTTGAATTTCATCTCGTTTGTATTCATTTACTTATTTTCCGGTTGCTTCGCTCCTGTTTCGGGACCCGCTTCATCCGGCAGGTAAGACATGACTAATGCTTGTGCTAATGAGGTGTGACAGTTTGCATGTGAGTTTGTGTTTATGTTGCACTGTGGTCAAATTAAATGTGAGAAGACTTGTGTTTGAAGAGTTTGTGGGTGTCAATAGAGAACAACATAGAGTGGCGATACTGCAGTCAAACGTCTCCCCCCCCACAGTTAAAGTATGGTATCTGCTCACCTCACTACACCCCACCCCTTCTTTCTTTTTAGACTCCCAGTGGCTTTCCTTGTTGTCCTTTAAACAGAATCATCCACGTCACTTGCAATAGGAGTGAGTGGAGTTGTGTGGGGACCCCACAGGGAGGTCAGGAATCTCCTATTGTCATTGCATACCTTTGCACATTGTCACTGTTGTACGTTCTTGCCTGAGCAGTTGCCTGTCTTGCCTGCTGGCAAGAGGCACTTCTACTGATATGCACATGCACTGTCACACATGCACCTGGCACTGGGAAGGTGATTCTTTTTTTTTAATATTAGAATGATTGATATTTACTTTTGGGGGGTTGGAATGCATTTCACCCACAGTTGATGGCAGTCTTGTTTCTTATTTTCTAGTCTTTTGTTGATTGATTTGCTGATGCTTGTGTAAAAGCACCTGTAACACTAAGGAATTTGGGCCATATATGGCAATCAATTTTGAGAAATCTATATTTATGTATCTTTTTTTATCTGCAACTGTCAAAAGATTGAGAATACACTAGAGTTACAGCCACACACACACACACACACACACACACACACACACACACACACACACACACACACACACACTCGTATACATGTATGCATGTGTAATTTGACTGTCCTTTTGCATCAAAACAACTACAGCATCAGAAAATGTCAGCGCGCACACACTTGTACTTCCATCAGCTTATAACCTTTGCTCTTAAGCAAACCAAAGGCTCTGTATCTTTGTTCTTTCAGCTGTCATTGCTGTCTGTTTGTGTGTGTCTCTGTGTGTGTGTTCTTCGAATTTTGTCTGAGCTCCGTGGTGACAGCAAACACAGTGAGCTCCCCTGACATTTCAGTGAAGTGCTGATGCAGATGGTGTACTCAGTGATGTTAACATGCACAGGTTAAACACAACAGTTCCCGGCAGCCTGTATTATCTGGGTGCTGACAGAAGATCAGAAGGAAGCATGGGCAGTGCTAACAGGGTTCTGTTGTATAAGCTCTAAATATGGACAACAGAGAAAGCACTGAGGGGATAAGGTGTCTTTCCTTTTACAGTTTGGGCAAAGGACAGTATTAAAAGACAGAATTCCCCCCGAGGAGAGTTTGCTGATAACATCCCTGCTCCTTTAACCTCTTGACCCTATTAAGAAACCGCACAGGTAGGCATCTATAAAGACAAAGCAGACAGTTTGCTCTTAATTATCTATGTAGGGCCCATGTGGACATGCTGGTAGAGTTGTACCAAGCCTTTAGTAAAAGAGTGATTCTGAGGTTAAGCTATGTGATGGAGGATTTTCTTTTTTCATATATACTGAAGCTCTTCACATAATCTCACTGAAACTGTTGTTGTTGATCAAAACATCAGGCATTTTCACTACAATAGAGTTTTTAACATGCTGGCAAACAATAGTGTATAACCATCATTAAATACACAATCTGGTATTTCTAGATTGTTAAAAACAGTCTTTTCAGCTCCGTCAAAATAAACCTCATAGTCATAGTCACAGTATTGCATTTGGATACAGACAAAATACAAAGAGCTGAATTTGATTTGGGTCAGGCACTGTTAGTGTTTTTGAGATGAGGTTCAGGATGTTGGGATGTTCTTTCACCTCCAGCCATGTTTGTATACTATGCAGAGCCATTCAATTGGAATAATTATCAAAACATTGTTTGAAATGGAAATAATTAAACATGATTCTAGTCAGCTACTTTTCTTTAAACCTCTTATGCCATCAAATGCACCAACTGCTCTCCATTGCTTGTTCAACCACTCTGACCCCGAACTTCTATGGGATAACAGTTTTATAATTAATCATGAGTGTAACGTCTCCAAAATTTTACTGGAGCAGACACGCAGTGAGGTAGACATTAATTATAAATGAGACACCTAAAGGTCATGGGCTTGTAACTTTGTGTACTAGCTAAGACTGGAGTGGACTAAACTCTGAATCTTAACTTCCTCTTTAATGAGGCTATGCAATGATGTCAGCTTGGTTTACTTACCCTCATCTGAATGACTGTAAAAGATAAGCTCCCTATAATTAAAGATTCCACTTTTCCACTAGAGTCTGCTAAAAGCCTTTTGCTTTCTAGTTCTGTAATTTTGATATTTGGGAGAAATGTAATAAAAATAATTAAGAAAAAAATCTCTGATCAGGAATCTGACATCGAAAAAATTATCTATCTATCTATCTATCTATCTATCTATCTATCTATCTATCTATCTATCTATCTATCTATCTATCTATCTATCTATCTATCTATCTAAATTTCTTTGATAAGCAGTAAAGTACTGGGTCTCTCCAGTGGGCGTCCAAGTGTGCAAATGCCAGCTGTCTTCAAGTTTCTAACATCAGTGTTTACAGTTGATGTTTTGTTATCACCAGATGCCCAGTGTCTTGTTAGAAGTGAGAAATATATGGAGTATAAACCCACAGGTCAACTGCTTTAGTCAAGTTGGCCCTGCTGCCATGGTCACTTCCTTAACGAATGTTGTCATTCAAAGATCAAAAATGCCATCTGCTGTTTTCACAGGTCCTTGTAATATTATATAAGTGGAGTAAGAAGCAAGGATCCTACATTATCTGTATGTCCTCACTGTAGAAAAACTTTACCTGGTTAAACTGCATTATTTGCATTATATGGCTTGAAATACTCCTCCTGTGCTGGTAATGAATTAACAAGGCCACCTAGAGAACCTTTAGACCAGCTGGTGAAAAAAGGCCCTGCTACTTCAGACAGATGTGAAAGTGAATGTTGTTTTCAAGCGACGTCAATAATGCCTGCTTTTATTTCATGCTGGTAACAAAACAGTATTCTTACTTCAGATGTGGCAAAGTTTAAAAATAAACATAATAAAGTCTAAAAAGTAAAAAAATCAAACCTAGAATTTTTTGTTTGTTTTACAAAATACTTTTACGTATATTCTCCCGGTTTGACCAGGACCTTGGACCCACTAGTTGAATTGCCCTTGTATGACACATTGAGAACATACAGGAAATGTGAATGTTTCTAAATGACTGTATTTAGGAAGTATCAATATGCCACATACAGATTTGTCATATAAAACAGGACTGGTGTGCTGGTGTGCTCCAGGCAGCAATTTTCCGTGCCAGCATGGCAAAGAAATGTAAGAACACTAAGCAGAGCCAGCAGACACTCTGTTGTGTTGAACATTATATTAAAAGGCCAAAGGGGATATGAATGAGTTTAGATGCACAAACAAATGAACACACAAAAGACACTCGACACACAAAGCGATGAAAAAAAGGATTTTTTAGTCAGTCTCTGACTAATTCACTCTATTTACAGATGGATCTCAAAAGACTCTTTGACTAAAGCGTACAGACAGCTTTATTACAGTTTACAGCTATCAATGACGTTTAATGAAAATGTAGACATACAAATGTATAAATGTATTTTTCCATATTCCAGGTTCCAACTTTAGTACCTCTTCTTACAAAGATTATAATACAATTTCCCCATGCAACAAGTTGTTATTCAAAATAACCTGCCTGCAAAGTCTGCGTCTTGTCTCTGCAAAGATAGTTTTAATAAATGACTTGGATTCTGCATCTTAGTGTAGGTCACCTCAGGACCTCAGGACGGGTGTGACCTCAGGAAATCACATGATAGGGTGGGGCTAGGTTTCACAGCGGATTCACCTGAAACCTTGGCTGATTATGAACTACACCCGTTTTCACACCTTGACTCATGTGATTAGGCAGAGGATCAACAGGGGTTACATGACACTTGGGGACACTCCCTTGGACTTAAATCTGGGACTCTCCACCATTTGACCGTAGAACTGAGGAAGTTTCTCGGATGAGAAGTGAAACGTCTTCAAGCAACTTAAAGAAGTCCAGACGCTTTTCTTTCCAAACTCTTTAGACTATCATGACCTGGAGACTGAGAACATCCACAGACACATCTACCTAGACATTATTTGAATATCATTTATTGAAATATTATCTATGAGTATGTAACCTCTTAATAAACATTTAAAACATAAATTATTGTAAGTATGAAACAATCTCAGCTGCATGTATGGTCTTGTAGAAGAACCACTGACTTTGGTTTACAGATTAAATGCTGAAGATACAAAGAGAGTATCCACAAAGAAAAAGAGACAACACAGAAAGCAAGAATAAACGATACCGAGAAACTTCTTGATATGAAGCAACAATGCTAACCAGTGCCCCAACTTTTCATTAGATTATCAGCCCCTGCCACTTTGATTACACATATATTGCTATGCTGTTTTTAAACAAAACATGACATTATGGGTATCTGAAGATGTCCAATGTGGTTTGCCAGGTGAATTTGAATATTACATGTTTTTTACAGGACCTACTTTTTAGTTGAATCTGTTGAAAATGAAATTGAAAATTCAACTTTCTGAAGTTGTTTTATCTGTTAAGTCTAGCTTTGCGACATTTTGTCACTCTAACTGAGTATGGTCCACATTGTGGCTGTCAGCTTTTTCATCTGGTAGTAAATTGGCTTATTTCTACCCATTTGCAGCTGTTACTGCGGCATCCCAGTAAGATCTAAATCTGTGCAGTCCCATATGAGAATCATCAAATTGCTGTGAGGAAGGACAGAACAGACAGTGCTCCTACTGTCCAATCCATCTCTCTCATTCTGTGCTACTGTATCATTGATTACAGCTGCAGCAGTGACTTGATTTTTAGAATATTTCTTTTTTCCCCAAAGCATGATTGTTCGGCCCTGGTCGCTTCCATTTCCCTTACACTTGGAAATGTTTGGAATTTAATGACATGCAGAGTTTAGTCCGTCAAATCATCTGCTCCAGATCCTTTAGTAGCATGTAGCATGGGCGAACTCCTTAAAACTTGTCAACGTGCTTTTGGTGTATTTTATATAGACACTGGAATGAGCAATTGTAATATAAACAATATGAGTGTGTCTTGTAATACAGTGCTGCCAAAAGTCCCTCCAAAGATTTGTTTTACAAGTCAACTATATGTTGGTAACTATGGGTGTCTCAGGGTGTGCATTGCAAAGTAGCAGTAGCAATGACAAGCAATAATGGACTGAAAAACACAGTAATGTGTAGAAATATGTTGCATGTTCCTGTCTTCAGAGCAGCACAGCATGTAAATACATAAACAACCAGTGCTAGGTCAACTGATTTTCATACATGCTGGCTTCAGTTGTTTGGAGACAGGAACCCTGACTAAATGTGAGGAAAGTAATTACTCTGTGCTTTTGGCAAAGAACATATTGACATGTAATTATTTTGACGGCATTACTGAGTCAGAAAACAAGTGCAAAACGGCCGTTCCATATTCCAATATAAATTATGTTCAAACACCAAAAATGGGAAGCTAGCAATTTAAACAAAAAAAAAAAGTAAATTAGGACCATACAAAATATAATTCACTGGTTTCTGTTTTTTCCACTTTGGAGACTCATTGTTATACTTTTGCTTGCAGCCATGTTCTTCATTTTGAGCCAGAAGAGACAATATTGGAAGGCTAAATTATCAGCTAACACTAGCAAACTTTGTTAGCAAACTGTATCTACAAATTTTGCACATGCAGCTCCCAATATTGCAGGTTAATAAAATATCAAAATACACACAAACTGAAACACTGTAAAAGGCCCTAAGATCACACAAATCTGTGACTTAAATTAGCGGAGATGAGGCCAAGAAGACAACCATCAGCAACAGCTGACTCTGTCAGTACACCTGTCAATCAAAGTGACAGTCTCCATTTAAACAATTCACACCTTATATAGTTGTTAAGGAAAAGCTTTTTATTTCTTTGCAGCAGACATCAAGGCATTCCCAGGCCAGCCGAGAGATATAATCTCTCCAGCGTGTCCTGGGTCTGTCCCAGGGCCTCCTCCCAGTGGGACACCTCACCCAGGAGGCAGCCTTGTCAGATACCCAAACCACTTCAACTGGCTCCTTTCGATGTGGAGGAGCATTGGCTCTACTCTGAGCCCCTCCCGATTGGCTGAACTTCTCACCCTATCTCTAAGGGAGAGGCCATCCACCCTTCGGAGGAAGCCCATTTCTGCCGCTTGTATAACCATAAGACATCCCATAATAAGTCCCGTCTTATAACGTCCCGTATTGATTACTGCAACTCCCTCTTATTTGGTTTCCCTAAACGGTCCCTTCATAAACTCCAACTTTTTCAAAATTCTACAGCTCAGGTCATAACTCGTACTCCTTCAAGAGCTCACATTACCCCAGTTCTTCAGCAGCTTCACTGGTTGCCCATAGAAGCCAGGATAAACTTTAAAATCTTACTTCTCACATACAAGTGTATCCATAAATCTGCTATTTGTGTGACCTGCTCCATATCACCACTGTTTCCCGCCCTCTCAGATCCTCATCTGCTATTCATCTCACTGTTACGTCCGCACATCTTATCACTATGGGGAACAGAGCCTTCAGTCGCTCTGCTCCTCGGCTCTGGAACTCTCTTCCTCCAGCCATAAGAAATATAGACTCTCATTTAAGTCACAGCTCAAAACACATCTGTTCAAACTGGCTTATTCGCTTTAGTGCTAATTTTATCTGTTGTCAAGTTCTGTTTTGCAATTTTAACTTATTTTATGTATTTTATGACTATAGCTCCTTTTATTAGTTTTGTTCTTTTGTAAGGTGACCTTGGGTTTATGAAAGGCAAATAAAATGTATTATTATTATTATTATTATTATTATTATTATTATTATTATTATTATTATGATTATTATTATTATCATCGTCATCTTCATCATCATCATCATCATAGGGTGAGGGTAGGGACGTAGATCGACCGGTAAATTAAGACCTTCACTTTTACACTCAGCTGTCTTTTCACCAAAACAGATCAGTGCAGCGTCAGCATCACTTCAGGTTAGGTTAACTGGTGATTCTAAATTGACCTTGATATAAGATGTAAGACTTGCCCACTACACAGTGAGAACAAAATGATAACGGATATAAGTAACAGTTTGTTGTAAACTGATTTAAGAAATCAATGATACATTTTGAAAATACATCCTGGTATTTGCATTCTTTGACTATGCCAGAAGATTACAACCAGATAATGTGCTGCTTTCTCAAAGAGACACCCCTATGTTGCGTAATGTATATATTATAGAGTCCTGGATCACAACATGATGTTACATCTACAAAATGCATAAAATTCGTTTGTGCTTGTAAAATTTGTTATTTGAAATGTAAAAATAAAAAAATGCAAAACGATTTCAGAGAAGGAATGATCTTTCTCGTAGCGTTATGCTCTAGGTGATTACAGGAGTTTGGTTTTATGGTGTGTTATCAAAAGTATTACAGCCGCACAGCAAACATATCAATTTAGGGATAAGTACAATTGAAAATCGCTTGGAAATTGTTATCCTCTGGTGACTTTCCTTTATGCAAAGCACTTTTGTCCCACTATAGTAAACAGAAAGAAACATTGATCAATGAAGTATTTTCAAGCTTTTTAAGGCAGTAATTTTGGCAAACTGGGCAGTTCAGTAGCTTGGTTTCCACTAATTCCATACTGCATTTCTTTTTAAAAGGGACACAGAGAGTCTCACAGTGAGTAACCAGCCACTCTTTGTCTTAATAACATGACTGCAGCTCCAGACAGCTCATCTCGGGGCAGTGATTTTAATGATTTTCATGCTAAATAATTATTTATTTTCTGACAGTTTTGTTTCAATTAATTTATTCCACTCTGTCCAAACTGCAATGGACAAACCCGAACAATCATGTGTACAACTGTTTGATTTTGCATATAGTAACATTAACAAATGTGTTCATTAAACAAAATTTACCTTGCGCGTTTGCGTTATAAAGTTGGAATAAGGTTGTTCCTGAATTCATCCAAGTGCTGGCTGAATTGAATTAGCAAGGCTTAAGATAAGATGACATAAAGTGAACAGCATGAGTAAGCTATGACTGGAAATAAGATGTAGACCCCAACCTTTTTTGTGCCACAGACCAGTTTATGTCTGACAACATTGTCAGACATAAGATGTTGCGGATAAATGCAACAAAATAAAACTAGTACCGGTATACAAAAAAAAAAAAAAAATCATAACACACGGGAAAAGACCCAGGGAAACCAAGTTAATAATAAAAATGATAAAAAAATAACAACACTAAAAACTGATAAAAACCCTGAAAACCATAAATTTCACACCCGAGCTTCAACTCCCGCAGCCCGGTACCAAACTCGGGGGCTGGGGACCGCTGTTGTAGTCAACTCAATAAGGTTTACAAGGAGATGCAGTAACATTATTGAAAATTCAAAAGAAAATTGAAAAAACTCCACCAAACAGCTGGCTCTGTGTTTTTTAATTACTTTCATGTGGTTATTTCTGTCATTTTCACGTCCGTTTATTGGCTATAGCTCTAAAAACAACCTGGTTAGTTTCATAACGATCATGGCCCTGTCGAAATCTTAACCCTGCATGTTAAGAAATTATAGATTTAAATATAAATGGGACCTGTTGTAAATTGAAGATGAATTCTAAATAATTTCTTTAGCCCCAGAATATTTTGGTATATGCCAGTAATCCAAAATTTTCTTTCTTACCTTCTTTCTCTGAATTTCTAATATTCGTATGGCGTCCAGTCTTACAAATTAGAAGCACAAAGATGGGGACGGAAAATGTTGCCTGGCCTCTCTCATACCTCACATGAAATATTTATGAAGGCATTTGAATAATGTGATTTTGTAATGGCAAAATACCGTTTGGTGAAAGGAACAGTAGAGGGCAGGGAGGTGACGAACGTCAACAAGCAGAGATTGAGGAATCTTCCAAATGTCTCGCTGGTTCTTGAGGTGCTACTGAACAAACAGATGAATGATATTAAATTGGAAATCTATTCTGTGATGATGTGGGTCTCTGTGATGACACACATATAGTTTTGAAAATTCCTCACATGTAGTCTTTTGAAAGATGAGGCAGGAAAAAACGTCTAAGATTAGAAATAACAGAGGGCCTGCAATCATCTGCTGTCAGTTTAAATCAGAAAAGAAGAGGGCTAAAGTTGCAGGAATAACTAAAACCTTCCCCCAAAGTACAACTCAATTAACATGTATATGAACTGTCAAAGTTAACAGGAATCTCGATGTTTTTATTTGCAAATCATAGCATCCCATTGTTTTGACATAGCTTAATATGTATAGACGAATGGAGGACTGTTGTTTTAGGGATGATGTACAGTCTTACACACTATTAGGAAAGTGCTTAAAAGAAATCCTAACCGGGTGTTCTGGAAAACACATCAGGTTTCAGCACTCATATTATTCTTGACATAGTGATGGACGTGAAATTCAGTATTCACAGACAGAATTTAAAATAGATGAGGGATCTGAAACATTAATTCGTCAGGAGAAAGGACACGTTTTATCTCTATGACTCATTCAGTGTGAAAGAGAAGGAGAAATAGCAATAGTGGGACCTTAGGGAAGCAAAAAATACATATACAAGATCAGGAACTTATTTATAAATATCTTAAATTGTTTTGCTCTATGTGTGTGTTTTGCTGGCTGTCCTAGCAGACATTATATTGTAATATTTGTTGTTCAAGTCACTTTTATTTGGATTCTCCATCCATTGTCTGTTTTATGAATTTCTGTAGTTTCTCCCTCAAGAAGCTAAAGTTGAGTAGACACTGGAAGCAATTCACCTGTCACACATCCCTTTGAAGGTGACAGCTAGTCACTTGCAGTTACCTAGGTGATCCTCTAATGTATTTACTCACAGGTCATATGTCAGTCAACAGTATTACTTACACTCACTGGTAATCCCTTTAGTTGCTCAACCTGAAGATCAGAAGGTTTATCATCCATAAGCAACACAGTGAAATAATGCTAGAATATTTTGCGGATTGAAACTATTTAAGAGATAACAGAAAAGGCCTAAATATTAGTAACTTTTCTCACAAAGAAATATGCAGCCAGTAATTGTTTAGAATATGAGGTAATGTACTTGGTGATCTTGTAAAACACTTGAAAATGCTCAATTCTTAAATCAGTTGAAAGATTTCAAATTCTTATTTTTAAAACTTCAACTTCTGATTGAGCCCATATAACCGAGCACAATTTAATAACTTTTTAATACAAATTGTCAAAACAATTGGATCGTCTAATAATAATAAAATAAGAGAAAAAAATGCATACTATAAACGTCTTCTCACATTTCAGATTTATAAAAAATAATAACTGGTGTATAAGCTAATTTGAAATATGGGTATAGACTTCTAAACACACACAAACAGAAGCAAAAGCACAAAAACCAAGAAGCAACTGAAATCTTCACTCAAAGACGAAGAGCGGTACGGGAGAGATGACTGACTGGTAGTTAAAAACAAATAAGAATTTTTTTTCAGTGTTTAGCTGTCAAACAACAAATTGGAAACATAGCCTGTAGTATGATGGGTCATTAATTGAAAGATGCACTCAGGAATTGGTATCTGCTTCATCATGTACACTGTCATCCTCCCGTGTAACACGGCATACTGTATCTACAATGAAATACATTTACATTATTTAGCAGCAAGCCACCACTCTAGCATTGAAGCTTGTCAAACCAGCATTTATTATTAAACGTATCTGTGATGCAACATCAGATAAACTACAGATATCTCTGACAGAGACAGCTTTAACAAAGCTAATGAGATAAAACCTCCACACTTGTACATCTAGCCAAACGCAGTTCACAGCTTGTTTATTAGTAAGAAACGTGTGCACAGTATATGAGTATATAATGATATAATTATTATAAAACAAACTGCTGATATTGCACTTGGTTTAGGTTCATGTAGATATTTCACAACCAACAGCGTGATCCCTGGCAGAAACTGTTTTGGTGAAAATAGGACTAGTTATAGTCTTTGCTAGTAAGACGACCTTTGACACTGATTGTAATGCTTGTGGGGAGAATTTCAAGCAGGAGGTTGGTGTACTATAAAAACAAGGCTGTCTATCTTTCCTCTTACCCTCACCTATGACAAGCTGCAGGTAGTGGCTGAAAGAATAAGACTGAGAATACAACTGGCATGTGCTTTATTCAGCCAATGTGTGGGCTTACCCCCCAAAAAAGGGAAGTACTCATTGTAGAACTGCTGCGCCTTCTCATCCAAGTAAATTACTTGAAGTGGTTCACTTGCCTGATCGTG
Organism: Rhamphochromis sp. 'chilingali'; assembly: GCF_963969265.1. Lineage (NCBI taxonomy): Eukaryota > Metazoa > Chordata > Actinopteri > Cichliformes > Cichlidae > Rhamphochromis > Rhamphochromis sp. 'chilingali'. Next base: position 30,515,979 of record NC_137935.1, read on the forward strand.
TTTGATCATGTTGTCTCCTGGGTGAGATGCCTCCGAGGTATATCATACTGAGACCCCAAAGCAGAACCTGAACATGCTGGAGACGTGTTCAGGTCTCTGGTTTAGGGACACAAAGGTAAACTCCTATAGAAGGACGGAGGCAGTGGATCTGGAGAGTGAGTTACTTTATAGAGCGTTTGTTTTTTTTCAGCCAAAGAACTCTGATCAGATTGATCTTGTCCACTCTTTATAGCCACCGACGTCTGACCATCACATAAAGATAATTGCTTGCCTAATGAAAACAGGGGAATGTGGGAAATCAGATAACTCCTCTAATGAAGAGGCCTAAAAGGACGATCAACCAATTGCATGCTGTGTTATGACTATATTATAATCAATTAGCTTAATTTACACACAACTGTGTCTAATTCTGACTGTGGTTCACAGAATTGTTATGATAAAGGGGTATTTGGTTGAGTACAGCAATGACACCCAAGCAATGACTCTTAAAAAAGGGGGAAAAAACAGTAAAGTAAAACAAATGCGTTCTAGCTGCTGCCTTCTGTGTGCAGATTTTGTTTCTGTAATCACTTAAGAGAATAGCAATGTGTATGCTAAACGATGTGTGACAGCCATTGTGTGAGGGGTCTGCTTCGATTCGAGAGCATGAATGTGAGCCTCTGGGTTTGTGTGCTCTCTAATTTGCTGTGACAGTGGAGACTTCTCTGCTCGGATACTACGCTACAAGAGCACCACAAGTAGCTCCTCCGAGCAGACAAGAAAATATTCTTGTCTGCATTCTTGTGTTTCGTGGTTTTCATCTTCTTTGAAAGTACTTCTCTGTTGGGCTCCAGTCAGAGGAGTTGGTTGGCCAGTCAAACGCATTAATAGCATGGTCAGCAAAGCATTTGCTAGTAGTTTTAGTTTAGTGGACAAGTGCTCAGTTCTGCTGGAAAAGGAAATAAGCATATACCTAAATTTTGTTAGCAGATGAAATGATTAAGTTTTCTAAAATCTCCTGGTAGACACATATGTTGACTTTGGACTTAATAAAACACCGGGAGATAGCCCGACATCACAAATCATCACAAACTGCATGAACTTCACATTGGACTTCAAACACTTTGGATTCTGTACTTCCCCACACCTCCTCCTGACTCTAGGAACTTGATTTCCAAAAGACACACAAAATTGAATTTGAAAAGTGGACTGTTGCTCAGTGTTCCTGAGCAACTGTTTTTTAACTTTGTTATAACTAACACTTGTAACACTTCTGCCAGTGTCTATTGTTTCGAATTGGCTTGGTATTAGGAATGCGACAGCTATCTCTTTCCATCAGATCTGTGTCATGGCTCCCTGTGGGCTTACACTAGCCTCAGTCTGCTCCTTAGTATACGGTTGTCCATGTAGCAGTTTCCTACCACACTTTTCCCTTTAAATCAACTTTCCATTAAGAAGCTTCAGTGTAAGCTTCGGTGTATATAACCAGCCTAATCAGCAATAATTCTTACTGGCTTACCCTCCTCAACGGTATTGATAATTATCTGGCCAATTATCAACTCAGCTATCTACCCCATGATTTTGGTTGTATGTGCTGAACTACACTGAGAGATACATTGTGTCTGAGTTCAATAATGTTTGATCCACTTCAAAGAAAGTTTCACTAATGCTGGCTAACACCTTACAGACCTTTATAGGGTTACTGAAGTTTGGCTAGCTGGTATATAATGATGTGATACGTGACCGCTAGCGACACAGCTATGTTAGCATAATATAAACAGTGAAGCTGGAGGATGAACGCTAACTTTTTTCCACTCGATAAAACTTAACGTGAGGGTTCCCAAAGGTTAGGGACAAATGGCAGGATGCTGTAAACGGACCAAACTTCAGTCCGGAGAACAACTGAGATAATCCATCCACAATATGAGGTTAGTCATTAATAGACTGCTGGGCTGTAGTTACATCGTAAGGGTTTAAAAACTGAGCTTGATTGAATTGATTAGCTGTAATAAAAACTGAGAGAGGCCAGCAGTGATCACTGACTGTTTTTAGGGGCTTGTTGAGATTAAATAGAACAAGATACAAAGCATTAAAACGTGTTAAATACAAACAGGATTCATCATTTTATCACCTAAAGACTAGATTGGTCTACATCTGTTTTGTTTTCCTGTTTTTAAATCAATGGCAGTGAATATTTTATCAGAATAAACAGTAGTTTTTGACACAGATGGGAAACAATATTTCACCAACTGATGAAGGTGTACAGAATAAAAGTGTTTTGGTTTGCTTGAATAATTTTTAATTAAAGCAGAGTCTCAAAAGAAACTCAAAAAATTAGAAAAATAAAAGAAAGTTGACTATATATAACAATAATAAAAAAGTTAAGGGGAATAATTTAAATGAAATCAATAGTTTAATTAAGGACTTCGACTTTGGCAGCTTTCCCAAGTTATAATAAGCAACAGCAACCGTGTTAGTAATTCAGTGGAAACAATCAGCAACATCAAGTAAATCTTGCCACTTACCTATAATTTAGGTTTGTGAGGTTAATACCCCATCAGGAAATCTATGAATTAAAGCACTACTTGGACTGAAATCTAATTAGTAAACTCTTAGTTTTGATTTTTGTAGTACTATAAAATATGAAGATAACAAAGTATTTACATTTTTGCATTATTCCACGTCTTATGTGGTGTCCTGTAAAAACAATACATCTTTCAGACAGATATATAGATATATAGTTTCTCTATTATAACTGTTTAAAAAATGTGTCTCATTGTCAGATCCTCCTATTATATTGAATCCCTCCAGTTCCACAGAAGGTTATAATTCTCAGTACTGAGACAGATTACATTTATTTCTTGGGTTTCTGCAGACATATGTCAGCAGATCTGAGAAATGTGATTTGACTTCTGCTGCTGGGTGTAAGGCAAATGAGAGCTAATAAAAAGCTGTGGCAGCTTGTAAGTTGCTGTAAACCTGTAATGAGAGTAGAAGGAGACCACATCTGACAGAGCAGTGGAAGGACAAAGCACAAGAACCAAAATTATCACTGGTATCACTCTATGAGAGAGACATTTGGTGGGTTACCATAAATGGATGATAAACACTTACAGATGAAGGAATTAAAATTATGATACTGCTGATGTCATGAGCAATATGCCCAGTGTCAACCATGATGTTATCAAAAAATGGTGTTCTTCCAACTGGTCATCTTTAGAATACCCTGGCACCATAAAATCAATCCAAGCAGACATGAAGGTCTAAGATCAAGTGTTTCTTCCCCTTACTCGTAGATATTAAATTGGTGGTATTCTGTTATTGAAACCACGATACATCCCATGACACTGATGCTCAAAGGTGGTCATAGAATAAAACGTGAAAAACACATTTTAGACCTTACTCGGTGACACTTGATTCAGTTGTAGGGGTTTTTCTTATATGTTCAAAAGTAATTTTCAGCCTTGAAAATGTCATGTAGATACCTTTTGTGTCCTTCATTCTCCTGTGAGAGCACCGGAAATCAATCTAGGTACATTAGGTATACTGTGGAGGACAAATAAGAGAGGAGATAGCAGGCTTGCTGACAGAGCTATTATCGAGGACACACAGCTGTAGCTTTTGAGAAAGTGTTATTTTTGTTGTACAAAAGAGACAACACTATACAAACCATGGCAAGTAAAGTACTGTAAACAGTTGGCCCTCATTATTTATAGGTTCCATCTATCCGTCCATCAATTGCTAACACAGGGACAGACAACAACATTACTCACACATGTAGTTAATTTAGAACTGCAAATTAACTTAACTCGTGCATGTGTTTGGGATGTGACACTGGCTACTAGACTGGAGTAGCCAGTGTCCATGGGCTTTTTGTGGGTTCTCTGTCCTAACCTTGAATTTTTAGAACCAAACTCACATGTCTACTCCACAATAAAACTGGTATTTTGATGATACAGAGTCTTAACTTAATGTGGAGTATCAGCAAGAAGGAAAATCCTGATGTGAGAAACATACAGTGATACATATTTATTTCCTTTTTACGGTGAGCAGAGTGGATTCCAATGTTTCAGGCTTTTAATCATGTTTCTGCAGTACAGAAACGAGTACACAATGCATGCCTTTTCTTAGCAGTGCACACACAGCAGCTTTCCTGTTTCTTTCTCTCTCTTCTTCTTTGTTCTCCCAATATATATACTTCCCTAATACATAACATGAAATATGCAATACATTATGTCTGTTAAATTGTCATTGTTTTGAAGATGGCAGATCTGGTTCCTGTCTCCAAAGCAACCACTCTCTTCTGCTTATCCAAGTCAGGGACTTCCAGGCCATAATTGGCACAGATGTTTCTGTATACTATGCCGGCCACTTGGTTATGGCGTTCCATGTATGCCCTGCTAGCATCTTGCACCCTGCTGTTATGTGGATCGTCTCAGGGGCATCTTTACACATCCTGCACCTGACGTCTTGCCTGGTTTGATGGACGCCAGCCTCTATGTCTCTTGTACTCAGAATTTGCACCTGCGCTGTCTTTCAGTCCAGCTTTGTCCAGCCACTGGTAGGATTTCTGGATGTCAGCCACCTCCTCTATCTGCCAGTGGTACATACCGTGCAGGGGCCTATCCTTCCATGATGGTCCCTCCTCTTTCTTGGGTTTCTGCTGCCTGAAGTATTCACTTTGCTCACTAAATACCGTGTATATATATTTCCCTGTCATGTAAAGTGTGTGTCACGGCTGAGCTGCCTGAGCTGGCTGTTTATGCATATTACTTTCGAGATCTTAATTTAATAGAATATTTTTTATGATGTTGCAAATTTAGGTTTTTATACATTTGCTTTCATTAGTAGTTCTCACTATGTGTGCCTTGGTTTTAGGCTTCCCAACATCACAGATGTAAAATGGTGGAGCCAGGGTTGATGTTGTTCTCTTGGCATACAATCAGGAGATACAGGCTAAAAAAAAAAAGAAAGAAAGACTGAGGCCGTTTTCTAAATAACAAGCATTCTTTGGGGTGCAAACAAAGGATTTGTATATCAGCTGTTGTCAAAACTCCTTCAGAGAAGACAGAGATAATACCATGAACAATCATGGAGGAAACAGAGAACATTAATTTGCTGAAAAAATAAATGTTGAGAGACTGGAGATCACACAAAGCTCATTATTATTGGGGGTTTTTTTTCAGCTTCTTGTGTGATGATGGAAAGGTGGTAATTTACTCTGTTCCTGATTCAAACAAGGTGAGATTCCAGCTTTGCTTGCAATGACTACTTGTTTTCTTTCTTGAATGTAATACACTGAATATTTAAGCAATAACTGACACGAGGTGCTTATGAGAGAGTTGCAGTCATGCTGAGAAACTACTTCACTGAGTTCTGGATTTTTTTAACCATCATCACACATTAAAAACAAATCCCTTGAAAATGTTTTGATTTACTTCAACAATGTTAAGTATTCATAGATTCTAATCAAAACATTTATTTCCTCATTTATTTTAAGAAAACGATCATTCCAGGATCAACAAAAAAATTGCTCTGAAGTTATGGTAGGACGGGCAGTTGACATAAGAAGTTACCATATCAGATATACCTGCTGTGGTAACCCCAGAGCAAAAAGTGTCATTCAGTGGCTAAACTTTAAATATTCTCAGTTCCATTAACATCATCGACTATAGATTTCAATATGACTTATATACTATATGGCCTACTGAAGGTTAACCAGGCACAACAAGAGGATGATGTTCAATTGAATGACTGCCAGTGTTAGAGAAGCATTGTTGCCTCTGATTTAGTATTAATTAGTATGGTGGGTTTTGGAATTACAATGGTGACCAGAGCTCAGAAGAATATTTCAGTGCAGAAGTGTGCTTGATGTCACCTTTGCTGATCCTAACAAAGCTTTGACAGTGCGCACTGCATATGCCAATCCACTGTGTCCATTTCACGCTTTGCCTCTCCAAAACATGAAACGTACACGCATGGAGAGGTTGCAGTAATCTGCAGTAACAGCAGACGGCGATATTAATTTCAAGCCAACATGAAAATTATCACGGGAAAGTGTTGAAACACAACACATTTACATGTAAAGGCCCCCGTGGCTTCTCTATATATAATATATTATTTCCCCATGCTAGTAATGCAGTTTCTGCATGCGTGTCCATTTCACGTTTCTGAGAGGCAAAGCATGAAAATGGACACGGTGGACCAGCGTGTCTATTACATGTTTTGCCATGAAACTGGGTTGCACTGCACTAGTTACCACAATGGTAGGTTTCACACAGACCTCCCAGCCTGACCCTGAGTGATAGCTGTATGAATAATAACCCTGTCTTTAACAGCAATGCAAGCCTACCTCTCTGTTAGTGATTATAACTCGGAGCAAAGAGGAACTGATTGACAGCTCACAGTGAGTTAACATCACCTCCAGCTGCATGAGAAGCAGGAACTCAGAGAATTGGCTGCTGTGAGAGCTGAGCAGACTGACGAAATTGAAATCAAATAGAGGAAGCAGACAAAACCAACAAGTCTTCAAACTAAAGGATCATACCAGACTTTCAGTCTTACTCCATACCTCAAATAAAATGTCCATTTAAGCAATCCCAAAATAAACCGTGAAAAATGAGCAACAAATTTATCCTGATGGTTTGACAAGTATTCACATAATTCAAATTCAAATGTATTCACTATAGTGTTTGAATGGGGAAATAAAAAGTCAATTCTTAAGCCTTGAAAGTGCTTAAGAATTGAATTGAAGAAAATTTAAACTTTCCATAATGTCTAAGTCCTAATTTCCAGCTGTATCAGACAAATGGCCACGGTTTAAAACCTTTCTTTTCCCTGGACTCTAGATATAGGGATTCAATTCAGGAAAATGGGAAATATGTGCATATGTGAAACCAGCCTACATGGAAATACCGTATATAAGGCAACGTTTTTAGAGTTTCTTTTTTTTTTTTTTTTTTTTTTTTTTTTGCCTGTCCCGTTTGGCTCTTTTGCCATCAGAATTGTTGTCTAAAGGCAAAGAAAGATGCCCAACAGATTTACTTTACCAAACTGACCATCCCAGCCTTGCCGTAATGGTCCATTTGATTCACCTTTTATTGTTTATTTTATTTTCACTTACTGAATACAGGACAGACTTGACTGGGGGAAAGAAGGGGAGAAAGAAAGAGGGAAAGAGAAACAGCTGAGAAGAGGGACGGGGGAGAAGGGCAAAAGACAAAAACCAACAGAACGGGCAGAGAAAAAAAAATGCATATATCAATCACCTGGATCACCTGCTGAGAAAGAAAAAAGAAAGCAAGCAGAAGAGAACAAGAGTAATAGAATAAACAACATCACAATGATATATGGGAATATGACAGTAAATACTAAATGTTAAACATTATTGTGCAGCACATAAGATCAACAGAACACAGTGTGCTTTGAGGTAGGAGCCAAAAAGGGTGTAGTTTGTGGGTGTGATCACCCGTGTGTACACCTGTGAGCATGGACGCGCTTGTTTTTTGTTTTTTAAAAGGTTCCTTCATGTAATAATCTGCTAGAGGGTGTGGGGGGGCCACAGCCCCGTCCTCCAGGGCGTGAAGCAGGTGTGGAGGAGATCAAAACTCCAGACATCCAGAGGCCCCCAGAACACAAGAGACCAAGGAAGACCAACAGAGGGGCAGCTGCGCCACTGTCCCGGAAAGAGCTGAGGAGAGTCCCAGATGAGGGCTCACTCAGCAGCCGCGGAGCAGAAGCCAGGGGGGGTTGCAGTGACGCGCCCGTGAGCTCCGCCGGCAGCCAGCTGCGCCTGAGTGACCGAGCCCCAGGCCGAGAGGCCGGGGGCACCCCACCTCCGAAGTGGCCCGAGCGAGCCCCAGGCTCCAGGCCCCGATAAGCGGCCACCAAGGAGTGAGCCGGTGTGTACCTGGACGCCCATCCCCGGACACAAAGAACCACCAACGCACCGATGTCTGAGGGGGTCCGCCACTGGCAGGGGAAGTGGTGGTAGGGGGAGATAGGCCTCCAAACCTTGGAGGGCCTGAGATGTCCCCAGAGAGGTGGCGCCTGACACCCAACCTGACATATAGACACAGACATACAGGCACACACAGATACAAACATCCATTCCCACCCTCATGCTCTCATATGCACTTACTCCACACTCAACCAACGTGGAGACAGACATAAAGAGACGTTGTACACACGATCACACTCCCCAAGCGTACTCTACAAACCGGGTCTAGGTTTCCCCGCCCCTGGAGGGGGGAACTGCACCCAGACCCAGGTGGTGTTTCCCTTTTCCCTGCGGTGGGGGGAGGCAGACCGCCCCGACTCCGCAGCAGCAGGAAGGCTCCACACTCCAGACCGCAGTCGGACGGCCAACTCCTCCTCCTAGTCCTAGCCCCCCTGCTCCAGCAGGTCACAGAGAATGGGGGTGAGAGAAGACTCCAAACCTCCCTCCACCCGCTCATTGTAATGTTGATGCATGTGTGTTCTAAGGTGCATTTAAAACCCAGGAGGGCTTGGAGCTACCTGCCAGAGAGCAGCAGGTAAGCGCATGGTCCCTCCTGCTAGCCCTCAATGTCTACGTGTATTTAAAATTGAGAGGTGGGCAACGATGCCAGGGGTGGGGTGTACACCCTGATGGTACTTTGGACTCTGTGTATCGTGCCCACCCCCAAGATCCTATATGTATGTGTAATGAGAGTGTGAGTAATGTGAATGTCTAAGTTGTGGGATAAAATTGAGGCAGAGGCAGCCAGAAGGGGACAGGGGGGGGGGGGGGGGGTAGCCTCCTCTGCACCCTGGTGACATACCCCTACTCCGAGGCCCTGCATGTGTGGGTGGTTGTGGTGGAGCGGGAAGAGGGAGGCAGCTGGAGATGGGGAGGGAAGGAAGGGAGGGGCAAGTGACCCCTCCCTGGGGCCAGCTCCCCCGCTGACCCCAGTAGGCACCCCCATACTCCGCGACCCGCCAGGGAAAGGGGGCCCAGGCCCATCCAGACCGGGCCCAGTGCAGCAGCGCCGCCCGGCCCCACAGAGCCCGGGACAGTCCACCCAACCCCACCACAGAGAAAACTGCACCCACCCCACCATCCACTCATCTTCCAGACTACATAAGACAATAAACACCCAGGCTGAGATCTTCCTCCACCTCTCCTGTATCTCCCCCTCCTGCAGAGGGAGCTCCTGAGGAGAGGAAAGCTCCTGCAAGATGTGACAATCTCCCCCACCAGTTGAAGAGCCCCCCAGGTGGCTCGACGCACCGGCGGCACCCTGCTCCAGGGCTGGGCCCCCATGCACCCACCCGCCCACAACCCCGGCAACACACCAACCAGGACCCAAGCCCCCGAGGCCCGGTCCGGGTCCCAGCCCAGAGACGGAGCGCCCCCAGAACCTCACGCCCATCCCGGACCCACCCAGGGGCAGCCAGGCTACCAGGTCAGTAACCCACGTCCGTCAGCACAGACCCTCCCCTAGCCCCGCTGCACGCAGCCGCGAGGAAACAGTCACCTCCGGGGAACCCCCCGACGCCCTAAGCCTGTCCCTACCCCCACACCAATCACAACAGTGAAGGCGGGACCAAACTATGACCCCCCACCCCCACTAGGTGATGGAGCTGATCAAAGGAGCCCAGAGCAATTGATCTGATGTGGTGGCAGAGGCTGTATCAAGACTAATGTAATCTAATAGATAATTTCTATATTGGTTAGAATTAAGATTATTTTTATTTTTCCAGTTCATGAGGACTGTTTTCTTGGCTATGCATAGGGCAGTGAAAACCATATGGGCGATATTCTTTTCTGAAGTGACATTATCTAAGCTGCCCAACAAACACACTAAGGGGGAAGTTGGAATGTTACATTTCAGACACTTCGATAAGTCTTCACATATCTCGCGCCAAAACTTCTGAACTGGTGGACAGAACCAAAGAGCGTGGATATAATTGTCCGGTGAATTGGTTTGGCAGTGTGAGCAGTTGTTGGTAGACGAAAAGCCCATCTTGAACATCCGATGACCTGTATAGTGCACTCTATGTAATATTTTGTATTGAATTAATTGAAGACTGGGATTTCTAATTAGATGAAAGGTTTTTAAGCAAATCTGAGACCAGAAGTTTAGGTCTAAGTTAACTGATAAATCCGCTTCCCATTTTGCAATAGGAAGTGATATTGATTCATCTGTTTTAGAAAGCATTCTGTATATTTTGGATAGTAATTTGGGGGGTTTAAGAGTAAGAAATTGAACCACACTTGGTGGTGTTTGTAGTTCAACTTGACCCGGTTTAAATTTCTTTTTTACTATGGATTTAATTTGTTGATATTCTAAAAATCTTTTCTTGTTGATCCCATATTGTGTAACTAGTCCGTCAAATGAAATAAATTCTGTTCCTTCTAGTATATGTTCTAAATATTTGATTCCTTTATCACTCCAATCTGAAAAGTTTATCATATTATTGTTTTGTAATATGTCAGGGTTGTTCCAGATAGGTGTACGTTTGCATGGGATTAATGAAGACGCTGTCAATTTTAGAAACTCCCACCATGCTGTCAGAGAAGAGCTGATGTTGATGCTTTTAAAGCATTCATGTCGTTGGATGTTTGAGCTGATAAATGGTAGGTCTGAGATCTCTAGATTATTGCAGAGTGCTTGTTCTACATCTAGCCAAGGTTCATCTAAGAGGGTGTGTTTTAGCCATCCTGAGATAAACTGAAGCCTGTTGGCTAAGAAGTAGTGCTGAAAGTTAGGCAGTTCTAGTCCTCCTTTATCCTTGGTCTTTTGTAGTGTTTTTAAGCTTATACGTGGGGGTTTATTTTTCCAAAGGAATTTGGACATACATGAATCTAGAGATCTGAACCAATCTTGTGGCGGTTTAGTTGGGATCATTGAGAATAAATAATTTATTTTTGGTAAGACCATCATTTTTATAGCGGCAACCCTTCCCATGAGTGATATGGGTAGACATTTCCATCTAGCCAGATCATCTTCTACCTTCTTTAAAAGTGGGATATGGTTTAATTTAGTTAGATCTGCAAGCTTGGGAGAAACATTAATACCTAAATATTTTATATTTCCCGATTGCAGTGGTGTAGAAGAGGAATTATGGAAGGAGCAATTAATCGGTAGGACTGTAGATTTTGACCAGTTAATTGAGTAATCTGATATTCTTGCAAAAGAGTTTATCAATTCAATCACCCCAGAGATATTGGTTTGTGAATTTTGGAGAAAGAGTAACACATCATCCGCATAAAGGCTGATTTTATGTTCCACGTTCTTGCATTTTATGCCCTTAATTACTGAATTCTGTCTAATTGCTGCTGCTAGTGGTTCAATAAAAATTGCAAATAGTGAAGGGGAGAGTGGGCATCCCTGCCTGGTGCCCCTCAAGAGACAGAAGCTGGAGGATGTCTGGTCATTTGTTCTAACACAAGCTGTTGGGGAATTATATAATATTTTTAACCAGTTTATGAAAGAGGATCCAAAACCAAATTTGTGTAAAGTTGCAAATAGAAATTTCCAGTTAACTCTGTCAAATGCGTTTTTAGAGTTTCTACAATTCTAACGAGCTTGAAGTCAATATGTGGTATAGGCACCTTTATTTTTCAACATAGTCTGAATTTTCTAAGGGAAGCTTTCTGGTTATTTCTTTAAGAAGTTATCAGGAATAGTTCTCCAGGCTTCATGAAGGACATTCAAAGTTCTTTGAATGTTGGCTGCCTTTCATTCTGTTCTCTGTCAAGATGATCCCACACTGCTTCAATAATGCTGAGGACCGGGCTCTGGGGAGGACAGTCTATGACTGACAGCGTTCCATTGTGTGTTTTTTCTATCCAGGTTTGCTTTTACTGCATAGGCAGTGTTTTTGGAATCATTGTCATGCTGAGAAAGGAAGCCATTGCCAATGAGACACTTTTCAGGACAAGACCCCAACAGCAGTGGTTGAAATGGAGCATCGTGACAGAACCTCCACCATGTTTTATTGATAGCTTCAGACACTTACTGTTGATAATTAGAGCCAAAATTTTCAAATGTGGATTCATGAATCCATAAGACCTGTTACCACTGATTTTCAGCCCACTTCTTGTGTAATGAGGCATACTGCATGCAGCCTTCCTGCTTGTTTCTCTTCTTTGAGAATAGCTTCTTGACAGCCACACTTCAACTGAGACCATTTCTGATGAGACTTCAGTGAATAGTAAATGGATCAACTGAAGGGTTGGACACGCTGCTCAGGTCTATGTCAGGATTTCTCTTTCCATATTTCTTAAGCACATGACTTTCAGATGCTGTTCATCCTTTGTAGATATTTTCTTAGTTCTGCCACATCTCCTTTCTTCCTCCAATTCTCCAGTTTCCTCAAATGTTTTAGGGGCACACTGCACACCATGCCAAGATGCACCAAGTTTCTGCCTCTTACGTAATCACCTTATTAGTGCAAAAATACTATTTTATAGTATCACCCTGTGCTATCTTTGGAATTTTTTGTAGATTCATCTAAAGAAATGGAAATAAATTGTGTGTTTTCTGATCACTTAAATAATCGGCTATGATTGTATCAGGTGATCAAAAGCTGTCAGACTCATGCAGATCTTTTGGTGGTTTATATCATATGGGTTAGATGATATCTCTCACTAATTCTGCCACACTCCCCAGGATTACACGAGTTTAAGCTTCAATAAATGATACAATTCCAATGCTGCGTGGATGTTTTTATTCCAACAAAAATGTAAATATCTTGTTAATATCAGTATGTGTTAGGAGATTGTTTTATGTGCAGGAGGCAGGTTCTGCATCATTCTTTATGATGAAAATGGAGAACAGGTCTATGTGTAAGGTTACTGTCTTGCCACTTTTTGCACTCTAAGAGGAAATTTAATTGAATTTGAATGTGATGTGAATACATTTGCGCTCCCTCCTTTTCTGCTTCCTCATAATTTTACCCTCTCTTTGGAATCAATTCATCATGATCTAAATGAATGATCTAAATCAAGAAATATTTATGTCTTAGTCATGAAGTTTGACAGTATAGGTACACCCTATGAAGTGATGTGTGCACTGTCTTACAGAAGACATTTACCATCAATCCATCCCTTTTTGTGTGGTGAAGTGCAAACACCTCTCAGCATTTAGGTCCGTAAATATAAAAAGAGAGCATTGCTTCAGTTTGAATCTGTCACTAAAAGCAGAATCTGATCTAGAAACAGGCAAATGCACTGTTGTTCGATAGGTGTTACGGAGCTTCATAAGCAGCAGCTGTCTTTTACTTGTGAGTGTGATGATGATAACTGTCATCAGATAGGCCCGCTATAGTGTGGAGAAAATGCATATTCATGTTTGCTCTATTAGGCATACTCAGTTATTATAAATGTAATGGGCTTGCATGCATCCTGATGCTGTTGTTATGCAGTGATGAGACGTGCATGATACCTTAGCTGTAGATGTTGCCTCCCTCAGAGAAGGTCAGCTTTAAAGAGTAACTGGATTATGTGTGAGGTGAAAACGGAGTCATTCATGTTCATCAGTTCATCAGTTTTATTATGCAAGGCTGACAAACTGTCATCCAACTGAAACCTTCCTGAACAGGCTCGGTTTGTCTGTGACCCTCATTACACAGTTGAAGGGAGAAAATGACTTGGTGAGTTACTGGAGGGTGGATGGGCAGATAAAGCCATAAAGCCATAGCTTCTGTCTGAATACAAATTAATAGCTTAAACTGACAGAAACTTTAGAAAAGAAGCACTCCATTTTTTTCTTTGTTTGTTTTTGTTGGGGTTTTTTTGGGGGGTTTTTTTAAGCTACGAACTGAATTTAGTGACCATACAGAGTGGCTCGGGGTTTGGAAAGAAGCCATAATAACTAATATAACATCTGCTTGTATATTGTTGAATTCAGTGGGATGAATCCACAGAGAGCACTGAGCCTCAGAGCAGCAGCAACATGTCAGCTAATCACAGTCTGTCCACAAAGAAAAATCTGCAAGCACCAATAACACAAATTATTATACAACTCATTTCTGAATTATTCTTTTCCCTATGCTGGACTAGACACTAGACCATAGGGTATCCCCACCTGTCAGTTCCCACTTTAATCCCTGAGCATACAAGTAGCAGCTCTCTATTCTGCATTACTTGAAATAGTGCCAGGTCTACTTTTTTTTTTTTCTACCGAAGCTGCACACAGCATGTGAGGAGAACGGTAAATCAGGCACACAAACTGTACAGAGAATCTAGTAAACTTTCAAAATTGAAAAACTGGATCAACAGCAGCGTGGTGCTGATGTTGAGCCGCACTGGGAGGGAATCAGCAGTTGCTTACCTTGCTAAAAATGCACTTTAAAGTTCAGAAAGCAGAGGTTCTCATTAAGTCGAGGGGGATTCCGGAGTTACCCGAGTCATTGATTTCACTTCTGAGCTCACGATGATAGATAAAGTTTCCATCTCAGAGACAGAAAAAGATTTAGAAGATATAATTACCTCACAGTCGAAATTGTCGGAATAGTCGAATTTGACTTAGTAGCACTGTAGACGTTTACCGTTAGCTAGGAACAATCTAGGTTCGCAAGAGCAGTTCTTACTAAAAATTCCATACTGTGAATTCTGAACTGCCAGCTAGTTTATGGAAAATAGAATACACAGAAATATACATAGAACTTCCAGTGCACTTCATCTGTTACATACACATCCCAGAAGGAATTAAATAAAACAAGGAGGCATCCATTCTTTTTCTTCTACTTGTCCGGGGATGGGTTGTAGGACTAATCCAAACCCCTCCCTGTAATGGTGGCGATAACATCACCATGCTTATCGATTGATTGATCATTTATTTTGAGCATGTGTGCACAAATATACAAGATAGTACAACAGGTGCTCGAAAAGGAGTGGGAAGAAGTAATATACCCCTATCCTACCCCCTTCACATATTCTTTGCCCAGTCATGTAGTTGTGCAGCTGCTTCCTGAGGATATGTAATATTTTTTATAACAGTGATAACTTATCACATTGAACATTTCTATACTGAAAACACCTCTTGTAGTCATGCCCTTATCCCTGTACAGTGTGAAAATCATATCTTTGTACACAGTTTTTCTGGATATCTGGACATTGCAGGTGCTTAGCCCCTAACCCATTCCACAATTGCACCCCACAAACAGACACACAAAAACATTTCCTAGTACACCGTAAAAAAAATAAATCCTAAAAAAACAGTAATATTCCGGCAGCTGGGGCGCCAAATTAATACCAGAAAATAACAGAAAATACGGTTATTTTCAGTAATGACAATACAGTTTGTTGCCCTAATTTTACATGGGATTTTGCCTTTTTCAAGTGCTTTTAAACATTAAATTAGGAACAATTTAATGTGATTAAACAATGAAATTACCTATAAAAAAAAAGGTCAATGAATGTGGCAATATGAGTAATAATACTTAAATATACAGAAATATACAGTTAACCGTTGGTCTCAATAACAATGGATTGCATTCATATAGCGCATTATGAGACCCTCAAAGCGCTTTACAATTCCCCTCTGGCCATCACCAGTAGGTGGTCGGTGAAGTGTCTTGCCCAAAGACTGAGAGGGGCTTGAACCGGCAACCTTCTGATTACAAGGCGAACTGCCAACTCTTGAGCCACGACCGCCCTAAATAACAATAATGATAATAATTATTTGATGTAAAAAAAGTTTATACGGATCATTTTATATATTTTTCCATAGCATTACATTTGAATTTAACGGTTCAATCTTTCAAATAACGGACAAATATTTGTGAAATTATGATGCATTTGTGAATGTGTTTTAACAATCTAAATATGCATATGTACAGACAGATACATTTAAAAAACAAGAAAATTATGTTTTATTACATTTACAGTGATTTTACGTTAATTTACAATTGATATGTAAAATCACAGTCTATTTATGTGAATTTAATGATATTCTAGAAGAACAGTACAAAACTGTAAAATACACAGTAAAATACTTTTATATCACGATTTTTTTTACAGTGTAGTTCACTTTAAAATTCTCATTCCTCCTCAAACTGTAGCCCACATCTCTCTGGTTGAAAATATTTTGAATATTCACTGGTAATAGATAATTTCTAGCTCTAAACGTTATCTGTGCTGTATTGTAATTAACCAAGTGCTTATTTGCACAACCTAAAATATTGGCTTACACATAACAAAATATATAAAATACACTGCTTGAAATACACTTACTAAGTGTCATTTTAGCTATCGGTGGCTTCAACAGTACATTTAGTAAAGAACACGAGGGAATAGCATGATAACTGACACCAAAGAAAACAACACTGACTCACCAAATCATCTCAGTCAAACATGTTTTATCAGCAAGGAACGAAGGTCAGAACATCATTACCCTCAACAGTTTAAAAAAAAAATGCATCTGTTCCCAACTTCATCTGTTGTTTAATCTCTTTTTTGCTGTTTGTGCTCATACAGTCTCCTGCTCACTCTCGCTGCTGCTTTTTTCTTTTCACTGTTGCGTGCTGTGGTTACAGTGTTACAATTTGACAGATGAACAATACACCAAAAACAAAGGTTACAAAATTTAAAAAGCAATAAAACTATAACAACTCGCACCCATTTTGGGACAATTACTGCAATAACTATATTATCACGGTGTAAGCAGTGGATTCGATAACAAGAAGAGAACACTCAGAATGTGTAAGTTTTCTGCTATATATTCTCGTCTTATTCCAAAGGTGTACTGCAGGATAACTTTTTTATGAATCTCATATTAGAGTTTGAAAGCTCACATAAAGTAAGCTCATATGCTGCACTGCTGGTGAAGCTTTGACTCTTCTTTTGTTATAACTTTGCAGATTTTGAGATAAAGTGGATCAAAAAGAGGAGTATGATGAAGAAAAAAGAAATAATACAACTCATCATTGGACGAGGAATGAAAAATACATTTTTTTTCAGAGATTAAAACTCCTCGTCAGTGTAGTTGAAGCGTAAGGACAGCATTTGTGTTAACAGACAGTTGAGAAGCAAGACAGCAAATCATTGGAGAAATTAACAAGATGTCAGATTTACAGTACTGAACACGTTGATATGTGAAAATAAATCTTATTGATAATTAAAGATGAAATAGCATTTTTTTACTTATTCATTTAGATCTCTGTCATAATGACTGCATTGCTTTCTTTTTTAATGAGCTAAGCTAAGAAATATATCTTTAATAGGTTCAGCATGTACTAATTTTTTATTTATATTTTGTCTCTTAGCTTTTATTTAAAAGTCAGTGTTATTAACAATGCTGCAAATATGCAAATGTATAAATGCATGCATGCACATTTGGATATCATGTCAGCATTTTGCTTGGCAAAGTTGAAAAACTGGCTTATTTTAAACAAGATTTTCTTTCATTGCCAGTATTTCCTTATAATCTTCAACTTGAAGAAGCAACAATATGTTGAGTTAATTTAATCAAGAAATTACCATCACCACACAATGTCACCATGGAAACCTCTCGGAAATCTTCCAAGGAATATTACAAAACTTCGTCAGCTACTGGCTTGTTTAGTATGCCTTACAAGAAGACATCCCTATTGCAAAATCAAGGAGAGAAGTACCAGAAAGGCTCAAACCTAAAACTAATCAGCCACCGTTCAGTATGTGTTCTCCCTAGTCCTCTCTCTCTCCACACACACACACACACACACACACACACACACGTACACACACACACAAAGAAAATGGAAATCATGTTCTGGGAAACTTGATTCGGTTCAGTTGGGTGAATGATGAACACTTCTCCCACAGAAAGCATTGCATCCAAATAAACTGAATAAACTTTCTGGGATTTTCTTACCTGGATTGTTGAACAATCCTCAGGACATTTTGAAAATCACTTGAAATACCTGAAAGTACCCGTATGTATACACTGTCCGTTGTGGATACATTTTCCAAAAACAAAAATTACCCTAATTTTTTTCCACACAGATGTAAACACACAAAAAATACTCAGTGATTTGAACTTAAAAATATTCATTATGCAGTTTTTTAAAACTCTCAGTTGTAGTCTTGATTGGACTGTCATTGCTAAACCACTTGAGCCCCAGAAGTGTTTAATAATTTGTTCTTGTAGGTCCCGATCTGGGCTGCATCTTTTTTGTCAGAGTGCAATGAAGAGGTCTTCTGATGACTGTTATCTCCTGGCTGTTGGTTATACTGACTCTGAAGTGTCTTTGCAATCCATTTAGCCCATAATATGCCCTCTCACATTCATGAAAGCCTCCAAGTAGAATGTCTCTGGAGGACACACGTTTAAAGGCTCCCGGTGCTTCTTTTTCATCTGCATCTGTTTATATAGCCGAACCTTTTGTCAGTTTCAGGATTACCTGAGGAAGAGTATTAAAGCTGTTAACAGACCTCAATTAATAGCCAGTCACACCTCTGATGCAGTTTTTTATAACAAAGAAAGTCCAGTTGATTATCTGAATGGGTCTTTATAAAACATTAATATTTCAGGATTCATGAAACTGTTGTTATATACAGCAGGAAGGAGGAAAAACAGTGCAGTGTGCTAGAGGAGTAAAAAAGGGTCTTTTAATGAGTCTAAGTGGTCATCAGTGGTACACAGATAAGTGGCTACTTGTCTTTTTAGTAATAAACATATATTACACTGGAAAACGGAGGTTTTTATTAAGATAAAGGTGGAGAAAAAAATCTGGAATTACTCTTTTTTTTTTTTAAAAAAAAGGGAAGAAAAAATCAAGTGAGAGTCTCCCACTCATTTTGCATGTGGGGAGATTATATTCATAAATTCCTTTCTGAGATAATATTTGATGAACTATAACAATCTGCATTAGTTTGCCAAGGCTACTTGTTATCTTTGAGTGCTTTTTAATGATTTTCTCATCTTCTTTGCTTCACTGAGGAACTGACACTGACTGGATCTGTTTTTTTCTTTGTTTTTGTGGGATTTTCTCTACATTTTTATTTCCTCCCCCATATTTTCCCTTTTTATAAGAGATGATTGCACCAATTTTAATACTTGACGTCGACAATGTTTATGTTTAGTTTTTTACATATATGTACATTTATTCACTTAGATATCTTACAATCTCATAATTCTTAAGAAACTTAGAAGATCGATTAGAAAGTTTTATTAAAGTTTAAAAAAGGACGAAAGTAATCATGCTCCCGCCAAGCAAAGAGAAATGACTCTAACACGGCTCTGAGGTGGTCCTACACACAGCCCACAGGCAGCTTTGCAGGCCGGCCCTTGCTGATGGTGTTGTTGGACAAATCACAGTGGAGGCCAAAGTTATATACATAAAGCTGAAGTGAAACCGAGTGTTAAAACAATGAGAAGCCACCACTGCTGCTCCTATCTGTGCTTATCCTTCTGTGTTTTTTGATCCTTGGTGGGGTTTTTGTGCTTCTCTGCCTCACTATTCCGGCCCACATTTCAACCAATCATCATTTGATTTATTTGCACATGAAGCCGGGTGCATTTGGGTTGGGCTTTTGGAAGACCACACACAAACCTGTTCACATTGGTTGCATAACCCGTGCTTATGCTCTATGTAGCAAAAATCCTACACAGATGCAGCCCCGTGAAACAAGCATTGGCTGGTCAGACTGTAGGTAAAATCTAGCCCTTTGATTTAATACATCAGCAATCATTAACATATTAGCTTCAGCCTGAAAAGCAGCCAATTTATCATTCTTCCTGCTCTTTCACATTTGCTCTTTTCTCAGCTTTCAAATTGGATGGTCAATATATTTTGGCTGCTACTTAAATAATGTGATGATTATCTGTGAACGAGAGTCCCTTCAGAATTGCTTTCAGCCGTTCACCATCTTTCATCCCATTTTGTATGAGTAGAACACGGAATACTTTTTTCCCTCTATATCCACTGCCTGAAGCATTTTATATCCTCCTCAAAGTATACTCAGAAGGTTAAAAAAGTCAGAATTTTCTTTTGCCTTTAACCAAGGTTTACTTATAAGTGGTACTCAGAATGCAGCATAATGGATGTGACAAAGGAGATGGAACTGCAGTGAGCCTGAAAGTAATGAGATACAGATACAGCTATCTATCACTGAGTAAGGAAGGGGCAGACAAAGATGGGGGACACGTGAAACAAGAGAGACGTATGGAACAGCTGTATCGAAAAAAGAAAGACAAGTTTCTTTATCTTTTTTTATACATATTTGTGTCATATGTCTTAATTTTTAATGACTA
This sequence comes from Rhamphochromis sp. 'chilingali', assembly GCF_963969265.1. Lineage (NCBI taxonomy): Eukaryota > Metazoa > Chordata > Actinopteri > Cichliformes > Cichlidae > Rhamphochromis > Rhamphochromis sp. 'chilingali'. The sequence goes on from NC_137935.1 coordinate 30,536,162, forward strand.
AATTAAGTATTTTGGGGTCGGGCATTTTCGGGCCTTATAATATGAAGATAAAAATCTAAAAACTCATTGTATTTAAGCTATTTCTTGGTGTAAAGCAAGACTGTAACCTCTTTTCCTCTCCTTACTGCACTGCACACTGGCAATGTTTGGAATATTTTACAATCCTACCTTTTTACACTAACCCTCCCTTCGCTTAAAAAATGGAGGGTTAGTGTATTTAATTAACCTGTTAAGGGTTGGTATAAAACTTGAGAACAAGGGATTATTTTTCCCATGGTGTCTCTGCCTGGGGAACCTGGTACAGAGTTGTGACTGGTGACCTACACTGTGGAACAAATTCTGTTGGCAACTGGGGAACAGAAAACCCACAAAAAATCTAATGTACTGCCCACAGATGAATAACACCCATGTTGCATTTGTAAGAGAGTAGCCTTGAGTTTACAGGTTTGCTGAAAACATCCTTATATTAGATGAGCTTTTGTTGTTGCTGCTGCTTTTTGTTCCAACATTAGCAACTGTGTTTGTGACTTTGGTATGCTCTCATTTGTTCTAAATGGCCTCACTGAAAAATATCTTACTCATTCAAAAAATTGGCCGATTTGTCTGAGTTGCAGCGTGTCTCGTAAGTGCAAAGAAATGAACTGATGTATTTAAAAGTATGTGCTTTTTGCCATAAAAGTGAGCTTTGGCAACATGAAAGGCTTCAAGTGCTTTGTGACATTGAGCATTAAGTTCATCATTATCACATATTCAAAAGGTAACAGCAGGGAGTAGCTCAGGTTAGTAGCAGCTTATAGGCAATGCTATTAATGCTATCAGTGGTAGCCTGCAGGCAAAGCAGTAGGCAGGTAGCAGAAGAGATCCGTACTTGAAATGAGCATCAACACAACACTGACAATGAAAGATTCTTGTTAGTGACAAATTTGGTGTAGATGATGCCGAAGTTTTTTTTCCATGAATTTAGAATGATCCATAAACTGTTTTGCTTATTCTGCTAGCAAAGCGACAGACAAATCAACTGAAAAGATTACATACTCCTTCCCTTCAGAGGAAGAATGAATAACCACTGTTATGATACCCATGTTTAGGTCTTGTGGAGCCAGCTATTTCAAAGAAAGCTTGGTTGTGTTAAACTTCCTTTGTACTATACCTCTCTTTGTTCAGTTCAATTCAGACATTTTTTCCATTGTCTGCCTTCAGGTCCTGCATTTGGGTCCTCTTTTACATACTCAGTCACAACACAAAGGGTGTCTTTTTCTTGGAAGGGGTTCACTGTTCCTTTTTCTGCTATTGCCGAGTAGCGTAATGTACCAAACATATCTCATCAAGTGGGTAGAACTGGCATCAAAGATATAGCCTTTGTGTTCAAACCAGATTTCTGGTAATAATAAAATTTAGCTTCTGAAGCTTTAAGATTATTTACTAAATTACATGAGAAACTCACAGTTTAATATTAACTCACCTATAATAGTAACCAGGGTTTGGTGTTGCACAAGTAGTTTACGTAAGCACTAGCCAGTTAAAATAAAATGACAGAATGTAACACAAAGACAGCCTATTTGAATCAAACTTTTTAAATAGGTTAATTGGGCCCTGAATATCACCATGCAGGGACAGTCTGTTTCTATTAAACCCTAATCATTGCCCATATTTGTACTTCAACAGTCATCTAATTTATGACAAGGCCTTCTGGGATTTTTTAAATGTTTTTGAAATTAAGAAAAAATCTTTTTAAATCATGAGCTCAATCGTGGGCATAGATTATAATCTGCTTTCAGCAATTCTACAATTATACATTAAAAAGAAATGAGAAGATTTTCTTTCACCAATTAGGTTTGAGTGCTCAAAGACAGGATTAACAGTGGAATTACCAAAACCTGGGAGAAAGGTACGACAGCATCATATATCTTTTTACTTGAAAAGGCAAAAGAAGCTTTTGTTAAAAATGGAATTTCTTCTGTCAATGATGTTCCAAATTTTAAAAACTTTAGGATGAAATATATAATATACTGTGTATATACTCCACATTTATTTAATGGGACAAAAGGTTAGGTATTATGTTTTGATGACATATCTCAAGCTTCCTGATGGAACTTCAGAAACCACTTCAGGAAAGATGACAGGGCTGATCATAAAGCACAGTCTTGCTGGTTTTGTGGATACTGGAGAGACTACTAAACAGGATTGTATAGAGCCACCCCTTCCCTTTGAGAAGCCATTAACCACCATTCACCAGCTGAATTGTGTCTGTGTTTATAATGATTATGTCATGCTCCTGGGTCTGGTGACCCACTGTTTTTGTGTTGATTTTTAATATTCCGTAATTTTGTGGTTCACAAGGTTTAGGTTTCTATATTTGTTGCTCCCTAAGTTAGCTTCCTTGTGTTACGCCTGGTCACCCTGGTTTCTATGTTCGTGTATTTCCTGTTTTACTTTGACAGTCCTGTGTCTTCTGTTAGTGTATTCTATTTGCTTCCTCCCAGTTTTGTGCGGGTGATTAGTCCCAGCTGTGTCCCCTCCTGTTCCTCATTCTCTCGTTCCCCTCTTGTGTATTTAGCCCTCTGTCTTCCTCTGTTCCTCTGTCTGTTGTCGGTTCATCTGTCCCCCACATGTTTCCAAGTTTCAGGTTTGTAGTTTCATGAAGTGTTTTGTATTTAGTTTTTCCAGTATAGGTTTCGTTAGCTCCATACTTTTTCTTTGTACTTTTGTTCAGCCAAATAAAAGGTTAGCTTTTTGTTTATCACCTCACTCTGCCTCCTTCGTCTGCTTTTGGGTCCACATTCTTCTCAATCCACAGCGTTCGCAGACATAACCGATTATAATGATGAAATGATGATTGTAATTATTATTTTTTTGGTTCGTTTGTTTAAAAAAAATGCTTCCAGAAGAAGGCTGGTCTACTTACAAACTGTTTTGTCTACTTAGACCAGTTTAACTTATTTTACAGATTATGAAGTAATTGCTGTATGTCTTTCAAAAGGATGGATGCAATGATTATTATTGTCATTATTTACAAGAACGGATTTAAAGACATGGGTCTTTTGTATCTGGATCGAGAAAAAGCATTTCATATTGTAGACTAATGCTTTTGCTTTTTTTGTTTTTTGAGTTTGATTAGCACACCACTCCCAGAGAGACATAAGGCAAAGGCATGCTGTATGCTCTCACCACTGAAACCTTTCTTATCTTAGACCAGGTCTCTCTGTGTTAACCTCTGCTGCAGATTGGCTTCTCTGTTTATGCTGATGATATAATTTTGTTTGTTAGTCACTATAATATCCATATAATCATATATTGGATCAACTACCACTATATGAGAGAATCCGTTAATGGCTACCATCACAAAATCTGAAAACTCATTCAAACCTTCAATGCTCGTCTATTGGCTAATGTAAACCACCTGATTCATGCATGCATGAATGTAAAAACTGTCAGCTCTAGTGTTCTAAAAGACAGAAAACCTTCCTTGTTATGTAATAGCTGGACCTGATAAGTGAGAAGATTCTCAGCAGATTGTCATTGCTTGGAATGCTGGAATCAAGATGGCGTGATGTACACGCACCACATCCTTCTCCCCGAGGCATTGAAATGATATAATTATCCCTCATGAGTGTCAAGTTACAATGCTCAACCTATGTTATGTTGTGTCAGAAGACATGGCATTTTAATTCTTGTTACTCAAAAACCTTGCTGAAAATTAGTGTGTCTAATCTACCACCTCCCCCAACAGTCTCTGATCTTTAATTCCCTCCACAAAGACGATTTAATTTATTTCACCACCGAGCAGCTGCACTTTAATCTGACATTAATTAGCTGTTAATGGGCTCAGTGATAGACAGTGCAAAATATTATAGAGAAGATTTTTAATTTCTTGTGCCATGAAGTGTATCTAACCATTACAGAACATACCAAAGTCACCAAAAACTCTGCAGTGCTTTAACAAATCCAGATGTTCTCCTTTTAAAGAGCATTCCATTGTTCCTGATGTACCCCAGTTATTTATTTAGCCATTCGTTCATATATTAATCTATTTCAAATAATCACAATTTGGTTTTGTGTTTTGCTTTATGTGTATGATATGAGGGATTTTATAGTTTGTGAATAAAGTATGTATTGTAAACATGTATTGTACAACTACTAAGTATTGCTAGTCATTTATACTCTGGTTAAAATCACAATTTCTTGCTGGTCTAGTTTTTTTTTTTCCAATAAACATGGGAATGTAATGAATCTGAGAATAATACATTTGGAAAATAACTAGTTCACTAGGCTATTATTCTCATGAACTTTTAGAGAGGACTTCAAATGAGCTACACTTAGATGCCTCATTTGGTTTCCAAGGTTCTTTTGCCCTTTGGATTAGGTGTTAATTAGAGGGCAAATGAAGTGTGGCAGAGAGATTATTAAAGGCTATTCTCCAGGTATTACAATGTCTGCTGCACACAGTGGAGATTGTGAGAAAATCCCGCCAAAAGCCAATTCTTATGAATACCAAATCGAACCATATTCCTTGTGAATTGTTGGAGAATGCTGTTTGAATATTGTGTTTCAACAACTATAATTTATTTAATTTCCTCATTTTAGAAGCATATGATACCATGTCTTATAAAAAAGAAATCCAGTAAAGATCTCTTTAAAGCATTTTTAAAAAACATTTAATCAGATATATTATTTGAAAAGTCACTATAATAAACCCACAGTGCTCGGTTTCAGCTTGAAAAAAGCTTAGCTTTGTGTGTTTTAGCAGTTCAGTGCCCATTATTTTTCACTATTGATCTCCTGTTTAAAGTTCGTTGAGCCAAGCTTCAGCTGATATTGGAGCATCTATGGCAGATTCACTGCTAATAATTTATCTATACTGAAACACCAGTGGAAATACACACAACACAATCAGTGAAATGGGCAAAAAAAATTATATCTCATACAGTTTTAGCTAGTAGAAAACATGAACCACCCATACATATTCATCATTTACTCGCCCACTTAAGTTTTAGGTACTTATTTTCAATGTTAGTTCAGTATTTTTGTCTGTTTTTTTATAGTCTATGCCAGAGTACTAAGTGGCTTTTGACATTGGCAGCCCACTAGTGTATCTTTAGTCATTGTTTTGCACCTGTACCAGCACAAAGACATTGGACTGTTATCAGTGATACTTTAGCAGGGTGGGAAAAAAATGACAGCATTAATTTCAGTAAACAGATTTGCTTTCTCCCTCTCTAAACCAGTTCTGGCCACCCTAAGGTTGCTTAGTTTTAGGACTTTGTCCTATATCTCTACAGTAAGGGACAAACAACATTTGACACCAAGGTTCTGCGTTGCTGGTTTTGCCACTTCTGATTTCCTTTTTCAGTCTCTCCAGCTTTGTTCTGCTGCTCAGATCAGTTACAAGTAGTAAATACAATTATCAACAAGCGTCTAAAACTGAGTATGTAATGTCTGAAAAATACCTAATTTTGAGAAGAAAACAGTAAAGAGCAAATCACAGTCATTAATTTAAAGGGTGTGAGTATTAAAACCAGTGATGATGAGTCATAGAATAGGAGTAACCTGTTAAAAGTGGTCTATTCATTGACATCTCCTTTCACTTATATTTTTTTGTTGATCTCCATCAAAAAAGTTACATTATAATCATTAGATTAAAATTGCTGTAAAAAATGAACAAGGTTTGATATTTCACTGAGAAAGCTATCCAGTCACCTGCCAGAACAGAAAAAATACTCAGACACAGAAAAGCAGATCAGGCCATTGCTTAATGTGCATGCAAATAAAATTAGCACATGAAAATGTTAGTTCAAGAAAAGAAATGATTGATTTTTAACGTGTATTTTAAAGCAACAGTCTCACATTCTCTTTACCTTCCAGGTATGTCTTTCTCGGTGTAAATGTCACTTTGTTTTGGTTAATTATATAAAGTTTAAGGAATCATCACTTCAGCTCTAAGTAGTCTAGCCATTTAAAGAAATTCACCTAAGAAACCCAGTATAGGCAGGATTGAGTAAGGGGTCATTTGTGTGTGACTGGATGTGTGCTTATATGTGAGTGTATGTTTATGTTTATGTGATATATACTTTATGAACATAAATCTGTTTACATAGCCACATTGCTGGAACCTGGCATCCTTCTGGCAAGAGAAAAGCATGGCAATATGCTGCAAGTTAATGCAGATTAGCCTGGGGTATGTATAATTAGCTGCTGTAAGCTACAACAGTGCGAAAAAATAAAAGAAAAAAAGGGGAAAACTTTGCTCCAGAGTTTAAAACAAGAGACAATGCCAAAGTGCTCAACAGATGGTCATTGTCTTTTTATGCCTTATACCGAAAGCCTGAGAGGCAATATCTTGTGCAACTTTTCTGTTATAACACAATTAACCCAAATTATGAAAATAACTCAGTTTTCAACATGCAATTGTACATATCCAATATAGGTTTATAATATTATGTTTCAGTTTTATTTTGTCATTTTTATTTGTTTTTATTTGTAAATCGTTTCAGTGTTATTGGTGACTTCCAGTCAAGAGCCCGTTCAAGTAATTGTTCTCCGCAAGATATTAATCACATTTCATCAGTGGTCACAAAAACTGCTCTCTTTAACGTTCTCTAAGAAGCTGAATCCATTTTCCTTATCAGATGAAAAAAGAAAAGAATGGAAAGAAGGGAATGAATATAAAGATACATACATAAAAGATGAGCAAAGTTGCTGCATTAGATTTGAGGACGTGCTTTTATTTGACACATCTTGGTATGCGGTGACTATGTTCCTCCAGGAAAACTGTTTGGGAAAAATTGGGAAAAGAAAGATACAAGGACACACAAAGAAAACCAATGCAGAAACAACTGCTAGATAAAAAAAGATAGATCTCTAGATTGAGATCTAGTGACTATGGAGACCATCTAAGTACAGCAGACTGACTGTCATGTTCAAGAAACCAGTCTGAGATCATTCGAACTCTGGAACATGTTGAGTTATCCCCCTGGAAGCAGTCATCAGAAGATGGTTATCACAATGTTGATAAACGGTGAGCAACAATGCTCAGGTAGTATATTCATTTGGCACTAAGGGGTTGAAAGTGTACCAAAAATACCCCCACCCAAAGCCAGAACTATTGATACAAGCAGGGTAGATATTTCTTTTCTTTTTGACTGTTTTTTTCACTAGTTTTGCAATTGGCAAGGTTGATTGTCATTCATGGTACCACCAGGTTATACTTGGTCCCCACAAAGTCCAGCACCGCCAGGATGGCACATCAATATGTCCCATTGCCAGAAGGTTTACTGTGTCTCCCAGCAAAGTCTTGAGAGCATAGAGGAGATTCCAGGAGACGGGCAGTTACTCTAGGAGAGCTGTACAGGGCTGTAGAAGGTCTTTAACCCATCAACGGGTCCAGTATCTGCTCGTTTGTGAGAAGAGGAACAGGTTGAGCGCTTCCAGAGCTACAAAATAACGTCCAGCAGGCCACAGGTGTGAATGTGTCTTACCAAACAATCAGAAACAAAATTCATGAGGGTAGCCTGAGGGCCAGACATTCTCTACTAGGCCCTGTGCACATCAGTGCACCATGGAGCATGATTGATATATGCCACAGAATACCAGAATTGTTAGGTCCACTGGCACCCAGCGCGTTTCACAGATGAGCGCAAGTTAAACCTGAGCACATGCAAAAGAGAAGGTTTGTAGAAGCATGAAGATGACCAGTTTGTCAGTGATGATCTGGGGATGCATATCCATGGAGGGATGCATCGACTTCTACAGGCTAGGCACTGGTACCCTGACTGTCATGAGATATCGAGATGAAATCCTCGGACCCATTGTGAGACCCTACACTGGCCCAGTGGGTCCTGGGTTTCTCCTGGGTCATGCCTGACCGAAATGAAATGGAACATTGTGTTGAAATCCATTTGACACCACCTGGTTGCACCTCATACATCAGCAATGCTTACAAGCATGTTTGGAATTTTCTATTTCAACCTTCATTTTGCGTGTAGTCATTTACATTTCTAAACAATGTGGTGTTTCATTCATAACACGGTCCTTATCAATATAGATATCCAGCATGACTTTGTTCTTTGTTTTCAAAGTGTTCCTTTAATTTTTTGAACAGTACACAAATACACAGAAACCTTACTTTTTGTTTGAAGTGAATATTTTAATCAATCTCCATATATATCTGAAGCTCAGTACCTGGTCATATTCACTGGATTTATAGTATATGACTTTGAGTTTTGGGATAACATGGGATAACCATCTCCTTTCCTTTCAAGGATAGCCCAGTGTACACTGCACAAAAGAAGGTAATAAAGAAAGCACTGAGGGCGCTTTCCTTAGTGTTTAGAGAATTTAATCAGCTCTTATTAAGGCAGCAACTCGGACACTTCCAGGTCACTTCACTCGGTTAGGAAGCCTCTTAAGAAAAATTGACTTTTCGGCTGCAACCACAGCTTTCCTTTGATCATTTGCCTCAAGTTTGTGACATCATGGCTGTGACAGACACTGGCAAGAACATTCAAAGAACACAGAGGTTCTTATGCAATAACATTTTTTTCCAACATGCTTTTGTTTTTAATATACATTCCTTTTGCAATGGGCAACTCAACAACACAGCTAATCGAAATAGCCTTGTTAGTGGACGGTTGCAAAGTTCATGCAGCTAAAACTGTGTTATTAGAAATAATAGAGAATCATAAAAATGCTTTCCTGCCACAGTTCAACCATCTGTTGTTGTGGAAGCGAAAACTCACTCTCACACAACATATTTTAAATTACATCCGTTTGGAGAGAAAATTAAAATGAAGTTCTCCGCTGCCCCTGCCATCTTGTCTCCACTATTACCACACATGTCCTCCCTTAAGGCATAAAACTTTCAAGTCCACCAGTCACATTTAGATAATAAGAATGAAGCTGAGGGAAACAGGGAAGAAGGGTAACAGATTGTGCAGTCAGCCTTGCAATGAGTCTTCTGGGCAGTGCAGTAGTTGACAGAAAGTCAGCAGTTTTAATATGAGACGGCTGTTTACAATGTTAGATAAAGCATAATTATAACTGTAATAATCTATTGTAAACACCTCTTTGAATAAGTTTCACATTCTTTGTGGTTTCAGTTTGCAATCCACTGTAACATCTACAATATGATTGTCAAAAGAAGAATTTCTTTATTTTTTCAGCTGTTGCTGTTTCCACGTTACTATGGATCACACAGCTGTATCAGAGTGATCTAGTATTTTACAAAGCTGCACTTTTCAGTTTGCTACATGAGACAACACATCCAAAAAGGTGGTCATATTTCAGAATTTGAAGGCCCTCTTACACAAAAACAATGTGCTGCACAATTAACCACCCTTTGCTCCCACTCAATAATATCTGATTTGGTTAGTTATAAATCAGTAACAATGCTGACTTGGTTAAAATTGACCTCCACTAAGTCACCATGGCTACCTCTAATGAGGCTCATCATGAACCAACACCGATGGCCAAGGTCATTATAGATGTAATTTCCCAGCTACAGTGCAAACACCGCCCTTTATTTGGTCTCTGTTTCAATATTCTGTTCTATAATGATGCATAACCTTATTTATTAGTTTCTTTCTTTCATCGCTTTGTCTGCCTTTATTCATTTACTCTTATCAGTCTTGATGTTATTATTATTTTTGCTCCTTCTTTTTCTTCTAATCGTTATTAATAGTGTTATTATTATTATTATCATATGCTTTAATGAGTCCATACTACATGGTCTGTATTTTGCAATGCTTTTACCCAGGCAGAATTCATCTAACAACCTGGTGTCTGGCTCTTCATCAGGGTGGCATGGAGCAATTAATTAGGACAAACTGAAAATAAATCAGTCAATTTAATGACTGATTTGTTTTTTTCTCGATTTACAGTGAAAGATGAAGAGGTAGGAGGATACCCTACACTAAATTGGCCATTATTGTAGTTGCTACTTCAGGAGGTGAAAATGAAATCCACTCCATATCAAGTAATACAAAGTTGTTATAAAAGAAAATAATCTTTTCTTAAGGACACAACTGAGGAAAAAGTCCTACCCTCAAGTCCTGTATGTCACGGGCTGCGATGGCAGACCGTGGAGTGACAGTGAAAGCAGGGCCCAAACGCGAGACTCTAAGTGAAGGACAGTGGATTTATTTACAGGAGGTGAAAAACACACAACTATATACAAAATCCCAGCACTGTGGTCCCATGGTGATTCTCCCTGAATCCCACACAGTGCAGATGTCCGTGAGAAGTGAAAGGTGGCGACTCCAAAAAACTCCAATTCCCACACCGTGACTTTAGAGGCGTACTCCGCTCCCGATTCCTGGTAACACAAAAGGCAGAGGGTTAGCAGGGGATCTGTTTCCGCGGAGGTTACGTAAAAGCTCACGGCAGTACTGACGAGTTCTGACTCAAGGATCCAGCGTCGGCCTCAGCTCAGCTGCAGTCCTAAATGCCGTTCCTAGACGAGCGTAATCTGCTGCAGCTGGCAGAGGACGACGAGCGGCAGGTGCGGCCGTCTCTCGAGTAGACCACTTCCGGGTTCGCAGTCTCCTCAGCGAACCCACACCTCTGGAAGCTCACACAGAGACACATGGAGAGATGGAGAGCAAACCAATACAACACACGGAAAACATAAACATAAACATACACTGAAAATGCCTGAGCCCTGGGTCCCTAGACCCAGGCCATGACAGTACCCCCCCTCTAAGGGTCAGCTCCCGACGACCCAAAAACACAAACCAAAAACAACAGTACAACCAACCCAGGGCGGGCGGCGGGAGGTCCAGGTCGGAGGGCCCCAAAACCACTCCGCTAAACAGCCACTACAAAGCAACAACAGAAAAACACAGTTCAACAGTCCAATCCCCCGGTCCAGCGGTAGCAAACACAGTTCCGGCGGCCGACCCGCAGGATGGCAAAACAAGCGGGACCCGCCGCGGGTTAGACAGTGGCGGCAAAACAGTTCAGGTGGCCTACCTCTAACCCCTTGATGGAAACGCAGCAGCTCCGGCGAGCGGCCACGGGTCCGGCAGCCGCGGCGGAACGGTTCCGGTGGCCTGCCACGGGTCTGGTGGCGGCGGCATTGCTCCTCCGGCGGCCTGCCACGGGTCCGGTGGCGGCGGAACGGTTCTGGTGGCCTGCCACGGGTCCGGTGGCGGCGGCGCTGCTCCTCCGGCGGCCTGCCACAGGTCCGGTGGCGGCGGAATGGTTCTGGTGGCCTGCCACGGGTCCGATGGCAACGTCGCTGCTCCAGTGAGCAACAGCGAGGCGTGGCACATGGTCTATGACGCGCCGGTCGCTGACGTGGACGCACTGGACGTGGATGGCGTGGAGGCCGCGCTAGACGTGGAGGTCCCTCCGGTTCGCTGACCTCCGGCTGAGCGGGTCCCTCCTCGGCTGGCAGCGAGAGCCCCTCCTCGGCTGGCAGCGCCGGTTGTTCCTTCCGCTCGCCGAGCTCCTTTGCTGGTGGTTCGCTGAGCTCCTCCGGCTCGCTGAGCTCCTCCGGCTTGCTGAGCTGCTCCTGCTCGGGCATGCTGAGCTGCTCCTGCTCGGGCATGCTGAGCTGCTCCGGCTCGCTGAGCTGCTCCTGCTCGGGCATGCTGAGCTCCTCCGGCTCGCTGAGCTCCACAGCTGGCGACGCGGGCTCCTCCCGCTCGCTGAGCTCCTGCTCAGGCATGCTGAGCTCCTCAGCTGGCCGTGCGGGCACCTCCGGCTGCGCTCCAGTCACAGATGGATGATCCGGAGGCGAAGATGGTGATGCGGTGTACGCAGGCGGGGAAGGTGAAGGCAGAGCCGGTGAAGAAGATGGCAGAGGGGTGACTACATGCGGATGAGATGACGACGGCGCTACATCCACAGATGGTGAAGCCGCCAGCGGCATGGAGACTGCTGAATGAGGCGACGCTAGTCGTACTGTAGGCCGGCTTGCAGCAGCGTCAGCGGCGTCACCATCCACTGAAAACAAAAAAGCAGATGGGGTGAGAAATGAAAAAGTGTCCTTATTACTCACCACAGCCGGTTCTTGAGATGTCCGGGAGGGCGGCTGCGGTGAGGAACGCCGGCGGCGCGAACGTCGTTTCCATGTAGACGTCGGGGCCGGCGTCTCAGGCTGTGAATCCACCAGCTGTCCGGGCCGGTGAGCAGCCTGAGGAGGAGAGTGGAGGTGGAGGGTGGAAAGCAGGAAGTCCAGGACAACTGAATTAAGGGAGTCCACCAAGCAGGGGAATTCAAACAGCATCCCCTGCAGCCGCCTCTCCACGGCGCGACGCAACCCCTCCGTGGGCTTCTCCCACCACAACTCACACATGCGGTAAACCTTGTCCATAACCTCCCCCCTGAGCCTCTCCTCGGAGACCGCTGGGTCCAGACGTGGCGCTGTAAACCGAGCTGAAGGTGGCCGCTGATCAGCTAACCGAACTGAAGGTGGCTGCTGATCAGCTGACTGAACAAACATAGCCCCAGAATAAAGAGTTCCAGACGAAACAGTCTTGATTCCTGGATTTGAAAGAACGTCAGGCGCACAGTCTTCTGAACCTATGGGAGAATAATCGCTCTTAAAACGAAAACTTCTATTTTCCCAAACCGGAGAAACACGAGCTGTAGTGTTCATGAAGCTGGCGGAATGTGACGAGGGCGGATTTTGATGTGGCTGCTCCTGCAGTGATGTGGGAGCGCTGGGTGTGTCGGGTGGCACGAGAATAATCCCTAGCATCTTATAGAATGCCTGAGCGGGCATAAGCTGATTGCTGTCAGGCTCATAGTAATCCTCCCGGGACCGGCTAGGGCGTTCTCTGCGAGACCGAGGCGTCCGCGGAGAGGAAGCAGACGAGTGGGCCGAAGGGTAGGCTGCCAGCGAGGAACGGCAGCACGGAGGCCCTCCAAGCACTAGTCGGGAGCTGCGCTTCCGCGGTGAGTCCGCTGGGTCCATAGTGGCTGGATCCTTCTGTCACGGGCTGCGATGGCAGACCGTGGAGTGACAGTGAAAGCAGGGCCCAAACGCGAGACTCTAAGTGAAGGACAGTGGATTTATTTACAGGAGGTGAAAAACACACAACTATATACAAAATCCCAGCACTGTGGTCCCGTGGTGATTCTCCCTGAATCCCACACAGTGCAGATGTCCGTGAGAAGTGAAAGGTGGCGACTCCAAAAAACTCCAATTCCCACACCGTGACTTTAGAGGCGTACTCCGCTCCCGATTCCTGGTAACACAAAAGGCAGAGGGTTAGCAGGGGATCTGTTTCCGCGGAGGTTACGTAAAAGCTCACGGCAGTACTGACGAGTTCTGACTCAAGGATCCAGCGTCGGCCTCAGCTCAGCTGCAGTCCTAAATGCCGTTCCTAGACGAGCGTAATCTGCTGCAGCTGGCAGAGGACGACGAGCGGCAGGTGCGGCCGTCTCTCGAGTAGACCACTTCCGGGTTCGCAGTCTCCTCAGCGAACCCACACCTCTGGAAGCTCACACAGAGACACATGGAGAGATGGAGAGCAAACCAATACAACACACGGAAAACATAAACATAAACATACACTGAAAATGCCTGAGCCCTGGGTCCCTAGACCCAGGCCATGACACTGTAGGCTTAATCTGCATCTTATTTAATGAATATGTTGTCACGTGCACACTGACATGCAGGTTTACTTCTCTGACTGAGTCATTTCTGCGGTAGCTTAAAACCAGATGGCTGTGGAAAGCTTCATGCTGTAGTAGGGTAATATCTTTGAACAACAGCTGGTCTCGTGTTAACTATGATTCAAACAGTTCGTCTCATGTTTGTCAGCAGAGTACATACCTCTATCTGAACAGAGGGAGCTCTTAAATATCTTGCAGTAGTTGTTTGGAGATACCATACGCTTAACTGCACTGAGTCAATAATTGCCAGACTACCTTTGATAATCTGTCAAGATATTGCATCGACATTCTCTGATGAGCCACACCACTGACAAGTGAAGTTCATCAGTCATTTTATTACAGTGGATTGTGGTGCTAAAAAACTCAGGTCTTGGGCATTACTTTGACAAGTGACACTAACCTTTTTGCTGAGCAAGCACATCATCCACATTAAGAGAGGCATTCCTTAATGACTATGGCCTCTACTACACCACTAAAACACATGCTGTCACAGTAAAAATTGCATCGTGGAGCATAACCCAGCACTAAGCTGGCCCCTGACCTTCTTAGATCCCTATTCAATTGAGCATTTGTGGGATAAACCTAAACAAAGTCAATCACCAAACAGCATCTCGAGATCTTAGAAGAGTTCAGAAACATGAATCCAGGTTATTTACTATTATTTACAGATATGGTAAAAAATTAATTTACAAATTCTAGAGAATGATGTTGTTGTGACCGTTTAACTGAGACCAGTTCTAACAGCCATTTTCAAATGGCAGTAACCGAACATTTATGACCTTCTGATTCCTCTCACAATGTCCTTTCCTCTCATCGTCTTAAAGAAATCCTTCACATTATTGAGCCTAAGACTTTACTTTTATTAGATTTGCCATCAGGCTGTATACCAGCTGCTTTCAAACACACTATTGTGTAGCCTGTTTTTATAGAAAGAAATCTTGATCCAAATATCCTTTCTGACTATAGGCCAACATCTAAACTACTTTTTGTGTCCAAAATGTTGTTTTTAATCCACTTCAGAACTTTTTAGACACTTGTAATGGTTTAGTTTTAAATCCCACTGCTGGTTTTCAATGGTTTGCTTTTAATTGTTGACAGGTTGCTCTACTGTTTTAATGTACCTCAAGGGACCATTTTGGGTTCCACTCTATTTTTAGTATGTGTGCTGCATTTGGTATTTATTTTCAGGAAGTAACATGCTCCCTTTCATTGTTATCCTGATGACACCCACATTTATTTCCCTGTTAAACTGGATGTGTCTTTCCCAATGCAGCTTGGTTTTAACTGTCTACACAAGATGTCAAAAATTGGTCAACAAAGAATTTACTTACCCTTCATGAAAAAAAGACTAAAATCATTGTATTTGGAATTCATACAACTACGGATGAGTGAACTCATACCCGTCATCTTCTTATTATTCCCCCACTGTTGGAAATATTTAAATGTTTTTTGACATTTCTTTTAAATTAGACATGCAGTGACCCCAGTTATGAAGACCATTTTTTATCACTTACTCCCAACTGCCAAAGCAAAACCCCATCTTCCTGTCTGAAAAACACATTCATGGCTTCATCACCAATAGATTGGACTACTGTAACTTTCTATATTTGGGTCTCACTCATCTCTCCACCACTTGCAGTTAGTCCTGTAGTAGTAGCTCCCTGACCATTTTCATATTGATTATGAGATTCTTTTACTTACTTTAAAAGTTTTAAATGTTTTGACATCCACCTATTTAACCAAGCTGATCAATTATATAACCACAAAAGAGGCTAGCTTAGAGCCCTAGACTCTGGAATAACCTACCACTTCATATGCGTACTGCAGAGTCTATATGTTATCCTGTCTTTTTAGGGGTTTTCTTACCTTGCTTTTAGTCAGTTGTATTGCATTTACTTATTTTACATTTTATTGATTTTATTGATTATTTAATTATTTATCTTGTCAAAGTAATTTGGAAAGCACTTTGGTCAACGTTGTTGCTTTTAAGTGTGCTATATAAATATAACTAAGATTGACATTTATAGTATTTATGTCTACACAGCTTTTAAAGCATGGTCTGAACAAGGAAAACAGCTTTGCTAAAGTGCTTGAAGAAAAAGAAATTCACCTGCAATTTTTGAAAGTATGGTAGCAAATTGCAGTTTCGTAGCTATTCCTGTGAACTCAGATGCAACATTTGTCTTTGTTAGGATCTGCTCAGCTCAAGTCTCTTTTATGCAGATAATGAATTCTGTTTTCTTCACTCTATAAGTGTTCATCATCAGCTGAGTATCATTATAATCAAGCTTGTACATTGCCCACTGTTGCACCTACTCTGTAATCATCTGCCAAAGCCTGCTCAGAGCTTTTCTTTAAGTGAAGAAAAGAGACTCGAGAAAATCCAGACTTGTTCTTTTTTCCCCAAATAAACAATAAAGCACTATGGAAAGTTCTCCACACATGTAGCAGAACAAGGGTTAAATGGAGAAGCATTATTTTATATGTAAAGGTCTTTTAAAGGTCTTTTATGCAAATAAAGTTAATCTTTTTAATGTTTTTCCCATAATACACACATAATACACTTCGACCCTGTTCTATGTCATTAGGCATTGCATACTTAAGGCTTGACTCTGCCTGACTGGAAATCTAACACTGAAGGAAAATGTAGTAGCTGCACTGTACGAGGCATCATTATCCATATTTGCTGCTGAGGTGAGGAACAAGGTGATATGTAGTTTTAGTCTATACATCCCCAGACAAAAGAGGTATCCGTGTCCTCTTCTTCTTGACTGTAGTTTCAAGCAGGTGAAATTCTGTAAAGGTTTTGCTTCACTGAGTCCGACATTTTTTAGCTGTCACTCAGCTCTGCAGAACCAGGTGAAAGCAGATGGATTTTCTCTTTTTTACATTTTCTACAGGAGAGAAAAAGAAAGAAAATTTAATGTTAATGATGAGCTTTTTTTTAAATGTAAATAACAAAAATGTAACGTTTGCATTTTAGGGAAAGACTCTGAATCATGTTTTCTTTTCTTTACGGCACAGAAACACTACACTGTCACTATGTCCAGATTTAGAGCTGACAGCATTGGTATCTACAATAAAATAAGAATGATGCAGAAGTTAAGAGGTTTTCCAATATTAAATAAAGACACTTCTTTTACCTGAATTTCACAATGTGCTCACCTCAAAAAAACCCCAAAAAAACCCAACATAAAATACCGCTTTTTTAATCTACATCCACACAACAGCACTGATGGGTCTCAACAAACAATATTAGAATCTGACAAAAAAAATCAGATCACTGAAAGTTGCATGCATCCAATACAATACTTGAAGTACAAATATATGTCAAAGTAAAACGAGATGTCAAGAATGAGCCTGGAAGTAGAGGTGTGTCTACTAAAAACATTGTCAGGATAATGGTTCGACTGGTGAAAGAATGTCCAAGGACACTCACTGGTGAATTGTAGAGGTTAATTGAGTTTTGGTATCAGAAAGTCAACAAAAATGCCAACCACCGCAAGGTTTTTGGGGAGCTGCCAGAAAAGAAAGGCTCTGCTGTCAGTCATGAACAAAGCCCTTATAGTTTGACAAATAATTACAATGGTAAAGGATTATGTGGTCAGACAAGACCAAAAATGTCCTTTTTTCACAACTACAAAATGTGGCTTGGAATCCATACAGAAACAAACCTCACACCCATTGCCACATGTTATGATGGATTTTGGATGTTGTGGGTTTTTCTTTTCCTCACAAAGACCTTGGTAAACACGGCATCATAAACTCCAGGGAATACAAATGATATTATGAATAAATATTATGATAGCTGAGTAGTTTCTCCCAAGATACTTAAAACAGGCCATCAGTGGACCTCCCAACATAACAGTGATCCCAAGATCATCTCAAAGCTTAAACAAAAACTAGAAGAATACATTGTTTTCTGATCAATACAGGTCCCTGTCCCCAGTCAAATATAGATGATATGGGAAGAGTTGAGGAGAGCCTGTATGCAATGATCTGCGTAGCTAATGGAGCTGAAAATATCCTCTATGGAGGAATGGTTTAAAATCATGTGTTTCAAGTATACTGATATCAACATAAATCACAGTATAAGACGTGGAGCTGCTATTTCAGCATATTCTAAAATGAAAAGCTTCCAATAATTATAACACACATCCTTTAAGTCTCCCCTATGGAAATAAGTAGACACCCATACATAAAGCAGGCTTACATATATTAATGCCAGAGGTTGTTGTGAACTGAAATTATCAGCCTGTAGGTGAAGTTCATGAATAACATGAACAGCCTCTTCAGTGAATCTGCCTCTCTCAGTCAGCCTCTCTGTGAGAGTTGATGCTCATCAGGCCTTCCCTTCACCCTCACTGATGTGGACCTGGCATTTACAGAGAGAAAAGAAAACCTGCCAATTGCTTTTGGACCGACCCTCCTGAAATATCTGATAATGGAAAAGCAACAGGCATAGATCCATGTTTTGCTGTGTTGTTGTTGTTGTTTTTCTTTTGATTCCGTACAGTCTTTTCCTTTGTATGTCATTCACACATCAGGCATAAAGACACTGACAATGGGAGATGTAAAAACAGCGAGGGGGGATCCAAGAGAAAGCAAGAGTGAAAATCCATTAATGCTCAGATGAGATCATTGTGATTTTCTTATTTTAAAAATAAGAATAATTTCTTTGCATAATCTATTTTCTTTTTTAATTTTTATTTTACCTTTAAATATGTTTAAAGCATAAACCTTCACAAATCTGGGAAACAAGTCAGTAAAAAGAATTACCTCCTCAATGTATTGCAGTCCTCAGCGCATGAAATCCTCCCTTTCCAAATTTGAATCTTCAGCACTTATATAATCTGGAGTATATTGGAGTATATGTCTGGGTTTTTCAGGGGGGGTCGTGATGGTATTTGGTGGGCTCTCCAGTGAGATGTCTACCTTTCGGGTAAATTGTTGCATTAACTTTAACAAAACTGGTAAATAGCTCCTTTGTGGATTGGTGAACACAAAAGGGGCAAATGTTTATCTGGAATTGGATATCTGCTGGACTCTGGAAATTGGTTTTCTCCATTAAGATGTGTCTCTGTGACCAGCAATAGGTCTTGTCCTTGATTGTTTCACTTATTTACACGTGTTATGAGGTGTGAGTATGCATAGCATGGCATGTATAGTGAAAGACAAAAGATGATAAAAAAGAAGAAGTTATTTTTACCTTTCTCCTTTGTTCCTGCTCTAAATCCTAAACTCGACAGCAGGGAATTTGCATTTAAAAAGGTATACAGTGCAGTGAAGATAAAGTGTGAGGCAGGGGATATTTTATTGTTGTAAGTCATCATATCTGCTGTCTATATGAATTAATAAAACAACTCCAGGGAAAACTCGTGAGGGCTAATAGAAGAATTGAATCTTAATGAGCTTCAAAAATATTGTATTTTTTGACAGTTTTGTCAGTCTTACTGTTAGGCTACTGTTTTCATGAAGCATACAATGCCCATGGGTCTTCTGTATTATCAATATTCTGGATACAATGAAATGTTCCATGTCAATGTATAAGCTGGAAGAGTTGTCTGGGTCTAGATGAATGCAAATCCTGTCCCTTCAAGCAAATACTGGGGATTACTTCTGCACACTGTTGTGTACTTATCATCATATGTTAATTCACTTTCTTTGCACACAAAGTCTTATGCACAGTTTGAACCAGACCAATATTTGGTTGCCATTTGTTATCCTCGTGACACAGAATGACATAGATAAACTGAATTTTTAGAACGGTCATGTTAGCAAATTACAAATGTCAGCAACCATCAGATAGACCTATACTGAATAACAGTGGTAATTTTTCAAGTTGGAAGTCACACATTTCATTAAAACTGGAACTGACATGGCAGAAAAAAAAAATAATTTGGGGGTCCAACCTTTGAATTTCAAGCTTCACTTTCAACGTAATTGAGGCCCACAGCAGTGAAAACACCTCTTATTTGGAAGGTGTCAGAGTCTTATCAGCTGAGAGAGGAAATGTGTATTTGTGTGTATCCAGGTGGAAGCGCACACAAGAGTGAATGACAAAGGTTAGGAATATTAATGTTTAGAGATGGAGCAGTGGAAGGAGCTCTGTCTCCTAAAAATAAATTTTTCAATTTCTATTAAACTGCATTTTCAATCACATTTGAAGGGGACTGTATTTTCTCTAAGATTACATTTATTTGTGACATTGAAAAAAAAAGATAAATGTCTCTGTGGTACTTTTGCCCTTTCTCCCAAACCTTCTGGGTGTTTTTCTGCGATATATAATACATGGCATGTAATGCATGTTTGTCATGTGGTGCTTCAATGCATACAAATCTCTCAACACCTGAAGCAGACAGAGTCACATTAATAGTATCAACCCAGTGATGTTCTTTTCCTTTTGATTAACACAGTCTTTTTCTTGTGATGATTTCTTTTCTTCTTCTTTGTGTTGCAGACATTAAACATTGTGCTCACATTGGCACTATAACCTATCAAAACACAAGATCTGGCTTTCAGGTTTTCTTTTTTATCTTTAACTATGTAAAATTATCATATTCCATCCATCTACATTCAGTATGTCTCCTGGAAATGCAGCACTTACAGCAAGAATTTATACACACAGCATAATTCTGTTTCCTGCCTACTTATCCATGGTTACCATCCCACCAACCCTGATGGCTCTTTGATTACATTTCCATCTTCTTCTCTTTGTCCCTCACACTTAAAAGCTTTCTGAGTGTGTAATTCCAACCTGTTTGATTAGAGCATTTAGAGAAAAGCACCAACAGTGATGATGGTATGGGAAATGTGTATTGGTTTCTGTTATCCTTGGGGATATGCAATTTAATGTGTAGACATGTGAACTGTAGAATAAGTGAGTTGTGGCAATATATTCAACTTTTGAAGAGTTAAGTTGAATGCTAAGTGCACTACATTGCGTAACACCTACAGAAAGAAATCCCCGAAGCTTCCGGATCAGTTTTTCTGCTGATGTTAATGCCAGGGGAGGTTTTCTTGCAATCTCATAATGCACCTCAGCGTGGGCTGACCCCACTCTATAACTCAGTGCTTCAATCTAGGTGCTTGGTTTCATGGCTATGGGTTTGAAAAAACAGTGATTAAGAGGTGCTGCTCAGTATCAGTATTTTTGTCCATATGACGTCTTCTCTTGTATTCCCTCTCCATTGCATGCTTTTATCCATCCATCCATCTTCTTCCACTTATCCACGGCAGCCTAAGCAGAGAAGCCCACACCTCCCTGTCCCTGGCCACCTGCTCCAGCTTGTCTGGGGGGAACACCAAGGCGTTCCCAGGCCAGCCTTGGTGTCCCCCTGGTGCATGCATGCCTTTAATCTTCTTTAAAATGATAGCGGATTAAATTATTATTATTATTATTTTTTATCAGTGTTAGCAAACATCAGGTCAATCATGGTCACATCCATTCATGCAGACTTTGTGGACCTGTATCTGGTGGCCTAGTCTTTCTAATTTTTGAAAAAATATGTTTTATGGTCTCTTTAATAGTTCAATAGTCTCTCTGTATGAGTTATAATAAATTAAAGTCAGGTGGCAGTTTTGTAGTGAGTATATTTTACACAAAAACAAAATTCTACTTGTCATGGAGAAAGAGTTTACATTATGCCATTAAAATATTTAATGTTGACTGTCAAATTTGTTCCTGGTTTAGCTAGAACAAATCTAATTGACAGTGTTTTCGCCAGCCTCAACCTTGAGTGCACACATCAGTCACGCCATATAGTGGGATGTAATTTCAGTATGCCAATCAAGGATATTTCATTTTGGCTGTGTTTTACAATTTACTGCTATTGGCATATAAGTCATACTGAAAATCTGCATACTTGCTGTGCACAGCTGTATGATTTTCCCTGATGACACAAGACTGAAGTCTGCATCGTGAAACCTGAAGCACTGCAAACCCATCGGCTCAGTGAAAAATGTAACTTGGCTGCCTGTAACATGAGACATATCCTTGCACTGTATTCCTTTTGTATTGTGGTTTACTCCATTGCTCTTTGTGATTTTTAATCAATGTGGTAGGACTCGACTTAAGCGGTCAAAGAAGTGCAGGAGACTGATGCTGTCCAGTGTAGCAAGTGATTTATTCACCATTCTGTGGCCCAAGAATATTTACAAAGAAACAAATAAGAAACTCAACTCTATAATTAACTCAATTCAAATAAACATAACTGAACTTAAATCAACGGAAATTAAGGTCAAACTGCACACAGCTACACTGACCTGAACCCTTCTTCTGAAACACCCGAGTTCATCTGCTTAAATAGTCCCCTTAATCAAACACTTTCTCCTCTGGACTATTCCATTCAGTAGGTAGGTGAGATGAACATGATTATATTCATCCTCTACTACTCCTCTTGACTGGCAACATAAACTCTGGTGTAATCAATACATATCACAACATTAAATCTATTTCTTTATAAACCCTTTAAAATCAACTTTATTAAATTATAAGAATTCTTCCCCTCCTGCCCTTGGTCTCTTCCTGTGACCTCAGATGAACCCAGAAGGTATAAAGCAGGAAGTAGAACTACATTTCCTCCTTTTGCTTCTGGAAGACAGGTAGGTAAAGGTAAGTTCAAACAATACAAATTAACAGTTGAAATAAATAACATGTTAACTTAACAAACTTGTATGAATTGATTTAAACCAAGATGTTATATTATATAATCTGTAAAAGTGCAGAACATAAACAAACCCGGGATAGTAGATGTTTGCCTATTGCAGATTACATGTGAAATATGGTTAAATCAAAACAAGAATGTTAACTAAGAATATAGACAAATGGTCTTCTCACCCACTTTGTCACAATCAATATACCAGTATTATTAAGGACTAAAAATATGTCATCTCAGCTTTAACATGCTTGTCAGGTGACTATGACACTACACTTCTTTTTTAGATCCCAAATGAGCTTTTCACCACCAAAAGGGAGTCTTATACTGGCTGCACACCATTAGGAAACCTGGCACATAGAGCCTCAGCAGTGGTCCATGTCCAGTTTACTCTCTGTGCAAAGACTGACATCAGTCTTAGAAGAATAAAGGATGGTTTGTCAGCAGCCCTGGTTTACACAGATAACTTTTTGACCTTAACACCGCACGCGCGCGCGCGCGCACACACACACACACACACACACACACACACACACACACACACACACACGCAGACACACACACGCAGACACAATTTCAAAGCTATAATTTGAGAGGAACAAGTGTTGCAACTAGACACTCACAGAAATAAACAACACCCAGTCCGTCATTTGAGTAACAAAGATATGCTGCATAAACACAAAGAGTGTCCTCCACTGCTGTCCTCTTTTTTATTTACAAGGGTGACAAGCACATTAATGATAAGTGGAATAATTGTGAAATTTTGTAGGTTGTACAGCTTGGTTTGCTAAACTTATGGCAAAGTAGACCATTTTTAGAGCTGGTTAACAATGATTCACTTGCATTTAGGGGCTCTGTATCCCATGATATTGACGCATGCTGTGTTCGCTTCAATAGCAGATAAAAGTCTACTAAATAGATCAACATTGAGTACTGGCACCTTTGGTTTTCTTTTCTGACAAAACGTATGATGTGAAAAAGGTGTAGCCTGTAGTTTTTAGTTGATGCCATCCCTGCACAATTGTAGTGACACTTTGGTTCACTTTGCAGCCAACAAGTCCAACTTTTTCCTGATTCCCTTCAGTTCCGTTTTATTTAAATGCAGCCAAATCACAACAACAGTTGCCTCAAGGCACTGATGAATGCTGGAATCTGCCAAGGATGCTCCTTTTTAACTGATTCTAATCATAATATTTATGAAGGGAGTTTCTAGGCACACAATTTCTAGAATGGAGGGTCAAGAGTTCAGGGTTTTTTTGTCTTGTTTTGGGGTTTTTTGCAGATGATGTGGTTCTGTTGTTCTGTTCTTTATTGAGCCATGACCTCCAACTTTCACTAGGGTGGTTTGCAGCTGAGTGTGAAGTTTCTGGGATTAGCCAGTTAGCACCTCCAGGTCTCAGGCCATGGTATTCAGTTAGAAAACAGTGGAGTGCCCACTCCAGGCAGGGAACAAGATGCTGCCTTAAGTGAAGGCATTTAAGTGTCCTGGGGTCTTGTTAATGAGTGAGGGAGAATGAGGTGAGAGCTTGACAGACAGATTGGTACAGCATCTGCAGTCACTGGGACTGATCAGGAGTGGTGAAGAGAGCTTTGATTTATGAGTTGATCCATGTTCCTACCCTCACCTTCAGGCTGTCTTTCAGAGAAAGAACAAGAAGCTCAGTTATTCAAGAGAGGCTTGGAGTAGAGTAGAATGCCTCCTGGATACTTCCAAGGCTCCAGGGCACGCTGAAGAGCTTCCATCTCTGGTCTGACTGGTGTGTTTATTTCAGTTATTTTATCTTTTGGTCAAAATGACCCTTAATGACCATACATATGTACATAAAATAACAGTAGCTGCCAATCTTTTTTCCTTTAGATAACATTTAAAACAGCAAACAATGTTTTGAGACAAATGTTTATAAAATCATTATTTTGCTGTTATGATTGCTTCTTACAGTAAATACCTTTTGGAGTCCGCAGGGACCACATTTAGTAATTCATGTATGTTCAATATGTCTGTAAGATGAGGGTTTAAAAGTGAAATAATTTCAGGGGGTTACCTTAAAGAACTTTAATATGAGAAAATGGTTAGGCTTAGTCTTCCTAGTGTCAATCTTGACAGTAAATATGCACTCTTCCTTTGTCTGTTTCTTTTCAACTGCCTGAAGTAATGACCTCTCTAGTGAGCGTCTTTCTCCAGCTCTATAATGATTTCATCATAGTTATGGGACATTTTCCCCCAGAATAACATTTGACCTTATTATAAACTTCTAGTGAAGGTATAACAATTTCACTTCATTTCCTCTGAGCTGCAGGAATCTCCAGACTGTTACAGGCACCTCTTCTATTGCTCTGATTTAAAGCTTTTTGATAGTTGGTTTAATCACCCCGATCATTTAAGTAGAGAAAGTGAATGTTTGTGCGAGTGTTAGAGTAACATGGCGGTTCACCTCTTTGGGACTCCATAGCAAATTCAAGCGAAATAAAAGTATATTTTCTTGTATTGAAAAGCCTGTGAGATGTCGTGGGACATTCATGCACACCTCATTCAGTGGATGTTACTCATTTGGCCAGGCAGGTTAAAATGGGGCTTGCTTACCTCTGTTGAAATGTAGATATTTGCCATTACTTCATTTTTTTTGACATCTTTTTAGATTTACAAAAAATAAATCTGCAGAAGGGAAACCATTCATCCATCTGATTTTCATTTTCCATATACCTGTTAATGTTTTGTAATACCTAGAAACTTAACTATATATGGGGAGGAATTGTGAAAAATCTCTTATAGAAACTGATATTGTGCTCAATTTCATTTCTCAATAGTCTCAGATTATTTTCTGGGACTCCAGAAGTTCATAGTCATCTGTGTAAAAGGAGTGAAAAGGGGAAAACGTGAGAAAGATGTTTCTGAGAAAATTTGGTAAATAATTATTATTTACCCTGACACCACAATTTCACGATGCTTATTTGATGTTTGTCAAAAAATAAAAATCCAGGAGGACTCTGAAAGTGTTTTTGCTCTGTAGGAGCTCTTGGTGTTCACAAAGTATCTTTCTATTTATCCTGGCTGGCTCACCTGCTGGATCTCCAACTGGCTACATTATTTGTGTTGATCAGTCTATTACAATGATGGGCAAATAGCTATTCTCTTGTATTTATTCACTTTTTGGCAAGGATCTTTGAGCCACAGCCAAAGGTAGATATTTACATAACTGCCAGCTACACACATACACACACACACACACACACACACACACAAGCACAAAATCCTCCACATTAAACGAGGTTATTCACAAGAATTTTACCAGCGAGCTTAGTGACTGCCATTAGCAGTGATGCCATGGCCAAACGAGCAGCTTGAAACAGCAGAAGGACCCTGAATAGAACCAGTTGGGCGATAGCAGACTCTTTCCAAAACGGAATGTATGAGACTTGCAAAGGGCGTGATGCTGTTAAAAAAATGAAAAAATAAGGACACAGTGGATTTGATGATGAGTCAGAGAAAACAAGAGAGTTTCTGACTCGATTTACGTATTATGTAATTTGCAGGAGTGATCTGTGATCATTAGCATTAATCTTGACAAACAGTCAGATATCCCTCACGTATGTTTCAATAATTTTATATCATGCAGCTGCAGAGGACATTTATTCAAATATTACTGCTTTTTTGTTTTGTTTTCATGAAAAACGATCCAAAATTTATATTTTAAAAATTGAAAAAGATCAAATAAAATACTGTATAAAATTTACTGTGTGAAATACTAATACTCATGTCACTCACAACAGCTTCCTTAATAATGTGTAATGTTTATGCTACTAATATCACCACTCATGATAATAACAATAACCTTAATATTAATTTAAATCAGCGTTTGGTGTCTTGATGGAGCAATGGAAGTCACGACAGAAGACAAGGATTACCATTTATGTACCCTGGCTATTTTTATATTTGATTCTAAGCAGACTGACTTTGTTTGAAGTTAGGCTGAAGTGGTCATTCCAGAAACTGCAGTATTTAACTTATCTGCTCTGGTTGCTAAACACCAATTCAAATTAATTAATAACACTAAGGATGGAAAAATTTTCAGAAATGTTTTTTTCAGCACTCATAAACACGCACAAAGAATTCCAACAAAGTTTATAAATGTTTGTAGGAACACATTTATCTCTGAATCAAAACATGATGCCGTGTCCATTTTACTGTAGGTCTCTCTGTGAGTATTGCCATTCCCTCAGCAGCCTTTCAGGCAGTAATTTTGGAAAATAGACTGATTCCCCTGCTCCACTCTGAATAATTTCATGCTGCACTTATCCTTGAAAACAAACGTCAGTGGCAAACAGGAAAATAAAGAAACAGGCATGGGAAGAAAGATTACTAAGATAACAGCCACACAACCAACTCCACATTATCACATGGTGATAAATGGAAACTTTAGGAAGATTAATGCAGATTTGGTCCAGTTTAACAATTAAAGTCCTAACATTACTATTATTCTATTATTATTATGAATATTAGAAATTAAGACAATTTTATTCTGTGAGAGAAGATTGAATGTCAGTCAGACAGTACATCCAGACACCACACTGATGTTCTTACATTATCAGTAATTTAAAAAAAATAGAATAAGTAAAAACATAAATGTAACAACAAAACTTTCAGTGGTTGTGTGATGCCCAAACCCATGGCACACTCTACTAAAGTCAGTAACTCTTATGTCCTTCATCTAAACACAGTGACACACTTTAGTTTATAATAAGGTTATTGATTCGTTTAGATACATTTGTTCTATTTGAAGTGTGGACATTTAGTTTACTTATGTATTTATATAACTCATTTGTTATTTTTAGTGTCATAGTGATCTGATCACCCATTATATATACACTTGTGTGTCATTTCCTGGTTAGTTCAGTTATGTTTGTTTGGACAGAGAGTAGGTTGAGTTCAGTCTTGTTTTTTTAACCTCTTTTATGAGCTTGGAATTTATCTTTTTTTTTTGGTAAATATCTTTTTGGGTTAAATAAAAAAAAAACAACAACAAAAAAAACACACAGCCTGTTTTTTTAATCATTCCTGTGAGTCCTCCTGCTTCTAAATCGGTCCATCACAGGCAGCGAGATAACAATCCTCAGAATGTCAATTTTGAGGATTTTTTCTACTCAAATGTTTATCAAACTTTGCTTCAAATCAGAGAATCAAACATGTTTTAAAAATTCACAGCGCTCTGCAATAAAGTATCCTGAGATCCCAAAAGTGTAGCAGCCTCAGCATTCAGTCAAAAGCCAAATACAGCTGTAACATTTCCCTTTTTAGATGTGCATCATCTTCACTACAGTGTCTCAGAAATACTACACTCTCGCCAACGCTTCCAAAGGAGCTGAATCGACCTTCTTTATGGCTCAGAGCACAAAAGAAAAAGGGTAGGAGGAAGACAAGCACTACTCAGAGAAAACAGAGACAGTAAAATTTGAAAACGGGCTTTGATTTTGTTTTTGTTAGGAAGAAAATGCTCTGCCTGCATAAAATGGCGTGGTCAAAAAGTAGTGTAAAAATACAATGGGTAGAAGGGAAATAATTAAATGAGATGAAGAGAGGTAAAATGAAGGAAAACAGAAAAAAGAAAGCAGGAGTAAAAACAGACTAAATGCTGTGCCGTGCAGGTCATGCAGACAACAGACATCATCCTTTTTATTATGTAGAAAAACTGACTTTTTCCCCAAACTACAAATAATAATGGTAATAATGGTATAATATGTGTTTCTCACTCTGTACAGTGTATGTGGTTGTTGATAGTGCAACCACACATACGATAAACGTTTACATTAATGATACTTTCTAATGATAATGATTCTTTTGGGTTATTCTGTTTTTAATATATTAATAATGTGTGCACCACTGGGGACAATTTACAATTTATTACTAGAGGACAATGCTAGTATTATTTAATGCTACTGTAAAAAAAATCTTACTAACTCATGTCAACAGTCTTTGAATGCATTGGTCTTCATTTAGTGTGTCTTTAAACTCTGATGTTGAGGATCTACTGGAAATACATCTGTTTAGAGCTGCTTATTGAGTATTTACATTTTAATTTCAGCCATTAATACAAAGCCAGGTTACTTCATCGTGAAGCCTAAATTGACATCCATTGACTTCCTTTGACGTTACTATACTGGCAATAGTTAGTGCAGTAATTATGGAGACTTACTTTAACAGATATAAACTCGATCTAAACAATGGGTGGAATTGCAGTTCTAGTTATTGATATATTATTTTTGTAAATCTTTTGATTACCACATGAAAAAAAAAGGTCAAATTTATTTTTCTGCAGTTTATAGAAACTGAGAAAATTCTTCACTTTGAAACCTTTGTTGCCATCTTAATTTATCGCCAGGGTCTGTGAGGCAGAAAGAGGCACCGGGACACTGTTTTTTAAGAGGTGGTGAGTGATAGAGAAGGGTATCAGGCTATTGCGCTTTTACAGCAAAGAGGAGGCTCACAGCACTCTGGCCACATATAAAAATTGTGAGCATTTGTTCCCTTGCAATAAAGCTTCTGTTCCAATATTTTACAGCATTTGTTTTATGTGTACTTTGTGGAGGTATGAAGTGAGAGCAGAAGATGTAAAAAACAAAACAAAAGAGAAAAGTAAATATTTGATGTGGCAACTTGTGGGCCTTTCTGGAGATCAATAATATACTGACTGCAGCATGACTCGGTATTACTTCAGAAAAGTAATACAGAGTTGATTTGTTACGATGAAATCTTGATCTAAAGCCTATTAGAGTATTTGATATACTAGTTCATAATTTAATTATAAACTTCACTTAAACAAGTTCAGACCACAAACACACACACAGACACACAGGCATGATTTTCCCCAGTCTCATGTTTTACTTGTAATCCAATCGATAACAATATAAATTTGTAAAACAATATAAATTAACATGTCCCTGTCCTTCAATCTTTCATCTCAAAAAGCACAATTTCAAAATGCTGTAACTTTAAAAAAGAATAATTAAATATTCTGACGCAGCAGAGCCATAAGAAAACGGTACTCATTTAATCAGAGTATAATTTCACTAAACTCATAATTTAGAAGCTGCAGAGACATAAACCACAGAGGCAGAAATTACCCCAGATCACTGCAATGGACTGGTGAGTTGTCTTGGCTTTACCCCATTTCACATTTTATAGCAGCTGAGACAGGTATTCAGTGACACAGCATTCAATAAGCATTTGGGAAAATGATGGAAGTGGGAGAAAGGAATAATCTAGGAATGACTAGGTTATTTTCATGGGATAAATGAAAGGTTACATAGGTTTAATGAGTCATCTGCTAAAATCCCAACAGGGAACTCTCAGGAAACTGTCTGACTGACCGTCTCATGCACACCTGTTGTCAAAACGGTCTGAAAGTAAAGCCTGGAGAGTCTTCTTTGACATGTTATGTTCCAGGCTCTCCAAATGTCTCCCAGTTTTCCTGCTTTATGCCACTCTTTCCTCTTTCAATCATGGCATGACATTCTTGTCAAGATGTTAATGTTTTGCACCATAATCACTGCATGACAGAGAATTGTAGGCACA
Source organism: Rhamphochromis sp. 'chilingali' (assembly GCF_963969265.1). Taxonomy (NCBI): domain Eukaryota; kingdom Metazoa; phylum Chordata; class Actinopteri; order Cichliformes; family Cichlidae; genus Rhamphochromis; species Rhamphochromis sp. 'chilingali'. The sequence goes on from NC_137935.1 coordinate 30,566,006, forward strand.
GAGACACAGTTCCCACACCCCAGCTGTGTGCTGTTTGATACCTGCTGTGCTTCACAGAATACCATCTCTACTGCCTGTGGTGGGATTTGTTGGTGCTCCTTTATGCTTTCCAACTCGAAGTGTGTTTCAAATTCATTTTAATAAAGTTTCCAGACTTTACCGTGGTCAATCCTCCTTTTAGCAGGATATCTAATGATCAACTTCCCTTTTGCTAACACTATGCATATATTGTATTTTGACTATAGGGACTATTTTGTTCCTTGAGACACTATTGGAATAATAACATTTTCAACCTAAACCTAAAATAGAGAAAAATAAAATAATTTTAAGTCACGAGTGAACCAGCACGATCAACAGAACTCACCTTCATGAAATGGAGTCATTAACATTGCTATTTGTGTGGAAAAAACAAGTCAGCTTGCAAGTCAAGAGTAGAAATATATAAATATACAGATGACAGCCTGAAACACATGTGAAGTATCCTAGAACTGCAGCATAGGCACTATGTAAATAACACGGCTTATCTCTAGTTTTCCAGAATCGCTATAAACATTACTGAAGCTAAACTGTAACCTTTTGTGAAATTGAAGTTTTCCACTGCTGTTTGATTAATTTCAGGCTTTTCATTGGCATTACAGAAGAAACTAATAGGCTGTAAAACAAAAACTGCAGATAACAGATTTTGTTAAAGTTCATGCTTTAGAAGAGTTCAGGCAATTACAAGAATGCAAAGCGTAGAATATCAGACAGTGATTATCTGGTGGCTGATCCTCTGTTGCCTGCATTAACTTTCTTTACATCTGGGGTGCAGTTCCTGTGATGTAGCTTGCTGTTTTAACATTTTCAAATATAGTAGGTTGGGCTTTGGATAGAGCTATAAGCTTTTTTTATTTGTTCAAGTTCAAGTTCAAGGTTCAAGGTTCTTTATTTGTCACATGCATAGTTATACAAGTATAACACACAGTGAAATGTAGCCTGACACGCTCCTCGACATGTGCAAAAAAATTGGGGGGGGGTGTAAAGGAAGAACATTATATATATATATAGTATTATATATAGTATATTGTGGCGGACCACCAGGTGGCTCCACTCACACCCAAGTTGAACGGAAGTGTTGGGGTGGAGATTTTGGCGCTCAATATATGTGAAGTTCTGAGAGTCAGTTAAAAAAGTTGGAGTGAGACACAGAGACTTCTCCTGTCGTTATTACATACCTCCACATTGGTGACCCCTGTAGCGAACATGCTAAGGCTCGACGACAAAGCCAGCTCCGGCCTGGAAGCATCGGCTGCCGCCGGACTTTCACCTCCGCCGATGGCTGCGTTTGCTGTGGCGCTTAAATTGCCTCCGGCTTAAATGGACTCCGGCTCACAGAAGAGCCTTCTTCTCCCGGCTGGCTCGGACAGGCTAGCTGAGGGCTGTGGGCCATTGCTAACAGCGGCTAATGGCTCTCCCATCAAAACCTTCGGTGAAAGGTTGGTGACTGTTTGCTTTCACGACCGTGACTTTCAGTGGAACTTTGTTGTTGCTGCTAGCTCTGTGCCTATAATAGGCGCTGATTTTCTTTGTGCTCACAGACTGCTGGTTGATGTTGCTAACAGACGTTTAATTGATGCTGTGTCATTTTCCTCATTACCCTGTTTGACTCGGGGTGCTCAGCCCGTGGTGCATGCTAACTCAGTAGATTCAGGTGACGTTTTTCAGTGTTTGCTTTCTGAGTTTCCCTCACTCTCTGTCCCCACTTTCTCGAGCACTGTGACGAAGCATGGGGTGGAGCATTACATAACTACAGTAGGGCCCCCGGTGTTCGCGCGCGCGCCGCCTCGACCCTGCCAAACTGGCTGTCGCTCGGGAAGAATTTGCCACCATGGAGCGTCTGGGCATCGTGCAACGTTCGAACAGTGCCTGGGCTTCTCCGTTACACATGGTGCCTAAATCTGATGGTCGGTGGCGACCTTGTGGGGATTTCCGCCGTCTTAATAATGTCACAGAGAACGATCGTTATCCCATTCCCCACATCCAAGATTTTTCCGCCCATCTTGCGGGGACCTCGGTTTTTTCGAAGATCGATTTGGTACGGGGATATCACCAGGTTCCCGTGCGCGCGGAGGATGTCCCCAAAACCGCCGTAATTACACCTTTCGGCCTTTTCGAGTTTCTGCGCATGCCGTTTGGCCTGAAAGGTGCCGCCCAAACCTTCCAGCGGTTGATGGACTCGGTCTTGCGCGGGCTGCCCTTTGTTTTTATATATCTTGATGATATACTGGTGGCCAGCAGCTCGAAGGAGCAGCACATGTTCCATCTGCGGCAGGTTTTTCAGCGTTTGGCGGCGCATGGACTGATTATTAATCCGTCTAAATGCCAGTTTGGGTTGCCCGTTCTCGATTTTCTTGGGCACCGTATTTCCGCCGAGTGCGCGGTTCCGTTGCCTGACAAAGTCCGAGCTGTTTCGGAATTTCCGCGTCCCACAAATGTTAAGGCACTGCAGGAATTTTTGGGGATGGTGAATTTTTACAACCGTTTTCTCCCCAGAGCGGCACATCTGCTGAAGCCCCTTTATGGGGCGTTAAAAGGTAAAAAAGCTAATGACTCCGTTGACTGGTTTCCGGAAAGCATCCAAGCGTTTTCTGATGCTAAGTCAGCGTTAGCTAATGCTGCCCTTCTGGCCCACCCATCCCCCTCAGCGCCGATTGCGTTGACCACCGATGCGTCCGACATAGCGGTGGGTGCGGTGCTGGAACAGCGAATCTCGGGTGTCTGGCAACCGCTCGCCTTTTTCAGCCGTACGCTACGTGACAGCGAACGCAATTACAGCGTTTTTGATAGGGAGCTACTGGCGCTCCACCTGGCGACTCGTCATTTCCGTTTTTTTCTCGAGGGTCGTCACTTTACCGCATACGTGGACCACAAACCCTTGACGTTTGCCATGTCCAAGGTTTCTGATCCATGGAGTGCACGCCAGCAGCGCCAGTTGGCAGCCATTTCTGAGTTTACCACGGACATTTGGCACGTGGCTGGTAAATCCAATCATGTGGCTGACTGTTTGTCCCGTGCGCTGGTTTCTCCCGTCTTTCTCGGCATAGACTACTCCGCCATGGCTGCCGATCACAGCGGTGACCTGGACATCCTCGCGCTTAAATCCACCCAGACGGGCCTCATACTAGAGGACAGACCCGTGCAGGATGGTGGTCCCCTCCTCGTCTGTGACGTTTCCACCGGCCGCCCTCGCCCAGTGGTTCCCGCTTCCTGGCGTCGTCAAGTTTTTGACTCGGTACATGCTCTCTCTCATCCAGGGGTCCGGGCCTCTGTTAAACTGGTCAGCTCTAAATTTGTTTGGCCAGGCCTTCGCAAATCTGTTAAGGAATGGGCGTCGGCGTGCATTCCCTGCCAGCGTGCGAAGGTTCATAAACACACCAAGGCGCCCCTGGAGCCGTTCTTCATACCCGGCAAACGTTTCGATCATGTGCATGTCGATCTGGTGGGTCCTCTGCCGCAGTTACAAGGTTTTACGCACCTTTTGACTGTTGTTGACCGGACCACCAGGTGGCCGGAGGCGGTTCCCCTGGCGTCCACTACCGCAGCAGTGGTGGCCAAGGCGTTTTTGTCAAGCTGGGTCTCGCGTTTCGGCCCACCCGCGGACATTATGTCAGACAGAGGCCCCCAGTTCATATCCGAGCTTTGGTCGGCCATGGCTGATGGACTGGGGGCTAAAGTCCACCGCACAACCGCATACAACCCGCAAGCTAATGGGATGTGTGAACGGTTCCACCGGTCGCTTAAGGCTGCTTTTCGCGCCTCCTTAAAGGATGGCAATTGGGTTGACCGCCTCCCGTGGGTTTTGCTTGGGCTGCGCTCTGCGGTTAAGGAGGATCTCGGCGCTTCTCCAGCTGAGCTAGTGTTTGGTCAGCCCCTCCGCGTGCCTGGAGAATTCTTGCCCGAAAATCCTCCTCCCTGCTTCGATCCATCGGTGCTATCTCTCAACCCACTTTTGCACTCGCTTCGGGTTCCTGGTCCGGTGCACCATTGCGTGCCTGAAACCTTTGTTCCAAAGACTCTAGAGGCTGCTAAGTTTGTTTTTGTCAGGCACGATGCCCACAGGACACCGCTGCGGCCGCTGTATGACGGCCCAATCAGGGTTATTGAACCGGGCCAGAAACATTTTGTTTTGGATTTTGGGGGTCGAAGGGAGACTGTGTGTGTTGACAGACTTAAACCTGCACATGTTCTTCCGGACAGTAATGTAGTGCCGGCCCAGGCCCCTCGCCGTGGCCGCCCTCCTTCGATGGGGTTGACAGACTCTGGTTTTCCCCCCAGGACTACCCCCGGACCACCGGCGTTTGAGCCTCCTCCTGCCTTTCCTGCTCGCCTTCACCAGCCTCGTTCACAGGATGGACCTTCCTCTGCATGTTCTCTCCCTCCCAGGTTCAGTCGTTTGGGTCGTTTGCTTAGACCCAGGGTCCTGGACTGAATAGGGACCTAACTGTGTGTTCAGGGGGGGTATGTGTGGCGGACCACCAGGTGGCTCCACTCACACCCAAGTTGAACGGAAGTGTTGGGGTGGAGATTTTGGCGCTCAATATATGTGAAGTTCTGAGAGTCAGTTAAAAAAGTTGGAGTGAGACACAGAGACTTCTCCTGTCGTTATTACATACCTCCACAATATAGTATATACATTGGGTGAATGTGCAGTAGTAGCAGCAAGCAGGTGAATTCTGTACATTAATATGAATAGACATCTGACTATTTTACAGGATAGACAATATAAACATATTTAAAATTAAAGGAATTGAAATGTACATTGTGCCTTGGTTTAGTGTCTGGAAGAGTCCTGACTCAGTCAATTATAGATGATGTGAGAGGGCGGGTGTGTGTGTTTAGGGCACGGATGGCTTGGGGATAGAAGCTCCTCTTGAGTCTCTCTGTCCTTGCCCGGATGATGCGGAACCTTCTACCAGATTGCAGAAGTTGGAACAGTTTGTTGCCAGGATGGGACGGGTCCTTCAGTATCTGCGCTGCTCTAGTCCGGCATCTCCTGGTGTAGGTGTCCTGAAGCGGGGGGAGAGCAATCCTGCAGCAGAGTTCTGCTGTACGGATCACTCTCTGGAGAGCTTTTTGGTCCTTCACACAGCTGTTCCCAAACCACGATGTCATGTTCTGTGTGAGGATGCTCTCCACAGCGCCTGTATAGAAAATCCTGAGGATCTTTGGAGAGACCCTGAACTTCCTCAGTTGACGTAGGTGATACAGGCGCTGCCTAGCCTTTTTGGTCTGGACCTGAATGTGGGCAGCCCATGTCAGGTCTGAGGAGATGTGGACACCAAGATACTTGAAGGACTGCACCCTCTCCACTGGAGCTCCATTGATGATAATGGGCTTGTAGTCTCTGTGCTGACCCCTTCTGAAGTCCACCACCAGCTCCTTGGTCTTGCTGACGTTCAGCTGGAGGTGATTGTCCTGGCACCACGATGCCAGATTCTTCACTTCATCCATGTAGGCCGTCTCATCGTTGTTGGAGATGGCACCCAACACCACTGTGTCGTCAGCAGTGTTGGGTAAGTTACTTTAAAATAGTAACTTAGCTACATTAATAGTTACTTCTCTCAAAAGTAACTCAGTTACTTCAAGTTACTCGTTACTTTCAAAGTAACTAGTTACTAGGGAAAGTAACTTTGGTTTTACTCAGAATTCTCTTGTTAATGTGTTGCTTCCATAACTTTGCCAGTCTTCTAGCTTGTTTACTTGCCACAAGTGCACTGTGCCACCGACCAATAGAAAGAAAAAGATAATGTGCACATTTCCACGAGAGGAATCCCACGCCTGGACCGTCATTGACTGCTGCCATGATTCTAGCCTACGTCACAGAGTCATGTGCGCCTTTTACATCCAACACAAAAACTGCAGTCGTGGTGCTTTGATTGTACTCAGAACTCAGAAATTCTGCCTTCTGAATAGGAAGATGTAGGCAACACCAGACTGCAGATGAGCTGCATACAGGGCTGGACTGGGACAGAAAATTGGCCCGGGCATTTTGACTACCACCAATATAGGAAAAATCATAAAGCCTTTGAATGAAAATAAACACTGTTGTGACAGTGATGTACACTGTTTTGATGGTATATATGCATCAATCTATCAATCGTTTGTTGTAAGATTCAGATAATTATTTTTTAAAAGCGAGACATTTTAAATGAGAATAAGAAAGAAAAGTATTTCTTTGTGCCCCCCTCTCGCTGTTAATGCCCTACATGCCCCCCTGGCAACACTTTGCTAGGCCCGCCCCTGCACAGTTACCAGCTGTCAGCTGCTTAGAAAAGGATCCTGGGGTTATTTGTCTCTCAGAAACAGTTCATAACTTCCCTTCAACTCATTCATGTCACCTAAAAGGTAAACCTGTTTCTCCTTCACCTGTTCAGCTCTGATGATCCAGTAAGGACATCTCCTGGTTTCGTCTTCATGTTTCCCTCTCACCACATATCCAAACCATATCATGACCAGCAGCTTTTTTGCAGCTGTGGCTCCAGCAAACATCAGCTGATACTAGAAATTAATATTAAATAAATTCTAACAACAGCTGATCAAGCTTAAACGTGCTGCTGCTGTTTAGCGCGACATCCGCTGGTTTCTTCTTTCGGAGCAAAGTGAGCGATAAACAAACAAGAGAGACGATCAGCTGATCATTGATCAGTTTCATGATTGTAGAAGTAGAAACGGGAGAGGGAGGGGGGAGAATGAAAGAAGAGGCAGCTGTGCAGCGTAAACACAGAATAACTCCAGCTTTGTGTCTTTTTCATTGTAGCTGAATTACGGGACAAACTGTTCCTTTTCACCTCAATAAGAAACGCTAATATTTCTCTGAATACCAGACGGGACGGTTGGCAACTCTAATAACTTATGAACAAAATAAAGTTCAACATCAGTAACTTCATAGCACCACCCAGCTGTATAGAAACTCCGTCATGCTAGCTAGTAGCAGTACGGAAAAAGTCAGAATAACGAAAATAAACTCCACCTAAACTTGGTTCATATCTGAACCAGAGAGACTGCAGGTCATAACTTCTTACCTGAAGTTCAGTTCACACTTGGACCGGCGGCCGCCTCGGGTCCCCTTTCCTTCATCCACCTGCTGCCTCCACCACTTGCTAATGTTACTGAATCTGTGGAAGCTCCGCGATAGCCACCACTCGAAGTAACGAGTAACGACCCTATCTAAATCCCAGTAACGAGTAACGCGTTCCTGATTTTGGCATAATAACTAGTTACCGTGCTCGTTACCACAATAATAACGTAGTTACTGTAACGCGTTACTTAATAACGCGTTAGTCCCAACACTGGTCGTCAGCAAACTTCACAATGGTGTTGGAGCCATGGGTGGCCACACAGTCTGAAGTGTAGAGGGAGTAGAGCAGTGGCGAGAGGACACATCCCTGAGGTGCTCCTGTGTTGATGGTGATGCTGTTGGAGAAGCACCTGCCCACCCTCACCACCTGAGTTCTGCCAGTGAGGAAGTCCAACACCCATGCACACAGACGGCTGTTAAGTCCCAGATCCCTCAGCTTTGTGAACAGTCTGCAGGGCACTATTGTGTTATTGAAAACAATATCTATAGAAATTCACTGTCTAATGGGGTAGGGATGATTTGTTGCATTTTGTTTGTCTACTACCTACTGGCTACATGCAGTTTTTTTTTCTCTGCGTAATGTGTGGCCAAGCTGAGCTGGTGAATATTTGTAGCACTGAAAGTAACTTCCATAAATGTCTGCTAGCCTGAGTGGGAACTAGGTTCTGCATGAAACCTTTTCACTATAGACATTTTGAATCATAGCAGGAAAAGTAAAGATGAGACAAAGTTTGCAAATCTGCATAGCCAATTCTATGGAAGAAGGCACTGAAGTCCAATGATACCAATAATGAACAAGCTGAAACAGCAATAGTGCCAGTGGCTGGAGCTCTTTTAAGTTACCAATTAGTTGTACCTGTGCTTTTAAATGTTGAACATAGCTGTTTTGGGAGGTTTTTTGCACACATAACATTAGCCGTCCTCATTATCCAATAATCCACTGTATGTTTGTGATTTTCACAAATGTTCACGATTGCCCTCATCATCGGAAGCAAGTAGGGTCATCAAATAACCCTTATGAGAGTCAAAAATACTGTGCACTGATCCATACAAGCTATCCGGTCTTTAAGTGATGACGTGATGAATCCTGCTTCTGGGCCCAAACTACCCTCCGTTTAATAAGGCTGTTGTGTTTTTAGCATGTTTTAATGCTCTTGCTCTATTTAATTTAAAAAAAGCCCCTAAAACCAGTCAGTGATCACTGTCGGCCTCACTCGATTTTTATTACCAGTATTCATTTTAAAGCTCGGTTTTTAAAACCTTACGATGTAATTAAAGCCCAGCCTATGCAGCAGTATATCAATGACTAACCTCATATTGTGGATGGATCATTCGAGTTGTTTTCCTGACTGAAGTTTGATCGGTTTAAAGCGTCCTGCCATGTGATTGCATTTGTTCCTGACCATCGGGAACCCTCAAGTTAACTTTTATCGAGTGGAAAAAAGTTCATCCTCCAGCTTCACTGTTTATATTATGCTAAGATAGCTGTGTCGCTAGCAATCACGTAGCACATCATTATATACCAGCTAGCAAAAATTCAGTAACCCCACAAATGCCACTGCTGTTTACTTTGCTGTCTTCATTCATGTCGGAAGTGATAGCAGAGGTGTACGTCTTAATTGGTTTCAGAAATCTCTCAGTCAGAACATGGTGTGTTATATTTAGATGGAAACTAGCGAGCTAACTCCCTGGTAACTTCTAACTCCATTCCATTTTCATGGATGCCTGGATGTTAAACTTAATTGTTACCCCTGGTAGAGCAGCCACACTGATCACTTTATTACAGATGAAAGAATTTAGACAGTTTTTCGACTCTCAGTGATCCTGCAGTGATCGTTTGCCTTAGGGACCTGCAGCGGAGTTTGGGCCCAGACGCGGCTAATGACGTCAGACTTGAAGACTGGATTGCAGCTAATCAGTAATTACAGCAACACTTGGCTACAAGACTAAAGGAATGGTAGATTAAAGACTTTCATCACTTCACAAGCATAAACTATAAACCTTGCTTTATAATAACAGACATAGCACATAGTCTTACGTCTATTCCAAAAAGGCTTCTAAAATTGCAAAATTGTTTGCGCTGACTGCTAATCTTATATTTCTGCCACCTTTGACAGACTCTGTGAATAATTTTGTTTTACTCTGAACTTCTTTCTCACCCAGTTAAAATACTCCCAGTGACCTTTTAACCTGCTGAACATGTATATATTACAGCATCAAATTCTTCCTCTACTACAATAAGATTATAAAAGATTTTATTGGCTTGTGGCTCATCATCATTCAGGTTGTAAATCATGTTTTTAAAAAGTAACTAAGTAATTAATTACTCTCGAAAATAAGTAATCAGTAAAGTAACAGGATTACTTTTTGGGGGAAGTAATCAGTAATTAGTTACTGATTACTTTTTTCAAGTGACTTGACCAACACTGATGTGGACAAACACAAACTGCTCTGTAACCTGTAAAGAAACCCGCAGGAGTTTCTACCACTTACTGAAGTGTGATTTGGAAAAAAGTGCAGTAAGCACTGATTATCCTCTGAAGAATGAAAACCTCTGCACCATGCTCATCGTCAACTGTTGTGCCGAGGTACTACTAGATGTCTATGAGCTTCTTTTTATTTATTTTATTTACTTAGTCTTAAATACAGAGTATATGCTATTCCGTCTGTGGTGAGGGAAATATTTTTAAAGTCTTTAATGATGCTACTTCCTCTCCCCTCTGTCTAATCCTTTCGAGGTGATTTATGTCTACAAAACATGCACATTGTGCCTTAGTTAATAATGTAGTTCATGGTGTTGGTAGGATTTAATGAGAGTTTTTCAATAAAGAACTTGTCAAAAAATGATTTTTTGAAACAACATTTAGCTTTCAAAGAAATGTCGTAATTTCAAAGAGGTTTTAAACAAGTGTTATTTTGGGAACTCAGCTATCACCATTCTTGCTCATTGTCTTATGCAGTCTTGTTTCTATAAGGTATCTTTGTGCTGAGATAAGAGTGTGGAATGTGGGGACAGGTCCTGAGAAAAAGAACCATCTTTTCATTTTACATAACAGGATGTTGCAAAGGATGAATAATCACTATAATGCACTAGCAAACACTAACACACACACACACACGCTCATGCAATGATATGTACACAACAATCTCAGTCCAATTTTTGTTTTGTTACTGTAACATCTGTGACTCTACAGACAACAGCAGACTCCTACACATTTTAAGTGTTGATTTTCCACGGAGACTCCGGATGGATACGCTCTGATTTTTCACAGTAGTGTTCCGATGAGATCATTTCATGGTTTAGAAAGCTGTGCGTGCTTCTGTCTGTGTAGGTGTTTGTTTGTGGATGCGTGTGTGCGTGGAGGGTTGGGGGCTATGATTGTGTTTGCGTTCTTATCTTTCTTGTTTTGTTGGTGCAAATGGCTAAAATTATACTGTAGTTAACAAATACATACAGAAATGATGAAGTCAGCTGATTTGAGCTTAAATCAGATTGGTTTGCAAATAGAAATTGCTTTTAAGTGCTTTTGCATCCCCCCTATTCCATATTGACTCCTCTAACATGCATTAAAACATCTAGCTCTAGCTGTAAGGAGAAAAGAGCTTCATTATTCAGCCTGCTGGTATGCTTAGTCCTGAGAGGTTTGAAGAATCTCATATATCCAGATTGTTGACACTCATGCTCATCTGGTATGAAATGTCACTGTGTTTGTCATAACATGGACTGTTGAGACCTCTGGCTTCACTAAATAGATCACCAAGACTTTCTTATGACGAGTCAGTGACAGGCAGCTGAGTGGAACCAAGCAGAGGGGAGAAATCAGTCAGTTTGACAGTTCCCATCACACATCTCACACTCCTCACCCAAAAAGCAGGTGGAAAATGTATAATGTGTATATGTGTCTACATTTGCAGGCAAGTCATTTAGCAGAAAAAAATATCACTCTTGAGTTTGTTTTACACACGAAGGAACTTTTTTTTTCTAATTATGTACTAGAGCGGATCCCAGTGATTTCACAGGAACTTACAGCAAGAGTGTTTGCCGGTGAAAGACTTCATAAGCGTGCTTTCATTTTATTTATTTACTTAATAGTATGTAAGAAAAAAAACATTATCAGTACATGTGGGTTTTCTGTATTTCCTGAAATAAAGAGCAACTTGAGGTGGAAAGAATGACAGTATAGAAAGATGCTCATTAGCGAAGAAGCAGCAAGTCTGCTTGGAGAAAGATGAAAAGAGCAAAAGGTAGATAAGAACAAAGGTGGACCTTCAGCTGTTGAACATGTCCACGAGGATCTCTGTTTGTGTTCATGCAGCAGGTATCTGTATCCTGTTTCTGGTTCAGTTACTCTCACTGGAGCAGAACGGTTTTTATTCAGCATGTCTCCCCACCTGTCTGATCCTATTAGACCACAACACGTCTGCTTAGCTGATCAGGGCTGGAACCCAGCAGAGTGTGAGCTGATGACTGTTGATAATGAAGAAAATGAGGATTAAATCACTTGGTAATAGAAATTAGATGAGTGCATGTGACCGCTCTAATGTAATGGTGGTTCAGACCATTTTTTTTTAAATAGGGCAAAGTACAGTAGCTCATATACAAATTCATTCCACATTATCCCATTATGCGAACATCGTGACTCCCTCTGTCTCTCCGACACTACCACCTCCAACAAACAAACACGCACTTCCATGTTGTGTCCTTTAAACCAGGACAAAGCTCCGTGTATCCTTCAGTCATGTCACTGTCTGTCTGCTTCATATCAGAGAGCTTTGAATAAAATAAATAAAACAACAGTGCCATTCTATTGAAAATAATTAGAGATGTTATTGTCCATTACATCCACAACTTTACATATAAATAATTTTTTAATGTGACATAAAAAAAGATTTATCTTGAATTGAATAATGTTTTATTTACTGTGAATTCTTTTAAGTTGTGTTTTTATGAAAGGGCTGAGGAAAGGTTATGGAAATAGGCTGATGGCTGCATTTCTGTTTAAGGAGTCAAAATTTCCCAGCATTCCCAGGCTTCCATTGAAGTTGCAGCTTGAGTAATTGTTCATCTTTATCTCCCTCTGCTCGGTTTTTTTCTGCTTCCTTTCTCCTACCACCTGCTCCTTTTGACAGTCTTCCTAACTGAGCAGCTACAGACAGTATGGTAACAAGTGTTAACCACTGTGCTGCTAGTTGTGAAAAGAAATAACATCAAATTACAAATGAGCCTCATTTGTGCAGCAGGTTCAGCTCAACAGAGCCTGAACACAGACCGAAAGGTAAACGAGTAAATACGGGTGATGAACAGACTCGATTATCTTTAACAGATGAGACTATTACATTGGAGCTTAAAGTTAATACGTTTCATCATATATATCTATATATCTATGTGCTCTCACATTTCATTAACCTTCACAATCATATATTCATTGACCAATTTCTTTTTTTTATTCGTTTTTAAAGAATGACAAATGCAGGATTAAAATGAATGCTTTACTTTGCCTTCCAGTTTGAATTGATGAAATATAATAACATAGTTAAAGCAGTGGTTTTGTATGGATGATGGTGATTTACTGTCTTAACTGAACCTGTGGACATTTTTTTTCACTAGATGGGCATCGTTTTTATTCCTCTGGCATCTAATATTGCTGTTCTGTCAAAGCCACTGGAATCTCAGAGTGCTTGTGTTTGGTCCTTGTAGTGTTGTAATACTCAAGGTATTGATAACTGTGAGAAAGCTCCCATTGAAACAGCTCTAATTACCAACTCATGACAAACAACAGGTATTTATCCAGAAGTATTTGGACAATGATATTCCATCTTCTTCCTCTTATCCAAGGCCAGGTCGCGGTGCAGCAGCCTAAGCAGAGAAGCTCAGACCTCCCTCTCCCCAGCCACCTCCTCCAGCTTGTCCGGGGGAACACCAAGGCTATCCCAGGCCAGCCGAGAGATATAATCTCTCCAGCGTGTCCTGGCCCTGAACCTTGGCCTCCTCTTGGTGGGACATGCCTAGAACACCTCACCCAGGAGGCGCCCAGGAGGCATCCTTGTCAGATGCCCGAACCACCTCAACTGGCTCCTTTTAATGTGGAGGAGCAGCTGCTCTACTCTGAGCCCCTCCTGGATGGCTGAACTTCTCACCCTACCTCTAAGGAATAGGCCAGCCATACTTCGAAGGAAACTCATTTCTGCTGCCATGACAATGATTGTAATTTTACTTCTGCGCAGTGCTATAGTGGGGTTTACACCAAAAATTCAAAATGTGATCAAAGTGCAGACATCCAGCTTTAACCTCACTCTCTGTCAGTTTCAAGGAAACTTCAGATCTTCCAGGATATTAACAAGACAGACGGGACGGCTCATTGGTGAGCCCCAATCACAGAGGATGTTGTAGTCCACTGAGAGTTACTGCTGATGCAGTTCCTGTTGTTCAGATCATCATTTTCGAATGATGCTCTTTAGAGAAAACTCACCACATTGATATCAAGCTTCTTCAAGACTTCATAGGAAAGATTGTTTGATTTATTCTTGTCAGCAACTTGTGATGCAGTGCTCGCAAGCACCGTTAGTGCTGTTAGTTACTGAGGATGTGTGACATTAATATGTGAAGCAATTAGTGGAGTTAAGCGCAAGAACAGTTAGCTTGTAATTAGCAAAGCACCATCTGTGGTTACCATGACGAGACATCGTGGTCGGTGTTACTTCATTTTGTGAGGTCGAATATTTTCATGAATCTTACTTTAAAGGCATTTTTATGATTTTGCCTGCAGTGTAGTGAACAATAACAAAGCCCGGAATATGTTTGCATTTCACATACCTCTATAAACGTTGCTCATAGTCAGATTTCGCACCTACATCTCTGATGGTTATACATTTTATGACTTTGCCCATGTTAGGAGCGCTAAGCTTGCATACATACATTTGGCACCACTACACCTACATATATTTAGAAGTTGTTTGTGCAGGCCTAAACGGAAGCCGGTACAGAAATGGGGAAGCTAAACCAGGGTAAAGGTTGTTATACAGAAATAGGAGAGGCAGATTACCACCCCAGATGGAAAGTAGCGGGCCAAGAGGATGGGACCAGCCCGTGTAAACACGACACAGGAAACTGATCTTTGACACCACAGTCGGGAACCCCTTTTACAGCTAAGAAACAGCAATGATGAAGTGAAGAAAAAACACTGTCATTTTAATCGCTAACTTTTTATTTATTATATTTTTGTAGCTGTATATGCTTGCCTCATCTATCTGTTCTCTCTATATTTGGGATGACCTCTGTTAGAACTGAAATCAAGCTCCCTGTTGGAAATAAAAGGCCCAGTGACAGAGTCCAGCACACTTTAACTATATCTGAACCAGAAGGTGGTGCTTTGCTCTGCAGTCATTTGGCTCTCTGCTGGATGTAAAGCATAATGAGACCTCAAAGTCTTTAGGGAAGCTCTCATAGGTTTTTCATGCCAGCTGAGGGCTGCAGTGTTGCAGCGGGGAGCTCAAGTCTAATAAGAGAAAAACAGTCATAAATCAAATGTTCTCAGAACAGGCACAGGTAATCAGCTGGGGTCTGGTGTGGTGGAAAACACTGGGGTGGAGTCACTAGAAATAGACAGAGCAACTCTTTATTGAGGACACAGACCAACAGCAAAACTAGAGCTCCAAGAGTCATTAGCATCAGAGTACCACGGAGCATCTGTGACTTTACTGTAAATGATTCCTTCCTGGAGGATGCAACGCAGAGTGGAGAGAGTGCTGTCTAATGTGGTGTCATATTTAGAGGTTAAATCAATAATTATCTTTTCTGGGCTGTATCCTGATACTTGATTGATGGAAGTTGAAGCTCACACTTTGGGAAGGAGTGCCGTCAGACATGATGGACTTTGCTCATCATTACTCCCCATGTGATTTTCGCAGCGGTACTTACAGGAATGGTGGACACAGCTATACACTCACTGTCCATTTTCCATGACCTTTGGACATTTTTTCAGTTTTATTCTCTTAAATCTAGAATGCAGTTGGAACAATCTTACAGTTATATCTCAACGTGACTTGTTAAAATCTGCAGGAGGCAGTAAACATACTGACCGCTCGTAGGAAGTAAATGTACCAGAATATTAATCGTTCTCTTCACATTTCACCTCTATTTAGCATCACATTGGCTTTTTGCTTTGAGGGATAAATGCCATCTAATGTGCAGACTTGCTGGGATGGATATTTTTTGCTCTCACAGGTGATGTTCAGAAAAGTTCAAGGCTGCAGCGCGTGTGTGAAAATGGCTACAGTTTGTTACCACTCCAAGCACCAAAAACGGGCGGCGGCAATCTGGATTTGAACAGAAGCTGCAAGCAACACCTCAAGATAACAGTTTAGAGCAGAGTCTGTGAAATAACTCAGAACTGACTCAACTCAACTCTAAAGTCTGTGAAATTACCAGCTCTTAATATTGCCTCTCTCTACTCTTTTTTTCTGTATAATTTTCTTTCTTTGATCTTTCTGTCTTCAGTCGTCACTTTCTCGTTATTTCTTTGTCTGCACTCTGAGGTGTGTCGATTATTTAACAGAATAACTAAGCCTGACGTGTGTTCTACACAGTCCTGTATCTATAGTCCATCATCACTGCAAGGCTACATACTTCCTCATCAGAGGGACCCAACAACTTCTAATCACAGTCGGCACAGGCTGAAATTCATTAGAATTAGCTTAAGGATTTCACACTCACATTCAAAGGTTTGCCTGAGGACAGAAACACTGTGGGCTGGAAATTAATTATGAATCAGGACACTTAGCGGTCAGGAGCTTTGACCTTGGCGTTCAGTGTTAGACATGAGTGGACGGCGCTCACTGTTAAAGGAATCAGAATGTTTCTTTTGAATTAATGGAAAGGAATAAAGATGGCATGTTCTGACTGACCAGGCCCCTGTAACAGCTGGGAAATCGCCCGGAATTAGTTAGTTTGATTAGAACGGCTACATTTAGCTCATTTCTGGATTCATAGGACATCAGTGTCTTATTCCAGAGTTGGCAACATTCCGTTTTTTTTTTTTTGCTTTGAAGCATGCAAAGTAATTAATGTGAAATAACCAAGCTAATAATTACAAAGAAAAGTGTTTAATATTCAACATATTTCAGTTTTTATTTATACATATCTTTATGTAATTCACATTGAGAGAAAGCTGAGAGATGGTCAGTGATTACCACATGTGAAGGACTAAGGCTTTGACTGAAGATTAGTATTATGAGCCTGTTTCGAGGCTTTGAGGAGCACTGAAGATATGAAGAGGTCCATAAACCCTTAGGTAGATATCCACATGCACAGAGAGCTCTGATATCCTGTGGATGTGAATAATGCATAAAAGCATAATACACTTTTCATCCATCTGGCCAATTATTTATTTCTTTTTAATTTTTTTTTTCTAAAACGAACTCGAACATGAAACGAATCTTCCGTCTGACAATCAGCACTCAGTTCTCTGACAGCGGGTTATATTTTTCAATGTGCCGCTTCGGTAGGATACCATCTAACCTTTGCTGCTGGCGTGTTATCATAAAAGCACTCCAAACTATAAATGAACACAGTGATGGAAACAGGTGGGGGAATGTAAATGAACTCTCTGAGCACAATCCCCCAGTGATATGAGGTCCTGTGGGTGAAAGCGTCACAGGTGAAAATGAGCAGAAAAGTGCAAATAATAACACGGAGCTCCAAGCAAGTGAGTCTTGTACAGGATGGCAGAGACACAAATTAATACTGTGACATTAAACATGTAGACTTTTTTTTTTTTGCTAATTTCTCTGCATTTATAAAACAATGAGCTGGTCTAGAAAAAAAGTCAGTTGATGAAAAGCTTTGAGTGCAGTGAGGTCTTTATATATTTGGACTTAAGTGTTGCAACTTTGCATCTGAATGTCAGCACAGTGGGATAGTTTTGTTGTACTTCAGTCACATGTTGGTAGTTTTTGTGATTTACAGAGGCGAAATTACAAACAACGCGATGTAATTTCTTCTTTGCCTTGTGGCTGTGACTTGTCTGATTTCAGAATGAAAGTCCTGGTCTTATTTTGCATCCAGAAAAAAGAACCAAACTCATTTAAAAAAACCAAAAAACTACTGTACTCTTTAAAGATTTCGGAACAGCCTGCTGCAATTACAGTACAGGCGGTCACATAAAATATCGTATTAATATTGCGTATCTGTTTATAGTGTCTATATATTTTGTACCATATGAAGCCACATGATAGCCTTAATCCATACAGTACGAATACATGTAGAGATGTGAGTATGAAGGGATGAAATACGGGACATCCTTCTTTTTGAGTTCATATCTAAAATTGTGAATACCTGTAAAATATTTGGATCATAGCTGTAGTGCCGCCTCAAAGTGAGAGCCACCGGGGTGACTGTAACGTGGGTGAGATGGAAGATTCTCGGTAGGGGTCGCTAATGTCCGCGCAAAGGTAGCAGAAGAATCAGTGACGGTCTCAGGCTCTCCTACTCATCAGCTCCGCTCAGGCTGGGATTTCTTCCTCCGCTCGGCTTCATCTGCAGCGCTTTCTCGTCGGGAAACTTACCGCTGGAGACGGAGCCTCATCTGGAGGAGCGCGGAGCTTTTGCACCTGAGTGAAGGAAACCATGGCTTACTTCTGGATACACACCGCGTGGATCGCCGGCGTCGCTTTCCTCTTTGGATTTCAAGGCAAGGGACCGTTTTATTCTTTTCATTTGGTTTCCCGCTAGGAATCACTGGAGTTAAGAGGAAAATGACATCAACAGTGGATATTTAATGTGCGTCTGTCCGTCCGGTGCTGACTCGAGTTATGAAGGTATGTGAAGAGACTTCCCTTCCTGTGAAACACCTGACAGGGCAGAGAAGTGGGGAGTCCTCGCGGTGAAGCTTCTCACTTTTACTGTTACAGCAGAGCGCCGTTTGGTCTGAATAAAGTTAGTGGTGAGTGTCTCGGAGCTGAGCTGACAGCAGTGAGCGCGCAGTAGCGTCCTGTGACACAGAAAAGAGCAGCACTGGAGGCTGATACCCCTGACAGCTTCACTTGAGTCTCCTCAGCAGGGGAGTAGAGCATTGCAGAAACGTGGAGGGTGCTGGACTGTCAGCTCAACAGTTGTGGTTTTGTAGTGACGCATACTGTAGATCAGTTTGGATCATTCGTTTATGATCCTTTGCAGTCTTTTTGGCACTGCGCTCATCGTGGCAATGAGCCCATTACTGTGGATATGTGATTCATGTGGACTGTTGAGGAAGGGAAAAAACAAAACAGTGTGTGGTAGAAAACGAGTAAAAGAGGATAGTATGTTTGCAGTTAAAGGGGAGAATGGTTTTCGTGTCTTCTCGCTTGTCTATTTTAGCAATTAAATGCCGGCTTTAACTAATGATGCTCTCCAGACTGTGAGCAGATCGGCACTAAAGGAATTTAGGAAGAGAGTGGTGACAGAAGCTGCTTAGTCTGAACTGACGAGAAAAACATTTTTAGGTAAGAAAATATTATCAAATACTTAACAGTCAGCTGGAATAATAATAATAATAATAATAATAATAATAATAATAATAATAATAATAATAATAATAATAAGAATTAAAAGGTGATAGTCAGTGAGTAAGAGCAGTTAACACGTTTCTGTTTAAACCAAGGCACGTGCTGAAGTGTAAAGGATGAACACCACTGAGAGAACCAAGACCTCCATCACCTACAAAGCTGCCTTCCAATTATGTGCATAGATTAGCTTCACCCGCAGCAAATTCTTTTTTGGCAGGACCACAGATGCTGAGGAATGTGTGCATGTCAGTCAAAAGCAAGCAAAAAAAAGCTTATGAATTGTTGATTGGTATTATATTTCAGGGGCGTTAGCACTTAACTCATTGATCTGCTGATGGAAGAAAATGATTTCCTGGCTTGAAGACAGTATGGAAACATCCATCCATACTTAAGCAAGTATATATGGATAAACAAACAACCTACTTCTTTTAAAACCATTGTATTCTCCTCTAAAATGAAACAACATTCACTGACAATTCTGTGTGTCAGTGTGTGCATGTTCTCCGTGTGCTTGTGTGGGTGTCCTCTGGTTACTCTGGTTTCCTTCCACAGGCCAAAAACATTCTCGTACTTCTGAATTGGCCATACGTAGACTGTGAGAGTGTGTGGTTTCCTGTCTCTGTGTCTCAGCTCTGTGATAGACTGAAACTGATGTGTCCATCCCAGAGTGTAGCCCTCCTTATCATTTGACTTTTGTCAAGTGACCCAGACTCAAACTTGGATAAGCAGTTAAAAAAATGGATGGTGTAAGAAAGTGGTTGATGGATGCGTGCCGCCCACTGCAGCATGACATACTTACACTTTTAGAGTTTTTGCAGTATTTTGGTACATGCTGAGCATGTTTAATGATCAGCGACGGTACTAAAAACCACCTGGCTAACATTGTGTCGGTACACCTGCAAAAAATGTTCTGACTCATCACAGCATTGACACGGGACCTCAAGGGGTATTGCTGGGTTTGTGTGGATGACTTGAGGCACATAGCAGTAAAATCTTGTAAAATTGCAGAATCTTTAACCTCCTAAGACCCGAACTCTTCCACGGCATGCATTTTTAATTTATCTTTGATATTTGGGCTGATTAGGGTCCGATGAATGTAAAAACAAAGAATTACCAGATTTATTTTTTTTTACCCATTTTTGCTTCTAAGAAAAATGAGAGCCACAAATAAGGATATTCGTTTAAAATTTCGATAGAACAGTAGCAGTATAATGTCTTTGTAAGTGGATATCAGGCCCTTGTAGAGCAAAATTGAGTATTTGGGTCTAAATAACCAAAAATGTGATGTCCACATATGTGGACGCCAGGTCCTAGGAGGTTAAAAAGTTTGCAACTAATAAGTAATGAAAAACAGTTCCCTTTTTACTGTGGGAAGAAAGAAGTCTTCAGAACTGAGTCAGTCTACAGAAAGATTGTCAGTGCTATGAATAAAAATTGGCATATGTCTACATTAGCAGAATTATGCCTATTATGTTAGCATTGTGAAGAAGCCAGATGTAATCACTGCCTATTGTATTTTCTGTTCACTGAAGCATTATAATTTTGCTATTACTGTCATGCAGACCAATCACACTAGCTGTGGCGTGGGTTGCCACAGTTTGTAGTTACATGTTTAGGAGGGTGCAAGTCAGGTCGCGATGTGGTCAACAGTGTAAGCTATGCTGTAGGTAAGATTATGCTGCAGGTTACAGCCACAAGTATGGGACTACGCTATACTGAAGATGATGAACACAGTATTATGAATACAGCGTGACATTAGCCTCTACTATACAGCAGCGACAGACCAAAACCAAAAAGAAAATATAGCAGTTCGGGCAAAATATGAATTCATTTTGAATTTAAAATTGATTTAAAGATTTAAAATTGGAGAAATCTCTGTGCCCAGTGGACAAGGATGAAAATCAATGTTAGATGCCTGTGATCTTTGGGCCCTCAGGTGGCACCGCACAAAAAATGAGGTATGATTCTGTCATTGACCCATACCTGATTCCACGGGCTCGGGAACGTGTTCAGAAACAACCCAGTGTGCCATGCATTCCACAAATACAGGTCAAATGTCTGTCACGCAAAGAAAAAGCCATATTGGAACATGATCAAGAAATGCTGCCGTTTGCTTTGGACCAAAGCACATTTAAAATGCACTGAGGGGAACTAGAAAATCCTTCTGTGGTCAGATGAATCGAAATGTTTAATTCTTTTTGGAAAACATGAATACAACATCCTCCAGACTAAAGAGGAGCAGGACCATATGCTCCATTTCCAATTACATGTTTTTCAGTGACGCTCTTGCATATTTCAGCAAGATAATTCTAATTTCTCTACAGCAGAAAACTCCCATCCCAACATTTTTGAAATGTGTTGCCACCATCAAAGTCAAAATAAACAACTATTTTTCTTAAAAAGGTTCAATTATTCAATTTAAGTTTTTTTCAATCATGGGTTTACAAGATTTGTAAATCACTGCATTCTGGTTTTATTCAAATTTTGCACAGTGTCTGAGCTTTTTGAGTGGACTTGGATTGTATTTTCCGAACTCCTAGAAAATAATGACTTTACCTGTTGAAAACCTGAACTGCACGAGTGAGGGGCAAAAAAAGAAAAGATAAAATATCTATAGTTAGGATTCCTGTCACTATCTCTTACATTAAACTACGAGTTAGTAAGCTGTCAAAGTTTTTCTTTTTTCTCTTTCCCTCCCCTTCAACATTTCTCTCATTCTCTCATGAGCTCCTTATTGTCCCTTAGTGGCTTTTTGAAAAAATCTTTGTCGACCAAAGCCATCCTTTCTTTGTTTATATCTAGACCTCTACTGGAATTATTTTCCCAGTGCTGCATGCGCATGACAGACAGTAAAATCATTGACTGCAGGCTGAGCCATTGTTTCCTCTGAAGGGAGCAGTGATAGCCATCTCTCTGCAAAGCTACTTTAAAACTGTCATCTGCTGTGACTTCAATTGATTTGGATGTTGACACTGTTTGCTGCCGGCTTTTCAAAGTGCAGCCAATGAACCAGACCGCCTGATAAACCAATTTCATGAAATAATATACTTGCATGAATGTGGGGTGGGCTTTTGGGAAAGACTTTGAATTTTATGTGTATATTTGCCCTTTTCCTTAATTATGTAATCAGCTCAGCTACTTTCTTCAGTTAACAAGTATTTATCAATCAATCAATCAATCTTTATTAGCAGACTTGATGTCCATAAAAACAAGACAGAAGAAACACACAACACCCCCCCAACCCCCCCCCCCCCCCCCCCAAAAAAAAAAAAACCCCACAAGGTATAAACCTTAAAAAAAAAAAAAAAAAAAAAAAAAAAAAAAAAAATATATATATATATATATATATATATATATAAAGCATTTGTAAAAATATAAAACCATAATATACATAAAACACAATTACTTAAAAGAAATCAATAAATACACAAGCACTTCAACCAGTGCTTTCTGAGACTGGATGAGTAACGGGTACTACTCACTGTCAGATCTGTAAGTGCTAAAATTATACTGTTACTCGAACCATCCAGTCGTTCTCTAAAATTGAACATTAACTTTCTTAAAAGTGCTTTAAAAGTCCAAACACCCACAGCTACAAACATCTGTCTGGCACTACCCCTTCTAGGTATCCTGCAAAGGATTCTCATCGTATAATTATATGCAACATGCAGCTTCTGCATGCTACATTGTTTGTAGGATGACCACAAGGGGGCAGTATATAGCGGTGTGCAATACGCTTTAAACAAAACTTTTTTTAACTGGAAGTGAACAAAAGCTGAATTTGCGTGCAATAGTATTTGCCTGCACATAGAGCTTACACCGTTGTCTGTATATGTCATCATCATCATTCATTTGCTCAGTAATAAAGTGACCGAGGTATTTCACCTTTTTATGAACTTTTTTTGTGCCAGTTTAAACAAAGGGAAATTTAGTTGTTTATCCTGCTTGGTTCTACATATCAAAACAGCACTTTTAACAGCATTGTACTTCATGTCATATTGCACACCATATTCAGTACAGACATTGAGAAGATCCTGTAACCCAGCACTGCTTGGACTAAAAACAACCAGATCATCTGCATACATAAGATGATTTATCAATGTTTTACCTAATATACACCCAGTGTTACAGGCTCTCAGCTGTATGGACAAATCATCAACACATAGATTAAATAAAATTGGAGACAAAATCCCACCCTGTCTAACACCATTGCTGACACCAAAGGGGGCAGAAATACTGCTTCTCCATTTAACCTGCATGTTCTTATGAGTGTAAGAGAGAATCCTCACGATGTATTGAGGAACTCCCCGTCTCTTCAGTTTATCAAAAAGTTTTCTGTGGTTCACTCGATCAAAAGCCTTAGAGTCATCAATGAAACACTTGAGGACAGATGAATTTTTAGCCCTATACAAACTGACTATTTCCTTGAGTGCATATATGCACATGTCAGTGCCGTGCTTTGGTTTGAAGCCAAACTGATTATCCAGAGAAGAGATGAACACACTAACTCTGTCAAACAAGATTCTTTCTAACACCTTAGACAAAATACTGGCGAGTGCAATCGGCCTTTAATTATCCAAACAGCTCACTTTTGCAGCTTTGTCCTTCATAACTGGTACCAGTAAAATACACAGCATTGAGTCTGGTAATATGCCATGAATCATAAACCCAGTGAAACAGAGTGCTAGAAGAGGAGCTAGCCTCAAACTAGCATGTTTTAATACCCAGTTTAATACCCCTCCAGGTATTCTACCTCTGACTATAGCTGTGCTGAGATCAGTTGTTGATTCCCCCACTCCCAAAAAACTTGCATTTAGACAGTTAAGTTTTCCCAAGTCCTGTTTGGACAACCATGTCTCTTGCAAGCATAAAATGTCACAATCTGCAAGCAGACTGTCCACAACAATCCGTCGAGCTTTATCCCCTGCACTCTGTCACAAACGTAGACCACGACAGTTGTAAGATAATACCCGAATAGACATCTTCATGTTGATACGTTGGTACCAGAAGGCGCCGTTATCTCCCCTGCTGGATCCACTGTGCTTGGCACCACCGTACCGGGCTTACGAGGTTCATAAAAACGCCGGACCAGAGCCCCTTCAGGCCAGAGTTCAGGATTGTACATTTCACCCACATCATTACATTCAGCAGTAACCTTGAAAGAGCCGAACCTGCTACGTTTACTAGCAATTTTTTGACAGGTCACATCTCTTTTGAGTTTCTCTCTCAAATACAGAGCAAGAGTTTCTGCATCTACATCCAGGGCAAATTTAGTGGCAAACACGCTCACCAATTTAGTTTTCACAGTTCTGATTGTACTCACAGCTCCAGTGCCGATAATCGATACAGGTCCAGGCCTCTTATTGTGTCCAGTAGTAGCAGCATGCATTCCTGAACCCGGATTAATCTTCTCCAGCTTGTGACGAGACTTGCCATTTTTCACAACTTTACTCTATTGTGGGGAGCATGTAAGAAGTACTGTCTCAACGGGATCCTCTGTTGTTGCTGTAGTTTCCATATTACGACCTGAGGCTGTCGTCGGAGCCCGATCTTTACCACATAGCAACATCTCCGGACAAAAAGCTGACACTGTGCTTGTCCCAGTCCTTGAAGCAGCCAAAGCTCCGGCTCCCTGCCTTCCGCGCGGGCCGCCTTTATTTTGACTCCCCCACCGCTTCTCTGCGTGTTTCCCCAGGGGAAAGTGGGAAGCGGTCCCCGACCCCATTCAGAGTAACAGGCTCAGCCGGTACCTCAGGCCAACACTCAAGAGCAGTCACACGTTGGTCGACCTCCACAGCATCGGTCATAACTTGCTCTCAGACATCCGCCTGTAGTTTAACTACATGTTTTAAAGCACCCACCTCAGCATACAGCTGGTCCATTCGCCGTAGTAGACAACACACATCCATGCTGGAGTATGTAACAGGCGGCAAATCATCCAGATGATGAAAGACAAATCTTGGGATATTCTCCCCACACTCATTCAGCACTTTAAGACGGAGTCTAATATTGTTGGCGTCTTTATGCTGTCCTTTATATCCAACGCACCGCTGTGAGGTACTGGGGCAGAGCTCAGGGGGGCGACTGTGGCTCAGGGGGTTGGGAAGCGTATCTGTAACCGGAAGGTCGCCGGTTCGATCCCCGGGCTCTCTGCCCTGGTCGTTGTGTCCTTGGGCAAGACACTTTACCCTGCCGCCTACTGGTGTGGGCCAGAGGGGCCGATGGCGCGATATGGCAGCCTCGCTTCTGTCAGTCTGCCCCAGGGCAGCTGTGGCTACAACCGTAGCTTGCCTCCACCAGTGTGTGAATGAATAGTGGCATTGTAAAGCGCTTTGGGTGCCTTGAAAAGCGCTATATAAATCCAATCCATTATTATTATTAAAACTTTCTTGGAGGCTTCAATCCCCTCGGATTCAAATGTGTTCGTGGCCAACAACACAATTTCATCCTGACTTAAAGTTTTTTACAGCAATGAAATTAAGTAGTTCATCCTCTACAATTACCCTTCCATCAGTTGTTTTATATATCTCTGGTTTTACCGCTTGTGACCGTTTGAAAAGTCGGAGCTACGTCTGCACCACCACCTGCTACATCCACCATCTTGTTTCGTCTTAGCCTTATTTATCTTCTGCTGAGCATCAATTTTAATCACTCAGGTAGATTTGTGTTCCACCTACTCTGTCTCCCTCTAACAAGGCCAGCTGCTAAAATGTGAGTAATAATTCATCACCAGCGCGGTGTATGGATTCTCGTTTATATTTACACTATATTAAGTAGTTAAATTGAAAAATACTGCATTTATCAAAAGCCGCAAACAGGATAACTGAGGAGTTATAAGTGGTCCTGTTTAATAAAGTGAGACAATGCAGTAAGAGCTCATTCATTATTCCCTTGGCAGTATGAAACAAAGCTCTTGGCTTTCATGAGCTTTAATGATGCTTTAGCATCATTGTATTTTTTAATGAAAGAACAGAGATCAGACAGACTGTTTAAATCATTGACGATGTGACCAAAACGAGTTTAGTGGATTTCACGTTGGTGCTTGTAATCCCAAATTTGCCTCACTGAAGAGTACCTGTCACTGATATGTCATCTTGTCTGTTAGGTTTTCTAGTCTACAGCTGGGAGAACCATTTTCTTCCTCTCTGAGTTTTAATTTGCTGCAAAAAGTTGTGCCTCAGTGATTATGACATATTTTCATCATTGGTGGCCCAGGCTTTGTGACTTGGGAATCACTGACATTAGAATCATGCAAACACGCATTTGTTTTCTTAGCCAGCAGACGACTTCATGGACGGTTTACAGGGAGAGAAGTGGATCTGTCATTGGAGATGAAGATGAAGATTGCTGCACTTCCTCTGACTGTCGGTGGTTTCTAGATAATATACTCAAACAAAGTTTCAGGCTCTTCAGCTGTTATCTTCTCTCTAACTAGCCAAAACAAATTTCTATCATTTCAAAAGGGAAATAAATCTTTTGAAAAGTATTCTTTTCTCAACTTTTAAAAATAAGTGTTTTGGTCACTGCTTTATTGATAAGATCCATTTGCTGTCTAAAAGTGGACTTTATCTGTCCTATTAAAATAAGATAAGGAATGTCTGTTTTTGCCTTGTTGTGTGGCCAAAACTAGTTGTGATATCTAATTCCAATGAAGTCTCTTGAGATGTAAAAAGTAGATAATCACTCCAGTGATCAAAGCCCTTTGACTTTAGGCAATCATCAAGCATGAATTCTCTTTATTTTTTCCTAATTAAGACCTTTTAACCATTTATAACACCCATACCATATCAATCACTTGCATGTATATGACATATATAGATAACAAAAAGTGCAGCTTCTGTTTTCCTTGCCTCACTGCATGT
The DNA here is from genome assembly GCF_963969265.1 of Rhamphochromis sp. 'chilingali'. Classification (NCBI taxonomy): domain Eukaryota; kingdom Metazoa; phylum Chordata; class Actinopteri; order Cichliformes; family Cichlidae; genus Rhamphochromis; species Rhamphochromis sp. 'chilingali'. The sequence goes on from NC_137935.1 coordinate 30,592,526, forward strand.
ACACTCTAATAAGTACTTTTTAATGTCAAATGTAATTATGAATGCCTGCAGGTCTGTGGCGTAGCTTGTGTGATTCATAGTTTGCGACCCTGTGTATTTTGTTTATTTGGGTGAACGCACTTGATTAGTGTTAGATCATTTATGCAAAGTTACATTATGATTTCATTTCGTTTCATCTGCATTAACAAAGCTATCAAATGAGCTGACCTTAAGTAAGTCAACTGTTGCTAGGAGGTTGCTAGTTCTGACATAACATATCTGCCATGGTTGGAGTTTTTGAAAAAGACTAACAGGAAGTAACATATCCTGGCATACTTTAAACCTGTGGAACCAATGCTCAGGAAAATGGACATCACATATTCAACAAATACAAACAAATACAGCATTGATTTGTATTTATATCAAATCAATGCTGATACTGCGTATCAGTACTTATCAAACAAGAGTAAGCTCTGAAAGGACTTGATGTGTATACAGACACCACACGGTTTATTAAGTCATGGGCTTGTATGGGCTTGGACCCCTTTTTACCTTCAGAACCGCCCTAGTTCTTTGTGGCATAAAGTCACACGGAATTGAGATCTTGTAACATTACAAATTCAAAAAACAAGCTGTAGATGGTCTAAGGAGCTTGGAAAGAAAAGCGTCTGGACTTCTTTAAGTTTCCTTGAAGACGTTTCACCTCTAATCCGAGAAGCTTCTTCAGTTCTAAGAGCAATTGGTGGAGAGTCACAGATTTTAAGCCCTATGGGAGTGTCCCCAAGAGGGTCATGGACCTCTTATTGATCCTCTACCTAATCACACGAGCCAAGGTGTGAAAACGGTTGTGGGTCACAATCAGCCAGGGTTTCGGGTGAGCTCATTGTGAAACCTAGCCCCACCCTATCATCTGATTTCCTGAAGTCAAATGGCCCAGGATCTGAGTGGGCATTAAGGCGTCTGGGAAGGGATCTCAAAAGTGGATTATAGATGCCAGATAGTTGGTGTCGTAAGCCACCACCACAACTAATTTTAACATGTTGTCGCCTCTTGGCCAGGACTCCCTTGAAAAAGAGGTTTTTAATCTCAATGGGACTTTTCCTGGTAAAATAAAGGTTAATAATAATAATAATACCACTTCTGTTCAAAGATGGTTGTTCACAGTGGACATAGATGGCTTCTTTCACTTCTCTTTCAAACCATTTGTTTTCTCTGTCCAAAATGTGAACATTGGCATCCTCGAAAGACCTTTGTCCTTTAAAAGCAGATGAAAAGCTGAATCCTGACCACCTTGACATGAGTCTCAGCTGTTCATCTGCATCTAAAGGATGCCAATGTTCACACGTATCAGGAATTGGGCAAATAGTTTGAGTTTAATTGACTTTGAACTACTTGCAAAGTATTTTCCTTTTTTTTTTATTTGAAACTTGTAAACTGCTGCCTAACATTATAAATGCTCACACAATCGCAATTTAAGGAATGTTATACCTCATAGTAATGTTAGTAGGCTACTCAGAAATCATCCTAACATTTTAGCCCGTGTTCTGACAACAAAATTTAATTTTCACATTGTAAATAAATGGTCTGCCACCACCATGCCTGTTTAATAAGGCAGTTCTGATGTACATTGAGGTCCCAACAAAGCAAAAATCCATCCATTATGTGCAGTATGTGTCCCGGTCGTTTAGCAAGAATGTTTTTTCTGCATTGTTGTACTGACTGTGTTTAACACTCATGTACAAAACAGTAACACTGATGTATCTGGTGAATACCTAACACAATATTACATTAATATTACACATGCATAAATAAAACCTGCCTCTATACATGACAGACTGCCAGCAGAAGCAGTGTTTGTTTTCAATGTTTCCTACACACACCTGCTGCCTGTAATTTACAGTTTAACTGCTAATGCTAAAGATGTTATGAAATCTTGTAAGATCTGATAAAATAAACATGCTGTGTTTTCTAGGAATCCAAAACTACTCTGTCAGAAATCATTTAAAAATGATTAATTCTTTCATTATGGTGACTTCAACTGAATCTGTCAGTGTAAGGCAATTAAAAATTTTATTTAGTCGATTCTTTATTTAATTAATGAAAAATAAAGTAAAGTGCTCTGAAAGTAAATAGAAATATACAACATTTAATGAACAGCAAACATTTTGGGCTAAAAAATAGGCTAAAAAAATGACTTTACCAAAATACTGTAACATTTTACTGAGACTGTTATCTCTTTGGTTCCTCACAATAAACAGCTGTACTGATTTTTATAGCATTATTCCTGAATTAAGTGTTTACCCATTAAATATATACATGCATTTATTTCCTATTAATCCTACTTTCAAACTGGTTAATCCTCTTCATGAAAACAACCCTAATACTGTGTTCAGCTGATGGATTCAAGCAGTTTACCAGAGTGCAGACAGTTCTACCATTGGGCAAGATTAATGGACTGGTGAACCATTTAAAATCTAATTGTTTTGTCAGTTTTTTGCTCGTTTCAGAGTGAATGGAAAACGATTTTTAAACTGTTTAATGTGATTTTTTTTTGATGCCATCTATCTGTATTAGGACATGGGGCTGTACATGAGCCGGGAACTAAATCTTTTATAAACCATTTTTCTACTCTCTATTTCTCATAAAATGTCCTGATTTGCAGTTTCCTCCAGCCCACCAGTTAATCTTATACCATCCTACTGAAAAAATCCTCAAAACATGTACTTTGTCTGGATACCATTTCAATTTCAAGAGCTCTAATGTGCAGCCATCAAATTTAGAAATAATCAGAAGCACTGAGGATATATACTTTGAGTTTCAACGAATTTTTTAATTGCTATTATTTCTCGAGCTTTTTTCAGCATCAATGTTTCCGTAATGTTTTTTTTTCTTCATAGTTATACTTGAACTGCTCCTCTTGACTGAAGTAGGTGGCACTTGATCAGCACATTTTCAACAGAAGAAACAAATGATGTATCACATGCCTCTCTGGCAGAGAGCGCACTGAGCGCACCTGATTTTAAAAAATGTTATCAAAGAGATTCAGTAACTAAAGTCATGATAGCCATTATCTGTGAGTGGGATTTTAGGTGTTAACAGAAAGAAAATCTGCTCCGTGAAACGTGCTTTATAGTACATCACTTAGGCCAAAAGTCGTTTTTAAATGAAACATTTGGTTAATCAAAAACGAAGAAATAAATCTGGTTGAATATGTAGCACCATAATAACAGGTCTTAATGATGCCTAACAGTGGCTTATAAAGCCCAGAAGTAAGAGCTGGACATAAACTGGTCACATTTGTGAACAAGTCTGTGTGAAAATTGCTGCAAATTCTGCTGGACACTCTGCACACGCTGTTGTGATCAAAGCCAAATGCAGTGATTAGTTTCAGTTGCAATCCTGACGTTTCCTCTGTCCAAACATGTCCGATTGGATTTTGCCTGCGGTGTAATGCCAATCGTACTGGGCTGACAAACAGAGATTCTACAGTAGCTCAGTCTGGATGACAGTGAGAGCATAGTTAGTGGACCTACATGACTGGAACAAACAGATTCAGATAACACACTAAGCAAGTCTGAAAACACACTTAGCTTTCAGCCAGTATTTTAGCACATGTCAGGATGCCGAATACCATAATTTGTAGATGGAAAGGAAAAAACGAGAAAATACTTTCAGCAGAGAGGATCATACACTGAGGAAGAGGAAATAAATGGATGTGTGTCACTCCGTGCTGCATGCGAGGTAAGGCGTCTTTTATAGCCATCCTACATGATGTGTGGGTGTTATAACAGACTAGATTTATACAGTCAAGAAGCTTAATGATGCTGTTGAGCAGCACTCTGCATGCAGAGTCACACATATACATTCACACTTATGTGAAACAGAAGAGCAGGAACCTGCAGTACCGTAGAAAAGGAGAATTGCATTGTAGATATGTGTTACTACTGTTACTATTAGGGTGAATCTAATACTAGTTACTCAGCAGTTACTATAAAAAAAAAATCAGCTCTGGGATGAAACGTGAGTTCATATCACTTAGATCACATAGGAGCCTTTAATCAGAAAACTTATCAGTTTTTCCATTAAGCGTGCTTAAGGTTTAATAATGTCTAAGAGCTGTTAAGACTAACAGAAGAGTTTAAGTTTAACTGGGATAATTTATCACCTCGAGAAGAATGCTGTTGTTGTGATTTGTCGGTATATAAATAACATTTAAATCAAATTGAACTGATTCATTTACCAGATGTCTGTGAAGATAAACCTCATAGAGTTCTGAACAACATGACCCCGTGCAAGCATATGATTCATTATTTCCATTGTTCCAGTTCTGAATAGGCTTCAGAAACTGGTGGTAGTAGGCCATATCAACACAGGTGGGCATCTTTGTTCGTCTTGCGTGCTGCAGTAAATTTACATAAGCCAGGTTCTTTCTACATAAACACGGTCTTGCAATTTTTTGACAAGACACAAACCACATTAGTGATAATTAGCTTTTCTTTATCCTATTCATCAGTAAATAAAATGGACACATTTAATTATTTGTAACATTATCACATTGTTTACGACAAGCGGGGGAAAACAGGTGTGGAGCTTTCACAAAATATGACATTCATGTCAGAAAGATACGGAAGGAAGTCTCATTAGGATTGGGTTTCATTTTTCAGGAGAGACAATTAGAGCGCAATTATAGACAGATAATATGAAAATCCATTATACATTTTCAGAATTATAAATAACCTCTGCAAGATTGATACTTAAATAAAACATTTTCATGAAAAAGGAGAATGTAACTTATTAGGTTTCTTTTTTCGTGCTGCTAGTAGAAGCAAAAAAAAGATTTATTTTTGTGTGAAAATCCAAATCCCCGTACCTGAGAACAAAAAAATGCAACTGCTGTTGTGCTGTGATTAAATCCTGACTTCTCTGTAGGAGTAGCAGTATTTGACTTCAGGCATTATCAAGCACGAATAAGTATAAAACAATAAAAAAAAAATGTAAAATATTGTATTCAATGAATTTGCACATTGCTTTCTGCACATGTAATTTTGCATTAATTTGGGGTATACACAAACACGAGACACTTTCTAAATCCTCTACAACAGCTAGTGGGCATCATTTTGACCCTGTCCTGCAACAAAATTAGTAATGACATTAGCAATGACAACAAAGGTATTTTGTGAAGAATTTAAATGGTAGCCTTCATTTAGATTAGACAAAATCATAATGTAAGATTAAGTTTCAGGGGGTGTATTTTATTTTCAGAGTCTTGTATTTACAATACCACAAAATAGCCTTGATGTGATTTTAGCCAGACACTTTAAGCCACATGTTTGGGCTTGGTGAAACTCTGAGCACAGCCTCAGACACTCATTAGCTCAGGTATTCATTAGCTTTGTAACAGACTCTCAGTTGCAGATCTTTAACATTTTCACATCGCCTAACAGCTCATCTTAGGCTATCAGCTCTACCCACAGATAACAATGTCTCAGCTGTTAAAAGAGGGTGATCTCTCTCAGACAGTCTTGCTGCTTTTCCATGTCCACATTGAAGTAGAGAAGAAGAACAAGGGATAGATGGAGATTGACAGCCGACTTCTGTTTCTTTGATTCCAATTTGTCATTAGTTCCTCCAAAAATTCAGAAGGTTGAAATGCTGCACAGGAGGCATGAGCAACCCTGTGTAGCATCCAGCCTGAGAGAAGAAAGGCTTTTTTTGTGCTGAAAACCAAATGTATGTACGTCTGCTTTCACAGGGTGTCTTTAGTGGTTTCCCTCTTTTTATAATGCACATTTTTTTCCATCTGATCTCCTCATCTACTTTACATAGCCATTCATGGATAATTTATACTACCATAAATAATTGCTGGACTTTTAAAAAAATCTATTTGTAAATTCAAATTCACTTTATAACGTGCATATTAGCATGACTCCACTGACAGTTCTTGTAAATGAGTTTCTAATGATTGTTTGGAGTTGATTTCCACCGCTGTACATTATTTTTGCATTAACCGTGTACTTTGTTAAAAATACAAATAGACATGAAATTGATCATACAGAACATATTATACCGTGTCATTATGTTTTTTTTAAGAAAACAACTAATCCAAAATGCAGAAGTAGTTTGTGGTAAAACTAAATACACCCGTACTAATTCTATAGAAATTAAAAGTGTAAGTAGCAGCCAGGTACTGCTAATCAAACTTGTAATTGATTACTTGATGAGCACCTCTATAATACCAGAACAATTGTCCGTTTGCTGGTATAAAGCATCAAGGCGTGTGTTTGCACGATGTCAAGCAGAAGACATTGTTTTGGGTGGCTGTATCTCAGGAGGTAAAGCAGATGGCCTCATCTACTCATCAAAATGTTGGTGGTTCCAGCATACATCATAACAGGTCTCACTTCCATTTTATAAGCATTCCCTTTCACTCTGACTTCTATCTTCTTTCTTCTATCCTCGTCTCTACCTGCTCAATCCTCCCTGCTCTCAGTTCTTCACATCTCCTGTGTATGGTCTACTGCTTTGAATCGCTGACTACAGGTATTTAAACTCCTACTTCTACTTTTTCCAGCTTCACCTGCTTTCTTCTTATTCACACATGTATTCTGTCATGCTTTTACTGACTTTTCTCTTCTCTCCAGAGCGACCTGCACCTCTTTAGGTCCTCTTCCTCTCTTCCACCCAATCATCACTCCCACTGCACACCTCACCACCACCTTATTTTATCATCTTCCAACTAACACAGTGCAATTCCTTTTGACCTTCTCTATACTTTATTATAGATACAATATACTCTCTCAGGACTCTCACAGCAAGCATCACAACTACAGTGCTCGCGAAACTTCAACAAGCGTTTTCCATACCTTCTTGGTACGGCTGATCAACTTTATTTCTCTGCAGTTACTACAGCTCTGCAGATCACCCTTGTTTTGTGACATACTTGTAATTATGCTGCGTGATGAAGATAATTCACAACAGAGTGGCTGAAAAAAAGTTGCAATAACCCAGACCTCGATCTGGTTGAAATTCTTTAGAGAAAAAGAGGATGTACTTTCTTTTTCACATGACTGTACTTGGGATCCTTTTGGATATGTTAAGATGTTGAGTTTACTAATTCATCCACTTCATATTATCTAAGAAAATACAAGGCTGGTTTCTCTTGAGTTGTTTATATTCTAAGGATGTTCAAAAGCTGATTTTATAATAGATGGAGACTTAGCTTGTTCTCAATTAAGATGAGCTGATTGCAAATTAGAGTTGAAGTCTAAATGAAGTTTGATTGAATGATTCAAATAAGCAGGTTTAACTGTTGCTTAACAATGTCTGTAAGGGAGCATGTGCTACTTGAAAGGCCAGATTTACTAAGTGAGGCAACAAGATTTAGACACTTCTAACCTATCAGCTTACAGTAAAAAGTAATAGAGCCTGCTATGATATGCATATGAGTGTTTGGGATCAAAATATATTCTTTCAGTTCAGTTCTTTCTGTTATTAACAATAGTGAAAAATCTGTGGGTGAGCAGCTTTACAGCATGCGTTTCCATGGATGAGCAGCTCCTGGAACTGTAAGGTGACTCGGTTCTTATCAATTTATTGTATCTAACTGAACACCAACATAGAGAACAGATACAAGCTGGACGAGTACTATTTTTTTCAATATGACTAATCTATTAAATTACTTTTATGTTATAATTTTCATTAATCTTGGCATCTGTAATCTTTAATTGTGATTTATCTTTGATGTGCTGCTGTGTTCATGGTTTGTCTCAACTCACTGTTCGATTTCCAGGTTGCTCTTCATCACATTAACGTTGCTTATGGTCACAGTATGTATATGTATGTGGACATCTGAAACTGTAGAACTCATTATTGCACCAAAGGAGGTAGCTGAACATATCTAAAGCAGCATTCCTGCCTGTAGTGGCAGATGAGTGTGACACAGACTGGCTTTCACGTTCCAGCATTTCATCTGGAAGTGATGCATTTGTTTATCTCATATGTGTTTATCTGAAAATTGAAATGATGTACAGCAAAAATTAAATGATTAATAAATCTGGTTGATATTGCAGCTTGTGGTGATTAAACTTCTCGTAGTAACAGTTACTTTGTTACATTTTTACATTACATTGTACACTCTGTCAATTTGTCTCATTAATGGAGCAATTGTTCTACTCTTTGCAGCTTTGTGTTATTACTGTTAATGATGATGCTTAACCCAGATGTGCTACTTACTTACCTTATTCCAGGACTCTGCAGTGTCTGACTAACCTGAGATTGAGCCACGTGCCACACTGAAAGACACTTAAACATTTGTGTTCTTGCTTTTATGTTTGCGTCGAGACCAGCGAAACTGCACATTAATTATTCCGAAGTGATAACAACAGATTTAATGCTGGTAATTCCTGCCAGGTGGGAATAGCAGGGAGATAAATGATTACTCTGTGGTCTCATTATTAGTGATGCTTATAGCTTTTGTTGATTATATCAGAGATTATACTGTTGTCTACTGTATTACTGCTGTACAAACTACAGCATAAACAGTCGATTCCTATTTTTTTCTTATCCAGCAGTGAGAATTATCAGGTAAAATACATGGAGAAATTATGATATGATCCACCCCACAGAGGGTGTTGATGAGTGTGTGTGATTTGACATGATGATGTGAAGAGATGTGTTGATGTTAATTTGGCTGAACTGCATCTTATTTTCCATCATTCTGTCCTTACTCACCAGGGGTTGTCTTGATTATAGCAAATGCCTTAGGTACCTCCTCACCTGTGCCCTCTGTTAACACGGCAGATGCATGCTCTGCTGTATCTTGAAGTAGTGTAACTTAATGTCATTCCTTATCAATAGAAGTGTGTTGGGGTTTTTTAGTTTAAAAAAAAAAGTGGGACAGGGTTGTCTCTGATTGGTTCTAGTAAATTCATTTTTTAAATTTAAATATGTTATAACTCATCAAGAGAGATCTAAAGTAATCGTACCTACTTATAATCTGGAGACAATTATTGTTAAAGCACTGCAACACACTTAAGTGCATATTTTGCATGGCTATTGGAAGGATGAATCTAATAATGTTGCTCACGTCATTACAGTGACATGACATTAAAGTGTAATATTAAACAACTTTACATACTATTCTTAATGCTACAGCTTATGTTAGACTCCTAATTGTAAAAGCCAGAGTGTCATATTTTAACCTGTTAAAGCCTGAAACATAAAATATATCACAAAATTTTTTATTTATTTATTTTTTAAATGGAGCGTTTATTGAGTCTTTGGACAAGTAAAAAGATAAAAGTATAATCTTTAAAGACAGTTCTAAAGGACTCACTGATGGTGAGTTCTCGGTACGTGGCACTTTCATGTGGTCTCACAGATCTATAGCCTGTTCATGAAATGTCTTCTTTCCTTCATATTCCACAATTAGCTATAAGAGGTGTTATTGCAAAGTGACAGACCATGTAAGGTTAGAGTGAAGCTGCCAAACACTGAGTGTGTAAAAGTCATTAGCTGACTCAATAACTGCAGAGTTCAAAACCTTCTCTGGCATTAACATCAGCCGAAATCACGTGTAACAGGAGCTTCATGGGAGGGGTTTCCTTGGGAAGGCAGCTTATAGTATAGGGTTTTTTTCCCTGTACTTTTGTTCACATAGAGTGCATTTCACATGACACATTCAGCCTGTTTACAACTCTGCCCAGCTAAAGCCATAGCTTTCATAATGCAGTTTTTTTCTTTCTTTAAGTGTTTGTTTGGCTTGGCCAACACAGAAAAAAAGCGATCTGTTTCCCCCTTTCACAGGTCCTATCATACATCCCCCATCTGTCTAGTACAAAGATTAAAATTCACTTTGACAGAAGGTTTTTAAACACTTTCTTTTTATTTTAAGGAGAGACTACATTTAGAAAAGTGATACAGTAAGTTAAAATAGTAATTCATAGCACATATGGCTTTAATGCAGTAATAACATCCCAAGGTACAAATGGACTTGCCTCCAGGAACACTCATGTGCCTTGCCATGCCATTTGGGAACCACTGATGTAAATGATATACTAATGGCAATGCTAAGTAATGTACCAATGGATTTAGCTGGGAGGAGTAACACACAATTGATTTTGCCTTAATGGTCTCAGTTGTTGAGTAAAACTTCAGTAATGAATCATTGTCTACTTTTAGCAGAAAATAATTTGTCACGTTTACTTTTGATGGTTTTCACCTCAGTTGCTGTAGTTCAGAAGGGCTCAGGCTCAACACTGTGTTTATAGCAGTAAATTTATGTCCTCTCGAACTGAATTTTCAGTAAAACATGAGGGCAGGTAGAGGTTATAATGAAAAATATTTTGTTGCTTAAAAATAAATTGTATCTTTGGTGGATTTTTGAGGAAAATGAAACATAAAGTTTGTCTTTTTTTATAATTTGCAGTCCTCTTCTCTGTTTCAGCTAATGGTAAAATAGTATATTACACATAATCTATGTGAGAGTATAAAAGTCAAAGATGGAGAAAGATTGAGTATATATATCACAGCAAGACTTTACCCTGAGCCAAAAAGGCAATATTCTCACATTTATCTATGTATACTATTTATCTATGCCTTCTTAAAGACTGGTTTGTATGTTGATGCTGATGTTGTTGTCAGATCCTTGAGTACTGACCTCCATCATTAATGTCTAAACTGCAGAGCCTAATGAAGGAAGTGTGCCAAATTTAGACTTATAATGTTGCAAACTCTCAGACAGATTGACTGAGTTTTAGAATGATGTAAAGTTTTTGACCAGTTCAGGAACTCCACAAACTTTTGCAAAAGATACAGTCTTGGAAGTGTGAGTAGCAGGTAAAGCTAATCTCTGTTTTTCTGTCTTTTCCAAACTAGCTGTGATGTTTTTAGACAGTATTTTTCTGTCACCAGCTCCCATCACATCATTGTGGTGTGACTACATTGTTCCTAATATAGTCCATTAAGGACTATATTGGATTAGTGATTAACCAATTGCTCTATAAATAAACAGTCATGGCAGGTTGGTCTATTGTAACAAGAGAGTTTGTTAGTGTGGTTGCTTTGTGTTTGAAAGGTTTGGAAAAGAAACTTATGGCACATCGCAAAGAATGGCACAAAAATTGTAATTTTTCAGATGCAAAATTGCTTTGTAGCACATATACAGACTGAAAGTGTTGGAATTTTTTGAAAAAAATCATCCAAAAAAGGCACATCAGTCAACAATAAGTTGGTCCTGTTGTTTTCTAAGCATGAAAGAATCGAAATCGAGATTTTGGGTTCATCCTATTCTCACAAGAAGGCAGCAGCAAGGAGAATTTCATGGTTGGATCCAGGAATTAAAGCTGTATCACAGCTGCTTTCGTACATATTTTAGGATGTCAGTAGAGCACTTTGAGGTCTTGTTGGTAGAGTTTGGAACACATCTGAGGAGCCAGACAAATCATTTCAGGGAGCAGATTGAGCAACATCTAGCTCTGTGTCTGAGGTAAAACAGGATTTTTTTTTTTAGAATTTCCATATTGCTCAAGACTGGTGCACGTTTTGAACTGTAAGTGCACTTTTTGCCAAATGCAGTGGTCTAATTGGTCAGATCTGTCTAGTCGCATGCAAAAAATCTGAAAAACTGCAGTTGATTTGTAAGAACAAAATACCTGAAATTGCGGTCAGTGTGGATGGCTTCATTAAGAAAAGGTGGGATGAAAAACAGCTTTAAGGCACAAAATTGTGTGTAAAACTTTACGTGTCTGATGTAAAGACCTTTAGTCTGGGACAGAAATACCGCTTAGCTGTGCTTTTGTGGGGTTTTTTGTTTATATTTGTCTTTGCACTCGAGCACGTTAATATGATATATTAACAGTAGTGAGTGAGCTACCAGAAACTAAATATGTTTTTGCACTAAAAAAGAGAAACCTCTCACAAAGGCTTAAACATGACTCACCAGAGCAGTTTATTGTCTGAAACCTCATTTTTGCTGAAGAGACTGTGTGATCGAATGCAACAGCTTTTCATAGGACTCTAGACCTTATTATTGTTTATCTTATCCTCACACACATTCTTCTCACACTGAAAAACTGGGCTGTTATTATTAATATTGTTAAGACAGTAAAAAAAAAAGGCAGAGAAGCATGTGTGAAGTAACAGTAACAGCTCAGGCCCATTTCTATTTAATGAAAAAATGTTTAACGCATATTCTCCACAGAGCAGTTCCACATCATGTTAGAGATATAGCTGAAGGTATTTTTACTCCACTAACTTTAAAGGTTCAGACATCCACCGTAAGACATGGACTGAATTTTATTATTCCGGTTATTAATCATACAACTTTTAGCTTTGAAATTCAGCTAATTGTTCCTTTATAGCCTTAGATTTGTTTCTCTTGACTCTCTTGATGATTCCTCATTCTCTCTAGCTTTTCAGTGTTCTGTTTTTGTAGTATTACCAACACATTGGGAACAAAAAGAACCATATTTAGAATCAGATCAGGGCTTTGATTTGATTTATTTTCTTTTTTTTTGGAGGGGGGGGGGTTGACATAGTAGAGGGGAATAAATTAAGGTAATGTAGCTTCCATAAGAATAAGATTATCACCCATATTTAATTTATAAACCACTCTGAGCTGAAGATTATAATGCTTACAGCTTACTGAGATGTTCATTTGTGTGTGTGTGTGTGTGTGTGTGTGTGTGTGTGTGTGTGTGTGTGTGTGTGTGTGTGTGTGTGTGTGTGTGTGTGTGTGTGTGTGTGTGTGTAAAACATCTGTTCCACATTTGAAGTGTATCAACACCTGCTGGAGGATTTTATTGGTAATTTGCCAGACATGATCAGTGTGTGTGTGTGTGCGTGTGTGTGTGCGTGTGTGTGTGCGTGTGTGTGTGTCAGTGAATATATGTTTAATTTCAGCACAGAAAAACACATAGAACCTTATCAGTGTCTGTTTTCTCTACCTTCATTGCTTTCTTTATGCTTCACTTTTTGACTTTTGAGCTGCCGATCTCTTGTAGTCATCCTTAAATTATTGTTATACTTTCATCTCTTGCTGTCTGCATTATGTTTATCACTTCGGTCATTGCTGTGCTTTTTGGAAGTCGAATTTCCCAGAGGAACCCACCCGAGGGATTAATAAAGTTCTATCTTATCTTATCTTATATCTGGATGATATAAATGTGCTCTAGCTCTCCTACCTACTCAAAGCAGAGCCATATTGCCCCTGGCAGCATTTTTCAAATGCTTTGATTGATTTAGGAGTTTCCCAGAGAGCAGAGCTTCATCAGTCAAACACATCTTATGTAAGCTTTTGTTGCTATAAATGGTTCAGCTTCCTGTGACATGTTTCTCTGACTTTGATCTATTTATTTTCTTTCAACAACGTGCACATTAATTTATATCAAAAAATTTAACACCTTAGTGAACAAAAAAATTGCTGCTCTTGAATGATTAACAGAGAGACATTAATTAGACTTTATTTTAACGAAGGCCATCATTAATGAAGACTTGACTGAGCGTTAGGCTCAGTTTCCTTATTTTAGCTCAACCTGAATAATGTTTTTATGGCGGCTTGTTTCTCAGAACTAAAACACTACACCACAGCCTTTGTTAACAATCCCACATTCATCAGAGTTTATCTAATGTGCTATGAGCAACATTAGAACAATGTCAATGGCGGTCAAACTGTCTATTTGCTAACATGATGCATTATCATCAACTCCAGTAATGGACTTATCGGACATCAGCTGAATGACAGCCATCCTTCTGCTGTGTTGACTGATTGGAGGCAACCAGTTGGCATGGTGCACGGGTACTGGGATGTTAAAATAGAGCTCAGTGGACTGATGGTCTCTCGGTCTCATGTTAGACAGGTTGTTATAAGCTGTCAGTCCAGAACTTCAACTTCATCTGCTCATTTCTTCAGTACCAAGCTGTCAATGCTCTTTCACACACTTTCACTCATGAAAGGGTTCAGCAGTTTAATGCTTGTGTGTGACAGTTAGGAAATACAGTAGATAGTAAGAATAACATTAGTGTCAGTCCACAGCTTTGGACCTTACTGTTTACATCTCTGAATACAACCTCACTGTCTTCCTCATATTTTCTTATTTCATAAGAAAATGATTGCACACAATCCAATTATCTTGCATACACTTGAGGTATTCACACACACAACCTACACACATACACTTCTTGGCATTATACCCTCTCTTTGGGGTTTAGCTATGGGAATACAGCAGCAAGATTAGCATAATAAATGAACATCAGAAAGTCTCACTGTTGCAAAGCTAAGACCAGCTCTTTATCCTTAATGCGCCCCCTGTTGTTAGCTATAACACAGCTGACCATTCTGAACACAGCAATACGCATCTTTGCATAATTTCCAGCACAGAAAAAACAGGGTATTTTTAAAAAACCAAATACACTGTACATTTTTGAATCTATAAGACTAGTGGCCCTGGATAACAACATACATTAATGCATAGCTTTCCAAAGTGTGAGCCATTGCAGCGGGGGCGCGGTATGAAAAGGGGGAAAAAAATAAAATGGCTTGGACACTGCTAGCATGGGGCGCCTACACAAACGCAAAGCAGGAGATGAAGCGTCGCTGAATATGTTTCCAAACCAACATCATTCTAAGCCAAAGACTAGAAAATATGGTGAAGCATATCTTCCCTTTGGTTTCACCTGCACAAGTGCCAAGGTAGGTCTCCCTGCAGAATCCCACATTCTTGATTTTTAGTTCACAAACACTTGTTGTAATAACTAACTACTCCTGACATTTTGGAGATGTTAGCTCTTTATACAGTAAAGTTACAGCGGGATACAAATAACATCAGACTGATCCTGCCACGATTTGTTCCTTCGGTTCAAATCACGGACAAACAGCATCCAACAGTTGTTTATGATTTAAACCCATTTTGCACAGAGAGGCACTTTTTGAAAAATGTATTGACAGCAATGTTGAACATTATTACACAGGGAAAAAACAGCTACACCTAAAATAATCGCACCGTGACGCCTCTGCCTTTGTAAATGGAGGGACAGTAACTGCGTGTGTATATGTAAGCGTGTAAAACCTGCAGATAGTCAGATTAACAGTAACAGTAAATTTTGTCTCTATCTGCCATTCTGCAATTCATCTCATGTAAACAATAACGTGGCGCACAGCGTGACGTGAAAAAAGGCACAAATCTTTGATGTTGCGTGATGAACTCTGTATTCCTCGTCCACACGTAAACGCAAAAAAGGAGTTTTAAAAAAATCTCCGTTTTCGGTGAACATTTTTCTTGTACAACAAAGGGGGGCCTAGCAAAAAAAGTTTGGGAACCACTGCATTAATGGACTGTATACACAAACACATATCTGCCACTTAAGTTCTAAGTAACACAGTTAAAATATTAGAATTTCACTCACCTCAAAAGAAGGACAAGGTTCTTGTCCTGTATGTACATCACAGCAAACCATATACTTGTCAGATAATGAAAAATGCTGCAAATGCCACAAGAACATAAACACAGCTGATAAAACTAGTTCAGTGTCTTAGCAACAATGAAGCATAGAGATATCAGTTAGCTCTCTGTGTTGACACATTTGCCACTCAAAGCAGCCATGTCCCTTTACCAGTAGCCAAATAATCTCTGGAGATTGAGCCCAGCTCTTCTACATGCATGAGGCCTCTTAAACTTTAGGTCAACAGTTTGTAAAAGTTTTTTTTTCTTTTTTTCTTTTCTTTAGGTTGGACAAAAAATGTGGTCTAAATCCTGTCAAACTTGTTAAAATTAAACTTGAGATTTTAATTTAATGCTTGTGTCATGTTTTGGTAGGACCGAGTGCTACTCCACACATTTAATCATTTATAAATAACCTGTAGATTGGGCCATTCTGGTGTCTTTTCCGTTTCCTTAATATAGGTTCTGCTCACCTCGATCCGTTCTGGTCAGAAGGTGTGCCAGCAAAGGGTTTGCTACCATAAATTTAAAATTTTATTTTTAAATTTAAATTTACAATGATTGCAGTGTAAGCACAGAAAAATACAATAGAAAGATGTTTTTAATGATTTCTATAATTACATGCTCTGTCAATCTTTTCTTATATATTTTCTATTAATTTTATATATATGTATGATACTTTTAGATTTTCCTACAACAGGGGTTAATTAATAATATCCTTTTTTATGTTATTCTCAATATTCTGAATAAACAGTTCTCATCTGGATGAAGGTCATAGAGGAATTAAAGAAGGGCCATGGTCTGCTTTAACACAGAAAATGTCCAGCATGACTTTGATGATATATACAGTGGGGCAAAAAAGTATTTAGTCAGCCACCGATTGTGCAAGTTCCCCCACTTAAAATGATGACAGAGGTCAGTAATTTGCACCACAGGTACACTTCAACTGTGAGAGACAGAATGTGAAAAAAAAATCCATGAATCCACATGGTAGGATTTGTAAAGAATTTATTCGTAAATCAGGGTGGAAAATAAGTATTTGGTCAATAACAAAAATACAACTCAATACTTTGTAACATAACCTTTGTTGGCAATAACAGAGGTCAAACGTTTACTATAGGTCTTTACCAGGTTTGCACACACAGTAGCTGGTATTTTGGCCCATTCCTCCATGCAGATCTTCTCGAGAGCAGTGATGTTTTGGGGCTGTCGCCGAGCAACACGGACTTTCAACTCCCGCCACAGATTTTCTATGGGGTTGAGGTCTGGAGACTGGCTAGGCCACTCCAGGACTTTCAAATGCTTCTTACGGAGCCACTCCTTTGTTGCCCGGGCGGTGTGTTTTGGATCATTGTCATGTTGGAAGACCCAGCCTCGTTTCATCTTCAAAGTTCTCACTGATGGAAGGAGGTTTTGGCTCAAAATCTCACGATACATGGCCCCATTCATTCTGTCCTTAACACGGATCAGTCGTCCTGTCCCCTTGGCAGAAAAACAGCCCCATAGCATGATGTTTCCACCCCCATGCTTCACAGTAGGTATGGTGTTCTTGGGATGCAACTCAGTATTCTTCTTCCTCCAAACACGACGAGTTGAGTTTATACCAAAAAGTTCTACTTTGGTTTCATCTGACCACATGACATTCTCCCAATCCTCTGCTGTATCATCCATGTGCTCTCTGGCAAACTTCAGACGGGCCTGGACATGCACTGGCTTCAGCAGCGGAACACGTCTGGCACTGCGGGATTAGATTCCCTGCCGTTGTAGTGTGTTACTGATGGTGACCTTTGTTACTTTGGTCCCAGCTCTCTGCAGGTCATTCACCAGGTCCCCCCGTGTGGTTCTGGGATCTTTGCTCACCGTTCTCATGATCATTTTGACCCCACGGGATGAGATCTTGCATGGAGCCCCAGATCGAGGGAGATTATCAGTGGTCTTGTATGTCTTCCATTTTCTGATGATTGCTCCCACAGTTGATTTTTTTCACACCAAGCTGCTTGCCTATTGTAGATTCACTCTTCCCAGTCTGGTGCAGGTCTACAATACTTTTCCTGGTGTCCTTCGAAAGCTCTTTGGTCTTGGCCATGGCGGAGTTTGGAGTCTGACTGTTTGAGGCTGTGGACAGGTGTCTTTTATACAGATGATGAGTTCAAACAGGTGCCATTCATACAGGTAACGAGTGGGGGACAGAAAAGCTTCTTACAGAAGACGTTACAGGTCTGTGAGAGCCAGAGATTTTCCATGTTTGAGGTGACCAAATACTTATTTTCCACCCTAATTTACGAATAAATTCTTTACAAATCCTACCATGTGGATTCATGGATTTTTTTTTCACATTCTGTCTCTCACAGTTGAAGTGTACCTCTGGTGCAAATTACTGACCTCTGTCATCATTTTAAGTGGGGGAACTTGCACAATCGGTGGCTGACTAAATACTTTTTTGCCCCACTGTACATTAGTTTCTATGCTTAAACATACATAGTTACGTAGAAATAAAAACAGCTTTTCACTATAGCAAGAACCAGACTGGCATTTAAGTATTTATCACAGTCAGAAACAGAGAGAAGCTCAGTTATAGATGTAAATGTCTACAAAAAAAATGAATGATGTAACTTGGAGTATGCAATCCTTATAATCTAGGATTTGACATGTTCCCATAAAAGAAAGCCTAGAAGAAATCAAAGATTAATGACTACATTAATGCCACATTGACATTATTTGACACATTATTTTGACACTAATTTGGGATGTCACTGAAGCCAGGTGTGTTACTTTCCTCGCATAAGATGGAATCCAGTGAACACATCAAAGTGTGGGCCATTTGAATGATTTGGGACAAATTAATGAGGCTTTAGTTGAAGAGAGAAATACTTGTGTGTGTGATTCTTGGCTCTTGTTACTTGGAAAGACTTGGTGAAGAAGAGCTGAGAGACTATGGCAGGCACAATCTGAGTTTTAACATAACATCATATTTTCTCTGTATGTCGCCATATGTGTGCATGTATATGTCCTCCATCTTCATATCCCTGCCTTCAACAATGGATAGATGAATGAATGCACCATTACGTTCTTCAGTTTTGCTGACGGCGTGTCTCATTTTTCCACCCTTTATGTCATGTTTACTTTTCAGAGTAAAGAATGGTGCAAAAAGTGCAAAAGAAAAACAAGAATTTGTCTTAGTTAACTATATGGAAGATTAAAAAAAAGAAAAGAAAAAAGAGATAAAATACCGGGAGATATGAATAAAGGGGGGAGAGGAAGACAAAGAATCCTGAAGCTCAAATGATGTAATGTCATGTAATGTGCCACAGAAAGACCTCTGTGAAGTCATTCAGTCAAAATAAGTAGTTAATACAAAGAATGAACTTTTTACCAAGAAGAGATGCTTTGAAATCTAACCCAATGAGTCTGGAAGATAAAATGATTCTTTCACTTAATGTCACTAAAATACAGCTTTTGGACACAGTTCTAATTTTCATTTGATAGAAATTTGCCTGAAAGCTTGTTGGAATCAGTGTTTGTGAAATGTCCTTTAAAATAATTTCTGACACGTAGCACTTCATAACCATTGAGCAGTTACACCTACTGAAGCTAAATTACACATTTCACTCACTTTGACTGAAAGGTAAGGATAAATATAGAAGGAGATGCAAGGTTTAATAACCATGTGACAGAGAAAGCACAACGTGTGCAGGCAAAATAGAGAAGAAAAAAAAAAGCTGTGTCCGTCTATGATCTGGCCTTTTGCTACAGGTCATTTTTTTCCATAAATCGTTGGATCAAACTGAAAATGTTTCCACTTAGATTGAAATCCACAGCAGTTGGCTCAGCAGTGATTGGGTTGAGAATGGGGCAATAAATGCTGCTGCTCAGCGTCCATCCTTTGGCAACACTGTCACTCAGCATTCAGCATCCGTGGTGTTCATCGTCTCTTCATTCTTGCCCTTGATTGTGGCAGTTTCAGGCCTTTTTTAAAATTTTCTTTCTGGGTGAAACATATCTAGGGCAGATAAGCAAAGGACTGAGTGACTGACCTGTGAAGCCAGTTCTACTGACAATTCATAAAATACTTTGACCCACCAAACATACGAAGGTCAGGTGCTGCACTGTTTGGCTTGGATTGCATTCCTCCATCCTTCTACTGCTTTAACAGTTTTAAACCTAGTTTGAAATCCTGCTTCTGTAGTCATTGGACCAGCACCAAAGCCATTATATTATCTGTGTGATCTTTTTCAGAGCTTTGTTAATAAAGGAATTGAACAGCACGGGGAGAAAAAAAGAAACGCTGCCTGTGAAGGAACAAACAGAAGATGCTGACAGGGCAGCGCTCCTCTGCTTTCAGTTATTGCAGTCAATAAAAACTAGATCTATCTTATGAAGCAGTCAATGATTTCTGCCGGACCTCCATTCAATAATAATCAACCCTGATTCATGTTCATACACAGGGTCATATATTCAGGGTCAGCTTCAGATTATTTTCTGAGCACTGATTTGATTGTAGTTGTTCCACACAGTATCTATTACAGTTACTACCATGGTATGTGACTTTGATACGTCTCTGTACGTAGAATGAGAGATATAAAAGTTTATGAAGCGCAGGATTTAAAGATTCTTCAGTCTGAACTATTAGGATAAGTGTGTTATTACCATCGAAACGTGCAGTATATGATAAGATCGGATTTATATATGGGATTTCAGGGTGGCTGATCATGGCCACGTTTTCCATGTTGAGCATTAGCTCGTGCCAAGCTTATGTAAAATACATGCAAGATAGTTCTGCCTCAGGAATTAATATGCCCTCATGGTCTCCTTTCTGCCGCTATAGTCCTCTTTTTTGGTATTTATTTATTTATTGTCATTGTCAAGAACAATGAAATTGCGTTTGGGGCTTCCATACAACCCAAAAAAAAGAAGAAAATAATAAATACCCCTTAAAACCCAAGTGTACATATTTAACCCAGTGTGACTCCAATGCACAAGGGGGGCAAGTATACACAGCTAAAGACAGCTGACACTTGGGACCTTCAACACAGTAAGATGATCCAGGTGTTTTATTGCAAAATAGTGGAACACAAACATGAAATTTAATTCCTCTCGATTTTTTAAATCTTTTTCTCCATTTGAATACCTACATTTCACCAGATATAATGAAGCTGAACCTTAAAAACACTTGAGATGTAAGCCGTTTTCATGCACAACCAGTCTTTTTGTAGCTACTTTCTGTGTAACCTATTCACCAGCCCAGTAATGTCAAGGAATCAAGCCATCAGGTGCAGGTGCTGATTATCCAAAAGGGCAGAGAGTGGTGACCAAAAGAACACATTTAAATTTGCTTGGACGATAAACATGATGTGAATCAGATGGATTAAGGTGACTGTTTTCGTTGGTTTTGCTCCAACTTCTCTTTTCCAGTCCCGCTGTTTTTTTAGACTTGTTGTTTTTAGGCTTGTCTGTTTTATGACGTGTGTTGAGGAGGTGTAGTGAGAGTCGTCTAGTCTTTCAGTTTAGAGCTAATGATGCGATGCTGCGATACTTCATTGAAGTCATCAGTCTGCGGAGGAATTTGAAGTGCTGTTTGTTTCACTTGTAGAGATTCGGTGCCAACATTTAAATTGCAGGACTTGAGCTCATACCAATGAGCCTGAAAGTTAACATTATGTCACATCCAATAGAAAACATCTTCTTGTCTGGAAAGCAGTGTGTTATTTTTTCTGTTTGCCCCATTAATCAGTATTTGGAGAGTCTCTTTGTTCGCTGTTTGATTTTGGTTTCTAATCTTCCTCCTCCTGGCTTTTCTACATGTCAAAGTCTGAAGCTACAGTCCTGCCCGCTCCCTCTAAGGCCAGTGTTTTGGGTGTGTTTATTCGCTGCACTGTCTTTTATTTAAACTTCAGTTTTAGAAATGGAAAGGTGCGTATAGGGGTTTTGTCTCCCTCAGGTTACATGCTCTGTAAGTTTTGATCATTTTGTTACAGTATCACTTAAATCAACAACTATGCAACTGCAACTCTGATTTATGGGTTGTGACAACACCGAGACACTTCCGCCATATGACTTTCTAAATATCTGATCATCCAGCAGGCTTCTGCTACCTAATTATGCAGCCTAGTCTGAAAGTGACTGTATAAAAACACATTAGGGATTTTGTTGTGAAAATATGTCGTTTGACAAGTGCCTGGAAATAAACCTTCAGAGGAGCCATTACAGGAGCAAATCTTTATTTATATTCCTATGAAGTGCGCCATACTGCTGCATATTTGAATAGGTAAATAATGGTCCTTGAATCCCAGTGTCACTCTCATTATCCTGCTGTACGTACAGTCATTTTCAAAATAAAGACATCAAGCACCGTAAAAGTGAACAATATCCCAGAGGCAATGTTATTCCTTCTTTTAGCAAACAGTTTCTGCGATGCTGAAACAACTTTCTTTTTCTGAATATTAAACATTAAGTCTAATCATTGCAAGAAAATACTTTTGCTAATTTTGCTCCTGCCAGTGGCAAAACATGGCAGTACTGAAGGCATTACTAAAAGAGTGAATAATGATTGTACCTACCCATTCAACTCGTTTGAGAGCAAGTCAGCAAAAGGGCAAATGTTTTTACTTTCTCTGTTTTTTCACTCTGAGTCTCTTTTTTGTTCATTATTCAAGTTCAAGTGTTTGCTCCAGGGTCCATTACCACTCACACATCTTAATATTCACTTCCAAAGTTGTTTATAGGCAAACACAAGATAACCCAAATATAAACTTGCTAACATCTTCCACTCATGATACATAATACATGTATGAAGATAGCAAAAAACAAAACTGTGTAGTGAACAACTTCAGATGATTCAAGCCTATAGTACAAGTCACCATCAAGTGTGGGATCTACCAAGGAGATGCCCTGTCCCCACTGTTTTTCTGCATAGGCCTGAATCTCATAGGATCACACTACCAGGAGGCAACATTTCAGACAATGAGCACAGCTACAAGCATCTGGGAATCCCATGACGAGGTCGCTAGGAAAGCCTCAACCACCAAATACCTGGAGAACGTAAGGCAAGTCCTGGGGAGTCAGCTAAATGGAAATAACATGATCCGGGCTATTAACACATATGATCAGGTACCCTGTGATCGACTGTGATCAGGTACCTTGCTGGGATAATAAGTTGGACAAAGGAGAAGCCACTGACATCAAGACAAAAAAGCTCCTGATCATGCATGGAGAGTTTCACCCTAAATCCAACAGCCTGAGACTATCCACTAAGGGAAAGAAAGAAAGCCAAGGATTAGTTAGTGTCAGAACCACTGTGCAGGATGAGACAGCAAACACCTATGAGTACATGAGGAAGATGGCTCCAGCAGATCCCAGGAACAACACTGGTTGAGAAGAGCACAGCTCTGGGAATAGCATAGACCACCTGCAGGGACAAGAAGGGAGTTTAATTTTCACATTTTTTTTTAATTGGTCCAACCATTAGCTTGCTTGGGGGACAACTGGAATTGAAGAAAATGATGGTCTAATCCCCAATTGCCAGAACTAGTTATAGTCAGTACATCACCTTTACATGTTAATGACAGCAAAACCTGGAAAGGTGTGATTACGTATACTGGCTGGATCAGGTGACCCTGAATCCTCCCTTACTTATGCTGCGACAGGTCTAGGCTGCCGGGGGCTTTCCGTGATTCACTGACTGTTTCTTGTGCACTCATGTCTTCTCATTCTCTGTGTTTATACATCGTTTTGCATTTAATCATTCGTTATTATTGATCTTTGGCTTTCCTCCAAAGTGTGTTTTTCGTCCTGCCTCTCCCATTACCCTCAACTGGTCACAGCAGATGACTGCCTCTTACTGAGCCTATTTATGCAGGAGGTTTCTTCCTGTTAAAAAGAAGTTTTCTGTTCCCGCTGTCACTAAGTGTTTGCTTAAAGAGGGTTGTTTGATTGTAGGGGTTTCCTCTGTGTTATTGTATGGTGTTTACCTTAAAATATTAAGTGAATAAGATGACTACTGTTGTGATTTGGTGCTATATAAATAAAATTGAATTGAATTGAACTGGGAGGAACCCAAGTGCTGCTTCATTAATGGGCTTTGTGAGCAGTTCAAGGAAGGTTTGGGCTAGTAACTTCCAGTGAACTATGTTCCCTACCTTTATTGCTGAGGGGGCAGTGATCATAGGGTGGCTGGTGTCTTTTCATGGCAGCAACCTCTGAGCCAGATGCTTTACTCCGGAAGTGAAGGGAGCTGTCAAGCAGAAGGAGTCTTATTGATCTTGGCTTAGCTTCTGGGACTCAGCTGACAGCTAATGCCAGGCCCAGTGGAGTGTGGTTTGGGCAGTGCCTGAAGCGAGAAACTGAGATCTGCATTTGGTGGGGCAATGGAACAAAACTTTCTGTCACTCAAGAAGCTCAGGAGATGAAAGCAGTACTCTACAAACGATCATTAGATGTGGGATGGAGTCTTACTAGCTGTAGATGTGGATATAGACAAGTTTTGGAATACTTTGGGAATCTGCTAAAACCTGTTGACATACCATATTCCATAGAAGAAACAGTCTGGGGGTGAGGGGGGCAATAAGGCTATTGATCAAGTTGTCTCCAAGTCAGACTGATAGACTACTTTCGTATTAAGCAGTGAAACCACAAAATAATCTATTAGCCCTAATCAGGGTGTAGCTGGCTTTCCAACAGTGAATGATTTCTGACTGTAACTGCACTGTAGGGGCTCCAGGTGCATGGGAGTAATTAAACATTAGTGTTCATGAAAATCTAAAACTTTATTTTTCTTTTCTGTTAAGATGCCCTTCAAGTGTTTTTTACCAGGAGGGATGTCAGCTGTCATTTATCTCTGCTGTCTGATACTGACCTATGCTACACCCCAAGCTCCACTAAAGCCATTAGCTTCCAGCCATTTGATTAAATGTGGCCATTGATTCCCACAGGAAATGAGTAAAGTACAGCATCACCTGATCAGAGTTGCCAGCTCCCTAATTGAGACTAAGAGGGAGAGGGATTGTAGGAGGTAGAAATTCACACTCACAATGAAGCATTTGAGAGGTAGGAGGGGATGAAATGGCTTAATGTGAAATACATACAGTGAGAAACATCCAGCACCCTATTGTTTCCGACTCATTGACAGCTTCCAGCAGCCCAAGGGCTTCACATATTGTTGCTTTAGCGATGAAGAGTGAGCACGTTTAAACACCAAGGCTTCTGATTTTACATTTGCTTTCTCTAGAAAAAAGTGGGGAAAATCATAATCCAATAAAACTGCTGTCATTTAAATTCTGCATGCGCCTTTGCTCTTCTGTTTTGACTGAAACGATATGCCACATTGTGATTCATATTTAAACGAATAGTCTTTATGTATCTGAAATGTGTTCACCACCAACATGGTTGGTGAAAAAAAAGATGTCACTTTCTTTTTATTTTTTATTTTTGTTTCTTATTCACATGTATTTCTTAACTGTGTTTTTTTTTTTTTAGAGAATAGCATACAAAGCATTACTACAGTTCTACATGCAGCTATCTTAGTTTGTTGTCCGGCATGTTCATAATAGCAGTGTAAGGAGAGGCTGCGGGATACCAAGGAGAGCAGAGCAACACAATCCACTATGGAGGTTAAGTATATGCACAAATCCAGAATGGGGGAGTAATCGGTTTCAGAGCTATGATACAAGACTGCCACAGGCAGTGAAGGAGGTGGTGGGACCTAAAATTGTGTTTCTTTTTCTTTTTATGCCCCATTCCATGCCTATGTGAGGCTGGCTAGATGAGGGACAGAAATGGTAACATCAAAAATAATAGTAAATAAAAGTAATTTGTTCATGAGAAAGTCTTAAGTAGGGCTGGGCCATATTATACCGTTCACCGGTATAATGTTGGGCAATGATAAGAAAATGAAATATCACGATAGAATAATGGTAAAACACGCATGTGAAGTGCCTTTGTTTTCACGCACATGGCGGAAAAAGCATGGCGGCGACAGAGAATGAGGTGGGCGAAGGCGGATCGCTGAATGAAACGGATGAACCAGAATTGGTTTGTAAAAATGCTACAACTTCAGTGGTGTGGAACTGGTTTAGCTTTCGTCCATCAAATACACAGCAAAGCACTATTTTTGGTAGCACATGCTAGTGGACTGTCGTTATTACCGTGTTTTTTGGAAAATACGGCACACTTAAAATCAATCCTTTGATTTTTCTGAAAGTCGACAGTGCCCCTTATAATCCCGTGTGCCTTATGTATGTATTCTGGTTGTGTTTACTGACCTCAAAACGATTTTATGTGGTACATGGCGCTTGAAAAAGAGTCAAATGTTTTAGCATGACTTTGCTAAGCTACGAATCCGCACCGTTGGATGGATTGTCGGAGCATTACGGCTATCGTAGATAGGAGCCTCGCGGAGTGATACGTACTGTGCTTCAACATAATATTATCGTATTGTGTGTGTATAACCTCTTTTTAAGTTTTGTGGATATTATACGTTTTTATGCTGAGGATATGTCAGCCAATTTCCACTGGAAATGCCTTTTGGTTAAACTGTCAGCAAGGAATTTGCATTTGCACTGTTACATTTTTATATAACTTTAATGCACATAAAAAACAGCTTCTTGTTTAAGTGAAAATACATTGATGTTTTTTTTTTTTGCACTAATAAAGTTGTGGAGTTGTGAAGTATTTTGTCTAGTGTCAATTATATCGTCAGTTATATCGTTATCGCAAATTTTCAAATGTATATTGTCATAAATATTTTTGGTCATATCGCCCTGCTCTACTCTTAAGTTATAATTGTTGTTGAATAAGTCGTTTTATACTTTCTGTTTTGTTAGATGATGCCTGTGTTTGTCTGCGTGGTCTTCTAAATACTTTTGTGATGTTTGAAGGAACGTGAAATTGATGATTCATCTTCTGGCAAATTGAAAAGGTTTTTTAATGCGTGTTACTACGACTTTGCCTGTCATGTACCTGTGCCCTGAGACTCAAAGATTGTTTCTCCGTCGTCTTATGATCTTTTACTTATAAAATGTAAATATGATGGTTGTTCTGGTCCATCAGGGAGCCTTTTCTGTGTTAGGAATATAATTGATACTTTGCCACAGCCACTGCTGACTGAAGTTATACAATTTATACAAGTTCTAATTTGTACTTGTATAACTTGTACTTTATACAAGTTATACAAGTTATATAATAAGTATAACCGTGAATCCTGTGGCTAGAAAGCAAAGGACCATGTAATAAGGAAATAATTGCACTTAAAGTTTTGAGTATATTTTGTAATAATTACTTTAATATGTGTCTATTTATTTCCAATTTTTTAGAACACGTCATTACCTTAAAATGCATTTCTGTTTCTTAGAAACAGCCAAAAAAGCCTGTTGAATAACATGCTACTATAGGCAAGGCAAGGCAAGGCAAGTTTATTTGTATAGCACAATTCAACAACAAGGTGATTCAAAGTGCTTTACAGAGACATTAGAAACAAAAACAAATAAAAAGCATGATTTAAAATTGATTAAAACAAGCAAACAAACAAACAAACTAATTAACAAACAAACAAAACAGTATATAAAATCAAAACAGATAAAATCAGAACAATAGATAAAATCAGTAGTTAAATGTAAGTTTTGAAATTTAAGCTTAAAAGTGTGGATTTGGTGCTTTATTCAAATGCAGCTGAGAATAGGTGAGTCTTCAACCTGGATTTAAATAAACTGAGTGTTTCAGCTGATCTGAGTCTTTCTGGGAGTTTGTTCCAGATATAAGGAGCATAAAAGCTGAATGCAGCTTCTCCGTGTCTGGTTCTGACTCTGGGAACTGATAAAAGACCGGATCCAGATGACCTGAGGGATCTGGAAGGTTCATACTGGGTCAGGAGGTCACTGATGTATTTTGGTCCTAAACCATTCAGAGCTTTATAGACCAGCATCAGAACTTTAAAGTCTATCCTCTGACGGACAGGCAGCCAGTATAAAGACCTCAGAGCTGGACTGATGTGGTCCACTTTTTTGGTCTTAGTGAGGACTCGAGCAGCAGAGTTCTGAATGAGCTGTAGTTGTCTGACTGATTTTTTAGGTAGACCTGTAAAGATGCTGTTACAGTAATTAAGCCTACTAAAGATGAATGCATGGACTAGTTTTTCCAGGTCCTGTTGAGACATCAGATCTTTTATCCTTGAAATATTCTTGAGGTGATAATAAGCTGACTTTGTTATTGTCTTAATGTGTTTTTCTAAGTTTAGGTCTGCATCCATCACTACACCCAAATTTCTCGCCTGGTTTGTGGTTTTTAGGTGTATAGATTGAAGTTCTCTGGTGACCTGTAATCGTTTTTCTTTGGCGCCAAAGACTATTACCTCAGTTTTGTTTTTGTTTAGCTGGAGAAAATTGTGGCACAACCAGTCATTGATTTCCTCAATGCATTTACCAAGAGCCTGTACAGGGCCTCGGTCTCCTGGTGACATTGTGATATATATTTGTGTGTCATCTGCATAGCTGTGGTAGTTTATTTTGTTGTTCTTTATAATCTGTGCCAGTGGGAGCATGTAAATGTTAAACAGAAGGGGTCCCAAGATGGAACCTTGGGGAACTCCACATGTGATACTTGTCTGCTCAGATGTGAAGTTACCTATTGAGACAAAGTATTTCCTGTTTTCTAAGTATGTTTTGAACCAGTTTAGTACAGTTCCTGAAAGACCTGCCCAGTTCTCCAGTCATTTGAGTAATATGTTGTGGTCAACTGTATCAAATGCTGCACTGAGATCCAGTAAAACTAAGACTGACATTTTTCCACTGTCTGTATTCAGACATATATCATTGAACACTTTGGTCAGAGCGGTTTCAGTGCTGTGATTCTGTCTAAAACCTGACTGGAAGGCATCGTAGCAGTTATTCTGTTTTAAGAAGTAACTGAGCTGTTGAGAAACTGCTTTTTCAATGATCTTACTTAAAAATGGGAGATTTGAGATCGGCCTGTAGTTGTTCATTTGTGTCTTGTCAAGATTGTCCTTTTTCAGTATAGGTTTTATTACAGCAGTTTTTAGTGGTTCTGGAAACACGCCTGATATTAAAGAAAAGTTGACGATGTGTAACAGGTCTGACTCTAAAGTCTTTGAGACCTTTTTGAAAAAACTTGTTGGCAGGACATCTAAACAGCAGGAGGAGGAGTTCAGTTGACCTAAGATGTCCTCTAGGTCTTTGCTGTTAATAGTGTGAAACTGTTTCATGGTGTTTAAACAGTTTTTCGGTGGACACAGTACATATTCTGGATCTGCTGTTGATGTACCAATTGCTTGTCTAATTTTTTGGATTATAGAGAAAAAAGCAAAACAAATACAGAGCCGCATATTACACATGCAACAGTCTGAGAATAATAATTCAGCAGTTGTTCTTATGAGAACTCTGATCTCAAGAGCACATAGGGTTTTTTTTTTCCCTCAATAACCCACCACTAATATTTATATTTAATGATTATTTAATGACTGTTACATTCAGTAAAATTGCCGCAATAGGCTCCAGCAACCCCATTACCCTGAGTTGGATAAGTGGTTAAGAAAATTCATGAATGGATGCAGTGAGTTCTTGAAATAAATGTGTAAATGGCATGCCTGGTCATTCTTTGTCCTCATTCAACAATGAGTGTTCTTTGTCCTCATCCAACAATGAGTGTTATGATTAAAGTTATTCTTTCTTAGTGAAGAAAATTGTTCACAGAAATGGTAAAATCTGTTTTATTTTTCATCTGATTTATAGTTCAACCTCAGTGGGAATGACGAGGAAAGTGTCCATGCTTCATGCACTGCAGATGCTTCGGGTTATTGTATTTCCCAACAGAAAGATATTGAGGCATCTGGCCACCTAGAAAAGCTTTAATATGCATTAATCTTCATCTGTGATATAAGTTAATCTACATTAGTTGAATGAAGGGAATTTACCTACTGTCAGTTTAGTGCACAAAATAAGGTGTCCACTGGATTCATGTGAAATGGTCTACTTTACTTTGCTTCATTGTAATTTCTTAAAGAGATTCAGCTATTGTCCTCTTCCCAAATTCTTGCCTACTACTTTCGTAATAGCCTTGAATATACTTAGTTTAATGACATAATTCTGAGTTTCTGGTAAGTTTTTAAGTTGTAAGTATACTGCTACTGCTAAAGGAATGTTAATGAGTCAAGGTCAAGTAACAGCCTCTGTCCCTGTTGCCAAAGAATGTGAACAAATTGTCTTCCTGTCACTCATTCAAAAACAGATTGAGCAGTGGGAGGCTCATGTTAATTTTCCAGGTGGGCTAGGGGATAATTACATTTTACAATGAAGCATTTTATTTTTTGCAGTATTTTTTTTTTTTTTAAATGTAGCTCTATATGTCATATGTGAGCATAGATGTAAGTGTATTGATGTACTTAATCATGCTGGCAAAACAATCTGTACTTTAAACTGTATAATTTATGTAAGAAACTAATGTAAACAACCAAGAAGCCATCTGATCAGTATAGTTACTGCATTTTCAGTCCAAATATTGTATATCTTTACAGTCCCCATTACAAGATCATGGTCAGATTAATATACATATGACACCAAAAGCACTTTTAGGGAGCAACCGATGTAAAATCTCCATCTGTTTTATACCCCAAATTTATAATAGCTTTCCAAAATTGAAAAGATAGTCCATTACTGAGACGTGATGTTGAAAACAACTTGAGATGGAATGTATCTGTTTCATTTGTACAGGAATTAAGTGCAAGAAATGCTTCCAATATTGTGGTGCTAATAAGGGAACCACACAGCATCAATTAAATTATGTTTTCTAAAGCACAGCCCATGCATGTTTTCTGAACCTAGAAAAAAGAGACTCGGGTCATTTATAACTTTGTGGAGGTTTTGGCAGTTGGATAGTGGCATATGTTTGTCTAAAACCATGTGACTCAGCATTCATGGTGTTTTCAAAGATGTGATCACATAATGTGCATGAAGGCACCCTGAAAATAGACTCAAAATAGGCAAACTAGATTGCCTATTTCGTGTATCAGAACTCATCTGGTTATTCACTGCATCCATTGTGTCCATGAACATATTCTATTGGACAGTAAGAACATAGCTGAAAAAACATATTGCTGGCTTCATGCCTATCTGTCTTTTAACCACAGCACACCAGTATAGCATCTGCATCGCTACAGACATTGCACCAGTCTGTCTGTCAATCTCTCACTCCCCTCACTTGTGAACATGACCCTGAGATACTTGAACTCCTTCACTTGGAGCAGCAACTCATCTCCAACATGAAGTGGGCCTCAGACTTGGAGGTGCTAATTCTCATCTCTCCACCTTCACACTCATCTGCAAATGGCCCCAATACAAAGGCGGAGGTCACCACCTGAAGTTGGACTAGTTCATCTGCTAAAAGGAAAGAGGAGATTCTGAGGTCACAGAACCAAAAAACTCTCTGCCATCTTTCTATGCCTGGAAATTCTCTTAACAAAAGTTGTGAACAGACTCGGAGACAGAGGACAGCCACGGAGGAGTCCAACACCATTAGCTTGAAATGCTCTCTCGGTGATAACCTACCAGATAGCCCATACCTTAAAGCACAATAAAATGCAGAGGACCGTGGTATTGTTCCTTCTTCTCGTCCAGAATGCACATATAGACTAGTTGGGCTTCCACGCATCCTTGAGAATACTCATGAGGGTAGAGACCTGGGTCAGTGTACCATGAAGTGTAGAACATTGTCCTCTCAGGGTCAATGTCCCAGCCTCCCTCAGAATGTTGTTAAAGATGGGATCTCAATTTTGATATTGTCAGTGGTGGAAGCTGGACTGGGTGCCTGTGTCTAGATAATTCATTGGACCCTCATTACACCTTTGGACATGCCAGGCCTGTGTCATCCACCCCAGCCACCTGTTCACCGTCCAGCATTAGAATATAATTCTTATTCAGACAGGCACCTTATAGCACCCCTAATTGTGATCTGTTTCAGTTGGCTGTCAGGGGTTTCGACCATGGTGATCCAAACCCTTTTTGGCAAAACTAGCTGGAATAAAATTAAACGTTACTTTTTTTGTGTGTCAGTTTGAGATATACCAGCTAGGGATAGCTGTGGTCAACTTAACAGCATATTTGATTCTTCCACGGTATATGAGAGATTTGTTTCCCTACACCCTCGTCTTGGAGAATGGTTGAGACACTAGAGCAGGTTCGACTTTCCAGTAGCCCGCGTATACTTATATTGTATTCAGCTTGTTCTTAATTTGTCTGAAACTAAGAGGAATAAATGTAGTTTGGCTGAAAAGAAAGTGTGTCTTTTAAAAGAACAACAACAACCTCAACCTTTTTTATTTGTCACATACACAATTATACAGAGTACAACATGTAGTGAAATTCTTGTGTCTGAGCTGGGGACAATTTGCAGACATAGCCGCGCCACTTCAGGGCTTGGTTTTAGCATGGGGGGTCTAGCTCGGACCCTTACTAGATACTGGGTAGGAATTAAACTTGTGACTCCCGCTCCGAAGGTGTTTAGTCTTACCATTACACTATCCAGCTGTAACAGAGATCAGTTTATTTCACTATACTCCTACATGGTGGTTTGTAGTGTTCAGTTCAATTCAATTCCGTTTTATTTATACAACGCCAAATCACAACAATAGTCGCCTCAAGGTGCTTTAAGGTAGACCCTACAATAATACATACAGAGAAAAACCTAACGACCATATGACCCCTTATGAGCAAGCACTTTGGTGAAAGTGGGAAGGAAAAACTCCCCTTTAACAGGAAGAGACCTCTGGCCATCTGCCGTGACCGGTTGAGGTGAGAGAAGGAAGACAGGATAAAAGACCATGCTGTGAAAGAGAGACAGAGATTAATAACAAGTATGATTCAGCAGAGACAGTGTCTGTCTCCCAAATACAATCTGGAAGCCGGTTCCATAGGCTCTGCCTTCACTTTCTACTTTTAAATACTCTAGGAACAACAAGTAAGCCTACAGAGCGAGAGCGAAGTGCTCTAATCATAGTGATATGGTACTATCACCATACCACTATCATCAACACTGGAGAAACATTTTAGTCAGTTCACAATTCAGTTTCACAGATATTCACCCCGTCTTAGATTTATTCTGTCTTTTTTTTTCTTATTAAGTTTCACTTTGTTCTCATGTACACAGCCCCTTGCAACTCCTTCTCACTTATCCTGCCAGTTGATGCAGCACTGTTAACATGGCTTGTAACTTCCCAGAGCTCCCAGTGGGATGTGATTACGCTGTTGACTGAGCCCAGTTCAAAGTCAAACCAGTAATATGCACTGCTGACAATAAACAGAATTTCCAGTAACTAGAATTTCATGCCTGTGAGTTAAGAGAGAACTTAAAAACAAGCTGATCATATTACATGTAATTAAATATTATAGTTTGTTTATCCTTCACAGGTGAGGAATCAATGACTCTCTTCTCCTGACTCTGTAATGACATCCTCTATTATCTTTAATGTTCACCTTTACTCTTATCTCTTCACTTAATTGCGGTGATATAATGAGACAAAATTAGCAGAGGATAAAAAGGAGACTGTAAACAACAAGCTAAAATTGCAGGCCAGCAGCATCAGGTCCAGGAGATACGCAATAGCTGAATTCAAGCAGCAGTCTGTTCAGTATAGTCTGAATTAAATAAGCTTTGGCTGATACGTGTTTACATGACTGTGTAATGTGTAAAAAGATAAGGTTTTGGGAAAGTTGTTGCTTTGTACTAAAGTTAGATCACTGCTTTTCTTGAGTTTGATGTGGTAGGCGGTGGATTATGAGCTGCAGTTTTGGTTTACAAATTGTTCTCTTCCCATCATTCTGGTACAAATCCAGTGGTTGAGACCTTGTCATAAACCTTCTGTATTTCAGTTCATTAAGGCCTCTGTTGATTGTTGAAATTAACTATGCTAGGCCTACCTTTAGACTGTTCCACACTTGGCTAGATGTTGTGAAGGAGTTTATTCATCAAGGAAGGAATTTTGTCTTTTGACTCAAAGCATTTTATACAACTTGTCTCATTCACCCATTCACATCCATTCCTATGAAAGGTTTTGTCTATCCTGTTTCTACGTAAGTGCTTTCTGTCATTAGAGATGCTCATGAGTTTATGAGCACATTCATTCTTTGTTAAATGAAGTTGGGATGCTTGAAATCATCTCCATGTTTTATCTGTCAGTCATGTTTGGTAACGGAATAAAGAGTGAATAGGTCTCAAGTAGGTCTTTATAGGTCACTATCAAATTATTAAATTTATGAAAACTGTGTAATTAGTGTAATTATATAATGTTGTAATTATTCCCAAATAGTAAATGCAACAGTTTTCTCACAACCCTTGAATTAAAGCCGTAAGGCTGAGTTTCAATTAATCAATCTTTAAAGTTTAATTTAAAATCCACTGTTGTGATATACGGCAGCAAAATTACAAAAATGTTTCGCATCACTGTTGTTTCTTTCTTCGCTAACTCTTTTTGTGATGCTTGAAATATAATAAGAGTCTTGGTCTGCGTTTTTTGTTATTGTCTGTGCTGATATGGAGCTTTTTGAAAGGTGGTATTAATTTTTATTATATTATTTACTATATTTATTGTCAGTCTTATTTTCAGGGACAACTCCATGAATTTTCTTGGATTTCATAGGTTAAATCTGATTCTACTGAAATATTGAAGCTCTGAAGCAGAATTAGAATTATCGACTCTATGAATTAAATGTTGATTGTATAGAAAATAAGTATAGTAGTCTCTTCCCTGGAAATCAAATGAGTGCATAATCTGACAGATCACACAACATTAAAGTGCAGTACAAATCACACAACAGCTACAATTTTAATGTCCAAGATGATCAAGAATGGGCAGCACGGTGGCACGGTGGTTAGCACTGTTGCCGCACAGCAAGAAGGTCCTGAGTTCAATTCCACCATCAGTCTTTCTGTGTGGAGTTTGCATGTTCTCCCCGTGTTCGCGTGGGTTCTCTCCGGGTACTCCGGCTTCCTCTCACCGTCCAAAGACATGCAGCTTGTGGGGATAGGTTAATTGGATAATCCAAATTGCCACTAGGTGTGAATGGTTGTCTGTCCCTGTGTGTTAGCCCTGCCACAGACTGGCGACCTGTCCAGGGTGTACCCTGCCTTTTGCCCTATGACAGCTGGGATAGGCTCCAGCGCCCCCCGCGACCCTGAGAAGGATAAGCGGAAGCGAATGGATGGATGATCAAGAATTTAAAAATGCTAGTCTGAGATCCTTCCATTTCTGTTCTGATTTAGACAGCACAGCTAAATTTCAGTTACTATTAGTGTTAATTTCAGAATTGGCTTCTAAGCCAGGCCATCATTCAATCACAGAGTATAAAACACCATCTTATGCCACACCTATCTGGCATAAGGTGAATGTGGAATTATTAAGGGGTTTCTGAGAAATATATTGCATACGTGTGGCACTTTGGTCTCTGATTAATAAGTATAATTTACTGTAAGTGCTCATTTTATATAAACTGAAAGTGGAGCTGTTTTTTTATATATTTGAATGATGTATGTTTTTGACATCAAAATAAATATCCGTTGAGTTTTTTTGTAGCAGAAATGTTTAAAAAAGCTCTTCAGAAAAAGCTTTACAGCTTATGAAGCTTTAGCATACTGTATATGCTTAATCTTTATGAAGATAATGAAGTAGCCATGCCCCGTATAAAGGTATAAAGTGTGAATAACACATAGTTATCCTTGAGTTAGCGCTATCATTTGAATTTTTGTGTGCATGATGAAGATTTACTGAACCCCACTGGCACCAAAGAGTTGCAGGGTTGTGACTGGAGGGCCTGTTTGACTAGATGAGCTTGTTAAGTTCTTCATTTACAGTGTGTCAGATAGTTCAAGGAAAAAGATTTCAGTGTTTACACATTACAAAAAGTTTCGTACTAGAAAAGAAGGCCTTGTGTTATTATCAGCCTTGGCATTTTTACTCATCATTATTGAGCTTTGGCTTTCTACCTGCATTTCTCTCTAATTCATCCCTATGCCCTAGTTAGCCTCAAAATGGGAAAAAGATATTTCAGATCACATGAATACTGTAGTGTCACACCTTCTAGTTCTCTAAGCAAGTCACTAATGAATTTTATGCACAGAAATAATTTACTTAGATAATAAATGGGAAAATTTAAAACAGTACACAAATTAAAATAACAATTTTCATCAGTCCACCTTTTCTAAATTCCTTTATCATTTGATTTCTTTGTGTCCAGAGTTTATTTATGGGTCTCTTATATCATTCCCTTTGAGTCTGGAATGTTTTGGACTATTCTTCATGAGCTGTCAATGACTACCACCCCATCTCTGGACTTGATTTCAAACTTT
Organism: Rhamphochromis sp. 'chilingali'; assembly: GCF_963969265.1. NCBI lineage: Eukaryota > Metazoa > Chordata > Actinopteri > Cichliformes > Cichlidae > Rhamphochromis > Rhamphochromis sp. 'chilingali'. The sequence continues at coordinate 30,628,282 of NC_137935.1, forward strand.
TTTCTTTTCTTTTTGATCATTTTTGCCACTCCCAAAGGAGAGGCAAGTGTTCACAAGTGCATCTGGTGAGAAAATATCTGCAAGCTATTGCGCTTGTTTCCATCATGTCCTAGCATACAGGTCATTTTTGAAGGCAGCATGTTGGGCTTTATCAGCAGCAAATGGTGAGGTGCTAATTTTCGAGAAGGCTGAGCTCGGTTCACGTGGTTCGCCTATTTAATCATACTTTGAATCTTATGCATGCGTTTGGAGAATGTCATGTGTGAGTGTCTATAATCTTACTAGGTTGCTTAGGATCGTCTGTACGGACTCGCCGTGCCCAGACACTTCCTTTATGAGATGTGACTGGGCTGTTAAAAAATTTATGCCCTTCTTCTGCATAGCCTTTTCAGTGTATGTGACTGGTTAATGTTTTCAATGACCTCACTCAACTCAGTCTCTGCAGCAACAAAATGTGGGCCATTATCAGAGTGCGTCTTCCAACCCCTACTCTCAACTTCCCTGCCGCAGTTGTGTGCACAAATCCAGGTTAAATGCATTTGTTAATTTTGTAGTTTGAAAGACGAGTAAGCTCTTTATACCATTTCTACCATTTCTCAGTTTACCAGTCACTGATTTCTTTCTTCTTCTTCTTTTTTCTTTAAAAAAAATCCCATTTGTGCTTTTCTTTGCAAAGATCTTTCAGAGGAACCTTAGTAGGAAATACAACAGGTGGCAGGAAACAATATGCAGAATGCTTTTACTGGTCATTGTCTGGTCCTGGCCCTGTAGCTTGATACTGAGTGTGAATGTGTCATCGTATTTTCTCATTCAGTGAGCAAGGCATCATGAATGAGATCTGCTAGGTTATTGCCTCTATGTTCTGCAGCAATTGCTGACAAAAATCTTTTGGCTATTGTTTACCTGTTTTGTGAGATTAAAACCTCCTTCTATACACAACTCTCAAGGACTCTTAACCAGGGAGACATCTTTGTCTTTTTTAGACAGATTTTAAACTATGTAGAAGTTGCACTAAACTATTTCAGCAGCTTGTAGAGGTGTGGCATGCTTCCTGGTGTTCTTTGTAGAGTATAAGAAGCAAGACTAAGAGGTGATTTTCATCTGAAAACGTGCGCTGGCACCTGATATTCTTTCATCTGTGCACTAAGACTGCCATCTGACCACCACAAACATTGCAGTAGGTGGGAATTTTCTTCGAGAACCCTCACCTAATAAAAAATTTAACGTCTGCCATCATTGCTACAGGCTCGTCTGGAAACCTTAGCAAGACACCAATTGGTGAGGTCAGATCCCCGTAGTAAATGACCATCCAGTGACACATCCTGGAATGATGTTGTGCAGTCAAAAACTACAATTTTTTCTTTTCCGCAGGTAATGCACCCGTGTTGTGGAACATATCAGACTATTGTTATCCTGGTTTAGCTATTCGTGGGGACATTTAATTTTTTTTTACCACCTCAGTTCTCAGATTCCTACAGAGTAATGTTCATCTAGAAACCTTTTATCTGCAAGTCAGTGTCGTGTCCATTATCAGGGGTCTTGCTGCTGCTCTTCCTGCCTTGGGCTCCTGAAGTATGCGCATATAAGTACAATGAGGTACCAAAGCACAGCCCACAGTGCCAAATGCAGATGGAATAACGGTCCTAGTTTATCTGAAATAATCCTGATAGAACTAATCCTGGCAGAACTGTAGTGTTGCAACAAAGAAGAAAAATGGGGTGATGAAAGGGATAGTCAGACAGGCTGTGAGTATGCTGAATTCAGCCTCAGCTTAACAGGTTGTATTTTAAATATTCACAAATTTTCTCAGATTTTCATTGTTATCCTGACCAGTCGCTCTGGTGGTTCCATTTCCTAGTTTCAGGGACTGTCAAATTGAAATCACATGTAACTGAGTCTCTTTTCCATATCACAGATCAGTTATGAAAATGAAACTTTGCAGCAGATCAGTTAACATTTCTAAAATGTATCTGGTAGAGCATGCAACCTGACATGTGCTCAGACGTAAACAAAAAAAGGAAAGTGGAAAGCTAGAAATAATTGATTGGCTGTGTAGTTTCAGGTCTGTTGGTTCCTAAACTTGCAAAGTTAACACGTGTTTTTATTTTCCATCTTTTATATGCTTTTCTTCTTGCTATTGAGTGTTTGCTAATTTGTTCTTTTTCTTTGTTTTGTTTTGTTGCCGTCTCCTGTTCTTCTCCACGCTGAACCTTCGACTTCAACCATGGCGCCCGAAATACAGGTAAAACACAATTAGTTCTTATGTAAACGACACATAAGGCTATGCTTATGTTTGAAGGTACAAATGTATGAGCGTGTGTATTTTGTGTGCTTGTGCATATGCTAGCGAAAATGGCTTCCTCTTACTCTTGGCAGAGTTTCCCTCACTGCTTTACATGGTTTCATGTTGAAGGGTGGACGATGAATCATTCCAGCCCCCACAGCTACTTTCAGCATTGGATTGTGTTGACTTTGACCAGTTGCTGCTTGTTTGTGTTGTTTCACCTCATGCAGTGACAGCCATATGGTGAGTTTGGGTTTCTGTGATGAATTACATTCATCAGTTTCAGCTGCCTTGGAGAGAGAACAGCTCATAGCACAAACCCAAAGATCTAAATAATGGCTGCACAGCAGCCTCATTCTCACAGTGCTAAAAATGTCTATGTGTAGGGTCCTGTTTTTCCTGCCCTGGGTAGTCAAAAGATATTCAGGCAGCAGCACTGGGGTAGCTTGTCAGTATTCATGAGAAGACGTCAGATTTTGCTCTGCTGTGACTTTTCAAATGTTGGTCAAGCGGCGTATTTAATTCCGCACAACAGTTTAGCTCATGCATAATAACCTGGTGTATAGATGCAAAGTGGTGTGTAGTGGGAGAGTTGGTGTAATTGAAAGAGACTGATGTATTCTTTCTGTCATGGTCGTGTTATTGCTCAACCTGAGTGTGAATGCTTCAGAATGTGGGAATAGATGCATTTGCCTGGGAGCTGGATATACTGTATGACATCCACCTCCATACTAACTTTGAATTACTTGAACTGATTAGCATCATCCTTCATTACAAGACCAAATTTATCCCACTATTTGCTTTCAGAGCTATATAATCTATACATACATTATTCAACACTAGAAAAAATAATAATGTTCTCTAAAAATACTTTATTATGATCAGAAAGTTGTGGATACTTAACATACACAGACTTATATTGTGCAAGAGTCAATATGATGACCCAGATAAAGCATTGAAGATACACATCAGAAACAAAGCTGGACATGACTGACATGGCCAGCATGGTCGGTGGTCTTAATCTGGAGGGAGGATTCGATCTGACAGGAGATGTGGAAGTGAACAAGCTAACAAGTCAGCAGAGACCTGAAAGGAGAATCCTCAGGAGAACAGCTGAACTCTGCCTTTTTCCTCCTCAGACAGTTCAGGAAATGCGGTTGAATCCAGCTGAGCGAGGAAGACAAAATGCGTGCGTAGGTGGAGGGTAATGTTATAAAAGGTTGAACTATGATTTTATGCTCGCAAAGATGTTGAAGGAACTGCTAAAGAACAGAATATTTGTCAGTTTGCTCACTGATACAAAGGTTACACATCTTCAGGCCAGCTTCTGCACGGCATTTCTTTCTTCAATTTATGCCTCGGTGACTGTCTATCAGTAAACTAAAGGCTGTCCTCGAATGTTAATTCTCAAAATGAACAAAATGTTCTGTCAAATGTCAGATTTCCTGTGTCAGCTAGTGCCGAAATGTTTTCCTCTAAGCAGCCTCATCAAAGGCAGCGGTTCAGCGAAACACAGATCTCCAAGATCAGTGAGACATTCTGGATTAACTTTAACTGTTTTGTCTTTATGACAATTGGTCTTAGGCCTGTTAGACATGTTTTTTTCTTTGTCAGAACTATTGATCCATGACGAGATCTTTGAAAGCTGGAAATAGAAGATTTTTTTGTTTATTTGCTATTTTTTTTCCTGTATAAGGACAGTGAGATTTAAGGGACAAACATATTCATAATGTAAAATGTTGTTTCAACTAAAGGCTGCAGTGCATTTCTTTATATATAGTAGAATAAATTCAGTCCACTCCCTGGGGGCTTTTTCATGGTGAGTCTGAACCTACTGTCAGTTCAGACTCACCAGTTAACTAACAGGCATGTCTTTGGGCTATGGGGGTGAAGACGGAGTACGCTGATAAATCTCATTCAGAAAGAGGGAGCCAATGCAAACTTCTGAGACCTCTTGTATGTTCAGAACACATTTCACACGATGAATATTGTGTGAGGACTTGAGCAAGATTTTTACCTAATTTAAAGTTTACAGAATTTAATATAGGCAAACACAGTGGTGCTGTGATTAGCAGTGTTGGATGTCCTGGCCAGGGACTTTCTGTGTTGAGTGTTCCTGTTCTCCCCATGTTTGCGTGGGGTCTCTTCCTCCAACAGTCCAAAGACATGCAGTTAGTGGGGTTAGGTTAATTGGTAATTCAAAATTGCCCATAGGTGTGAATGTGATTGTGAATGGTTGTCTGTCTCTGTGATCTTGGCCCTGCGACAGACTGGCCACCTGTCCAGGGCGTACCCTGCCTATTGCCCTATGGTAGCTGGGATAGGCTCCAGCACCCCCGCAACTCTAACAAGAAGTGGAAGAGAATGGATGGATGGATGGATGGATGGATGGATGGATGGATGGATGGATGGATGGATGGGGAATTTAATACTCTTTATGAAAATTCAAAAAACCGTGGCTAACAAACCCTCCAAATGTCTGACAGTGAAATCCAGTTTAGATATCCAGCCCTCGCTATACCTCAAGATTTATGAATCAAGAACTTAAGCAGAAAAGATTGCAAATTGCAAAATTGTGTTCAGTTATTTCAAAGAGAACATTTAATGTTATTTTAATGTTTAACACCACCAATAACTTCTAAACAGGCCACAGGGGAGAGATCATACAACATAGAAAAGTAGACAAGATGAACCAGAAAGGAGGGTGCGGGACGGAGCTTCTTCCCATTATCAACCTTCCTGTTAAAACCAATGATGACTGTGAGCGCATGAAGAATGGTGTTGTGACAGTTTAATAAAGTTAAGAGGTTTTAGCTGTGAAGCTTTAGATCTATGCATTCGGCCACTGTGGTCAGACATCGATCAGAGCTGAACAAGACAGAGAGAAGGAGAAAAAGACAAGCAGTTTCTTTTACACTTAAAGTCGAGAAGTGTGTCTGACTTCTCTTGAAAAGTGGTTAAAAAATGTTTGTGCATATACCACTGAAAAGCATATGAGACCTTGTGGTATTTTATTTCTTTTCTTCAACAGCTTAACTTAAGGCATAAGGTTTCTGACTTAAAAAACAGAAAAAAGCAGTGAAGCACATTTATTTTTATTCCTGAACAGAATAAAAAAATACTTTAGTGGTCAAATGTTGTTCTGGTTAAATTCTGACTTCTCAAAGAAGTCCAGTTTGGATATAAACATTTGAATTCAATTCAAGACTATTTTTAGACTTTTTAAAATATTTATATTTTCTTATTTTTAAAAGAGGTATTTTAATAGATTCGTTAATCCTTATATTTCTACATTTTTGATAACATTTATACTTTGTGCTATTTATTTCACTTTTAATTTCCCCCCCTAAGAATTAAATACAGATATTTCCGTGTGACCATGTATTTTCATACAGTCAAAATGACAGCGTAATGAATGTGTCAGATAAAACATTGTCTGAGCTTTACTGAACTACCTTCTTTTTATACTCATAATTAGACGTAATAACTTTATTTTTAATATTTAATCATTAGACAGCCATTCAAAATACATTTAGAAGAAATTTTATTTGGGTTTAGCTTATGGAAGATAAAGAGTCAGATTCTGGAAGAAGTCACATTGCAAATTATCATAGGTTAAAGTGTTACATGAAAAAAACAACAATTGCATTATATTCAACTATTTATTCTACATACATTCAAACCCAAATGACCCTGCAACTGAGCCCAAGAGCCAGATACAAACCTTTGAACTTACACAGAATATAGAAGCAAATGGAGGAGCATGTTCAGAGTGCTTCAGGACAACATTAACAGAAATATCCATGAAACAGATGTTCTCTGCAGAGTCACAGATGATCAGCTGGGCGTCTGGCATGGCACGAAGTAGCAACTAGCCTACAAATCTAAGAATTACACAGAGAAAAAGAGAAACTCTTTATTCAAAGATCAAAATCATCAAAAGTTTAAAAAGGCATTGACATCAATTGTAGCCATTGCAGACTGTCTGCAGCTTTACTGTAAATTGTACTATTTCTTGGCAGGAGTAATTATGTATAACTGTTTTCAGGGAACAGCATCCACTTAATCAAATTCAGTAATTTCTGTAATTCATTCTGATACATCAGCTTTTGGAGACAGAAAGAAAAAACTATTTTCATCAAAGGTAGCATGTATTCCATAGAAAAAGCACTGATTAATAAACCCTAATGGCACAGCTTATAACAACCTATAGCTATGCTCATGTTACCATCAAGATCAGGCCATGAACCCATTACCACAGCCTAAATTGAAAATAGAAAATAGAAAGCTATGCTTCAATGCATAACAGACGTAGTGAGAAAAAGAGAGACAAGTGAATAAATTGTATGCCAAAATCGATCTCACTCAATGGTAAACAGTCATATATTTCATACCTAATGCTTCATATACACTGAGCCTGAAGACTGAAAAGAATTAGCACCATGTGAGAACTACATTTTTCAGGGATAGTAACCACAGCTGGCTGTTTTATTTATATCTATTATATAATATTATTTATTGTATCTATTACTAACATGGGCAGGTGTTCTTTGACAATCATCTAGAATAAGGATTGTATTTTTTGTGCTGAATGAAATCTATTTTATGAGGCTTATGACTTACATTATGTTATGACATCATACCAGACACAGTACAGTAAACAAAGCCACATTTTACATTTTCTGCATCAAATCTGAAAAGTGCATTAGCAAATTTACATACGACAATATCAAACTGATCATTCTGCCGTCTTTAACTACACCTGATCTCGACCAAACTAAATAAATTGGCAGGAATCAACAGACCCTACAGTGTTACTGTAGCTGGGCTGGATAAATCCTGTATCTATGTTATTATTTATGATATGAACAAGTTATTATTTACTATTATTTCTTTAGACAGAAAAATGAGAGAAAATTCTGAACAGACAGTGTGCGGTGTACAGGGAGTGCAGAATTATTAGGCAAGTTGTATTTTTGAGGAATAATGTTATTATTGAACAACAACCATGTTCTCAATGAACCCAAAAAGCTCATTAATATCAAAGCTGAATGTTTTTGGAAGTAGTTTTTAGTTTGTTTTTAGTTTTAGCTATTTTAGGGGGATATCTGTGTGTGCAGGTGAGTATTACTGTGCATAATTATTAGGCAACTTAACAAAAAACAAATATATACCCATTTCAATTATTTATTTTTACCAGTGAAACCAATATAACATCTCCACATTCACAAATATACATTTCTGACATTCAAAAACAAAACAAAAACAAATCAGCGACCAATATAGCCACCTTTCTTTGCAAGGACACTCAAAAGCCTGCCATCCATGGATTCTGTCAGTGTTTTGATCTGTTCACCATCAACATTGCGTGCAGCAGCAACCACAGCCTCCCAGACACTGTTCAGAGAGGTGTACTGTTTTCCCTCCTTGTAAATCTCACATTTGATGATGGACCACAGGTTCTCAATGGGGTTCAGATCAGGTGAACAAGGAGGCCATGTCATTAGTTTTTCTTCTTTTATACCCTTTCTTGCCAGCCACGCTGTGGAGTACTTGGGCGCGTGTGATGGAGCATTGTCCTGCATGAAAATCATGTTTTTCTTGAAGGATGCAGACTTCTTCCTGTACCACTGCTTGAAGAAGGTGTCTTCCAGAAACTGGCAGTAGGACTGGGAGTTGAGCTTGACTCCATCCTCAACCCGAAAAGGCCCCACAAGCTCATCTTTGATGATACCAGCCCAAACCAGTACTCCACCTCCACCTTGCTGGCGTCTGAGTGGGACTGGAGCTCTCTGCCCTTTACCAATCCAGCCATGGGCCCATCCATTTGGCCCATCAAGACTCACTCTCATTTCATCAGTCCATAAAACCTTAGAAAAACCAGTCTTGAGATATTTCTTGGCCCAGTCTTGACGTTTCAGCTTGTGTGTCTTGTTCAGTGGTGGTCGTCTTTCAGCCTTTCTTACCTTGGCCATGTCTCTGAGTATTGCACACCTTGTGCTTTTGGGCACTCCAGTGATGTTGCAGCTCTGAAATATTGCCAAACTGGTGGCAAGTGGCATCTTGGCAGCTGCACGCTTGACTTTTCTCAGTTCATGGACAGTTATTTGGCGCCTTGGTTTTTCCACACGCTTCTTGCGACCCTGTTGACTATTTTGAATGAAACGCTTGATTGTTCGATGATCACGCTTCAGAAGCTTTGCAATTTTGAGACTGCTGCATCCCTCTGCAGGATATCTCACTATTTCTGACTTTTCTGAGCCTGTCAAGTCCTTCTTTTGACCAGTTTTGCCAAAGGAAAGGACGTTGCCTAATAATTATGCACACCTGATATAGGGTGTTGATGTCATGAGACCACACCCCTTCTCATTACAGAGATGCACATCACCTAATATGCTTAATTGGTAGTAGGCTTTCGAGCCTATACAGCTTGGAGTAAGACAACATGCATGAAGAGGATGATGTGGACAAAATACTCATTTGCCTAATAATTCTGCACTCCCTGTATCTCTCACTGCTTGTCACTTCCATTGCAACCTGAAAGTTTATCTGTGTTCCACCCACTTTGTGTCACCAGCAGTTATTTCACTTGAGTACCAATGTACCAATGCTTTCTTCCCTTGATATTTCCCATACATATCTAGCTGGGAAAGACTAAAGAATTTAACATTCAATAGCTTTTATATGACTTGTTGAATTGTTTGTGCATATTATTGCTGCTCACCGTAAGGTTCATGCACTTTGAATGATGAAACTTTAAGTGACAGACAGTCAAGATGATTTTCATAATCATATGGATCATTACTATACAGTACAATTAAAATAAGTTAAAATCATATTGTCAAATGAATATTTTCACATGTCCATAACATTGAAAAAAGTCAGATCTGTAGAGGCAAAATAACGTTAAAACATCAAGGCACTGCACCTGAGATGTCTTCTGTGTGAAGCAATATAAAACCCTGTGAATATGCTGCACTTTTTACTATTTTATCATGACATTTTGCAATCTCTTCTTCACACCTCCTGACACTTTCCCTCAAAGTCTCAAAGGATTCCTGACCCTCGAATACCAATCTCTGCCTATTCTATCTGCAATAAACCACATAGACTCTAAGTCTAAATATTTGCAATAGAAAAAGATAAGATGGAAAGAAGCAAAAGCAATGAATTGTTATTATATGGGCTTAAAAAATAAGAAAGCTCTGGCAAGTCTGTCACATCTAGTTTGAAAGACCCTTTTTCAAAACTCAAGGTCAGTGAATAAATTGAGTGTGTGCAACATTTACTCGTTTTATAAAATCTAAAACTTTTATACACACAGTGTATATACGGCATATATATAAAATCCAAGTATCGAGGGCTGAAGGAACAACTGGAGCAGATGTGAAAGTTAGGCCCAAAGTTGTTATAAAATATTACATTGTGTCATTGTCTCATCTGTATCTACACATAACAAACAATTAGTGGTGCAGACATTCAGTTGTGTTTTAACAGGTTCAGTGAAAGCACTGCATTAACTTTTCTTTTTTGTTTATTTTCATTACACACTTCTTTTTACAGACGCAATTTTCACAAGGTCAAAAGTAACTGTACAATCTCACTGAATTTTAAATATACAGGGAGTGCAGAATTATTAGGCAAGTTGTATTTTTGAGGAATAATGTTATTATTGAACAACAACCATGTTCTCAATGAACCCAAAAAGCTCATTAATATCAAAGCTGAATGTTTTTGGAAGTAGTTTTTAGTTTGTTTTTAGTTTTAGCTATTTTAGGGGGATATCTGTGTGTGCAGGTGAGTATTACTGTGCATAATTATTAGGCAACTTAACAAAAAACAAATATATACCCATTTCAATTATTTATTTTTACCAGTGACACCAATATAACATCTCCACATTCACAAATATACATTTCTGATATTCAAAAACAAAACAAAAACAAATCAGCGACCAATATAGCCACCTTTCTTTGCAAGGACACTCAAAAGCCTGCCATCCATGGATTCTGCCAGTGTTTTGATCTGTTCACCATCAACATTGCGTGCAGCAGCAACCACAGCCTCCCAGACACTGTTCAGAGAGGTGTACTGTTTTCCCTCCTTGTAAATCTCACATTTGATGATGGACCACAGGTTCTCAATGGGGTTCAGATCAGGTGAACAAGGAGGCCATGTCATTAGTTTTTCTTCTTTTATACTCTTTCTTGCCAGCCATGCTGTGGAGTACTTGGGCGCGTGTGATGGAGCATGAAATCATGATTTTCTTGAAGGATGCAGACTTCTTCCTGTACCACTGCTTGAAGAAGGTGTCTTCCAGAAACTGGCAGTAGGACTGGGAGTTGAGCTTGACTCCATCCTCAACCCGAAAAGGCCCCACAAGCTCATCTTTGATGATACCAGCCCAAACCAGTACCTCCACCTTGCTGGCGTCTGAGTCGGACTGGAGCTCTCTGCCCTTTACCAATCCAGCCACGGGCCCATCCATCTGGCCCATCAAGACTCACTCTCATTTCATCAGTCCATAAAACCTTAGAAAAACCAGTCTTGAGATATTTCTTGGCCCAGTCTTGACGTTTCAGCTTGTGTGTCTTGTTCAGTGGTGGTCGTCTTTCAGCCTTTCTTACCTTGGCCATGTCTCTGAGTATTGCACACCTTGTGCTTTTGGGCACTCCAGTGATGTTACAGCTCTGAAATATGGCCAAACTGGTGGCAAGTGGCATCTTGGCAGCTGCACGCTTGACTTTTCTCAGTTCATGGGCAGTTATTTTGCGCCTTGGTTTTTCCACACGCTTCTTGCGACCCTGTTGACTATTTTGAATGAAACGCTTGATTGTTCGATGATCACGCTTCAGAAGCTTTGCAATTTTGATACCGCTGCATCCCTCTGCAGGATATCTCACTATTTCTGACTTTTCTGAGCCTGTCAAGTCCTTCTTTTGACCAGTTTTGCCAAAGGAAAGGACGTTGCCTAATAATTATGCACACCTGATATAGGGTGTTGATGTCATGAGACCACACCCCTTCTCATTACAGAGATGCACATCACGTAATATGCTTAATTGGTAGTAGGCTTTCGAGCCTATACAGCTTGGAGTAAGACAACATGCATGAAGAGGATGATGTGGACAAAATACTCATTTGCCTAATAATTCTGCACTCCCTGTATACATGAGTGGAGGAGTATCGCACCTGCTCACATTGTTCTCTTTGGTTTCACCCAGTTGCTGAAAGACTTTTAATAGCACTGTACATGAAGTGCCTGTTCCTGACGGTAAAGCACTGTGTGAGTAATTTGTGAGTAGATTATACATTAATTACATTTCTTTTACTGTGCTCAGTTACACTGTGGAGCGTTGGAGTCACATAGTCATGGTTTCATTCCCACTTATCCAGGATGGATTACAGTACTTTGGATCTACAGGATTAGTAATTATATTTCATAGAGAAAAGGAGAAAAATGCATGAGAGCAATATCTAATGCTCTGTGGCATAGTTGCACTCAGGAAACAAACTGTAACTTAATTTTGTTTTTAAATTTATTGATTTATTGACAAGTCACTGTTGAGTAAAATGAGGAATAGCAGAGGGTTCATGCCATGATAAATATTCTGTATGGAACATTTTGACACACAGAAACACAAAGGTATGAGGTGCCGTAAGGGACATTATTACTGAAACGCTCTCACACACACAACTGAAACGCTCTCACACACACTACTGAAACGCTCTCACACACACACTACTGAAACGCTCTCACACACACTACTGAAATTTTAGCTCTCACACACACAAGTGAAACGCTCTCACACACACTACTGAAACGCTCTCACACACACAACTGAAACGCTCTCACACACACTACTGAAATTTTAGCTCTCACACACACAACTGAAACGCTCTCACACACACAACTGAAACGCTCTCACACACACTACTGAAACGCTCTCACACACACAACTGAAACGCTCTCACACACACAACTGAAACGCTCTCACACACACTACTGAAATTTTAGCTCTCACACACACACTACTGAAACGCTCTCACACACACTACTGAAATTTTAGCTCTCACACACACAAGTGAAACGCTCTCACACACACTACTGAAACGCTCTCACACACACAACTGAAACGCTCTCACACACACTACTGAAATGCTCTCACACACACTACTGAAATTTTAGCTCTCACACACACAACTGAAACGCTCTCACACACACTACTGAAACGCTCTCACACACACTACTGAAATTTTAGCTCTCACACACACTACTGAAACACTCTCACACACACACAACTGAAACGCTCTCACACACACTACTGAAATTTTAGCTCTCACACACACAACTGAAACGCTCTCACACACACAACTGAAACGCTCTCACACACACTACTGAAACGCTCTCACACACACAACTGAAACGCCCTCACACACACTACTGAAACGCTCTCACACACACTACTGAAACGCTCTCACACACACTACTGAAACGCTCTCACACACACTACTGAAATTTTAGCTCTCACACACACTACTGAAACGCTCTCACACACACCACTGAAACCAGAGGCATTTCTGCTGAACAGGAAGTTGTTTCCTGACAAGGAAACTGATGGAAAAAGTGGTATATTTCAAAACACTACAAGGATTTCTACTCAGCAACCTGCTAGTACAGCAGTCCCCAACCTTTTTTGCGCCACGTAAATGATATAAAAATAAAAAAAACGATAAATACCATGAAAACCATAAATAGAAATGTGTTCGAATTTTTGTGGAGGAATAAAACCCATTACATAGAAAGATCTCAGCTTGTGAAGGGATACAATAAAGGTGGTATCAAAACTCCAGAATTGGAATTTCTGGTTGGCACCCTTAGAATTAAATGGTTAAAATCTTGTCTGTCACAGCCAGACTCTACTTAGCTCCACATCCCATGATTCTTGTTTAATAAAATAGTATACAGGATTAGACTTTATTTTGAAATGTGATTTTGCGGCAAATAAAATCCCCATAAAGATATCAAACTTTCCAAAACAGACGTTGCATTTTTGGGAAAATGAGATTTACCCACAACTTCTCCCCATAATTCAACCTTATGGAATAATAGGGTAATAACACTTAATCAAAAATCAATTTTCAAGAGTGACTGGTTTGAACAAAAATATTATATTCATAACAGATTTGTTGGATGATAACGGTGTCATTCTAAGTTACACAGACTTTTCAGAAAAATATTGTCTAAACTGTTCTCAAATAGAATATAACAAATTTTGTGAACTGGTCCCACTGCCTCTGCTTCATTTGATTAAAATTTTTATGATATACAATAATTTCTCATCAGTGCTCCCAAATTTATTGCTAGGGCAATGTCAGCTGTTTGATAAAAATGCAATAAGAAATTTGTTAGTAGTTTCTTCAAAGACAAAATATTTCATAGTTACAACAGAATGGTTACATGGCATGGTTCTAATTTAGTTATTTCATATACACTGGATAAAGCATACTAAAAATTTATGAAATAGCCTATTCTACCTAAAGTTAAAGAAACACACTTTAAACAAAACTAATACTGTGGCAGAATTTCTAAAAAAAGAGATTTGGCTTTGAGGTGGATCAGTGTTCTTTTTGTACTGATGAAAATGAAACCCTAGAACATCTTTTTTTTTTCTATGCCCTATCACACAATGTATTTGGTGCAACTTAAAAAATTGGATTTCCCTAAATATTAATGATGTGCCACTGTTTGAATTACATCATAATTTTTTTATATGGATCATCTAGCATTGGATGTCTCAGACATTATTAACATCATCATAGTTTTGAGTAAATATCATATCCATTGTGCTAAATGGAGGAACGCTAAGCCTTCTCTCCCTGGTTTTATTGATGATTTTAAGATATTTTTCTTTGCTAAAAAAGACAAAAAGCACATATGCCAAAAAAAATAACCAGGATAATGCACGTCTCCCGCTATTCTAAATTTTGACTTATGCTGAGGCTAATATATTGTTAAGTAATGCAGCTGTCTCACTAAGGTCCAGAATCGATTTGTTCCACGATTCGATTCAATTCAATTCGATTTGATTATGGGGAATTTTGACAGTCAGAAATATTATAATTCAGATCAGTACATTTACATATTTTTGTATTTAAAAAAAGGAAGCTGACACACGCAAGACTTTATCAAAGGTGTGAGCATCACAGCAGATGCCTTTGTGTCAAAGTAGCTGAAGATAAAACACATAAAAACATGAAGGTGATTTTCCTGGCCTGGGATTTTATAAAAAATATTCTGCAGTACATCAAAAACGAAAGAAAACCATTAATCAACATATGAACGTTACCTCTGACGGTTTTATTAGAGACACGGCTAACGTTTTGCATTTTGCATAATTTTAAAAAGTTTAAATTTATTCAGTATTGAACGGCAGAAATTAGGTTTTCTTTTCGGAAGTATGTAAAATGAAAAAAAAAAAAAAACAGCGGCCGACTGCGCTGTAAACAACAGTAGACTTGTGCATAACAAGCAAGCGAATAATGTAGAAAACAGATTTTTAGACGGGAAACTGTTCTTGGAGTACAGAGAGAGAAAGAGAGGGCTGTGCATGACGTGCGATTTTATCGTGGTGGAAGCAAAACAGTGAGGGAATTCATGACGATGTTTATGTGAAGCGCAGTTTGGATCTTCTTTTGCTGCTGGTTCAGTCAATATTGTTTGGAGAGAGATAAAACTAACAGCTTTAGAATCGGCGCAAAAACGGCGTGAAAACAAAGCGCGGACCTGCCGACAGATCAGAGTCAGCGAGCTGTCGGCTTTCAGCCCCGACCGTGTCCGTGCTGTCGGGTGAGAAAGGCGACATCTCACTGATTCTGATCCGCGGGTCCGCGCTGTGTGTTTACGTCTTTGTGCAGAAGCCCTGTACCTGCTCTCATTTACTGTCTTAGCTGTTTGGTGGTTGTTGAAATTTTGTGAGGTTTCACCAGAGATTCTGGCATTTCGGGTAAAATAAATTTATATTAAAAAATCGATTCAGGATTTTAATGAATCGATTTCACGTTATCCAAGCCAGAATCGATTTTAATCCATAAATCGATTATAAAAACCCACCCCTAACTAACAGGTTGCTGAGTAGACATCTGTGTAGTGGTTTGTTTGAAATCTAACACTTTTTCCTTCAGTTTCCTTGTCAAGAATTAACTTCCTGTTTAACTGAAATGCCTTCCTGTTCAACTGAAACGCTTTCCTGTTCAACTGAAACACCTTCCTGTTTAACTGAAATGCCTTCCTGTTTAACTGAAATGACTTGGTTTTTCAGTAGTGTGTGTGAGAGCGTTTCAGTAGTGTGTGTGAGAGCTAAAATTTCAGAAGTGTGTGTGAGAGCGTTTCAGTTGTGTGTGTGAGAGCGTTTCAGTTGTGTGTGTGAGAGCTAAAATTTCAGTAGTGTGTGTGAGAGCGTTTCAGTAGTGTGTGTGAGAGCGTTTCAGTAGTGTGTGTGAGAGCTAAAATTTCAGTAGTGTGTGTGAGAGCGTTTCAGTAGTGTGTGTGAGAGCGTTTCAGTAGTGTGTGTGAGAGCTAAAATTTCAGTAGTGTGTGTGAGAGCGTTTCAGTTGTGTGTGTGAGAGCGTTTCAGTAGTGTGTGTGAGAGCTAAAATTTCAGTTGTGTGTGTGAGAGCGTTTCAGTTGTGTGTGTGAGAGCGTTTCAGTAGTGTGTGTGAGAGCGTTTCAGTTGTGTGTGTGAGAGCTAAAATTTCAGTAGTGTGTGTGAGAGCGTTTCAGTAGTGTGTGTGAGAGCGTTTCAGTAGTGTGTGTGAGAGCTAAAATTTCAGTAGTGTGTGTGAGAGCGTTTCAGTTGTGTGTGTGAGAGCGTTTCAGTAGTGTGTGTGAGAGCGTTTCAGTAGTGTGTGTGAGAGCTAAAATTTCAGTAGTGTGTGTGAGAGCGTTTCAGTAGTGTGTGTGAGAGCGTTTCAGTAGTGTGTGTGAGAGCGTTTCAGTAGTGTGTGTGAGAGCGTTTCAGTTGTGTGTGTGAGAGCTAAAATTTCAGTAGTGTGTGTGAGAGCGTTTCAGTAGTGTGTGTGAGAGCGTTTCAGTAGTGTGTGTGAGAGCTAAAATTTCAGTAGTGTGTGTGAGAGCGTCTCAGTAGTGTGTGTGAGAGCGTTTCAGTAATAATGTCCCTTACGGCACCTCATACAAAGGCCTACAATCACGCGTATAGACTAACATGCATGCATGAGTGCAAACACTCACAGTTATTTGGGATATTAATTAAATTGTTTGTTTCCTTGTAAATCTACTACATGAGTATATACGGAAAACAGTGACATTTTGGCATCCTTACAGCAAATTGCTGCCCTGAAGAAAGGACGTTTCTGATGAGTGAAGGTGGGGTGGGAACCAATTTATAATTGATGTATCAATAGGAACCCCCAAGCTCTCAGAAAGTAGGGAGTTTTATTTTGTTTTCCACCAAATAATAATTCTAATGCTGTAGATGGCGAGGACGTACATGGAATATCTTAATTTAACTGAGACAACATCTTTCATATGACCTTGGCTTTTTTCTCTAAAGAGAAATTTTATCTTTAACCTTGAGCGGCTTTTACAAAATAACCATATTTCTTGAATATCGCAAATTGATAGAAATATTAATAATGGACATGATCCCGTCGCTTAGATGTCAAACTAATATACAGTCCCCACATTGTTGAAGATGTGAAAGGATGAAAATGTCAGAAATCATTTAAAAATATATGTTGCTCTGTAAGAAAATGTATTGTCATAGAATAAATGCAATCAGAGCTGAGATGCACCCTTATTTGTATGTGAAACCTACTTTCAGTTACACGTTCATAAATTTAAGGCATAAAAACCATAATCACCCATCAATAACCTTGCTGTTTCCTTTATGGTAATGTTTATTTAAAAGCTCCCTGACCTCTTCAGACTTGCACTACTGTCATTTGTTATCTAATACTGAATGGCTGCTTATAATAACTAAACAAAGAGAGACCAAATGTTAGAAGGAGGTTCTTTGAATAGGTTACATTGATTTCTTCACTATGTGTAATAAGTGTTGTGATAACCATGATCTTTGTACATGACAGCATTGCAGGAAATGCAGACTAAACCTTGAGTAAATGAAACTGGAATTGTTTATGACTCTATATGGACACATCTGAAGTTGTTGCCCTTTAGAGGAGCTTGTTACCTGACAAGAGTCAGATTATTTCAGACTGTTTCAAATATAATGTCAGGGGTTTGATGCTGGATGAGAACAGTGAGTGACACTTGTAGTAAAACAAAGATAAGAAATGGGGAAGGTTTGCAAGATGTTAGTGAGACCTGCTATGATGACGGTGGAACTGATAAAAAGACAGGAGGCAGAGCTAGAGGTGGCAGAGTTGACAATGCTAAGACTTTCACAGACCAGAATGGACAAGATTCAAAATAAATATATCATAGTCAGACAAAATATATGAAAACACTACAGTGTAGCGATCAAAATCATTTTATAATGTCTGAAAAACCAAAAAACCAGCACTGTGATACTCCACTCCACTCCAAATGGTAGTGCATATGTTGATACGAATAACTGAAGTCACCGAGATCACGGTCAGCTACCCTGTCAGTTTTGATTGTAGCTGTGGCCAGGACTGCCTTGGTGTTGTGGGCAGGAAGAGTGGGCAAAGTGTTACATCCCGCACAAAAAGCCCCACACAGGATGTGCAGGATGTATAGCTGGTGAGGGCTTGTCTCTATTTAGGTTCAAATTAAGTGTTGGTGGAAAACAAAACTTGAAAGGAAGAGACAAGAATCTGAGGTCAGCTAGTATAACTGCAGCCTTCAGGACACACAGACAAACAGCATTTACCAGAGACATGGCTGTCTGGGTCCTATGGCATTTTTTTAAAGATAAAAAAAATGTAGCTTTTATCAAACTGACAATGAGAAGTTTTGTTTCTTTAGGTTTTGAATGACACCACCTGGGTCTGGGTGCAATTCCCCCCTCCAGGGGCAAGGGTACCTAGACCCGGTTTGTAGAGTACGCTTGGGGAGTGTGATTGTGTGTACAGCGTCTCTTTATGTCTGTCTCCATGTTGGTTGAGTGTGGAGTGAGTGCATATGAGAGCATGAGGGTGGGAATGGATGTTTGTGTCTGTGTGTGCCTGTATGTCTGTGTCTATATGTTAGGTTGGGTATCAGACGCCACCTCTCTGGGGACATCTCAGGCCCTCCAAGGTTTGGAGGCCTATCTCCACCCACCACCACTTCCCCTGCCGGTGGCGGACTCCCTCAGGTGTCGGTGTGTTGGTGGTTCTTTGTGTCTGGGGGTGGGCGTCCGGGTACACACCGGCTCACTCCTTGGCGGCCGCTTGTCGGGGCCTGGGGCCTGGGGCTCGCTCGGGCCCCTTTGGAGGTGGGGTGCCCCCGGCCTCTCGGCCTGGGGCTCGGTCACTCAGGCACAGCTGGGGGCCGGCGGAGCTCACGGGCGCGTCACTGCAACTCCCCCTGACTTCTGCTCCGCGGCTGCTGGGCGAGCCCTCATCTGGGACTCTCCTCAGCTCTTACTGGAACAGTGGCGCGGCTGCCCCTCTGTTGGTCTTCCATGGTCTCTTGTGTTCTGGGGGCCTCTGGATGTCTGGAGTTTTGATCTCCTCCATACCCGCTTCACACCCTGGAGGACGGGGCTGTGGCCCCCCCACACTCCCTAGCAGATCATTACATGGAGAAACCTTTGGAATGCAAGCATGCTGATCCACACAGGTATGCACACATGGGTATTCACAGACGCGGACTAAAGCTTTCTTGGCTGCTACCTCAAAGCACACTGTGCGCTGTCTATCTTGCGTGCTGCACAATATCGTTTATTATTTAGTAAATATTGATATCTATGACTAGCTAGTTTATTGTGATGGTGCTTTGTTTTCTCTATTATTATGTTGCTCTTTGTTGTTTGCTGTCTCCTCTGTTTGTTTTTTTTGTTTGTTTTTTTTTTTTTCTCCATACAGGTGACCCAGGAGTTCTTTTTTTTTTCTCTCTCTTCCCCCCCCCTTCTCACCGTCTCTTCTCCCCTTTGGTTTTCTTTCTTTCTCTCCCCCTCTTTCTCTCATTCATTCCCCCTGTCCTATTTATTAAAAAAAAAAAAAAAAAATGACAAAGGATGAACTGAAGCTCTGCCATCACGTAATGTTGCATACTGCTGTTTCTGATGTCATTTAGGAAAAAAAAAAAAAAAAAAAAAAAAAAAAAAAGGTTTTGAATGATGCATGCTGACCAGGAAATCAGAGCAGACGTGAAGTATGAAAGACACCAACAGTTACTGTGGAATCAAAGAGTATTTGATAGACATTGTAGACAGAGTTGATGCAGTTGGTGCAGTCTAAAATGTACTGTTGTGCTTCAGCAGAAACAAAATTTATGAGACTAGGGTTGATTAGTTTTCAAAATTGAATAAAGCATTTGCTTTTCATCATACAGTGTGACGACATCAACACTGAGCCCTTTACTTGTTTTGCTTTTTTGTTTTGTTACTCTTTTGTTTGTTTGTTTGCAAATTTTTACTGCTACTGCTAAAAATTCCAATCATTAAATTGAACAAGAATTCACATACATATATAACTGGAGTGTTTTTTCTTCTTTTTATGATATCATAATGCAAAAAATAAGAAAAAACATTTCAGTTGTAATTACTTTTTAATTACATGGATGGTGGCTTCATTGTTCTGTGACATAAAAATTGATGATTTAAAACTTAAATGCATTTCTAAAATGTAACCTTTGCGGGCATTCATGTTGTAGGCGAACTAGCTAAACAGTGAGTGATATGGTTTCAGCCTGCATTGGTAAATCCGCATGAGGCTTTGGGCCTATAGTGTGCCTGCAGCTGTATTTTTACATTACAGGAGTCTTTGTCATCAGAGCCCCAGGGCTCTAAAACAAACTGCCTGGAAAAAAGAAAAGAAAGAAAAAAATTTAGTGCAGTGTCTTAAATTCCAGTGTAGAGCATACTTTTATTGATAGCAAAGTAGATGGCACATATGGTGAGTGGTTGTGAAGTCAAATGCCTGGAGCAGAGTAGAGAAGCATTCTTGTCTGGAGACTTTTTTTTCCTCCTTTTCTTTCCCCTTCAAGCCATTCCATGTAAGGTGACTCAGTCTCCAGATAAAGAGAAACTGACACTGATTCATATGCATGCATGCATGCATTCTATTTTCTCTGATTCTTGGGTTCTTATGGTATTTTTTATTTATTTTACTCAAAAAAACAAAAAAAGATTAATCATACTGTATAGTCACAACAAAATTACTCATCGTTTACAGTCACCTGATACTTGTCTTATCAGGTGACATTATTCTTAAAATTATGGATCTTTTCTGTGAAACAAGCCGTGAATGCAGTTCCAAGAGGCACAAGTGTCACTGTAGCATCATGAATAATGCATGAAAGCATTCACTTGTGTTTTCATGCTAAAATACAAATCTTTTACACTTCATCCATTTGACCAATCACCATTCCTGGTTTGACTCTCAGTGAGAAGTCCTGTCTTCTATAACATAAAAAACTCAAATCTAAAATGTATTCAGTTTAAGTTTTGTTTTCGCCTTCACATTACTTTTGGCAAATTGGAAAAAACAACTTTTGTTTTCTTTTATTTAAGGTCAAAATTACAAACAGGCCTTGTGAAAGAAAAAGGGGGGAAAGAGGAGAATGTCAATTAGCTTTTACAAGTCAGTCTGTGTAGGAAAACGCAAAACTCATGGGTTTGGTTTAAAATATGTTTGCAAAGTAGAGTTTGCTGTGCTTTCATATGCCTTCATTTGTATTTTTATTATATTTTTTCTTATACAGAATATAAACCACATTGTCAGGACTGAAATTGAATTGATTATTTTTCAGTTTTTTTTATTAGCAAAATCCTTCCTATAATAACTCCATGTGTTTATCGAAATTTGGTCACAAAATGACAAAAATTATCCCTGATTTCATGTACAGTTAGCACCATAGTTTTTTGAAAGTGAAACACTTCCTTTAATTTTTTCCGCTCAGCACTCCCACAGGGCAGTTTAACCAGTGGAGTTAGTCAGCTTTAATTCAGCAAAAGTATTCCATTACTTTCATGGTTTTAAGCTCCGGCACCTTGTTTTGAGGTATAGACCAGGTCTATACAGGGAGTGCAGAATTATTAGGCAAATAAGTATTTTGTCCACATCATGCTCTTCATGCATGTTGTCTTACTCCAAGCTGTATAGGCTCGAAAGCCTACTACCAATTAAGCATATTAGGTGATGTGCATCTCTGTAATCAGAAGGGGTGTGGTCTAATGACATCAACACCCTATATCAGGTGTGCATAATTATTAGGCAACGTCCTTTCCTTTGGCAAAACTGGTCAAAAGAAGGACTTGACAGGCTCAGAAAAGTCAGAAATAGTGAGATATCTTGCAGAGGGATGCAGCAGTCTCAAAATTGCAAAGCTTCTGAAGCGTGATCATCGAACAATCAAGCGTTTCATTCAAAATAGTCAACAGGGTCGCAAGAAGCGTGTGGAAAAACCAAGGCGCAAAATAACTGCCCATGAACTGAGAAAAGTCAAGCGTGCAGCTGCCAAGATGCCACTTGCCACCAGTTTGGCCATATTTCAGAGCTGCAACATCACTGGAGTGCCCAAAAGCACAAGGTGTGCAATACTCAGAGACATGGCCAAGGTAAGAAAGGCTGAAAGACGACCACCACTGAACAAGACACACAAGCTGAAACGTCAAGACTGGGCCAAGAAATATCTCAAGACTGGTTTTTCTAAGGTTTTATGGACTGATGAAATGAGAGTGAGTCTTGATGGGCCAGATGGATGGGCCCGTGGCTGGATTGGTAAAGGGCAGAGAGCTCCAGTCCGACTCAGACGCCAGCAAGGTGGAGGTGGAGTACTGGTTTGGGCTGGTATCATCAAAGATGAGCTTGTGGGGCCTTTTCGGGTTGAGGATGGAGTCAAGCTCAACTCCCAGTCCTACTGCCAGTTTCTGGAAGACACCTTCTTCAAGCAGTGGTACAGGAAGAAGTCTGCATCCTTCAAGAAAAACATGATTTTCATGCAGGACAATGCTCCATCACATGCGCCCAAGTACTCCACAGCGTGGCTGGCAAGAAAGGGTATAAAAGAAGAAAAACTAATGACATGGCCTCCTTGTTCACCTGATCTGAACCCCATTGAGAACCTGTGGTCCATCATCAAATGTGAGATTTACAAGGAGGGAAAACAGTACACCTCTCTGAACAGTGTCTGGGAGGCTGTGGTTGCTGCTGCACGCAATGTTGATGGTGAACAGATCAAAACACTGACAGAATCCATGGATGGCAGGCTTTTGAGTGTCCTTGCAAAGAAAGGTGGCTATATTGGTCGCTGATTTGTTTTTGTTTTGTTTTTGAATGTCAGAAATGTATATTTGTGAATGTGGAGATGTTATATTGGTTTCACTGGTAAAAATAAATAATTGAAATGGGTATATATTTGTTTTTTGTTAAGTTGCCTAATAATTATGCACAGTAATACTCACCTGCACACACAGATATCCCCCTAAAATAGCTAAAACTAACAACAAACTAAAAACTACTTCCAAAAACATTCAGCTTTGATATTAATGAGCTTTTTGGGTTCATTGAGAACATGGTTGTTGTTCAATAATAACATTATTCCTCAAAAATACAACTTGCCTAATAAATCTGCACTCCCTGTATGACCTAGTAGTAAATACATTAGAGTTACCAAGGTGCAACTGTGTGCAAGTGATCAGTGGTCACTGTGTGATGGATGAATTGCTTCCAGTGTGGGCGGAGCTTAAATGATTCTGTACTGAAACATGCAGTATCATGATGAAGGAGGTGGAGTAAAAGCTGGAAGTTAGCTCTAACGATAGTTTTGTTTCCAATGCAGTATTTCGAATTTTGAACATTGAACAAACCCCTGAATTTTAAATGTGACTTTACAGTTGGCTACAGCAAAATAAGAAACACATTTTAACATGTTATCCCTTCCACCACCGGATTTGTAACCTCTCTTTGTCATAAACCTTCGACTGTGCTTCGCCACAGTGTGAAGCCTTTCGCTTCCTCAGCCTTGCTCCACAGTCCCGGAACTCATCCGATTGGGCTGCTCTGCTCTGGAATTTACTTTTTACTTGCTCGGATTAGTTTGCCAATCTAGACTCTACATGGTTCAGCTAAGGTTTCACGATTGCTCTACACAACCAGCAGCTGGCCCCAGTCATCCACTCTGTCTCATCTAAATATTCCATCACATTTAACCCTCCATAATTATTCATCTTCAAACTGCAGTCCACTATATATTTATCGATCTGTCTCTTCTAGCTTGGTCTGTCTTGTGATATAGCAGTCTCGATAGCAAAACGTGTATAAAAAAATGTATTACTGTCTGCATATTGTTTACACACATTTAGTCGATCAGACATGCTTCTTAATACTAATATCTGCCTTGCAGTGTTTTTTATTTACAGTTTTGTGGTGCAGCTTTCCAGCTGCTCTGCACAGCACACACTCCCTCCCTTCAGCTCCGAGCATCCTACTGAAATAGGAAGGCATGACTGATTGATGGAGAACAGCTGTGTGGGTCAGCCTCCCCTGACACCACACCCTAAACCCACTGCTCCACCCCTCCACAGCAGCTGAGCCACAAACTACACCCCGCCACACCCAAGCTCTACTTTTTTACCTTTTCTATATCAGCGCTTTCTATCGAACATTCAAACACATTCTGGTGAATGAATCGGAGAGTATTTGGGGGTTAGTATCTTGCCAAAGGATATTTGGCATGCAAACTGCCAGTTTGGATTCTCCACAGAGTGGAGCAGGAGCAGATAAAGATTTGACTCACCCCGATGGGAGTCCGCTCATTGTGTTCGCTACAAGGAATCAACTCGTAGAGCCAGCTCGTTTATGGACGACACATCGCTAACAGCTGAAATATTTCTACTTTGGATACTATACTAATAGAGGTTTACTTTGAGACAGGCTTAAAATGAAATGGTCTGGAGTTTATGTCACATTTCGCACACTACAGGTCAGAGAGTAGCTGGCCAGTCTTTATAGACCAGTCCATTGCTTCCATGCAGACTATGAGTTACTACAACTTCCATAAACCTCCAAACAAACACTTGCAACTGTTTGGGGAATATTCATTTTTCCCTCATGACTGGTGGTTTCCAGATGGTCTGTAAGCCTGTGTGACTGATTCTGCATCGTCAACATGGTTGTTACGCGTCCAAAATGGCTGACAGGTTAATGTCACATGATTACTGGTCATATCAATCCAAAACCTCAATAATTAAGCACATGATTTGATACTGAATTGTAAGAGGTTCATGACTCCATCAGTTGTCACAGTTTGTCAAAATTTCCCCACCCATTGGCAGGTCTACTGTTGCTTTTTTGCTTGTTTTTGTTGTTGTTTATTTTGTAGAATAGCACATAATTTTGTATATTTACTGTCTTTTGATTATTTATTGCTGTTTAAAAACAATCTGATTGTTGTATGCCACTAATGAAACAGTAATTCTCTAAAAAATGTGAACATCTGAGATGAAAATAAATAAAAGATAAATCAATAAGGACTTAATACAGTAGAAGAGTGGTGATTACACTGAAAGACCCTGCTTAGTACATTGATTTTCTTATTAGCCTTTAATTTAGTCAATAAGTGTGTGCGCACACATACATAGACACAGACAAACACACCCATCCATCCACACACCCTCACACACACACTCATTCAAACCCATAAGCACCCAGAGTCAGTAATAAAAAGTAAAGCAAAAGTTTCTGAGCTCAAACCTACAATGCATGAAGTCAGCCGTCAGGATTTCTTGGGGTAAAACACTGCATTTATATGCACACAGCTAACTACCTTTCTCCAGTGAGACCAGCCAACATCCTTTTTTACTCTGAACTGTAACAAATACAGTTAAACCAGGCAAGAGCCTCACATGAATCCACTTTCACAATACACTCATGGGAAGTCCCATTCACATTCCCTCATTCATTCATCATTATCATATAACATGACAAATCAGTTTTGCTATTCTTTGTATATAATTGCATGAAATAATACACATAAGCTAGCTTTAGTTATAACGCTAAAAGGCTGGCCTGACTGGCTGATTTATGTTCTGTTTACACTGTATGAAACACATTTACCTGATAAACATAACCATGCTGTTAGCATTGCTTACAGAGAGAATATTACCTGGGGTGAAGTTTAAGGCAAAATCACTTCTTGACAAAGGGGATGAATTTAAATAGTAACTGAAAACTGGGTTTACTGTACAAACGTGTTTCAATCGAATAACACAGTATGACCTGCCTTTGGGAGTCACGAGTGGTGGGAAAACCACAAGCCTTCCTGATGTCACAAACCCTCTTCATGGTGCATACACCGTGGGACGGAGTTACAGGGTACCACCTTTGCAAACATCTTGTGCCCAGAAGTAGGTTGGTTGGTTGGATGGATGGATGGATGGATGGATGGATGGATGGATGGATGGATGGATGGATCTTTATTTATCCCTCGGGTATGTTCCTCCGGGAAATTCAGTTTCCAGGAGCAGAACACAGACAGAAATTTGCATAGTAAGAAATAAGAATAAAAATAAAGGGGAAAAAGAAAATATGAATATAGGCATAAATATAGCATATATAAATAAGCAATGAAAGTTACTCGTTAATAAGATAAGGCAGCCAAATGTCTATACCACACAGTACAACTCCCAGTGATGAATGATTTGATGTGGTATAATATGGGCGTCACTTGTACATTGGGTTTTTGATGATATTACTGCAGAACTTTTGTGTTCTCAGTGTGCTACTGTCGGTAATTGTGGTGTCTTTATTGTTGTGGTTAGATTTGTCTGACAGTCACAACAAGGCACAAATAAAATTTCCATTTGTAATAAGACTAGTGTAACAGTCTTATTTGCGATACAATGTGAAAATCTGCTGCTGTACAATAGACCACTGAGCAGTGAAGCTTACCTTAAGTTATTCTAGTATGTTCTCTGTGCATCTTGTTAAAAGTACAGAGTAATTTCTAAAACAGTTGTTTCAAAAATGTGCCAAATGGACAGGTTAAAAAAAAAATCCAGCTTTTAGCTTTAGCTACAGTTCTCCTCCTTCCTCCTGTGGTTCCTCAGAAGTGACCTTATTAACCCAACTCCACTTCACTACATTTAACACAGGCCCGGAAAATTACAGTTAGTTGCTGTGCTGACCCTCATATCCACCAGGATTGTTACCCTAACTTAAATGGGTGGCTGAAACCAGGCTGAGTTCAATGAAAAGGCATGGCTGATAAAGTATTACGAAGGCTGACAGCGATTTTCTCTCCACAGATTATAACTTGATTCTACTTCTGCCTGCTCACTAACACAGATTCACTACACTGCAGGTGACTGGAGGCAAATTACACACAAAAGCCATGGCCAATAAATTTAGCTTTTCTGACTTCTCATTGGAAGAGCTTTCTAAAGGCGGACTAATTAGGTGAAAATAAATGTTACTAACCCCCAACACCACCACCTTTAGGAAAGCGCAATTCAATTTGTCTCTGTAACCAATTCTGAGGTTCCACAACAACATCAAGGATAACAAAATAAATGATCCATTAGAGTACATTTATTTGCACTGTGGGCAGCTCTGCATCGGTTTGTAAAGCGGCTTGTCTACTAATCACAGGTTTAGCCATTTAATCTCCTCGCTTAAAAAAAACAAAAACACCCTGATTAATACCGGTGTTAAATTAATAAGCCGTATTCTTCTGAGGAATAGACTGAGAATCATTTCTTCTCCGTAAGGCAACATCATGCTTGACTTATACATGAGAGAGACCTTTGTGACCACATTTTTTTGTTTAATTATAAAACTGTGGCAAAAATACAAGTAAAACATGTCAGTGTAGCTGGTATCTAGGACCTTTGAGCTTTACCGTTAGCTTCCTAACTGCCATGTTAGCTCTCCTGGTAGTGACCTGTGCACTGCTGGTGATATTTGGTATAGTAAACAACATACGGTAGAACTAATTGTCACTGATACATCCATTGAGGCTTTTAAACTCAGCAATATCCAGTTAAAATACTGGAAAATGTATAATATTGGATTCATGCATCAATGCAATTGAAATCTGCAAGAATATGAGAGTACAAGTGACACATTTTAGCAAAATTAGGAAACAAATGGATCAAATATCATATGCATTTTAACAGTATCAGAATTATATGCCAGGCTATCTAATGGGGATCAGATGTAAATCTTCCAGAAATGCAATGGGGAACTATGTGTCGGCTCCTACTGCTACCTCTCTTCATGGAGAGATGTTAATAGTCACCTCGTAAAGGTGAATATCAATTATTACTTGTGTCGTTTCCTCTGGCTGCCTAGTGTGTAACGTTTATTTTTCTTTCTTGCTACAGATTGCTCTTGCCCTTGCTCTCTTTCATCACACAGACACACAGATGGATTTTCCAATATAGCTTAGTTTTCTCATAAGGGATTATCATCAAATACCATTCATCAAACAAATATGAATGGTTTCTTAATTTTTCAAGAGTAATGTGAACTTGGTCCTTACCTTGAAACACCATGAGAGCCAAAGAGGTGCTATTAAGAAAGCCCCTTGAAGTGGCGGGAGACTTGAATGTGTTTTGTCGGGATGAAATATTATTTTACTGTTACTATTCATGATCATTATTATTACTGTGTAAATATTACACCCCAAGCATTGTCCGGGGAAGATCGACGCTGTTTGAGTGATTGTGCTCGACTTCCCCCCATATGTGTTTCAATAAAATTCTTGTTTTGACACACCTTACTGGGACTTTGCAGTCGTTTGTCTTTTCCTCAAAAACGCGAATCGGGACAGTTTCATTTCTAAAATAAAAGCTTCTAAGGTTTTGAACTCCAGTGTGGCAGGTTGGCTGTGATAGCAGCTTGCGAGTGACGGAGATGGTTTGGAAATTGTACAAAGTGTTTAAGTGAATCAGTTAAGATGTAAATGTTGTAATGTGTGGTTAAAGTGGTTTCAGACAATCTAATTTTAAATAAATTGATAGTTTAAAATAACATTATTAAGGTTTACACCATTTATCACAGGCAGAATTTCACAGAGGACAGATTTTATTTATTTATTTATTTACTGGTCAAAAGATTAGCAGTACTTCTGTTCTCATTAGGAATCTAAAACAGGACCAGATTACAGATTTTTAAAAAAGAGGATTTAATGTTAAATTAGTCTTTTAGATGATTGGAGGAAAAGTGAAACTCCTTGATTTAGAAAGGAGCACTTTTAACTTGAATATTAATTGCATGTCATCTTGGTCAATTTAAGATCCCAGATGTTTCACAGCACGATAATGATGTGAAGATAATGACTTCAGATTTTTCTTCCCTTTGCCAAAGAACCATGTAAGGATTTGACTTGCAAACTAGTGAAGTGTGAAGAGAGGAATTTCAGATTATCTGGTTTTTGTTACAACTAACATCAGATCCATTCAATTTTAGTGTGTATTTTGGGGGAATAGCTGCTGTAGCTGTTGTACGTTTACATTTACAGCAGTAAAAAAGATTTAATCAAAAAGACGACCGAACAGAAGAGTTATAGGTCAGGAGTGTCAAGATCAAAATAATAGCAATGAATAAAGATTTCAGTGTTTCATCTGGAACAACTGAAGAGTTGTTTAAAGGGTGTAAAGAAGGCATTGTGTGTTTTCATTTCCTCACTGCGCTCTAATGCTGAGTATTGGTGAAAACAAGTCTAATTACAGCCTCACGCATACAAAGAATAACAAAGGTATAATTTCAGTAATTTTCCTTAAAAACACTACTGGGATAGACGTTTTTAATCACAGTCCCAAAGCACTTGGTTTGAATGCTGCATTTTAGTAAAGTGTGACACAGTCCTTGTCTAGATATGTAGAGCCCGTGGCCATGCGGAGGAATAAAGCAATCACAATCTGCGTACACTTTTTGATAAATGTAATTACGTGTCTGCTGTAAATGCCTTCAGGTTGTGTGCAGGGCTGCTGGTGTAATTCATTTTGTTTACCACTGTTTATTTTGAAACTGATTTATTTATTTTTTTAGCTTGTGGATGAATGAGATAAATCTGTACAAGGCAGTTAGTGGATATAGAGACAGGGTCATAATCACGTAAACTGCCATATCTTTATATATACAAAAATACACAAGCTGGAAGGCATACACGATTATCTGCAGCACA
Source organism: Rhamphochromis sp. 'chilingali' (assembly GCF_963969265.1). Classification (NCBI taxonomy): domain Eukaryota; kingdom Metazoa; phylum Chordata; class Actinopteri; order Cichliformes; family Cichlidae; genus Rhamphochromis; species Rhamphochromis sp. 'chilingali'. The sequence goes on from NC_137935.1 coordinate 30,657,846, forward strand.
TAATAAATCAGTCCTTTGAGCCTGATGTTCAATTAGCGTTGGTTTAGTGATATGATGGCTGCCGCTTTAGAAGATTGGATTTTTTTTACCATAGTTATGAGGCGATTGTTAGACTAATTCTATTCTATAGACTTGTATTCAGGTAACATTACCATGAGTGTCAGTGCAGTCGTAATCATAGAATAAAATTTAAAGACCGGAACTATAGTCTTTATTATTCTAAACTCTTATTCCTTTAATATCATTTGATTCATCAATGAGAATGTTCTTGTTCCTGCCTCAATACTTTTGGTCAGCTAGGGCTTCCCTTTCCCACGTGTGATTTCTTCCCACACTCCAAAGACAAGTATACATATTTATGTAGCCAGAAGGTTTTTTGCTCAAACATGGGGATCCAGAACTGTGAATGTAGGAATGTTGGAATAATTTGGCAGATGGGAATGTGGCAGTGAACGAGAAGATTAAAATGCACGGCTATATCAAAAAATGGCATGATTGTATAGAAGGATCCCTAAACCATCCTTTGCAGATAATACAGACAAACGAAACACTTCATATTACAGGTTTGGTTAGAAGAAATATTAGAGTTCTGACACATCACATTTATAGCCACCTCACCTGGTTGAAGCTGTGTGACTCTACATACTGTATTGCTTTAAAAGGCATTGCAAAAAAAAAAAAAAACAACACAAGATTTTAACCTGTGATCATCATATCAGATAGTAGTTTCAGTACTGTGATCAACTTGCACAAGCTTACATACTTTAGTGTTCCATCTACGAATGAATCAGGCTGCTGTTAAAAGCTTCAGGTTTCTGTAGCTCATACGAATAGGTGTACCAGAGGCAGCAGAGGGCATGTCTCGCTGTATCTATAGAACAATACTTTATCATAACTAAGCAGTTGTCTATCCATTAAAAAAGATCTAATATACATTGAACATAATGTATTTAAATTGGGCTTTTTAGAGCAGTAATTTTTATAACTCCCTATTTTCAGTTCACTACACAAAATGGATGTTAATCTGGGGGAGATTCTTCAGATGATGTATTCTGATCAAAGGTGACTGACTGAGTGTTTGATGTTTTCATGGTGTCCATTACGACTGTGTTAATAACTCATTACAACAGCCTTTTATATCTTAAGCTACACTGAATAAGGAATGACTTTCCTTTATTGCTCTCAAGAAGAGAGTGAGAGGAAGTGATTGATTGAGTAATTTCAGCAAAGGGGAGTGAAATCCTCTTGTGATTTAAATTAGATGATCAGAGGCCCCAATCTACTAAGTGTGGCGTTTATTTATGTTTCTAATCTTGAAAATACTTTCAATGTTTTCAAGTGTATAAGTATGCTTTAATGTTGAGTCATTTATTATAGAGACGATTTCATGGTCTTGACACCAGGTCTGCCACACATCTGAATCTGAAATAATCAGAAGACTATCGTAATTAATTTGGCTCATTCATGCTCTTTGGTCAACAGCTCGTTCTTTGTGTGCAGACGAAACGACGGCCAGGGTTTGCATTTTGCTTGGTTTATCTGTGTATCTATGTATGCTTTTTAATAATTATTAAAGTTATAACATGATGCTTAATTTTGGTACCAAATAATATAATTACCATCGCATTAAGAGGAAGACCACATGGATGTATTACTTGAAGTTGGTGTGACAGAGGAGGAGGTTGGAGATGAGGTGAGATGGAAGCAGGTGATCCACTGTGCCAACCCCTAAAGGGAGAAACCAAAAGAACAAGAAGATTAAAATTAAAAAAGAACACATTCTAAATAAATCCATCTCCTTATATCGATTTTAGACCGAAAATGACAGTTTTTCACTTCTTTAATATAAGCTTCACATTCAAATGGGATTATTTATTCTGTTAAGAGTCATTCATTTGCTTCTCTCTCTCTCTCTCTCACACACACACACGCACACACACACACACACACACACACACACACACACACACACACACACACACACACACACAGCCGCACAAATCCGCTCACACCACAGTAGAATTGCCCTGGGGACATTACACCATTGGGACATGCATGTTCCACGGTGCCAAATGAGCTCTCAGAAGCAAAAAGTGTGTCAGTCATTGCTTGGCTCAGGAGGCTGTGGACTGCACAGAGCTCATATTCTATCAAAGCTGAGTGGAGATCAGAAATGTCTTTGATTTAAAGAAGGAACATTCACACGAACATGCATAGCTACAAATTTAGTATGGTAGGATGTCCTACAATGTGTTTGATGTAAGTTGCTTTGAACCAGTTTTTCATCCAAAAACAAAAACACTTTCCAATTTGATTATCTTTAATAAAACTGTGATGGAGACCAAGGTAAGACGTGAGATTGGAACAGCGATAAAGTAGATGAGATATTAGGGCAGAGTTTTTTCTTTTTACATATGTGAATAATACCTCTAGGTACAGCTACTATTTTTTTTAATCCATCTTGTGATTAATTTGGCCAAAAATTTGATACCATATCGCTCACAGACCGTATCCTCCAGAATCAGAACCAATCATCATCAGCTATGCCACCCAGTTATCAAGTATTGCACCATAATATTAAGCACTTTGGTCAGCACTTGCTGTTTCAATGCACTCTGTAAATAAAGCTGGCTTGGCTTCATTTTGTCAAATACAAAAAAAAAAAGCCTGGAAAACCATTTTTGAAAGCAAAAACCCCAGAGTTGTGTTGCATGACACTGAATCAGTGTCAAAAACATAATGTATTACGGATTTTCTAGACTGAGGTGGTTATTAAGTGTAAGCACAGCTTAAAAGCTACAGCAGGTACATGGCTGCTGCATTTTAGAAGGGAGCTGCTGCTAAACTAAATGTTCAACTGTTATTTTGAGTGTTGGTTGGATAGAAAGCCCTGATGTTATATGTCTGACTGGTTTAACAGATTAAGATGTTTTCCATGTACATTTTGCTAGTTGTGTTAATGTGAAGCTGACATTAGGTGATCAATAATATTGGCAGCACTGTTGTTAAATAGCTCCAATCGTCTTTCTGTTTTGACACAATCCTACATGCTTGTTAAAGTTAAAGTAGTTTTTTTAAGCTTTTTTGAAAAAAGAAAAACATTAAATTCAACGTAAAATAAATTTTATATCTTCTAATAATGTTGATGGCATAGACCTTTCCAATCTCTTTATTTTTAAGAATAGAAAAACTCTAATATTTATGTTTTTTTATTTATTGGACACTAAAATAAAGTATTCACAGTCTTTTTTAATATCAAATTGCAAGCCTTCCCCTAACCCCCTTTTCTTTTTCCATTTAAGTACTTGTCCATGCCCAGCTACTACTCAGGTAATGAGTTCATAACCTCTTTATGGAAACAGATTCATGTCTCTAGGTTATTACTGACTTGTGACTTTATTGTTGAACTTCTGTTTTAGTTAATTATCCATGTTCCACATCATGATATGGGTATAGTGATTTGCTGAGATTTGTTTTCTTCTTCTTTTTTACTCAGGGTGCGGGAGACATTTCTTGCCATCAAGTGTGAAAATTAATTACAAAGTGGAGCAAAATTGGTCTAATGCTACCAACACACCATATCCACTCAGTAGCACTCCCTCTGAATGCTGCAATGTAAAACTGTTTCTTTTACAGATGTACACATACTGTGTGGCCGTTGCACTCTGGTGCTAATGACTTTTGGAACTTTTGGTTGTCAGTTAAGTGCTTTAATGGCTATTTGTAAAAATACGACTGTGGTTCCCAGCCTATCTGACCCACAGCTGAATGCATGCAGCTCTTCAAGAGTATTGATTTATAACCTCATTACTTGTATTTTTATTATTATTTTGCCCAGCTCTGTAGTTAGCATCTATAGCATTAGTTTCTATAGTCAGCTTCAGCTTCTTTGATTACATATGTGATCACTATATTACAGTTTACATATGTCTCCACATTACCAAAAGCACTCTTTATATATACAAGCTAACTACTCTGTAATTACACTGGCAAAGTGCTCTGAGCTGAATGCTATCTTTGGGATGGTCATAAACACAGTGCTGAGATTGTTGATACTGTAATTTTTAACACATGGAAAATGAATGAAGCCTTGACCTGATTTGGTTCTAGATTAAAAAGAAATATCAAAAGACCACATGAGTTATAACCCTCAATAAACCGCAAAATGTGGGGTGTGGTGGGGCTTTCCAGATTATGGACCTTATAATGTTTTTATAACATTTTTTGCTACTTAAACTCAAAATTCCTGTGCCACCCTAGAAGCATCCATAGAGGGATCTAATAGACCGAAATAGACGAAGGGTTCCAGAAAGTGCTGATAAAAATAACAAGAATAAACTCCATTATCTTTGATCCAGTTTGGATCTAGTACTGCTTAACTTGATTTCTCAGTAGGGTGAAAGAGGCAGGGATTAATTCAGAGCTTAGTGGACCAGAGTCAGGCCTGTGCATTCCTAGGTGAGATGTCCTCTAGTGGGATAAATGCACAGCTATTGGTCCACACTCTCTGGAGGACAGAGAATGAGATGAGTGAATCTTAATATACAGGCTGTGAAAGAAAGAGGAGATTTTATAATTGGCATATGCACTTGATTGCGTCTGCTTTTCCTGTACTTAGAGATTATAATACCAGTGTAGTTAGACAAGCACTCCACTTTATTCTGTATGTGTAAAATAGTAAATGTCTTTTTTTTTAGCACCGTTCCATCATACAATTGTGTCATCACAGGTAAAGGCTACCAAGAAGCTTAATGATGCCTGTTTTAGCCCAGGAGCCCCGGCTGTAACAGCAGGTTAGATACAGAGCAACAGATAGAAAAGCTGGACTTGCTCATCTTCAAATAAAGGCACTCTTAACTGTGCAAATTTAGCCCTCTTTGACTTCTGAGGTGTGTGATTTAAGTAAAATGTTGTGTAGCACTGTTTTTAGCACTGTTCAATATGCTTTTTTGAATGTTTTAAAATTTTGTCATGAAAGCCGCACATTAATGCTGCACAGATAAAAAAAAAAAAAATTTCATAATCAGTTTAACATTTTTATTTTCACCAAAGGGAAATCGCCTTGTGTCTTTTTCAGCTCACCTTGGACCCATCTGTTATGCTGAGTAGCATCTCTGATAGCCTATTTGTTAAGAAGTAAAATAAAATTAAATAGAGTAATATAAATACCCAACTGCAATATTTGAGATACTTCAGTAGGAGTCTAACAAATTGAATATCTTCTCTTGCTATGGCCTCAGAAATGAGAACATAATTGAATGAACCCTCACAATATCTGCAAAACCTCCAAAAGCTCAATGATTAAGGGATCTATTGCTGTTTTATTGAGTTATACTGTGTCACACATGTCTAAAAAATAAAGTGGTGATTTGGTAGATCTGCTGGCTATGATTTATTTATATTTATGCTTGTGATGTATTAACACTTCTCCATGGCTGTCTTCATATGCTGCACATGTCAATGTTTGTTTTCTTTAGCTCAGCAGGCCACGATTTCATGATTTATGGTGGTGTCAAGCCAATATCTCTCCTGTGGCCCTGGCCTGGTGCTATTCCCTCTCTCAGACTATTTTCACAAAAACCATTCACGGTTTTATTTCTTTGAATCCCTCTTTGTGTATTCCCCAATTGATTGTAGTGTTGTCCAGCAGAACTGCACAACACTTGACAAATAACTATGCGTAAATCACTCATTCGGTGATGATGATTTCCTTTTATTTACACACAGATTGAGATATGAGGACGCTTGCATACCCCACAGTAGCTACTATCGGGTAACTAACATGAACGTTAGTTATGTAATGGTAAATTAAGCATTTGTATAATGTTAGCTACTGCAGAAAGTTTAGCCGATGTGACAGATTTGATATCAAAACAGCAATGCCAGGTCTCTTATCATTTATTCCAACATAAGTAGGATCCTTTTTTGAATTTGCCCAATGTGAGCTGAAATTAATTTACATTGAATTCCTTAAACAGACTTGGATGTCAGACGTTTAGGTTCTTTGCTTAACTGGAAGTACTTCCTCCATTGGCCTGTAGCATAATATCATTTGAAAAATCTATTATCAACACATGGTCATTCACCTTGAACACAAACTATTCTCTTACCTGACATATTGCCTTTCTTATCAATGAATCAAACTAACTGAGTGAAGCTATTCTGGCAGCTGCAGGAGTCATTATCTTCCACATGTAGTTTTTCCTTTGCTTGTAGGAATCCTTCTTCCCCATCTAAGGATAGACTCGTTCACTCGTAAGCATATGCTGCACAGGGAGGATTGCAGACCTCTTATACAGATCCTACAGTATCTATGGTTTGTATATGCAGAAATCTGGTATAGAAAAGATATTTTAAGTACTTTGAACAAGTGAGTGTAGGCCCAAAAGTGTTATCTCAAGCCATCTATATGTCCAAGGTTCAAGGTTCTTTATTATTTGTCACATGCATAGTTATACAAGTATAACACACAGTGAAATGTAGCCTGACACGCTCCTCGACATGTGCAAAAATTGGGGGGGGGGGGGGGGGGGGGGGGGGGGGGGTGTAGAGGAAGAACATTATATATGTATATATATATATACATATATATATATATATATATATGTATATATATATGTGTGTGTATATATATATATATATATATATATATATATACACACACATATAGTATATACACTGGGTGAATGTGCAGTAGGGCTGCCACGATTAGTCGACTAGTCACGATTATGTCGACTATTAAAATCGTCGACGACTAATTTAATAGTCGACGCATCGTTTGAAGCTTTATAAGATCACAAAGGACGCAGGAATGAGTAGTAGGATTTAAGAGTGTAATAACGGACTGAAACAGAAGATGGCAGCACTGCATGTACAAGGATGCCAGCTGCCGTTAAACCCCGAAGAAGAAGAAGCTGTGTCCCAGAATTCATAGCGCAGCCCAGCGCAGTTGTCAACAATGGCGGCAGCTAGTTAGTTTTAACTTTACTCTTATTATTCTTTCTGGGTCACAAAATAAACGTTTAACATATTTTCAGGCGAGAATGTAGCTGTGTAAACCTCAAATATCTGCTCAGTTTATCAAGACACCACATATTTTCAAAAGCGCTCCGACGTTTTCGGAGACGTCTGTTACCCACTAGCTCGTTAGCTAGGCGGGGGCAAGGCTAACTAGAGCCGTGAGAACACCGGACTCCCGGCAAATCGTTTTCAAACCCACCGCCGTCTTTTGCTAGTCAGGTTAAACATATATATAAGTCACTTAGATAACTTAAAAATGTTATTGTTTGGCTTTCTTTAGTATTTTATTTGTTCCTGAGTAAATCGGTTTGGCTGAGATTAAAGTTATAGTTTTTGCACAGCTAAAACTGTCAAGCAGACAGCTGATTATCAGAAGTGTGAGACGCTGGAGAATATACTCCGGTGTCCTGTTATATTTTAGAAAGCAAGGAGTTTATTAAACTTCACCGAAACAATCTGCAAATTTCATTAAAAATTAATAAACTACCATCTTGTCTTTATTTTTAGTTAGCACAAACACTTCAAGCTGTAAGCTAATGATAGTTATATAAGACCAGATGCTGCTGGTGCAATAAGCTGTACGCTGTACGTCCAATGGATGATGATCTGATTAGTCGACTAATCGCAAAAATAATCGGTGACTAGTCGACTATCAAAATAATCGTTTGTGGCAGCCCTAATGTGCAGTAGTAGCAGCAAGCAGGTGAATTCTGTACATTAATATGAATAGATATCTGACTATTTTACAGGATAGACAATATAAACATATTTAAAATTAAAGGAATTGAAATGTACATTGTGCCTTGGTTTAGTGTCTGGAAGAGTCCTGTCTCAGTCAATTATAGATGATGTGAGAGGGCTGGTGTGTGTGTTTAGGGCACGGATGGCTTGGGGATAGAAGCTCCTCTTGAGTCTCTCTGTCCTTGCCCGGATGATGCGGAACCTTCTACCAGATTGCAGAAGTTGGAACAGTTTGTTGCCAGGATGGGACGGGTCCTTCAGTATCTGCGCTGCTCTAGTCCGGCATCTCCTGGTGTAGGTGTCCTGAAGCGGGGGGAGAGCAATCCTGCAGCAGCGTTCTGCTGTACGGATCACTCTCTGGAGAGCTTTTTGGTCCAATTTATATATATGCATATAAAAAGAAAACACAAGCTTGTATTTCTTGTTGGCCTGGATTAAAAGGAAGCCCTGATGAATGGTGAATGGACAACTATTGACTGTTGGACATTTCAAACACAAGCTATTACAAACACAGAGCTGTGTAGTGTGAAATTGCCAAGTGATGTAGTTTAACTTCGCATTGACTTTGGAACCAGTGTCCACAGTGGCTCAATCATCCATGCAGGCAGTGAAACCTCACAGAAGACATTTGTTGCCTAGTGTGAATGCTCCTTAACACACTTCCAGTCATTAAATTGAGATTGAGTTTTTCCACTCCCGTAGTTAAACCAGGAAATTATCAGTGATCAGATAGTACTTCTAAACAACAGGCTGAAAAAGCTGGCCAGCTATCTGCATGCTGTTATTCTATTTCTTTCAGTGACAAATGCAAATTGTAGAGAATAACAAGTGGGTAGTGAAGACAATAAGGGTGGATCAAAGTGAGGCAGGGAAGCAATTGTTGTGGCACCATCAAAGGTTGTGTCAACAGTTTGCCACGATTGTATGAAATTCAGGTGTCATCCATTTCTTTTCAGTGGCTTCTTTATTATCGGTTAGTAATATTCAGAAACTATTGCATACACATGGCTCAATGTTTCTAAAACCATACATGGTTTAGCCTAATAATGTTATCAGATTTGCTTCTGCAAATACACATCTGAAGAGTGATGAGTGCTGATGAGCATTGCAATGGCAGCTGTTTTGTTCAATGACACCAATTCTAATCAATGACTGGATAGTGCTGTGTTCATGTCAAGTCTGCTCAGGCTGTAAATCCATGCAGCCAAGTGGGTAAAGAAATGAAAACATCCACATGAGTCTCCCAGTTGGTGACATTAGTGATTTATGACAAGGACTACAGAGGAGTCGCCTGCTTTAATCATGGCTGAAAAGTACTGCTGTGTTAGATACAGCTCCAGTATTAATAGAAATAGAACAGTTGAGATAACACTCCTTGTTTTCACTTTCTAACCAGCTGTTAAATGCACATGCAGTGCTGTAAATAATAAGTAGTAAAGTTAGGGGAAACTTTTTTTGTTTTTTGTTCTTGCAGTTCTGTTGGCGGTGAATTCTGAATTCCTGAACATGCACTGCATTGTAGCGAATTGGTTTAAATTTTCTATTATAGATCTTCTGTAGCATAAAAGGAATCGCTTATTGGTGTCTTTTGTCCTTCATGGAGTCAAACATGAAGGACAAAAGCAAAGTAAAGGCATAGTCTTATTGATAACCCCTAGTTTAGTGCCATCAGTGTTACATGCTCTTTAGAAGTTTTCCTTTGGTAAATTATCATTAAAAAGTGTCAATTTTCCTCCTCCAGGTTCTACTGTTCATCTTACTACCGCACAAAAGACAGTTGGTTTTGGCGCCAAACAATAACAAATACTGTGGCATGCTACTTTGAATTCAGCACAAACACTACTTTTTATATAGAACTGTTCATCACAGTTTAATGGAAGGCTCTTCTTCTTTTTGCCAGATCGTTTTAAATAAAATACTAATTGGATGAGAAGTCCTTTTTGTATATTTAAGTCTTTATTTAATTGGTCAATTAGCTTACCGAATCTATCATAAACTTTAGGTACTCAGCCACAAAACAAGTCTGACTTTCAGCTGTCATCATTTAGTTGAGGACCATTTCACTTTTCAATGGTTAGTCACAAATGAGTGCAGTCATGCCTGTTTCTTTCACTAAGCAGTATTTGCAATTCTAAATTAAAGATGAGGGATTTATCTTTATCAGTAGAAAAAAAAACACAATTAAATACGCATACATCTGGCATGTGTATGGTGGTGATGCACGGAGGGGCATATAAATTGCTTTTGAAGCAATTTGAAATATGCTGTTTTCTGTCTAGGTGTTGGACTGTCATTTGCATAGAAATGTGGCTAATGGATAGTCTGGTTTTCAGATTCTGTTGCTGTGTGAACTAAGGAGGCACATTTGGCTAGACTTTTAATTCCTTAGTATGGCGCTGAAGGTCTTTTGTTTCAACACTGGTGCACATTAGGATGCAAGGCTTGTTGTAATGACTAGGAAGTCATCTCTTGCCAAAACCCCTACTACCCTACTCTTTTCTTATGCAATACTAAGAAATCTACTGATTAGCAGTCTGTTAGCTGAATGTGCTATTATTTGATGTACTGCCAGTCCTCATTTGACAACTCTATCTATCTATCTATCTATCTATCTATCTATCTATCTATCTATCTATCTATCTATCTATCTGCCTTTTTTGCTCTGTATTCCTTTTTCTTCTGAGTGTTAATAGTGCAGTGTAACCTTGAATGTGTCTCCAGTATAGAAACATGAACTACTTTCCTATTCAGAGTGTGTGTGCTGCAGTAATGTCTGTCACAGACCATTTCCCTCTAGAATAGAAAATGCCAGCTGACACACAGCTCGGGATTAACCGCGCTGTATGTCAGTGTGTTGACTCTGTGTATGCGTGTTCTATTCTCACCCATTTCAAACATCCACATTTCTATAATTTGGGCCTATAATGAAATGAAAGTATTATTATTGTTTTTTTATCCTAGACTTTAGTTAATAATAATTTGTAGATACATGACATATAAAGATTGGTATATTAAGCATAGGAAATTTGGAAGTTGTTAAAATGCTGAGTTGGGTCAATACAGCACATCCTGAACGCTTTTGGACAAAGTTTCATGTAATTTCTTCAAATAATCTCCAAGAACACTTCTGCGGGCGTCATAAGGAAAGCTCAGAGCTCTTATTTGGATGTTGGCTTCCTCTTGCTCCATTTTTTTGTCTAGATAATCGCACACTTATTTCAATAATGTTGCGGTACGGGTCTGGGTGGCCAATCAATGACTCATTGTGTTCTATTAGATGTTTTTCTAACCATTCACACTGTATTTGGGATCATTGTAATGGGGAAAAATGAAGCCTTTGCCAATCGGACACTTTCCGGATGCTGAAGCATGGTGGATCCAAACCTGATGGGGTTTTTTCCTGCATTTATACTTCCATCAATTTTAACAAGATCTCGGACACCACTGACTGAAATTTAGCTTCGAGCCATGGCGGAGGACTTCACCATGCTTTACTAGCTGTAGCTGTACACACTCACTGTTGGACCGCTCTCCTACATATTGATGAGAATGAGGAATTTGGATTCATGTCTCCATAAGACCTTTTGCCACTGAGTTATTGCTTAACTTTGCATATCATAGCCTTTTCTCACTGAGGTTTCAGTAAACAGTAGATAGAACAACTGACGGGCCAGCTGGATCTGTCAGACCCTGTGTCAGGCCTGTCCTGTTTCTTAAAAACATGCTTTACATATACTGTTCTTCTGGATGAAATAGTAGACTGTTTTTAGGCCTGACACTTCTTGTGTCCCTACTTGTCCAATTTCCTTAAATTTTTAAAGGACTTAGCTCACATCATATAAAGACAGATCAGGTTTTCACATAACTCTTTGGGAATTTCCTTCTTGTTTCAATAATACTATTCCTTCCTATTAAACTGTGTGCTCTTTGGCTTTGTTCCAGCTTTTGCAACAGGCTTTTTGTAACAAAGTGTCTAAAGATAAAGTTTAAGACTGGTTCTTTGGTGAGTATTGTGTATAGACACACCACCCGTTCATCTATTTGTTTTGGTGCCTTTTTTAGTCATAGATCATTGTTAAGTGTCTTAACAAAGAAAGAAAGAAAGAAAACAAAGTGTTCCTCTGAAATTGGTCACGTCAAGTCTAGTTCATTAGGAAAAACATATTAAGAATGAGTGACAACACATACTGTGTTTTGTGTACGGATATTTTTCTCCTACTTCTGCAGGTGTATAAGCATAAGCTGAAATTCTGTAAAAGTACTCTAAACTTGCAGTTGTGTACATATTCTTGGTTGCTTTGAACCACTGGGTGTTGCATGATATTACATTATGCTGAGAGGTGTTTTTTTGCCTACTCTATTTGTAAGAGTGATGACTGGACTTTCACTGACTGCTCATGTCCTCTAGTGGCTTCTTGACAGTCAGATCACATTAAAGTACACTGTTAGTGTCTACCTGTGTGCTGTGAATAAGGTGACAGTGGACTGCACTGTCTCAAACAAATCACCCGTCAAAGTATTTTCACTCTGATTATGACAATATTTTAGTGTGTTTGCTTCACATAAGTTATGTGCAATTAACATGCCGGGATGTTTAACCCTTTACAGCCGATCGGAGCGGGCACGCTCTGTTTTGCGTAACTATTTTTAAATCCCGGTAGCTCTGCAACCAAGTAAGCTAGCGCAATAATTTTTTTTGCATATGAAACTGGAGGAGTTGTACTTACATCTTATGCCATCAGCTTGTCCTAGGTCACAGTTTCCTTCCACATATAGCTTTGCAAAAACTGCATAAAAATCACTTGCAGCAACAAAAACATGATGCTTCGCCGATCCATCAGCTGTTTGTAACACTTCCTACGTCCATCAGCGCGAACTATCACATGACCGCATGACCTGCCCGAAACCGGAAGTGACGTCATTTTGCGGAAATGTAGTTTTTTTACGATCGGGGCCTTATGAGCTTGTGTTTTACTTGTTATGTGTTTTAAAAAGTTATGTTTGACTTTATGACTTTCTGTGTCGTTTCTGGGATGCTTAAGACTCATATTGCACTGCTGGAAATAGTTTATTTTGATGCATATGCTGTTATTTTGCAAATTTGCACTATAATATTTATTTTCGTTTTTCCTGCAGTATATAAAAATTGGTGTATTTCAAAAATAAAACTATGAAGACACTCAAAATAAATTTCCTGTGGTGGGAAACTAGTTTGTGTAACTTTTTTGTATTTACAGTTTTGAGGGATAAGCCTCTTAAATTTCTCTAACTAGAAATATATGTTAAAAAAACAAAAACGATTTTCAATTTTTTTGTAGTTTATTGCACTTTTTTGCAATTTATGTAATTACTATGCACCTAATGCAGACATATTATTAAAGTTTGGGCTATAATGGTTGTATTGATGTATAGCAACTTGAAATGCTCCCAAAAATGGCTCCACAGCATGTAAAAATATAATATAAGCTCTGGCGAACTTGGTTCTATGGTAGGTCTTAAAGGGTTAAATAAACTAACACTAATACACACAAGGGGAGACTGCCTTGTGTCATGCATTACCTGTGTATATCAACTTTAGACTGCCATTTATACAGTGATAAAAATAGATTCTGCCTCTTGGGTTTAAACATAAGAAATTCCACCCACCCTATTCCTCACTTCATTCTATTTAACATATACTTAAGCTGAGCCATCTAAAATGCCATTCCAGAGGTCCAGTGGTCTATATTAGACTTATAAATCCTTTCCATTAGGAACAGTCTGTGTGAGGAGAGGATATAAAATCTCCCTACAGCACCTTATCTGACACATTGAATGTCATTTTAATCAGTCAGTCATAGTCTAAGCCCACCCCACCCTCTTTAACCTCTTATCCCATACTTTTTTTTGGTTCCTTTATTCTTCTGTCTTTCACTTTAAATGCAAAACCAATTTAGGAATATATTGCTCTGCCAGACACCATATTAACTCATCTTCATATGGGCACTTTTGGCCTGTAGTATTTTTCTCAGTCTGATTTGCTCGGTGCAGAAACTTTGGTGAGATCTACCTTGATCTTCCTTTCAGTTTCTCAACAAAATACACCTACTTTTTGCTTCAGTTAGCTTGTATGAAATTATAATCAAAGCACTGAAAAGAAAGCAAAAAAGTCGTGAAACAGCTGCAGCTTGGAGAGAGGCTAACCCTAAGCAGGGACCTGTGGGCCTGAAAGAGAACGCAAACATAGAAATCCTGAAAAATACAATTTTTTGGTCAGCTCCCGGAGGTTGACTACAAAAGAGAATTTGTCACTATAGACTTCCTTAAAATGCCTAACTTCATGAAAGAAAGAAACACATTGAAAGGTTACAGCGAGCCAGTGAAGTTAAACCCAGGACCTTCTTGTGTGAGTAGACACTGCTAACCACCAAAGTGCATTACAACCATGAGTTGTCTGCTAGGCTTAAGTTACTAAAATCAACCTCTTGACCATGGTAGCATGTAGCATATTTGTTGCAAGTAATATTGCTTACTCTGCTTTTAATAGTCCTAACAAATCCACTCATTGAGGGTGATATGTTTCTTGGGTGAGATTCTAGTGCTTTATATGTGTGATGCACCTATACAGATACAAGTTCCTAACCAAGTTTGATCACATTAGGTGAGTATGTTGAACTTTACACTCTCTTTTAAATATGGAGTCATTAGTCTGGTCATATTGTTAAAACAGAGGCTTCAAAACTGAACTTTGCAAAATAATTGAATATACGGTATAAACAACAGAGAAATGCACACCTTCTAAGTAGAGTGATTTGGCTTCCTGCACCACAAAAGCAACATATGAAATTGCATTATCAACCCAGTCAGAATCCTACATAAACTTTATTAATTTAACTTCTATTTAGATACATAAAATTCTCTTATTTTTATTTCCATCTTACTCTGTAGTGAATTTTGACATTGGGATTCAATGAAATGCAGCAGTGTACAGAAACATTACAATATTCAGATAGGAACTTATCGCAGGGCTTTGTGTGCAACTGCAGTTGTATTTTGATTGAGTTTGCTGCCCTTTGAAGACTTGAGCGTGTACTTTGGCTCAGAAATGATTTTAGCAGCTTTAGTGGTTACTCAAAAAAAGACGTATTTTACATTCATTGATCATTTAAATGTGTGTTTAAAAAAAACATGTGACATTGAGAATTATTTCTCTCTTATGTCCTTCATAAGCTCATTTATATGAACAGGTTGAACGCATTGAGTTCCATTTTAAAAAAGCAGTCCAAAAGCAGTTATAAACAGTATAAGCAGTATATAAAAAGGACTCTTAGTTGTCGAAATTTCCACCTATAATTATTTGGATATCATCATGTAACAGTGAATGTGTGGTCTGCTCAAGGTAAACAGAATGCCCACTTGGCCAAAAGCTAACAGGCTTTGTGTCCGGCAGTGCCAAGCCCAAATGTCTAAGCAGGTTCAGGGTAATGAAACACCCAGCATGCACTGTCATTACCCACTGAGGTTCATCACCCTGGAGAGTCCATAGACAGGCAACACAACGTCCTGAACTACCAAGTATCCCATCACGAAAAATGCTGCACAGAACATTTGGAGAACACGTCTTAGAATGCATTTTCTTATAGTTATTTAAGACAAACCCTACCCCAGCTAGAGGGCCCTTTAGTAAGATTTGCTAGATATGTAACAGGTAAAATAAAATCATCTGTAAAGCCCATTGGGTGAAAATATCTTCTCTACCCTTATTTATTTTATTGTTATGCAAATAAATACATTCAGTGATACTTAGGCAAACTGAAAACTCCATAAATAGCTCAGATTTCCACCAAATACACTTTTTTGTGTTAAATAACAGAGTGAGACAGGACTACGACCTAGATAACCTGCCAGTATATCACAGGGCCAACATTCAGTTAAATTCAGTTCAGTTTATTAGAGTTATAAATTTAATTATTTATATAGCGACAACTTACAACAACAGTTTTCTCCATATTCTTTATATTGTAAGGTTACCTTACAATAATACAGAGAAAGCCTAACAATTAGATTACCTTCTATGAGTAAGCACTTGGCAACAGTGGGAAGGAAAAGCTCCCTTTTAACAGGAAGAAACTTCTGGCAGAACCAGACCCATGCAGTGGTAGCCATCTGCAGCACACCGTTCAAAGACCGGTCAAAAGATACACTCTGGAAGAACTAATGATTACATGCAAAGTGGTGTACAAAAACAGAGAGAGAAAAAAATTCACACTTACAACTACAGTCAATTTAGATTCCCCAGTTAAGGTAACCCCATGCATGTCAATGGGCTGTGGAAGGAAGCTGGAGTACCCAGAGAGAACCCATGCAGACATGAGGACATCATGCAAACGCCACACACAAACGACCTGGCTGATGGTGGATTCAATCCCAGGACATTCTTGCCATTTTCATGCAGTGTAACAATTAACTATGTTGAAAAAAAGGTTGTTTTTAAACAGAGCTCTGCTTTTTTTTGTTGTACGATATATTCTGGCTATCAGCCACATGCCTTAAGCACATATTGGATAAATGATGTGTCATTTATTACATTAGCCAACATGATTATGTGGTTTTTAGCTATTTGTGGATGTCATTCTTTCTGTCTTTAAACACGATAGATTGAAAGGCTAATTAATTCTGATAAAACTTTGAAGTGGAGTAGTAGAGGTCATATTAACCAATCCATTAAAGTTTAGCTTGAATCTGTTATGGACTAAGGATCAAAGTTTTAGAGAAAGCATTAGAACTTAGAAACTATGATTCATACAAGTGTGGTGTGTATCGTAAACATATAGAAAGTCACATTTGACCTCTTACCTTTCCTTCAAGGTCAATGATTGCACTGAAGGTTGACATGATAGTATTGCTATATAGAGCTACACATATAGAGCTATTTAAAACTATGTTTCTTATTGTGTGTATTGGCAACATATATTTGTATAAAATATTATATATGTGGATTCTAAATAGCACGTCATTTGGATCCCAGACCTGTCCTTCAAGGTCAAATAAGACCAAATTTTCATTAGGTCAGTTTTTATAAAGTTTCTGTTATCGTTAATATTATTCTATGCAGCCTTGAAAAAACCTGACATACTGCTTGTGTGTCAGGTTTTTTTGAGGCCGCTCTACTAGAGCGCCTGTACTAGATGCGCCTGCTCCCTGTCATTTCAAAGAGTATGTCGTTTCCACAATTCTGCTTTCCTCCCGAGGTCGTCAGAGCCATAGAAAGGAATGACTTACTCAAAGGTTCTGTGTAAACTGTGTCAAAAAGTTCAGTTATGCCCAGAAAGTTTTCTGTTATTTGGTTGAACTTAGTGCAGCTGTAGGCTTTGTTTAGCGAAGGTGTGTCGCAGTACAACAGCGGTCAAAGTTCAGCTGGGTTTTGCGAGTACTCTTCAGGAAACTGTTATTGCACAGCACAAGCAATAGAAATGAATATTTTTGAAGGGGCCTTTATTTAGACAGAATGACTTTAATCAGGGTCAGGTGTACCGATGTCTTCTGATTTCTCCTAACTACACAGTAAAATATTAAGAACAAAATTAGCTTTTGATCCTTCTATTTTAACTAATAAAGGAATGTATGCTGTATTTCGAAAGTTGCGAGACATGTGAGTTAGGAGTGTAGGAGCACTGTGCAAAGTCTCCACAGAATTATAGGTGGCTGACATCTATCATGCACTGCATCCTCCTGCAGTGTTATATGTCCAAACAATTAGAAGGCTGACATCCAGCATATTGTAATGCATAACACATGAACAATACAAAACTGCACCATTTAAATTATGTGATCACAAGGATGAGTGAGAAGTGGAGAGAAAAGGGCACAACATTTCAAAAAGCGATGCATTTTAAAACGTGTAATAATCTTCAATCATGTAATTCATTGTGTGTGACCTTTGAAAACAGGCATAGATGGAACCATGCAGACTTTATGTTTATGAATGTGTGCCTTCATACATTCTTTAGGTTTAAATGTCATAAGAGGCAACTCTGAAAGAACAAACAGTGTGCTAAAACTTCTACTTGAAGTTATATTAACTTCAAACCTCAAACTTTTTTAGTTTTAATTAGTTTAAGGCATATAAATCATGCACTAGCAAAATGTATATTAAGATATTACATTGTATATAGAAGTGAAAAAATAACCTTGCAAGCTTGAAAGTTAGTCACTTTGTCATAAACCATATACAAAATGAAGCTAAAGACAAAGTCCTCTGCAGTTCACTGTTACCTTTAGAGATGATAAAGTCTAATGGCCCTGATCTCTGCCATTTGGAAGTCATAGCCATCATAGAGAAACAACTAATCACTCTTCAATGAGTCATTCCCTGTGATGTATGGAGATGATTTGGAAGAAAGCACAGTACAGAGTCAAAATTCTCCAGAAAAGAACATTATGAGGGAACATGAGGATGGTAGAGACTGCACTCGTAGATCTGGTTTCAACTATAAAAAGCTTTGGTTTGGATAAATGGCTAAATTCTCCAGCTCTGTAACTGCATTGCAGTGGATGATTTATTCTGACTGTCCACTGCTCTATGGGTGGGGCATTTCATCAATTACAAGAGCACAAAGTAATTATGCTAGAGTAGTGCCTAGAATGTAAAATGCTGTAGTGGCTGTACAGCAGTGATACAAAGTTGTATTTTTTTTGCATCATAAACAGTCTTTAATAAAGGACAGGCTGGTCTTGGCAAAAATAAAAATTGAAAATAATATTTTGGACTGTATTCAAGTGAATTGTTAATTAATTACTGCCGATATGACCTGTTTCCAGGGGCTCATTTTAAGCACTGAAAGTAATGATTAGAGTGGCTAAAATAAGGAGCTGCTTCCTGAATGTTTGCAAACTGACTGAGACAGAGAAATAACGGATTTATTAAGCTAATTGGCTTGGGAGATTTTGCCCACCCAGATGTCAGAGTCAGTTGCTGGTGTGAACAAGTGAGTTTTCAGGTTCGCAACCTGTGATTTGACCCTTATTTATATATAATGCGATATACAGTGGGGCAAAAAAGTATTTAGTCAGCCACCGATTGTGCAAGTTCCCCCACTTAAAATGATGACAGAGGTCAGTAATTTGCACCAGAGGTACACTTCAACTGTGAGAGACAGAATGTGAAAAAAAAATCCATGAATTCACATGGTAGGATTTGTAAAGAATTTATTCGTAAATCAGGGTGGAAAATAAGTATTTGGTCACCTCAAACAAGGAAAATCTCTGGCTCTCACAGACCTGTAACGTCTTCTGTAAGAAGCTTTTCTGTCCCCCACTCGTTACCTGTATGAATGGCACCTGTTTGAACTCATCATCTGTATAAAAGACACCTGTCCACAGCCTCAAACAGTCAGACTCCAAACTCCGCCATGGCCAAGACCAAAGAGCTTTCGAAGGACACCAGGAAAAGTATTGTAGACCTGCACCAGACTGGGAAGAGTGAATCTACAATAGGCAAGCAGCTTGGTGTGAAAAAAATCAACTGTGGGAGCAATCATCAGAAAATGGAAGACATACAAGACCACTGATAATCTCCCTCGATCTGGGGCTCCACGCAAGATCTCATCCCGTGGGGTCAAAATGATCATGAGAACGGTGAGCAAAGATCCCAGAACCACACGGGGGGACCTGGTGAATGACCTGCAGAGAGCTGGGACCAAAGTAACAAAGGTCACCATCAGTAACACACTACAACGGCAGGGAATCAAATCCCGCAGTGCCAGACGTGTTCCGCTGCTGAAGCCAGTGCATGTCCAGGCCCGTCTGAAGTTTGCCAGAGAGCACATGGATGATACAGCAGAGGATTGGGAGAATGTCATGTGGTCAGATGAAACCAAAGTAGAACTTTTTGGTATAAACTCAACTCGTCGTGTTTGGAGGAAGAAGAATACTGAGTTGCATCCCAAGAACACCATACCTACTGTGAAGCATGGGGGTGGAAACATCATGCTATGGGGCTGTTTTTCTGCCAAGGGGACAGGACGACTGATCCGTGTTAAGGACAGAATGAATGGGGCCATGTATCGTGAGATTTTGAGCCAAAACCTCCTTCCATCAGTGAGAACTTTGAAGATGAAACGAGGCTGGGTCTTCCAACATGACAATGATCCAAAACACACCGCCCGGGCAACAAAGGAGTGGCTCCGTAAGAAGCATTTGAAAGTCCTGGAGTGGCCTAGCCAGTCTCCAGACCTCAACCCCATAGAAAATCTGTGGCGGGAGTTGAAAGTCCGTGTTGCTCGGCGACAGCCCCAAAACATCACTGCTCTCGAGAAGATCTGCATGGAGGAATGGGCCAAAATACCAGCTACTGTGTGTGCAAACCTGGTAAAGACCTATAGTAAACGTTTGACCTCTGTTATTGCCAACAAAGGTTATGTTACAAAGTATTGAGTTGTATTTTTGTTATTGACCAAATACTTATTTTCCACCCTGATTTACGAATAAATTCTTTACAAATCCTACCATGTGGATTCATGGATTTTTTTTTCACATTCTGTCTCTCACAGTTGAAGTGTACCTCTGGTGCAAATTACTGACCTCTGTCATCATTTTAAGTGGGGGAACTTGCACAATCGGTGGCTGACTAAATACTTTTTTGCCCCACTGTAGGTTCCTGGTTTTGGCCAGCCTATATTTAACCTAGTCACACTACCTAGTCACATTCACATTTAGTGGCAGTTTGTATAGTTTAAAATGGAAACCCCTGAAACTGGTGATCTTTAAACCTTTATTTCGGCATTCCTTCATTAAAAGCAAACAAAATTCCGCTGTTAAAATCAATACACGAGTTCGCGATCCCTTCCTAAAACCACTGAAAAAGTTTTAACTCTTCTATGCAAAGCAAAAAGATACAAACGTAATCTAGAAACAATCTTTTAATGGATCAAATTGATTTAAGATGCACTGAGGGGAAATGGAAAGTTGTCCTGTGGATTCACTATGTAGATGGTCCTGCTTTATTTCTGAGACAATGCTAGTACACAGTTTGCACATATTCCAAGAGCATGACTCCCTTTTCGTATACTATAGGTGCCTTTCTTACCACTCAGGCATAAAAGATTGATGGGTTATTATAGTCACCCTGCTGGGGCAGGTGAGCAGCAGGTCACCCAAGTTTGTGAATGGGCTAACTCGACGAATGAGGCAACATAGGACTTTAAAATTCCTACTATATCTGCATCTACTAAAAGCCTCAGAATGGTTTGAGTCTTAGTGACCCCATGGGAAAGATCAGAGGTGTTTTTTCTGAGGCTGTGTAATGAGATGGAATTTATGCAGCTGATTTTTAGGTCCCTTTATGTCCTGATATCTTGTTCAGCCACCTGCTGAAGGACATTTCTATTGCACAAAGACTGAAATACACCTTGAAGCTGACTAATATGATAAGCTGTAGGCACAGACGAAGGAAAACTCGTGGGAATGTGTTGAGGTTCAGAGGTTTCAGTCAGGAAGAGCTGAGAAGCTTGATACACTTGGCTGACTCTACTCTGGCTTAATGGAAGAAGTTGATCTCAAAGGTGTCATTTAGGGATTGTGTGAACAACCCAATAATACTGATATAAATATATATATATATATATATATATATATATATATATATATATATATATATATATATATATATATATATATATATATATATATATATATATATATATATATATATATACATATATGAGACTTGGAATTAATGGAATGCTATTTTCTCAGCCAACCCCGTGAGAGAGGTTATTTGTAATGAACGTGGAATGGCAGACAACTAACCTCCACACTGACAAAGAAGCACCTAGGAGCTCACTGCCATCCTGGTTTATTATAAGGTAGAATAAGGAGTCCATAACAGAGTCTCTATAAACAGCAAATCAAAGGCTCAGATATCTGACCACTAGGTTTAAGAGAACATCTCAGAGAAACAGAAATCACACAACACTAATACAAAAGACCAAACTGCTGCAACCTCCCAGAACAAGAACGAATCAAAAACCAAATGGCAGACATCCAACAAAACATCTCCAGAATAAAGAGCTGGAAAACAGCAGCACCTGTCATGATCCACATCAATTTATTAAAAAAGCTAATAGCACTCTGAATCTCTAAATGCCTCACAGCACAAATAAAAGAGATTCAAGCAGCATGTAATCATCCCAATTGCATGATGCAGGGTAGAATAATCCTGATCTTAAAGGATAAAGGATTCACGAGAAGGCACAAGGGTGTAACACCATCAAACTACCAGCCAATTACCTGACTTCACAACATGGAAGCTCTTCTCAAGCATCATTGTAACCAAGCTGAGGCATTGGAATAACTCCAGGCTCAAAGTCCTAGCTACTGGTTGATAGAGCAAGTACAACCGGATTAAGACTTGACAGCTCTGCCTGACTACTTGGCTACGAGAAAACCTATGCCTCAATAACCAGCTCTACCAGCGGCCATCAATCACTTCCTGTACATGGATGGCATCAAAGCCATAAATCACCTCACCAGGATCTACAGTGAGGATACTGGAATCACATTCAGACTGGATAAGTATTGCCGATTGGTTGCAAGAGAGGGAAGGTGATCCAGTAAGCCTCCAGGGTGGAGCTGATAGAAGGCAGATAATGAACATTCGGGACAGCTTCATGTAATTGGGCATCCCAAAGGCTGATAGGATCAGTGATGAAGATGCAAGAAGGTCAGAGCCATAATCCGAGAGTAAACACAGGGCATCCATGAATAAACTGCTCCAATGGTTTCCCAGCCCGCTGAAGACAGCCAGTGATGAGGAACGAGGAGTCTGTGTCTGGAGGCGATGTGCCTTTGACACATAGAGAAGGTGACTACTAGTGACTAGAAAACGCCAGGTCAAAGCACAGACACTCTGATTATAGGAGCACAAGAACAGGTCCTAAGCACCCAATCCATACAGACAGGAGAATAAAAGCTGTAACAGCATACACTGAGACTCACAACCAAATGGCTGGGATAGTTTACGGGAACATTTGTGCCACATATGGATTAGACATCCCCAATACCTATACCTACACCCAATACCAGATGCCAAAGATGGCTAATCAGGGCCAAGGTCCTGTTGGACTGCTGGTGCACCCAGCAGACATAGTGAACAGAAGACTGCAGTTGTCATGTAGCAATTTCAGTAGACAGGAGCAACACAAAGAAGGAGCACAAGAAAACAGTAGTACCAGTGGCCGTGCAGCTACAGT
Organism: Rhamphochromis sp. 'chilingali'; assembly: GCF_963969265.1. NCBI lineage: Eukaryota > Metazoa > Chordata > Actinopteri > Cichliformes > Cichlidae > Rhamphochromis > Rhamphochromis sp. 'chilingali'. The sequence continues at coordinate 30,680,837 of NC_137935.1, forward strand.
CACCTCCACCCCTTCTTTCTCTGTCTTGCAGGCTCTTGTTTTTTCAGTTCACTGGGTTACTCTGTTGACTTCTGATTCCTGCTAGGCTCATCAGTGCTTTTCTTTTAATAAAATAGGCCTTTCAGTAGTTTCTGTACATAATACAAACCTCTCTGGTGGCTCTTCTGCTCTGTATATTACTAACTCACAAAGGAAGATAGCTTAGTCAAGCCGAGCAGTATTATGTCGCTAAATTAGCATTTTTAAGTAAGAGAAGAGCAGCAGTTTCAGTTAAGTCTCTTTCAATGGTTGCCGCTCAAAAATCTAATTAGTGCTCATTATTGTCCTCTTAAAATGAGTGTTCTTATGAGAATGTGCTTATGTGATTAAAGTGCTGGGGGCTCAGCTGGGCCTTGGACTGACTTACTTTTTGTTATTTTGCTTCCCAAATCCCATTATGGTTTCTCCTTTGCTCTACCACAGTTGTTTTAAACAAAAAGTAGTGATGACTCTACAATTAATACCACAGGACTAATGAGACATGATTAATTCTACATTGTGCATGCTGCAGGAACACCATCTTGTTTCCCTATAGCCTTAATTACAGAGAAATAAATAAGGGGGGGAGGGGGTCTCATGTAATCAGTATCTTCTTTGTCAAAATGTAATCTAAATGGTAATTGTTTATCCTCTCTCACACAAAAAGCAACAACTCATACTCGATACAAAAGCATAGTATTCTGTTCAGTCAGAAATTATCCATAGTGTGTTTGCGTTTCAGCCTCCGGAGATATGCAGTGCTGTCACTGAATAACAAGATTCTTTTTGCTCCATTGATCTCAAGCTGTGTACTTCCACTATCAGACATGGCTGTGTTAAGCTTTGGCTGCAGTAATCCCTGTATTTACAAAGTCATTCTCATGTTGAGAGCTTTGCTCTGTTCATGGCCACTGAGCTGTTGACTTCAGGCTTTATTCATGCAACAGTGTAATGGACTCCAATGGGAAATACATGTAACTCTATTTAAAGATCAGTAACTACACTGGGACAAAACCAACTGGTGGTATTCATCTTTACACTGCTCACAAAGACATATGACAATACATAAGACAAATGCAACACAAATTGTGTTTCTTAACATAAAAAGCTAACTCAACTCAGTTCACATTTGAGCTGTCATAGGGTGAGAGTCTGGGTACACCAGACTAGCACACCTGCATTCAATTTAGAATATCCAGTTAAGCTAACAAGCTAACAGCTAAGCTAACAGTAAAGCTAACAAGCATATCTATGAAGTGTATATGTGTGTATGAAGTGAAGAGTATCTTGCAAGAACCTATGGGGGTATAGCAAAAACACTAACACTCCACACAGAAAGGTTTAAACCTAAGATCTACTCTCTAAGGTAAAACTGCTTTGCCAGGTTATATCTTTGATTTTTTTTTAATTAATCTAAGAAAAATGTGTTTTTGAAAGCAACTGTTCATTCGTTTATACTCAGATTGATGCTGTTCCGAGCTGTTGAATTATTCCAGCTTGTGAGAAAATGAAAAGAATTTTGACTCTGCCAAAACTCTGTATTTATTTGTTTTGATTTTCAATAAATAGAGATTAAACAATTTTAGTTTTAGTTTTTATTTATTTATTTCTAAAGTCTTTGTTGTCATCCACAATAACTATACTGACATTGTATTGTGTACTGTGTGTGTATGTGTGTGTGTGTGTTTAGTACCGTAAAGCCAAAAGTGGACATTGCTACATGTGTGACTTCCTTGCAAGATGGGCACTTAAAATGTTGCGTTCACTGACAAACTCCTCTTGTTTTCCCTATGAGTGAAACCCTGACAACGAATTACACCAAAACTGCTTTCCTTATTCATCTATTTATTTATTCATTCATTCCCGTGACGTAGTCATGAATTAATTTGGTAGGTGAGTCATCAATGTAATACTAGATCACTGTCAATAACATCAATTTGCAAGCAGGATAAGACAGCTTACCTCTGTAATGCTGTTATTTTAATGTGTCAGTATTATGTCGCTAACGACATAATACTGCTCGGCTTGACTTCAGTATCAGCTAAATGACAACCTTGTTGCTGCTGCTTCTAGCTGTGACTGTGGATAATTAGTTGGTGCAGTCTGTGGGTAGTGGCGCACTGAAGTGATGTTCAGTGGGTTGATGATCGCTCTCTGGCCTCTTCTAAAGCTCAGTTTTATGTGCACTGCCAGTCCACTGCTTTGACTTTCATCTGTCCATTTCTGCATTCTCCATGCTCTCAGTGCTCTCCCTCTTGTACATGTGCATGAACACTTGAAGTAATTTTTTGGGGTGTGATACCTACTGAATATAATTGACAGATCAGAAATATGTTAGTATAAAGAAGTGGACGTTCCAAATAACCCCATTTATGTTTGCATACAAATCACAAGGAAACAGTAATTATCTGAAATATAAGATCTCACACTTTCAAGCACAGTTTTTATTCCGCTGAAACAATTTCTCTCTGGAATATTGATATGCTTATTTAAACTGCAACAGCAAAAATGCAATATATATATATATATATATATATATATATATATATATATATATATATATATATATATATATATATATATATATATATATATATATATATATCCACACAAATAAAAATAAGTCAAGCATGCTTTGTGTAATGCATATGCATGCATAAAGCTTTCATACTTACGTTTGACATCAAACCCACTCACTTGCTCTTCAGCAATGCAAAGCCAAATTAGCATGCTGAATTAATGTCAGACAACATTATCCAGCCTTTACTGCCTCTCAGCTCCAAACTTCAACAAAGTCGTTATCTTCAATGTGTCCCCTGCTATCAGCATGAGCACAGCTGACCACTCTGTACACAGTATGAGTGACCTTGGTATTGTTTTTATCCCCGGTTAGCCACTTTGACATCTCAATAGCAATAAAGAGTTGAACAAAATGTTCAACAAAAATGTTATAAATACATGATTATATATAGAAAATTCAATCAATGCCTCTTTAATGTTCATTATTTTTTATGTGTTTCTGTCATTAGTATTCTGTTCAAGCAGATGGTGAAAAAAATACATCGGGCGTATGGAAACCACTCTGGAGGTTCAGCTCCTCCACCTACACAGAACAGACTAAATTGAAGGCTAGCATCTGGCAGAAGTTTGCCAAAGGAAAGACCATTTTTTCTTAGATTTTTCATGTAGCTGTGGAAGGACTTACAGAAGATTTACCTAGTTTGTCTGAATGTCCTATTTTGCTTAATTTATGCAGGCAGATATTAATGCTATTCCAAATGCACAGAGAACAACATCAATAAAAAGCCAGGAAGGCATAGATCCTGACCCAGCTTTAGGTTAATTGCAAGGCTGAAAACAGTCTCTGAAGCAAGGTGGTCTACTTCAAAATCCCCATTACATTTGTAAGTCAGGACAGCAAATTTTTTTCTCCATTTTGATTGATGATGGTGATGAGTGTGCTTTGGCTATTTAAGTAATGAATATAAATACTTCAACACTGCGACTTATAACATGTAATAGTAGTTCAGCTTCTATTTCCAAGGATTGCGAAAAAGTAGTTATTGCATTTAAGGCATAACAACGAAAAACAACATACCCCATAAATGTATGTTGTGTGTATATGCTGTATTTCTCTTTTGTAGTGAATTTGCTATGGGTAATACCAGTGACTTTAGTGTAATTAAAGCCAAACACTGTGAATCCCAGCACTCTCCCTCAGTCAGATGGGATGGAAGAAACTAATTAGCTGAACCTGCTGTTGTGTTTAACTCAAGCAAAACCTGTAGTTCTAGACTGTTCTTAATGGCCACAGTTGGGGATCACAAATTTGACTAGATGACCTTGTGTGATTTTTTGTGTTTTTCAAATTTTTTGACACAACTAACAATAATAATTAACTTGATTGCGCCTCTGTTCCTTTCCCTGCTTGTTTTCCCTCCTGTGCAAACACAACTATCTGCAAATGTTTGTGCGGGCGTTCAGTGAAATTAATTTGTATTATCATGAGGCAGTTTCTGTAAGCAAACTTTGTCTCTGTTGGTATCCCCCTCAAAAAAGAGGAGAGAAGACATGAAAGCTATAAACACTCACTGTACCTCTTTGAAGAAAAATCAGCCATTAGGCTTCTGTGAGTCAGCCAGAGGTTCGACGGTCTCTGTCGCTTTTATGCTATCTCCATCTTTAACAAGTTTACTTCTTACAGACAATCTACATGTGAATGTGATAAATGTTTTTTGTTTTGTTTTGTTTTTTTAGCGAGGCATTAATATTTATCTGATTTTATAGCTTCCTTAAGAGGAAAAAAATAGGGACAAAAAAAAATGAAGAGAGAAATGAAATATGTCAAGGAGAGAGACAACAAATTGAAGCCGGTTTACTGTGCTCTGTCCCGGTTGTCTAATTTGTCAAGCACATAAATGACAAAACAGAGGGGAACGCATTTCTGGAAACTAGAGAATAATATTATGCTAATTGATCACAGTGCACTTTGGCACATTATCTTACACTGGCATGTTAATGTAAACCCTCATCTCTTCTCCGTCAACTCTTGCTGATTATATTTCTAATAAATATCACAGCGAGGCACCGAGCTGGCTCCTTAATTTATTCCAGTCCAAAGTAAACCTTCTGGTAGGTCCTCGTAGAATAGGTGTCATTACAGTGATTATAGTTCCTACAGTGTGTGTGTGTGTGTGTGTGTGTGTGTGTGTGTGTGTGTGTCTGTGTGTGTGTGTGTGTGTGTGTGTCTGTGTGTGTGTGTCTGTGTAAGGGTTTATTGAATTAATTACACAACTGCTTCTCTAGGAGATTATAAAATGTGCTCACCCCTGTGTACAGTAACTGTGGTGCTGGTTGTATAAATATATCTGCACGTCTGCATTCGCTTCTGTACTAGCTTTGTGATTGCACTCATTAGTTGTTACTATGTGCAGCTCACGTTAAACCACACAAATGTTAAGGCAAGTGTAGCTCCCAGGTATGTGTGTCTCGTTGTGATGAGGGCTCTACTGTAGATATGATATGAGGTTGTAGCCTTTTCAGTAGGTTCACGTTAGTCTGCTGGTATCAGTGTGCGACAGCGCTTTCTCTCCAATCACAGTCATGACTACAATGGCAGATCTAGTTAGTAAATGGATAGCGGCACTGGCTGACAGTATAAAAACATTACTTCTACTTGTTTGTTGGGCCATGTTTCAGAGTGTTGGCACTGCTTTCGATGCATGATAATAGTTTAAGAATGGCACAGGAGAGAGATTTTCACGAGCTGCTTCATTCACACTCAACTGTTCATTGGTCTCTCAGCTTAAAAATAATGCCCACACTGACCTGCTCTCATTGTTTTAAAAATTCTATTCGATCCCCATCTGTCGGTTGTTTTGAGATGGAGAAGATACATCAATAATTTATAAATTCCCTCAAAAAGTATGAAAAAAAAGTGCTCATCCTGAGTTTTTTGAAGAACAATGAGCTTGGTGGGCATTGAGATTATCAAAATCAAATCAAATCACTTTTATTGTCACATCACATGTGCAGGTACATTGGTACAGCACATGTGAGTGAAATTCTTGTGTGCGAGCTTCACAAGCAACAGAGTTGTGCAAAATACAATAATGTAAACAAGCAAAATACAAGAATGGCTACATCTGAAACTAATAAATACATGTACAATATATAATAGTATATGCATTTCTGGATGTGTATACTAAATATTTTTCTACGTGTGTGTGCGTGTGTGTGTGTGTGTGTGTGTGTGTGTGTGTGTGTGTGTGTGTGTGTGTGTGTGTGTGTGTGTGTACACATACACTGAACAAAAATATAAATGCAACAAAAATATAACCCCCCCATGGGATGGACGTAGAGACCTAAAATTCATTCCAGATACACAATATAACCATCCCTCCCAAACAGTGGTCACAAATCAGTCCAAATGTGTGGTAGTGGGCACATCTGCTATATTGAGATAATCCATCCCACCTCACAGGTGTGCCACATCAGGATGCTGATCTGACATCATGAGTAGTGCACAGGTGTACCTCAGACTGCCCACAACAAAAGGCCACCCTGGAATGTGCAGTTTTGTCTCACAGCAAAATGCCACAGATGCCACAAGCAATGAGGGAGCGTGCAATTGGCATGCTGACAGCAGGAATGTCAACCAGATCTGTCGCCCGTGCATTGAATGTTCATTTCTCAACCATAAGCCGTCTCCACAGGCGTTTCAGAGAATATGGCAGCACATCCAACCGGCCTCACAACCGCAGACCTCGTGTAACCACACCAGCCCAGGACCTCCACATCCAGCAGGTTCACCTCCAAGATTGTCTGAGACCAGCCACCCAGACAGCTGCTGGAACAATTGGTTTGCACAACCAAACAATTTCTGCACAAACTGTCAGAAACCGTCTCAGGGACGCTCAACTGCATGCTCGTTGTCCTCATCAGGGTCTTGACCTGACTCCAGCTCGTCGCCGTAACAGACTTGTGTGGGCAAATGCTCACATTCGATGGCGTCTGGCACGTTGGAGAGGTGTGCGCTTCACGGATGAATCATGGTTCACATTGTTCAGGGCAGATGGCAGCTGAGAATGTCCCAGTTCTTGCATGGCCAGCATACTCACCGGACATGTCACCCATTGAGCATGTTCGGGATGTGCTTGACCGGCGTATACGACAGCGTGTACCAGTTCCCACGAATATCCAACAACCTCGCACAGCCATTGAAGTGGAGTGGACCAACATTCCACAGGCCACAATTGACAATCTGACAGACTCCATGTGACGATGTGTTGCACTGCATGAGGCAAATGGTGGTCACACCAGATACTGACCAGTTCTGGGTCCCCAGACCCCCAATAGCGCAAAAAACTGCACATTCCAGGGTGGCCTTTTGTTGTGGGCAGTCTGAGGTACACCTGTGCACTACTCATGATGTCAGATCAGCATCCTGATGTGGCACACCTGTGAGGTGGGATGGATTATCTCAATATAGCAGATGTGCCCACTACCACACATTTGGACTGATTTGTGACCACTGTTTGGGAGGGATGGTTATATTGTGTATCTGGAATGAATTTTAGGTCTCTACGTCCATCCCATGGGGAATGGGAGCAGTAACAAAGGTGTTGCGTTTATATTTTTGTTGAGTGTATTTTACAAATTAAATAGAGTAAACAATAAATAAAATATATAAAATAAAATATACAGAGTGAGACATGTGCAAAACAGTGGCGTTACTGTACAGTATGGAGTGCATAATGTTAAAGTTCCAGTAGTATTTTAATAAGACAAAACAAGGCAGAAATTCAGAATCTACTAGCATTATAACTGTTCATCTTTTTCACTTTGAAATTCAGAGCGAACAGTGGGAAGCAAAATACAGCTTGAAATTCTACAATGGAAATAACCAATTAAAATCCTTAAAAAGTTGATAGTTGATTTCCCACAGGCTTGTGCTGTGCTCAACAGGTCTTACCTACAGCTGTAATGGCATTGACCCAGTGTTTATAGAAAGAAAATTAGCACTGCACACTGAGTCTCCTGTACAATAGCAGTAGAGAAAGTTGATCTCAATGCTTTGTCCATTTCCAATTAGGAGTGGGCTACTGAGGACTTCAAAGGAAGTACAAGATGCTGTATTTATAGTATACTTAAGAGTTTTGTTTTTAACACAGTCATAATTTGAATTTGTTAGCATGTAGCTGTGCATGCTCTAATAAATTTTACAGATAAAGAGCCTTCTAAACATGTTTGTTTAAATAAACTATGCTATGTAGCTGCTGCTGCCTTTGCGTTCTTCATGGCAGAAGAAGGATATGCCTGATGTTGTTTAGTGAAACATCTTATAAGAGAACAGATGGAAGAAGGGCGACCAGATCAATTTGTTGACCTCAATGGGTCAAATTCAGAATTGCTTTCCCTCAGACCATTTACCCACAGTTAGAACTCTCTGAAGCAGTAAATAAGTTCCTCGAGTACAATGGCAAGAACAGCTACCACCACTGGGTAAGGCTGCTTGAGCACTGAGTACTGCGATCCTCCCTTGTGAACATGATTTCCATTAACACTCTCTGAAACTTCTTCGCACTCAAGGAAATGTATTTCTTTAGTTCCCAACTAGTTATGATGGCTGCAGTATTATAAACGCACTTTCACTGTGACTTTATTGATGTTTGTTTGTTTTTTAAATATTCTGCTATAGCTGCAAAAAGGTTTATTAAATTCGTCTCATAAATCAGTCTAATTTCTCTTGTAAAATATCCTAAACCTCCAATTTGCAACTCACGTTCACAATTAAATAGAAAACTTTGGCTTAAGTTACTATATCAAGGTTGACGGGATTTGGAGAAGCTGGAAGCATTCACTGTACAACATAGTTAATAGATGACACAAAATGAAATACACACAACAAAATCTAACAACATGCATTTAATTCAGTTTCTGAAAGGACTGGATTTCCTCTATATGTGTGTGTTTGTGTGTGTGGCTCTGTTTAAAACCAGTTCAAGGTGATTTTTTTGGGATAATTGTGTCCTGTGAAAACAGTTTGTATGTAAGAAGTGCAGTGAACGCTGGTTAAAAACCACCACCGGATGTTTAATAAAAGAAGACTTAATGCACTTAATTAGATATTTGACCTCAAACACGTCGGCCTTGGTTTCTTTTATGTGAGGAACTTTATAAAAGAACATGTTTTCAAGGAATGCATTCTGTTTAACCCCTTCAGAGATTTATATTACATATATGTTGTTCGGGTTCACTGGAAGCAAGGTTAATAAAAGTATTGATCTTCACTGGGCTTGCCTCAATTTTCAGATAGAACATTTTATTTAAGATAAATAAATAAATAAATAAATCACATGTGGCGGTTTCTATAAAATATCTTGTTACCTTTTACTGTGTGTGTTTACTTCTCAGCAGCTGGAAAACTATAGGAGTAAAAGGAAAGTCCTACTTGACCAAGAAAGGTTGAAATCATTCTTGTCTACATGAAATATAAAAATCCAAGGCTGAAAGAAACTTACCAGCCTATGCTGCTGTAATGCGGTGATTACTGTTGTGTGCAGTGCTGTGTTATTAAAACTCTTTCATCATGACAAGGCCTTACACAACTGCAAGCCTGCAGTCCAGCCTGCATCAGGCAGGCTTTTCCACCTGATGAAGACGAATCAGCTTCAAAAACAGACATCAGCCTTCAAGGCTCCTCCTTTGCATTGTAAAGCAGGTCTGTGAACCCTGAGAAGTCTTTTTGAAAAAGCGAGCTCTGTCAGGGAACGGAAATATATAGTAGCATTTTTTTTTTTTTCTTGTTACGCTAGATGTTTTCACCACTCCTGGTGGTATAGTGTTAGTAATAAAAAAGGTCTTTTTAAATCTGTGTCAAGGTGTCACAAGCAATATATCAAAGGTTTATGCATCTAGGGAGAAGATTTTTTTTTTCTTCTTCACCCCATGTTTCCCAGAAGGCTCTTGGTGGAGGCTCATGTGCGAGCTGATTGTTGAAAAATGAATCCCCAAGGGAGGAGAAACACTCACAAAGAAACAAGTGTCTTGCCTCGATCCTTACACAAAAAAGGACAGGGTTTTCTTTTCATCTCTCACAAACAGCTGAAGTGAAAAACCTTAAGCTATAGAAAGGGTAACTAAATTAAAACATAAGAAACCTTGGTTTCATTTCCTGGTCTAATCAAACGATTAAAAAACATCCATGCTTATAGGTGCTGTATGTACTTGCTTATGATTATTGGAGGTAATGCTAGCAATAATCATCCCTTTCTGCTATGACAGCAACTGCTGCAGATTGTGAGACTGTGCTTCATTTGTGTGTGCGTGATCACTACTATCTGCTGATGAAAGGTTGCAGCAGACCCAAGTCACTCGCTGAAATGTCATATTTCTCCTACACTTTTGTCTTTCTGCCATTTTCTGTTCTACTTGGGAAACTTAAGCTTCTTAAATGTTTTCTTTACCACCCTTAAAACCTTCACAGAGGAATGTTCTTAGAGGATAAAATGAATGAATGAATATTATTTGTATGAGAACTTTAGTAATGATGTGAAGGGTAATTTTTTAGGGAACGTCATAATTTGGTCTTTATCTAAGACTTTACAGGCCTCAGTTACATTACTCATGTGACATTTGAAATTTCTTGAAAGTACATTTAGAAAAAGATTTAACAAGTTTAGCTTGTTTGGAAAGACTGCCAGGAGGAAGCCTCTTCTCTTAAAAAAATAAAATAATCCCCTGGATTTCTGGAACAGTAAGTGAGACCAAAGTGAAGATGTTTGGCCATAACACACAGCACCACATCTGGAAAAAACCAAGCATCATCAAAAAAATCCCACTTCCAACTAATCTAAGGAGCGTGGAAAGAAAAGCATTAAGTCCAGTTGCTTTTCTTTCCAAGCTCCTTAGACTACAATGACCTGGATGACTGAGAACCTTCACAGACACTTTCAAGCTACCAACTATCAAGCTAGGTGATGGCAGGATAATGATTTGGGCTTGTTTTGCAGCCATGGGACCTGGGCACCAATCTGACGGCTAAAACTTAATTTTGTAGTGTTACAGGTCAGTGATCGCAAGCATAGCAGCAACTCTACAGCAGAACGGCTGAAAAAGAAAAGGTGTATATATGCCCGCTCAAAGTTCAGACCTCATCCTAATTGAAATACTGTAGTGACCAGCTGTACATCAACAAATGTATGCAGCTTTAATGAGCTGAAGCCACGCTGCACAGAAGAGTGAGTCAAAGATTCATCAACAATGATGTGAGAAACTGCTACAGTCATACAGTTAGTTGGTAGTTATTGCTACTGCCTGTAGAATGTTGAGCAAGACATTATTATTATCTATTGCATATTGATAATTAAGAATATTTACCTGATTAATCAGGACATCTCATAAGTACCGACTGAGTGTGCAGCCAACAGCCCAAATCCAAAGTTGCCCAAAGACGTCATTAAATCTATTCTGATGGCTTAGCCTGCATGCATCCTGCATACACTGGTGAACTTGTTCTAACTAGTGTATGGAACAAAACAAATTAGTTTTCTTAACATTAATTTAACTTAGGTTAAGTTTTGTTGTTGTTTTTATTGCATCACATCAACAGAAGCCAGGATTTGACATCAAACCACCAACCTTTTGTTTTTAACTTCTGATCTACCGTCCTTGCAAAAATCCAACTTAAGATTTCTACAAGTCCTAATATCGTAGACTTAAACTATCCCTGCTCGATAATAGCACTATTTAAATGTCAGTGAGGAAAGAATAACACTGGACGACTCCCGGTGGATTGTCTTCTTTCTGTATTTCTAACAGAGCAGTGTGTCTGCTCTGTAGGGGATCAGGCCAGTTGATCATTTCAATTTTGCAACATGCCATCTCCTGCTAAACTTTTATTCATAACAAATCAATATCTTAACCTGATAGACTTAGTTTCAGTCCAAGACCTTAAGTCATTGTGCCAGGATAAGCTGTATAACACCAAATAGGCTTATGTCAATGTGTCATAAATATTTAATCAAAATTTATGTAAATACAAGTATGGGATCAGACTCGGCAGAAAAAGATCTGGTGATATCTCTACTGAAAGCTAATCAGCCACATAATGCATGTTGTAAAAGGAATATTTTCATCTTGTTTCTTTTTGTCCATTTACAGTTTCTCTCCTCTTGTCCTTTTTGTTTTAGGTAAGGCCAGAGTCTTGTGAACCTGTGCCCACTGTCCATTACAGTAAGTGTGTCCATACTTAAGTGTGTTGCCTAGTTGTCCTCATTGTCTTGGATAATATCAGCATTACACACATACACACATGAACGTACGCACACATAGCTTGCTAAGGCTCCTTCCTGCCTACTCATCTTTCGAAGAAGACCTCCATCCTGGTGGCTCTTTGATTTGAATTCATTTAGTTTCACTCCAAGTTCTTTGATTAGGATTTCTAATTAAATCAGCAGGATGTGAAGACAATCAAAGCTTCTGTAATCATGCTGGATTGAAATGTTCTTTTATTTTTCAAGATGAAATCTTATTCAGGATACTGCAATAGTGGAGAACATGCAGACAACGGATGTGCACCTGTGCTACGTAATTAGTTTTCAGTGAATAGACATGCCTATTCAATTCAACTAGTCACACTGATAGATTTGGATTGATTCAAATTTTGGTGATTTCATGTCCACAGTTTCTGTTTTGTGAGACTGCTTTCAGCAGGGAGTGCAAAACAGTTGAAATGCAATAACTTGTAATACAGAAAGATCACTTAACGTGCACTCAAAAACTGTGACTGTGGGTGGGTACATCACATTGTTCTGATGGAGAACAGAGCACGTGAGTTACAGTGTGATCGTTCACAATATGAAGACAGAGCGTCTCTTTAGGACGTTTTCATGCCTTTCAGGTGCACATTGCATATTCAGGAGGTGTAAATGAATGTAGTATGTATTCAAAAAAGCATAAAATTGTAATGACATTTCAGGAATTTGGAGGTGAACCTTGAACCCACTATATGCTCATTTCCTCTTTGGTAACTCTCTTTAGGTCATCACCCAGGAATTAGTCTGTTTCCTCTTTGGATATGCAAATGAAATTCATTTACAAGTAAATTATTACAAGACGTGCATTTCAGAATTAGGTTGTGCAGGTCTTTAGCAGGATTTAAAAAAATTTTGTGCGCTATTCATTATCTATACAGTCATAGCATATTTAGGGAAACTGTTTCTGGAACTTTTTTTCCATCTGTGAATGTTTTGCATGTGAACATCTATTTAAAAAAGGACAGTGTTTATGTGTTTGGGTGTTTGAGAGAGATTTCTTTCTATTTTAATCCCGAGTTACAGTAGCTCGTATAGTATTCTATGTTTAGAACTAGTGTAGTCAGTGATACTCATCTACAGCTGGGATCTGCTTCACCACAGGGAAGGGCTGAATATTCTCTGTATTGTGATAGAGACATGCTGTGAAGCTGTGAGTGTTTCCATCTGTCACGTTGTCACTTGGCTTCTCATTTTCAGCCCCCCTTTTCTATCTGCCACTTTCCATGTTTGTGTTTGTTTTAATTTAATCCCATATTTTTTTCTCTCTGCGTCTTTCGTTCTTTCTTACTATCTATTGTTGAGCTAATTCATCAACTAAATTGTCTGAGTTCCCACTATGAATTTTTCTATTAAAAGGACAAGCAGTTCTCTCAGCTTTGTGCCCAAATAGGATGTTCATGTCCTTCTACTTAAGAATTCAGTCTGTCTCTCTCATCTTGCTTTTGGCACAATTGTCACATCTTCCCTCCTCTTTGTATTTTCTTTCACCCTCTCTATTTTGACTGTAGAGCATTACATCTATCTGGTGTGCACCATGTTTGACTAATTTGATTGGATATTCAAAACCATTTCACAAAACTGGGCAAAGGACAAGTACATGTCCTTAATATTGCTCTTGTTCTTTGAATATTTAATCACAGCATTACTGTGAATACAAAACCTGAGCAGAGAACATGGTCTGGTCAGATCTCTGAGGAACACTGGGCTCTTGGAGAAAAAAAATGAATTCTCCTTGAGTAGTACAGAAATCAATCCAATGTCTCAGTGTGCCAATAACAGGGTGTCAGAGAAAAAAAAGTGCGTCAGAAGCTTTGGCTATCTGGCTATATAACAACCCCAGAAAAATTCAAGTGTTTAAAGTTTTTCACATGGTCATTTTACGCAGCCAAAATTTCATCTAATGTCAAGTATTCACTATGTGATTTGGACTGTCCAAGATAAAGGAGGATAAAAGAATTGTGTCATCTTTTTGACATGGCTTCACAACAGTGCTCCTACATTGTACAGAAAGAGGCATTGAAAGGTGACTTTGTAACTGGGAAAAATTCAGGATGAGAGGATTGCGAGATTGTAGCATGAAATGGCTGACTGACAACACTGGCACTTCTTAAGGAACCTAGAGTAACTCAAATGGAGTAGACGAAAATTGAAGTTTTTTTTTTTTTTTTTAACCACAAGCCTCATATCATGACTGTATCGGTGTTAATTTTGTTGACCAATAATTTTCAAGTTTTTGACAAAGATCTTTTTTGGGGTATTAACACGTTCATCAAGGAAACAAAATGAAGATGTACGTGTTCTGGACAGACACAATCCATCAGAACTGATTCAGGTGTGTAGAAAGGCGGAGAAATGTTTGGAAGTCATCCAATCAGAAATAATCTCCTTTTGCATGCTTCGATGTGCACATTCAGCTAGTTTACATACTTCTCTTTGAAAAACATTTGTGAAATTGTAAAAAGTAAAAAGTATTTTTTAAATAAATCATATAATTAATGCATGTAATACTGTGACAGGTAGAGTGCGGTTCAAGAACAAGGTTTGCTGTATACACGTGTCTATTTTTCCCCTTCTTGTTTTTCTTCATTTACTTTTTTCTTCTTCTACTGCTTCTTGGGGTGTATAGCTAGCATTACAACTTGCAGCTGAAGTGCCTAGTGTAGTTTTGTTGTGGTTTCAGCAGAGTCAAGGGTGAGAAGAAATGTTTGAGCTACAGGGATGCTTAAGCTGTAGGCAATCAATAAGGGGTGGGTGGCGGTATGGGCTAATTTCTATGTTCCTTTGCCTTTGCAATAAAGTAAAATTAAGGAGTTTCATACATGAACAGAGTTTTGAGTTTTTGAGACCTCCATACTTCCGTTTAGCATACAGTCTCAGGGTGTTAGACCTCAGGTAAAACCCTCCATGCATGGTCAGCAGCAATGTCAGTGGCTTCTATCTCCTCCTTTGGCCAACTTATTATCAAAGCAGGGTACCTGATCACGGGCAGGGTGTAGGTGTTGATAGCCCGGATTTTGTTCGTCACATTCAGCTGACTCCTCAGGACTTTTCTGACCCTCTGCAGGTACTTGGTGGTTGCAGCTTTCCTAGCGGCGTCTTCATGGTTCCTATTTGCCTGTGGGATTCCCAGGTACTTGTAGCTGTCCTCGATGTCTAGCACAATCCCCTCAGTTCTTCTCTGTCTTTGTTGCCATCCAATTACACTTTTCCAATCCGAATGACATTTGTTAATGATCTAACTAATGGGGTTCAGGCCTAAGCAGAACAGCAGTAGGGACAGAGCATCTCCTTGGCAGATCCCGCACTTGATGGTAACTTGTGCATTTGGCTTGAAATTGGCCTCTAGTGTTGTTTGCCACATCACAATTGAGTCCCTAATAAATGCTCTTAGGGTCCTGTTGATTTTGTAAAGTTCTAGGCATTCCAGGATCCAGGTGTGGGGCATCGAGCCATATGCTTTCTTGTAGTCAATCCAGACAGTGCACAGGTTGGTTGGTATTTTTTTAAATGACATTCACATTTATTGTGACACTTTGGATATTAGTTGGCTCTATATTGCAATGCTGTTGCGCCTGACAAAGTATGATTTGATCAAGTAGCCTTGAGTCACTTTACTTAGAAAAATGATCCCAATTTACTGTTCATTTACGAAGCAGTGGGAGTTAATGTCAGGTCCTTGTGGCACTCAGGTTCCTTCTTTTGTTGTGTGTTTGTCTACCATCTAATCCTTCCTCTAATCTGCTGTGTCCACAGAGTAATTTCTCATGCAGAAAAAACAAACAAATAAAGAAGGAAGGAAATCAGTGTAGAGTCATTCTGGACATATGTACTTTGATAAGATGTTGCTGGGCTCCTGTGGGTAATATCTGAACCTGATCAAAAAATAACAGACATGCTAAAAATGTTATGTTGTTGTCTTTACGTGCATCTAAGAAATGTATCTACTTTTCACTGTAGGAATGTTACTTCCCTGGCATGTTTTCACTGGTGTTGTCAGTAAACAGTAATGTTTGTACAGTGAAGAAGCAGTGAGTAACTGGTTTACTGGTTTACAATTCTCTCAGAAACAGAGGGTTTTAGAAAACTTTGTGACAGAACTTGGTTATTAATTATTAACTTTCCTTTGACTTATTTTATGAATACATTGAGCCTTTAAATGTATTTTTTACACTGTGCATATCTGACAGTTTGTAACTATTCCATGCTCGTTCACTGGAATTTCTAAACCTGGAGTAGAACAAAAAGGCCTGCTGTGAAAAGACACATTGCACGTTTTAAAGCAGTCCTGTAAAACAAGATGTTAGCAAGTGGGAAATCAGACTGCTTTATATAACGTGGTCTGGTCACAGCCCCTCATCCCTGATGAACCAAACTAAGGAGGTTGCAATCTTCATTGTTCCAGCTTAAATGATACAGAAAAACCTGTAAAATATAAAAGGTCCAACCAAAACACTCGAGTTCTGACAGGTTTCCAAAGGCTAAACACCATCCCTGGGCTCATCTTTGATTTGACAGATCCTACACACTAAACAGATGTTTTATGTGTGCGTTAATCAAACTATCAGTGTTTTAGATTAAGTGCATGGCAATAAATTAGTCTTTAAAAGTCCCACTGAATGATTTATGCAGCTGCAGTTTTTATGGAGTTGCAGTGAGACAGACTGTGATCCACAGAAGGCGATACTAGAATTTTGCTGTGAAGCCGTTTGCCAATATACGACGTGCATGGAAAATGCTGTTTCAGCCCTGTCATTAAAATAACAGTTAACCATTTCACATTTTGTTCTGCGTGCATGCTTTTCTCTCCTTTTCTGTTATGCAGGCTTTCCCTTTTTGCTGTGTAAGGTTTTAAATGTAATTGCTGGAAAAAGGAACTGCAGCCTCATGTGTACCAATCATGTGATGGGTCAGGAGTTAATTTATCTTGTGTTATCTCTGGAACCTCCTCATTGCTCATCAGATTATCAGCCTTTGTTAGAGCAGTTTGATATACTTCACCTTTTTTTGCCTTTGTTGAAATATCTCTTCAAGCACTGACAGATAATGTGATTCTTATTCAAAGCCGCTGGAATTGATAATCCCATTAGACTATAGGAGGTAAGAGTGGAGGATCAACGGGGGGTAAAGCTATGCATCTTCAGTGGGGTGTCATTCCAGCTCACTGCAGGGTTATCTCTGCCTCTGAAGACAACTGCTGAGCTTGAGCTGTGTGGCTCTTGGGATGTGTGCGTCACTCTTTTCCCACTATCCTCAAGACAGCTGCATTACTCCATGAAGTGCCTTTTGTGCTTTCTGCAGTCCAAGTGGGGCATAACAAATGGAACCAGTGATAGATCACCTGATCTGTCTTTAACAAGTACATTTTTGGACCTCAACCACTCAAATTTCCAACAAGAGCATTCAGGTATTGGTGGCCTTTTAGAGTAAATCTTAGACTACCTTTCCTGAATTCTGCATAAGAAAATGTCTTTAAAGTCATTCTCTTAACAGTTTTTACATTTAAGTGCTAAGCTGGTGTGTGAACAAGTTTTATCTTTACCAGGATTTATTCTTAACTATGAGGAAGAAAGTAAATAACTATATGAATTTTCTCTGAGCTCTTTCACAAGGACTTTGTTAAGCTTCATTGTAATACAAAATTATCAGTGCAGTCTTGATCCTGAAGGACTTCAGATATTCCACCATAATAATGTTTAACTTCAGGGAAAATTTAGCAAGTGAAATGGATTAGAACATTTGCTCCCAAATTAAAGCTGTCTTTTACAGGCAGCTAAATTAATGCACTAAGAAAGCCACACGTCTAATCTCTCTTGTTCAGTCCCCTCCCACTCATCTTGCTACATCTTCTGCTCTTTAGCCATACTTCTTCTGGTCAAATCTTTCAATTATATATTTTGATACATGGGCTTTCAATCAGCCCAAAGAAGGTTTTCTTTTCTTTTCTTTTTTTTCTTTAAACAGATCACCTTGTGTGTGCTTAGGTGTGTCAGGTCTTGATGGAGCCTAAAGCTGCTCAGTTACAATGATCCACTCCACTGAGCTGTAGGAAGCTATTGTGAACTCCGGATTAATAGCAGTGACACTAGCATGCCCTTCAGCCTCCCTCAGATCTCATCAAGCCTACTTTCAGTTACTCAATCGAGTGAGGAAAATACATTTTGCTCTGACTGCAACACTGGGTTTACAGCAGAGAGACTATGTACTGCGTGAGGCTTGGTTAAAGCTTATTTGTGTGTCAGCGTCTGCCCTTATATTAATCCGATTCATGGTTGGTGGCATGACATAATCTTCTTGTCTCTTCTGTAATGTTTATCTGCTCAGAACAGTTGTCATCAGGGGACCTGGACTTTGTGCTCATATCTTTCTAGCTGGACTGGACTGTTTACAATAGCCTGCACTCATATTCACATATATGTGAACACAACACAGACCCTGTAGCTCACACACGAAAAAAGGATCATATTTCAGACAGGAAGATAATAACAGGGAGAAAAAGAGAGAATAAGAAAAATACATTTGTCATTTTAATACAATATTCTAAATTTGTGCATCCAGACAGTAATTTCATGATTTTTGATACCTTCTGAAATATGGTCAGAATGTTTCAACAAAGGCCCAGTATGTTTCCAAAAGTTGATTCTGTTCATCTGGACTTTTGGAGATTACTTACCTGGATGATTGAGCATGCATCAAGACGCCCAGTATGTTGCTAAGCAACATAATTAAATGGCATGGCATGGTCTATTGTCATATAGGTTAAGTAGCTTGCCATCAGTCACTGATGGTAGTAGATGTTCATTTGTGTGTTTCCATTAGGTGTGTGTTTATAATTTGTAATCTGGTCCACAACAACAACTGCAGGAAAAGCAGTGTGCATCATCCTTGGAGAGTCTTTGATCATGTTACGTCTCCCTTGTGATACTATTGAATATATTTAAATACAGTGCATATTAAAGTATATTTTACCACCAATCTAATTCAAACATTTGCCAGAAAGTCTTAATCTATGTTTAATGGGTTGCCAATTAAATATGGTCAAAACCCCACATGATCACTCAGTAATCTTTTACAACAGGTCCAAGTTTTACTTTACAGTAACAAGAATGCAAACCAGTTTATGACTTTCATTCAATATATTTTCTCTTATGGATATGTAGTTGATATTCTGTCTCTGTCCATTAAAACAAACAAAGAAAAAAACCTACCATAAAAATCAGAGACGGGTTCTGTGTGAGTGACCAGGCTTAAAAATTCCCCATTGGATCACATAATCTGTATCTGCATATTGCCTGTTCATCTTCCTATTGTTTCTCTGCACGATGCAATAATAATACAATGGTTGCTAAAACTTATTTTAATCTACGCTTCATTTAGCACTCGTCAGTGAGTGGGAGACATCTTCATTATAATGAAAGACATTTGCCCATTACCTCCAGAATAACTTCTAGAAGCGGAATCTTTCTGTGAGTTACTTCCAGAATAAAAATACTTTACAAGTTGACACTAGTGCAGTAAAGATTTATGACAGGCAGACAACAGAGAAAGCATTCTGACTCTGTTATAGTTGTTTTTCATAATAATTTAATATAGTTCTTCATCATTACTTTATATCAATTGTACATTATTGAGACTGACAAATTGTTGTGAGTTCCAATAGTGTTTACAGTATTCATCTTAGTCCTCCTCCTGTGCCTCAAGCATCTCAGGAAGGTTACAAAGTCAACATTAAACATTACATCTCCTTTTTCCTGACTTCTAAGCCTTATAGACTTTAAAAACTGCTACTCTGTTTAATAAAGAACAGAATGGAGCGTACCAGATATGAGATTGCTTAGATTAAACAGAAACAAATGGTTTTCTGGTCTAAATCCACCACGGAGCTCAGGTGAATTGGAGTTTATTATTGGGAACAAAAATAAAACCAAAAGTCATGCATTTCGAACACTCAAATCCTCAGAGCACTGAGCCACACTTCCTTTGTTTCTTGACTTTTTGCTGATAAGCATCAGATCTACAAAATGGTGTTTGACTCCCGCTGCAGGGTTTAGAAGTGATAAGAACCAGTACAACGTTAGGGCTCGTGCTCTGGAGCCTCAAACCTGTCGAGAGAAAGAGTTTCACTAAAGTCCAGTCAAATGTTATGGAGCAGTTGAGAGAAAATGTAGCAGCACTTTCACGGCGGGCAACCGCAAGATTGTCAGCAGTTGAGATCGTTTGGTGTCACTGTTGTGAAATATGGTTAGGTTGGTAATTTGTCTAACAATGACGCAATTGGTAGAACTTTACCTCTGTAAACGGTCTCATTGGCTTTTGTATCAAACAATCAAAATGTGATTAATATCAATTAGAAATTGCAGCCCTTTTTATATAGTCAAACTAAGTTGACAAAGTAACACGATATTAAATATAGGGATTGATTTTAACAGTTGGATGAAAACCCTTTGCAGTCAGTGACTGTCTGGAACCCATGGACATCACTAATGACTTTGTTCTCTCCCTTGAGATCCTCTGCCAGGCCTTTCCTGCAGTTGCCTTCATTTACTGCTTATTTGTGGGTATTTCTATGTTCTGTTTTGTGTTTAAAAGCTGAAGAGCGTGAGCTCAATGACATGTGTATCCCTTTTTTTATTTTGAGAAAATCTTGGATTTCTTTTTTTAGTATGCTTCTGGACATTATTAGTTTGCACTATGATGTACCGTCTGATCAGTTTTGAGGCATTTAGCTGAATCTGAGCAGAGTATAGTCCTGTGCACATCACAATTCATCCTGTTTCTTTTTTCAGCAGTCACATTACCAATAAACATCAGTGGTATGGTTTCACTGGAAGCCACATATACCCATGTCATAACATTACCTCCGTCGAGCTGGACACATAATGTGATACACTCTTTTTCTGCTCATACATGTCTCTTCCTATCATACCTCCACAAGAATGTGCTTGACTTAGATTTTATAAAGTTGTTTTTCTTAACCATGGAAATGAATCTGTCATCATCATCCACTGTGGCAGTGTACAGAGGCCAAACTACAGGGTGGGCCATTTCTATGGATGCACCGTAATAAAATGGGAATGGTTGGTGATATTAAAGTCCTGTTTGTGGCACATTAGTATATGTGAGGGGGCAAACTCCTCAAGATGGGTGGTGACCATGGTGGCCATTTAGAAGTCGACCATCTTGGATACAACTTTTGTTTTTTCAATAGGAAGAGGGCCATGGGACACATCAAACTTATTGGTAATGTCACAAGAAAAACAATGGTGTGCTTGGTTTCAACGTAACTTTATTCTTTCATGAGTTATTTACAAGTTTCTGACCACTTATAAAACGTGTTCAGTGTGCTGCCCATTGTGTTGGATTGTCAATGCAACCCTCTTCTCCCACTCTTCACACACTGATAGCAACACTGCAGGAGAAATGCCAGCACAGGCATCCAGTATCCGTAGATTCAGGTGCTGCACATCTCGTATCTTCACACCATAGACAATTGCCTTCAGATGACCCCAAAGATAAAAGTCTAAGGGGGTCAGATCGGGAGACCTTGGGGGCCATTCAACTGGCCCACGACGACCAATCCACTTTCCAGGAAACTGTTCATCTAGGAATGCTCGGACCTGGCACCCATAATGTGGTGGTGCACCATCTTGCTGGAAAAACTCAGGGAACGTGCCAGCTTCAGTGCATAAAGAGGGAAACACATCATCATGTAGCAATTTCAAATATCCAGTGGCCTTGAGGTTTCCATTGATGAAGAATGGAGCCACTATTGTTGTACCCCATATACCACACCAAACCATCACTTTTGTTGTCCCAACAGTCTTGGAGGGATCCATCCAATGTGGGTTAGTGTCAGAACAATAGCGGTGGTTTTGTTTGTTAACTTCACCATTCACATAAAAGTTTGCCTCATCGCTGAACAAAATCTTCTGCATGAACTGAGGGTCCTGTTCCAATTTTTGTTTTGCCCATTCTGCAAATTGTGTGCGCCGATGTGGGTCATCCTCGTTGAGATGCTGCAGTAGCTGGAGTTTGTAAGGGTGCCATTTGTGAGTAGCTGATATCCGCCAAAGGGATGTTCGACTAATGCCACTCTCCAGTGACATGCGGCGAGTGCTACGCTGTGGGCTCTTGCTGAATGACGCAAGAATAGCCAGTTATGTTTCTTCATTAGTGACAGTTTTCTTGCGTCCACATTTTGGCAAATCCAACACTGAATCAGTTTCACGAAACTTAGCAAGCAGTTTGCTAATTGTAGCATGGGAGATGGGTGGTCTCGTAGGGTGTCTTGCATTGAAATCTGCTGTAATGACCCGGTTACTGCGTTCACCAGATATCAACACAATTTCGATCCGCTCCTCACGTGTTAACCTCTTCGACATGTCAATGGCTGTGATGAAAAGAGAAACTTGTAAATAACTCATGAAAGAATAAAGTTACGTTGAAACCAAGCACACCATTGTTTTTCTTGTGACATTACCAATAAGTTTGATGTGTCACATGGCCCTCTTCCTATTGAAAAAACAAAAGTTGTATCCAAGATGGCCGACTTCTAAATGGCCACCATGGTCACCACCCATCTTGAGGAGTTTGCCCCCTCACATATACTAATGTGACACAAACAGGACTTTAATATCACCAACCATTCCTATTTTATTACGGTGTATCCATATAAATGGCCCACCCTGTACATAAATTGTGTGTTTGCTAAAGAAATTAGGGACCTAACTAACTAACTATACCTGTTGATTAATGGCTGTGATTGTGACAGCTGAGATGATTCCATGAACCCAGATTCATTATTGGTGGAATAAAGACTTTTTCTCCCTCTTTGCTCCAAAATGTTATTGAATATCTCCTGTATGTTTTCTCCCCTTTACTACACATTAAGCTCCAAAACATTCCAAACAATATTTTCATGAGGATTTCAGGCGTGGTTATACCGTCATCTGCCTTTCACATCATTTCTTATCAACTATAAATTCAAAGGAGTTTGTGTATCTTTGCGTGTGTGTGTGTGTGTGTGTGTGTGTGTGTGTGTGTGTGTGTGTGTGTGTGTGTGTGTGTGTCTGTGTGAGTGTGTGAGTGTCAGTGCCTGAGTGGACTTACTCATGTGTGAAGCATCAGCTCCATTTATTTCAAATCGTTGGAGAAATGATACTATGTTTCCCTTCCTCGGACAATTTCCTTTCAATAGTTATCCACAAAAAAGAAATAGGAGAAAAGACAAAAGGAAGACATGATTACTAGTTATTTGTTTCCTGAATGTAAGAGTAGCAGCAGACTATTGATATTCACTTCTCATCCTGTTGGGCTCTGTCCAGATTGCGGTGTTAGTTGACTGTCAGTAAGTAACGGTATGCAGCAATTGTACTACTAATGATTGTGTGATAAAAGAGTATTCTACCTTGGATTATGAAATTTACATTTTAATAAATGCTTAAAACAAAGTGTTAAAAACTGCAAAAACAACATTAGAAACAGCATTCTTTATACTGTAGAGCC
The DNA here is from genome assembly GCF_963969265.1 of Rhamphochromis sp. 'chilingali'. Lineage (NCBI taxonomy): Eukaryota > Metazoa > Chordata > Actinopteri > Cichliformes > Cichlidae > Rhamphochromis > Rhamphochromis sp. 'chilingali'. The sequence goes on from NC_137935.1 coordinate 30,704,176, forward strand.
ATCTAGTGCATATAAAGACAGAGCATATTGCATTAAAGTACCATCATCGCCATATGTCATAACAGCATGAAAAGTTGAAAATAATATCCATCATTCTGATGTATACTAAGGCAGTCATTTTTAAGAGCCACAGTCTGAACTGCAAAAGCAACTTCAGTATAAATTTGCTCACGGACCATATAATTTCTTGAACCACTAAACTGATAAACTTTTTTCCTACAAAAAAATGTTCTTCTTATCTTCTAAAATGAAATGACAGTATAGCCTAAAATTCATTCAAACCTTTTTTTCCATTAAAAGTTAAACATGATCATCATTTTCCGTGTCATTCAAAAGCCCAGACTCCTTCTTACAGAACAGTTATAAATCCTTTTATCATACAAATGGTCATGATTTGGAAATCAGAATTATTACATCACTCTCTCTTTATAAGAAAAGCACATAACATAGAACAGTCTATTTTGTTTTATCTAATTCCACCTACAAGTTTTCTCTGGTGTTTGTTCCAAAGTCTAAGAAAACTTTGGTCTTCTTGAGTATTTTAACTTTTAATCAGCAATAGATCTAAATGAATAATAAATAGATCTCTTCTGAAGATGTAGGATAGGCTGGTAATGTCACAAATACACCCGGCTTTCAATGGACTTCTGAGCTTTTTTTTTTTTTTTTTACTTTTATGTTCACTTCCTGGTTAGATATTGGCTGCAGTACACTTGGGATGATCTGATATCGTCGTGTTGGTGTTGTTCCCAGATCATCATGAAAATGTTGTTTCAGGTTCAACATCGCAAGTGACCAATCACATTGTTGTGACGTTATTCTTTTGCGCGCCAAGCCATTCGTGCATTTATGAAATTCCAATGTTGCAAGGACAATATCAATTCTGTTTACCGTTTATTAAAGGGTTACAGTTAGGGTTAGGGTCAGGGTCCGTTGATCGGCGGTTTCTCACAGCTTAAGTACAGTTTTTGGTTTTACAGTGGTTTTTCCCGAAGTCGCAAAAGTATGACGTCACAACATTCTGATTGGTCACTTGCAATGTTGATCCTGGAACAACATTTAGTATGATGATCTGGGAACAACACCAACACGACGATATCAGATCATGCGTCCACTTGGACATTACCTTGGTTTCTATTGGAGCGCTTAATTGTCCAGTGATGCAGCAGGTTAACTTATTCTTATGATGCTAGAAAGTCTTCTATTTCATTTCGCAGAGGACAGTTTTCCGTCAGTTTTTTGTATAGTTATTGGCCATTAAAATGGCAGCCTTGATGATGGGCAATATGTAAGAAAAATACCTGCAAATTAAGTTTAGCATGCAGGTAAGCCATCTGTCTGAAAGTGTTGGTAAAAAAAAACCAAAAAAACTACTGCACTCATACACTAGATGCTGCTGTATAATCATGGACCTAGGTGAGACTTGCACTGTTATCCGAGTGCAGGAAAAAGAAGAAGAAAAAAAGAGAAATAACGTTAAATTATCCTAGAAAAGGAGCAGAGTTCAGTCATTTGATCACTTAAATTGCTTTTATTTAGGGTAATAAGGCTTACTACATAGTATTGTCTCTCTAAAACACATAAAACTGTAATTGTAGTCTGTAAGAGCAGAGTGGGCCACAATTTTCCAAGAGCAGATGTGTAGCTGCCTTCGTTCCCACAGTGCTCTCTCCCCTGTTCGATGGAAATGCTGTTGATGGTTAATGCATTTGCTTGTAGGATCAGTAACACTCTACATGGTGCTCTTCTCTTAAATAAAAAATTAAAAAAAAAAAAACTAGAAAAAACAGAAACACAGTAAAGGATATGTTGCGACACAGATAAAAACAGGGTCTGTTGTTGTGATGATAAGGGTCAAGCTGGCTGTGTAGTGGGTCTGGCCACAATATCAGGAGAGGCTTCAGAAGTGGATGTGATGCACAAAGAGATTAAAAGAGATACACCAGGCACATGGCCATGAGGGAGAGGCAGAACATCACTGAATGTGAGAGTAGCATGCATTCTAGTATAAAGAGGTCTCGTCTATTTTCTGGTTTCAATCTGGCTTAAGGAAAGCAGCAGTAGTGGCTGCTAGCTAGATCCTCAAACGTATTTGAATTTGCTTTGCAACTAGCGTAGAAAATCTAAAATATACTAAAGAGCAAACTGCACCCAGGAAAGAAACAACTGGATTATGCTGCTAACACAACTTCGGCTCTTTGCAAGCACCTGAGCAGATAGCATGCTAATGCTAAGCTAGCCAAAAACCCAGAACAGATTTAATGCCAGTTACTTTATAATCATTCCTCTATTTCCTCTATCACCGGATGTTTCTGTCTGTTAAAATGGGTTCTTCCTTCTCACTGTTGTCAAAGTGCTTATTCATAGGGATTTGTGTGGTTGTTGAGATTTCTTTTTCTTGCTGATTTGCAATTGCATGTCTTTTTTAAATCAGTCAAGACTAAATAGTTGGGTTACAAGAAAGTTAAATTGAGAAATATTTAGGTACTATGTCAACACTATAATAACTTATAATATAAAACCAAAGGCCTGCACTACGAAGCAGGATTTTCTGTTATCCAGATAACTTTGGGGTTAATCCTGGGTTTTCTGTACAACATTGGTTAATTGGTTAATTTCTTACCGGGGTGTATCCCCAAGGTAACTCCGAAACTAGCTTGCTTGAGAGGAGGTCGATGTAAGTGAAACCAGACTTCTCTACTTAGATTTTTTTTCCTAATAGGGAACATGTTAGTTTCTATAATAAGACACATTGCCAGTTACGTAAACTACAATTGTCTATTTCTGAGTACAGTAACATTATGGAAAGTGTCTTTTTACCCATTTACTTAATGCAGTTGTTTGTGTGTTGCTGACACAAAGACCTTTATGCCGAGGAGAAGAAGGGCAGTCTCACTGTGAACCATCTGCTCATTCAAAGTGTTGGTTGCCTTTGATAGCGGAGCAGAAAGTCACACTCATCCATGGGGAACAATGAGAGACAGGGAACAGCAGGGGAGTCACCAGAAAGACAAATACCCTTTCACACATGCAACCTGTGCAATAGGATCACTCTTTCTTGAAATACAGTTGGTTTTAACACACAGATATCATCTCTACACATTTTCTGTAAGGACACATTCTATATTGAGTTCTTTCCCTCATTACATTGCAGTTGTGGACAGATTCTCCTCTACTGTTACTAGTGGTGCAACGGATCACAGTTGATGCGTAATCCGAACCGATCCCACTCCACGGTTCGGCACGCACGTGATCCGAAGAGTCGAAAAAGAAGAAGAAAAAGTATGTGTATGGTGGTGTGGTGGGTCTGTCAAGCAATAGTTATGGCCAGCGCTAGTGATCCAAGTGGAGGAGCAGAGAAGTTTGCATTATTTAAGCAGCCCTTTGCTGCCCAGTCCGACCGGGCTAACGCTATTACAAAAGCTATTGGGGTGTTTAGCTGCAGACGGGAGGCCGTATTTTTTTGATGATGAACGTGCTTGAGCCACGCTATGATATCCCGTTGCGCGTCCACTTTAGTGGCAAGATCGTTCCAAGCATGTATGAGCAGGAAAAGATTTAAGTTATGGCTGAACTGTCCCAGGCATCTTCTGTTGCCCTAACTACTACAAATGGGTGGACCTCCAGGGCAACGGAAAGCTACGTGACCGTGACAGCTCATTATATCACAGCGCAGTGCGATATAATGAGCGGTATGTATTATTGTAGGGTCTACCTTACAATATAAAGCGCCTTGAGGTGAATGTTGTTGTGATTTGGCGCTTTATAAATAAAATTGAATTGAGTGGTAGATACAAAGCCCTGTACTGCCCTATATTGTACCTTTTTTTTTTTTTTTAATAATTGCGTGGAATGAGTCTTAAGTTTAATGTTTTAAACAGGCAAAAAATACTTCAATAAGTAAATAATTAAATGTTCAATTTTTGTCTTTTTTCTTTTTTTGCTGATCCGATCCGTGACTTAAAACCGTGATCCGATCCGAACCGTGAGATTTTTGACTAACTGTTACTCATCATGTGTGAGCAAGGCTGAAGGACCACAGGAGAAGCTTTTTCTGGTCTGCTTGTCTTCAAAGGAGGACAATTGTTATTAATTATTATTATAATTATAAATTACCTATGTGAATTAAGTTTTAAATTCCTTTTTGGCTACAACGCAACTTTATTTGTTAGTATAATTTCTGACTGCTGACACGACGTGTACACTTGGCTCTTTTAAAGTAAAGCTGTGTGGAACAATAAATGGCCTCAGATTCACTGGTTGTGGGGTGAGATATATGGACAATCTATAAAACATCCGTTGATTGATTGATTTTCTTTTCTAGATTTACCTAAATGTGAAAGTAGATTTAAATTATGCATGCAATGCTTTTGTCCAAAATCAGGTATTCCAATAATATCGTATATTTTCACTGGTCATTTTAAACCCTTCCTTTTAAACCCCTCCCTGCATTGTAATAATAGAATGTTAAGATCTGAACTTTATGCCCCTTTTGTGAACGGTTCAGTGAAATGTGTGTCATTTGGTCACATAAAAGTTTTGGCTGAAGAATTATTGAGTTTCCTGCTGTAGGCCATAACTGAAAGTTACTCGAGTGATATTCACATTTCTTTTGTTCACAAATGACTTTGACTTGCAAATTTTCCAGATCACTGACTTATTCAAATGGAAGTCTGGGAGTATCTGTTAGAAAACTATACAAAACTGCACAATGACAGAAACTACACAAAAGAAATAAAGAGAAAGGTGTGAGGTGTATGCATCAACAGAAACAAGCCCAGGTCAAAAGTAAAAGCGTATACTTCGAATAAATGGAATTCACTCGAGTACCCCACCCAACATTCGTGCATTCACGAAGCTAGTGTTATGCTTCTAAGTTTACATGACTGCATGGCGTCCTTAAGGACCATCTTCATTCTTTGAGAGACAGTGAATAGAAAGCTTAGATAAAACAAACAGTTTCCACATCTACTGTATAATTGATTGGGTATTGCATGGCTTTTTTGTGTTTAAGTGCTACAGAGTTGGTGGTGGAATGCCTGAGACTCTCTGCGTATCCCGGCCTGAAAAGAAAATCCATCAAGCGGGTTGAAAAATGTAGGCTCTTGGGCAACAGAGAATGTTTGTTATCTTAAAAGGATCCAGCTATAATGGAAGAGATGAAGGAGCATTTTATTCCATGCCTGATACAATGTGGCATACCCATGCCAAGGATCTTTTGATGTTTTATGAAGAATAAAAGAGGATATTACTTAAACAGATAGAGCCAAAGTATCTCTCATACCGACTTACTTGAATGAAGGCATCAAAAGATAAAAGATGAAGCTTTCTTTAGAACAAAGGGTGGATGTGTTTGCTTTAAACTGGAAATCAACTGATGTGGGGGAAAATGATGCAGAGGTTAATTGTTCACTTAGAATCTTGTGAAGTAATTAGGCAACAATATTTATCTGTGTAGAATGCTTTTGTAAATTAAATGAAAGTGACCTTATTGTATACCTCTTGAGAGAAAGTATTAGCTCAGTCCCACAGAGGCTAAGAACAGTTGGACATAGTTGCCCATATGTGAGCATGTCATTTGCAGCATCATGCAAATAGAAAAGATCTAATCTACTGCAGTTATGTGCTAGTAACTGCATGCGATGCTGGCTACATGGAGCACTCTCGTCTCAGTGCTTTATAAACCAAGTCAATCACGGTACCCTCAGGGATCCCTCTGTCTCTGTCTCCCTCTCTAAGGTTAAAAGGCCAAAGAAAAGCCTTTTAGACTGTCCGTTGCAGAAGTTGAAGCTAGCCAGCAGAACAGATAATCAATACAGCATGTTGATTCAACCCACTTTACTAAATGAGTGGTCTACTACAGATGGGCATTATAATTAGAGCAGTTTAAAGCATGGAAAAATGCAAAGTAGGTGGATGCTGTGGAGACCCATTCATTTTGTCCTAACTCAATGTGTATATATATCTATCTATATATATATAGATAGATATATATATATGATAGGGGTGCAACGATACTCGTATCAATATTGAACTGTTCGATACAGTACTTTCGGTACGCATATGTATCGAACAATACAAAATTTTTTATTTATTTTATCAACTTTCTTCTGACGATGCTGTCTGTGTTGAGCACTCAGTGGATCTGCGCTCGACAGTGCAGCCTAGGCGAAGTAGTCGAACGCAGATTCACTGAGTGCAGGGCAAGCTAGCGAGACAGAAGTTAAGCTCTCCTTGCAACATGGCAAATGGAACCTCCCCCACCCTCATTCAGATCTGGCGTTTGAAACTATTTTGGTTTTCATGTGACGTATGACCCTGAAGGTAAGCGCGTCATGGACAAAAGTAAAACAGTATGTTGGATGTGCCACGCAATGCTCAATTACATTGGTGGGAACGAGTGCGTTAGCGCAGTTAGCTCGTTAACGTGTTGGCCGTCCAGCCCCACGCACGGGGCGATCCACAGTAGCTTGTTAACGGAGATTTGCCATGTTGTGGCGTTAACGTCATTTCAACGAGATTAACGCTGACAGCACTAGTGGGAACACAATGAATATGACTGCACATTTACTCCGACATCATCCTAGTGCAAAGACAAGTGGAAGCAGACAAAAACAACAAGCACGCATGCTACAAACTTTACCCGAGTCATTTAGACAGCCATTAGCACATGATTCTCCTTATACATGCTTAATATGCTGCTGAGAATATAGCCCAGAAGAAGCGTATAGTATAGCTTTTATTTTGGAAAGAGCCATTTCTCTGTAATAAACTCTCTTTTCCAAAGATGAGTGATTTCTCAATCAGGGAGATTTATTTTTTTTATCCCCTTGTTGTTTCAGCAACATTAAATTTAAAAACTGTACTTTTGAGTTAAAATGTATATTTATAATTTTAATAAATGACAAATTAAAAAGGCATGAACATTTTTTGTATCGAAAAAATATCGAACCGTGACACCAAAGTATCGAACCGCGAATTTTGTGTATCGTGTCACCCCTATATATATATATATATATATATATATATATATATATATATATATATATATATATATATATTTTTTTTTTTTTTTTTTTTTTTTTTCATTATGTCTGCCAGCCTACTCTTATCTCTTTTTTGTATATATATATATATATATATATATATATATATATATATATATATATATATATATATATATATATATATATCAGGTAAAGTGATCCATAGTGTAGCCTGCATTTACATCTTAAAATAGAGTTCTTGTCTAATTCTGGAAACACATGGATGGAACACATAAAACCACACGAAACTTTAAATAAGAGGTTTCATATTCCTGTGTGCATATAAGACACAGATAAGTGTGCAATAAATAAAGACATTATCAGGACTGGAATTAGTTTAATAGCATATAAACTGTTCAGGCAATGATATTGTGGGATTTAACTAGTAGGTTTTAGAACAAGAACAAAGTTCATAAAGTGCCTTTAAATTTAAAATAATTCACTTAAATTGATGTAATATGAGTTTATTTAATAGTACCAGCGACAAGAGCTTTGATCATTTGGCAGCCAGCAGTGACAGATATGGTGAAGCAAATAGTAGAGCATCTGAAATGAAAACAAGTGAGAAGAGAAATTTGATTAAAATTATTATGAAAAAAAATCTTGCTATGTATTAATTTGATAATGAATGAATTTTAAATATGCCTGTTACGGCTGTGGCCATGTGTGGCCTGTTTTCTGTCTGTGTTTTCTGTACTGTGCTTAAGACAATATTACAGTAGATTGAGGATATCTTACCTGCTTCTCTTTTTTCAATAGAATGACAAATTCATTTAGGAACAGTCAGATGGACTTGTTAAGTTAATAAGGGATTGTAATGACTATTGTAATGAACATCTAAAGTACCTAGTTTTGCAAAGTATTGACTGTACAGTGCAAAAGCCCAGTGAGCTGCATAGTTTAGAAAGATCACATGTGAACCCTGTAGGCCTTGCAGAGTTTAAACCTAGAAGAACATCAATTCTTTGTGTAGTTTAATTAGACATCCTTGTGGCTGACAAGCGGGTGAATTTATGTTCCTGCCAGCGTAACTCAATTTCAGATAGATGTCATAGATTGCTAAAAATTTGAACTTTGTGATATTGGCTTGCAGTTTTCTGATAACTGACAACAGACTGCAGTTCAAACCATCATGGGTGTTACAAAAGTATACAAAAGTATATGTGTGTGTGTGTGTGTGTGTGTGTGTGTGTGTGTGTGTGTGTGTGTGTGTGTGTGTGTGTGTGTGTGTGTGTGTGTGTGTGTGTTCACTTACGGGAAGGAACTGTGTTGTGTGTTGAGGCAAGGTTTGCCATGGAGGTAGCAGGTTAAAGATTTACAACTTGATTCGACTAGGAACTTCATATTAAACAGGAGCACAGAGTGAGCAAGGACACTTTTCTCATCTGTTAACATTCCCCTCTTTCATCTTGATCCCTCCGTCCCTCCCTCTCACCCTCCCTCCTGTCTACTCTTCATTATGTCTGCCAGCCTACTCTTATCTCTTTTTTGACATTTGTGTTAAGGATATGCTTGCAGGATTTAGTCATGAATTTGTAAACTAACAAATTTTTAAAAAGATATCACTGGAAACAATTTTAATATAAAGGTATTTTGTTTTTATTTATTCATATACCATATTAAGTAATTTAAGTATTAATAAAATTAATTTTAATTAAAATATTAATGAATTTGACAGAGTCAAATTTTGTGACATATGGGTGACCCCTCAGAGTTGTCAAACAATTTGAATTAAAAAACATTTAAAAAACTTTATCCATGCCTTAAATGAAGAACGTGGGACAAACACAAGGGTCTTTTTTTCTGTGGGTGTGTGTTGCCAGTGTTCGGGAAACCTTCCTCAACTTAGACTAAATTTTACAACGGCTCCTCAAAGGCATCTGGTACAGATTCAATTTAGCCACACACTGCTAAATGTCCAAACACTCTCTGGCAGCTGAATGGCGTGTAAATCCTACAAGGATGCCAAACAAAAGTAGCTAGCTGCCACACAGCTAGAAAAAAAAACCAAAAAAAGAAGAAAAATCTCTCAGACAATACCAGATGCCTGATAGAATACAAAGCAATACGAGATCAGTCTGGTAAACGGAATTCATAAAACTACCTGACAGATTGCCTCCATGCATGGCTGCACAGAGATAAAAAGTGTGTGGGAGTGAAGCTCCAGCCCTATTAACTGACCATTATGTTACTATTTGCTGTCATGGTGAATATCCAGCAACAGAGCAATTTGCATTCGAAGTTATGCCCTCCATTTATTTGAACAAGGACTGGTATGGAGGATTATGGGATGGTGATGTCAAAGATGTATAATTGTGGAAATAAAGCACTCTTTTCAGCACAGCGTGTGCTAACAATGTCTTGGGTTTTCAGGCGGCCAACTAAGAAGTTGGCTATACTGATTTTGAATACACTGCATTGCACAATTAAACTCTGTGGTTCCTGTGCGTAGCTCAAATTAACTGGTAGGAAATCCCTGAAAACTCTTCACAGAGAGCTTAAAAAAACAAAGGCTTGCCAGACAAGTGGCCCACTATACCTTGCATATGAGATTATTCAGACTAGACTGTTAAACATGTGAAATGCAGAGCTGAAGTCAATGTCATGATGATATATCTGCAGTCTACATTATTCTATAAAGCAAATGCCTTTTTTTTTACCATACCACTGTACTATAATGAAAGTTTACACACAGAAAAAGAAAATCACATAAATAAATGTCTTTTATAAAGCATTGATATTTGACAGATAAAACTGCTCCCGTTGTTAGTGCTACCAAGATAAGCCGCTACAGTAATTATAGGGATGAGACCCACTGTAGTAGTGACTTGTGCTGCTGGAACAAATGTCAGGACAACACTTCGAAGGTACCCAAAGACATGACAGAGAAAGGGGGCTTTACTTAAGGCCTTTTCCTCATTTTAGCACTCATCTCCAAACATCACAGAGAGCCTAGAAAACACCTGTCTATGTGCTTATAGTGACACACCAGAATTCCTATTCAGTCAACTGTATTTATTTATATGACGCCAAATCACACAAGGGAAAGATCCTACATTAATACAGACAAAACGCCTCCAATCACATGACCCCTTGTGAGCAAGCACTTGGCAAAAGTGGGAAGAAAAAACTCCCTTTTAACATGAAGAAACCCCTGGCAGAATCAGGCTCAGGCAGGGGAAGCTATCTGTCCTAAGAGGGTCGGAGTGAGAGGAAGAAGACACGACAAAAGACAAACTGTGGAAGAGAGCCAGAGTTTAATAATAACTAATGATTAAATGCAAAGTTGTGCATAGAGAGTGAAAAAGGTGAGTGAAGAAGAAACAATTCAACATGGAATGCTCCCATCTGCTTAGGCTCATTGCAGCAATACTAGGGAGCAATGTTCCCTCTAAGCTGCGCGCGTGCGCAATTGCACACTGCTGACACGGTCTCTGCGCACAGAAAATCTGCATTGCGCACAAAAAAAAATCTAACCGGAATTGAAATTAAAATAAATTCGTTAACAATTCTGTTTTGCAGTGTTAGTCAGTGAGTGACTGGCTGCTCCCGTATGGGATCAGAACAATGCCACCTTATCCCATAGTCCAGCCAATGATGCGATTGACATTCGTATATACGCAGCTAATCAACGTCGTTGACAGGCTATGACAGCGTCCTTATGTGCCGACACCGGCGTTTTAGCAAAGCAAAACAACTGTTGGAGATGTGAGCACTTTATACTTTATATCAGTTTTTAAATTGTGTTGATAGGCCACGTAAAACCAGGTTTATGATAAAAAAATATGCAATGTTTGTTTTTTTTCTTGAATACTATCGTTGTTTATATTTACAGCGGGAAGAAACGGTAAAAGCGGCGTTTTATAAGGAAAACGCTCGAAAGCACTCTCCCCCGTGAGCAAAGACAAAACCAAACACCCGTCACCCCCCCCGTCCCCCTCACCCTTTCCTATTGGTGGAAAAATGTACCATGTCGACCAATCAAAAAATGATATGGCAACATGGCATTTAGTTGTTAAGGAAGGGAGGAAGTTTTAGGAGTGATTGCAGTGTTTTGAGATGTGAGAGATTTGCGATGTTTAACGCAAATCTTGTGAAGTGAGTGTGTAGTGTAGTCAATAGTTTTGTTGTGTGTGTCAGAACAATGAGGCGACTGCTGAATGTTACAGGTGTTACAGGAGTGATACAGTGATACATCTGCAGGTATCAGGCTTGTGACGCTCTCCTTTATCTCATAGTGGACAGAAATGATTTTTTGGAGTGGCACAAATAATTTTTGTGGCATCAAATTTGATGCAGAACAGCTGATTTTTTGTTTGAAATGTTTATTTAAAAAAACGCCTTGGCTGCATTTTTAGGTAAACAGCTGCAAAAAACTTTGTTGTTTGGACCTGATGGTTCCCTATTGAATTATATAAAATGTTTATAGACAAACTAGGACCAATACTCAAAGTTGTATACCAGGAAATATTCTTTCAAGAGAAATTACCAGATACTATGAAACAAGCCATAATTTCTGTGCTGTACAAAAAGGGTAAGAATACCTCACAATGCAGCTCCTGCAGACCGGTGAGCCTCTTAAATTGTGATTACAAAATTCTCACAAAAATCTTAGCTAATAGAATCGATCTTATACTGCCAAAAAGTATTAATCCTGATCAAACCAGCTTTATACCAGGGCGACAGTCATTTTATAATATGCGCCGCCTATTTAATATTTTATATGCATCAGAACCAAAAGAAAAGTCAGAAATAATAATTTCTCTTGATGCAGAAAAGGCCTTCGACCGTATAGAATGGCCATATCTTTATGCGTTCCGAATTTGGCCCATTGTTTGGAAAATGGATTAAAATACTATATTCCTCTCCAGTTCAAACCATCATGGGTGTTACAAAAGTATACAGTGAGGACAAATAATGTAACCTCTGACATTTTTCAGCTTAGTAGAGGCTGCAGGCAAGGCTGTAGTTTATCTCCCTATCTTTTCAACATAGTAATCGAACCTTTAGCTATCGCTCGTAGGGAGGACAGTTAGGTTGCCGGAATCTCTAGGGACAGGACAGTGCACAAAGTATCATTGTATGCAGATGATTTATTGCTGTATATATCTAATCCAACGGCATCAATCCCTAAATTGCTCAAGGTATTAGACCACTTCGGACGCATATCTGGATACAAATTGAACTATTCAAAAAGCCTACTGTTCCCTATTAATAACATAGACCAAGATTTCTCTGCCTTTCCTTTTAAATTAGAAAAAGAAACGTTTAAATATTCGGGAATAAATAAAACCCGCACAATGAACGAGTTGCGGATTCATAATTTTGACACTTTGTTAGAACAAACATCACAAGATTTTAAAAAATGGGCAAAACTTCCAATCTCATTAGCAGGCAGAATAAATCTAGTTAAAATGGCAGTCTTACCAAAATTTCTCTATGTTTTCCAAGTGGTTCCTGTTTTTATAACCAAATCAATTTTCAAAGATTTAGACAGATTAACAGCAACATTTACCTGGAAAAATTCAAATCCCAGAATAGAAAAAACATATTTGGAAGTACCAAAAGAGGCTGGTGGGCTAGGGTTGCCAAATTTTATCTTTTACTACTGGGCGGCTAATATCACCAAATTATTGCACTGGAAATATGTTTATGAAAATAGCGAGGGTGAGGCTTGGGTAAAAATGGAACTGATGTCTAATCCACTTCCCCTCTTAACCTCATCCCTAGCTCTAAATCAAAAACAGAAAATAACAAATCCAGTTGTAAGAACATCTATTAAAGTATGGCTTCAATTCAGAAGGCACATCTGTTTGCAACAGGTTAGTAATTTTCCCCTGTTGCTTTTAACCCTTTTTTTGCCAACCATTTCAATATATACCAATATACCAACCTCACATATGTTTAGATACCTGCAAATACAAAGTTCTGCAAAAACATTGTTTCCTTCTTTCCCCTACCTCCCTCCTAAAAATCAAGTGGATACCATTTTGGAAATGGATCGTTTTGGCAAAAGGAGAATCTACAAACTGATACAGAGCTTAAGGCCTATTACTTGGGAAAAAACTAAAAATAATTGGGAAAAAGACATTGGGGTAGATTTATCTGATGATGAGTGGAGATTTTGTTTGAATCGTATACATACTTCCTCCCTTTGCATTCGCCATGTTTTAATTCAGTTTAAAATTCTTCATCGTCTTTATTATACAAGAGAGAGGCTTTCAAAATTTTTCCCAGAGGCCGATCCTGCCTGTCCCAGGTGTGGACATAATCCAGCAAATGAGGGTCACATGATGTGGTCTTGTCCGAACCTGGATAATTACTGGGGAAATATATTTAAAGTATTATCTCATATCAGTGAGCAGAATTTAGTGCTTGATTTCCGCATTGGCATTTTTGGAGTTATGCCATCTCAATACAAAATTAGTAAATCTCAGGAAAAGGCCATAGCATTTGCTACATTGCTTTCCTGTAGACTTATTCTATTCCACTGGAAGTCTGATAAGGCTCCTTCATACATACAATGGTTAAAGGAGGTGCTTTTCTTTTTACCACTGGAAAAACTTAGATACAGAGTTCTCTCATCACAACAAAAATTCTCTGTGACTTGGAACCCATTTATTGACTATATAAAAACGTATTTTCCAAATGTGTGACATACATTTTTTGTTTGTTTTGTCCTGTTTCTCTTTACATGAGCCTCGGGTGGGGAGGGAGGGGGGGGGGTGTTCTTTTTGTTTTTTTGTTTTGTTGTTTTTTGTGTTTTTGTTTTGTTTTTTGTGTATAATCGCAACATTTTCATTATGTATTGTGACCATGATTTGTGAAAAAAAAAAAGTTGTGTTTTCAAAATTGGAGTTCAAGTTATTTTTACTTCCAATAGTGTTAACATACTACATGGGTCATGAACAAGATTTTTTTTTATTTTCATTGTAAGTGAGCTAAAGCACTTAATTAAAAGTAGTCTAACATGAATGTAAATGCTGTAATTTGATTATTTTAATAAACCATGTAACTTGGATGCTGGCGTGACCACAGTGCACACATCTAATGTTGCTCACAGTGGTCCAAGGGACCGCTCAGGGAGTTTGTGTGTTCGCTCAGACACATGAAAAATTAGAGGGAACATTGTGAGGGAGGGTTCTGATTTGCCTGATCCAGCCCCAACTATATGCTTTATCAAAAAAGAGTTTAGTTTTAAGCTTAAAAGTAGAAAGGGTGTCTGTCTTCCAAATCCAAACTGGGAACTGTTTCCACAGAAGACGGGCTGAAAGTTGGAACCATAAGTAAGTCTTTAAGATAAAATGTGACCTGATTATTCAAGACCTTGTAGAAGGATACTGAAAACCAAGGTGAGTCTGTAAGAGAAGGAAATAAACAGTTAGTGCGGGCAGGCTCAACTGTGAGTATGCAGTTGAGAGGAAAAGGTCTTACTTGCTATTTGAAAAGCAGGGGAAAGACAGAGAAAGGGTTTAGTGTTGGGTCTTTGGTGACTGTTAGGAGCGGCAGTGAGCGGGCAGGCAATGTGGAGACAGGGAGCAGCTAGAGACACTGATGGCTGACTACTCGGCTGTGTTTCCTTATAGCAAAACCAGAGAGAAGCACAGGTTGTTGTTAGGGTCGGGATTATAAAATTAATCTTTAGTTTAATCAAGGATTACTGAACTGATTAGTCAAAGTAGCTAGAGACAAAGAAAGCCAGAGAACTACAGAAAACATCCTCTACCGCCACACCTGCCCAAACCCTGACAAATTCCATAAAACTGAAACATCTCAAGCGATTTTCTAACTATTGTGATGGTGTACTTGCCTGTCTAACCATTCTGGTTCTATGCTGCAGCACTTGGGTGGGGGGCAGACATCTGAGTCCACTGTTTGCTGGAGAAATCCCCAAACTTCTGTGGATGTGGATGCCAATGTCTCTCTCTGTCATCATGGCCTCAGGTCATGACACTGTCTATCCAGCAGCTCACCAGTTGGAATCTACTGTAAAATACTCTACTTTGGACTTTTTTTCCAACAGGAAAGTCAGTCGTGTGATCCTTGTCATCCAATTTGCTACACTGTTCTGATATTGAGCTGGCGTTGTGCCTAGAAGTAGGACGCACAAAGCAATGAGCTATTAGAGGAATATTGATCTTCACCGAGGCAGTGCCACAGAAGTCAGATGGATGATTCAAAAGCCACAGTTTGTTGGCATGATAGTCTATTACAGTATATGACTGAGACAAGAGCTATGATAGAGTTGTCAGCTAGCAGCCACTAATTGTGATGGCCTATTGCAGTATCAAACACTATACATTAATCTGAACATTGTAATGGTTAATAAAGACTGTGCTCAATGAAAACAGCTTTTAATGTATAGTTATCTAAAGTCAGCACAGCGCACTGTGTGATAAGGAGCACAAGACAATTCACTGAAATGTTTAGCCCCTAGAAGCTAAAATCCTGTCATTTTCACAGCAGGGTTATGAATGTTTAAGGAGATTAAAGTGGAACATAGCAGCCAAACCTCCCGTAGGTTTGCACCCCTGGTGACTTGTTTTCATTCTCTATTAGTTTCTTCTTTCCCGCTGAGAAACTGCAACACAGACGTAGTTCTACCCAAAGAAATGCATCTCTGAATCACTAGATCAATCATGGTTTGCTGTTACACTTAAGGGTTGGGCCTTTCAGTTACTACCAAATTTTCCTCTCCAAACCTTTCAGGAGGTTAATTCCAATGAATAGTCTGATCGCTGGTTCCACTTCAATTAATTTCATGTTGCACTCCTGTTAGAAAACAAACATCACACAAATAAAGAAACATTACTCAGAAAGCAGCACAAACTCTCTGCGTCTGTTTGTGTAGTGAAAAGTGTTTGTGCTCATCCACTTAGATAACCCCCCCGAAAAACACACGCACAAACACACACACTCAGAGTCATCCACTCCTCTCATTAACATGGTTGCAGCTGTGCCTAGAAATCTGCGTGGGGAGATTAATGGGGATTTGACGCAACAGAACTGTTTGTCCCTGACATGATAATTATCATTATTTAATCAACTGCAATTGCATTAATCACTAATGAAATAATGAACAATTAACTGCAATCCATTTCTTTGTGGTGGTTATTTTTGGTCTCGGGCTGTTCTCTGAATTTGATTGACTGGAGTTGATTTGATGAAGCCTTCCAGAGTATGTGGCCTGGATGGAAGCTTTTCTAAAATCTAAGAAAACCCTAATGATCTCATCAGGACAAACCAATGCAGTATTATTTGGAAAGCTTTTAGGTTACTGGCATGACAGAACAATTTAGTTTTAACGGTAGGAAACAAAATTTCAGAAAGTCACAATTCTGTTGAAAATACTTTTTGCCACCACTGTATTTTCTATGTGGCTGAAATGGCAGTTAAAACAATATACAACACATGTTAAGCTCTTTGTTTCCAGTAGTCTTTAGAATGCATCAACCAGCAATAGGTTCACCAAATGCTGCATTGACATCCCTTGAGACTCGAGTTGCATTTATTACACTGCTTAATGTTACAGTCAGACTAGGAAAAGCAGTTATTAGAAACCAGGTCTGCAACCACTTGCAGTCAGTTGCCATCTTCAGTGATGCATCAAGTAATAATAGTTGTAATAATATGATTTAAATGGGTCAAGTTGGCACTTTGTTTGCAATCTGTTTGTGACAATGTGGTGATTAACTTTGGTAAATAAGGGAAAATTGCCAATGCCATCTATGTAAGCAGAAATTCACATCCACTTCTTACATTTAGAGTTTAGCTAGAACCTCATAGAAACAAAAATTCTGAAATTCTTTCGCAAAAACTGATCGAGTTGCTGCAATATGGCAATGCAAGCGCAAGATGGAATGATTGCAACCTGTTGATAATACTTGTGCATTTGTAAATTAGCATTTATCTGTGAACCTTTGTCAGTCTGAGAGTGATTATTAGGAGACAGGCTGCCTTGCACCGGGTGACCTGTGCAATTGCCTTGCAGGTGAAAATCTTTGTTGCAACTACTTGACATTGACAGCAAAAAAAAAAAAAAAAAAAAAAATCAACACAATCGCAGAGAAACCACCTTTTATTCTAGTCACAAGAAGGTTGCTTATTTTTACTCTGTTTTGACGGAGACACAAGTAAAAGCTTTCCTTCTACAGGAATACAGGAAAAGACATGGGAATAGAATCATAATCATCATTTGCCTTATAAAGGCCACTGCTTTATATGCAGGATTTTATAACAGCGTAATAGTTGCAGGGGATGATCTTCAGGGGTGCAAAGGGGGACCTGCCCGCCTGCTGTACAACCTCGCCCCTCCAGCAGCAGTGGTACAGTGCAGTGTTTTTGTGTTTTTATACCTTTTTGTTGCTTCTTTCTGCAACACACTGATAACCTTCAGTCATTAGAAACTAATAGAGCCTAATACAGCCTTGAACCCATACTTTACTTCGGATTGAAACGACAGTATACCACCTGAGACCACCGGATGCTCTGTGGGTTATTGTTTGGAACAGCAAGGGACACAGATGGCGCAGAGTTGGCTATCGCATTGAGCTCCGAAAACAACACCACAAATCTCAGCTTCCATCCATCTTCCTCACCATTACCAGATCTTTTCCAAACAAAACGGAGGACCTACATTCAAAGACTTACTGCAACCGCTTTGTCCGGGAGTGTTCTCTATTGATTGTGACTGAATCTTGGCTCCATCCAAACATCTGCCTCAGTGGGGTTACCGGGCTGGACCTTACACCACCAGGACCGCAACAAAGACTGATAAGGGAAGGAAGGGGCAGTGAGCTCTGGTGCCATAACAGCAGAATCATAGACAGTCAATGCTCACTGGACTTAGAGGCCATGTCCAGTAATTGCCTTCCCTTTAATCTACCTTGTGAGCTAAGGGTAGCCATAGTTACCATTGTTTACATTCCCCCCAATGAGAGCACCAGAGGCATGTTTGAAATCTCTACTCCCCAAATTCCACCACTGAGTTTAATAGACTCAGTGAAGAAACGACAGGAAAGCAGGGGCAGAGAGAGAAGGGGGAAGACATGCAGCAAAGGCTAAACCGGGGCCCGCACCAATATGTTGAGTGTTCTACATTAACTGCCGGGTAGATAATGTTAAAGTGACCACAGCCACCAGGGTTTTTTTCTAAACGAAAACCTTGGATAAAGACTGAAGTACAGGCTCTGATCAGAACTCTGAGGGACAGTTCTTGGTGCAGCACTGCTGGAGCCAACTTGAGGAGGGGCATCAAGCAAGCCAAAGAGGCTTACAGTAAGCGGATAGAGGTGTGAAAAGGCATCCAAGCCCTCACCAAACTCCCTGACAGTAACCTCAAACTCGGAGAGGACCTCAACACCTTCTTTGCTGGGTTTGAGACCACCCCTCCCACATTCCCCCTATCTGGCATCACCTCCTCACTCAGCATAACTCCCTTTCCCTCCAGGAACATGAGGTCAGGAGGAGACCGAGAGCAGTGAACCCCAGAAGAGCTGCCTTATGCCACCAATCTCACCTGTCTGAAGGCCTGCACCATCATTCCCATCTCCAAAAAGACTGGCATAGACAGCTTGAATCACTACAGACCTATAGAACTCATCTGTAGTCAGCACCAGATCCCCGCAGGGCTGTGTTCTCAGCCTCCCATTGTACGCCCTGTATACCCATGACGACTATACACCAACCCACCCAGCCAATGTCATCGTCAAGTACACAGATGACACAACCATGATTGGGCTCATCTCTGATGGAGCTGCCCAGCAGGTAATTTACCCTGCCAAATAAATCATTGACTGCCCTCTGGCACCCTTCTAGATCATCGCCAGATTCTCCTGTATTAGGAAAACCAGGGCCAATACAGGTGACCCCTTGCATCCTGCCCACCACCTTGTTGACCTTCCTTCTGGTTGGCGCCTCAGGTCATTCAGGTCCATCACCTTCAGATTCACAAATAGCTTTTTCCACTGGGCCGATCAGACTCTTAAAAACCACTATTCCCCCACACCCCACCCCTGCCCACTCACCTTACCAATCTGAGCCATGTTCCCATTAACCCCCATCACTCTTTACAGAAAAAGTATTTTTGCTACTTCCAAGCATTTTGCAACTTGTTCGCTGATGTGTGCCTTTCTAGGGTTTTTGTATATATTTCTCTTGTTTTGTATATATGCCTCTTGACTGTATACATTTCCCCTGTTTAGTATTTATTCCTGCAGTCTACTATTTATATTTTATTCTGGCACAGTGGGTGTAGCACACCCACAATTTCTTTGTACATGTACAATGACAATAAAGAGCTATTCTAAATATTGTTAATTTAAAGTCTTGTTTTAAAAAGTCCAACTGTCATTCATGAATAGAGCCAGAAAGCAAACAGTAAAAAAACATCTAGTGAGTGTAAATAAATTAAAAACACAGCTAAAACAATGAAGAAGAAGCTACTCTCAGCTGCCCCCATATTCACAAGGGGTCACTAGAGGAGCTATGTTTGATTTGGCAATTCTTTTTTGTAAAAGGGATTTGTGTCTCCAATGGGGAGGATGTTTTTGCTCTTTTGGCAAATGTGGAAATCACTACACTACACAACCACTGAAAGCACAGCACAAAACTGTCAGAATGAATATTTGTTGCATTTTCTGTTGTATGATTTGATCTTATTCTGGTCAAAGCCCCTCACTCAGCAGGATGTGCACGGCTTTCTAGTATTTATTAAGTGTTTTGCTGTAGTAGGTGTTTTCTGCATTATCTGGCTCTCCCACATATTGATTTACACAGTTTAAACTGATGGCTTCATTTATTTATTTATTTAGTTATTTTTGTTGGGGGGGCTTTAGTTTTGTAAATGTAGGCAACTGCCAATTAAAACTCCTGTTGCTGCCTCTTCTCCCCCTGTCACCGTGACTCTCTCATTATTCAGCAAATGATTGCTATTCAGATGTTGCATTGAGTAATTTCCATGACCGGGGATGTGGGAGTAGAAACCCTCCGCTGGCCTCCCTCACACATCTTTCCCTCCTTCCAATCTCCAAACTCATCATAAATATTTATGACGTTATTTGAATAATGTGAATCGGAATGACACAATATCATTTTGAGAAGTGAAGAGTAGAAATAGGAGGAAGGTGAGGAATCGGAAGCAGCAGAGGTGAAAGAATCTTCCACAACTGAAATGTGAGTCAGGGGTCATGCTTTGAGACATTGGAGGTGCAGAGATATGAGTGCTCATCACACTCTGTGCCCTTAGGGGAAAAAAGAACAAAAACCTGCGGTGTGATCTTTACCACAGCGTGTTATCTCTGTGACAGGGATACTTTGACACATCACATATTTACAGTAATTAGGCTGATGTCACTGTTCACCTGCAGGTGCTTAAAACTAATGCATCATTCTGTTATCTGAAGGCTGTCATTGGAATAAAACAGACTGTTCCATATTAAAGAAAGAAAAAAAACAAGTGACAAGAGGGGAAATGGGTGTTGGTAAATGAGGTTTAGAAGTGGCAGTCTCGGAGGGACAGAGAAGTGAGAATGAGATTAGGTACCCATGGAAAGGTGAGTGTTGCACTCAGAGAAAAGAAAAAGATGGGGCTAAGGATAAAGACTGAGATGAAGATGGAGCCGAGTAGTGAGGGCGTGACGTGAAGACAGCATCTCTCAAGAGGGAGAAAAGTAAGAAGGGGGGATGTGTGTGGTATCCCTGTCTGCAGCCTGTGTGGATCTGATAGACAACAGAAGCTGATTCTCTAGTTGTGCAAGTGACAGGACAGCCTTGATGTCTTCCACAGGGAGAAACCTGATATTCCAGGAACAAGAAAGTCTTTTATGGAGGAGAACCTAAGCTTTCTGATATGTGCCTGCTTGAACCTACCTCATCTTTGTCAAGCAGAAAGGGAAAAATGTGAAGAAGCAATCCATATACAGCAAAAGCTGGAAAATGAAACAATGTATTGTCACTTAGGTTTTAGATTAATTAAAATCTTGATGAGCATTTTCAATAAACCACTTGTAGCATAATTTTGTTTTAGAGTCAGGCATTTGAATATTTGAAGTGTCAGCAGACACTGACAAAAGGCTAAAATGTGAAATGATTCATGTTAAAGTACTGAAAAGGAAAAGTTACAAACGAGTAATAAATATATAGTTTTATGTCCACAGCCTCTGTGAGCCTGGGATGTTGTAAATAAGTCCTTCGCACAGTTTCAAAGGACAGCAGGATAGTTTGAGAAGTAGATTTAGCTTGCATGAACTTTTTTATTTTGAAAACTGGCCAGTTGTCCTATGTTTCTCATGCGTTTCCTGTCCTCCACACATGCTATGTACAGGTTCATACAGTCAAAAGACTTGGCACAAGATTTTTTGGCTCTATGCAAGGCAGACAGTAGCTTTTTTTTTTTTTCTTTAGCCACAATGCTTCTAAAGTAAATTTGTTGGAATTGCTACCTTTGTGTTTATTGGTCTGCCTCAATCTCCCAGATGTAGGAGGGAATGGTGGAAAAGGAGGAAAGGGATTCCACTTTGTGTGCACTTTTATTACTATTATTAGCAATGGTCATAGTAACAATAGCCAATGAATAAGGATTGCAGAACTGAATAAAACGATTCTGTTACAATTCTCTAATATCAGTTTTCAAGCTCTTCCATTGTTTTTCTATACATATATGATGAGCATTTTGTGTTCAGATTCGTTGTCCCTTCTCTACAGCATTTCCTGACTCTTTAGTGTTGTGACAGCGGGTACTTTCTAAGTATTTTATTATTTTAATTTGTGGGTAGTAACTTATAACCTATGCTGTTCTGCATATATTCTTTATCCATCCTGTCGGGATGAACAGGTTGACGATCTGACACAGGGCTAACACAAAAAGACAGACAATCGTTCATACCTATCGGGTAATTCACCCATTAACCCAGAGTTTCCCAAAGTGTGGGGCCCGCCCCCTAGGGGGGGCGCATAGCCATTGCAAGGGGGGGGGGGGGGGGTATGAAAAGGGAAAAACAAACAAACTCTTGGACACTGCTAGCACGGGGCGCCCACACAAACGCAAAGCAGGAGATGAAGCATCGCTGAATATGTTTCCAAACCAACTTCATTCTAAGCCAAAGACTAGAAAATATGGTGAAGCTTATCTGCCCTTTGGTTTCACCTGCACAAGTGCCGAGGTAGGTCTCCCCTGCATAATTGGTTTTCCCATAATGGGGAGCACGCGTTGGGCTCTTCAAATCACAGACAAACAGTATCACACATTCTTGATTTTTAGTTCGCAAACACTTCTTGTAATGACTAACTACTAACTACATTTTAGAGATTTTAGCTCTTTATACAGTAAAGTTACAGCGGGATACAAATAACATCAGGCTGATCCTGCTGATTTGTTCCCCCAGTTCAAATCCCGGACAAACAGCATCCAACAGTTGATTATGTTTTTGAACCCATTTTGCACAGAGAGGCACTTTTTGAAAAATGTATTGACAGCAATGTTAAATATTATTACACAGCAAAAAACAACTACATGTAAAATAATCACACCGTGACGCCTCTGCCTTTGTACATCGAGGGACAGTAACTCTGTGTGTGTATATAAGCGTGTAAAAACTGCAGATAGCCAGATTAACAGAAACAGTATTTTGTCTCTATCTGCCATTCTGCAATTCATCTCATGTAAACAATAATGTGGGGACAGCAGAGGTGTGGAATCGAGTCACATGGTCTAATATTTACATTTAGCATATAACTGCAACATTCTTTTTTTTTTCGTTTTTTTTAAAGACTCGAAAGGACTTGAAATTCAAAGTTTCAGACTTGTGACTTTACTCGGACTTTTACACCAGTGACTTGAGACTTGACTCTCACTTGCCTGACATTACTTGAGACTTGACTTGTGACTTGACAATAAAGACTTGAGACTTACTTGAGACTTGCAAAACAATGACTTGGTCCCACCTCTGGCGCACAGCATGACGTGAAAAAAGGCACAAACCTTTGACGAACTCTGTATTCCTCGTCCACACGTAAACGCAAAAAAGGAGTTTTAAAAAATCTCAGTTTTCGGTGATTCGAAACGCTGTTTACGTGTGGACGAAACAGCTGCATTTTCAAAAATACCCGTGTAGGTGCGGACGTAGCATAAAAGAGTTTTTAGTTTATTTTATTACTACCTGTAATTTATTGCAGATTACTTGAATTTGCTTAATTGTTTACTAAATGTTTGAGGTGTGAAATAAACTGCCATTTGTCAAAACATTAACCCTTTTATTGTAAAACAACTGGGGGCCCAGTAAAACAAGTTTGGGAACCACTGCATTAACCTAACTCCACTAACTGCATATTTCTGGACTGTGGGAGTCAGAAACCCAGAGAGAACCCATGCAGAACATGCATATGCTAAGGACCCGGCCAAATTGGGGAAGTCAAACTCAGGACCTCCTTGCTGCGAGCCAAAGGTGCTAAACATCCAGTAATTTTTCATCCATCATGAAATAAATGGGCAAGGTGTTTCATGCAACAGATTCACAAATTATTGAGAAAAGAGTCATCTAAGCTGCAAACTATATAAAAACCCAAACCTCAGGAGTTCTACAATGAATACAAATTTAGTTAAGCATCACATGAATAGGAATTAGTCACTTTTCTTCTTCTTTTTTCTTTCTTCTTTTTTCTTTTGTCAGAATGAATGCAATGAACTTTGCATAATGAGTTATTTAGATCTCCATCAGTCTGAGCACTGTGTTAGCCACAGAAACTCCTGTCCTTGCTCCAATCTTCTGAAAGGAGCTGAATCTAGTTTCCTTATCACTCTGAGCAGAAAACAATGAGTTGAGAGAAAGAAAAGACCTCAGTGAATGGAGGATGCGGGAAAAACATAATAGATAGTAGTGGAAATTGATTTTGAACAAGTGCTTTTATTCGACAAAAGCTTGGCATCTGAGGAGAAAATGGTCTCCTTGAATAAGTACCGTGGTGGAAATGTGGTTTAGACCTGATAAAAGGATGCCAGGGGGAAGGTAGATGGAGACAATGGGTTGAGAAAGGAAGATAAAGAGTGATTAAAGAAAATGAGAAAAGAGGCAAAGCAGAAGCAAGAAAAACAATCTGAACAACAAGATTGGGTGGAGGAAGAGAGAAAAATGCTGCGAGAAAATGTAGGTGGGTCATGAAGAGGAACAATAGCTCAGTGCCCTTTGGGTTTAAATTGCCAACATACAGATAAATTTGAGATGTCTCTCTTTTATTCTTAACATCTTATTCATCACTGCAATGCTATTAACTAAAGGTGAGTCAGCCAGAAGTTCTAAAGGATGTCCTGATTCTGCACTGATTTATTCAAGAAGAAATAGACACAAAGTGCCTGCAAGAGTTGGATGCAAGGTAATAAATTATTCATTAATGCCACCCAAAGAAATGTGTTAAAAACTTTTGAAAAGAGTTAATGTGTAAGTAAAATATCACAAGAGAGGATCTGGGCAGGTGCTTTAGCTGAACATAAGTGAGTTTGGCTAAAGGTAAAACCTACATGTAAGAGAAGTAAGATGCATGACTAGATAACCTCTTATGCTTTAATCTAACTTTTTTTATGCATCTTTTTGAACTGCCAGAGTTTTATCCATTTAAGGTAAGTCTATTACCCCGCTATGTAATCATCACAATGAATGTATCTAAAGATCAGGTGCCTTTCGTCTTGTCTTCCTCCTCTCACCCCCATCTGGTCACACTAGATGGCCGTCCCTCCCAGAGCATTGATCTGCTGGAGGTTTCTTCCTGTTGTCGCCAATTCCTTGCTCATTGGGGCTTGTGTGATTGTTGGGGTTTTTTACTATATTATTGTTGGGTCTTTACTTTACAATATAAAGTGCTCTGGCATGGCTGCTGTTGTGAATGGGTGCAAAATAAATAAAACTGAATTAATTTTACTAGTATTACCAGTTTATCTGCCAAAGTATCATCATTCACTCCCAGTTTGTCCCTATCCATACTCGTTAATGATTTTCCAGGCAAGAATTTGTGTACTTAGCCTCTAAATGCCACACTTTTTTGCACTTACTCTGTCTGCCTGCTAATTGTTATTGAGCAGGTAGAATAAAATGATGGGTTTGTATAGCTTTCTGCTGAAAGCAGCTGTTGATACGAAGGCAATTAGTGTGAACCACCAACAAGGACGTTGCAGCTGAGAAAATCGAAATAGCAAGCTGAATGTCTGTAAAAGGCTATATTTGAAAGAACCCATTTGATATTCGTCAGCGCTAACGTTAAAAAATAAAGTATTAGAGCAAATGTAGCCTCTCTATTAAAACTATTGAACTGTGTTACAGAAATTGTCCTTGTACCTTTTCATTCTGTACTTTTGAAAAATATTCAGTTGTCACTGAGCATTATGGGAATATCTAAAACTGTCTACAGATATTTGTGTAACGCGCCTTATTCATCTAATTTTGTGAGCCCATCTTTCTTCCCCTGCCAACTTTATTTTGGTACATGCTACCTTTTATATGCCGAGCTGACAATGACAGACTGACTGGGCTATGTATAGTCTTCTGCAAGCTGTGGGCTGAGTCCTATTAAATTAATTAAAAATTTCCCCAAAATCTTCTCCTTTACCTTACAACTCAAAACTTTTTTACTAACACTTGAGGCCTTCAAACGTCATCACGCTGTTTATGACACACAGACTGATGAGATCTGCAAACATTTATCATTTTTATGCCATTCCAGTATGCTGCTTTAGGGTTTCCACAGACAAGTGGATTGAAATTAATGTGAGTGACTCATGCCACTTTAAATAGCGACTTTAACCTCTTTCCACATGTTTGTGCACCTGCATTATTTTTAGAAATCGAGTACTATAGTGACTGAAAATATGACATTGCCTCCCCTGCTGTTTTTCAAATGCAACATGGCCTCTCTGGCACTTAAAATCTGTAGGCAAATCACCTATCAATCACTATCTGCATGGGGGCGGGAAGTGCTGTGACATCGTGAATGTGGTATTAAATGAAGAAGAGCGATGGAGAGCAGAATCATGCATCAGGTTATTGTCTTTCCCAGGCAAAGAGGAGACTCTCAGCAGTCGGGCCACATAACAGCCTTGTTACCCATTTCTCTTCTGCTTTAGTTGTCATTTTCCATTTGGCTTTCACCTTGGAAGACCGACATCTTTTTTCAGTCTGCCAGCATTTTCTACATTGGTTCACAAACGAGGGTGTGCTTGAATATCAATTCTCTAAGTCCTTTCTTGCTCCTTCTGTCTCTCTCCTTCCTGTTCAGGGAGGTAATGATGTAAGCAATTACTCATTGTAGTTTATTAAATCTGCTGTAAGTCAAAGGAGAATGTTATGTTGTCCCGTTGTTTGCATGATTTGTTGTGCCACTTACCGTGTCCTTTAGTGGAAGATCCACATTATGTATGGCTGTGCACCTTACCTAATACATGGATGCACTTTTTCTTTCATTGTTTTTCTTTCTGTTTTTACTGTATTTGGAAATGTAAATATCTTAGTCGGAAAACGTTTCAGTTCATTTTAACCATTCTAACTTATTATACACAGGCACACAGAACATTGATGGTCTGTAATGGCATTCATAAGTATTTGAAAGGCGTGTTGTTCATAGTTTTATGTTAATTTGGATTAGTGGATGAGCACCATCCATCAGCATTGAGCAAGCTTTTTAGATTTTAAGCTGAATATGCATTGTTTAAGCAAAAGTAAAGAAAAAACTGGGAAATATGACTGGTGTGTTCTCACAAAAAGGGAGCATTATTTCATTCTTATTCATTTCATTTTTTTTTTCATGTGACTGATTGGTTGGTTATAGGTGGGAAGCTACAATAACTAATTTGTAGAATGTAAGAAAACATCCTGCGTTTTATGTGTATGCCATTATTAGTTTGGATGCCTGTTGTTATTTAAGTTCAAAGTTGGCCCAGCACGGACATGATATGAAGGCCAGTGAAGCCCACATAAGGTGACCCGAGTTAATAATTTAGTCACAACTCCTTCTTTATTCTGGGGCACCACTGAGAAACAATCTCCCATTAATTCACAACTAAAGTTAGACGGAGCCAAAGCAGTTTCTTTAAGGTCAGGACCAGTTGCAAATTTAGAGTTTAAAAAATGGGGTTGTTAGCAAGACAAGGAGAAAAAACTGTGAAACGTTTCTCATTTTAACTTAAAACAACTGTAATAATCAGTGTGGTCCAATGCTAAAAAACAAAAAATGTATTAATTAATTAAGAAAAAAACCTAGTAGGAATGAAAATATTTTCACTGAATGATCAAAAACACTAAATAAACAAAGAATCCAGATGATTTTTTTTTAAATTTATGTAAATTACAGCCAGAGCTCCAAGTTGAATCTAATGGAATCCCACTACAGGCTGTAAATTTCATTGTAAGCAGTGACAGAAGCTTTTTCACACAATAAGATTTTATTACTAATAGTAGCAGCAAAGTTGAACATACAATTACATTAATTTCTTCATTTATTTCTTTTCCCTTTTTTGAATAGCCTCAACAGACAATTGTCACTCATTGACAACTCACTAAATGACCAGACAAATATGCTGAAAGAATAATTTAATTTAATTTTTTTATCAAATAGCTTCAAACCAAAATTGCTGCTAAAAGCATCTGACAGTCAGAATTGTAACCTGATGATGGGGCTAGCTGAAACGTCAGGGGATGAGTTGTAGTCCATCATGAGGGAAACTTAAATGTTAAATTTCCAGTCAGTCAGACAGTTTTCCACGATATATCACTAAATGGCAAATATGTCAATCGGCTGTTGCTCCAAGAGTAAAAGTAAAGGGATCGTCAGAGTGAGTTACATTCACCCTGCAGGGACAGCAATCCATCTTAAACTTATTGAGATATTTCCGTGTGGACTGACATGATGGACTGTTACGCTGACTTGCCACCAGCATTGCTAAAATAAAAATACACTAGTTTTTACAACCCACACAGAGTGCCAGTTTACTGTGAATTCTTCACCAGTTTCCAGTCAATCAAACTGCCTTCTTGTC
The DNA here is from genome assembly GCF_963969265.1 of Rhamphochromis sp. 'chilingali'. Taxonomy (NCBI): domain Eukaryota; kingdom Metazoa; phylum Chordata; class Actinopteri; order Cichliformes; family Cichlidae; genus Rhamphochromis; species Rhamphochromis sp. 'chilingali'. The sequence goes on from NC_137935.1 coordinate 30,732,238, forward strand.
TTGCAATTTCATGCTTCAGCTAAATCTAAATTAAACCCCAGACTGTGTTTGGTTTGTCAGACTAATGTACTCTTGATAATTGTCAGTTATTACGCGTTTGTGCCAAATTCAAAAGAAGCATAAATCTTTCTTGACAAAAGTCCTTTTGCTTTGCCAAGTGCAAACTTACCGCAGCATGCTTATCTGCTGTGACCCTCAACCTTTGTCTCAACTCCCTCCCTCTTTGGATGGCAACCACTTTTCTTTTCAACACGTTTAAGGCCCTCTACCTTGTTAATGATGTGTAATTATCTTGGAGTGTATGTGAGGTGAAAACTGATTTCTCCATGTCAGGGCTGTAGACAGGTTTGACAAGAACTTAGTTGTCTAGGGCTGACCGTCTGTCATCCCAGCAAAATCTTCTGGGTCGACATTTGAACTGTGAGGGATACTCGGTGACAGAGTTCACAAGGCAAAATGGCTTTGTGGCTTTTTCGCTTCTCACGTCCAACGAAAATCAGCTACAGCGCTCTCTAAATGCAAATTAGAAGCTGGGCTCGCTGACCGAACAGTGGCACTCCACTGTGAGGCCGGCTGGGTGGGTGGGGACTGTTGAAAGTGTAGGTTCTGGCTGAATGTCATCAACTCACGTGGATCCTCAATCATCCTCGGCATTGAGCAGCTCTTGCAGCAGAATCGAGGTCCTTGTTCACAATACAACACTGAAATCTTTATTTCTGACAGATACTGGCTGCCTCCAGTGGTGCAAAAAGTATAGACATCCGTCACTTACTGTAAGTAGAAGAACAGATACTTGTGGGAAAAAATACTCTAGTAAATGCTCAAGTACTGATTCATCGTCTTTACTCAGGTAAAATGAAAAAGCACAGTGAAATATGCTCATAGTGTAAAAATAAAAAATAGCTCTTTTGGGGATATTTCTAACAGTTGTTTTTGTGCACAGGGAACTAAACTTCATGACTTAATAATATAATAATAAAGTAATATTTATGCAAGTATATGAATATGAATGTGTGCAGCTTGAACACGTTGGACACTTTAGCCATCTAAAATCAACAAGATCTAAGAAGATGCTACAGGAACTGAGATTTTCCAAACGAAGACGGTACAAAGCTAATAAAAAGTTGGAATTCAGTGAGTGAATCTCCATCCTCTTCTCCATTCTAACTAATTTCATGCAACCCTTGAATAAAACAAAGTTACAATATGCTACTTTGTTTTGTAGGACGTTTCACAATGACCTGAAAGAAAAAAGACAACTGAACAACACAAACTCTAAAATGAATGGTGACATTTAGTATGTAACATGCAAACAACAGATACATAATAATTATAAATAATATTATGTAAAAAATTATAATGTCCAGTTTATCAGGTATTACTGAGCAGTCCTCACTTCGAAAAATAATCTACTTTTTTCCTCCCTTTGTCTCGTCTTCCTTACATCTTCCTCCATCTCTAAGTGAGGTTCTCTCACTTACAGAAGGGAGATACAGAAGCTGTACTTTCAGACCAACTGTGTGACAAACTGCATCCAAACAGTGTGTTTGTTAATATTTGTTCAGCTTTTTGAGAGTTGCATTTGAAATGACCTGCCACTTTAAATCATTACTCCCTTTGTGCTCACTCGTTTTCTTTGCTGCTCGACAGACGCTTAAACGCTACAACCAAAATGTATCAGCATTGTTGCCTCCAACCCCTGAGTTGGAACAATAAATGATACATAAATTGTATATCTTTGGCTCTCATTGTGTGATAAGCACCACTGATGGATACACAAATAGGATTGTCTTCGATGCCTTATTGTTCCCTCTATTTAAGTTCAAATGTGATTGGATTTTTGAAGGCGTGCAGTAATGATAAATAATAACTCCCCTCAAGTACGTTAAACCTAAAGTAACAAACCTGTTTGGAAAATGTAAGGATTAGAAAGTAGAGATATTTGTGTTAAACATACAGAGTAAAAGTAAAAGATTGTCAGAATCAAAATACTCAAGTAAAGTTTTTAAGTACAGTAGCAAAGTATTCATCTACTTTATTACTTACTCTGGGTCTTGCCGGCTGAAAACTCAAAGCAAATGTTTGGTCTGTGCGAGGATTTTATGCGCAAACAGCAATTTTTTGTTAAAGTTAATTAAGTGGTGCCACTATTGATCAGCTCCACAGTAAATAATTTATCAAACATTCTGCAATGATGACATTTTCACCATTTTTCCTTCTATTTTTCCTTGAAGTAAAAGAAGGAAACACACTTTTGGGATGAACCGAATGTACCGAACAGTGAATGTGGTGACTTAATGAACGGCTCTGAAGTATTTTTGATGAGCGGATCAAAGCATCTCTACCAGTCTAACAGCTCAGTCTGCATGCGATGAACCATTGCCTGAAAGTGATAAAAGAATATATGGCATATGAACTGTGAAATGAATGCTTTGTCTGCCAGTTTCCCTGTGCACTGGGCTAAAAGATTATATGAAATTACTCATTTATCAGCTTCAGTTCAGATTACTGAGATTCACCAACTTCCTCGCTGTGCCAGTGTTATTATGTGAACTTTGGCAGAGCTAAATTATATCCTTATCTCCTCCTTTCCTGCTCTTAGATATAGATCAGCAGCCGTGATGATATTAGATTTTCTCTGCTCCTCAAAAGCTTTTCTTGCTTGTCTTTTAAAAGCTACTGCCTCTGTCACTTGCTTCTGTGGATTACTATAGAAGGACAGTTAACTGACTCATCAATATCGACATGATTTTAGATTAAAATGTGATTAGAAATACAGACATTTTCAGTATTTGAAAGGGCTTCGATTGCTGTCATATAAAGCGTTTGGTATATCTATATGCAATGCTTTTTCTTCACAACTATTACACCCCATGTGATTTACTCCCTGTAGAAAATAATTTGCTACACTGCTCATTACATTACTGGTAGGTTAATTTCCAAGATTCTCTGCAATGCATTGTGGTTTTCCAGTAAACTGTGTAATAATAAACGCTACATATGCCCACATATCAAATCCCTATCTCAATAAGGACGATACACACAGGCTCTTTAAACGTTTCATTCACATTTTTGTCTTTTTGAGACACTCTTGTTGTTGTTGATGTTTCTTTTTCTGTCTTTAATGCCCAAAATTAAAAAAAACAAATTGTTGGATAATGCAACATTATTTTGTAGTAATGTAAAGTAATTACGTTATTGTGTTTCTTCATCATGCATTATGCCAACAGTTTTATTATTGGACATGAAATCTCTAAAGCAAATGGAAAGCAACACTTTCCGGATGAAAGTTTCACTTTGATGTCGACTTAGGAAGGGATCACAGTATGTTGCCATGATTTGAGAGATAAATCCTCTAGATAAATCATTACATCTGCTGTAACTATTAATCAGTGCATCATCTTGATCTCATGTTTGCTTTTGTTCTTTTCTCTATTTTAGGTAAGTGCTGCCAGAAGCTTCAAGGAGGGGTGGGAAGGAAAAAGGAACTACTATACAGGTTATGTTCTGTTTCTATCAGTTTCCTAGTTTTTCTGCATATTGAGTGGTTATAATTCTGATACAATGAGCAAGATGATGATCCCCAAGCCTCTTGCTGGGACATAAGTGTATTTCCTGAGTTAAACATTTGGGTAGATTAAGATTCAGTAGATTCAGTAGTCAGAAGTTCCATCATCATATCATCATATTGTCAGGGCAGACTGAACGGACTGAAGTGCAGGCTCAGAAAGAGTTCAAAAGTTTATTTGCAAAACCACAGTGCTGAATATATAGGTGCAGGGCAAAGGGTCCTGCACCTTGCCCTTACTACCGGGGGTAGGAAGGGAAGGGAACAAACTCCACGTTGCAATATATACAGGTGCGGGGAAGGGGGTTCAGGGCTCCAGGGGTAGGGAGGAAATCCACACACTCGCACACTCCTCTTCGTGCTCGCACACTCACTGTTCTTCTGCTGCTCACGCTTTCCCGCACTCCATGCCACTCAGACAGACAGGTACTTCAGAGCGGTTCGGGGACAGGTCCAGGGAATTCAGGTAGCTCAACAATCTAGCAATGAGAAGCTCAGAGCCACCACCTTAAGTAGTGGCAGGAAACTAGGTCAGTGAGCAGCAGCTGGTGGTAAGCAGGCCAGGTGTGTGGGCCAAAGGCAGGAGCCCATAATGAGCTCCGCCCAGGTAGACAGGAGAGTGAGGAGAGAGAACGAGAAGAAAACAAAAACAGCATGTGGCCTTGAGTGAGACAGCCGGAGAGACACAGGGACCACGACACATATTGATTTATTTAGTCACAATTAAACAATTTGGATTTTCATAGAAGAACTTTTCACATCCAGTTGTACCTGAATGTAGCGTTTGGCTTGACTGTGTGAGCTGCTGCACATTTCAGTTATGCTTGAAGGTGTCGATTTTCATCGGAGGCTGACAGTTTAGGTCTCTTTCCAGGGCTTGGCAAAGTGGTGACACATCAGAATAAGTTGTCCAGTTCTGTGAACTGATGATCCTGGAATCTGTAGTCATTTAGAAAAGGTGTCATCAAGTATCTGAAAAAGGCCTCCCAAAGCCGTTACCTCAATCCTTAATATTATGTGGACTATGCTTAGAAACTACTTCTGTGCCAGGAAACCAACCAGTTTAAATGAACTCTACCAATTCTGCCAAGAAAACTAGTTAAATATTAACCACAAGCTTGTTGCTGGCAACCAAAAGTGTCTAGTTGACATGAAACTAAGGGATATTTGGGATACCAAATATTAGATGGATTTTATGCATAGTTTTAGGGCTTTATATATTGGCTAGACCCAATTCCTGTTTTTTAAAGTCATTAACAATGTGTGCTGTACAATCATTTTACCCTGGAATGACTGTACAGCACATTTGCTTGTTCCTAGTAGTCCTAGATTTCACGTGGCAGGCAGATTTGAGCCATCATCGTCACTTTGAGGGGAATGGAAAATTAAACTGGATGTTCATCAGTTCTTCTATAATATGATATTCACATTTTGGCTCATAATTCCAAGACTGTGAAACTCATTACATCTATATAATGTTTTTCATCATATTTGTTATTTCCTTGAATTCATATTATGTGAAAATACTGTTTTATGGAAGTGGGTGGTGATAAACATTACTGTGCAGCTCGAATAATGCAGTAAAATGTCATCAGATATCGCTCCAAATAAAAGAGGAAATTTTTAAAGTGAAAAGGTCACTTTTAAAAGGTGCGTGCTGACTTAAGGCAGCGCTTTTAAAGGTTGTGTTTAGAATTGAAGAATCTTAACGAGAAGTAAAAATAATTATCAATTTTAAAGCAACAAAAATTTGTTACATTTTGACTCAGGTTTATCTAGCCACTTTCATCTGCTGTTCTTTATATTAGAGCTTCTTAGGTACAATCTAGCACCTCTATTTCCATAAATTTTGATCATGAAGTGAACCATTTTGCCCTAATTTATAGCAAGACACTTAGTGCTGGATATACATTGTAACTTAGCTTGATTCTGTATAGATGGAAGTGGAGAGCTCTGTGAGTAATCTGCTCAATCTGCAAACAGCCACGAGCGTACACTGCAATCCAGTAATGACCAGTGCAGTCTGCCGAGAGCTGCGGAAATTAACAGGTCAAAAACAAGCAGACCAGATGAGGGAGCAGGTAATCTATTACAAAGGAACTGCACAGTTAAAGTCCATGGTTTATGCATGTGTTTGCCTTCAGTAACGGCATGGAAATTCAGAACAACGAGAGACAGCTGAAGGAGAACTGGTATCTTTTTGATATAAAGGGTGAACTCGTCTGTCAGATCTTGCTGGGGAGTGTGTGGATAAATGTGTGATCTGTTGATAAATCTGACAGCTCAGGTGGAGCGCAGGATTCATCCAGAGGGAGGGTTCCTGTATATCAAACTATTCTGTATAGGCCTAAAATCTGTTTGTAACAGCTTCAGAAAAAGAACACAAAGCATTATTTACCGTCAGATCCTGGTCCGACCCTGCATTAATGATGTTGCTGTCACTGTGCCACATAGATAAATACGGACATTGCTTTAGTGTTTTCTCCCTGCTACGCGAGGCAGACTTATTTTACAGCTCAAACATTAGTCTTAAGATCACTTCAGATCTAGAGGTGGGAATCACCATACACCACGATACGATATTATCACAATACTTAACGCACGATACGATATTATTGCAATTTTTTAAAATATTTTGCGATATTCAGATTCTGTACATAAAGGTAAACTTTATCAATATTCATTTTATCTAATATCAAAGTCTCACACTCAGTCTTTCTCTCATTTCAGTCAGTTTTATTGTTGACAAACTGAATGGTTTGTATTACAGTCTAGTCCAACTTAACTGAATGCAACCATCTGGTACAATTATAGCTATTCTGAACTATGCAATTTATGAAAACTATGCAGCCCCTTCAGCAACTGAAGAATTTGAAAGTAAATTAAAACAAAATATAATTTTACGTTAAATAAAAAAGTTTTAAACTTAATTAAAATAAAAAATGTCTTAAATTAAAATAAGTAAACTGTCATGTTTATTGCTGCCATAAAAAAAGTTAAACACATTTGGACAGTGAAGGAATGTCAGGATTCTTGCTCAGAAAAAGGATCAACATGCTCTGAAGTCAGAGCACAAAAACCTTTTTTGTAACAAAATATCGATTTCTGCTGTCCCTGTATCGATACATTATTAGCAAACAAAATATCACGATACTACACAGTATCGATTTTTTCCCCCACCCCTATTCAGATCTGTCTGCGTCTTGTTAATTACTGTATTTTGGCACACATTTCAATATGGTATGGTGGAGACTTAAAGTTTATAAACAGCCAAGTGGGCATTTTATTAAATGAAGACATGATTTTAAGCTCCAGAAGTGTTATAATGGAGACAGAGCAAGGTGAAGGACTCTGAGTTCCTTTTTAGTTAAACATGAACAACTTATTTAACATGTGTTTGGTTAGATATTAGATATATGCCAGGATTGAAAACAGTCACATTCAAAAAAAAATGTAGCGCTTCTACTTGATTTGAGCGTTTTTGCAAGTAATTTTGGTTCATAAAGATTGCAGTTATTTTTATTCACGCTAAGGAACATAGTCGTTACAGGTGATGGGTTTGATTTTTGTCTGTGCTTTGGAAAATGAAAAATTGCCCCCTGCGTTAGTGATTTTGCTGTCACTTTTGTTAAGTATGTGAGTAATTTTGTAATGCCACTTGGCCCACCCCCATCCCACGAGGTAATTTGTTCCTCAGAATTGTTGGCTGTTGCATTTCAGGCTGAACCCGGCTCCAATACTTTACCAGAGCGAGGTGAAGGGGCCTTGTGATAAGTGTTTGTCTGCTGGCTGCTGGTAGAAGTGAGTGTGAAGTGTCTTTGCGTTGCCGTCGTCCATAACAAGTCCTCTCAAATTCACTAAAACCTTCAAATGTAACTTTCTGAAGGACATGGATTCAAGTGGAACGAAGCTTCATCACTCAGCCTGCTGACTTGTTTAGCTCGGGAGAGATTTGTGCAGATTGTTGACATTCTTCATCATCTTTTGTACAGCTTATACCATTACTGTCATAATGTGGACTATTAAGACTCCAGCTTCGGTAAATAGATGCCTAACCTTCAGCACTTTCATGAAGAGTCACTGACGAGCAAACAGCCAGACGTCAGGCAGAGAGGTTGTTGCGTTTACTTTGTATCACCATGAATATGCTGTGTCTGACACTCGGCCAGTCAGCGAGGTGATGACAATAGGGAAAAGAGCCGTCACTGAATCATCTGAAGCACGACCACGCTGCCATTAGAAGACCCTGATCTTTTATGTCTACCTTTGTGGCCTTGCAAGAAAATTTACCACAGTTAGCAAATGTTAGCAAGAAGTCAGAAAAATGGGGATAAAATCAAACCCTAACCCCAAAGTTCTCCCAGCTGCTTTTTAAATTAGGGAAATAAAGACTTTTACACGTCACATAATATGCATGTCTGTTAATATAAGCTTTATGTCCCGTTACATTCATGCCGAATGAGCTGCTACAGTATGCTTTTTGTCTGACAAATTGAGTTCATTATTTCATTCCCTAGCACTGTCATATTTTAAATCTATTTTTAATACTGTCAATTGGATGACAGCTTATATTCTAATCTGCTCCTTAGATCTTGATATGCATACGAACAATCAGATATAATTATCAAAACTGACTCTCAAATGAAACGTAATAAGTTTTGATGAAATGGGAGCATTTCAAAATTCTGACAGCAGTAAATTAAGATTGAGTGATGAAAGCACAAACATCCTGTTTCCCAAGTGTCAATGTCATGTGTTTTTTCCTGCGTTTATTAATACCGATGGTGAGTTTCTCTTTTAATTTCATTGAAAGTTATTTATCTGACAAATTATGATGAGCAGCCACCATCCGCATTGAATCTTAATACCCACGTAGACTCCACACTGTTGGTTGATTATTGACAGCAGGCTGTCACTTAATATGCACATCATACAATCATATTAGATAGCAAAGCAGTCAAATGTGGCAAATGGCATCATTAAGAGGTGGAGTTAAATATAATACTTTTTTATCAAGATTTAAGTCAGTTATAATTTCCTCAAACAAAGCTTATTATATCCCACATCTAATGGGCGTTTGCAGTCTTCTCAACTCCACCGGTAGTAATATTAACTCTGTGAATAGTTCCCAATCTCTGCCAGTTATTATCCCTGTGAGCTCACTCTGTGTATTTCTTCAACTGTGCTACCTCTCATGGCGTGGAGGTACCAGGGTGTACCAGGGTGTTGCCCAAACTTGTCAGGTTTAAAAGTAACTTGTGGTTTGGAAGTAGTGTTACTAACTTCAGCAGTCTTAAATGATCAATAAAAACATACAGTAGTGTAAAAATCTTACACATTCTGCTGTTAAAACAAGAAAATGTGAGCTGACACTGGCAGACATTCTTTGATTATGTTTTTCATAGATCTAATAACTGAACATTGTGTTGTCCGGACATACATATTTGCAGATTTGGCTGATTTTACGATTGAAATCTGTGTATTTTGTTTTTCCCTGGTGTACCATAGGTATAATGCACACAATTAGAATAGTTCCCCCTAGCAACCTCTGGGGAAAATGTGTATTTCCTGAATGGTTGGAGAGTGCTTGGTGGAGGCTGCTGGCTGTCACTGGGTGAAATCTGTTGCAAAAAGGTTATTGCTCCTTTGATTAGGGACGCAAACCAGAAATACAGAACACTGTAACCCAAAAATAAAAGATGTGCCTTACTATTGTACAGGAACCAAAATATTTCAAAAAGCACAACTTTCATTTTGAATGCAAATGGTTTTTGATTCGTGTCACATTTTCCCCACTTTTACTGCTGCTTGGCGATTAGCTAGCCAAAGTGTACTGAAAAGTTCATCACCCTTCAAACTACAGACCACCATGTCAATCTGCAAGCGACCAAAGCAATTGCAAGGAGGTTTTTGCTGTAAAACTGCATACGTCTTTGCTACCAGTTTTACCTGGTGTCTCCCAGCAACCACCAGCAACCAGTTTTCCATTGCCAGCTGTGGTGGCCAGATGTTTGGAGACCAGTCTCTAGATCTCACTGGAGTCTAAACAAATGAGTTGCAAAGTGAATAAATAGTAAATAATTATTTTTACTTGATATTTTTATTTTGTTCTTTAAACCTTTGGTGTGCTGCCTGGCATCTTCTTTAGCTAATTTTCTGAAGTGCCTCCATCAAACCACACAATGATGTAAAAGGCTGTAGTGTAGCGTACCATAATGTCAAGATGTTTTTATAATAATTTATTAGAGTTGAGGTTTGGTGTCTGTACTTGCCACTTGAATATAAATATAATACAAACACTCTTCTGCTTCTTTATTTAGTCTTTGGATAATTGTTCTGATTTGGTTCATTATCCTGTTATATGAAAAAATCAAGTCAGGCAGTTCTCCTCCTTTAAGATGCCTTTAAAACTATAGTCATGTCCCATTTTATCAACACCAAAGAACCCCCCCCCCCCCCCCCCCCCCCCAAACTAATCTCTAATTTTGCCACCATGCATGACAGATGTTAAGCACTCCTCTAACTTTCTTTGTTCTAACTCTCACAAATGTTCTTCTTTTTGACCCAAATACCTAAAACTTTTTTTTCAGTTTCTCTCTATCTACTGTCTCTATCTACTGCAAAAACTCTGTTAACCGAATATAAAGCTTATCTAATCAGCAGACCTGCTGTAAGGAAAAAATAATGAACTTTGACTAGGTTATGCAACGTGACAGTTCACGTGAAAATGATCTTAGAGATGCACTTGTTATTCTCGCCTCTTTGCTGATGTCTTATATCCTTCACTTTCCCTGTATTGACCAAGACTTATGTAGTTCTAATGGATGTATTTCAGCTGTAAATTGAATTGAATTTTGTCTCTAGCACAAACAATAACCGAGTTACAGTCATTTCAAAATGTGCTAGCAGCCTATGGTAAATAAGAGGTTAATGCACCTGAATGCTCCAGGCCAAAAACTGCCAGAACTCTCTAATGACAAACGACTCAAGTGCATTCGATTAAAGTAAAATGGTTTCATATGTTACATTTTGTAGATTACCTCACGTTTTATGTACCTAATTTTAAAACCTCCTAATGACCATTTTATTTTTATTATGTCCTGACACCTAAAACTGAAGGAGGGTGTACCTTTTTTTTTTAATATATAGCCCCAGTGTGTAATCTTTTGCCCTGCAGTCTTGTTTTTTTCCTCCTGTTCTCCAATAACTGATCCAAAACTGGACAACTGTCCTCACTTCGAGCCCATCTTCCTGCAGAGCCAAAGGGCTGTAGCTGTTCTCTTACATCCTGTCAGTTGTTGGATATCAAATCTCTCTGTATCTTCTCCACTAGACTCCCCAGACAAGGCGAACCTCTGCACCCCCCCCCCCCCCCCCCCCACACACACACACACACATACTCCCCCCTCCACACACACACAGGCTGACCTCCATGTTCTGTCCTTCAAACTGCAACAGAACTTTATGTCTCATTTAAGTCTTTATCACTGCTCTTCCTTCTGCTTTTGCTCATCGTTTCATTTTCTTTTTCTTTTTTCGGGTGCAACTTACCCAGTTTGCATAAATGTTATCTATTTAAACATTCACAGTATTCAAAGCTCCCAGACTGTGACTATTCTCTCATATTCTGGTCAAATGCATGCATCATACATTGCCCCCCTGCCCACCCCCAAAAAACGCATTATGTGCACAGATGGTTTATTATGTTTATTCTAAATGAATGGATTTCTTTTTATTTTTGACATTGCCAAGCAATTTATCTTGAGGACAATTTCTTCCTATTTTCCTCATCTTCCTCTCATTTCTTCTACCACCTGCTCCTTAAAATTCTAGTCTTTAATAGTGTAGGGTAAGGCACTTCACTGAACCTTAATGAATCTACTTGTTTTTCTCAGAATAACGCAGTAATGAACCATGGATGCAACTGGCTGGGTAAAATTAGCAGGATTTCTTGTGTAGAGGAACTCTAGTGCAAAAGAAAACTAGAGACGATCATTTCTGACCCCTCCACTGAGTCAGGGGGAAACAACAAAAGAAAGGACAAAGAGGAAAAACAGAGGAGGAGGAGAGGAGGAGAGGCTCAGTCAGTTAAGGTTTTGTCTGCTATTGACTGTGTGTGAATTGGATTCGGTCCAGACTGTAGTGGCAGTTGTTGAGGAATTCACCAAGAAAGAAGCAACTATGGCATTTCGGCAGGGACGTACTTGAACAGAGGACAGCATCTAAGATGTGTGGAGTCTTTGGAGGATGAAACAATGAAGTGCATTGTCAGGAAATGTTGAACAACTACTATCAGAGCAATTTGGAGTGGGAAATACAAAAGAACAGAGGGGGAAGCTGAGGATGGATAGAGGACATGGAAGGTAAACAGGGACTTTAACTGAGGATAGAAAGAGAAACACAGCTAGGAGAGATTAAAAAAAGAAACAGATTAGAGAGAAACAGCAGGAGAGATGCCACGCTGTGCTGCCCCACCAGACAGAGGAGAGCACTGACTGTTAATCACATTGTGTGTTTATTTTGTTTCCTCTTTTCCTTTTTGATGTAGATAGCATGGGTGTGCATTTGTGGACAGTGTGCCGTCTAAACTGGCTTCTTGACAATACTAAGAACATGTCTCTGTATTTTTGTTTGTACGCAGGGATTCGGTTTCCCTAAAGCATGTGCTTTTCGAGGTCTTTGGACATTAAGATGTTTAGTCTGAGACTTACTTGGTTAATGACATTTTTTTAATCTAATACTCCAGCACAACCATTCAACTCTGAATTGACAAATCAAGGAAACATACATTGATATCGCATGCTGCACGTAGAAGACCGCCTGCTATGACATGAAGTAAAGAGGAGGAATTAGAGGCTTTCAGGCGAGAGCAGTTCCTCAGCCGCTGACAGGTCTCAAAGTAGAAATGTTTGCTATTCATGCTGAACCGCCGGTGGGTGTTTGTAGCTGTGCTCAGTCTTCTACGTTGCACTGTCTGTGCCTGACAAGTTCCAAAAACAGTCCTTTTCTCTTTTTTTTTAAGCTCATGAATGCAATGCCACCAGTGGGTTTAATGCTAGTGATCTTCCCTTTCGCTTTGTTCTCCTCCTCCCAAATTCTCTCTTTTTCACACAAAGTCATTCAGTCTCTCGAGTTTCTGTTTACCTTCACTCTGAAAGGAGCGTTTTGTGTATTTTTCAATTGTTTTTCATCCCTCATGAGAGATGGAAGCAATTCAGCGTAGAGCCTGACTTTCATTACTCATCCTTCACACACACACACACACACACACACACACACACACACACACACACACACACATACACACACACACAAGCAGCTGTTGATGATAAACAACTCATTGATGAAATTGGATACAGTTCAGTTCCTCTTGCTGACCTTTTTTATGCTTCCACTCGTTCCTCAAATTTATATCATTTTACAAATCTGTCTGAAATAATTTGTTCTGTGTTTTCCTAGTCATGGAGCATGAAGATGTTCACATTTCTTCTCCTAATAAAACCGAGCCCTTTTCGCCTCATCTGAGGCCTGACCGCAATCAAGCCTGTCCCATCCTGCCTTGTCAGAGTGAGCTGGCACACACACTATCTCACCCTGGCATGGACCACACTCTGTCAGCCTCTGTTCCTACAGGAGAAATCAGCTAATTAGTCTGAAAAAGAAGAGACAAAGAGCTTTCAGCAGCTGGACTGAAAGAGGATCAGCTTTCCTGTCCCCATCATCCTTATTTGAGCTTTTTTTTTTTTTTAATATACCAAGTGAGGGGGTATAAAATTGTTATCAATTTTTAAATCAGAATTTAGTTTTGTTTTTTACTGCTCAAAAGCTATAGGAATGCTTAAAAACGCCAGACCTCATTGGGAAAAACAAATCATGCTGGATATCTATACTTATATGGACTGGGTAATGTGTTAGGGATGAATCGATCCCACTTCATTTATGGAAATGAAATTATTAACCTACAGAGGTCTGAATTCAAAGTGACGCGACCCAGTTTTGCCAAAATTTTATTGCAGCAACTCAAAATGGTACTCAGTAGTTTTCAATGCCCCTGATTTGCTTGCTGAATGGCAGTCAGGGTGCCATTGACTGTAGAGGTCTGTGTGTCCCTCCATGTATATGCCTCCACAGAGCGTCACTGACCCACCATGAAGCCTGTCATGCTGAACAGTGTTACAGGCAGCATAACATTTTCCATGGCTTCTTCAAACTCATGTTTGTCACAGGCTCAGCTCTCGTCTGTTGAACGCAAACAGGGTTGTGAACCTGCAGATTCTGGTATTCAGTGACAAATACCAATCAGACTCAGCAGTACTAGGCAGTGTGCATAGGGCCCACTAGAGGGCATAGAGTCATGAAGTCTGTTTCTGTTTGTCTGTACAGAGACTTTTACACAAGTGGCCTGCTGAAGGTCATTTTGTAGTACTGGGTTCTGGATCTGGCAGTGCTCACTGTGTTCCTTAATGGATTAAACACCTATGGTCCTGTCCAGCTTTGGCTGTCTCCTAGAATCCCCTCCATGCTCTCCAGACTGAGCTGGGAGACACAGTAAACCTTCTGGTACTGGCACGTATTAATAGGCCATCCTGGGAGAGTTAGACTAACTGTGAGACCTCTGTAGGGTCCAGGTATCGCCTCATGCTATCAGTGGTGACACTGACCCTAGCCAAATACAAAACCAGTGAAAAGATAAGGAGGGTAAAAATGTCAAAAATGGCTCAACCTGTAAAACCATTAATGTTTCTGTGATTGTTTCATTGTTGTCCCTCTACTAGGGCTGAAACTGATTAACAACCCCCTAGACTACTTGTCAATGTCGCAGAAGTTTACTTGACTTTTACCTTTAATTTTTTATAGTGCTGTTGTCCAAAGTACACAACTGAAGTGCTTTCTGTCAGAAAGGCATCTGTGTCCAATATATCACAAATAAATATTATTCATTCACTTTTAGACTTTTTAAACATTTTTGGGACTTATAAGTAAGAGTTTAATCAGGTTCAGATGACAAAGATATTTTTGACTTATTTATTTTGGTTGTCAAACAGAAAAAGATTTGCGGTAAAACATGTTCTTTCACGATGGCATACATGTTTAAAGAAGGCTTTTTTGGTTTGAAGACTTTTGGCAGAAAGCCTTAAAGGGAAATTAGTGGCAGCGGGGGGGGCACTTAAGCCTCCGCAGATGGAAAAACAGTAACTTAGAAAAACGAACGTGGAAAGAAAATTTATTTAGAAGCTTCATTCTAAAGTTATAAGTGAATATTGACATTTGGCCAAAAATAACAAATATTATGTGCAATTAAGTGTGTTTAACTTGCCTTTGCAGTGAACTTCAGAGAGATTCTCCTTTTTTTTCTCGTGTAGTCATAAACACAGCAAACAAGTGAAAAAATGATTGTGATTTCTTTTTTTCTTTTTTTTTGGTAGGGGGTGATTTTCACCTGTGTACATGCTAATTATCTCTCTTTCTCTCTCTCTTTCTCTCTGTATTTTTGGGGATCCTTCTGATTTCCATCCCTGTGGGCCTGCTGGATGCCTGAAACATCAACTCCAGGTAAAACTAATGGTAGAAGTCTGTATGACTGGGTTTGTCGCTACTGATTGAACAATTTGCAGAAATATGGTTTGACTGCATGTTGTGTGTGTGCGTTTGCAGCAGTACGTTTAATCAAATATGCTCTGTGTGCCTGAACACAACATCAGCATTTATGCCTTTCCGTACATAAAGCAGTGTTTCATCCTCTAAATGATGTCCATGGTAGGTACTTACATGGACATTTGTACTGGACCAGAGCGCAGGCAGTGAGGCTGTTGCACGAGTAAGTGCACTTCTTCATGAACTTGATGTGCTCACGAGCATAGCTATTGTAGAGTCATGGCAACTATCCAACACAGTATAGGCAGTATATTCTGATCATGTGGATTTACACATTATTTAAGTTCATCACTTTGTTTTTTTCAAAGAAAGAAAAACTCATCAGTTAAAAACCAACTTACTGGCTGCACATTCATGGACAGTCATCCATCGCTGTTTGTGACTTGAAGTTTTATTTTTAAATAAAGAAAGAAAGAAAAAGGAATAAAAGGTGGTGTGCTTCAGTTGAATTATTTAAGTATACATTCCATTAAAATGGAGGACTTTTTTCTGTGTTTTTATTTATTTTATTTTATTAACTTGTATTTAACTTCTGGTCAGGTCACACCCATCCTCGCCTTCCATAACATTCAAACAAATGAGATGAATTCACTTCGACTCGCCATAAACCTAAATGGATTAGGTGAAAGTCACATTCCTTGTCTCTAGCAGCAAACTGAACAATAAAATCCTTGTAATCCAACTTGGATGCGACATCTCTGTCGTGGGATAGAACAGAAAACCCCACACTCTCGGCTCTGCTACACAGTGATCTGTGTAAATGTAGGTTTTAATTAGTTTCAGCTTTGAAAAGCTTTGCTCGCCAGATGCCACCATTACTGGGAGAGCCGTAAAGATCTTGAGGACAGTGATTTGGAGAAGTTCCTTAATTTCTTTTTAGGAAATAACATGTTTGAAGGGCTGTAGGTATTCCCTCTAGAATGCTTGCACAAATTTGTTTATTTCGATTTTCATCACATGTTGCAGTGGCTTTTGCGGCCACACAGTCTGTTATTTCTGTATTTTTGCATTAAGCCAGTTAGTGTAGTTTGCTACATCTAGACTACATCCAGTTGTTTCTTCCTGGACTGCAGTGCTGATGAGCATACAACATACCCATCTGATTATTTCATGCCGTTTGGAATATCTAATATTGCATTAAGTCATTGTAATGCGAGAAAGAACCGTCCTATTTTAAGACAACATTTTATCTTATCTAATAATAAGTGCATATTTTTGCAAGCGCATCACACAAGGTATACCTGGGCTTTGAAATGTAGAATATGGACTCACACACACTGATTTGTTTTTTTCATACTGAGCCCATTATTGCTTCCATGTTACTGACAGTCATTTATGTTCAGTCTATAAGAGCCTCTAGTTCACTCAACAGTGCATCTGATATTCCCTTTTCAGTGTGCCTGTTTACCGGAATGAAATCAATGAAGGGTAGTTCGACAGTCTAATAATGCCATATTGACAGAAAGCAGAAGCGGTGACATTTGCTCTTGGTGGCTTCTGTCTGCTGTGCAGTAAAGTACACCAGACGGTCTTTCACAATAGACTTTTTGATGTCTGTGGGACAGAACATGGTTTGTTAAAAAGTCCTGCATGCTGTGCATTAGTGTACCTATTTATTTTGCCTATAACAGGTTCTTGCGAAGAGAACTCTGATTTGTTGAACATCTGTATTAACCCTCAAAAGGCAGCAGTGTAATCTTCATGATCCTTTTCACATGTTCCTTGAAATGCAAAAATGAAATTATGTTTAGAGGGATAAATCTGAAAACAATGCAGCAGTGTGCCTTTTTCTATTTTTGTCATTTTAAATAGCAGTTTTGCAGTCTTGCAACTTTTAGCATAGCCAACTAAATTATTTTTAGTACAGTGATATCATAAAAACTATATGTTATAATTAGATTCACTGGTTTCTGAATGCATCTAATTTGACTGCATTTGTCTGCATTCTAGTCACTTGTTTTCAGCTTGGTTGGTTGCCAGGGTTTTTTCACCCCCATGCAGTGACAGCCATATGGTCAGAGCATTTGTGGAATGAGCAGTGTCCTGCTCATCCAGTCCAAGCTCTGCTGTCATATTTATTTATATTGAAAAATGTCACCAGTTACTGTTTAAATGCACTCAGTGCAAGCACTGAAAAGCACCTGCTTGTTATTGTGTCACAGAAACAGCTCTAACCTACTGGGGCATGGCCTGTGGGGCTGTGTTGTAATGTCTGGCACAGGAGCGATGGCAGGGGTTCTTTTGGGTCCTGGCAGACGTGGGATGGTGACTTTGTGATAAAAAGCTTGTTAGGGTGCTTTCTCAGATTAGAGATCTGTGTCGTTTGGAGGCAGGTGTCAGTGCCCTGGGCTCATTTCTGAGTTTTGTTTTTTTTTTTTTGTTTTTTTTTTACTATGTAGGGGGGGATTTATTCTGTTGGGCAGTGAGATAATCAATTTCAGTTACATGTCATTCATTTTAATTTTCAATTTTCATCATTCAATGCTTGCTGACGTATTTCTTTGAAAACCACAAATGGGATTCTCAAAAATAAAGATAAAATTAGAAAAAAATCATGATGTGAGATTTATTTTGGCACTTCGTAAGCTACAACGCTGATGTGTTCTTAACCACTTCGGTTGACAATATTTCCAGCGCTGCATGAAACTCCAAATATCAGATTTCTTTGGGAGGGTGAAATAATGAACAAAAAACATATGAGGCTACTGCTGTTGTGATTGGAGCTCTGTACAAGTAAAATAAAACTGAATCGAATTGATTGTCATGGTGTTGATGGTAGTCATGGCAACACTAATATGATGTGCGAGTATATTTGAAGTCCCAAATACAGAAATGGTGTGTTTAGTGTACAGAGTAACACATATTATTTTTATAATTGCCATAGTGTTGGGAAAGCACATGTTAGCATTTTTATTTTAATTATTTTTATTACTCATGTTAAAATAGAATAGCATTTGCTACACCTTGAAATTCATTTATAAGGATCTAATGTATTCATGTGGATTATTAGACACAAACTGGGGAAAAATCAGAGCTAAACACAAATATGTGAGATGGTGTTGTGGAAGGGAAATGGGACGGATTTTGATTATAGATTTTTTTTTTCTGCAGACTGACATGGACTGTCATTTTCTGATTTCAGAATTTGCTAAATTTTCAGCACTTGAAGGCGTTTTTTTCAACATGCCCACCCGCCTTGTTGTGGTCAGCAGGTTGCAGGTATTGGAAAGTCATTGCACTGATTTGATTGGGCAATCGCAAACTATTTTCAGAGTCTGAGTGCGTATTACCAAATAAATGGAGCCTGTCTACATGCAGAGACAGCTCCTTCAGGGGCATCCTATCTTTGATGCCTCCCAAGAGATTTTATATTTGCAAGTTGTACAGAAATAATCCAATAGAAGGCTGTCCTGCATGGTGAAAAGATGCAAAGCAACAGAATGAATTATTCTCCATCTTTCACCAGAAGTAAAATATTAGCCATTACTTTGAAATCACCGGCAGTTTCATCAGAAACTAGAAATGAATTTTGTTTAATCAGTGACTGTAACAGATTACAAATTTATTTATTTTGTAAGTTAATCACATAATTTGTACATGTAATTACTTGCTAGTATGGTTGAGTAATACTGCAATAATCTGCTCTGTTAAGAATGCATTCAGCTCACATAACAAATACCTTTGACAAAGAGAGGGAGAGAATACCACTGTCATTAAAAGCTATTAGTAACAGCCTTCCTGAAATTGCTGTCAAACAAAGGATACATTTTGAATGTTGTTGCCATTTGTGCATTTTAATGTGTAAGCAAACGTATTTCTCAGTTGTTGAGTGTAATTATTTGGCCATGGAGCGATACCAGTACATACTGACACAGGACAGAAAGATGAAACTAATTGAAACTAAGCACTCAGAGGGCTGATGAAGCCTCCAAACTGTCCACAAAGTGTGTTGTTTAAAGGCTCTATAGTAAGTAAACCATAATGAAGGTCTTTGACTTGCGTTACAACAAACCCGGCGCATTTTCCAATCGATAGAGCCGCATTTAAAGGGCTTGCTGCCATTATTGGTTTGCATTTTTGTTTTCTGCTCTACAGCAGAAGGACTAAAGTATATCTGAATTCGAAGATTTTCTCTTTCAGTGGGTGAAAGTAGTTATACCAGCTCTTTAAAAATTAATTTCAGACGGGCTGTTCCATCTCCTCAAGATAATTGCATGGTTCATGAATAAAGGCCAGTATGTGCTTTTTATTTGTAGTGTTTTCTGTGCTTTTACGTTTCTAGTAAATCATATCAGTAGCGTCACTCATTAGATTACAAACATGCTGAATATCTAAGTGCTGCATATAAAGAGAAACAAGGCTAGTGTAAGTGTTTGCCTCTAATCAGCCATTCTCAAGGTAGAGTAATTCGATTCTAAGCCACCTCTGTAGACTTGAAATTAAATCTACATGTACAATCACATTATTAAAGTGTGATATGCAATACTGTGCAAAAGTAAAAGTGAACTCACTCCTCATTCCTTTATGTTTTGCTAGGGAAATGTGAAATACTGTAGGTGCAAACGTGTCCAAGCATAAATGGAAATGCAGCATATAAGGCAAAAACAGAGTTTGCGAAGTACTGCAGCGCCTTTACTCTGTAACACAGTCAGAACTCTCTTAGTCAGTCTTCAGGAATACTTCTCCAGGAGATCTAAAGCTCTTCTTTGGATGTTTCTGGCTTTTGTTCTTTTCTCTGTCAAGATGAGGTAATGTTGAGGTCCGGGCTCTGGGGAGGCCAATCCACGACTGTTTCATTGTGTGTTTTTCTATCCAAGTGTGCTTTTACTGCATCTGCAGTTTGTTTGGGATCATTGTCATGCTAAAGAAGGAAGTTGCTGCCAATCAGATGCTATCCAGATGGTATTAAACAGTGGATCAAAATCTGGCAGTACGTGCCTGTGCTTATAATTTCATTAATTTTGACAAGATCTCCAACACCACTGGCTAAAATGCAGCCATGAGAAAGCTGCAAAACTGTTTTGCAGATAACTGTAGAGACTCATTGTTGTATCGCTTGGATAGTCTTCTCCATTCATACTGATGTCGATTTGAACATAGAATTTCTCATTTGCACCCACCCAACCACACCCCAGCCCAAAGACCTGACACAATGGGCCAACCCTAACCCCTGAGAACTGGGAAGGGCAAGACACTGTAAGCACCGGGACAAACCCCCACCAAAGCTGGACCAGCCCACAAGTCTCGCCACAAGTCTCGCCACAAGTCTCGCAGTCCCTATTCTTGTGGATCTCACCTATATACTTTTTTTTGTCTTTTTTTAAATTGATAAACAAATAATTGCTGATTCTTTCTTACAAGCAGACTAGTAGTGTATTTTAAAAGTACGACACGGTTGTGTAGTAGACACAACACTGGTTCATTCCTCCGCTTAGATGATTCATGTGTTAAGTATCTTTGCAATCAACCAGAGAAAAATTCTCCTGAAGCTGATCAGGTACAAGAAATAAACTAAACATGAGTGAAAAAGCAGCCAATGTGCAACTAAGAACTTTGAAAAACTTTCAGAAAGTATTACACACTTACTGCTTTATTTTCTTTATACAATATGTGAATAAATTACATAAATCAGCAGTTCCAGCTTACAAAAATTGTCATTTGTAAATCATTGAAACTCCTCTCTGTATTTTTAGCCTGTATTTTTTGTGTGTTTGTGTATTTTTTTTTTTTTTTTAGAATGACCAGCTGTGTCTAGTTTGTGTTCTTGCCAGCATTTTTGCTGCTCTTTCTGTGACAGCCATATGGTCAGTGTGTTTGTCAAATAGTCACCTTTGTCACATAATAACCTCTAGTTGGGTTATTTTCAGCATTTCTGAGCAGTGATCAGTGAGCATGTCAGCATGTGAGGGAAGAGGGCAAGACACAGAAAGTCAGTTTGCTCACTCATAGGAAGGTTACCGACATGCAGATCCGTTGTTGCTCCTTATTTTCTGGGTTCGTGCTGCTCCGCTTGCGCTCGTTTAACATATGACAAGGACATTTCAGGCATTCGTTCAGGTGAAAAGATGGAAACCAAAACTGTGATTTTATTTTTCCTCTTATTGTAGGTTTTTCTGAGCTCTGTGTTGTTTGGCTACCTGTGGGGTTCCTGCTGCCCTGGAGAAATACTTTTCATTTTGAGGATCTGAGATTTTGGAGCACATACATTTGTGTACACACAAGCAAACAAGCTTGCACACAGTGACACTTTGACCCAAGAAGAAACTTTATCCTCACTCTTTTCAGTCTCTACAAATTTTCCTACTCTTGCAGTGTTGCCTAGAAATTCACACAGAATCCACACTGATATCCTGTCCGTACCTTCACCCTCCTGCAGTATTAAACCTGCTATTGCATGAATCCAAGTAGTATGCTTCTCTCTGTCAGCCTTTTTGTCGTTGCAGTGTGTGTGATATGAATTCAGACTGTGTTCAGGCATGACAGCAAACACAGTTCCCTCTTCCTGGATGTCACCGAGTTGCTGATGCAATAGAGTGGCTAGAATCCTCATATTAAGACTTGTCCTCTGCAGTGTGGCTTCTCCAGACCGTGACAGAGGCTCCTAAGGAAGCTCATTCGCATTGCAAAAATCATTCCTCTCTACAGCGTGTGTGTCTGTGTGTGTGTGTGCCACAGTATGTATGAGGAGAAGTGCAAAAAAGTGTGCACAGTGAGTCGCCTGGGTTTATGCATTTACATCTCAGTATCTGCATTTATGTTTCTTTCCTATATAGCTTGTGTGTCTGCATTAGTTCTGTTCTTCTTTCCCCTATTCAAGATGAAAGGTCAAGCTGCACCATATGTGCTGTATTATAGTATGTGTCTGGGTGTGTCATCTTGGCAGCACCGTGCAGTGCTCAGTAGAACTTGCTTCTTCGTCCATGTCCGGCTGTATACCATTAAACTGGTCTTGCTTTGTTTAAGCTGATGCATCTGCTTGTTAATGTTGTCATTGTTTCTGGGCCATATGCTGTTGATAGCAGGCGCAGACTTTAAAGCTGGGGCGCAGTACACAAACAAGACAGAAAAGATGCACATCTATCTAGTTATGTATTCATCTATGCGCAATCTTCTGTCTGCCAAATGACAACCAAGAACATTTGTCAGACATTTAGTCACACCAATATACAGCTGAAAACCTGCACACCTGCTCATGCATATAATGCTCTCTCTGTACACAGACAGGGATGAGTGGAAATGAAGTTGTTTCCCATATAATTAAAGAGGACATCCATATGATGTTTGCAGCTGGATGCTACAGGCAAAGGGGGGCACATGCGTGCACATCTCCTTAGACAGACAGAAGCCACACATAAGCAAATTCAGAGGTGCCAAACTCAGTTTGTGTCATGGTCCACACGCAGCCCAGTTTGAGCTAAAGTGGGCTGAACCACATGTCCACATGTTTTCTACATAAGGAAATGCTGCTGTAGGAAAGTCAAGAAATGCAATGGCATGACTCATTGGACTGAAAATGTAAGAAATAAACGTGTAAAATTGCAGAAAGGTTTTGGCAGCTCATTGCCCAGAATGTCCTGTAATTATAAATTCACAGAAAATGCCTTGTTTTATTTTATTATTTTTTTACTCTTAATAAATTGTATAAAAAAAACAGATATTTCTATAGTAGATAGTGAAAAAAACAGGCACTTTTCTGTCATTTAATTGTTTAACTATAATTTCATTGTTGCAGCTACTGCAAGCTGTAACATTTATGAAAATATAGTTAAAAGTAAAAAATGTATTTTCGCCTTCACATCTTCCAAAGATGTCCAGTGGGCCAGATTGGAGTGTTTTGGTCTCCGGGCCTTATGTTTGACACCGGTGCTTTAGACTGACAGTTTTCTTTTTATACCTGTGTCACAGCACGTGAAAAGCTCACCAGAGAAGTAGACCAAGAATCCCCGCTGCGCATGAAAAGAGCTAAACAATGAAGTACAATTGACCTTAGGAATATTTTTAGTGTTTGTCATTTTTTCTTCACTGATTACAAATATCTCTCAAAATCATGAGCGATATTTGAGAGAGGCTTTCCGGCTATGAGGAGAGGTGGTGATGCAGGGGACCTTTCCAGCTTTAGACTGTGGTTATAACGCTGTGTAGCTTGTGAGCGACCAACCAGCTTCTTGTATACATAGAGCTGATTTTATCTGAATTCTTTCACCATTACTAAATCATAACAGTTCCAATTACAGCCACAGTTTTTAAAAGATAGATAAATTAAATCTGTTTTAGAAATTAAAAAAGTGAAAATTTGAACATTTCTCTGCAGGTCTAGTTGCTTAGTACCACAATCCTACCATGTCCTCAAATGAAACTTGCACCCAAAGTCATTTTCCACACGCGCCCAGATTAAAATGCTTAACTTTGAAACAGAACTCAGCATGTTTTAACAACAGCCTTGTAGAAGAATGATGAAAACTACACCCCAATTTCATTCTCGCATTTAAACGTTATTGAATGTCAACACAGGCAGCTGCTTTCTTCAAGGCTTTCCACTCAGCAATCTGGACCTACGACCATCTTTGTGGTATTGCTGGTATTGGGGATCTTTTCTTTTCTTTATTGTAAGTTGAAAACATTTTAACAGAAATATCAGACAAAAATATTAGACTGTCACATCCAAATATGATCACTTCTGCCACCAAAAACAACAACCAAACAAAAAAAAATAAAACTGGTAGTTCATAAACTGTGGTCTTGAAATACCAAAGTTGATTGGTTGGTTGGTCAGCTGGTTCGTGGTTCCACCCTTGAAGTAATGAAGTGAAGTAATCAACTTGAGATATCACAAATATCAGACAGGTCTGAATTTACATTCATTTTTGTCCATTTATGGTTGTCAGGGAATGCCGTTCATCACTTTACATATTTAGCATATCACTGTAAGTTAAATATAATTTACTGTGGCTATATTGAAGGAATGTTGCACCACCATAGCCTTTACTAAGTATCCATTGCTAAGCAGCAGTTAGGATCCTAAACTAGGACGGTGAACATGAATGTGCGCATAAATCTCATATCTGTGCAACAGTAACTTTTTTTTTTTTCAAGCTGACAGTTTGTTTTGGATTTTTTTTTTTGTTGCAGTATTCATAGCTGAAGTCAAGGAGCTCTTTCCTCCCCTGTGCTCAACCTTGAGTTCAAGGTTAAAATTGATCGACTGTCAGCCACGTCGGTTGTGAGAATTCTTTGTTCGGGCTTCATTCATGTGCATGCACGACGTGAAAGCATGCATACATGCACATGAATGTCGGCTAAATGAAATTCACCTTTGCTATCAGTGAAGCTGAGAAGTGCACATTGTTTAATTTGCCCTTATCACGGCACCATTGTAGGCAAGGCTCTGGGCCATAGATTAAACGTCATTGTTTAATGAGAGGAGAACGGGATGGATGCAGCATGTAATTAGAACGACACATACACTGCTCTGATATATCCATCACCCTGGGCTGAAGATGGCTGTGTGTGTGGGAGTGTATGTCTGCTGTGAGCCTTCTCTTTCAACCCCCTGATGAGTGTGTGAGTATGCAAACACTCAACACATTAGGTGCTCTTCATCAGTCTTCAATTAAATCTGTTTTTGTCGCACATGAACTCTCGCACACCTGCCCACACATGCACGCACCTTCGCGAGCACACACACACACACACACACACATTGACGTGCTCAAATGAGCCGAATCATATTTGGAATCTCACTCCCCTAGGAAATATGCCAAGCAGGCTCTCTGGGAGGTAGAATTCACTCAAACTGGGAATGTTAGCACCTGGGTGTTGCCAGTTGAATATGTTAATGTTTGGCAATAAGGATGTCTTCCATGACTAATGGTTGGAGTCACTATCTAGTTCTCTCTGTCTCTCCATCTCTGCTTTTTTTCCTCTTTTTATCCCACTCATTTCTTCTTAAACACACAGAAACACACACACACCATCACAAAAAATCAGTGTGAACCCCATTCATCAAGCGATAATGTGACATATTGGGCACAAACATAAAAATACAATGGCACACAGGAACACAGTGGCACACACATATCTAATAGTGTATGAGTACGTACAGTAGATGAACTGTAAGTTACAGTGACGGTGCAATGCACGGCAACAATTGCAAGGATCTGCTGACATCTAGTGGTCATAAAGTATCATTACATATTTAAATCGTGTGGTTTCCGGTCATTTAAAATGCTTTATACACGTGCATGGGAGATATAACTATAAAAATAAAAATAAAAATATACACTGCAAATGCTCTCACATAATTCCATAAAACTTGTGTGTTTTCAAGATTCAAGACGAATGTGCTGCTGGCTGTGATCACCCGGGCTCATTTGAATATGTAAAGCAGTAGTGGAAACAAGAGATGATATTGCAGTTGTTATAGGGTATTTTATTGACTTGTCATTGGATTTGACACACTACCGTTGAAAGCAGTACATCTGAATGAACATGCCTGTAAAGCCTTTGCAGTTTGTTTTTTTTAAATTACCACGGGAGACCACACGCAGCTATATAACCCAGAAACCCTTTGCATGTCAGAGGTCATGTCAGAGGTGACGACCGGGGCGATTGTGGCAGGTCATCTATTAGGTCATCTGTAGGGCGATCGTGGCTCAAGAGTTGGCAGTTTGTCTTGTAATCGGAAGTTTGCTGGTTCGAGCCGCGTCTCGGTCGTTGTGTCCTTGGGCAAGACACTTCACCCGTTGCCTGCTGGTGGTGGTGCCGGTGGCGCCAGTGTCCGGCAGCCTCACCTCTGTCTGTGTGATCCAGGGCAGCTGTGGCTACAATGTAGCTTGCCATCACCAGAGTGTGTGTGAATGACTGAATGTAGTGTAAAGTGCTTTGGGGTCCTTAGGGACTAAGTAAAAGCTCTATACAAATACAGGCCATTTACTATTTGTTCTGTATATGAATGCATTTTAACAGATGATATAACGTGTTTGATGAGTTGCCATTTCTTCTCTGAGGTCAGCCTGTGGTTCACATTCAAAAGAGAGTGCGGAGTTTAAAAAAACATTTAACGAAGGCATAGATAAATAAATTAATAAATACACAGCAGTTATTCAGTTGTGTTAAATCTGAATCTGTAGTGGGGGTGAGAATGTAGCTTGACAGTTTAACTATTAGAAAGTTTCTAACAGTTTCGGATCAAGGAGTCAACAGTTTGACTAGACTGAATAAATAATGGAAAGAAACACACCACTCGATGACCTCGCAACCTTCATTAAAAAGTAAACAGTAAACATTTCAGCAATGGAGAAGCTCAAAGTCAGGGAGAACGCTTTATGCATCACTGCACGGCATTTCACAGGTTCACATGGTAAAAATGGTAAATGGCCTGTATTTATATAGCGCTTTACTAGTCCCTAAGGACCCCAAAGCGCTTTACATATCCAGTCATCCACCCATTCACACACAGGTGATGGCAAGCTACATTGTAGCCACAGCCACCCTGGGGCGCACTGACAGAGGCGAGGCTGCCGGACACTGGCGCCACCGGGCCCTCTGACCACCACCAGTAGGCAACGGGTGAAGTGTCTTGCCCAAGGACACAACGACCGAGACTGTCCAAGCCGGGGCTCGAACCGGCAACCTTCCGATTACAAGGCGAACTCCCACATCTTTAACTTTGCCATGCCCTTTGTTAGATCTTTAAGACTCCTGAATTCGGCATATGCCAGGAGCTTTCAGCATGACTTGAACTTGGGAATTAGAACTTAAAAAAGAAAGTTGGATGTCTTTCTAACACATGTCTGTGTGCATCTGATCCCGGTGACTCTGGGCCACGGTGACATTACAGACACAAAGTTTGAAAGTTTGAATGTCTGAAACCAAGGTTGGTGCGTGCATGCACACACACAGCGTGAATATTGCCTGGAAAAAAATGCTTGTAGCCAAACTCCAAGCTGACACAGATACACAGACAGGTGGAACTGGTTTAGTATGTGTGTTTCTATCACTGTAAGTCTGAGAGTCTTTAATGCTAAGTATGATAACACAGCAACATTAGGACCGCATTATGAGCACATTACAGTAATTTCACGGAGTTTTTGAGTGCTGAACACACTGAATTCTAACTTGTCGTGCTGGATTATACCTTCTGTTTACTTGATAAGTGCGTGCATCTGGTGTGGATAGATTTTTATGAAGTTTCAAGCTCATTTGTTTTACAAAGATAAAGCAAGACTACTAACTGAAGAGAGCAGTTGCTGGCAGGAGTATGCGCCTTTGTGTCTGCATTTTCTTTTTTGTACTGTTTATACTAGAGTCGAAGATGCAGTTTAAATGAGGTTTTTTTGTTTGTTTGTTTGTTTCCAACCACTTGACACTTTGCATATTCAAACCTCAAGGAGAAAAATTCAGGCTAAAGGAAATCACTGTATAAGTGTGCAGTTGAAGTTGAGTGTGACTGATGCAAAGGAGATCTGTTATTGTTTTCCTGTTATATGTCGGGCGTGCAACTAATCCTCATGAACCTAAAGCTCAGGCTTTTAAGCAGTTTATTTCTTCTTCTCTTGGATCTTAATGATACAATTGAGATGTGATCATCTCATCAAGCTCACAGCTCCGACTGTGAGCACGTAAGCCACAAACACACGCTGATCAGGCGAAAGCTTAAATGTATGTATGCAGGAACAGGAGATAGGCTGAGAGGCTTGACATAAGTCATACAAAACTCTAGGTCCTGCAATAAAAATCAACTGGACATGCTTGACAGCAGTCTGACTTTGTTTTCACCTGGATTATTAGGCTATCTCAGATTTCTCAGTCAGACATTACTGTCCTTTGAAGCTAAACAGGTGTGACTTGCAGCAGACGTGCAGTACACATCACTGCTCCTCTAGCTTAGACAGAAACAACATTGCTTGTGAAGCGATGCATAATCTGTTTACTTGATCCAGATGGAATCATGTACCAGTCAAGCTGAAGTCAAATGAAACATTAGACACAAATCAGCGTTGGCCATCATCAATTTAAAAAAAAACACAAACTACATGTGTTGCAGCAAAAGATTTGCTTATTTATTTTTCAAATTTTACTCAGCGTGAATGTTGATTGTTGAAAGTTCAGGGTCGTCTATCATTACTATGAATGGTTACTACTTCAGTTGCTCTGCTGAAGTTGGTGAACAAACCACAAAAAAATCATCATCAGCTGATACGCTTCTACTCTCATATGCATGTGCATGTGTTTCTGCTTTTCTCCTCCCCTGCTGACTTTGTGTCATATTTGCTGTCAGTAGTGCCTGATCTGTTCTGTTGCTCTCGCTGCGTTACGCTTTCCTCGCATTTATATAGAAGGATGGGGAAGTCCCACCTCTGAATCATACCACTAAATACGGATTACTGTAGCTGGAAATTACAACCTTCTTTGACTGCGCTTTCCTGACTGGATTTGACTGCAAAAAGTCCGACCGCATTGTTGAACGGAGAGCCTTTTGCGGTGTTTTGCAAATGTCACACTGTGTTTAATATGAGTGTTTGGACTCCCGTGCTTCCACGGCAGCCAAATGTCAGCGAACGAGAATGTTCGTGTGTGTGTGTGTGGCTGTGTGGGTGTGCATGTGTGTCTATTTGTGTGTGTGTGTGCAAATGCTCTGAAAACGGACTCTCAGTCAGATGCGAAGTGCTGCAAGCTTCCACGCTCACTGCACACACAAGAGTGTGAGTACACACTCTACTCATTAGACACAGCCCGACAGTCTTCTTTGAGGTCTCACTCTGTCACAGTCATACTCATGTGCGCACACACACACGCACCTCTATTGCAGCCTCTCTCTCTCTCTCTCTTTCTCTGATGTTTCTATAGCAACAGCAGGCAGGCCCATAAGTGGGAAAAGGGAAGCAGCTGTATTCAGAACCCAGAGCCAATTAAACACCGACTCAAAATCTGCATACAGTACCAGTCAGGAGTTTGACTAAACCTTTATTTTTCCCTTATGCATCCCTGCTTGCACGTCTAGGAATAGACTTAATAGTAATTCATCAAAAGCGAATTCAGTTGAAATATTTAGAATTAATCAGCGTAATCTCTAAAACAAGCACCCAGGGCACTTTATTAGAACCACCTGCTTGTTAATGCAAATCGTTCCTGCATCTGTGCAGCAGAGCTTAGTTATAGCTCAAAATACTCCAAACCAGACAGAGACTACAAGCCCTACAAACTTTCACCTCTGGAAGTGTGAGAATGATTATATTTGCTTGGGAAGATGGACTTTAGAGCCTGCCTCCTTCATACATATCTGGTATTTTGGGTAATTAATACTCTGAACAACAACTTGAATATGGATGATGTTGGAATCAAATCAAATAAGCGAGCTTCATTAATTAGTTACCGCAGGGCCGTGATCAACTTTATCCAGTGGGTCAGTTGAACAGATGAAGCACTGGAAACAAAATGTTAGTATGGGTTTGACCTGTGCCTGGGTCTGTGGTCTACTAATTGGCTGGTGCAATGTCTTGGACTGTGCCGTCAAGTGCAATAAACCACATCCTGAACCGTTTTGGATTTATCAAGCATCTAATCTTTTTGCTCATTTTATGTGCTGTGCTGTAGTAGCTGTAACACTCTATGCTGGATCATGGCTCTTTGGTGACTCCTACAGATCATGTTTATCCAACTTGCTTTCTTATTGTCTCCCAAAAGGATAAAACACTGGGCTTGCCAGCATGTGCAGGGCAGATGGAATATATAGTACTTTTAATTCCACTCAGAGCAGACTTGGCAGCCACAGTGCACAGTCGTTTTAAACATGGACCTGTCTCATGAATTAGGTTGGCAGCATATGGCTGCAAATGGGAGATGTCGCACATAAAACCGCTGCATGGAAACAACAGCGAGCAGCTGGAGATGAATACGGCTGTGTTCATTAAAAGCGGATATGAGCTAAATTGATAAATAACGAGAGAAGTTCAAATACTTTATGGATCTGTCTATGCAAAAGCAAGTGAAACAAATGAAGACACATGTCTTCCTGCATGCACACACTGACACACATGCATGGCTGCCTCCTGCACACGCTCAGGTGGACACAGGTGAGGTCTGCCAACATTCCTGCGGCCCATAATTCTATAAATGGCCACTTGGCTCGCACCTTGATGACAGTGTTTATCTCTCCAGTTTAGCCCATGCACTGTCCTCACATGTGTTTTGTTCTCATTCTATTTAGTCTAATTAGAATCCTTTCCAAACCATGTCCCTGTAGGCTTAATAAGGCAATGTTGCATGTGATGTTTTAATTGAACTCCTGTGGTTTTTCCATTATAACACAATTAATAACTTAGTGAAATTTGGTAGATTTTTTTCATGGAACAGTAACATACTGTGCTCATACTGGGTTTGACTCGCCTTTGTCTTTTTCCTGTATTCACATGATGCTAATGTGATGCCAATCGTCTGTTCCACCACATCCCACAGATGCTCTCTGTTACACTGTGGCATTTGGAGTGCAGTGAACTCATCGTCATGCTCAAAAAATAAAGTTTGAGATGCTTCGCATTCTGCTGCTCTGCTAGAAGCAGCCATCATAAGATGGGCAGACTTAAATGGATGGACATGGTCAACAACAGCACTGAGGTAGGCTGTAGCCTTTAAAGAATGGTGAGCTGGTACCAAGGGGAGTTTGCCAAGAAAATATACCCCACACCATTACACCCCCAGCAGCCTGAACCATTGATACAAGGCAAAATGAACCCATGGTTTCATGTTGTGTTCAACAAATGCCGACTCTGCCATCCAAATGTTGCAGCAGAAATCAAGGCTTATTACACCAGTTGGTGTTTTTCCAATCGTGTACTGTCTAATTATGCCGCGACCTGAGCTTCCTGTTCTGGACTGACAGTGTGGTCTTCTGCTGCTGTAGTCCATCTGCTTCATGTTCGTTCAGAGATGCTCTTCTGCACACCTTGGTTGTAACAAATGGTTATTAGAGTTATTGTTCCTGTCCTATCAGCTCAAAGCAACCTGATCAACCTCCTCTGACCTCTGGAAACAAGAACACGTTTCACCCAGAAAACTGCTGCTCACTGGATATTTTCTCTCTTTTGGTTCGTTGACTATAAACTCTAGAGATGGTCGTGTGGGAAAATCTGAGTAGATCAACAGTTTCTGAAACCATCCCTTACATCCATGCCACATTCAAAGATGGTCTTCTTTATTCTGATGATCGGTTTGAATTAATCTAATATTCTAATAAAGTTCAAATTTAAAGCAGCACTAACTTAGATATTGAAATATTTGATTAATTTATCATTAAGTTCATTTAATAGTTTATTATTATTTTTTCACAAAATCATAGAAGAGAATTCTACCATCTGGGATGCACTGCCTGAGAAACATCATCATCATAATTATTTAATTATTTTTCCTGACAAGCATCATTCACAGGAGCTGTATTTTATGTTCTACTGGAACAAGTTGTTTCCTTGACTGCTGTAATTACTGACTTATGTGACTCCTTCAATGCAGATTTTTAATGCGGTAGGTCTACTTTTATTAAAAAAAGATGAAATTTGCACCACTAGGCCGTATTTTCTGTCCAACAAACACTCATCACATCCTGGTTATATACTGGAAAGCCCTGTATAGAGTTGTAAGACTGCTGGTAACCAGTAGATGTCTCTGCTATACTGGGGAACAGAACACTCTTGACAGACGCCTCCATATTTAATCTCAGGTTCTCTCAGAGTATATAGGCTTATCTGAAAGACAGAGTGCTGATAAACAGATAGGATCACTTTTCCCATCGCTTTGAATGAGGCAGTCAAGTTTGATGGATGGGCTTATCACATCTTCTCATGATGGAGGGTGGCAGCAGAATTGCTAATCAGGTCTTCCATGTCCCTATGTGATCTATTATGATCCACCAAGTAAAACTAATAAGAAATCTCATTCCTTCCTGTCTTTCCTGCACTTTTGTTGTTGGCAGATTGAAGTGAGTTATGGAGGCACACTTGGGACTCGGGAACAAAGAGTTCAGTTTTACATTGAACATTATCTTTTACTACATTTTACCTGTGCTGATTGGTGTGTTTTTAGTAACAGTTTTCCAGTGGAAAAAATGCCTAGAATAGGACAGATAGGGCCACAATGAATAATGTTCACACATTTTCCACGGACGTTAACAAATCAGTTGATGTATGCCAGCCTTGTGGTTGTTAGCAGATATTTGTGTTTGATGTGATTTGAAGTCCTACACACTGTAATTGGCATGAATCAGTATGCTGTCGATAGGGCTGCACTCGTTTCAAGCTCCCATAAGAAATAACTTATTAACATGCTTACATCTATATGGAGTTTACTGGAGGTTTTCTAGGAACTAGTCTGAATAAATGGGGATGGAGTCTGTTATTTAGACTCTGCAGTCAACTCTGTTTAAAAAGGAAGCTTCAAAAAGCTATTTGGCCCCAAAATAAGGTTCAAGAAGTTAGTATACTTCTACTACACACTACTACTACTTGACTGTTGGGTCAATTAAAGCGTCATCGGGAACATTGTCTCAGACTCATATCACCAGAGCACTAAAAAAAATGACAAGCTAGGTTCACAGTTAGCAGAGGACTTTTTGATTTGGCTGTTGATTAACTATTTGGTGGCAGAAGTGAGAGACCTGTCTATATTTGCTCTTACAGAAGAAAGTGCCTCAACCAGCAAAGCAGAGTATACCCTCTGTTTTGGCCAATGTGAACTGGCGTTTCCCATTTCTGTGTCTTTTAAAAGTCGTCAGTATCACTTCTTCTTTGTCATGATTAATGCCAGAGGTTCAGAATGGCACTTTGGTTCCATCTAATTAGTCTGGTGTTCTCTGTTCCTGCTAGATTTTTTCTCCGACTATCCTGTTACATCCATGGCTTGGAGCTTATGATCCACATTTTGCACTTGCACTCCTAAAAATAGAAGCCGTAAGCCGTGTGGCTGCTCAGTGGCACAAAACAGAGTCTGATGAATGCTGATAGTAGAATCGAATACAAGGAATTTGTCTTTAGTGGGGAGGACTCTTTAGCGGAATCTCCATGTTTTAAGTATTGCAGCTCTGGATTGTTTTGGACACACACAGACAGCTGGAGTAGACATCACACACCAACAATGATGGGTTTGTTCATTGTGTTTGTGCCAAAGAAACACAGATCCAGTATTATCTGAATATTAATAAATTCCTAAATTTGGGTTTGATGATACAACTGGCATGTATTTATGACCCCATTCTTCAATTCTTTTTAGACTTCTGTGAATGTGCTTGTTAATTTTGTTTTTTTAACTCATGGAAGGCTTTGTAGTTTGGACCATGCTTGGGACACAATATTTCACTTACTTAAAATTCAGAATTTTTAGTAGTTTCAATAAGGACATGAAAGCTGTTAAAGAAAAAGTAAACAGAGCATGGCACCATTTGAGTTAGCGGTTTCTCCATCTTCTTAGCAAGTCAACAAAAAAAGGCATATATATTATTTCTTTAGACATTTTGCAGGCAGTTGTACTGAACATAGATCATGTCTCACCCTTTATGCCAAAAACAGGGAACTTAGAAAATAATTTATTTTGTAATAAAATGTTCCAAATATTTTGCAAATCAAATCGAAACACCTCCTTAAGGCATTTAAAAGTTCTGGGAAGTTTTCAGCTCAGCATTGCATGCTTTTTAGTCACTCTTCAAACTAAAACTGTTTTGGCCAAAGATAAATACTTTTTTTTACCCTCTAGCATTTGTTTGAAGAATGAATCTACATATATATATATATATATATATATATATATATATATATATATATATATATATATATATATATATATATATATATATATATATAAACTATGTAAAAAACTATGTCCAATCCCATCAAGAGCTACAGCTAGAGGCAAATTTAGTGGAACCCAAAGTTACAGTCTCCAATTTCTCTCTCTAGTGCTATTTTTATTTTTGGACAAATTGCT
The DNA here is from genome assembly GCF_963969265.1 of Rhamphochromis sp. 'chilingali'. Lineage (NCBI taxonomy): Eukaryota > Metazoa > Chordata > Actinopteri > Cichliformes > Cichlidae > Rhamphochromis > Rhamphochromis sp. 'chilingali'. The sequence goes on from NC_137935.1 coordinate 30,766,430, forward strand.
TTGAAGTAAGGGAAACATAAGACTTTTTTTCCTGGGTTTAAGAGATCAATGATAAAAAGCCTTCTGAACTATAAAATATTCAACTACTGTTTGCATGTCCACTGAATTCGTGTCACGTACAGGCAGCTCGGGACAATATGGAAAACAGACAAGTTCTTGACTTAACCTCACGCTGATGCACCGAGACCCCAAATCCATCCATCACCTATTTTTTTCTCTATCTTTGTAGGTCACTTTCTTCACCTCAGACCGAAATAAGGTTAGAAAACGCTTAATGGGTCACTGTCATATGATGCACCAAGTCTGTCCACATTTAGATGTCTGAAATATCCTTCAGGAATGACGTGTCAGAAAGCTCAATTTGACCGGAGTCAAATAATTCAACACTTTTCTGAGCGTACTTGTCAACCAGTGAAGTGATGATTAGGTGGATACTGGAGGATGAGGGCTGGTCATATATATACGGCTCTGTGAGGGGAAAACAAATCTTGGCAGGTGACAGAGAGTAGGGTGAAAAGGCAAAAACATCAGTGAAATAAACCCATACGATATGTAGGTGGTTAATAATAATCACCTGTAAAGCTGAACACACATAAATGTTCTTTCCATAACCTTAGACTTTAAAGACTCTAGAGACTTTTGTAAGGTGCTAAGGAGCTGGTGGACAAATTGACTGAGGGATAATATGCCTATTCTGACTTTTCACATGTTTTCCTCTTTTTTCCCTCTTTTCATTTTCTCTTCTTTGAGTCTTACTTATTTATAAAGATCGGATTACAGAAAGGATACAATGCACAATGATAATGTCTAACCACAGCTTCAAGTCTCACTCTGTTTTCGACACTGAACACAACAGTTGCAGCATTTATTAACTTAAAAAGAAAGACATTGCAATAATTCCTGACACTGTATGCTTGAGAGGGAGGGTTAAATATATTCACTTGTCGTATAATCAGCTGAGCAGGGATAGCTCAGTAGGTAGAGTGGTGGCCCCATGATCGGAAGGTCGGGGGTTCGACTCCACTGAGGTGCCCCTGAGCAGGGTACCGTCCCTACACACTGCTCCCCGGGCGCTGCATTGATGGCTGCCCACTGCTTCACTGGGTGAATGGGTTAAATACAGGGGAACTCTTTCCCTATGGGGACTAACACACACTTTATTTAGAATGCAGTGTGTTGTGATTCAGAATTAGTGTTATTTAGTGACCAACATGTTCCACGAAGCAGGTCTTTCATTCTGTAGGTAACTTCTGAAAGACTTGCAGTCGTTTTCCCCCCATCAGATAATTTGTATCTAAAAATCTGCAAAGTAAAATAATATCAAGAAGTCTTATGTTTGCGATTTTTTAATACCATTTTTGTCACTTGACAAATCCTGTAGGACTTCTCAACCAGAAGCAGAGGTGTCACTCAGTGAGTTAAGCACCTGAAAAGAGTGGATGCACCTCAGATATCTCCATATTTTTTCACACTTCACTACTAGATTTCTAAATATGTCTCCCTGTCAAAATCTGACAAAATTTATTTTAATATCATAGATGTTAGACCACAATAGCAGATAAATACCAGGGGTGTTTTATGTGATCATTGGTTGGTCATGTCACTTAATTGTGTATTATGGGTCACAGCTGACACTGACCTGTCAGGCTGTGAGAGTCCAGTGTTCCACTTCACTGCTGTTCCTGTTGTCCCCATGGATTTCCCAACGGTGACAATCTCTGCTCCATCATCTACAAGCTCTCAGATATAGTTGTCTTTCTGTAACTTTAGATATAGTATGTTGATATGTAAACATCTCATGTATTCTTTAGGTCAGCGTGCAGGCACTGTCAATGCCCAGGTGATCGCGATTAGGCCACACTGCACCTTTGTATCGTCTACAGGTACTAAGAATAAGTTGGGAGGGGTTTAAAATGGAGATATGAATAACAACATCCTTTAATCTAGCTAACAAAACAAGTGTATGTATTAAAAATGATTGTTAAAGGTAATGATGCAGTGATAAATAAGCAGTATTACAAGCATGTCCCTGTAGAGTCATTATGTTTGTACCAGATGAGATCAGAGGGAGAGGTAGAAGTCCCTGTCTTTGATTGAATATCTCTGTGTTTAGTCCTATGTACCATCTATTTTAATAGATATACTGGGGCTATAAGCCAGGAAGGGGATATATATCTTTATACAATCTTTGTCAAAATGCAGATAGTCAAGAATGACATTTCCATAAGATTAGCCAAGACCCGGGTTGGCGACTGCCACCAGTGCTGTTGGAAACTGAACTACTGTCGATCAGAAGAGAGACAGAGGAGAAGGAGAAGCTTGGCGTGAAAGAGCTTCTTTAGATATGGCCTCTAGAATTGTTCTTTGAAAAAACAGGTTTGTGTAGCTTTATAATGAACTGATGACCTGTCCAGAGTATGCCTTGCCTTTTGTCCTTTGAGAGGATCCCTAGTTTGTTGAGCAATTTTTTTAGACAGCTAAACACACAAATCCCTGTTTTCTTCATCCATTGGTAAGATGTTACCAGTGAGATGCAGTCCATTTTTTAATGCGTTCAACATTACACTAATGTTTCATTGAGTAATTTACAATTGTAGGAAAGGAGAGGAGTGTTGGAGTCTGGAGAAATAGCTTTTGACCTTTGTGGAAGAAGGATGAAAGGTCACTTGTCAAGTAGTCTCTGTGTTCTGGAAGTATATCTGATTGCAATCTAATGTCCAATTACAGCTGTGAAAAGCATGCCTACTTGATTCATTAAAATCCCTTTTTGAATCTCTCAAAGTTTAGTATTTTATGTTTCTCAAGTTGTATAAGTACTTTCAAACACTGTAATCGTACTGCAAAGCCACAATAGTCACAGTAAGGGAAAGTAAATACAAGGGTACAAGCTAGTGCCCTCCTTCTGCAGTTCCATGCCCAGATAACATCTAGAGGGTCAGGAAATGCATCCAACATAAAACCTTGGCTTAATCAAGATGCAGATCACCAAGAATGAGACTTTACAAGATCAGTTATGGTCCAAGTTTAGAATGACTCCCTCCACTGGCACGTTTTTGATGGCCAAAAAGGTGCAGGTGGAACCTGTGCTACTGTTGGCCAAAGACAAAGGAAGAAGAGAGCGGAAAGGTGTGTTTGGAGGCAGCAAGAGAGAAGGAAAGGTAGGAGTGTGGAGGTGAAAGTAGGGACTTTAATGTAGGGACTATGACTGGTAAAGGGAGAGAGCTGGCTGATACAATGGAGTGAAAGAAGGTATATTAATTATGCATGAGAACAGAGGGAAGGGAAGCAAGGCCAGGGGCACTGGAGGTGGATTCAAACTGTTCAACCATGGTGTAGATTGGAAATGGAATTGATAGGGGTCATTTGGAAGGAAGAATATGTGAATAGTGTTGTGGAGGTTAAGAGAGTGTCGGAAAAGATCATGAGTTTGAAGCTGGGTTGATGCTGAATATTGTAAGTGCGTCTTCTCAGTTCAAAGACAAAGATGACTAAGTTGGACGAAGTGGTAGAGAGTGTCACCAGGTGGAAAGAGTGGTGATTGGAGCAGACTTTAATGGACATGTAGGTCAAGGGAACAGAGCTGAGAAGAGGTGTTGGGTAGGTATGTGTTAAAAAGAGAAATGCAAATGATTAGATGGTAGTGTTTTTTTGCCAAAAGGATGGAAATGACTGTTGTGAACATGTACTTCTAGAAGCAGGAGGAACATAGAGTGGCGTGTAAGATTGGAGGAAGGTGTAAAAGTTACAAGATAGGGGGTTTATATCTTAAACAGAAGTTGCCGTCTAAATGAGATGCAAGACTCCATGGTGCTGTTAGGGGAGAATATAGCTATGTAGCATCAGATCATAGTATACAGGATGGCTTTGGAAATCAAGAAGAGTAAGCAGGCAGAGGCAATTATTAAATGGTGGAAGCAGAATGGTGGAAGAAGGAAGAATTTTGTACAGAGTTGAGATAGGCTCTGGGTGGTAGTGAATAATTACCAGATAACTGGGAAAGTACAGCTGAGGGAAACTGCCAAGAACGTACTAGATGAATACTCTGAACAGAGGAAAGAAGACAAGGAGACTTGGCTTAGCAAAAAATAAAAGTTGGGTAAGCAGAGAGATGAAGAGAGAAGGCAGGAGTACTGGGAGGCTTTTAACCTAAAAAAGGTGGCAAAGGAAAAGGAAAAGGGTTATAGTGAGTTGTATGTGAGTCTATAGGCTAGGCACTAAGGAAGAAGAATTAAACTTGTAGCTAGGCAGGAAGAGATTGAGCTAGAAAGGATGTGCAGCAGGCTAGGGTGATTAAGGAAGGAGGTGGAAATGTACTAACAAGTGAAGTAGAGTGTGTTGAGAAGGTGGAAGGAGTACTTTGAGAAGAGAATGAATGAATGAATTAATGAATGAATAAATGAAATGAGAGAAAAGGGAAGACAGGTGGAGGAAAGTTGGTGAATTTTAAGTTGACGATTATTAAGGAGGAAGTAAGGGCAGCTCTGAAGAGGATGAAAAGTGAAAAAGCTCTTGGTTCAGATGATATAACTGTGGATGGAGATGTCCAGGGGTGAGCAGGATGGACTGATTTAAAAATGTCAGCAGGACAGCCCCGGTTGAATGGTTTGAAGAGAACGTTAGTTCAATTCAATTTAAATTCAGTTTTATTGATAAAGTACCAAATCACAAGTAGAGTTGCCTCACTGTGCTTTATATTGTAAGGTAAAGACCCTACAATAATAGAAAGAAAACAGACAACCACCCTCTATAAGCAAGCGCTTTAGTGACGGTGGGAAGGAAAAATTCCCTTTTAACAGGAGGAAACCTCAAGCAGAACCAGGCTCAGAGAGGGGCAGCCATCTGCCAGGAGCAGTTGAAATGGTCTGGATATGCACAGACGAGGGATAGTGGATAAATTGGGGGAATGATGCTGAATATAGAGCCAGGCAGGAGGACAAGAGGAATACCACATGTAGTGAAGGATGACATGCAGATGGTTGGTGTTACAGAGGAGGATGCCAGGCGTAGGATGAGATAGAACCCAATGATGCTGATGTAGCAGCCTTTAAATAGAGCAACCAAAAGAGGAATAATGTAAACATATGTATATGCAGACCACATAGAACAAAAAGGTTAATGCACCATAATTCCTATTTTTCAATTTTCTTCTGACCTTACACTAACTTTAGTGTTTCTGTTAAGGATGATACATGTCATTAATGCTTTAATGACATTTAAAAGACTATTGAAGTTCTCTGAAAAGCGCTGACTCAGTGGGCAGGAAGAAGTGAGACTCTATTTAGTGGTTCCAGACTGCTGCTGTATCTAATTCTATGGTTTGCAGTAACTGCAGTCGGAGAGTAGCAATTCTCCCGCAAGCATCTCTGGTGCAATATTAACCTGCTATAGTCATGTAATTCCAATGTGGTCAGCTGTGTTTTGTACATTCAGTAAGTCTTACTCCTGCATACATCTTCTGAATGAAAGGGGATGTGAAAGGGGCCAGAGCCTGAGCTGCAATTGGATTGAACCATTTCGACCTAAGGTGTGAATAGAGGTGGAGAGTGTAGCTGTTGCCAAACAACAGGTGCTGATTGAAGTCAAGGAGCAAGGCTTTCTCTCTGTCTTCCACTCTTTCTCTCTACATACTTTTGTGCTCTTACTCTTCAGGCATTTCTCTCATAACTAATTTCATTTTCCTTCCTCCTGCTTCCTGTCAGTGTGTTGCCATGAACCCATAGGGTTTCATTGGTCTTGTTTGAAAAAAAAATATGAAGAAAAGAGTATGAAAAATAAAATTGCTTTTGTGGTAATGTAGCCCAAAATAGCTAATACAAATGCATCTTTACATGCACCTGTGAGTCATTAAAGGACTATAAAAACAGTTTGTATCACATGTTACTACTTTGTCCTGATCAGATATTAGCTCAACTGATGGACAATCCACTATGATATTTTTAATTAAGCTGACACTAGGGGCTACTTGGTGTTTCCTCCTGTTTCGAGACCAGGAGGAAACACAAAGTTCTTTTGGATTGTTTTAGGAAATTAATCTGAAATATAAACTGACCATATCAAACGGGTGTCAAGTGATATGACAATTTGGATTTCTATTTCTGTTTTTCAATTGTAATATTAAATGACTAAAATGTATGTTTTAGCATTATAACCTTTGGGTTCATGGACTGTATCTTGTGAGTATGCATAGTGGGTTTGCTTGTTTTCTTTTTGTATTTTTCTTTCACTGATATCTCTTTTCCTTTGCCTGTCTCTGCTTTGGTATATTTTCTCTGTCATACCTGTTATTCTTTTGTCTATTCTACTAAGACTCCAATCTGAGAGGAGCAGAAAGAGATACACTATAACTCAGCCTGACCTCTCATACAGCATTGCAATGCTGTAGTCATCTGTCACTTAGATACCAGCCCTCCATGACCAGAAAAAAATAAAGGCTTGGCTTTCAAACAAGGAACAATCTCACTTTTCTTTTACAGACCCCTAGTATTCCCCTTTTCCTTTCTCTTCCTGCCTCACCACCCCACTCTCTACTGCTTTTTTTTGTCATTTTGAATTATAGCTCTGATGGGAGTGAAGTAATCAGGCTGCCAAGTTGGCTAGACATGGACAGCATGGTGTGCTTTGATCTGGACTTTCTTTTACAGGCACCACACACTGATACAGTCACGCACACGCATACACACAAATGCCAGGAACAGAAACTAGTTCATTTCAAACTGTTTTGAGGTTAGACATGCTCAGTTTTTCTGCTGATTAGAGCCATGCTGGTGACAGAGCTACACAGTAATAAGGTTTATGCCAGGATGAAGGATCATAAATGCCAATGCCATTTAATAACAGCTGGATTGCATTTAAGGAAAGGAAAGATTTAATAAGCTGGGGAAATTAGCACGAGGCCACAGGTGCACAAGAGTAAAGACAGGTGTGGAAAGTTCTTTGGGTCGGCTAATAACAACATTTTCATTTAAAGACACAGCCGGTTTATTTGAGTTACAGACACATTCTAACAAAACCAGCACAAATGATTGGCTCAGAGATAAGCAGAGCTAATGAGGATATGAGAAGAGATTTACCTTGTTTTTCCTCCAAAAATAGCATGATACTTTGAATCAACAATAGCAGAAAGAGAATAATTATGTTTTTATATAAGCTCAAACTCTTTTGTTAGCAGTTGCAGGACTGTGTGGGTTCTCGTGAGCTCAGGAATCTGACAGTTAAGGTGGTGCGGGATTAACTTGGAGTACGGCCGCGATAATACTGACTATTCCACCATATAAACCAAAGTCTGATCTGTAGGATGTGCAGAACATTACTTAACATCAGGTCTGGACCATTAACATATTAATAAATTGCTTTTACTGTGCCACATCATCATTATTTTTTTCTTTATTCTGTATTCAGCTGCAGTCAGCATTACATGTTGTAATATTCAGACATTGATCTGATACACCTCACATCTGTCCTATTCATTGCTGCATTTTGACAGACATTGTATTGTGTTATGTAACAACTACATGAAAGTTAATGTGTGATATATCAGAGCTGTGTGTGCCTGTACGTGTGTGTGTGTGTGTGTGTGTGTGTGTGTGTGTGTGTGTGTGTGTGTGTGTGTGTGTGTGTGTGTGTGTGTGTGCCTGGTGACAGAAACACTGCAATGGCTCATAGCTAGTATTTTATTTAATGGGATATGCCTGGTGTGCATCTTTTACTGCGCTCTTTTCCTCCCTTCAACACTCCACGCTCAATTATGTTAAGGTCAGTTAAGTTCTGGTCTGTTACATTAAACTACTTTATGAGGAGGAGAATTATTTAGAGCTTGGTTCTAAACATTCAGGGTGAGGACTCAGTGAAGAGCTAAAGCACTGTGCAAAGAGGGAAAAGGGTAGCTCCTAAAATACACATACAATAAGACTAGCAACAAAAATATCTGTGACCAGATCTGTGATGTATGTTCAGTTGCAAAACTGACACTGAGCCTCTTTAGTAAATCTTCATTGTGACTTTTCAGGAGCAAGACAGTGTTTTCCCTGCATACATATGATGGACATCCTGTTTTAACTTTGACAGAAAAGGTTAGCAGCTATTTATAAATACAAAACCTACTAAAAACTTAGTTCCAGGCTTGAAAAGTGACCTATGTGGTCTGTGGATTTCTGTGGAGGTGCAAATATGTGATTTTGTCTGTGTATGCAGTCCCAAAGGTTGTAGTATGCTGGGATTCCCTTACTCATCTCCCCTAATTATATAAAGGTTTCAAGGTCTAAAATGCAATTTATGTGTAAATTCCTTTATGAAGGTGTGGATTGGACAGATTAATTGCATAACTGATATGCAAATCCAGATAATCTTAAGAGTCAACTCAGTTAATATGGTCCTTGTTTGCCTTTTACGTAACCTGGTTATTGTTGTTTATGTAAGCATGGCATCTGTGTATGTGTTTAGTCATGAGTGAACCCAGCCTCCGTGCAGATGGTGCGTTCAATAGTTTCCAGGTGCTCGATGTTCCAGCTGTTCTTAACCTGAGCAGTGACAAATTGCCATGGATTATGTGGCCTGATTCTGAACACTGCTGTCCAGACCTAGTTTTAAAAAGCTGTGGTTAATACATGTGTTATTTATTATATACTGGATGGTTTCACATGTTTGACATACTAATGCCATCTAATTAAGCCAAGAAACAATTTTCTTTTTTATATCTTTTCTTTCAGACTTTAACCCTTGTTTACTTAAATAATTCTGAAAACCTATGACCAGTTACATCATAATAGGTAACGAAATGTGGTTTTACTGTTTAAACACCTTCAAAATACCTTGCAGGGCTGCCGATAAACGTATTATTCGCAGGCATATAGCTTTAGCAATAGCCAGCAATCATAAGAGCCATTCAAATGACAAATGTCCAGCTCTGAGTAATTGATGTATACAGGATCAAGTTGTCGGGCTCCTTCCTCTGCATCATCTCCTCAATGCCCTGCTGTGGTCGTTTGGTATTTATTCGCCCGATCAGGTTCCTTTATGGCCCTGCTCTGCTTAATGGGCCAAAAGAGAGGTGCATCTCAGAGTGCACCTGCCTTCAAAAAATGATTTATGATATAATTCTGCTCAGACACCTTAAAGACAGACACAATTCACTGGATTAGGAACTTAACAGATTCCTTTATAAGACATATTGCCTCATGGTCCACCTACAGATGTGTTACTGCTCTCCTCTTCTCAGGGTTGGTGTGCAGATTAAGCTTGATTGAACATTGACCTTTCCTTTAGGGGTGCAACGATACACAAAATTCACGGTTTGGTTCGGTTCGATACTTTGGTGTCACGGTTCGATATTTTTTTGATACAAAAAAAATGCTCATGCCTTTTTAATTTGTCATTTATTAAAATTCTAAATATATATTTTAACTCAAAAGTACAGTTTTTAAATTTAATGTTGCTGAAACAACAAAGTAATAAAAAAAATAAATCTATCTGATCGAGACATCACTCATCTTTGGAAAAGAGAGTTTATTACAGAGAAATGTCTCTTTCCAAAATAAAAGCTATACTATACGCTTCTTCTGGGCTATATTCTCAGCAGCATATTAAACATATCAGGTCCCCATAAGGAGAATCATGTGCTAATGGCTGTCTAAATGACTCGGGTAAAGTTTGTAGCATGTGTGCCTGTTGTTTTTGTCTGCTTCCACTTGTCTTTGCACTAGGATGCTGTCAGAGTAAATGTGCAGTCATATTCATTTTGTTCCCACTAGTGCTGTCAGCATTAATCTCGTTGAAATGACGTTAGCGCCACAACACAGCAAATCTCCGTTAACGAGCTACCGCGGATCGCCCCGTGCGTGGGGCTGGACGGCCAACACGTTAACGAACTAACTGTGTTAACGCACTAGTTCCCACCCATGTAATTGAGCATTGCATGGCACATCCAACATACTGTTTTACTTTTGTCCATGACGCGCTTACCTTCAGGGTCATACGTCACATGAAGACCAAAATAGTTCCAAACGCCAGATCTGAATGAGGGTGGGGGGGTTCAATTTGCCATGTTGCAAGGAGAGCTTAACTTCTGTCTCGCTAGCTTGCCCTGCACTCAGTGAATCTGCATTCGACTACTCCGCCTAGGCTGCACTGTCGAGCGCAGATCCACTGAGCGCTCAACACAGACAGCATCGTCAGAAGAAAAGTTGATAAAATAAATTAAAAATTTTGTATTGTTCGATACACATGCGTACCGAACCGAAAGCACTGTATTGAACGGTTCAATACCGATACGAGTATCGTTGCACCCCTACTTTCCTTAGTTTTATTTCACGTGTTATTGCAGAGCATCTTACACTGCAATCATTTCACTTACAACTGGGAGTTGGGCTTGGTAATGCATGAGCAAAGGTCCAATCAGCTGGCTATACACAACAACAACAATGTGCAGGTTGGTGTTTTTGCATTCCATTCAATCAAAATCTGCATTATTAGTCAGTCCTATGCCCAATATTGGTCCACCTTTTAATGCTTAAACAGGCCTGGCCCATTGACTCCACTAGTCTCCTGAAGGTGTCCTGTATCTGGCACCAAGATGTTAGCAAAGCATCGTTAAAGTTCTGTAAATTGTGAGGTGAGGACTCCATGGATGACATTTGTTAGAGACCAAGTAAATACCTCAAACCTGTTGTTGTGCTCCTCAAACCATTCCTGAACCATTTTGGTGCATTATCCTGCTGAAAGTTACAGCCATCAGGGAGTGATGTTTCTGTGAAAGAGTGTACATGGTCTGCAAAGTATCTAAGGTATGTGTCTGTCAAGGATGGATGGGTGATAGAACCCATTAGGACAAGGTTTCCTTACAGAACATTGGCCAAAGCATCACACTGCCTAAGTATCTGTCATTTTTGCTGTAGTGACATTATGTAATCACTGCAAAAACAAATATGTATTTGATGCTGAGAAACAAACAGCTGCCTAACCCTAACAGTGACATTAATACATCATTTTGTAAAAATGTGTTTTGGAATCAAGCACACAAAGTGCCTGACTAAAGACCTGCAGCTGCTATCTGAAGATACAGGGCTGTGGTTAGAATTACTAGCAGCCCCCCACCCCATCTCTATCCTCTTCTGACTCATAGAGAAAGTGCGACCATGAGGCCTCCATTCACCGTGATGTATTTATCTCTGGCTTTCTACTCATGACTGATGCTTTTCCATTAGCATGGGGAGACGGGAGAGGATTTTAAATCTCCACTGCTGGCTTGCATGGCTCACACCTGAATAATTTCACCCTAGCTTTTCCAGCTCTCCTCTCTCTACTTTCTCCATATCTCTGTTACTATCCACTGATCATGTCTCCTCCAGCCCTTCACTCTCACGACCATCCTCTCTGCTATCTCTTTATCAGTCCTGTTGCAGTCCTAGCTCTACACTCCTTACCCCTCCACCACCCTTCCCTCTGTCTAGCCTAAACCAGGCCCGTTCAGTGCCTCGATAATCCCCCTAAGTTATTTTCCAAATGGCTGACAAGTCCAGCGCTGTCCCCTAAAAGACTTAGCATTATTGAATAAAACGTGGTAAATGCCGCCGCTGGGAAAAATTAATGCCACATCATATCACTCTCACCCTTCATCTCCTCCCATGTGGCTGGCTCCACTATTGTTTTTATTGAAGAATTGGAGCTGAAGACTGATATTCCCTGTTTCTATCCGTGTGGAAGTGGGGGAGGCCAAGTGTAGTCAAACGCAATAGAGAGCTGTCACTTTTGATCAGCATATGAAGATGTTTTTTTATTTTTTCGTCTTGTAAGTTATCATTCTTCAAATGGTGCCTTTACAGAAACTCATTTCTATTCATTTTGCGTTTGCCAGGTGTGCTGAGAGACTTTACAGAACTGTGTAAAACTAGCAGGAAGAACAGAAACATCCATTTGGACCAACCCTGATGAGAGGGCACAAAATGAAACATTAATCAGTGTTCCTTGAAGGTGCAACAATGCAATGCTTTGATGATTCACGTCTTTTTCTTTAACGCGTTGTGGCTGCACAGAGCACATGAACTCATCTAATAGCTTTTATAATGATGAGGTTCTAGAAAAGGCCCAAAATGGTGCTCACGGAAACGTAAGGTGAAATTTTATGCCCCAGACTAAAATCTGACAAAAAATACATAACTGACTAGTTTCCATTTTTCTCTCTTTTTTTAAAGCTTATTCAAATTTCAAATCCTAAGTGAGCTTTCAGCACATATTCTTTGCTTACATTTATTATTTGGAAAAGTACAAAAGAGCACTGCATAAACTCCTCATTTGTCTTCTGTTCTTTGAATTGGCTCACCAGCCAATGATTTCTCAGGTCAGAACAGACAGCTGAAAATTAAACACCTTTTTTTTTTGTCCAAAGGTACATAGCAACATTGAGCAGACAATGAGATGTTCTGAAGCTACCTGCACTACCTGTGTCTACTTTCAATCTCTATGCTAATTCATCCTATTCCAGAATCCTGCAGAAATGTTCGAACCGTGTTAGGTCTCGTTAGGCAAATAAATGAGGCTCCAATCACTGTGAGTAACTATGGGAACAAGGCTACATATCACAGCAGGCAACACACCAGTCGAGTCTAAGCAGCTCATCAATGAGAAGAGGAAAGGATCTGTGAAAGGCTCAGAGATTGATTAAGTATCGAGACGTATCTTCTAGCTAAGATTAGCATTTTGACTATGTGTCACCTTAGGTCAGGGTCATTTATCAGGTATTCAGTGTCAACTGTTTATGTTAATGCAGTCAATGACAATTTAATTTAATGCTAGATTCATACTGTCTACTGGCAGCATATAAAATTAGTTATGCATGTGCATCATTTTATAAGCTGCTGATTATTATGTTTTTTCCCCAACTGGTATTAAAAAAGGTACAGGACTAATTAATTCCCTGAGTTGCCCTGCCGTTTCACCAGTGTTATTACAGTTGCCTTGTAAAGAAGCTACATTACAATCAGTATTTTGCATTGTTACATTAGCCTGCTGGGACCACTGTCTAAAGTCAGGCTCGTCCACTTCAAATTATGTTTGTCTGCACAAATAAACAAGGAAATGCTTTTCCTGCAAACACAAAAAACAGTAGGTGCTGGATTTTTAATGCCTTTCTTTTTTTCTTTCTTTCTTTCATGACTGCACAAAGATATTTGGTAATTGCTTTTGTGTGTACCTTGTGTGTGAAGAGGCTCGCCATCTTGCAACTGAATCTGAACTCATCAGTTCACGCGAGCTGACTTGAATAACTGCATTCAGCTGGATGCAAAAGCTGCATATTGTTTCTTCAGTTTTGTGCCACTATTGTGGAACATTTCATCTGTTCAGCTGGTAAACTGTGCAATTTGAAATTATCACAGTTATAAACTCTCCCAATTTATTTCTGTCTCGCAGCAGTGCCACTTAATGTAATAATAATAAGGTGAGAAGGTCTTTCTTTCAAAAACAAAACATGCCTCAGTAGTACATTTTCCCATCTTCCTGTATGCCCTGTACAGGGACACAGTTCATACAGGACTCAGTCCCATGCAGGAGCTTATTCTGGCAACTGACTTGCGCCACACTAGATGTAGTTTCTAAATGAGACATTTCTGATTAACTTTTGTGTAAAAGTGAAGTCCATTTTGTAGTAATACTACATTCCAACATATTTTCAAAGTGTTTTAAATTGTTAGTGATGAGAGCTCCTTGGTTAACAACTGCCTCTACGTGTAGTCATCTTTCAGTGTAAATTTGAACCAGAAAAGTCAAGTGACAGGAAAGATCAGATATAGATAGAAATCATCCCAAACAAAGTTCCTGAGCTACTCAGTTGCTGCATTTAAGACACATTCGTGTTTGGCTGACAAGAAACCTTTTTGTCCCCACCCTGAACAAGACAGGCCTTCTGAACAGTTTTGAAAGAAGCATGAGAGGCGTTTTTTGCAGAGAATAAAAAGCAAAAATGAGATAAATTGGAGTCAGGATTCATTTTTCAGGCATGAATCACGCCCACAACCACCCACTCATTCCTTTGTGAATTTAAAATACACCGTAGGTGCTGAATCCTGTTAGTTCCGAGCACGACCACATGTTACGTCCTATTCAAATCAAATCAAATCACTTTTTATTGTCACATCACATGTGCAGGCACACTGGCACAGCACATGCGAGTGAAATTCTTGTGTGCGAGCCCCACAAGCAACAGAGATGTGCAAACACAACAACACAAACGAGCAAAATACAAGAATGGCCAACCTGAAACTAATAAATATATGTACAATATATAATAGTGTATGCATTTCTGGATGTGTATACTAAATATTTTCCTACGTGTGTGTGTGTGTGTGTGTGTGTGTGTGTGTGTGTGTGTGTGTGTGTGTGTGTGTGTTACTATTTAATTTTTACAAATTAAATAGTAAAAAAATAAAATAAAATAATAATAATAATAACAATAATAATAATAATAAAATATATAAAATATACAGAGTTGAATATGTGCAAAACAAGTGGCATTTATATACAGTGTGGAGTGCATAATGTTGAAGTTCCAGTAGTGAAGCTGAGGTGTCTATGACGTGTTCAGCAGTCTGATGGCCTGATGGAAAAAGCTGTCTCTCAGTCTGCTGGTACGGGACCAGATGCTGCAGAACCTCCTTCCTGATGGAAGCAGTCTGAACAGTTTATGGCTGGGGTGACTGGAGTCCTCGCTGGAGAGCTTTGCAGTTGTAGGCGGTGCTGTTGCCGTACCAGGTGGTGATGCATCCAGTGAGGATGCTCTCAATGGCACAGCGATAGAAGGTCCTGAGGATGCGGGGGCTCATGCCGAATCTTTTCAGTCTCCTGAGAAAGAAGAGGCGCTGCTGCGCCTTCTTCACTGTTTTGTTTGTGTGTACTGACCACGTAAGATCCTCAGCCAGATGTGCACCAAGGAACCGGAAGCTGCTCACTCTCTCCACAGCAGCGCCGTTGATGGTGATGGGGGTGTGTACTTCTCTGCACCTCCGGAAGTCCACTATCAACTCCTTTGTCTTTGCGACGTTGAGGGTGAGATGGTTGTCTTGACACCAGTGGGTCAGGGCGCTGACCTCCTCCCTGTAAGCCGTCTCATCACCGTTGGTGATAAGACCCACCACTGTAGTGTCGTCCGCAAACTTCACAATGATGTTGGAGCTGTTAGTGGCTGTGCAGTCGTAGGTGTAGAGTGAGTACAGGAGAGGGCTCAGTACACACCCCTGTGGAGCACCAGTGTTCAGTGTGATGGGGGATGAGGTGATGCTGCCCTGCAAATACACCACAGCTGACATCCTGGATGACCATATCAAACAGAATGAATACAGAGGAAAACATGGTATGCTAATCATCACCGGGTGTTTGCTGTTCTCATGTCCTAACTCTGACTTAATGGCTTCATTGTGTGTTACCCTGGTTGTAAGGTTCACTAATCTAATGACACAGACATACATACTCCTGACTGCTCTGTCAATAGAGGCCATGTACTTACACAGATCGAGATAAGGAAGCTCTGATCGTGTACGTGGGTCTTGTCTCTGTGTGTTTGTGCGAGAGTCTTTTTTGCAAATGAAGAAGTAGGTGCATCTTTTATTGATGCGTCCTGGTCGTTGGCAGGGAAGGCGGTATAGTGTCTGCTCTTAAATCATTGGGCCCCTGTAATCACTTTTAAGACCACTGGGCCATTGTTTTAATCAGAGCTTACGCGTTAGGGTACTTTACAATTTTACAGGCAAGCCTAGGGAGTGAAATAGAGTGTGCCTGGAGTTGGGTTTTCTACAAAAGAAAATACACTACAAAATAGCAGCTAAAGGAATGAACTTGATCCCATTGTTTCCGTTTAGCTATTGGTTCTTCTAAAAAGGAAGATCCACATTACAGTTTTGCACCAGAAGGCAAAGCTTTTGTAACACACATACAAAAAAAATGTGCATCAAGCACATGTTTTACCTCAAAGATCACTGAATCAGTCCATCCCTGTCCACAGTGCTTTTTAGACACATTCAATTACAGTTCTCTCTGCGACACAACAAAAACAAAAAACAAAAAAAACTCACTCTCACCAGATGATAAGGCCAAACCCTGTGCCTTTGAAAGGCCAAGATAAGACCTGCATAGAGATTAGAGGTGGCCAAGGTTAACGTGAAGAGTCAGGAACTACTAATGCTGGGCAAGAGGATAATTGAGCTCTTGTGGACTGGCGATAAGGTAACTTTTAATCTCTCCTGACTATTTAATCCAATCTGAAAATCCCTCTGCATTGTCAAGAGAAGTTGAGCACTCCAAGCTGCAGAAATGAAAAGAAAATAGATTTAGGGATCGCCTCCAACCCTGTCCAATTTCTCACAGCACCCATTTTTTTCAAGGTCAGGATTATAACAGCATCTCTGGTTACAAAAGCAGCAAAGTATGCACAGTTTGCTATTTAAAATTTTACGATGCAATTTGGGAAACCTTGCACAGGACTTGCAACAGCCATTTGGCACAAGCCATCTTAATTGAGAAGAAATTCATCCACTCTGACATTCAAAGTGAACTCTGAGATGAAAGTTTAATGATAAACTAATGCTTCTATCAGAATAATCAAATGATAGGAGATTAAATTTGGATGCTTCCTGGTTTTGGCTTTTGATGGCATAATTACTTTTTTACCCCTATTAGAGAACATCAAAGAGACAACATCCACTTTTTGACACTTGAAAAATAAATTAGACGTTAAGGACAAGAGCTCCAACACAGATAGAGGTCATGCTGTGTTTGAATTAATTTCAGAGCTCAGGATCAGCAGAAATAGCAAAGATGATCACACTGCATCAACTGGAAAAATATCTTTTATATACAGTCAAGTGTCGGTAGCATCTGTATGTACATCACTGAGTCCATAATTCAACTGCTAATAAAGAAAGGTTTTTCTCGTAGTAGCAAAGCCACCAGATATATCACTTTACCACAGTCCATATTATATAAAGATTCAAATCTATCAATTAAAGTGTGAATATAACTGTAGCATAGCTCAAAATACATTTTGATGGCTGTCAAGAAGTGATACAGGGAGAAGGTGGAGGTATGCCAAATAACGTAAGAACTGGACGGAAAATCTGGGGCTGCAGGTCTTATGAAGTGATGAATCCAAATGTAAATTTTCTCCTTAAATATGAATGGAGGAGATCAGGAGACTGTCACGGGGCCGAGTGGCCTGTACTGAACAGGACTCAGGTGCAGAAACCCAGAGCTAGTGATGGCCCGCTTGAAGCTGACGCTCCGGAGCGTGTGTCGAAAAAAACAACACACTGGTTCAGAAGCACTGTGTCGAGGCTTGCTTCGTTTGGCAAAAGTCACGTGACCAGTGACGTCCGAAGCTTCATTACGCACGTAACTGCTTCGGTACCTGATTCAAACAGATATAAGGAAGTGAATCATCCACGGGATTCGTGGAGTGTGTTGATGGTGACAGATAGCGACGAGGTGATCATTCCACTGACAGATATGGAGCCAGCGAGGAAGAGAGGACGTTCTGGCGTGTGGGAATATTTTGAGTTGATTTTGCTCAATTCATTTTATCTGCCGAAGTGAAAAACTTGAAATGTCCAAAATCATGTTTTCATAATGTAAATATCATTACAGCATATGACTTCAGGAACACTTCCATGTGAATTAAAGCTAATGAAGACTACAAAAATGTATTTGACACTATACGTACATGACATTGCTACACAGTTTAGAAAATCATTTTGTTTATTGTTTTTAGGTGATAGTCTGCAGGACCCAGGAATACCTGCATATCTACCAACTTGCAGTGTAGTTCCTGCACTCCACAGCCTCTTCTGTTCCATGCAAGTGGATTTTCTCCAGGGCAGGAGAAACTATTTCTAAGAAAAGAAACAGACTCAGCCAGCGCACAGTAACAATAATCCTCTTGTTAACTGTAAATAACAAAAGGGCTACCTTACATAGATCATGTTTTTACTTTGCAAGTTCTTGATTAGGGGTGGGTTTTGATTATCGCTTTTCTGATTACAATCCATGCTAAATTGAATAAAGTGATATTGATTCATTAAAATCCCGTGTCGATTTGTAAATTAACGTTATTATGCCTGAAACGCCAGCATCTCAGGTTAAACCTCACAACATGTCGTCAAACACCATACAGCTAAAACAGTAACTGGGAGCAGGTTTACGGATTCTGCATACAAACGTAAACACAGAGCGCGGACCTGACGCGTCAGAGTCAGATTTTGATGTGTCGGCGGGTCCGCGCTGTGTTTGCCTCTTTTTTTTTCGCTGGCTTCTGCAGCTGCAGGTTTCATAACTCTCTGTTTACATCTCTAATTAAGTCTCACATGTGTCAGCTTTCTTTTAATAGATACGAAATTATGGATATATACTGTTAAATGATCAGAATTGTAATATTTCTGACTGAGGCAAAACTTTCCAGATTCCAATCAAATTGAATCGGATCCTGTATCGAATCAAAAATGATTCTACAAATCAGTGACGATGCAGCCGTACTCAGCTCCCTAAGCATTTTCCCTTTCCAGTTCACAATCAATCCCACCCCTAGGTCAAAAATATGTATAGGAATTGGCCTAATCTAATATTTTGTATGAACCTGTCCAGCTGTCCAGTGATTAAACGACAAGTAGATGGAGGCAGGACTTCACAGCAGGGGCATACTCCATAATGTGCTGTGCATTATCATATGTATATTATATATATTGCTCACTTATTGTATTTACCAACATCAAGGAGTTATGAGCAAAGAAAGGCCACCATAGTGCATGTTTAAATAGGGAAAGTTTATTGATCAAAATGTATTACGCAAATACGCATTACATTTTTTTCAGCCCCCCAATCGAGAAAACAAAACCAATTACATGTTCAAAGCAACGGAACGGTGGCCCAATATCAGAGAGAACTCCACTCTTGAGTGAGCAGTGATAATTGAGCAGTCCGTTTTATTTTGCAGATTCAAGCTGCTCTTCAAAATTTTCACCACCAGATGTCACCGGAGAGGACTGTGTTGAAAAGCTTCGAGTAATGAACCGTTTTTCAATACAAGCTTCAGTGCTTCGGAAAGCTTCATTTGGCCATCACTACCCAGAGCAGAGACAGCAGATGATGTAACAATTTATTAGGCTTAAGTGCAAAAAAGAAAACGTAGCAAAGACAAAAAAACAATAAGACGTGGAGTTTGACGAGGCGTGGCCTGGGGAACGTGGCTAGGGCGAGGGAATGAGGCCTGAGATGCGGAGTGGAGCTGAGCAGGGAACAGTCACACTGAAGAGAGAAGATAGAGTTAGGGAGGCAGTGGAGGCAGCTCTGAAGTGGCCAGTTGTAAGAGTAGTAGCCTCTGTGAGGCACAGAGAGATTTTCAGAATGATTGCTTGGTATCCTGAGTCCGGAGGTGGAGCGTGAGCCAAGATGAATCCAGCAACTGCAGCACAAGAGAGTCGTGTTAACAAGATAGCTCACAACAAGAACTTGAAGTATAAGGCCTGTTACCAACATGTGTTGATGACAAACTGGCAGTGAATGAACATCAACGTGTGGTTTAAATCCCTCTGGCTTGATTGCCTGCAATAGGCTCCAGGTGTGCAGGATCTGGAGTTGGCCCTGCCCAGGGGCGGATCCCAGGTCAGTTCAGGAGCCTTATGGAAATTCCAGCCTCCCACCGCAGACCATGACAGAGACAGATACAACAGTGAGTGACTACAGCCATCTGTAAATCAAAGGCAGCTCTGACATGGCTGACTTTAATTACATTCAGTAATGTTGGGAATCTTGTCAAAACTGATAGAATTATGAACACTGAAAAGTCAGATGTCGATCCGCCACCCAGTGTCATCTGGCAAGCATCTGATTGGCAACAGTTTCAAAAACACCCAATGGAACAGTATCAGTATTTATGTAGAAACTTACCCAAATATGACTTTTTTCAACACATGACATAAATATGACGCTAGAGCACAATGTGCAAAACTCACTGTGTTTATGTTGTGTTTCTAAAAAGAGACGTTTTGTTTATTTATCTTTATTACAGTCTGTATTGCTGTCTCAGCAAACATTTAGAGCTTTGTTAGGGGCTCCTTTTAGCTTAACATATATACATATATATATATATATATATATATATATATATATATATATATATATATATATATATATATATATATATATATATAGTGTATTTATCAACTCCCTCAGAAAGGATGTGGATAAATGAAATGTGAATAGCAGTAATTAAGAAATTCGAGCGGAAGCCTCTGGATCAGACCTACCTGGAAAGTGTTTTCACAGCAAGTCTTTATTATTGCTGAATGCTACACGTAGCATAATGAAACCTTAACTGAATCCAATGACATGCGTCGTGACGGCTAAAGGGATTACTCTCCTCACGTCTCGCCCACCAGCACTCACCGCTGGCATCCCTTGGAACAAGACGCTGACTCAAGCCTGCGCCCGTTTTGAACTTACCACATACAGTAGACTTCAGTTACATCAATTTATTATGTGGCAAACAAGAAACGGGAGCATTTTCTTCTATTTTCCACGTGTCATCTCAATTTTCGCTCTCGCTTGTAACATATTTACTGTGATGTTACACTCTCATTATAAATGCCCCCTTTCATTTTGATTCAGTCATTTATCCAATTTTGTCTCCAGCTCCGATACTCCTTCTGTGCCATTCTCTTGACTGAGTGATTAGTTAGTTTGGAGATGGGTTTGCTTCATTCTGATATCATCTTCCGCTCCAATCCCAGGTGAAATTAGATAAGAGCTATCTGTGCGTGGATTGCATTGTGTGTATGTGAATGTCTGCAGGTGTGTCTTGGTATTCCCCTGCAAACCAAAGGATACAGACAAGTAATTTAATCGGAACTTTGTGGGAGTATCCAAGGCACTCGTTTTAAGGATGGACACAAACGATTGAATATGAGCCCAATGTGGGTATTTTGTACATGACAGAGAACTCACTGCTCTTTAGGTGAGCTGGCTTTGAAATTAAGTTTAAGAAGATTGAAGTTATTAATCATTTCATACAGCACCCCTTCAGCAGCAGGAAACACAAAAGTGAAAAATAAAGTATCGTTTTTGTGGAAATTTCTGTATCTTTTTGCCACCAAAGCAGTGCCAGGCAGCCTGCGGAGAGAGATGTCCCGGCAGGGAAACTGTTCAGCTTGTGACTTGGTGCATGTATGCACCAGAATGTCTATGTGCATGAGTGTGCATGTGTGTGTGTGTATGTGTGTGTTTTCCCTTACTTTGGAGAGCACCAGAGCACACGCTGTTCCCAGACTTATTGCTCCAACATAATTGAGCCTTTTCATTTTTTTTTCATTTTTAACAGAAACATCTGAGCCCGCGTGTGTGTGCCTGCATAAGCGTGAACTCAGCACTGTAAATTTCTGCTTTGTCAGATGCCTGAGTGCTGATTAAAAGAGGGAAAATAAAAGATTTACACCCCTTGACATGAAAATGCAACCTCCTCATACCACCACCATCTGCATTAGCAAACGGCATTATCGCTCACTCCCTCATTTCTTTCACTCGTGCTCCGTCTTTATCTTCGGAGACCTGTGAGACGTGCACGTGGGAATGGTGCTTAACCGCAGATACTAATGCGATGAGCGCCTGAGCAGGCACTGTGACCCGACAACCTTTCCGCTGCAGAAGACAATGTGGATGAAATGATGAATAAAAAGCCTGATAGCTATTTTGAGGGCAGTGAGATGCAGCAGGAAGACGGGCAGGTGTCTGCCTGAACTGCACATTTTAAGCATAGTTGAGTCATGAAAGATGCTCTAGGGCAGATGTTTTTTTTATCCCAGTAGCACAGCTATATTAAACTGCACCTAGCTGCAATATGGAGAACGAATTTTAAACCCGACTGTCTAGAAACCTTGGAAATCTCAGCACAATAATCATGAATACGTTTCTTTTTCTTTGTTGAAGTCAAATCTGGAAAAGAGATTTGATAGATCGCCCTGCATTACTTTGAACACTCAAAAGCCTGGTCTTTGGAAATGTGCTTCTCGAGACGAAGAAAAGCGTTTCCCCACAGACATTAAATAATGAGAGGTCGGGGCAAAGCACCCGATTCTCTCTTTTATTTATCTTGTTACGTAAGGAAAAGAAAAATAGTGGGCAGGACAATGGCACAAGCTAAATGGAGAATTTTATAGCTGACGAGAGAGCCACTCTACGAGTGGTCTGGTTAGTGTTGATAGAAAGACTCCCCTTGAGGAATGTCTTAATCACAGTCTATGCCTGCAAGCCGTGCGTCACCTAAACTGTTTAGTGGTAAAGATGAAGAAATGTCAGGTTATGCAGAGACACAGTGAAACACAGAGAACAAAAAGTAGCATGTTTGCATGCATGAGAGTCTGTGTGCTGAGGGGAAGGGGGTCTTGAGTTCAAGTTTTCCTCTCTTCCTTCCTTTTTCCTTCCTTTGCAATTTTTCTTTGGTGCCCGGAGGACAAAGCTCCTTGCACTTTTTTCTTTTACTCTTTTGTGCTCTCTCGCTTTTCTTTCCAGGCCCTTTCTCTTTCATCTTCTCTTGGACCCTTTTCCCTCCTCCCTCTCCTTCGCTCACAATTCAGAGTGAACATGCACACACACACACACACACACACACACACACTTGGATGCAAATATCCGTCCAACATTATGTCTTTGTTTGAGGAAGCGGAGCTGCCCAGCATACCAAAGTGTGAAAGCCACCTGTGAGGCTCGATCCCCAGCAGCAGGAAGGAACTGATTGGTATTGAGCCTCGGCAATGGAAAGATGAACTTTCCTCACAAAGACAGGAGCACATGTACAGCTGAGTGACCTTGCTCAGGCTTCCTCGTGCCTTCCATTAAGGCTGTAATGGAGTTTTATCTGAGGCTTTTTCACAATGTGTTTATCAAACACAGAAAGAGGCACGGTTGCCATAGGTCACCTCTTCAGTGCACTGCAAAGGGTCTATGCGGAGTCTTCTTCTGTTCAAATTTCACTGTGTAACCTTTTGTTGTGAGTCATCTGTTTTTGTCACAAGTGCTGCTGACTGAAGAGTATAAATGTGCAGCATGGCCATCTGCTAAAGATTGCACCTCAGCTGTTTACAGCAATGTTTCCTGGTGGCAAAAGTATCACATTTTTCGCATATCAAACCTTGTTAGTGGCTTCCCACTCGTAATCTTCTAAGCACGATGTACTGTGTCAACTATTTGTTAGCTTTGTTAGAACTTGGTAGTAGTTTTAATCACGGCTTCCCAGCAAGTTCGTTGGTCACTTTGTTTGAGGCACATCAAAGGGGATACCTTGTTAAAGTTTGATCACAGGAGTTATGGAATAAGTGAAGCTACTTAACACTGTCGCCTTGTAGTTGGACTTTGTTTCACAGCTCAAACACAGTGTTAAAAGAGGCCTTACAAGTCTGCTGTTGGCAGACAGCTCACCAGATGGGCTTAGCTCTGATAATGTGTGTGTGTAAGACACGCACACACACAGATAGTCCTTCTAACCCCCGTGTCAATGTGTGCGCCTATCTCAGTACGACTCACACGCTCACATGGAAGTGTACACTCTGCAGTGTAATGCAATCGGCAGGAGCAGCAAACACAAGCAGAGAACATCTGCGGGGCAAGAGAAAGCCAAATCCTCTCCGCTGGGAGACGGTGACCACGGACATGCAGGCATATGGATGGGCCAGAGCTTTCCAACGAGGCCAAATAATGATCGATGCTTGCAGTCGCTCGCTACACAACAGTCTGTGCATTCCTAATCCACCAGAGAGCCTCTGTCGCAGCCAAATGAGCAACTAAGCCATAATTTTATTTTCATTGACGATTAAATTATCCCGCTAGTCTAATTTGGACCAGGTTGTCGATGGTTACTGATTTCCTGTTTTGTGCTATCGGCCATTGGGAAGGAAAGAATAATAAGAATGATGGTATGCTGTGTGTGTCATTGAAGCTCTTGAGCTCTGCGTGGCATCGCATCTTTTTTTGGTAGAGTGTTGAGCTAGAGGATGACGAAAAGTTCTGAAAGAGCAGCAGCCATCTTAAATTTACAAGACTCAGAATAAATTATTTTTAGCAGCTCAAAGAACTTCAGGATTACATTTTCTTTTTTTCAGGAAAAATCCAACATTGTTACACCCCAAATCTATTCTGTTTGTTATTTATGGTTTAGCTGCATTTATCATTTACT
The DNA here is from genome assembly GCF_963969265.1 of Rhamphochromis sp. 'chilingali'. NCBI lineage: Eukaryota > Metazoa > Chordata > Actinopteri > Cichliformes > Cichlidae > Rhamphochromis > Rhamphochromis sp. 'chilingali'. The sequence goes on from NC_137935.1 coordinate 30,790,623, forward strand.
GCATTAGATAGATAGATAGATAGATAGATAGATAGATAGATAGATAGATAGATAGATAGATAGATAGATAGATAGATAGATAGATAGATAGATAGATAGATAGATAGATAGATAGATAGATATGAGCATCATGATATCATTAAGAATGTATTTCCAAAGCCATTTTAATTCATAGGGAAGTCTAGATTATACTAGCATTTTTCAGATGCCAGATACTTTCACATCAAATTTCTATCTAAATGTAGTTTAATGCGATACTTGCATATTTCAACTTCTTCCCTCGCTGTATTTTTTTAATCTGCCAGCCAAACTGTGTCCTTGCTACACAGAACTGACAGCAAAGTGTTGTTAGATTCAAGCAGATGCTGCCTGCATCTGTTCTATCATTTTTAGCGACACATGTGGTGCAAAGTATGGGTCGTGAGCACTGTAATAAGGATTCAACCCTGTAAATTGACGATGGCCTGATTTGAAGTTTAGTGTAAGTGTTTTATTGAAGGTGGGAAAAAAAAGTTAAACCTCTCTAAAAACTCTTGTCCAGATTCATCTGAATATGCATTTTTTAATCACTCTATTTTATTTTTTCATGAAGATAAATTGTGGTTTGTAATATGATTAGACAGGAAAAACCATGAGGAGTGACTGTGTAATAGCTTAGATTTAGAGCACGTTCTTGCTAGTTATCCATTACTGCCTCTAGGCTGTAAGGCTGAATAAATCTCAGCAGCCAAGTGAAGACATGCAGGGCTGCTATGTGTGTTCCATCTGCAGCTTCTAATTTGAAGAATGAGCTGTGCGTTTTCAAAGCTTCGCACAATTTTAAAAGTGTCACTTAATATGGCTGCCTGGGTTAAATGTTTTGCAACAATCAGCATACCATTTACACACAGGCAGCGGCAACTGCTTTACTTGCTTTACCCATCGGTGGCTGAGCTACTGTCTTCATCAGGAAAGGAAAGTCAGAAACACGAAATTGGTAAGACTCAGCTGAATGAAGCTTTGGTTTCCAGATACAAAACCTTTTGTCTGTACGTCAGAAAGCTCAATTTTTAGCTGGCTATCACATGGAAAGTTGCACAGCATTCATCAATCTGGATGCCTCCATAGTCTGAATAACCTGTAAACTTTTTAAAATAAGCCTGAAGATTTCTCTTCTTTCCTTCCTCCTAACCTTTTATTCCTCTCCCTGTGTGTTTATACACCATTCTGAATTGAATAGTCATTATCACTCTCTGAATCTCTTCTACGTTCTGTGTTTTGTCATCTCTGCTTCCCATCAGTAGATGGTCGCCCCTCTCTGAGCCTGGTTATGCCAGAGGTTTCTTCCTTTTATAAGAGCGTTCTTCCTTCCCACTCTCACCAAGGTCTTGCTCAATGGGGAACTTTTGATTGTTTTTTCTGTGTTATATTGTATTGTCTACCTTGCCATGTAAAGCACCTTGAGGTAACTGTTGGTATTTGGTGTTGTATCAATAAAATTGACATGGAAAATTGAATTGAATGTAGCTCTCATAGCCTTATTAAGACTTGCTGGCATGTAACAGTAGAGCAAGGACTTCCACCCAGTCTTTTTATACCTACTGATACTGTCGGGTACCCCCACGCCATCCAGCTTAGTCCAATTTCCAACTGTGTCACCCTTGTGGCATTAATTATAGTCACAAGTGAGCCAATACTGTCAGCTTGTACTTGTACAAGTGTGCACTGACTTTGGGTCCACAAGCCTTTAAGCCACAAAAGACCTCAAGATGCATAATGCCTTAGAGGAACAAACCAAACCTAAACTATTCTAAAAGCATGTTAATGAGACACTGCTATGTGCTACTTTCACAATGACCAGCTAGAGTAGAGACAAAATTCTCTATATTTGCTTTATAATCACGGTGCAGCTTTGTCTGTTGAATTTGCGTTACACTGTGGCTTTCAGAAGAAAAACAATTAGGCTTCACATTCAGCCTCTGCATACTGCTGCCTTGTGTGACCACATCTCTTGCTGCACTTTACACTGCAGTCTCTGAGGACATCTCCGGTGGCTCAGTTACTCACGTGAATAAGTACTGTGTCCCTACACTCCTCCATTGTCGGATATATTTCTGCAGGAGACAGTAGTGCTTAAAGAGAAAATTTACTATCTTGGTATCTGCACAGTTTTATTCTAATGTGTCTGTGGCGTTGTGTGGCCTTGCTAACATGAAACCCAAATACTCTGTCAACCAAAGACTGAGGATGTCCCCAAAGACACGCTAAAAACTGACATGTTGGTTTTCATGTCTTGCGCACACTGTGTCATTCCTGCACAGCGCCATTTACCGCAGTTAGTTTGACAGTGTGTACATATGTATGCTTGTGTTATATAATTAGAATTGCAGCCCTCTGAGAAGGTGTTCAATGTGCCTCTTCTGCAGGAAGTGAGATTCAATAAGCTACCCTGTTATTATGTAAATATTGACATAAGTAGTAGGAAGTGTGTTAATGTCTGGATTAGCTGCATTTTCAGTTGAAGGGCCTTTAGTTGCTGAAGGTGATAATCTTGTGTCCCAGTGGTTGTGTATTAAGGCTCTTTGGACATTGAAAGCAGTTTTCTTCTTTCTTGCACATCCTGTTGTTGTGGAAACAGTGGCCAAATTTCCTTTTCTCCATCCATCATCCACATATCCATCTTACTGTCTCCATAGTTTGCAGGCTCTCAGCTCTCTCCAAGGATCCACCACCACCCTGGCATGTTGCTCCTCTCAATTTATCAGCATCTCACTGTGCACTATGGCTGCCTGAACCACGCTCTATAGAGCCAGGCTTGATAGATGACCGTGAAATGGCACACAAAGTTACAGAAAAAAAAGCAGGAAAGTAAAGTTTACAGTTTAGACCTAAGGAGTCATCTTTAAGAATGATTCCAAAAACCCAGTATCATTAATAACAATGATTATTCAGGTTTCTGTCATGTTTAATATCAATTAATCAAATTATATGTTTCCATTCTGTAAAAAATAAACACTGGTGTGTGTATATTTACATGTAAATATATGATTTCTAGATAATATAAATTGTAATTTATGACTGATATGACAGCACGCTTCCCTTCCAGGATGTCATTGTTTGTGGTTTCATAACTGCCATGGATACTCTTATAGTTTGATCTTCCTTTGATGTCAGTCATTAGGAATCACTCCATCGCAGCTTGACGGTATGTGTTTGACAAAACAGCCAAGGCCAAACATTTTCTAATCATAAGTTTGTTGCAGGCTCTCTCTACATGACCTCACTGCAGTAATCCTCCCTTAAACAATACGCTCATATTAGCATTTTGTATTGTCAACTTAACGAGGTTTGAATGCTTTGTACTCCTCCCTGACACTTGCGAGGAAGCCTCAGTAGAACAGAGCAGGACTTCCCATGACCAAGACTTGCCTAACGATGAGTGAAAGCACCCTTGTGTTTTCAACTCATAAATATCTGTCTTTCCCTCTCTCTGTGCGTGTGTGAGTACCTCTTTGTTTTAGCGCACTGCAGGCAGAGGAGCATCTACCAGGCTGTGATTATACCCATGGTAGCTGTGAGCAGCCGTGTAATCATCAGCTCCTTATTGTTGCCTGTAAAGACAGACTTTTATTCTTGCAGAAGAGGGGCGATAAAACTGGCAAAAAAAAAAAGATAAAAGGCACAGAGAAAGAGAGAGTCAGACAGATTGTTTAGTTCACCAGGGACTCTGGGAGGGACTATTATACTCAGTTATGCCTCACTTGTGCAGGAAAATGTTTAATACATTTTTATCCAGTTTTCAAATGTTTTTCCTTCTCTTTTTCTTCTTGACCAAACGACTCTAACACCCTCGTCCTAATCAGTGCCCACCCTATTTGTAGCTCTTCTAAAATTTCTCCTTCTTTACATCACAACCTCAAACTCCAACCATGGGGAGACTGAAGGTAAAGAGAGGAGTGTCAGTGGAGTGGCTTACAAGCAACCCCTCACAAGACTTTTTTTCCTCCCTCTTTCATTCTTTTTCATTGGTGTAAAAGTACAAGGCTGACAGAATGTTCAAAGTGCTCAGGATCAAAGAAGAGAACTCTGCTTTTCTGAGTGATGGGGGTGGGATTGGATCCAGAGGGTTCGCTAGTGTCAGACCGAATCATGCCTCTGCTTTCTCGCCATCTCCCACCGTCTCGTTTTCTTTCCCCTTGTTCTTCCTGTCGTTTGTTGTCCTCCTCTACACGTTCACTGTATTCCACTTTATCTCTCTCTGCCTGCATCTGCTTTTCTGTTGACGTGCTCTGTCTTCCTGTCACTCACTCCTCCTACGTAGCTTTGCTGCTTGCCATTTTTCTCCTGTCCTTCTCCTCTACCTGCGACTGTCATTATCCATTTTAGTCTTATCATTTAGCCCTGCTCTTTTCTCCTTCTTTCTCTTTCTCTCTCTTCATGTGTTCCTCTGCGTCTCCTCCATCTCTTTCATGTCCCACGGTGGCCCATAAGGCTGATGGCTGTTCTAATCAGCTGTAACAGTTTCAAATGTGGTTCAACATCATTTTCAAATTGATGGTAAACCATAAATCAAAAGGCTTGTAATATTAAATCGCTGAAAGGAATCGGAGTCCTTGAGCGGGCATGCTTACAGCAGAGGGCTTTTTTTCTGTGAGAACATGACTGGATACAGTGGAGAAGTCAAGTATTCAATTATATGGCATGTCTAAGTCTCGTTAACACTTTCAATCAGCTGAATGAGGATTACTGCACAGGTTGGGCGGGGGTCATACACTTCTAAGGCACAATGGAGCATAAATCAGTGTGAACAGCATTTTCTCTCAGTATGATTCAAGCGTAGGATTCATCTCTCGGTTTTTCCGCTGGTTTTCATTACTGAACGCAGCGTGTTGCCAATAAAGCAGAAAAGTGTAAAAATGATTTCCAAAGTGATGATAATTTCTCCTCCCGCTCGGTATCTCCTGAGGACAGATCAGTGTCAGTCATTTGGCTCGTCTTCTGATCTGGCTTGCGAGGGCAAAAACATTTAAAAAGACATTTAATGAGGCATTTAGGCCATGTCCTCACTAATTCAGATCCATTTGGGATTTTTTTTTCTGTCCTTCTCCCAACACTGAGCCTGCGTTTCCATCCTAGTACAAGCTTTATCAAGACTGGATGATTTCCAGTACTGCGGTGTGCTCAAGTGCAGTTTTCTGAATTTAAAAACTTGCATCCAAACACTGCATCCAAAAAAACATGACAGAATATTTTGTGTCATATGACATGCAGTTTATGATATATGTCCTCATGGGGAATGTGTCTGTGTTTTTAAGTGCCTTCCAAATATTCTTAGAGAACAGTTATATTTTACATTAAGAGAGAAAAGATTGTCAGACCTTTCGTTTCTTATTTTTGCTGTATTATTGAAAGAGCGAGACTAAATTATGCAATGCGTATTTTACACTATTGATGGTGGTCTCGGGCCAAAAAAGTCATGTGTTTCAGTAGACCTGACCCATAGTTTGTTCACTCCTCTGTTGCCATGGGAAGATGGGTTCACTGTGGTGAGATGGACATGGTCAGCAGCAATAATCAGGTAGTTTATAGTGCTTAAAGTATCCCTCACACCATTACACCACAAGCGGTAGCCTGGACTGTTGATATAAGGCTGGGTGGATGCTGTCATGTTGTCTATGCCACATTCTGACCCTACCATCTGAATTTCACAGCAAAAATCACATCTCGTCAGACAAAATGACATTTTTGTAATTTCCTCTTGTCCAATTGAAACCTGTTTCCTGCTTTCGGCTGGGAGTAGTGGTAACCACAGTCTAGTCTTCTGCTGCAGTGGTGCAGATGTGTTGTGCACTCATAGATGCTCTTCTTTATACCTTGTTTGCAGTAAGTGGTGATTTGGGTTGCCCTTGCCTTTCTGTCATGTCAGAGCAGCCTGGCTGTTCTCATCTGAGCTCTGGCATCAACATTTTCACCCAATGAACTGCCACTCACTGCATATTTTCTCTTTTGTGGACCATTGTCTCTAAACTAGGGATCGTTGTGTGGAAAAACCCAGCAGAGCTGCAGATTCTGAAAGAGTCACACCAAACCATCTGGCACCAACAACTATGTCATGTTCACGCTCAGCCTGAACTTCAGCAGGTCGTTTTGACCATGTGTTCATGCCTAAATGCACTGGGTTTCTACAAAGTGTGTTAATGAGCAGGTGAACAAGTGCACCTGATGAAGTGGTTGGTAATTTTGCACCATATGGGATATTCTCTGCTTATTTTAACAACTGCAAATACTCTGTTTGGTGCTACCTGGCCACAACATGCTGTGATTTCTTCAGACAAGTGTCCATGCTGTTCTTACATGAAGCTCACGCATTACTGGGAGGGAGTTGGAAGATTAAAGATAATTTAAGAGATAATAGATAGGGCCGACTGAGTTATGTGTCAGAGCACCATTACAGGTGTACCAACAAATTGTTAAGGCTCTTTATTACAGACGAACATGGATTGGGCTCTACCAGTCTTATGGCATTAAAAAGTAAAGTTTATGCTGCTTCTGTCTGTGTCTGTCACATTTATGATCTTGTAGCTGAAGGCTTGGAAAACAGGTGGAGCTCAAGTCACAGATTAAGGAGTGCTATATGACAATGAAAGACAAAAGATCTGACACAAAGAAACTGTGACATACTCAGCTAAAGTGAAATAAGTAAGACAAAGATTAGGTTTATGCATTTATTTACCACATCTGTCTAAAATGTTACATTTCAAGCCCTCATCCCTTTCAGTCAAAAAATGAATTGTAATGTTTGCCACTGCTGATGTTAAATGTTATTGAGAATTCATCTCTCATCTCTGCTGTGAATGGAACATTATTTGAGCCAAGAACAACATTTTCAAACGTGTCTGCGTTGCTGTGAATAGACTCTGTGACAGCAAAAGAAGGAGAAGTTATTCGAGACTTTCAGCTGCTTCAGTGTCATTAATGAGAAACTAACATATTAATTTGAACGAGAGAGTAATGACATTTTAAAGCTCACACATGAGTGATGTGTAGCACACAACAGTCACACAAGAATCAACCTTGTACGTTCTAGTGAGATGACACAGAAGATGACACCGTTGTTGGCGTCAGCATTTTTATTGTCTTTTTTCGAATGACTCACAGTCCCAGTGATATTACACCTGCATTAGCTGTGTCAAATAGGCGAGATTACAGATGAAAAGGATCATCACATGCACACGGTCTCGCAGGCTCACAGACGCATGCGGTGAAAAACGGCGTGCCTGTCTGGATCTGACTCTGACATTATGAGAACACCAGGTGCTCTGAGCAATAGTTCTTCTGCTCGATGTGTCCCCTTGAAGTGTATCGTTTTATGACTTTGTGTGTGTGTGCGTTTGTGTGTCTGTGTGTTTGAACTGAAAGATGAGGTAACAGGGTTATAGAGCTGTTCTTAGACAGTGGCTACCCTCTGCAGTGTTACAGCTTCTCAGATGCTGATCATACAGTGGGGCAAAAAAGTATTTAGTCAGCCACCGATTGTGCAAGTTCCCCCACCTAAAATGATGACAGAGGTCAGTAATTTGCACCAGAGGTACACTTCAACTGTGAGAGACAGAATGTGAAAAAAAAATCCATGAATCCACATGGTAGGATTTGTAAAGAATTTATTCGTAAATCAGGCTGGAAAATAAGTATTTGGTCAATAACAAAAATACAACTCAATACTTTGTAACATAGCCTTTGTTGGCAATAACAGAGGTCAAACGTTTACTATAGGTCTTTACCAGGTTTGCACACACAGTAGCTGGTATTTTGGCCCATTCCTCCATGCAGATCTTCTCGAGAGCAGTGATGTTTTGGGGCTGTCGCCGAGCAACACGGACTTTCAACTCCCGCCACAGATTTTCTATGGGGTTGAGGTCTGGAGACTGGCTAGGCCACTCCAGGACTTTCAAATGTGTAGCGCCCCTGGCTGTGTACTCCACTATAGCCGGGTACGCCCTGAGTTCTAGTTATCTTAAACTTACTTAGTTGCCCTCAGTGCAAGTTCCCCTGATTTACACACGTATAACACACAGATACACTTTTACCTTACTTTGAACTATAGATAAGAAACAGTACTAGACACAAAATCTTATGTTTAAACCAAGCAGGTTTACTGAATGAATTGGTAAACACCCAATAAATCAATAAAGTAAAAAGTCTCTTGCAATGACAAAATATAACAATAATAACAGTTACACAGTTCTTTACTGTAATGGGCCCCACACACACACACACACACACACTCTCACACCACCCAGTTTCCCAAGTCCCCTCGGTGCAGGCCTGGATCGATGCTAGGGTGCGTAGGAACCAACGGTCCTAAAAGAAAACAAAATGGTGCTCCTACCTGGAAACCTTAGTCTTTTGTCCACAATACCCTCACGGCACACCGAGAGGTCCGTCCCTTAGGTCGCCGAGCTGCACGCTTACTCCTTTTAAGCAGCAAACCTGATCAGCCCGCCTTGGCAGTCAGTAGCCTCCCACTCCGTGCAGGTCAGGTGACGTCCAGCGAAGTCCACCTTTATGGCTAACTCCGATTAGCCAAGTTAGCATGCCGCTAACTAGGGATATTTCGAGGCAACAGTGCAAACCAGTCCGGGCTGCACCACCTCACAGTCACGCTCTGTTACTCAGCCGTGGGCGTGGGATGATTTATCCTCACTGTCCATTGGAAAAAAGTCTCTGTAGACGCTAGCCGCATCTCGAGCACGCTTTTCTCTCTCCTCTCGTGGCTGCCTCCGCTCTCTCCGCTCTCTCCTTCCGCTCGCTCCCTTTCAAAGTAAAAGCACCTCAACACACTTTCTTATTACTACTACAACACAGTAAAATGAACAAGAGAACTATTCAGATATATCCAACTGGAAATAAAACTTAGCCCCATAAAATATACCTGGGCTACAAATGCTTCTTACGGAGCCACTCCTTTGTTGCCCGGGCGGTGTGTTTGGATCATTGTCATGTTGGAAGACCCAGCCTCATTTCATCTTCAAAGTTCTCACTGATGGAAGGAGGTTTTGGCTCAAAATCTCACGATACATGGCCCCATTCATTCTGTCCTTAACACGGATCAGTCGTCCTGTCCCCTTGGCAGAAAAACAGCCCCATAGCATGATGTTTCCACCCCCATGCTTCACAGTAGGTATGGTGTTCTTGGGATGCAACTCGGTATTCTTCTTCCTCCAAACACGACGAGTTGAGTTTATACCAAAAAGTTCTACTTTGGTTTCATCTGACCACATGACATTCTCCCAATCCTCTGCTGTATCATCCATGTGCTCTCTGGCAAACTTCAGACGGGCCTGGACATGCACTGGCTTCAGCAGCGGAACACGTCTGGCACTGCGGGATTTGATTCCCTGCCGTTGTAGTGTGTTACTGATGGTGACCTTTGTTACTTTGGTCCCAGCTCTCTGCAGGTCATTCACCAGGTCCCCCCGTGTGGTTCTGGGATCTTTGCTCACCGTTCTCATGATCATTTTGACCCCACGGGATGAGATCTTGCGTGGAGCCCCAGATCGAGGGAGATTATCAGTGGTCTTGTATGTCTTCCATTTTCTGATGATTGCTCCCACAGTTGATTTTTTCACACCAAGCTGCTTGCCTATTGTAGATTCACTCTTCCCAGTCTGGTGCAGGTCTACAATACTTTTCCTGGTGTCCTTCGAAAGCTCTTTGGTCTTGGCCATGGCGGAGTTTGGAGTCTGACTGTTTGAGGCTGTGGACAGGTGTCTTTTATACAGATGATGAGTTCAAACAGGTGCCATTCATACAGGTAACGAGTGGGGGACAGAAAAGCTTCTTACAGAAGACGTTACAGGTCTGTGAGAGCCAGAGATTTTCCTTGTTTGAGGTGACCAAATACTTATTTTCCACCCTAATTTACGAATAAATTCTTTACAAATCCTACCATGTGGATTCATGGATTTTTTTTTTTCACATTCTGTCTCTCACAGTTGAAGTGTACCTCTGGTGCAAATTACTGACCTCTGTCATCATTTTAAGTGGGGGAACTTGCACAATCGGTGGCTGACTAAATACTTTTTTGCCCCACTGTACTATGATCAGGGTAACTATTGGAGAAAGGAATATGTGTTTGTGCCTGCACATGTGTTTATATTCCTGTAGGTATATGCATACTCTATATGTATGGATATGCATGTATATGTGTGTACCGGCATGTACTGCACCAGCCTGTGTCGAAGAATATTTTAGCCACCTTTGCGCAGAGTCCCCAAGGTTTCCTCTGTGTCTGTCAAGCTCAGTCTTCCTGTCTCTGTGACTTGTGTTCCTTCTCCCTATGTGCATCACTGCCCAAGCAGCCACTTTGAAATGCAGAGAGCATCAGCAAGGACTGTGGCTAAGCCAGGGCTTGATGCTGTCTTTCAGATAGGGTGAACTTTTAAAGAGCTGGGGAAATAGTCAAGGGCTGACGGCTAGAGAGGGAAGGGGAGGTGGCATGCAGTTGGGATCAGACCAGAGCAGTGTCGGATCTCAGGGGCCAGTCATAAATAAATGAGGCTGGCCACTGAACTGACTGAGGTCTGGATGTTTGGCTGCAGGGAGGGAGGAGTTGTGTGGGTGGCCGCGGAGTAGCCTCGAAGCTTTACAGCACTTAAGCTGACTGAATGTAGAATGAGTGGATGTAGAATGAGAGGGCAGTTAAACGATTCATGGAAGCGGAAACGAGGCTCATGTTTTTAGTAATTGGTGGAGTTTGTCGGTCCTGGCAGTTTCCGCTTTTGAATATTTATGTTTGACAGAGAGAGCCGATTGTCGCTTCGGTATTCAACTTCAATCTGCTAATATCTCACTTTTTTGAGAACACGCATTTGGTTTGTAAATGGTGCCATTAATGACCTCTACTTTCCAGTGTAAGGGGAACATAATAGCAGGCAGACACAAATGTTGCTTGAATGAAACACATCCACCCCCTCACACACACCCTTTATCCCTCCACAGTTGCCCCACCCAGCTGCTGTCGTCTGACTCTAATTCAGTTCTGTCTCAGTTTCTGCTCAGGGATATACAATCAGAGCATAAACCACTGACAAATTCCTATTATAAGCAATTTCATGGGTGATAAACCCATCTGAAATCAGAACGATCCCCTGAATGTATGCATACTGCTTCCTCAATGAGCTCATTATGTTTTTTCCCCTTTTCTCTTTTATGTACTCTCTCGTGAAATGAAACTGGGCAGAGAAATGAGCTGGGAAGAGTGTGACTGTCTTTAGATAGCAGGACTCTAAGAAGTAGAGATGCTACTTCCTAAAGAGGTTTTTTGGCAGATATCTCATTGCACTGCACATAATTGCTCAGACATCCAGAGTGTGTCCAGCTGTTCTTTTAACTACAGTTTAGATTAGCTTTCATCCAGTGTCATTTGGAGTCATGCTTCGATACAGTAAATAAGAAGTTCTGATCTGCAGTTTTTTGGATTTTCTTGAGGAAATAACACTGGCTGACATATTGCTGTTGCTTTGATCACTTCCACGGGGGAAACAAGGCATTGTTTTTGCTAGCAATGAACTTAAGTAGCTTCATACTGCCCCTAAAATTGGCCTCTTCAATTTTCTATTGACAAACCAAGTCACATGTGAATGAAATTTCCCAACATTTGCACTACTGTGATCAGGAAATGAAAGCAACAACAAAGCATGTAAACACTTCTCTGAGAGTGGGACAAACTCAATCACAGTAGAAACGGTCACCAAGGCAACACGGGAAACATGTTTTGTATTTTTATTTTTTTTTCTCTGCAGCACATGTAAATATAATCTCCTTTCTCTAATTTGACTCACACGTCCATATTCCTTTCATCCATCACCACATCTGTAAAAGTACATCCACCCACATTACTGCGCGTCACCGGCACAGCACGAAAGTACGTTGCGTTCATTCAAAGTAATTGAGTGTTGCAGTGACGGGTTTTCTGATATTCAAGACTGGGAAAGTGTAAAAATATCAAGATTGGGAAGATGATTGAAATGCATTATTCCGCTGCTGTTTCTTTCCTTTGCTCTCCCAACAGCACAAACAATGCCCCCAAAAAGTCGCACTCCTTACAGTTGGATCCTGTTGGAGGTCTTTTTGTAGTTCATTGCTTAATATACAACATGCATCACTTTGCCTTTGTTGTAAACATGATAAATCTTCTGATACTTTCAACTCGCACTCTCAAGTTGTAGTTTGTCTAACTTCACAGCTCTTAACGTGAGTGTTACACAGTAGCAGATTTTTTTAAGGACAAAAAAAGACAGAAAAACTTGTATTATTATGTCAATTTCCATTTTATGTAGATGATACATAAACTGAACTATTAATTTATCACTTCTTCCTTAACTAGCCCACTCAGAACATCTATTGTATCAAAAGTCTGGTAAAAAGAACATTCATTCTTTTCAATAGGATTTGAGTGACGCATACACTTTTGCTGGAGACCCAGTGTGTGAAACACACTAGGCTATAGATTATTTACAGGTTTATTTGCATGTGCTGCTGTTGCTTGCCACACAACACTGCACTCAAGTTAATGACATTTCTGCAGAAGATTAGCAGACAGCTCCGAATAGCCTCCAGCCTCCTTAGTAATAGGTCTGAGCAATGCAGCCATTATGCTTCCTCATTTTTCATCCATTCTGAGACTAAAACCTCCTCTCAGGAAAACTGTAATTGTGGCCTCATCAATTGCTGCCACTATAAACTAATTGCAAACATCCAGATATGATTATGCGTCTATGCTTCTCGACAGTAAGCGCCACTTTTGACATAATGCTCCATCTCCCCAAAGAACAGTCTGATTATACTGGCTTTCTGCTCTTTAACTTAGCTCAATCACAGCATCATCCAGTAAGAAAGCTAATGTCCCCGGGCATTTTCCAGACCCTTTTGACAAGAAAGTCAAACTGGCAGCAGATCAGCACTTGCTTATTGGTAAGAGAGCAGAGATGGGGATTTTCTGTGAGTCTCTGTTTATTACAGGTTTTAACCAGTAACTGTGCTGGATGGCACTTTATGCCGTTATTCTATTTTTCACATTTATCTAAATTTTACCTCATGTTACATCATGTCTCCTCTTGAGCTGAAACAAACAATGATTGGGTTTTAAGTGATATACAGTAAGTTTTATAAGATCGTATATATGTTTAACAATTTTTTTGACCAACCGATTATATTAAGAAATGCTTTTACAGGTATCCATTCAGCAGAAGGTATTGAGAGGCTATGTTTTTTAAACTGCACAGATTGTGTTAATTTATAAGCAGTAGTGAACCGCATAATTGCATAATTTGAAATATATAATTAATGTATGTATCAGCTTAAATTCCTGAATACAGCCTGTTTTGTTCTTGAAGATTAGATGTCTTTGTATCTATTTAAAAGGAAGCTATTCAGACTTTTCCATTAAAGAGCACTGTGTTAAAAGCTGCACATGCAACCATCATAGGCTTCAGTATGAAAAAGAAAGTGTTAACAAGTTGTTGTCTCCTGCTCGGTGTTACATCTCCCTAGCAACATTGCCTGCACAGACAAAACAAGGTTTGTTTTGGTGAGCCTTGAGATGAAGAATGGTGCTGTCAATTGTTGTCAGTCCAGTGGTGATCAGACCTCACGTGTAGCCGAAGCTGAATGCAGGTCACTGTCAGGGCACTGTCACTTCTGATTCATCACCAGAACCCCACAAAAGGATTTCAGATTTAGGTTTCTGCATAGTGTTAATTTGTTCCCAAGAGCCTCGCTGCCAACAATGGTGGGTGAATGCTGGCAGTTATATTCCAGCAGAACTGCTGAATTAGTCTTCTTATTATCCTAGTAAAAGGCCTTCTTGTGCCTTTAGAGCCACATTCAGAATATAAATAACTTGTTTTTTGTTTAAATACTAATACAGTGTTTGAAGCATCAATGTCCCCCAAAAGGTTATTTATGAGTAATGTCTACAGCCCCAAATATGGGGAAATAATAATGTTACTGATAAATATTATTATTGATATTAGCTTGTAATGAGAGATGGGCACCGGTGAGCCGTGGGGCAAATAATCAGAGGTGGAGTGTTGGGGCTTTGTCTCCTGAGTCTTAAACAATATTTGAATAGAATTTTAATAAACCACACTTTGAAAGTTGTCTGCTTATGAATGTTACCGTGCAACTGATTTTAATTTGGATTTGAAAGTATCTGGTCTTCGAAATTACAGATAGACACTTGGGGGACTTTTACATCTCATTGCGAGAGGCAGGTGGTTCTCGTCTCCATCTGTTTCAGCAAACAGGGTCAGTACTTCGGGTAATGATGACAAGACCAATATAATAAGGCATGAAAACTGACAAGCAAGCAGTCTTGTCTGCTCAATTTAACTACAGCAGCGTTGATGTACTGATCTCTCACAGAACTTGTGGTTAAAAGAAAAAGCACCGTCAGATAAAAAGCAGCTAAACCTCTATTTGAATAATTGTTTGGAATTTATTTGTTTTCAGCTTAAAGTATTCAGCATAATTTTGTAGTTTAAGAGTTAAAGCTATATAAGCTGTGCTTTGGTGTTTCATACCATAGCTGTTATAAACTCAGCCGTTCTTTATAAGAAAGTTCTGCTCCATTGAAAACTTCAGTGTGCAGCTCAATGACATTTGCTGATATTTTTGGACTGGCGAGGCCCTTTGTTCTCTTTTGTTCCCTTTTTTCTCTCTCCAGACTAGTTGTGATGTTTGCAACAAAGAGAATTAAATATGAGTGACATGTTGGCCAAATATGAAGAGAACAAAGTGGGACAAAGAAATGCCATACAACCCATTAATTAAACTACCATAAAGCTCATTCAGTTCCTGCAGTATTTGGTTTGAATATTTTCTCTTTTTACCAGTTTAATAACTGAATCTGCTTTTAAGTTCAACTGGGTTTATTTGGGAGGGGGCGGAATGCACAAAATACCCATACATAAGTAAAAAAGAAAAGAAGTCTTACTTCTAAACAATTTTAGTGATTTTCACTTCCTCTGGTGGATTTGTTAACTTGTGCCAGGATTAAGTCTGTTTGTGCTCAGAGTAGATTGGCAATGTGGTGTCAAAGTAGACCTTGAAGAGGAAAGTGTTCATTTTTATAAAGGCTTTGAGACCAATTTTAAAGAAGAACATGCTGTATATAATTATTGATTTCTCTTCAGATTCTAGGCATTATCTGCCATAGCTTTTCAGCTTTCTTTGTTGTTGATTGCTCATCTTTTCTTCCTTCACTGCAATCGTTGGTTGCCTTTGTTACATTAAAAAACCTCATACGTTTTCTCCTCTGTCATGAGAAAAAAGGAAAGATATTCATCAATATGTTTTTACTCCACTTATTTGGTCTCCAAGCACAATTGCTGTGCATGGTTTTGTTTTAAATATTACACCCAGTAAGACATGAATTTAGTAGATCATTTATTTTGTATGTTCATTCATCCAAATGTATTTGCTAGACAAACTACACTGATATAACATGACTACAATTGCAACATGAAGCTAGAGTTGTTGTAAAAGGATGGTACGCTATCTTTAAATTCTGAAGCTTTACGTATCAGGACAGAAAGAAATCATATGGTTCTTAGCAGGTCTTCAAATTAGGTGGGTAAACTCTTAGATAAATTATTGAATGTGACATATCATGCCGTGACATTATTTATTTAACAAAAATGAGGTCAAAATATAGTACACCCTTACTGCTTCCATACAGATTAAGAGGGTAAGTAGTAGCCAGATGCTGCTGATCAAATGTACTTGATTAATTGATGATCAGCAAATATGGGGAACTCTATAAGGGCAGTTTTGGCAGTTAGGTGTTCTGGAGCTGTCAGGTTTGTGTTAACGCAATGTTAACGGGGAAAGACACCATCAATCATCTTAGAGCTCATTTTGCTACCCATCAGCCTGGGAAGGGTTATAAGGCCATTTTCAAACAATTTGAAGTCCATCAATCTACTCCTGAGAAAGATTACAGTTTCTAATTTTCTCGGAAGTGCATGTTCCAGCAAAATCACCCCAAGATCAAATTCTGAAATGCTCTGAAACGTTGGAAAAAACCCGAGAGCTGCATCTCTTGCTCCGCAAGCCTCAGCGAGCAGGTTAAATGTTAACCTTAGAAAGCCTGTTGTCTGTAAAAAGAATATGACAGCATGGTTTAGGTTTACAAATTTGCAAAACTAAGCCTAAATAGTTCTGTGTTGAAGAAAACACAAATCTTACTGAAAGAGATGACAGTAAAGTGAAGATGTTTGACCATAATGCATAGCGTATATCAGCGCACACCTTTTACCCATTACCCACACATTACCTGCAATGTAATCCATTAACAGGTCGTTTACATATTCATTTTATATCTGTAGTGGCTAGTTTAGCTTCAAGCAGCAATAAGTATAAAATAGTAATTTAGTACAATCAAATCCTTTTTACGTCCTCATGTCACTGACATTCAAACTTAGTCTTCAACCTAAATTAATAAAGACATAACATTTCTTGTTTGTATGCAAATTATGCAGCAGTTCACAAGAAGTGTTCATCAGTTGATTTTTGATATTTTTAACAGTTTTCTAAGTCCTGTTTCACTATGCAACCGAGTATTAGGGCCACATTAAGAAAAAATATATATTGTTGATCATTTTGAGAAAAAAGTCTAAATGTGGGGATTACCACTGTTGTTTCGCGACAGAATGCCACGGCTGCTATACACTCTAAAAATACCTTGTTTGGATGAGTTGATGAAACAAATTGATCGGCCATCTCATTATACAACATACATCATCTTTACTGCAAGGGTATTGCACCATCGATAACCTTGCATCTGTCCATTACAACCCCATTACATCCCCTTTTGTGCAAATCCACTCTTCTTTAATCTCGAAATTTCGACTTGCTTCTCAAAATGCTCTATAACATTCTTTCTTGGTATGGCCTTGATACTCCTTCGCATGGACACTTTATTTCTACAAATAACATGTAGGTTGATGGAAATGTTCAACAGAGAAGTTTTGAGGATCATTTTGCTTGCTGCTATTTTAATTTCTGAAGAAGAAAAAAAAACTTGAATAACTAAATTTGTCATTGGCACTAAAAAGGCTGAGTAAGAAGTGCAGCAGGGATTTAAAAATGTCTTTGTTCAGTCCTTTTTTTTTTTTTTGCTGCGCTTTGTCAGAGGAAATCAGTTGTTTCAGTTATTGTCCAGTCTTTTTCCACAGACATTATTACCAAGAGCGAGATGGCTGCACATCTATCTTTGGCATTGTGATTATTTAATCATTTAGTTTTGAGCATCAGCCAGTTGCAGACAGACACACAAATGTGGGAAAAGTTAGACAACTCACAGCTTTGTAGCAGCAAAGTAATAAATCAAGCAACCATCAAAACAACATCTACTCACATCTAATGAATCACCACTGGAAGATTTCCTAATCCCAGTGTAACAGAAAGAGCATGCAATAATGATAAATGGCATTTCTACACTAAGGGCTTTTGTTGGATTCAGTCAGTATATTGAAACCCCATTCATTCCAGCATCAGAACAAAGCAATACAGCGAGGCGGTCTAATACATCAGATACTGTAGTATTTCCATATGTAGCATTACTCTGCCTCATTTTCACTCCTTCTTCTTAAAGACCTGTTTTAATTTGAGAGCCTGACAGTTCTGTGTCATGCTCTTTCTGTTTGAGCACTGTGTCATAATTTGTCTTATCTGAATAAAGAGTCTACTTCACAGTCGTAACCCCCGCCTGCTGTAAAAGAAAAAGACTTTCAGCAATGCTTTCAAATGGCATTGGTATAAAAATAGATCCAAAGATTTGGCTGGTTGTCAGGTCGTTTGTTACAGCTTGATACTAATATCTTTAAAATATTAAAGGTTGTGTATTTTCTATCCTCACAGTATCACTTATTTATTTATTTATTTTTTTAAAAGGCCAGTACCAATCCTTCAACTCGCTCCATTTTATAGTGTTAAATCAAGTTGATGTTTGAGGCACTTATTTTGATTTAACAGTCATTGTAGTTTATTGCTTAAACCCCATCATTTGGATAAGAGACAGCGAAAGCTTTATTAAAATGATAAGGCACCAACTAAAGCAGAGGATATAATATAAAGCACAGACAGTACTTCTGCCAACATGAGCAAAGACTTTTTGAAACATGACCAATGTGGAACACTTGGAGACTGAATTGTTGGAGACAGTTTTAGCTGCAATCCCAAAGCTTGATCCCTACAGAGTGAGACATTTTTGGCTTGTTCTAAAGACTCTAGATGTTCAGAAGTTTCCATTTCACGATCAATTCTTGTACCATTAGAGAAAATAACAGGGCTGCACAGTACTTGATATTCTTTTTCATGTCTTCTACGCAGAGGTGGGAAGTAATCAAGTACAAATAGTTTACTTGAATCTATATACTATACTGTGGGGCCGCACGGCATTAACGCGTTAGCGCGGTTAGCTTGTTAATGCATTGACGCCGCCCAGGCGATCCGCGCTAACTCGCTAACGGAGATTTGCAGCATTAATGTGGTTATGGCGTTAACGTCATTTTAACGAGATTAACGCTGACAGCACTACTTTGTACAAACATTTTTAGTAGACTTGTCCTTCAAGGAGCAACTTTTTACTTTCTTACTTTGAGTACTTTTCACGGCCTGTACTTTTTACACTTTTCCTTGAGTAAAAAAGTGACTTTTACCTAAGTGAAGAAAGTCTGTACTTTTGCCACCTCTGCACCTAAGAGTTAGTCAGAAAAGACTGGAATGACTATAGGATTCCTCTTCAGCTTGAAGTGGAAAGTTTTTTTCCGATTTCCTTCTTTTTTTAAAAAAAATGTATCTTTGTTTAGTTTTTGTTTTTGTTTTTACAAAGATAAAGTTTTGTTTTACATACTCTATGACATTCTAGTTTTTTGTATTTTTTGATCTACTTAAGAGCTGCCAGTCCGGAGCTGATCATCAACATTAAACGATCAAATCTGTCTTTTGGAGTCTGTGTTTTGGATGTGAGTTATGAAGTCTCTACCTGACTTAATTGGGGTTAAACTCTGGTGATAACATAAAGTCGTTTTTGTCCTCATAATGAATATTAAGAATTGTGCTTTGAGTCTCAGACTAGAAAGTATAACTGACAATTTTCTGAAGATCTTCACGTTTCACTAACACCTAACACCTATGCTGATGCCTTTTATATCAGCGTGCTTAAGTTTATGTTTATTGTTCAGTTTTTTTTGCCCACTGGATGCTTGGAGAAAATTCTTTGACTGACTTTGAGAGAGAAGCCAGAAATACAAGATAGACTTGAAGAACAGACGGTGGCATTTTTATTTATTTTTTTATCTGAATGAAAATTATTCAAAAGTCCTGTTCATCATATTGCACATCACTGAAACAGCCAGAAGGTGCCTGCTAAAATGACCAGAATTTAATAATTGAGTTGTCAGGAAAATAATTTCTCACAATTTGATTTCGAGCATTCTTTTGTTTTTTCAGCTGTTTTGGGGTCTGTTTGCTCAGACTCTGTCAGACTCTGTCAGACTCTGTCTCCTGATTCTGATTGAATCCTGAAATATTGATTCCCCCAGTCTAAGAAAGAAAGAATTCTTAGACTGTGCATACTGATGCTTTTGTTGCAATCAATGCTGAGATCTCTGCTAAAAGTGCAAAAACTGAGTGACAGTATACTGCCATGGATGGACTGCCCGCACTATACACACTGGAATTTATGCTGCAAGACTCAAATAATAACTGATAGATTTGGTGAAATTAAACCCTCAGTGAGCCCTATAGACTGATGAAGTTTACTTCTTTGCCCCGTATAATGTGTCATATCTATGGTAGGAACCCAAGTAAGAAATAAATAAATACATAAAAGATTTAAAAAAAAAGATCAGTCACATTTATAATCATACATAAAATAATTTATGTAATCTTCTTCAAAGTAATTCATTTTGTAGCGTCTCAAATTTCTTCAAAACAGTGAGCATCTCTGGGATTAAATTGGTGGGATTAAATTAGGACTCTGCCAGTCACAATTCAAGATACAACCTGAAGCAACACAACTTTCTTTCACCATTTCTATCCTATATAAGCAAAAAAGTAAACTAAACTTGGTTTCACAAAGCTGATTTAATTGAAAAGGTAATTTTCAATTAATCTCTGTACTTAATTTACACATTACATTAAGTGTACTAATGTAACATAAGTGTAATTCCATCAGTACTGAAAATTTAAGACAGTTATAAGAACAGTACTAAATGGATCGGCAGTGTTGTAACTAGGATTAAAAAAAAAAGTTCTCTAAAATTCTGAAAACCAGAATATTAACATCTATAAATACTTCACAAAGCCACATTTTAAATGAATCTTCAGAAATTAGAACATTCTTTTCCAGATGTCATCTCATGCATACACTTAAACTCGCACTACCCTTAAAATCGCTACCGTTAGTGTATGCCAAACATTACCAGATATGATTCTTGGTGGGTATTCATGATCTACCCTATTCTGCTAGTATGGAAAGGAACACCTCTGGACAAGCTGAAACTGGTGCTTAAAGCTCATTATTATTTACCCATTTTAGTCCAGTAATAAAAATGAATACTTACCACTGTTTCTGACACTGACTAAAACCTGCGTCCTGTTTAGTGTGAGTGATGAGCAGCTCGTCACATGTCTTCACACTGGTTGGACCTAAACTAGGAAATACTTCAGCTGCTAAGTTCATCCTTGTCCACAAAAAGCACTGGCTTGTTTCAGCCAGCGCAGTGTGGCCAATGAATTCCCCTGACACAACAAATTGATTCAGCCACACAGAGCACATCTGCTTACTCTCATTGTGAGATGATTGGGACCTGAAGTCTCCTACATCGCTTTGTGATTTAGTCTAATATGAGTGTACTTCAGTACAAACCTCTTTGCTGGAGCACCTGTCAATTGCAGGGAGACGTAGCTTCTGGGACTGCCATTAACAAAATGTCAAATTGACACTTTGGGAGTGAGAACGTGTTGCAAATTGAACACTGACCTGGCAGTATGAAATGCCAAGTTTTAGCTTACAAATCAGTGTAATCTATCACTTACCTGTGATATACATGGTTTACTATGGTGATGTGAGTGTTCACATGCCTGTACAGTATATGTTTCTTTCTCTTTTATTAGAAGCTGCTGAAATGTAGGCGATGCTTCCTGCAGATAAATGTGCAGACTAGTGCGTCATCATGAGCGCACAGGACTGTGCGATCCATGCCCTTTGCTAACTGCCTAACTTGAGTGCTACACTGCACTGCTACTCTTCTGCACCAGACCTGTGCATCTGTTCCATTTGTCTATGTGTGTTTCCACCCCGGGACTCACCTCTGGCTCCAAACCATAACAGACAGCTCTGGGTCATTATGGCAGGTAGAGGAATGACAAGTAATGCAGTGATGGATTATAGTTGGTGTCAAAGCTGGTGTGTGTGTACATATTTGTCTGTGTGAATCAGGTTACCTCCAGTCCCTCCTGACTTTCCTCAGTTTCCTCTAAACCTCATTTCTCCTCCCTTTCTGTCGCTTCTTCACCTCCTTCTCAGCAGTAGATCTCTGAAAAGGTTATTATCGCAGCATGAGAAGCCACAACGCTTTTAAAGTCAGGAATCCACACACAGCACACATTTGAATATATGCTGAATAAGTCAGATGGGATATTGCACAGGAATGAGCAGCAGTACAAACTAAACAGTACAAAAGTTTTGGTTTTTTGTGGCAGATGTTACAGTATTGCACTTTTTAAAAAAATATAAATATCAATAAAGGGGAGTGACCAGTGCAGATTATACAGTACTTGTGAAGCTGCAGTGTAGCTTCTGAGTGCGTCCTGTGGAGTGTGTGTGTGTGTGTTTAAGTGTTGTGGTTGAGGTGTCGTATGGCTTGATGGTAGAAACAGTTTTTAAGTCTTGTAGTCCGAGCAGACAGGCTCCTGTAACGTCTGCCAGATGGTAACAAGGAGAACAGCTGACGTGCTGGGTGGCTGTGGTCCTTGATGATGCTGTGTGCTTTACGGAGGCATCGCTGAAGATAAATGTCCTGAATGGCAGGAAGCCTCATGCCAGTGATGTGCTCTGCTGCCTTCACTACCCTCTGTAGTGATTTACGGCTGCTGGCAGAGCAGCTTCCGTACCAAACTGTAATGCAGCTCGTCAGCAAGCTCTCGATTGCACACCTATATAAATTTGAGGTGATGTTGGCGTTCATGCCAAACTTCCTCAGCCTCTTCAGGAAGTAAAGCCGCTGGCGAGCTTTCCTGATAGCAGTGTCTGTGTGAAGGGTCCAGGAGAAGTCCTCGGTCATGTTGATTCCAAGGAATTTGAAGCTGCTGACCCTTTCGACCTTGACACCGTTGATGTGGATGGGCTGGTGTTCCCTGACTGGTCGTTTCCGGCAGTCCACTATCATCTCTCTAGTTTTGCTGATGTTGAGAGTCAGGTTATTTTCCAGACACCACTCGTACAGTGCCATCACCTCCTCTCTACAGGCCATCTCATCGTTGTCTGTGATGAGGCCTATGATGGTTGTGTC
Source organism: Rhamphochromis sp. 'chilingali' (assembly GCF_963969265.1). Classification (NCBI taxonomy): domain Eukaryota; kingdom Metazoa; phylum Chordata; class Actinopteri; order Cichliformes; family Cichlidae; genus Rhamphochromis; species Rhamphochromis sp. 'chilingali'. Next base: position 30,813,185 of record NC_137935.1, read on the forward strand.
ATGCGCAAACTTGATGATGATGTTGGACTCGTGTTTAGCAACACAGTCGTGTGTGAACAGGGAATATAGGAGGGGGTTAAGCGCACAACCCTGTGGCTTACCCGTGTTTAGGGTGAGTGGTGAGGAGGTGTGCTTACCAACTCTCACCACCTGGGGCCTGTTTGTGAGGAAGTTTAGAATCCATCTGCAGATCGGTGTTCCCAGCCCAAGGTCGACGAGCTTCGTGGCAAGTTTTGAGGGGACGATGGTGTTAAATGCTGAGCTGTAGTCGATGAAGAGCATCCTTGCATATGTATTCCCTTTTTCCACGTGAGTGAGGGTGGTGTGCGTTGCCAGGGCGATGGCATCCTCTGTGGCTCTGTTTGTCCGATAGGTAAGCTGAAGAGGGTCCAGTGTGTCAGGGAGGGAGGAGCAGATGTGACCTTTGACCAGCCACTCCAGGCACTTCATGATGACAGATGTCAGTGCAACAGGATGGTAGTCATTCAGACAGGAGACAACTGATTTTTTGGGAACAGGAATGATGGTGGATGCTTTGAGCGACGTGGGGACCACTGACTGCCTCAGGGAGAGGTTGAAGATGTTGGTGAACACCTCTGCCAGCTGGTCGGCACACACTCTGAGAAGCCGGCCTGGGATGCCGTCCGGTCCTGGAGCTTTGTGAGGATTGACCTTTTTAAAAGTCCATCTCACAGCTTCTGTTTTCAGAGTTAAAGTTACAGCCTCACTGTCCTCCTGAGGGTAGAGGATCTGCTCTCTGTTGTCTGCATCAAAACGAGCATAGAAGTTGTTGAGCTTGTCTGCGAGAGATGCAGTGGGCTGAACACTGCCTGTGTTGTCCTTCTTGTAGTCAGTGATGCAGCACAGTCCATTCCACAGTCGCCTGGTGTCAAAGCTGTGGTAGCTGGACTCCATTTTGTCCCTGTAGTCCTTTCTGGCCTTTTTTATGGACTTTCGGAGGTCATACCTGGCTGCTTTATATGCATCAGCGTCCCCGGAGTTAAAGGCTTGGCGCGAACGTCTTTATTTACCCAGGGTTTCTGATTTGGATATATGCGGACAGTGGTTTTTGTGATGGTATCATCCATGCACTTTCCAATATAACCAATGACAGAGTCTGTGAGTTCATTGATGTTGCCATCAACTGCTGTCAAAGCAGTCCTGTAGGACCTCCTCAGCCTCACTGTCCCATTTGTAGATGACCCTGGAAGCTGGTTTTTCCTGTTTTAGTCTTTGTCTGTATGCAAGTTAGACTGCAGAAGGCCTTTTATTGTTCAGCTTTGTCTTCTGTGATCAGCAGTGTGCACCGAGGCTGTGAGTGTGAACTTCTTTTTCACACTGTTTATCTTAATCTGCTTTTGTTTTGCTGTATTGGCGGAAATGATGCAGGTCACTGCCCTCTGGGACGATAACTTGAACTACAGGAATCAGTAAATGAAACCACTTTGGAGGTCAACGACTTCTGTTATTGCATGTTATACAGTTTTGCTCATCTTAAGTGATTTACTTAACAATAGCCAGAAATGCTGGAAAGCTGCAACATAAGCAAGATGTATAGTCACTTGAGCATTACATTGTCTTACTAGTTCTTTTTCCAAAAGATATCTAAAAGACTGCTCAGGTCTGCAATTAAACCAAGAGGAACACGAACGAAAAGTATGGGGAGGGAAGAAACAGTTCAAATAAATTAATAACAACCAGAAGTTTACTGCAAAAGCCACCCAGGAGTTTGTCAAGTCAAAGAATGGGATATTCTTCAACAGCCAAGTCTATCACCTGATACCAGTTAAACAGCGCATGTTTTTCAGTTACTGTACGGGTGAAACTGAAGGCAAAGAGACACACTAAGAAGCAAGAGTTCTAGACTTCAGGCAGTCATAGACCGCAAAAGACTCATCGTTTTTATTTTTACTTGAGTAAAGACAAAGTAAGTAAGTACTTTTATCAAACTATTTTAACACAAGTATCAGTACTTTTGTCATCATCCGTCCATTCCCAAGCTGGTCCAAGTTATTCGTGCTGATACGCTGTGTTTGGTCTTCTGCAAACGTGCTGCTGTACATTGGAACTACACATCTTTACTTCTCATCTGTCCAAAGAACATTGTTCAAAAAGTCTTGTGTTTTTGTTCAGATGCAACTTAATTGGAGATTATGTATCGGAATTTCAGGAGCAGGACCACGCCTCCAAACACGCTCCTTCCAGCTGTCATCTATATAGGTTCCCCTAGTTCTGCAAGCCGATCATTCTCATTTACGTGCCCCACCCTCCGTCCCTCCTTCTTCTCCATTCTTCAACTTCTTCACTTCTATTTAGTACATGGGGATCTGCCAGGCCCGGGAGCCATCGCCAGTCCCCTGGGCCCAGCTAGTGAAATTAAATTTCTGTGAGCGTTGCATGTTCTGAGCTTAGAGTGGATTTCCTGGGACGTCCATTCATGGGAAGTTTGTGGCATTTTGTTAGCACACAGCTCAATGGACCAGTCCAGCAAACTGCCAAAACCACTGCTTTTAAAGAGCTGCTCACACTCGTATTATCAATTCATAAAGTACATTTGATCATCAGCACCTAGCTGCTACTTAACCTCTTCTTGTGGAAGCACTTCATTTTTCAGAGAATTGCATATGTCAGACACAATCCCTGTTTTTGTGGGGAGAGATGTTTCAGTCAGGCAGCTGGGATGATGATTATGAGTGTGCAGATCACTGAGTGGAGTGTGGGTCATCTTCAGATTTTTGTTATATAATGTAACACATACTGGGCTGAGAAGGTGCATAAAAAATAAACCATGTGAAATTTTATTTTAGCCAATTATATATATTTACTGTAAGAGAAAAACAGCAGGAACACGCACATGGCTCAGTCAGACACCAGGGACTGACCGGCCCATTGGATGGTTAGCACTGATATCAAATGTAGAGAAAAAATGGATTCATACTCCTTTGTAATTTCTGCTTGAGACTGGAAACTTTGCTCGTTCCCTTGCGAGTCTATATGTGTGTGTGTACTCAAATGGGGTCACCAATTTGTCACATCCTGTCCCTCCTCTCCTGTCATTTTTACTTTGGTACGTTCTGCTTTTCACGCTGAATGCTGAGCTGACAGTGTTCTGTATAAATTTGCAAAAATACGAACCTCACAAGTGAGCAGCCTGCTGCCTTCAGTGCTCTGGTTGAAATATTAGATTCATTTTTTTTATGACACAAGCATACATACAGTTCAAAGAGAAAATAAAATAAAGAAAAGCAAAAAAATGACCAAAAAAACAATTAAATTAAAAGCTGCCGTTAAGAAAAAGCACTGTTCTATTATGGTTTGCATTCAGATTTGTCCGGGGTATATAGTGTGTCACTCTGGTGGGTATTTCTGTATCCATTGTTTGGTTTGTTTACGTGTGACTGGGTTGCACCAGCTACACATGAATATATTGCAAACAGTGTGATGTTCTTACCACAGCAAGGCGAAGACTGTCCAATTCACTGTACAGTACATAACAATACTTCTTTGCTTTATAGTCAAGTGACTCAAGCTGCCAAAACTAAAAGCAGCATACATCATATCCTTTTTTTTTAGCAACTGTGATTGGATATTATTTTAGCAAATTGTTGAAAAGTTGAATAGTGCATTAATTTTGTCGTTTCTTGGATCTTTTTGACTGCGTTCCCTTGTAACCGACATGAATTCAGCTCCTCTGGGTCGGCCTTTGAAGCCTGCAGAGCCCTGATATTTAAAAGCATCAACTCCTGGGTAGACTACACTTGAGTGAGATGTGCGCAGAATAAATCTTTGGGAGAAAGTTCACCGCGGTACACCAATTATGATTACATTATTATGCTCCGTGGGAAAGAGTGGAAGTGTTTTGTCATTACATCAGGACATATTTCATTTTGTGTGAACTTTGAAGTAATGCAGACTGTGAACTGGAACGGAGCGCCGATCTGTTGGAAGAGAAAAATGACACTTTGTGCTACGCCAAGGCCAGCAGAGAGAAGGAGTAAATTAACAGCTGAACATAATGTGCTTTAATGGTACTTAATATAATATACACCTGTTTATTGGAAAAGCTTTAATAATGGCCCGTGTGATGATATAGATCTTATTTTATTGCAGCTATTAGTTTATAAGTTTAACAAGAGTAGGATCTCGTGGGAATAGTTTACAACACGAAAGAAACTACAGCCATGTTTGAAGACAGTTAACAATACAAAGACAGACGTGGCAGTGTGAGCGGGTGTTTGTTTTTGCAAGAAACAAAATTGTGTTGTGTCAAAAAAATTAAAATTAAACAGGCTTCCTGAACAAATCATGACTTACATGATTCACATGACTTAAATACTCACAAATCATTACATGAAACATGAATAGATCTTCGTCAGCATTTTTATTATTCCTTCTTCTTTTTTTCCCCTTTATGGCCTGACTGTCACTTTTAGTAATCTTCTCTTGTTTGCATGTTTTTTTCGCAGATCTAAAATCTTTGTCATATTTGAATCAGAATCGGAATACTTTATTGATTTGGCAAAGTTTGCAAGGAAGAATATCGCAAAACAGCATTAAACAAATCTCTAAACTTGTCACCGCTGTCACACTGATGTCAAGACTTGGACTATGTCAATTCAAAGGCTCTGAAGGGACTTATTTAACGCGGTGCTATAGACTGTCTGAACATGATCACAGAGGTACGCAGTGCTAGAAAGATTTTATAGTAAATTGGTTTCTGTGAGAACATTAACCTAACGTTCCCTGAGGCCTCTATGTTAAACAGGGCTCCCTTGTACATTAAACTTCTTGCATCATAAGCTGATATATTGAAACGATGAAGAGCCCTTGGGTGCTGTATGGTATATTGTACCCAGAGGGCCCAGACTTGTCATTCCATTTACCTTGCAATTCACTGTGGAGAGAGACATGCACACACAGACACACACAGACACACACAAAGAGAGCTACAGAGAGATTAATTTCTGTCAATGCAGGTTTAGAAGGAGATTCTAGTTTCATCTATATTATTAGGTATGAAATGAGGCTGTTATCCCTGTTTCCCTTTAACACCTAATAAGAACTAAGTCATTCACAGTTTTTATGTCGAGCTGTTACTGACTTCTGTAGCTTGTGACATTTCTTTCTCCTTTAATAATTTACTCTGCCCTTCAGCCTCTTGCTGTTGCCTGTGCCTCATTACGAACCATGCAGATTAAAACTTCTGTGTTGATGAAGAAGACGATAAGCTTGGAAGGGAAAATGGCGACGTTGACGAAGATGAAAAGACAAAAAGAAATGTGACTCGTGGAGGAAAAGAACGTCGGGAAAAGAAGACGAGGGTTTGCCACAGGGGAGGGGCAAAATGAGAAATCTGCAACAGCTGGGTGAAATTACTGTGCTTTCTTGTCCATAACCTGCTAATTAAGAGAACAGAGGGAGAATGCAGATTAGAGGGGTGGGCCTGGAGACAGGCCTGTGGCTCTCTAGTCCTTGGGGAGAACCTCATCCAGGGAATTGCTGTGTTCATACAAAGCAGTGAGGGAGTCTACATTATTCATCTCCGGAAGTAAGACGCGGCAAGGCAGTGAGGGAAAAGGATGGAGTAAAACAGGAGTGGGAGTGAAGCGATAAAATATGGTGTTTAAAATCTGCATGTATGATTTTGGGCCCATGCTTTCTTTGTTTATCCAGTTGTTGTTTAGCTAAGGCTTCTGGGTAAATCCTAATGAGAGGGGGGTTTGGGGGGGATTTTTGTTTGTTTTTTTGCTATTTTACATACTTACCCATGGATCAAACCCTTCTCAGCAGCACAGACTCTCAGCCCGTCCAGCTACCAATCGCATGCAATTTACCAAGCCTTTTAGCTTTTAATGGTTCTTCTCTGCTCTGACAGCTTGGAGTAAAAATAACAGGACTGCAAGAACGCGCTCGCTTCTACAAGCCGTTAAAAAAAACAAAAAAAGCAGATTCCTCACATCAGATGTGTATCTCTTGGCTTTACAGCAGATGTTGTTAATTTGAAATGAATACATTTCAGGCCATAGAAATCATTATCCATCAAAGCATGAACACATCAGTAGGAGTGTGTTTGGCAGGTGTTTAACTTACTCATTAGATGTTCCTCTTAGCCTTCAGTACTTTTAAATGAAGCTCTCGGAGTCCTATCAGTTGCTCTGTCAAAAATGCGCCTCTGGTTATTGTGGGGATGATAGATGCATTAATCTTAGCGGGGGGTTCCTGGAAGAGGAAAGTCGAATGTACTGGGATCCACCCTGCAAATTAGTGCACATGAAGTTTACAAGGAATGTCTGGGGGGAAAAAAAACATTGTTTACCGGAAAAGTTGCGCAATAAACTGCAAAAACACTCATGGTAAATCTGCCTACCGCCATGTTAAATTATACTCATTAAGCATAATTTCATTTTGTTTCAGATGGACGGTGAAAAAAGACCAAAGCTTTGACACGTAACAGATCAAAATGTCTATACGGGGGGTTTTTGTTCTCAAGCCTGTTTATTTAACTGTGAGTTTATTACTGATGCATAGAAAAAACAAAGCTGTTGCCTCATTAAACGAGAACCTGTGGTGCTTTTTATTGAAGCTATTTTGATGCAGCTGAAGTTTAATTTAATCATTTGATCAAATCAAGTTATGATTCTAAATCCAACACGCTGTCATCCTCTCCAGGGTGTAGCCCACCTTTTCCAGCCCTGTGTCTTTAAACTGGATAAACCATAAACATTGGACGGATGGATTCTGAACCTTTGTTCATAAGTCACTTTTATTTTTCACAATTATTTTTCTATAGATGCTAAGTTTTCAACAAATTCATGGACACTAACATTTTACAAGTCAGTGTCTTATCATTCAGATAAGACACTGACAGCCAATAGAGAGAACTTTTGAATTGTTTTGTCATTTCTAAGTAATTTCTAAGTATGGATATATACTTTAACCTTTCCACTACATGCCCGACCTTCACTGTGGATGAACTGAAAAAGTGTTTTGCACAATATACAGTGGGGCAAAAAAGTATTTAGTCAGCCACCGATTCTGCAAGTTCCCCCACCTAAAATGATGACAGAGGTCAGTAATTTGCACCAGAGGTACACTTCAACTGTGAGAGACAGGATGTGAAAAAAAATCCATGAATCCACATGCTAGGATTTGTAAAGAATTTATTCGTAAATCAGGGTGGAAAATAAGTATTTGGTCAATAACAAAAATACAACTCAATACTTTGTAACATAACCTTTGTTGGCAATAACAGAGGTCAAACGTTTACTATAGGTCTTTACCAGGTTTGCACACACAGTAGCTGGTATTTTGGCCCATTCCTCCATGCAGACTTTCAACTCCCGCCACAGATTTTCTATGGGGTTGAGGTCTGGAGACTGGCTAGGCCACTCCAGGACTTTCAAATGCTTCTTACGGAGCCACTCCTTTGTTGCCCGGGCGGTGTGTTTTGGATCATTGTCATGTTGGAAGACCCAGCCTCGTTTCATCTTCAAAGTTCTCACTGATGGAAGGAGGTTTTGGCTCAAAATCTCACGATACATGGCCCCATTCATTCTGTCCTTAACACGGATCAGTCGTCCTGTCCCCTTGGCAGAAAAACAGCCCCATAGCATGATGTTTCCACCCCCATGCTTCACAGTAGGTATGGTGTTCTTGGGATGCAACTCGGTATTCTTCGTCCTCCAAACACGACGAGTTGAGTTTATACCAAAAAGTTCTACTTTGGTTTCATCTGACCACATTCTCCCAATCTTCTGCTGTATCATCCATGTGCTCTCTGGCAAACTTCAGACGGGCCTGGACATGCACTGGCTTCAGCAGCGGAACACGTCTGGCACTGCGGGATTTGATTCCCTGCCGTTGTAGTGTGTTACTGATGGTGACCTTTGTTACTTTGGTCCCAGCTCTCTGCAGGTCATTCACCAGGTCCCCCCGTGTGGTTCTGGGATCTTTGCTCACCGTTCTCATGATCATTTTGACCCCACGGGATGAGATCTTGCGTGGAGCCCCAGATCGAGGGAGATTATCAGTGGTCTTGTATGTCTTCCATTTTCTGATGATTGTTCCCACAGTTGATTTTTTCACACCAAGCTGCTTGCCTATTGTAGATTCACTCTTCCCAGTCTGGTGCAGGTCTACAATACTTTTCCTGGTGTCCTTCGAAAGCTCTTTGGTCTTGGCCATGGCGGAGTTTGGAGTCTGACTGTTTGAGGCTGTGGACAGGTGTCTTTTATACAGATGATGAGTTCAAACAGGTGCCATTCATATAGGTAACGAGTGGGGGACAGAAAAGCTTCTTACAGAAGACGTTACAGGTCTGTGAGAGCCAGAGATCTTCCTTGTTTGAGGTGACCAAATACTTATTTTCCACCCTAATTTACGATTAAATTCTTTACAAATCCTACCATGTGGATTCATGGATTTTTTTTCACATTCTGTCTCTCACAGTTGAAGTGTACCTCTGGTGCAAATTACTGACCTCTGTCATCATTTTAAGTGGGGGAACTTGCACAATCGGTGGCTGACTAAATACTTTTTTGCCCCACTGTATCTGTGTGGCTACCACCAGGTCTTTGTTTTAGTTTGTTAAGTAATGTTTTATTAAAATGAATGTAGACAAACTTACAGGCTTGTCAAACAAAGAGTTACCTCTGTGGAATATGGACCGATATCTCTGTCCTGTATTAATTCTTTGGAAACACTGAACAATGAAATGAATTATATTTTTTTAAAAACGAAAAAGGTTTTGGTTTAACGGATGGAACTTCAATATCACGAGAACTTAATAAGTCAAACTAGCTTTCTGTCATGATGTCTGGCATTTCCCTACAGTTTAAAAAATTCAATTAAAAACAACTTTATCTAAATGTGGCAATTTAACACCAGTGAATTTAATTCGTGTAGATAGTGCTGAAAGACAATTGGTGTGTGGTGCAAACTTAGAAAGTCACAATTAGTCAGCCATCTTTTTTTTAAATGCTTCCCATAACTGAGAGGATGAAATGTATAAAGAAACAACATCACGAGAGAAGCGTAGTTGCAGGATGGTTCCACACTCATAGAGTTGCTTTGTGTTTGCAAGGACAAGCCTATTCGATCCATCAAAGTGGACATCCTCGCAGGTCTGCTAAGAATTCATCTTGTTACCCGGTAGGCTTTCACCTTGAACATTACATCTGCAGCTAAACCAATCCTCTCCAGCAAGGTCTCTCTGTGTGCCTGAACTCGCTAATAGAACTAAATAGTGAGAGAAGGGATGACCCTCAGGGGCCAACTCAGACCAATTCTTTTGCAAGAAGATTGAAGAGATGCTGTGTGTATGCGCATGTGTGCACGTCTATGTGTGTGTGTGTGTGTGTGTGTGAGATCACCTCCAGTAGATGAGATGGATAATGTACTGAAAGCTGAGGTCAAACTTGATGCACAGATGTGGAATTGGAAGAGAGGAGGGATGACACAAAAATAGTCTGAGATAGTTGCTGAAACAAACCACGGGGTATATTTCAAGAATTCTAATAATGCAAATGTGCTTTGGTTCACATCCACTGCATGTTTATGTAGGACTCAGCCTTAACTTTGAATTTTTTAACCTGAGATTTTGCTGACCAGCACACTTTGTATTGGAGCTTTGAATGAAATGAACCAGCTCAAAGTCAGAAGCGATTGTGGTGAGCCAGAAACAATGCAAGCAGCACCATGCTGCATAATATAACTCGGAACAATAGTGCTGGTTGGGAATATGTGCACTTTATACTTTTGGTTCAGGTCATATTTGCACTCAGTTCACTTTTTTTTTGCACAAAAAGCCTGCATGACAAAAAAATTATAATCCACAGGAGGAAAATTACATTGTTATAGAAAAAATATCTGTGGTTTTAGCTACTTTTCTGTTTGTGAGGCACCATGAAGTGTGTGAAGTGTACCTTGGGAGTATAACAGCATTTGGCAAAGCACATATTGCTGAGAAGTCTGAAGCGAAAAGGAAAACCTAATAAATAACTGAAATACATTTTTGATTGTGATATAATGCAAAGAAAATACACTCACTCAAAAAAAACCCTGAAATTCAACAGCATTCAAGCAGAAGGAGAATATCCAAAACTCCGTTATGAAAAAGTTATAGATGCCATTAAAGTTGAATAAAAACAGAGGGCGGCAGTTTCCTATATTTAATGGAATATATATATAGAAACACAGCAACATACTGAACTTTAAAGGGGAAGACTTTTAATGCTTTTTAATGTTTTGTTATATGTGTAATAAATGCAAATTTTAGTTTTTATTGCTAACAGTTAATTTGGCATCACATCATCCTTTATAATCGCTCTCATACTGTTTGGTATGCATGGTAAAGTTTTAGCTTGCACTCTCCAAATTTTTATTGATATTACATTGTAAAAATAAAATTATATGCTGAAACTGGTTACTCTTCAATTCACACGTTCATATCATAGGAAACTCCTAGGTGATGCGCCAGTGTAATGTCTGCAAACTTTATCAAAGAAAACGCCCTTCATTAGCTAGCCATCCACTTTTAATTCCCATAGAAAACAGCATTACAGCTGCTGCTGCTCAACATCTGCTCACTCGCATAACAACACACATGCCAGATGAATCTTTGTCAAGGTTACATTTTTGGCTTTTAACCAGGCTTTTGGGATATGTTCTGATGCGTGATGTGTTCTTTGAAGTGTGTTTTGTGTTATGTAAAGAGGTTCTGGCAATCTTTGCAAGCAGGCGCTATGCCATTGTAGGCAGGTACCTTTTGGTAATGCAAAACTCAGATGGTAATCTTGCCAAAGCAGGCGTTACATACACAGTATAACCTTATGTTGCTGAATAAAGGTTCAGTCACTATTTTATTAGATATTGTACGGGAAAGTGGGTGCTTTTAGTATATTTAACAGTTGTGTTAAATGAATGCAAAAAATATATGCTAAAGTCTTTGAAGTGTAATTTTCCAACTTAGACCTCCTTTTTTTAGCATGTCGTCCACAATACAGCAAGCTTTTTGGCAAAGTTTTGCCTTATTTTGTATTTCTGCTGACACAGAGATACAGGGATGGAGAGCAAGAGGCTTCATGCCAGGGTGCGTTGTGCTGCATTTGTGTGTCAGAGTGTGTGTGAGATACAGCATATTGCTGAGTATGTTTCTGGGTATTGCTTTTCCAGCATATCATGCATTTTGTTGCCAAGAGTCTGGTTTTGATCGGAATGCCAGGGTGAATTATGCATACACTCTTTCTTATGAAGAGAAGAAACTTGTTTTGTTTTTATCAGGAATCTTAGTCGTTGTGTCCCTTACACACACCTGGAGTACATTTCTGCTGGGGAGCATGTGTTCCCAGTGCAGCCTAGTCTAGACTGACACAGAGTGCATTTTGCTTAAGAAACAACAAAAAAAGAGAGATTGGAGGGGAGACTTTGGCTCACAATGGAGCCGACTGTCATTTGTTTTCACACAGAGGTTAGATAGTGCACAATGAAGGTGGGTGAAGAATCAGAATCCCATTATAGATCCTGCTCTCTTGTTAAAAGCGGTGGGGTGTTTGGGCTTCATAAGCCAGTATTGATTGGGGGACTAAAGATGGAGAATGTTTTGGAATACGATACACCCGTAAGTGGGGGTTTGTTCCACAGTAATGCACAGCATTTAAACATGAAACACCCAAAAAACTCACTCAGTCAAAGAAGCTGACTGGAAAAATTGAGGTGGAGAGTCACGCTGCGGTCTCGGACATTAATGACTGAGGTGGAAAGGTTTGCTCCACTTTTCTTTTGTTGCTGTGAAGTTTCCTGTTAACCCCACTGGTGCATTTGTTGAAATCAAATCCTGCAAAATCCTGCATGTTCCCACCAACAACAGCATTAGTTTCAAGGCCAAAATTAAGCCAAACATTTGGCTTTGAATGCAGCCACGTGTGTTTATTGGCAACCCAGGGATGTTACAGCTTTTGCACAGCCTCATCGCTCATTATCCCACATTATGCACAGTTACTTGCAGGAGCAGTTGCAACTTCTTTTGGACGCTCGTGCACAATTAGAGCGTGCCAGTAACAACTTCTCCTCCAGTTTGTGTCATCCCACTGTGGCTTCCATCTGTGGGCACTATTAGCTGAGGAGACTGCTTTTTGCACTCAGTGGGATATTTGACAGTGTAACAGCAGTTTAACAGTCCTTGTGAAATGCCATATTTTTGCACAAACTGTGTCCTCCTAAGTTTTGTGACTTTTTTCCCAAGATGCACTAAACAAAAAGAGAAGGGTACAGTAGTGTTTCAGCAATACACCTTCCGAATGGTGGGCGATGTGAAATGTAGACTAAAAAAAGAATAGTCAAAGGAGCTGAGGCTGAAGTGTTCTGGCTTGTGGTTTTTAATATAGGTCATGCTTCAAAAGCACAGACTTCCCCTAATGTAACTTGACAGTGTCTTTACTCTAAACCCTTCTCTATATTGTTAACATTCCCATACTTAAAAAAGATAAGAAAAAAAAAACAAAACAACTCCAAGCCTGTTACAGCACTACTCATTTTAATATCAAAGTTCTTTTCACTAGCTTGACAAAATTCCTCCAGAACCACTGAACTGTTTCACAGTTGCTTCATTTAAAAGGACAAACTGCGGGTTTTTAAATACTCACGTGGATAATGAAGAAAGGTTCTCTTACTATATTCCTGTTCCATACAAGGCACCGAAACATAGCCTCTTCTATTACCTGACACAAGGCTCTGTGAGAATGGGATGTCAGAAGAAGCAAGAGTAGTAATAGTGGTGAACCCTACATAATGTTATAGAATGGTTTTAAGAACAAGAACAAAAGGCACAACTCCACCTGTAATACAACACTTTGTTGAATCTTAACTGCTTAGGACTGAGTTTGTGTGGCAAAATGAAGCATTTAATAGTGAAGATAAATATGCAGGATGTGTTTCCTGTTGCTCAAGTGAAGCTGATGGCAAAATTCATTTTAACTCACGTATGCAATCATTACCTTTAAATTATTAGCAGTTTGAACAAGAAAAAACGATTCTAGCTTGTCCTTTCTAAAAAGTGTACAGTATTGATCTTATCTTGGTGTAATTATTTGTTTCTGTCATGACATTTTACTCCTGTGAAAGTCTAACTGTGACTTTTTGTAACTGGTGTACCCATCCATTCATTGTCTTTTGCTCAGTCGTCAGTTCAGGGTCACATGGGAGTTAGAGTCTAGCCCAACTAGCATAGGGCAAAAGGGTGGGTACACACTCACATTCACACCTACGGACAGTTTAGAATCACCAGTTAAGCTAACCTCACTACCTACACATAGAGAACATACAAACTTCCTACAGAAAGATCCAGACTAGACGGTGGATTCAAACTCAGGATGTCTAGTCTAAGTTTCGCCTTTACAATAAAAAATAAAGAACTGAGTATAACGGAGCAAACTACTCACTGACTTAAGTTCAGTTTTTTTCTTGGAAACGTTGAATCGGCTGTCATAAGAGTGACACATACAAACACAGACAAACTCAGTATTAAAAGCTGTTTCTCTGTTCTTAAATCAGAATTATACATCTACACTGTACTACATGTTTATCCCTTCTGTTTTCAGCTCTTTTGATCAAAGCTGGGTCGCTCTGACTGAATCATTATGACTCAATGAAATGGGGAGGAGTGCTTAAAGCACTTCATAATGTGCATTATGAAAATCATTCTACAGTCCCTGCCCTGTGATGCAGATCTTGTGTTAAAAAAAAAATACAAATGCCAGGGTGCTTACAAACATTTTCTGGGTTTCAGTGTGATTATGATTAAGTAGACCCATGATTTGTAGTTACATTAGTAACTGTTATATTTCAATAACATCACTTCCTAGAATGTTTTCTTGCTGCCACTTTTTTAAGCTGAAATACAGAGTTGAATGATAGATCATACTGTATGTTGCTTTCCCCTCAAAGAAGTTAGATCCCCTTATGCTGCCATTGTTTGATCATTTATCAGGCACAGGCTCTGCCACTTATAACAGAAAATACCAATTACTATGTATTTCCCCTCACTGTACCACGCATTAGCGCTTCCATTGTACTGAATACTTCTCTTGGGTGCCGTGTTGTAGGAGCGCAGTGTTTTAAGATGATAGAAATTGTTATATATTGATTTGCAGAAAACACAGTTTCATCCCTGATAGAGTTGTATTGTTGATTGTCATTCATGCTTAGAAACATTTACTCATTTATGCTTAGAAATATTTAACCATAGATGCTTAGAAGTGTATAATCAATTGTGTAGTGATAAGTTGTGTGATCTTTAACAGGCTACAGAGGCCTGGTGTGCATTCCACACTGGGAGCATGGGAAAGTTCGTACCTTGTTTAATTGTTATGGTAGGATTAACGTAGTTACATTTGTTTTAGTTTAAGTGCTTTTTGTGTATAAATGAACTGCTAGACTTCCTTACTGTGTTATCTAGGATGAGGGGGGGGTCTACCCTCTTCCTGACCAAGGATGTTTGCTTGTGTGCTTTTATGACCCTTTGATCAGCAGTAGCACACACACACACACACACACACACACACACACACACACACACACACACACACACACACACACACAAGGTACTCTTTGTGTATGTAGACGTCATATGTTAATGAACCTATGCATATTCATGTAACCTCAATAAAAGGACAGTGATACGGGAGAACGGACGAGAGCAACTGGGGCCAAGCGAAGGAACGGCGTTTGTCCGGTTCTCTCCCGTGCACGAGTAACATGAAGCTTGCCTACTTCGTGTCTTGCTTTGGGGTGTAATCATATTGCCTTCAACGTTCCAGCGAATAGGTTTATGCTACAAACCCATCATTAATTGGTCCTTCGAGCCGGATCCCTGGAATCGCATTCACCGAGGGGAGGAGGGACACGCTGAAAGACTGACGTCAGCCAGGAAGTTCCTGTGGATTCGCTGTCTGTCCTTCTCCTTGATGAATGGCGATCGGCGGGATTCAGGCTGATATTACACGCTAAGCAACGCCAAGTAAGTTTAAAGAGGCCGACTCTATAACCGTGTCGTTGTGCAGTCTCCGCCATTTTGTGAGGCGTTGAGAAGTTCGCTGCTTTGTGGAGCGATAACTGGGTTAGTGTCCCGAAAAAGAAGTTTTGGTTAAATCGCCCAAGGGTCCCAAGCGTCCGGTGTGTGTCCGGTTTTGAAATCGCCCTGGGTGTGTGTCCCGAGCGTCCCTTCATTGGGTTTTGTCGCACGAGTGGGTGAGCGTCCCACAGCTGGGTCAAGGTCCCGAGCGGTCCGGTGTGAGTCCGGAGTAGGCCTATTTTGTGTTATTGTCATTTTCGTCGTCGTCTCGTTGTTGTTGTTGTGTGTGAGTGTGTGCGGAGCAGAACGCGTGGTGTGTGACGTCAGCAGTTGTTGTTGTTATTATGGGTTTCTAAGCAACCAAGAGTGAGTTAGAGGGAGAAAGACGTTTGTGCTGGACTTTGCTCCTGGCAGCACAAAGTATTTATGTATAAAAGAGAGAGAGCGAAGGCTCCACAGCTGCGTGGGTGCACGCGAATGCGGTCGCGCGGGTTTCACGCGGACCTGAGCCGTGCGGTTAATCGCAGGCTTATAAATGGAAGAGATTCAAATGTTAGAAGTTTTCAGAAAACACACCAGCCTTGAAGAGTGTGTGGAAAAGGCCAGCCCACATCAGCAGCTGTGCTCTGGTGGGTGGCTTTCCCCCCACCCCTTCCTGACACAAAATGTTAACAGCCTGTGTGCCAAACCATTGAGGTGGATAGTTGTTAAAAGTAACCTACATTAAACTTGTGGTTGCTTAAATTCAGTACAATGACATGTGAGGAGAAGTGATATAGGTAAATATTTAAACTCATGAAGTGCATAGAGGCACTTGACCTGTGTGGAAGACGGTCGTCTTATTATGAGCCATTGTTGAGATATAGAGCACATCTGTGAAAACAACTAATATGCTCAACCCTGTATGAAACATCTAAAAATACATGATGGAGAAGCTGTGTTGAATATGTAAGTGTAAGACTTTGCCACTGTGGGCAGAGCATGCAACTACTGTGTGATGTCGCGTTGCAGTTTTGTTTTTGTTTTTTGAGCTGATGAGCAAGCTACACATTATCAGATCAAGAGCTGTCTGAGAACTACTCAAAGAGAGGGAAACAGAGAGTGTGCAGCGTTTCCATGAGCAGTTTTTCTGCACCTTGACTCGTGTGTGTGTGTGTAGCATCAGCATCATGTTTTTGTTTATTTGTTTTGTTGGATTAAAAATAATTAAATAAACTGGTGATCATGCTTATGGATCACCATGGCACATATCTCCAGCCATATGGTTTATTTATGCAGATGAAAAAGTGAGTGTGAATGTGTCTGACATCACAGTGTTTTTGTGCACTGTGCAAAAGTGATTGCCTCTGATTGTGAGTGAGAGCGGTGATTTTGCAGACCACCAGCTATTGTGAAGAAAAAAAAAAAAGAGTGAAAAAGAGACAAATTACATTGTAGACGAAGAAAAATAATCATAGGAAAAAGGTTTTGTGTTGATCAGCCGAAAAACAACTACAATGTCATTTTCTGCTTTTAAGAAAGGATTGTTCACACAAACACAGACAGAGAGAGATGTGTGATATTAAGCAGTGATGATAATAATGAAAGTCTCTCAGTCTGTTGTTTACAGGTGGGGAACGGACCTGGATCAATCCTACACGGGTAGCAGTCGTAAGAAAATTATAGGTTGAAATCATTAGAAAAATTAGAAACACTCAGCCAGAATTTTTGGCTGAATTGTTTTGCAGCGTCCCGTCCTCATCCTGAACAAGCAAGCTCCAAGGAAACGAATCTCTCCCTGAAGACACCGAGTGCAGTTTCAGAAGCACGAGCATGAACATTTAACAGTGGACAGGAGTCCAAGAGACAATCTGAGCAGAGAGGTCCAGCAGCACTGTGGGCAAACGGCATCAGAAAGAGAAGAACCACCATCTAGATTGGATGGATGGAGATGCGTTTCCAGCCAGCTGCAACCTCACTGTGTGTGAAGGACTTTTGAGAAGACTGTCTGAGTTTGACATTTGCCATGTTTGGAGTGAGATGGCAATGAAAGAGACAGTGGGACAAAGAGAGACACGGGACAAAGCTGGGAAAAAAAAAAAAAGCTGACTGCCATTGGACTGAAAAGTGGGAGAGAAGGAGAGGAGCAGAAGAGGGCTGAGGCTGCTGTTTTAGTGTGGGCAATCAAATTAGGTTAAGGAATTCGGGGAGACAAGCGACTGCCTGGAAGTGGAGGATTGACACAGTGTCCAGACCACCACAAAAGGAGGAAGAGGACAAGCACTGAGGCATGCAAGTGTACTGTTAGAAAATGGAAAGGTGACACCACACATGCAGCTAATATCCACCAGAGATAACACAAGACCATACACAAAGTGTTACTCATTAAAAGAGGGTATTTGTAGAAGGGGTTAACAACACACAGTGTGGTTGCCGATGGTAACCTGTTTCAGAAGAAAGGGGGAAGGTACATGAAAGGATACATAAAAACAGAACATATATTAACCCTACTAACAATTCCAAACACAAAATAGCTTATGAAGATTAGACAACATTTTAAGTGTGTGAGTCTGTTTATTATCTTGTCCAAGTCACCTCGTGTGATGTAAAGACCAGTGAAACTCATAGCACATTGCATGCTCTGCTGGATATACAGCTCCACACACATGCAATGAAAATTAGTTTGTTATCTTTCATGAGTGTTAAAATAGTGTCAATTTAGCAGACACTTGTTATCAAATACTGAATTTATCCTAAAAAAAATTGACTCTCCAAGTTGCAGGACAACAATTTAACTTTTGTGGGGAAAAAAAAATCCTGGTTTGATAAATCAGTGATCAGGCAATAAATTTAGTGTTAAAATCGTAAATTGGGAGAAGCTTCCTGCTTGATTGATGCAGCACAAGTAATTTACTGTATGAGGGAAATTGTCTTTTGTGATAATATTTTGAACATGCTTTTCTGTTGTCCTGTCAACTTAGTGGGTTAATAGCTGATATGCAAATTAGTTGATCGGTTTTAGATTAATGAAAGGTGACTGAATTCTAGCACGAGTGAATGAGATGTGTTTGAGTGGAAACTCTAAAACACTGAGTTCCTGCTTTGATGTGCAAGTGAATTCTGTATTTAGATACACAACTCTGAATATGTCAGAACAAACTTTTTTTTATGAAGTGCATGACAGCATGTCACATGTTTTATGATGAAGGAAAAAGGAAAATTGAATAAAATAGATCTGTGATTTAGATGAGTGAAGAGCACAGACCTGGTGATTAAACTCATAGCTAATAAGACACATTAGGCTTATGTGTGTGTTGTGCAGCTGATGGTTGGTTTGGAGTGAATCTAGCTGATGATTCTTCTTCTGTGTGAAGCTGATGAGGAGTTTGTGTCATAACTTAACAAGGCCTTTTTATTTTGATACTTTTACAGTGCACTGAAAGTTTGGTTTGATAATTTCAGCACAGCAGACAGGACACAGAGAGCTGTGCTACTAAGCTTCCAGGAGATCAAGAGGAGACTTCCCACAGCAAGATTTAAATAAAATGAAAGATTCAATATTGACGCTGAGGAAGACAACTAAGGTGTACGACGTGCTCTGCCTTAAACCTTCAGCAGCGTTGGAACATGAAAACTCGAGGGATGAGGAGCGTGCCAAGCTCCATCGACAGCGCAGAAGGAGTTCGAGGATGACATCATGATTCTGTGAAAGCACAGGAACCAGAAGCTATGGTGGTGATGACAGCAGTTTCCTATGAACTGCTGGGATCATAACAGCAGTAAGACAACCCAGCACCCTTTCCACAGAGATGTTTCTCTGCAGAGCGTGGACAATGAAGGAGTCATAAATATCCCCCTCACAGGACGAAGGCTTGAATGAGGTGATGGGGGTTGGTGGAGGCCATAAAACTAGAGTGCTGAGAGGTCTGCAGCTTTGGAAATAGCTGAGACCCATGTTGACAAACAACAAAACCAACTGGTATGTTTGAATGTTTATTCTACATACATTTGGACTCTGGTCCTATGGACAATGATGGAAACAACTGGAAGAGACATTCATGACGCCCTGCAGAGCTTAAACCACTCTGCAGAGAGACATGTGATGTGCACACCTGGAGGAAGCATTACCAAGCTGAGATGTTTTTGAAAATGTTACTTTTTTATTTTCACTATTAAATCAACAATTTCTTTGGTTGCTTATAGGATGCAGTTGCCATGAGATGAGATCAATGAGGAATGGGATAACTGCTAATACATTTGTTAAACTGTGTACTTTTTTCAGTAATTTAGGGTGATTTGACATATGCTGAATATAACAATGTTTGCCTTAAAGCTGTCAGACATGAGGTATTCATAACTGGGAACTTTTCTAGCATAAATGTCGAAAAGGGGGGAATGATAGAGTTGTATTGTTGATTGTCATTCATGCTTAGAAACATTTACTCATTTATGCTTAGAAATATTTAACCATAGATGCTTAGAAGTGTATAATCAATTGTGTAGTGATAAGTTGTGTGATCTTTAACAGGCTACAGAGGCCTGGTGTGCATTCCACACTGGGAGCATGGGAAAGTTCGTACCTTGTTTAATTGTTATGGTAGGATTAACGTAGTTACATTTGTTTTAGTTTAAGTGCTTTTTGTGTATAAATGAACTGCTAGACTTCCTTACTGTGTTATCTAGGATGAGGGGGGGGTCTACCCTCTTCCTGACCAAGGATGTTTGCTTGTGTGCTTTTATGACCCTTTGATCAGCAGTAGCACACACACACACACACACACACACACACACACACACACACACACACACACACACACAAGGTACTCTTTGTGTATGTAGACGTCATATGTTAATGAACCTATGCATATTCATGTAACCTCAATAAAAGGACAGTGATACGGGAGAACGGACGAGAGCAACTGGGGCCAAGCGAAGGAACGGCGTTTGTCCGGTTCTCTCCCGTGCACGAGTAACATGAAGCTTGCCTACTTCGTGTCTTGCTTTGCGGTGTAATTATATTGCCTTCAACGTTCCAGCGAATAGGTTTATGCTACAAACCCATCAATCCCCTGTGTCAAATTCCTATTTTAAAGAAAGCATCAGTATGGGTTCATTTGAGCAATCTGGTAAATTTTGATGCAAATTTTAGTACTTTGTGCATACATTTATTATGGAAGTAAATTTAACTAAAAAAGAAAAGAGCTAAAACAAAAAAGAAAAAGAAAATCAAAGCAAAGACGATTCAAAATCTACAAGAATATAACGCAGCCAGGTTCTTGGCTCTATGATGTTTTTGTCTTCCAGATTTGAGAGTCAGTGTGTGACAAGTTTCCCTGATATCGGGCTACTTTTTTGTTTCTTACCTGCTCACTAAAAGTGTTAACTTTAACAAAAAGATTTCTGTTCATGTCCAAAGCTTTCTGCACATTCATGCATGCCTCAACTATGTTATTGAGCCTGACTGAAAACAGACCCAGGCAACAGCACATCTAAAGTTAAAAAAAAGAATCCAAAACTGGCTTCCAGCTATATTGTTTTTCAGACATTTTTGGGAAACGATTTCCTTTTTCTTTCTCTCTCCTCCATTCCTATCAGGCTGCTTGCATACACACAGCCAGAGGAAAACATGAGAGGATGTGCAGCTTTTTTGTTGATATCAAAACACTGTATGTGCGCGTTTTTGTGTTGCAGGCTTAATTATATTTACCACAAAACATTCTGTGGTTGTATGAACTCATAATTCATATTCATATCTTTGGGAGGGAAAAAGACCTATTGTTGAAGAAAACAACTCATCTGTGTGTGAGGCATTGTTATTGTGCATAGTGTTTGTTTTTTTCTTAGTAACTCCCCTGCTTCTTTCATGCTTTTATTGGAGGGGGACAATGTATTCTAAATATTAAGACATTTCTCCTATAGAGATATAAAATAGATACAGAATTAATATAGAGATATAGGTCTCTGGGTCAGCTGTACAAATAGGGTGGCACCTAAGGCAGGAGACCTGGCAGGACACACCCTACAGGGACACAATCAAGGGAGGCCCTGCTAAGGGCCATAACAGTCCCTTAGCAGTGTTGGACCTCGACCAGATGGTTTGGTAGCCACTAACAAGCTCCTGGAATAATTCTGGCTGGATATTTGAGCATTCTCCTTGGCAGAATTGATAGCATTCACAAATCTTCAGTAGGGTTGTAGTCTTCCAAAGCTTAATGTTAGCCTGCTTTACCGATTCCAAAACCAGTTTAGATTTGTGTTTGTGATAATTTGTCCTGTTGGAACACTCAGCTGTGTCGACCACCAAGGACTCAATCTTTGTCTTGTCTGACTTTTCTCCAGAAGGCATTTGACTCTTCCATGTGGACTAACTTAAAAGAGCTGATTTTGGAGCAGTGGCTCTTTTCTTGGTACCCTCGCGGACCCTGGTGACGTAAACCTCACTTCACTGTGGACAGTGACACCAGTGTTCAAGCAGCTCCCAGTTCATTTTAGTCTTGAATGCTGGAGGATGCTGGGTTGTTGTTAAACATCCTAACCAATTTCCTCTCATCTGAAGCTGACAGTTTGGGGTTTCTTCCAGATTTTGATAAAGTGGTGACACATTTGAATAACATTCAACTTTTTCTGCACTTGTTTAGAAATGGCCCATTAATCTTCTGGATTGAACTTCCCAAAGCCCCGACTTTAACCTTATTGAAAATTTGTGGACTATGTTTAATAGCCATCTATGTGCCAGAAACCAATTAATTTGAATTAACTGTACCATTTTCTGCCAAGAAGAGTCAAATATCCAGCCAGGATTCTGCTATAAGCTTGGCTAACAAAAGTTTCTAAGGCACATTTAAATATAGTGCCAAATATTAGTGAAGGTATATGTAAATATTTGAACCTGTATGTATACTTTTGAACTTGTGTGGATTAGAGAAAACTGTATGCAGTATGTATAATGTACAAACATCCCACTCTGGAAAAAGAACAGTTGAAAGAAATCATGAAAAGCCCAAAATTATAATGACATTCATCCATGAATGGTTTATGTAAACTTCTGACCCCAGCTGTGTAGAATGTATGCCAGCATGAACT
This sequence comes from Rhamphochromis sp. 'chilingali', assembly GCF_963969265.1. Classification (NCBI taxonomy): domain Eukaryota; kingdom Metazoa; phylum Chordata; class Actinopteri; order Cichliformes; family Cichlidae; genus Rhamphochromis; species Rhamphochromis sp. 'chilingali'. The sequence goes on from NC_137935.1 coordinate 30,835,314, forward strand.
AGCAAATAAAAAGGACTTTTGCCTCTTCTGTTGTGTCCTTTTGGCTCCCAGCTGTCTGCAGACTGAGGGGATCTTATTTTATTTTGTAATGTAAACAGCAAACAATGCATCACATTGTTCTACATGTCATATTCTGGATAACGTACAATATGTTATGTACAGTTTATTTTGCGTGCACAAAAGGAGAATCCATGACCACGTCTGCTATTCAAACTCCAACACCAGCATAGCACCAACACAATAATAACTGCTGTGTTTCCCTGCATTCAGTTTGTCTCTGTGTGAGTGTCTGTGAGCCTTTAGTACAGGGAAGGCCTCCAGGCGTCAGTGGACTTCTGATAAGACCCGGTTAAAGCAGCTGTTTTGTTGGCCTCCACTCTGCCATCTCGCTGCCATAAAAGCAAGAATTCAACTTATTACACATATAAAGTCTCTTGGATCACCAGCGCACTTTTGAGAATTTATAACTATAAATAAAGCAAAAAGGCATGTAGGAGTCATCCCTACATAAATCTGTATTTCACAGAGACCCTCTTCTCTCCTCTTGTGAACCCAGTAAACCTTTTAAAGTGGTCTTAATGCATATGCTCTTTCATAAAGTGAAATCACCAAGATAGCTTAAACCTCTAGAAGATGAGGAAAACTGTAACAAGCACTATTTATTAAGCACCAAGTAGGGAGCAGCTTTTCAAGCGTCCCTCGTTGTAAACAGTTTAACACTTCTCAACTAATGCACTAACATAAGCACCTCCATACATTTACTGACATAAATTACCCCAGTGGTCCTTATCAGTTTTACTCTCATGTGCTCTTCAATTTTTCTAATGCATCCAAAAAGTCTGCATTAAAAAAGGAGGGTAAAGATGCTTCGAGAGGCTGCTGTAAAACAGGCAACTGATTGTGTCTGATTGTGTTTTTAAGCTAGCTGGAGTAATTGCAATGTTAAGAACATATGTAATTATTCTACGTTCAGGTCATGACCTCAGCAAGTGCTGTGCTTGTATCAGTGTGACTAGTTTAGAGCACTACAATTAAAGAATTAAAGTGTGATTCTGAATTATTAACTGCATACCCCCAGAGGCAAAAAAAAAATAAAAAAAATGGGAGTGCACTATGTAGCGAATGACAATGATTCGCATTAGTATTAATGTATTTGCAGAATCAAATAATGCTAAATGCACTGCCTAAATTGTTACACTGCACTTCATTAAGCACATCGTCAACTGAGCATTAGATCAGGGCCTATTAAGCCAGCGTTTGATTGGCAAGTGGTGAAATTACAAGCTCATGCTGCATTCACATGTCTGCATAATTGCGAGGCGTGCACCTCACAAACTTGTGTCCTTGCTTATGCTGAAAGTGGATGTAATTACTTATCAAGCTATGGCATCACAACAGTCAATGCTAATCTTGACAAGAGGTGATTATGTCTGGTTAAGCTATTCACGGCTCCGTATCATCCTCAAAATGGTAAAAATAAGTATAATTTTTTTTTCTATTATATATAGAGAATGCTTCCAAAAATATCCTTTGGTTTAATTTCATGTCTAACATTTAATGGAACATGTTAAATGGAATTGTATAATGCAAACAACAGGCTCTCCACCTAAATCATAATCCGGTACAAAAAGTATCCACTGGAGATCTCATGGTCCACTGCAAATCTGCTAGGCATGGAAATGCTATGGGAGCTAATGGTGTAAATGAGTGGATACCTGCTGTAGATAAATGAGCTTGTTTGAAGAGTAATGGTACTGAAGTGATCCTCAGAGGGAAAGCGTCTTTCTGCATGGTTTCACCTCAAGGAAGGAAAGTTTTCTAGACCTATTTAAAACTTGAAGTTTGGGTTGTTTTTATTATATTTTTTTCTCTGTTTGTGTCCAAAACCTGTTCTGATATTCAAGACGCGTAATAGCCTTCATGGATATTCAGATACACAACTCGATTCTTTTCTTCTGTTGAATATTTTTGTTTTTTTTATTCTCTAAAAATAAAAACAAAAATAAACTTATTCCACGGTGTTCCTCGGTCCTCGTTCGGTTGTGTCTCACCGAAAGGGACCTCAGGTGGTGCTGTTGTCCTGACAACCAATAAGGGGAGCATCGGAGTCAGACGGCTGGATAATCTGAGAGAGAGAGAGAGAGAGAGAGAGAGAGAGAGAGAGAGAGGTAGGGGTGGTGGTGGGGGGTGATTCTCCCAGACTCTAAACAGAAGCTTGCCTCTCTCCATCGTCGCTGTGCCGTGTCTTTACGCGGAGAGCTTTGTGCGTCACTGGAGTACAGAAGGAGGATTTTGGCCCCCCCTCCCCCTCCAAAAAAGTATTTTCGGAACCTCGTGTCACCCATTCATTCCGAACTGCTTTGGACCTAAAAACATTCCCGCGTTTACCAGAAGTGTGGACAACTACGACTGTTTCCCCCTACCCCCTTTTTCACCCTTGGATTTATAACTGCAGAAACGCGCGCGCGCTCCTGTGCTTTCAAAAATGCAAGTCGGACGCAAGTCGTGCTGGAGGCAGTTACAGGCTTCGTTTTTCAGACTGCTTTGTCTTATCCCCACAGGATTCCCCGTCCGGAGTGTGGATATGCAGAGGGCCACCGACAACATCACTATCCGACAGGGCGACACGGCGATTATAAGGTAAGACTCTGCTTCCAACTTTCCTCTGCTGCTTCCCCACACCCCCGCCTCTCTCTGGATGCTGAGCAGCAGCAGCAGGATCCTCCGAGCGAAAGATTGCAGCTTGTTTTATGCATTCATTTATTTTTGTTGTTGTCGTTTCTTTACGAACTTTTTTTCTCGTTTGTTCAGTACAGAGAAGTGACGGAAATGTTGAGCGATTGCATGTTCTCCGCTTGCGTTTCTAACTTTTGTGTCACAACCTTTGTGAGAATCTTTGTGACACAGGACGCTGCGGCGGTGGTCACACCGCTTTATGAACTTAAGATCAAGATGCTCTTGATAAAAGGCAAAGTGCGTCACCGTGACCGTGGCAATCGTGGTGGTGGGAGGGTTAACGACAAAGACTGATTACTGATTGCAGACAGGAATAACATGTTGAAAAAAACGACGTGTGACGAATCCTCCATTAGATGTTAGGAAAAGATTAACTGCCAGCAGTCTGCAGGGGGGCAAGAAGATGAAGTAGCAGCAGTGCAGCTGAGAGCTCGTTTGAGGGTTTTTTGCTTTTGCAGCTTTGTTTGTGGCCCCGCAAATTTAAAGATTCTCTCTTTACGCGGGTTTTTTGCTTTTTACATTTTTATTTATTTATTTATTTATTTATTTATTTATTTATTTATTTATTCAGCACATATGTTAAGACATCCCATGTAATCACTTCGTAAACAATGGAAGCTGACAACTGTCTTATTGTGATACTGCTCGGCACGTCTGGGTGAACACGTGATGACAGCCATGCGTTTTTGACAGGCTATAAATGCAGAAAGAGGATTTGGATTGTTTTGTTTATTTATTTGTTTATTCATATGTTTTGTGCACAGGGCTTTTCCTCAGCAGCCCCTCTCACCCACTCTCCCCAATCCTTTAAATGTACTCCAAATCAATTAGTTCACCACATAGTGACTGTGGCAATGGCAATTTTCTTTATATTTCATGTGTTCATTACATGCAAATTCAAAATGCTTAACACATATGATAAAAAACATGACAACCTGTGTAGGTTTACAGTGCCTCTAGGCTGTGAGAGAACAAACTGCGGTTATATGCTGGACTTTTAGCACAGCCGGTCAACAAAGCCTGCAGGCATGGACACCGCTTCCCCAGCCCCATATAAGAGAAAAAAAAAATGCAAGCACACACATTTCCGCATTTCCTCACATGTGCCCTGAGCTTGCATACACACAAAAGCTGTATGCCCAAACACACACACACACACCAAGAATAAATCCCTTTAATGGATTCCTTCTGGTGCACAGGTGCCATCCATTTAGGTATCTGCTGATCAAGTTAGTCATCTGACTCAGTCACGGTTGAACTCAGCGGGGGTCACAGCCATTTGTTTCACTTTCCACATCCAGTTGACTGCCTCGTTGCTGTAATCAGCCATTTGCCCCCACCCTAGTCACTCTCTATTCTTTAAAGGTGAGGTAACGTGGCAGGCTCTGCGCTCACCTGCCGAATTAGATTCCACTTTCTGGGAAAACTGTATCCCCAGTCCACTATTTCACCTTTATATCTGCCAAACGATGTTTGAATAATCTGTGGTAATCGCTCAGTGAGTGTCATAATTAATTTGATGTTTGCAATGCATCTTGTTGGGACTGATGATCAGTCTTATTTATCGTAAGGTAGACAGCGATAAGCTCTGGCTCAGAGCCCCGTGGCTCTGCTGAAAAACACAACCATTTTTCACACCCAGTTTCCACCTGACAAATAGGATCGAGAGGGGGTTTGGTGGGAGGTAGTTGCAGGACCACTAAGGCTAAAACGTACAAAGTTTGAGCAGGCGTTGGAGGCCGTTGGCTAGTAATTTGTCGTGTTACACAGTGTTGCTGATTCCGTAAGGGGGGGGTTGTGAAGGCTGAGGGGTTATTGTTGACCCGGGGGCGTAATAAGGCCTGCGCTCCTTTAGCTGAGCCTGTGGCTGCAGTCGTGACACGAGAGGAGCGATGCAGGAGTAGAGAAACAGTATGTGGCCAAACAGCCGCTGTGACAGAGCACACAGCAGCAGGGCCTCGCTACTGAAATGAGAAAGGAAATTTATTTTTACCAGGGGCAGAAGTGTGTCATGCTGAGTAAATAAGCAAACTAAACTCTTTCTCCTCATGCGCAAAACTTTCAGATTTGTAGCACCGTTGTGAGTCACAGTGAAACACTGCATCACGAGTGTTTATTTAAGCTCCGCGAGGCTGCAGATTCATCGATGTCATGGGAATAATATAAAGGATTGCATCAGCTCTCTGCTCTATATTTTTATCAATACCACAGTCATAAAGCAACAATCTGCACCGGAAATCACAGTGGACACTCAGTCGAGTTATAGCTGACTGATTTATTATTACAAGATTTGAATAGTAAGTTATATGTAGCTAGGCTAGGGTTAGGATTAGATAACCCTAAGCCTACCGACCAACTAATACTTGATGTGACAAGCGCATATACTCTAGCCTGAGCCTGACACAGTGCTTTGCTCACAGAATCTCATTCATTCTGGATCAAAAGTGAATGTAGGCTAGATATTGACACATATCTCTAACAACCTGTGTTGTACAGAACAGCAGAGAATCTACATTGATTTTTACTTGCATGGCTTCTATATCACAAGGCAGAAATTTTAGCAGTCTGTTTTCCAGCACTATATAAAAAGAATAATCTACACTCTTAACCACATTTAAGTCTATATCTGAAGAATATCAATGGCTCAGATAAATATGTTTACACCATCGGTTGTAGTGTGAAGTAAATCAGAATCATCTGATGTTCAGTAGACTTAAAATCTGTTAATTCAAACTATGTGAATACTGAGGTTTTGTAACATAGTTTCTTTGGTTATCTCAGAAGCAAGAAAATTCCATCCTAAGTTTGCTGCTATCTTAATGATCTTGTGCCGCTGTGTGCTGTTCAAAGATCTGTCCCTAAGCTGTCTTCTTGCTCTAAAGGAGGTCTTTTTATTTAAATCTGCAACTGCTTGAAGTGACATTTGCCTCTGGAAAACACGAACACAAGTCCTAGCATATTAAATCCAAGCCTGTATCCCAGCAGTGATGTTGCAAACCTATAAGATTTAGGTCGCTGAAAAGCACCCCATATTTCAGCGCTTGCTTCCATGGTGACTTAGCCTTAGCCTGTTTTTACAAGGATGATGCCAACAAGTGAAATCAAACTGTTCTCATCCTTAGCAAAGCACAAGAAATAAATCTGAGGAGAGGAAAAAGATAAGATTCACCACATTTCTTGAAGCAGTTTCTCTGTGTCACAACAGTTTACTTTTTAATTTATTTTTTTGTCCTTCTCTATGCACCTTAAGGAAGAGGTTTCAGTCTCAGGTGAAGCCTTTATAATTGACAATTGCTTATTAAACCACTGATAGTGCAGTGCCTGTGATTGCGCTCCTCTGGGTCAGAAATCTGCATGTTAACAACTCATTGTGCTTCCTTGTTACTTCCAGGGACGATGGTTCTGTATTTGTGCTTTCGCCTCAAAGGATCTTCTTTTCCAGAAATTTTCCTTTAATTTTAGTCAGAGTTGGTCAAATCGGGCTGTGACACAACTACAACATGATGTTAGTCTAACAGATTCACAGTTCTGAAAAATAGTGAATGCAGGTTTTTTTTTTTTAATTTCAATTTCAATTTAATATTATTAATTTTTTTTTTAATTTGCATGATTAAAACTTCCACTTTTAGCCAAATTGACTGCATAATGTTTATTTCGTTTGATATATATTTAAATATGCAGCTCTCCTCTCTGTATACAGTGGTGTTAACCCTTTAAGACCTACCATAGAACCAAGTCCACCAGAGCTTATATTATATTTTTACATGCTGTAGTGCCATTTTTGGGAGTATTTCAAGTTGCTATACATCAATACAACCATTATAGCCCAAATTATAATAATATGTCTGCATTAAGTGCATAGTAATTACATAAATTGCAAAAAAGTGCAATAAACTACAAAAAAAATTAAAATCGTTTTTGGTTTTTTAACATATATTTCTAATTAGAAAAATTTAAGGGGCTTATCCCTCAAAACTGTAAATGCAAAAAAGTTGCACAAAATAGTTTCCCACCACAGGAAATTTATTTTGAGTGTCTTCATAGTTTTATTTTTGAAATACACCATTTTTTATATACTGCAGGAAAAACGAAAATAAATATTATACTGCAAATTTGCAAAAAAGCAGCATATGCATCAAAATAAACTATTTCCAGCAGTGCAATATGAGTTCTAAGCATCCCAGAAACGACACAGAAAGTCATAAAGTCAGACATAACTTTTAAAAACATAAGTATAGGCTTATGAGGCCCTGATGGTAAAAAAAACTACATTTCGCGCTGACGTCTATTCCAACGTAGGAAGTGTTACAAACAGCTGATCGGATCGGCAAAGCGTGTTTCTGGGATATTATGTTTTTGTTGCTGCAAGTGCTTTTTATGCAGTTTTTGAAAAGCTATATGTGGAAGGAAACTGTGACCTAGGACAAGCTGATGGCATAAGATGTAAGTACAACTCCTCCGGTTTCATATGCAAAAAAAATTATTGCGCTAGCTTATGTGGTTGCAGTTCTACAGGGATTTAAAAATAGTTGCACAAAATGGAGCGTGTCCGCTCTGACCGGTTTTAAAGGGTTAAAAAAGTGTCCCTGATTTCCTATTTTTTTATATCTCATGTAGGTTTGGAATTTTTCCCCTTAATATTAATCACCTTCATTTAGAAACTGCATTTTGTGTTTCCTTGTGTGATCTTTGGCTAATATTTAAATTGCCTTGATGATCTGAAACATTTAAGTGTGACAAACATACAAAAACACCACTGTATCTATGTGTGTGTGTGTGTTTTTGTCACGTGTGGTCCCGGGACAGTTCTGGGCAGTATCTTAACTCTTCCTATGACTACACTTTTCTCGACAGAGACCTCCGATGTTATGCCTGGAATCTGATGGCGCTACTCTTCCAGTTTTGGAGTTCCAGCTCTTCGTGCTCATATTACCACTGGGAGCAGTTAGAACTTTACCTTCCTTGTCTACTCCAGTTGCTCCTTCAGCCCCTGATATATCTCTGTTTTTGTCTTCCTGATGTTTCAGTCTGCTGGGATTGCTACACCCAACACAACTGCAGTCTTCTGTTTCTTTTCCACCTCCTCTATGTCTTGCATGTTGGCTAGGAGCTGCTCATCTGTCTGGAACTCAGAGTCCCACGAGACCTTAGCCCTGTTGTTCTCAACCACCTATCGGGACTTGGGGACTTATAGTCAGTATTTGGTACAGATGTTCTTGTACACCTTCCTGGACACTTAGTTGTGTCACTCTATTTAAAATGCAGCTTGGATCCTACATCCTAGACCTTTGCATAGTCTGTAACCTGTGTCCGCTTGGTTGTGGTAGACTCCAGCCTCTATGGATCTGGTGCTTAGGGCCTGGTCTTGTGTAGTTCATGATCAACAGAGCCTGTGTGCTATGCTTTAGGCTGGCCTTTTCTGGCTGCTGATAGTATTTCTTGATGTGTTCCACTTGCTCTGTCTATTGATAGCAGGGATTTGGTTGTCCACGATAGTTCCTCCTCCTGTTCCTCTTCACCTGTTCGTCTTCAGCTGCCTGAGGCATTCATGGAGCAGCTCATCTTGGGTGCAGTCTTCCTGATGTCTTCGTGAATGCTCTGTTATATCTTCGGCTGTGGCTCTGACAGTCTGGTTCTTGCCCTTTCTCTTTCTCGTGCTCATAGAGCCTCAAGAGTTTTCAGGAGTTGTGAGGAGTTTTTATGTCATTACATTAGTGGCATCTATCTCCTCCTGTGGTCAGCTTATTATTCCAGTTGGGTATCTGTAGGGATTATGTATTGATGGCTTTGATTTCATTCCTAGCATTCAGCTAGTTTCTTAGCACCTGACAAACCTTGTTGAGATATTTGACTATGTCTGATCTTTGTGCATCTTTATCATGGTTCCTATTGTCCTGTGGGACACCCAGGTACCTGTGGCTGTCCTATATATCTGCTCTTCAGCTATTCTGGCAACTTCACACCTTCAGTTTGGACAGTGGTTCCCAAACTTTTTTTGGTAGGCCCCCCTTTTTTTAACAAGAAATATGGTTTGGAACGATATTTGGCAACGCCTCATCCTCTGCTTTGCGTTTGTGTGGGAGCCCCATCAAAAACCTGTCCATTATGCTAGCAGAGTCCAAGCATTTATAAGGTTGGGGAAACCTGCAGTCAGCTGAGACTGAAGAAGTCACTTGGATGAGTGACGAAACGTTTCTCCCATTGAAAACTCTATGTCCAGATGCACAGAATCAACTTTTGGGAGTGTCCAAGCATTCTTTTTTTTTACCATTTTAGGTCTGCCTGGCCTGAGAGTCCTGGTGTCCAGTGTACCGCTTTAATAACCAGGAGTGGGTGCTTTGTCCCTCTGGTGTTATTTGTTATTTCCAGTTGTGTTCTGATCTGTCCTTGTGATGTGCCTACTTCCATGTCATGGAGAGACAGGTAATTGGCCGGTAGAAAGAGAGAGAGTCGGGTACATTAGAGCTGTCAGAGCTGCATTAAATTAATTTTCAAGCATGGACTGGTGGTGAAAGCTGATGCTACAGTGATGACTATTTAATGGTCTCATGCATAGCATCAAGTTCCACCACAGCTCCACAAAACTGACCTATCATCAAAATTTCTGTCACAGTAATTTACAATGAAGATGCAACGTCAAAACTTTGACAAATGCTTTCATAAGCTGGAATTTATATAGCGCAGTATGTAGTCTAGACAGTGGTGGGAGGAAAATTGAGCAAAAACAGATCAATTTCTGGATTTCCTGACAGAGGGGCAGCAATGGAACATCATTTGGGATATCCAGTCCCCAGGGGGCTTTACTTTTCTCTCTGCAGCTCATTAGATTGGTGAGCTGCTTTCTTTCTCTCTCTCTCTCTCTCTCTCTCTCTCTCTCTCTCTCTCTCTCTCATTCTCACTCTCTCTTGCGCTCTCTCACTCTATAGAGTTTAGAACCTCCCTAGGCATCTCTCTCAGTCCCTCTTTGCTCTTCACCACCCACCCGTTGTCCTTTTCTCCTCTCCCTGCCAACATTAAATTGTCCAGCTGTGTAGTCTTAACCTGATTCACAAAGGGAACATGAAGTCAGATGAGATGAAACTCATAGATGAGTTTCTTCACAAGGATCTTAAAGGAAAGCCCTGGAAAGGGTACGGCTGGTAACTAAAGAGCTCTGACCAAGGAAGAGTCACAAACAGAGAGGGAAAAAGGAGTACGATGAGTAGAATTAGTATAGGAAGGAGGGAGAGGGGAAGGATGCAGTATTAGTACAATCAGCACAATAATCCCTTCTGTTCCAGCCTGGGCTGGGGTAGGATTTTCAAATCAATTTCATTTTCACTCATCACGCTACAGTGGGACAGCTGACCGGCTGCCAGTTGGGTCATTATCGTCTTTGGCCTGGGACTGTGCAGAGGTGAGAGAAAAAGAAACGGGGTTTTGGTTGATGTTTTTGCCAACTGTGTAAAGTTTCACGAAGCCCTTTGGAACAGCTCCGAAGCGTCACAAGTTCCAGATGCTTTCATCTTGGTCAGAAGGATCTGAACGATGGCCTGCAGAGACGGTGCGAAGTCTTTTGGCATGGCAGATGAACAGAGTGTTTACGCTGTCATCTCGAGCTCACAGTCCAGTCCAGTTCAGTGTGCTGTCTGAGCCACTGTCAGAAATCCCCAACCAGATGGTTGTAGTTGGATTTTGCTGCTTCATCCTCAGAAAACATACCAGGACATGCTGAGCTCTTTATTATGTGGTTGCAACATGTTTTGTGAATATCTCAACCAGGGAATTCAGATTCTTTTTTGGGGGGTGTTGGGTGGTGGGGCAGCTGAATACTACAGCAGTGCTTCTCTCTAAAAGCAATTCCACTCCATTCCCATCTTCACATAGACTATTGTTGGACAGGCCAGGCTGTCTCTAAGTGCATATTTAAACTACTCAGCAATTTCTCACTGCCTCTGGCTGCCTATGGGTGAAAGCGGTGGAAGTGGAGTGGAAGAGTATTGTTATTACACTCTGAGAACCTCAAAATGTCATAGTGCTACATAGCTGCAGTAGATGTACTATTAAAAGACAGAACTGACTCAAAGGGTATGTTTGAAGTAATTACCAGTCGTCCATATGGTATGTGGTATATAGCAGTACCATGCATGTGTCTTTCCCACTTTACTGGATGATTGTATCTAAAGTTCACCCAGGCTTTGTCACTGTAATGAAACTTTCATCTCTGAGTGGTTTGTTAGCCATCTTGATTAATGACCAAATCGGTGCATCTCTTTTAAAAGCAAACACATTTTTTTTCCTTCTTACAATTTCATGCAAGTCAGCGTTTTTGACAAAAATATGAAAGAACAAAGCAGGACTTTGGATTCACATTTAAAAACTTTGCAAGTAATCTTGACATGAAGTAGACAAATGAATAAAGTGCATGAGCTGCGCTTAGCTGAACCATGGAAGCAGGTTAAATACATTTAAAGCTTTCCATCAGTCAGAGTGAATTAAAGCTGAAACATGTGGGTTTGAGCTGTCTCTGCAGCTGTAAATCCACATGGCTTTAAAGCAGATTAGAGGCATGCGGTAAGTATAGTCCTGGATGAGCGCACTCATTGTTTACTTCCAAATTTTTCCAAATCAGCAAAAAACTGACTCATTGACAGATACTTTGTGCAAGTGGCCTATATGTCGTCAGCAGTAAGCGGAATGTCTATTGCTCATTTATTCATGACACACAGAGCATGCAAGCCTTTTCATTATGCTGAACCTAGTGTGTCTGCTTTGATAACGGGTACGAAAAAATAGTTTTCTTCTTCTTCCTTTTAACTGCAGGTATCACATTAGCCAGTGTTGCAAGATGTGTGTTTGTTGTGAGAAAACTAGCTCCCATGTTTGATGATGATTTCAATATGTTTTTAGTTCCAGTTTCAGCTCTCATCATTGTGCATGTTTTGTCCCTAATTAAACATTATGTGTCTCTTTAGGCCTCGGAGTGCAGTGGTTTGGGGTGGGTGATTTAATTGGCACTTTAGGCAGGTTAATTGAATATTTTTAATTAGGCTAGAATTAAATTGAGCTGTTCATGCTTTTTGTGACTCATAACTTGGACCTTCGTGTGCAATTATATGGATTTATAACTACTTAATTTATAACTACTTGGTTTCCAGTTAATTAAAAAGCTAATACTCCAAGCATCTTTCAAGCCTGCCCGGTCCTTATGTGTATAGAGTTTTCTGGGACTAATGAGTTATTTTGCTTACACTGTTCTTTATTTGTATTTGTCTTGAGTCAGTAGCAAACCTATTCAATGGTTTGGTATTTTCATTTATTATTTTACTTTAAAAAACAGAACATTATTTTAGAGAGCAGTTATGTCATTTCTAGTTTAACCTTGTAGGTAAGTTTATCTCGCTCTTACAATTTCTTTTCAGACTGCAGTGATACAGAAGTGTGTGTAGTTGGCCTAATATCACAGCAACTTGGTGGTAACGGAGCTGGGACATGGTTAAGTTAAGAGTGAGGTACGTTCAAAGCTTTTGGAACTGGAGAAAAAGAAGGAAGTGTCCTTGCTTCCACAAGCTGAAGGATAATCTAAAAAAGGTTGCAGTTTTTACCCAGAATAAAAGCTGAAGCACTCCCACAAGAGGTACGGAAGATGCCTAGTCTGTAAATCTGTGCTTGACACTATTTTTAAAATAACTACAAGTAATCAGTGGCAACAATTCTGAATTATTTTGATTTGGTTGGAAGGACTTTATGAAATGTTACAGCTGTTTTACATGTGAGACGAATGTGAAATGTGAAATTTGAAAAATACAACCGCAAAACACTTTTTGTTATATTGCTTATTTTGAGTACCCACTGGCAGCATAAAGTGTGTATGGGTGGAAGAAATAAAACCCATGCATTTATTTAAATGCCCCATGCACAGCCACAGTCTTGCAGTGTGGAAGCAGATTAACTAAAATTTATACTGCAATAAACAAAAGATAAAATATGTAGAAAACCGTAGTGCTCTGCAGTATGGGAAGCTTAGATATGTGCCACTGACATTTAAAGTCAATGGAGGCCTTTCTTGGTTATTACAACAGTGGTATGCAATGATCCATAGTTACATAGCTGCACTTTGTCACTGTGACTTATACAGTATAAGTGAGCTTGTACTCGTTCCTGACAATAAAGATTTTTATTCATTATTGTGTATTTACAGTTCAGTCTCTCAAAATGTGTATAAAAATTCCTGTAATTCATTTGTGGTTAACACAATATATTTCAAAATCTGCACTTTAAGCCCAAATTTATTGTATAACCCAAACCTTTATATATTTTGGTACACAAAAACCTTTTGGTAACAAAAATTGTGTCAGAATTTCCCTTTGTGTTATGTTGTGTTAGATGGTCTTTGCTGCAGTAAACTCGATGGCTGCAAGATGCCAAATATAGGCAATGGTACTGATAATAAGTGTTGTTTAGCTAAATTAATATTAAACATACCAAGACTTGTCTAATTTTCTGTTATGAAGAAACTAGTTTTGTGTCATAATATAGCAAGATGGTCTTTGATTGATGGTTCTTTGACTTGTTGTTCATTCTGTAAGTGAATGCTGCAGTTGCAAGCCAAATGCGTATTTATTTATGGACTTCTCTAATTATATGGTATTAAAAAAGACAGAGCAGCAAATAAAGCACGCTTTGTTGTAAAAACAAACTGTTCTGGATTTAAAAGGAAAGATAAAAGTGAAAAAGCCAACGTTTTGGCTGCGACAGCCGCTCCTAAGATGGACTTACTACCGAGGAGCTTATTTATCTGTAGTTTGCAGCATTATCATACAAGTTATGCAGGAACTCTGAATTTTGATATCTCCTAAAAGGGCATTTCATGCACTCAGTATCTCCTTTCACTGCTTGAGTTGATAGGCCACGCTTTGAAGTTTCCTGTTTTTGTTTTGTTTTTTTATATTCAAGCATCAGCAAGATACTTCTGAGATAAATTTGAATTTGTATTAGAAAAGTATTCTTTGTTGTTCTGGATCAGCGTGTTAAATTATGTTTTCGGCTGTATATTCATAACCTGCACGCAACATCGCGTTGACCCCTGGGGAAACTGTGCATTTGTTTCAAAGGCATGCTCTAAATGGCCTTAATGGCAACATGTTTTGATCTGCATTATCCCACTGAGTCTTACTTTCCATTTCAAAAGAAAATGATCTGAAAAGCCACAGTGGTAAAGGTGTGGGAGATTAATTAGAGTTTCTCTCTTGAGCATTTGGCATTTGGAAATGGAAATGGGGCTGATGCCATCGCCTACTTGCTTTTACTATCCCATCTGACTTGTAGAGCATAAATGTGTCAGATGTTAAAAAAAAAAGTTTAACTGAAGCACTTTTCTACTTTATATAGCACATTGACATTCAAGCATTCACATTAACATAAAGAAAATGACAAATAAGTCAGCATTGCTTGTCTCATTTAATCCTTTCCAGTTCAGTTTAATCCTCTACCCTGTGGATCAGCATTGTTTTTGACTACAAGAACATTGCTTCTGTTTCTGTGTGTTACACAATTACCTACAATTAAATCAGGTCCCCAAGTGAACAGTTTGGATGTTGATTCTGTTAGCCCAGCTATCAGGGACCAAGCAGCCAAGAGCATACAGGCACATGTGTAATCTTCAAAAAATGGGTTGTATTATACCCCAAAAAGGACAAAATTATTACAAAACTTCTAAATGACAAAAACAAACTATTTTACCAACCACGTTGGCACATAAACTAAAGGCCAGGTTAACAAAATTCGACTCAAAAACCACTTAATAAACCATAACTCGGCAAACTTTCCTGCCCAAATGAGAGACAGCTCCAGTTATATAGCTATCGAATGCCCCATTGTATACACCAAAACCACAGAGATAATCGCTAATCATAATACAAGAAGAACCCTATTCTCCCCTGTGTGGTCATAACAGATGGTTAAGTCCATTTTATTGGCCTCTACATTTAAACCAGCTCCACCCTCAGCCTCCTCTTTCACCCAAACCAGGAAGGATTGGAGCGGCAGCCAGGTAACTCAAAAGGAACAGAAAATAATTAACAAAGCATATATCCATATTACCGTAACAAACAATACAAAACAGATTCTGCGCCATCATTTGGACTACAGCTTACTGCTGTCATGTATTACAAACTACTAACTCCAAATTAACTTATATTCACTGAACAATGTAAAAATAAGACAGGAAGGTAAACATGAACCCGAGTATTTGAGTTGTGTGGTTGCATGCAGCCATCACACCAACATTCATAAACTGTCCTCTAACTGTGGTTTAAAAAAGTACCATTGAACCTCACCAAGTCCTTGTCAGCTCCCACCTATTGGCTTGTGTTGGACCCAAGAATACAATGCAGGGTTGGCTAATTCATTATTAGCTAATGTTCAGCACTTAAACTGCATTAGATAAAGCACTGCAGGGCACTCACATTTAAATGGCTGTTTGCATACAAAGGCTCTCTCATCAAGGACTTGAGAAGCAATGGCATTTGACTTGAGAGCACTTGTCTAACTGAATATCAGTGAAGTAACCCTAACATAGAGTTTCCACAAGTGACAATACAATAAATCTATCTTTTTGTGCAACTGCGCAGATATTTAATGTAGATTAAAGAAATGTATTTTACTATTCTATTTTTTCCGCCTGTGGTAAACGTGAAAACACCACAAAGAGGCCATTTAACAATATATTAGCTGCAGTTATTATATCGTCATCTGAGCCCTTAGCCTTATACTTTCTGATAAGTTGAGACGTAAAATATTACCATGGAAATGATTAATTGCTGCAACTTGACCTATCTAATTCATGTTCACTTATAAGAATGATTGTGTATCTTATTATACACAACATAACAGACATACAGACACATATTTAATATGTATGTAAATTGTGCTGTATAAACGGATTAAAGTGGACCAGAACCATCTGGAACAGCATCCTGACACCTTCAGTTAATGAGCCATTAAATCTGATAGGCATGTGAGACTTTCATGGTGAAGATGTAGATAAAGTTTTTGGTCATGGTATTTCAGCGTGTAACATTTTAAGTGGCACGTAATTGCAAATGAAACTTTACAGAGAGATATCAGCAAACACAAAGTGATGTCAAATGTACAGCTTGACACAAAATGTGTTTCTGAGCTAAATGTACGGTTTTTGTGTTTCACTGGGAGAGGGGGAACAAAAGTTAATATGCGACACTGATAGATAGAGAAAGATGCAAGAAAGAGGAAACAAGATGAAGATGAGAGATCATTTTCAAAGGTAAGTCCTGCTGAGCAAGTGTTACAGCAAGTTATAAAGTGTCAATTTGAATCTTGCATGTAATGTCCTCATTTATTCTAAGGTGCCTTTACTAGATTACATCAAGTATAGCAGACACTAATTTATATCTACTTTTTTATTAATAGGTTTATAGTAGGTACACGTATAGCTCAAATAACATCTGCTTATATTTTCCTGAATTCAGATGGGTAAACCCACAAAGACCAGTGAAAGTAGCAGCAGCATATTATTGTGTTGTTTTCCCGATGCTGCACTGTTCCACCCAAATTTAGAGTTCTCCCACCTGTAACATCCCAGGTAAATCTTGACTATATATACACATTACAGGTCCTGACCTAAATAAATTGTATACAAGTTTGGGGTTTTTTTTCTCTTCACGTATATGAGTGGGAATTTGCCTCTTGCCCTATGGGAGCTGGGTTAGGCTCCTGCATACCCCACCCCCATCCGTGGCTCCGACAAGGACAAGCAGAAGAGAATGTATAAGCAGTGTATGTGGGCAGAGTCCATTTATGTTTTTCCTATCTTTAGTGTACGTTTCACTTATGCTCTGTGCAAGACCTTATTTATGTAATTGTGTCTTAATACTCGTCCACACGCCTTGTTTTTTGCATTCATAGTTTGACCTGTTTTATACGCAAATGAAGCACTTTGATGAGTCTAAAGTTCCTTAAAACATGTTAAGTTTTCAGTTTACTTAACAGATATTTGCATCGCTTTGTCTCGTGATGCTAAAGGACATAACACGATATGGTATGCCTGAAATAAACATTCTGTCCAAAGACTTAGAACAGGTGGCCAAGCACAAATACAGTCCCTTGGAGAGATGGCAGTAACACACTTCCTTTGTGTCTTCAAACAAAAAAAGGAAACCGCTCAGCCACTTTTTCAAAAATATTGTCTGTTTTATTTCTTGAGGGTATTTCCATTCAGTCCTACGACAGAACCTGTCAAAAATAAATCATACAGGAACAAATGGTGTTGTGAATCTGGTGATATGTTTGGCATGTTTGAAGGAAAGTAAGGAGAACAATTTTTTACTTGTCATTTACAGTTGACACACAAATTCACACAGGAGTGCTGCAGTCGCAGACACAAAGCCCCTCCCCTCACGATAGTTAACAGTGAGTTGACACAGACAGCTCTGTATGTCACGGGGCAGGCAATTAATTTTCCACATAAGAAACTGGGACTGTTGCACACCAATAAGCTGGAATCAGTTTTGCTCATTATTATATTCATCTCTTTATAAGCTTATTGGTTAATTGCCTCCTCTGTGACATAAAGTGTTGCTCAGAGCTGTCAGTGTCATCTACTTAAGCTGCTGCTGGGGCTGTGTGTGACTATCTGCAGCACTGCTCTGCAGATTAATGTATCAGCCGTAGGAGGTGAAGACAGCACTGTTGATATAGATACTGTTGCTTTATGAGGACTTTAAACAAGTCAGTAATGCTCCAGTTTCTACATTTGAGTCTTAAGCAGATGTCACACACATTAAGCTGGTCTGATCCACAGGCAGAATAAAAGATGGATGTAGCAGGCTGGTTTATATGGTATGACTAAAATTTACCAAAAACAGTCATTAAATTACAAGGTTGCAGCTAATGCTATGGTTAATATTAAAATTATAATCTTAATGTTGAAGCTAGGCAGTCCTGCTCATCATTAACAGAAACAGTCACTGTCTACCTTGCAGCTCTATTTGATCAACACAGAAATATGGCACCAAGTCACCAGAAGCACAGGACTACCTCACACAACTCAAACAGCCCTACTATCTAATCATCAAATGAACTTACAAGCGGATCAAATAATAACTTCCCCTACTGTATTTTATCTTTTATATAGAGAACTATATTTGGAAGTACAATTGCCTCCAAATAAATGAAAGTATGAAGGTAATAAGAACCTTGCTTTTCCAGATATGTTGCTGGTCCTTTCCTTTCATCCCCAGCAACATCCTCTCCACATTACATTTTTCTTCCTCTCCTCCTCTTGGCTCACTTCTCCTCTCCAATATCCTTCTCTCTGCTTCCTCCAGAGGAAGCCAGTACTTCTCCTTAATTGACTGGTTTTGTCAAACTCCCATGTCTACCATTCAAGGACAGGACTGGGAGCTGGATTGTGTGTGTGCTAGTAACTCAGTTTATTAGCTATTGTTTCCATATATGTACCTGTCCAATTATGTTTGTGTGCGCTCACAGCATATCACTCTGCTGTGCTTGCCAACAAGGGATTATCCACCAAGTACGAAGTCATTTTTTTGTTTGGAGATGAAATACTTCAAATCAATTTATGACTTTTATTTAATTTGTTTTTTTTCTGTCTCTCGCAAAATAAAACAAAACCATTCATCAAACAATTAAAGCAGAATATATGCACCCATCCCTTACAGCAGACTGACGAGGCGAGGCTGCTATATCGTGCCATCGGCCCCTCTGGCCACCACCAGTAGGCGATAGGTGCAGCGTCTTGCCCAAGGACACAACGACCGAGACTGTCTGAGGCGGGGCTCGAACCGGCAACCTTCCGATTACAAGACGAACGCCCAACTCTTGAGCCACGATCGCCCGTTAATACAACAACATTCTTAGTGCTGCTCTGATGTTGACAGTGACCATTTCCAGTATGTCCCTGCAGTTCTCTGACGCACCCCACTGTGCTGTGCTCTGCTGGATGCACATTCCACTTCAACTCTTACCCGGTTCATAATTCGTCTCGTCTTTGCCGCTTTCCCCTCCTGTCAGTTTCACTTGATGTCCCACTTGTCACAAAAAAGAAGCTGTATTTAAAATCTAAAATCTGCTCTGCTCTTTTGAGCGACTCCATGAAACTATCAGCTTATTGATAATCAAATAAGACACTTTTGTACAGTTATTAAAAAACTTGCTTTGCTATTTTTTTTAACATGTGTCCATTTGCCTTAATTCACATTGAAGAGCTGGGTAAAAACAGCTCTGATATCTTTAGGAGTGATGCAGAGGTTGGGATATTTTCAGGTCATTTACAGAGCAGCAGTGTGTTTTATTCTCTTTCATTCTTCGCTCTCTTTTCTTTGCTTTTTTTTTTTTTTGTCCTAGTTGCAGTTCTGGCCCGCTGCACCACATCTGTGTCATTTCTTAGACACATCATAAAGAGATATGATTTGAGGGAACCATTAAAAGGGGGTTCTCCAGAATTATGTCACACAGCACAAAGACAGATAGTGATGAAAAGTTGAAGATGCAACCCAGAAGTTCCAGGAGTTTCTGCTGCTTTCTCCCCAGATACCTTCTGTCATGCATTTATCATGAGGTACCTCTGATGGAAAGTTTTCTCTTCTCTTTTTCCTTTTTTAATGCCGTGGTTGCTTCAGAAAAATGACGCTAGTTCTCTTTTCATCCTGAAGGTATATGGTAGACCAATCCACGCCGCCGCATGCAACCTTTTTTTTTTCTTTGTAGGTTGAAACTTGCACTTCCCAAGGCTTTAACACAGTAAATGTGAAACAGCAAAGGACACAGGATCAGGCTCGTGAAGCAGTGCGCAAGACATTAATGAAGATAATGATCTTATGCATGAGTATGAGTGGGACTAGTGCTTATGCTAAGAAATTGTCATCCCAGATAATATTCACATTTTTTATTATGGTACTGAACTTTCCAATTATCATTATCAGTGGGACGCTTTCATTAATGTCATTTATGATTGATTGTGATGTACTTATATCATTTTGGGGGGATTAGAACAAAGTTGATGAAAATATTTTTTTTGCCATCATTTATCACCTTAAAGATCATTTTAAAATCCGTTTAAGTTATTAAAAGGGACAGAAACAAATCACAGTTCAGGGATGTCATCTAAAGCCTTGATGATAACTTACAGAAATTATCCATTTATTAAAAACTCATCTGCACACTGGCTGTTTTGGGGGGATTTAAGAAGCTGAAAGTAGCACATATATTAGAAGGTGGGAGTTACTTTTTTTCTCTTTTGTTTCACTGCAGTTAGATGAATATAAATATTGTTGTTTTCAGCCTGGTCTATTTCTGTTTTGGCTCAGCGTCTCTCACAGAAGTAAATATGGTAGCACTAAACTGCTTTATACCTACAAGTCAGCATGAATCAGCAACACAATGAGCAAACAGAAAGGAATGCATCTGTACCAAACGCTGTTGGGCAGTTGTTCCAAAAAATTTCAGCAATATTTGAGAAATGTCCACAGATAAGTTTATAAATGAAGTATGCAGTCACGGTGACATCCATGTTTTTTTTAAACCTCACGTGACCATATGTGGATAACAGGCTCAAGTGCTGAGTTACTACCTAATATTTTAAAGCTTAATTAGGAATTTACAACCATAACCTTTAGAAGAGAATTAGCTTTAATATACGAAAAGAATAAAAATAGAATTCCAAATATGAGAAGCGCAGACTTCCTGAACAGTTAATTACCAAGAAAGCCAATTAGATTATTTGTCAGATTTAATTGCATTAGAAATGCACCAAAAACCCCACAAACAGCCCACAGGTCCAGTTCACTGACAGCTGAGGTAGGGCCTAGCAGACAGCTAGTAACTACAGCTAACACCAAACAGTGCATATACACATAATAAAGTAAGAAAAGCTTAATTAGAATTAAATCTATTTAAACAAACTAAATGGGAATGCCGATTGTTTTATTAATAATGAAGCAACAACCTAGGTAGCTGTAAGAGAGGCTGACAGAGACAGAGAGAAAAGGGGAGACAGGATGGAGCACAGAAACAAGATCATGTACTATGACTCGAATGTGCTCCAACTCCAGACCTTCAGATATCTCCATTTGTTATGAATGGTTACGCTGGCTATATAGACCAAGAACTAATTATTTGTTTATTTTACACAGCTCTAACATGTTTATTTCTGCTGTAAATGAGGGCATCTCGAGCCAGAGGAACCACCCTTTTTATCATTTATCAAACAACATTGGTTATCTTTTTAGCTCTGCTACTTGTGTGTCAACTGCTGCCACTACATATAGCAATGTAATCAAGTTTTCGGCTTTATTAAGAACATGCAAGTAACTGTGGCGACACAATTTGGGATGGATGTACAAGGTCTGCAAAGAAACTAAATCTGATCAGAGATACCAAATTTTAAAGCAAAAAAAAAGAAAATTTAAGAATGAAATAAAGTTTCTGTAAATTCCATTGATTGGAGAATTGGAAAGTGTTTTTATGAGGTAATTCAACCTTCACACTTTGCTTCCCCACCTTCACACTGTTGGACAGTCAAAAACACAACAATATGATTCGTAACATCATTGCATGCCGTGACTGAAGAAGTTAGCTTTTCTCATCCAGACTGGTTAAACAAAAAAAAAGAGCAAACTCTTCTGTCGTGGGAAAGTCTATTGATTCTGTGAGACTAAAAGCAGTTTGACATGGTGCGAGATCAGAGGGAGAGATCACAAGGATACAAGAAACAAGGCGCGCTATCACAGCTAAGATAAAAGAGGCACAAGCTGAGGGATGTGTTTCTGTGGGCGTGCCTGCTGCCTCCTCGGGTGGTGCGATTTAATAGGAAGTGTGTGTTCAACTACACCAGATGTTTGTGAGAGTGTGTTGAAGTTTTTGCACTGTAGTTGCTGGTGGAGAAACTGATACACCCCAGCTCTTCCCACCCATCATGTACACATTTAACCTCTGTTCTGCCTCATTACGGAAAACAATGAGACGGGATGCCAGTTTTGGCTATGACACACGAGCTGACACTTGAAAGGAAATCGGCCTCATATGATTTGGCAACGATAGAGTGACGAGAGCCAGAGTGAGGAGAGAAGCAGAGAGGGAATGAGTTTGAGGAAAGAAAGAGATTGATCAACGAGGGGGTGGAAATAGCATTGTGCTCCAGGCTATGCATTTTCCACTTGTGAAGCCGTCATTTGTGCTCTTTCTCACACTGGTGTCTAATGCTTTCTCAGACCTCACCTAGCAAACAACTCCAGTGTGTCTGTCTGGCTTTATGTTTCTGTTCCACACTCTCCCTCATATTATTTCCTCCCTTTTTGTATCGCCCACAGAAGCAAAACAGACAGATTTCCCATCTTAGTTTAGTTTAGTTTATTTTTTTTAACCATCTGATCTATATTATATATCAGTCATAACATTATGACCACTGACAGGCGAAGTGAATAACACTGATATCTCTTCATCATGGCACCAGTTAGTGGGTGAGATATATTAGGGAGCAAGTGATTGTTCGGCTCAAATTTGATGTGTGAGAAGCAGAGACGGGCAGAAATGCTATTGTAATCCGATTACTTTTTAAAGTAACAAGTAAAGTAAGGGATTACTATTGCAAAAAAGGTAATTAGATTACTGTTACTTTCCCGTAAGCACACTGCGTTACTAAAACCGTGATTTTTTTACGAGAGTGTCTCATGACAATGACGTAAGCGAGTGCGACATTCGTGGCAACAGCTGTGTGCAGATCAACAATGGATAATATATCGAGTGCGGGAGAGAGTATGAGCGTGCAGCGTTTAAAGCGTGGAAGTACTGACCTTACTTTGAGTTTGATTCCATATAAAGTGACAAAAACATTAGTGTCCGCTGCTCACTGCGTGGGAGGAAAACTTCTTTTTATAGTGAAAAAACCCCTAAACTTCTGAGCAAGCACCAATACGCTGCCACTGGAATGTGAAATTCACGGAGAAACTGCCGTATCCTTCCACTGACCGCTGCGACACACCTGCACCAGGGCAAACCTCCAATTGCCTCACTCCTGCTATACAGGTGAAAACAGAGCAACAGGACCGCTGAGTCTTTGATTTTATTTATTTTCTGCTGTGTTTTACTTGCATCTATTTGAAAGAGTGAGTGTAAACACAAAAACCTATTTTATTTTATGTGCTGGAATGTGCAGAAAATAGGTTTAAATGTTAAACAAACTTCTTCCAGTCAGAGAATGTTGCATATAATTTAATGTTTGCTTGATGCATAAAGTTAAAAGATTAAAACTAATAAAAGTTTTAAAAAGAGACTTTTTCATTTGATTACATTTTATATGATGGATTATGCAGAAAAAGTAGAATTGGGCTGGAAGATCTATTGCTTTATTACCTATTTAAATCATGTTTTAAAAAGTAACTTAGTAACTAATTACTTTTGAAATTAAGTAATCAGTAAAGTAACGGGATTACTTTTTTGGGGGGGATCAGTAACTAATTACTGATTACTCTTTTCAAGTAACTTGACCAACACTGGTGAGAAGTAATGTAATGGCCAGACGACTGAGTCAGAGCATCTCCAAAACTGCAGCTCTTGTGGGGTCTTCTCCGTCTGCAGTGGTCAGTATCTATAAAAAGTGGCCCAAGGAAGGGACTTTGGTGAACCCGTGACAGAGTTGCCAAGGCTCATTGATGCATGTTGGGAGCCAATGCTAGCCTGTGTGATCCGATCCAACAAATGAGCCTCTGTAGCTCAAAGTACCAAAAACTTTAATACTGGTTCTGATAGAAAGGTGTAGGAATAACAGGGAGGGAAGTTTGTTGCATATGGGACTCGAGAACACCTGGCACCAGCATGCACTATGGGAAAAAAGCAAGTAGGCAGAGGATGAAACTGATGTTTTCGGCAATGTCCTGCTGGGAAACCTTGGGTCCTGCCATCCGTGTGGATGTTACTTTGAAGCATACCACCTACCTAAGCATTTTTGCAGACCATGTACAACCTTTCATGGAAGCCATTCCCTGATGGCTGTGGCCTCTTTCCTGGGATAATGAGCCCTGCAACAAAGCAGGAATGGCTCAGCAATGGTTTGAGGACAACAACAATGAGTGTAAAGTGTTGACTTGGACTCCAAATTCTCCAGATCTCACCAAAGCACACCTTCACTGGTCTAGTGGAGTCCGTGCCTTGATGGGTCAGGGCTGCTTTGGCACCAACACAATATTAGGCAGGTCGCCATAATGTTATGCCTGATTGGTGTATAATCATAAAACAGTGGCATGGTTTTTAGCTATCACATCACAGGAAGTAGGTCCAGGGTTCAAATCCACTATCCTTACTATACTGATATACTTTATTCAATAGCACAGCTAAATATCTAATAAGAATTCTTTTTTTTACAAGTCCTTCCCTTTCATCTCCAGCAACATCCTTCCTCTCATCCTCTTGGCTCACTTGTCCTCTCCAATATCCTTCTAAATTCAGAACATGATACGCTTAGCTCAGTGGCATTGTTGAGAGGGGGATCCTCTGGGCTGCAGCCAACAATCAGACAGGTACACATATACAGCACGCAGCAAGCACAGCTGGAAACCTGATGTTTATTCTCCACTCAGGCTTGTTTGTTGATAGGATATTCATGCCGTTTAGACTCGGTGGACAGCAGCTAAGCCCTGGGGTTAGCCTTCAGTAAAGTCTGCATTGTGCACAGGATGGGTCTAAGAGCTTTGATCAAGTGTGTGTTGTATCACTGACACAGAATGCATATATTGTCCATCATTTCACATCAACACCAAATTGGTACTTGCAGTGTTCCTTAGCAGTGCTTAAGTCTTCTTCTCTGCCATACACACAGGCACTAGTTTTCCCATATTTGACAATAAAATTACAAAATTGTGCTTCCCTCTTTTCTGATTAGTTATTGTTTAGTAAAAGCCGGAATCCATGTTGCATAAAACAAGGCTATTATGCAAGAATTTCTTTCTAGTCTCCTTTTTGATTACAGAGCTGGCAGGTTGCAAACAAAACCTACTTGTGCATTTTCTACTGTGGGATCAGTGCGTGCCTGCAGGCCAAGCTTTGTGCCAGATGCACTGGCCCCTATGACAATCCTCCTAATCTGATTAATCTCTGTCCACACACTGAATCGCTGTATTTGTGCAGTGATATTTCTCCCTAGAATGTGTGGGTTCTGACCATGACCCTCACTGATTTAATGTTCAGCTTTTTTAACATTTAACAAAGGGTGTTGCGTTTGCATGCATACTATTAATAAATGTGCATGTGTTTTCATTATGAAAAAAAAGCATCTGTGCACGACCTCAGGATTTTAGGAAGAATGAGAGAAACGATTCAGCAAGATACCTTTGCCTGCTATAGCTAAAATAAACTTTGTTGGGTAAACTGTTACAAGCAACAAAGAAACTTCAGCTCCTGTTGTTTTGTCCAGACATTATACATTCTTTGAGGCTCCTTCTTCTTATTGGCTTATTGGTGTGTAGGAGTTTGCCTCAGGACACCAAATATGACATCAGGTCAACTTGCAACGCCTACTCACACCTAGATATCTATCATAGTGCAGGGTTGAGGCGACTAAAAATTGTGACTCTTAGCATAATAAGTAAAAACCATACTTGATTTCAGTTTGAGCCATGCCGCCTTTAAGGTCCAGTTCCTATGGATCCCTTGAACACATCCAGCGGAGAGGCTATTTTTAGCTTGTTGCAAAGTAGTGTGTTCTGACCTTTGTTTAAAAGGATCTGACTTTTGTAGTCAGGGTGATCACAGGTGATGAGAACCTGGCATCAACCCAGTGACAAAACAGTTGTCAGAGTTCACAGGCACTTAAGTCAGGAGTCTGACTACAAACATGAGCATGGAAACTGTGCAACACCACAGGGTTGTGCATTTTCAGGTCAGACTGTAAACGCTCCTACTCTAACATCATGAGCTGATTGAGGGAGAACATTTGGCACCAGCAACTAGGCATCCAGCCTTTCCCATTTTTCCTGTGATACAGATCTGGATATCTGCCAATACTGAGTACAGATTCAATTCAACCAGTGTTATTGTTAGTGTCTGTGGTGGGGCGTGGTCTGCGGTGGCGTGCAGGGAGGGCGGACGCATCCGTAATCACGTCCGCCGGGTTAAAACACGGGGACTCAGGTGTGTGTGTTGTGTTGTGGTGAGATGTGAATAAAGATGGCTCTAAATGATACTCCGTGGTCCCGCCGTGCCTTATTCTCGCCACATTGGTGCCGAAACCCAGGAGGCGAGGCCCTTATCGGAGCCAGGGAAGGGAGGAGCTGGCCCAGAGGGTGGCCAAAATGGCGGGCGCCCAGCGGGAGCAGGCGGCGGAGGTGCGTCGCCAGCAGGCAGAGCTGCGGGACCAGTCCGAGCGCCACCTCGAACGGATTGGGGAGCTGGCGGCGCTGCTCTGGGCCTGGGCGCCACCCCCACAGGTGTGTCCCGAGGACAGTGAAGCGGTGGAGGAGTCGCGTGAGGCACCTCAGCAGCCGGACGTGGCAGACGAGGCGCGCGGGGATCTGCACCTGCCGGAGGAGGGGGAACAGGGCTGCTCCTGCCGGGAGTGGTGGAGGAGCCGCTCCCGCCAGGAGGAGGGAGATGGCGGTCCCCGTGTCAGGGAAGCCTGCTCGACCTGGGCCCGAGGTCGAGGATCGAGCTGCCCCGGAGCGTCAGATGGTGTAGTTGAACTACCGGCCTCCGGACCAGTTTCGCCGCTGCTGCTGGAGGCGTGGCCGACCCACGGACCAGCCTCGCCGCCATTTGAGGTGTGGGCGGCCTCCGGTTGGGAACCGGTGGGGTGGGGGAGTAGGTTCGGCCGGATGACTCGATGGGGGTGTGTGGTGGGGCGTGGTCTGCGGTGGCGAGCAGGGAGGGCGGACGCACCTGCACGGCATCCGTAATCACGCCCGCCGGGTTAAAACACGGAGACTCAGGTGTGTGTGTTGTGTTGTGTTGTGGTGAGATGTGAATAAAGATGGCTCTAAATGATATTCCGTGGTCCCGCCGTGCCTTATTCTCGCCACAGTGTCATCTCAAACTGAGTAATTAGGTATCTGTATGCCACTGTTCCCTTGCTATCACTCCTTAATATGCCACTGGTTTTTACAGTGAAATTAGTTTCTATCTTCTTTCCATACCCCATCCAGCTTTTTGACCCAGGTTAGGGCTGATATTGGATCCAAGTGGATTAGATCCAATCTCTAACAACTCCCTTTTTACAAACTGTGCTCACTACCTTCCATCTTTCAACGGATGATGCGCTGGAACCAGTATTATAGGACTCTCTGAAAGATATGAATCTTTTTATTTTAAAGTTGGTAAAACTGCGACCGTGGTTCAGGGGGTTGGGAATGGTAAATGGTAAATGGTAAATGGCCTGCATTTGTATAGCGCTTTACTCAGTCTCTAAGGACCCCAAAGCACTTTACACTACATTCAGTCATTCACCCATTCACACACACATTCACACACTGGCAATGGCAAGCTACATTGTAGCCACAGCTCCCCTGGGGCGCACTGACTGACTGAGAAGCTCATCTTGTAACCGGAAAGTTGCCGGTTCGATCCCCAGCTCTGTCTGCCTTTGTCGTTGTGTCCTTGGGCAAGACACTTCGCCTACTGATGTTGGCCAGAGGGGCCGATGGCGCGATATGGCAGCCTCGCTTCTGTCAGTCTGCCCCAGGGCAGCTGTGGCTACATCTGTAGCTTGCCTCCACCAGTGTGAGAGTGAATGAATAGTGGAATTGTAAAGCGCTTTGAGGGTCTTGAAAAGCGCTATATAAATGCAATCCATTATTATTATTATTATTATTACTATATGACTTCACCTTGTTGGTGTGACCTATCTTGCAATAATTCACTCACCACACAAAATTCAACTGACCTATATGACACAACCATGAGCAAAATAAGGGATTCAAAATAGGTGCAACTGAGTAATTTGAGATTAGTTGGAGGACTAATCTGACACTTCACTAGCTGGGACCACATCCTCGGTAACGATGGGCGATGAGGGATGAGGAAGTGTGAACTGGTGAAGCGGGTTGGGGAAGGCCTCGAAGGGGACTGGCGAGGGCTCCCGGGCTGGGCAGATCCCCATGTAGTAACGAGAAATGAATGAAGGAAAGGAAGAGAGGAGAAGAGAGGGAAAATGAGGGTGGGGCATGAAAATGAGAACAGCAGGTATTGGAGAAGGGGGGCTTTTATAGCCTGAGGCCAGAGGGGGCGTGAAGGAGGAGTGGTCCCGCTCCTGAAATTCAGATGATATCTCCATTTAATTATATGACTGTATTGGCAAATTCAGTGAAACATTTGTAGCAATTATTACATACTTGTTTAAATATTTACATACAACTCTCTTGGCTGCTTCCTATACTTTATTAGTTATTTTTTAGTAGTAATTGTGAGAGAAAGAAGAAATGTTGTCATCAGTGCTCCCCCCGCCAAAAAAAAAAAAAAAGAACAACTGGCTTAAGCAAAGGATTTCCTGTTTCTCTCCCAGTTGAGGAGCTATGTGCCGGAGATGCTGTTGTATCATCACAGGAGTGGGATGCCCTCAACATCCACCTTTTCCGGCCCATTCACACTGAAGATAAGATATGTTGTTGTTGGGTTTGTTTGTTTTTTGAATTTAAGTCTGTCTGCAGACTAGAAAATACAGAATAGAAAAGTTTGGCTATTTTTGTAATGCCAGCTGTGAATGCTAGTGTACATGTGTTTTTATTATTACCGATGTGCCATTGTTTCACATCTTAATACAGGCGTCATACCGCTGTACGAAAGATAGCACCACAGTGTAGAGTGGTTTTCAGGTTGGGTGTATTTCTGCTTTTTATATTAACTAAAAAATATAGAAATGTTCAGGCCTGATTGTAACCTTTGGCCTGTGTTTTTAACTCTCCCCGTGATTACATTTGTAGTCTTTTAAGAGTGTGCACATCATAAAAACTTTTTTTTAAAATCAGTGTTCTGGCCAGAAATCCTCTTTGGTCTAATTGATTCCAATAGGAGAACAGATCTTCATCTTTATCCTGCCCTGGGGGATAATTTTTAGACAATCTCATTATAGCAGTTCATATTTCTAAGCACGTCTATGTTTGGGTACAAGTTGTCCTTTCATCTTTTCCTATGTGGCTCTGCTAGCACTTACCACTAAAGGCCGGGTGGGGGTGGAAATTCACCAAGTTTTTTTCAGTTTTTCTTTATTTGCTTTTTTTTTTTTTTAAATCAGTTCCCTTGCTATCACTCCTTACCTTAATTGAGAGATGCCGCCTCACTGAACAGAAGGCAACTCAGGATATAGCAGAAACAAATTGAGTGCACAATCTACCCTCCAACTAGGACCATGGGGGAACTGAGGAAATTAAACTCTTTATGATTATTTTAAAGGGAGAAAGAAAACCACCTTAGCTGAACTTTGTGATGAAGATGATGCCCTGAGCACAGCACATGTTTTAACTGCAGAGCCAACTAATGACTGCCAGGACTTGTTAGGGCCCAAGCACTAGAAATGCGAAGACCCTTTTTTATCAGCACTGTTTATTATTTTCATTCAGGCAAATGAATCGTCTTTTTACGTACTGTAATAGCTTCATACATGAGTGTTTCAAAATGGCTCTAGAGCGCCACCTCTGCAGGATATTAAGCAGCACTACAGGGACATAGTTTGAGCTACATGTACGAAATTTTGTCCACATGTTGTAATTTAAGACGATGAACAAAAAAGGTCGGGACCCATCAATGTTAAGCCAACAGGAAGTCTGCCATTTTGGATTGAAAATGACAGTTTTCAATGTGTGTGTGTGTTGGCATGAGGTTTTCAATCCAGACTCCTGGATCTTCTACTTGCACCAATATCTGTGTGGCTGGCAGAGCGAGGACTCAAACACAGGACTCTGAACACAGGGAATAAACCAATAAGTGGTTTTTATTAAACTACACTAAAGTATAAAATAACAAAATTAGACCAAACCATTGACCCAAGGAGGAAACCATACTGCAAGGGAAGACACAACCACACAACCCCTACATATAACGAGGATAACGAGGGAACATGACACAGGTGGGAACACAGCTGACACTAATCCAGACGAATGAAACAAAGGAAGCAAAACTGAACATAATGCAAATGAGACGAGGGACTGTCAAAAGAAAACAGGAAGTGGCAAGTACACCAAAACTCAGACAAGGATACGTGAGGTTCACACTAGGACAGACATGAAACACATGACAGAATGAATAGTTCAGAAACCCAGAACTATAAATGCAAACTCAGAGACACTGGAAAGTGACATGTTCAGAAACTAAAAAACAATGAACTTATACTTTCAAAGAAGTAAATAACAAATCCAAAAATTAAAATCCAAATCCAAACAAATTTTAAAAATGTGACCTTTCTGGAAACTATTTCATAGTCCAGGCTTTACAGGGTCAACTGCATCTGATTTACTGCAGGATTTGATACTTCTCACACAAACATGCGCACACACACACATACCACTGCCACCATAACCACCACCGCATGGGTCCTAGATTACAGTGACCTACATGTGGTGGATATTATTGAACTAGGTTGCTGCTAATCAACTCCATGCCCATAAGCATTGTGAGTGTGTGTATGTATGCGCTTATATGTGTGCAAAGAGATGAGATTGATTGGGGGCATATTAGCCTGGTAGCCTGTGCATGTACTGTTGTGAATCTTTCTGTTAATTTAGCACTGTCTCCGTGCTGCCCTGTAAAGCTAGCTGTAGCCAATCAGCAAAATTGTAAAAAAAAAAAAATATACAACTCACTCAGTTTTTATAATGAGATTCCCTCTAAAATATAATAAACTAACTCAGTGATGGCTTTCTAAACATCCTCTGCTAATCTGGATTTCTGCCATGCTGTGAGCACTTCTATATTCAGCCACTTGTGCGTCGATTCGCACACATGTACAAGCATCGCACACTGTATGAGATGAAAAAAGCAAGCTCCAGCTGTAGTGTAGCCATAGAGTGTAGCTGGTTTTAAAGCCACTGAAAACTCATTACAGCTGCCCTAGATACTCACATTCACTTTCCTCTGATATTCTGCATGCTGTTAAGCTCTAAATCCATCCCCATCCAAAAACATGTAAAGTCAAAATATCTGATCTACTGGTCATTCTTATATAACTTTTTAGCTAGCTTCTTCACAGATGGACATCACATAAGCAACAACAGCACAACCCGTATTTACCATACCACATTTTGCCTGACATACTTTGTCTTTGCAATTGTATTGCGCTGACATACTGCAGTACAATTAGACATGTTTTTTTCCCTCCAGCTCTGTGCTGTTTTGCTGTACTGAAAGGCTAATGGTCTGCTGCTGCTACACCGAATTGCTGGGTCTCTTCACACTCCAAATGTTGTTTTCTGTGAGCTTTAATTGTTTTGTGGTTGCCTTACAGATTGCTTGTCTGTATGCCTGCGTGATAAATTGAATTGCATAGGAAAATTTTGCACTTAAGAGGGATGGAGCGAGCTGCTTGCAGATGCAGTGATAAAGAGAAAATCTATGATGGAAGTAGTGTGCTGTCAAACGCCAGCTCTCACTGGTGTTTGTCAGGGTTAGTGAGATTTTGACTGTTAGTATCTTCATTCCTCAGGTTCATGACCCTAATAAAGGCCATGAGCCTTTCAATAAGGTTGTTCTATGTCCAACAAGTGCCGCGGGCAGTCTGAACCCTTCAGACTATGCACATTAGGCATAGCCACAAACCTCTACTCTGCCTCTACTGTCTTTTATTATTTTATTTCTCAGACATCCCAATATGTCAGATACCAGTTTAATTGTTGGCTATTTCTATTTTTCCAGCTATTCACCCTACATCTCTGCTGACGGCTTTCTCGTCTTTGCTTTGATTTGGTAGTTGCTTTGCAGACACCAACGTCATTTGAAACTCAAATTATTCAGAAATCACAGCTTTGCTTTTTGCTTTGCTTTTTGAAATGTGACATGTGGCAGAAAGGTGCTGGATGCAAATCTTGTGGTTTGAAATGTTATATCTGTGTAAACTTCTGTCTAGTGTATGAATTCAGGTTTTGTCACACCACAGAAAACTTTTATTAACCATCATTTATTCAATTCAGGGTCACAGGAGACAGAGCCTATATATTGTATCTGTCATAGGGCAAGAGGCAGTGTAATGCTCAGTTAGATTGCCAGTCCATCACAGAACAGTTACACAGAGACCTGTTTTTGGGTTGTGGAGGGAAGCCTGAGTCTACTGAGGGTGTTGACTGGGGCCATTCCTAATATTAGGTGCCATTTACAGTTAGAACCACATGATGGAATATAGTGCATTTTGTATACTAATTCACCAATACTTAATTTTGAAGTCTTGGCTTACACTACCAGCCCTTCTCTACCATAAAAATTATTTCATTTTACAGTAATCACTGACTTTTGAGGAGGCTTGAACATAAAATAAAGTCATGGTCATTTATTGACATAGCAATATTGAGACACATAAGTGTTGGGTCTGCGCTTCAGCAGGCCTGCTAGTTCAGAGACGCATAACCCATGAAGAAAGCAAGACAAACAGTTTAACCAGTTTTACTTGCTAGCAAGGGAAGCCCTTGGCAGCATCTCTGCCCTTGCTCTCAAACGACTCCAAAGACTAGCACCCCCCTGCAGCCTTTTATTCTGTGGCACACAGTTTCACAAACACCCACTGTAAAACCCTCCTATGTTGCGATAAACCTAAGGCACTAAGTGTGCGTGTATGCATGTGCGACCCTGTATATGGCTCCACCCCTTTTTAACAGTCTCACCATACACAAGCACAGGTAAATAAAGGGCAGGAAGTAAAACATCCTCACTAAATAAGGACAGAGAATCTTCACATAGGATGTCCCTACAGTTAAACACTACAGCCAGTTATCTCCCCCACATAGTTGTCGGCCGGGGAGGAGGACAGAAACAGAAGAATGTCTTTGATCATACAGTTTGAACCAAGGCTTACAAATTTAAGTACAATAATGGCAACATTTAACAGTTTCAACCTAACAATAAGAAAAGACTTAATGTAGAAGAAATGACCGAGTATACATAACGGCACAAAGTAACTTGGTAGTGGACATATGGATGCACTCATTTCAGAACACTAGGCTAGAGCATTCTTTACTGTGTGTGAGCTATGTTAGCACTGATTTAACATTTCTCTCAGTATATTAAATTTAATGTCACTTTGGCATACGTAAACCTTAAGCACAGTCGTTGCTGGTGAGGTTTCACAGTGTACTGAATATAAAATAACAATAATAATAATAATAATAATAATAAAAATGATAATAATCATTATATCTCCATTTCTAATCTGATCATACTTTCTTTAGTATGATAAGGTTGGGACCAGAAACCCAGCAGGCTTGAACATTATTGATTTAACCTTTTAACAGCTTCCTTTGAGCAGCTTCCGGTTCCTTGGAGTACATCTGGCTGAGGATCTTACGTGGTCAGTACACACAAACAAAACAGTGAAGAAGGCGCAGCAGCGCCTCTTCTTTCTCAGGAGACTGAAAAGATTCGGCATGAGCCCCCGCATCCTCAGGACCTTCTATCACTGTGCCATTGAGAGCATCCTCACTGGATGCATCACCACCTGGTATGGCAACAGCACCGCCTACAACTGCAAAGCGCTCCAGCGAGTAGTGCGGTGCTCTGAACGGATAATTGGAGGTGAGCTTCCCTCCCTCCAAGACATCTACAGGAAGCGCTGCCTGAGGAAAGCGGGGAGGATCATCAAGGACTCCAGTCACCCCAGCCATAAACTGTTCAGACTGCTTCCATCAGGAAGGAGGTTCTGCAGCATCTGGTCCCGTACCAGCAGACTGAGAGACAGCTTTTTCCATCAGGCCATCAGACTGCTGAACACGTCATAGACACCTCAGCTTCACTACTGGAACTTCAACATTATGCACGCCACACTGTATATAAATGCCACTTGTTTTGCACATATTCAACTCTGTATATTTTATTATTATTTTTTTTTAACTATTTAATTTGTAAAAATGTGTACACACACAGGAAAATATTTAGTATACACATCCAGAAATGCATACACTATTATATATTGTACATATATTTATTAGTTTCAGGTTGGCCATTCTTGTATTTTGCTCGTTTGTGTTGTTGTGTTTGCACATCTCTGTTGCTTGTGGGGCTCGCACACAAGAATTTCACTCGCATGTGCTGTGCCAGTGTGCCTGCACATGTGATGTGACAATAAAAGTGATTTGATTTAACATACAAGCATGCAATACTGTAACTCTGACAGGTAATAAACATGCAAATGAGAATGCAAAGCAGGTATACCTGATTATCTGATTTTAAAAGCAAATTACAGTACAGTGAATAGTTTAACATACAATACAGCATGTCCAATGAAATAAAAAAAATCTGAAAGAATTACTCTGACTACTCCGTTTTTGTCAGTCTGTCAGGGCTCTGTGTGCGGGCAGGCAGAGATGAGGATCCAAATGCAGGACTCGAACACAGAATTGAAACTCAAAAAACCTCAGCTTTATTGCTGGCAGAAAAACAAACATGGAGTGATGATGGAATACTGAGACCAAGGACACACAGGCATAATTCTGAGGGTACGACGCGACACTGAGCATGGGAAAACACAGGGCTTATATACACAGGGTAGTAACGGGGGAATCGGCAACAGGAGGGAGACACAGCTGGGAGAGATCAGGGCTAACGAGACGGGGGAGCTAAGCTGCACACACTAACATAAGACAAAGACTTTCACAATAAAACAGGAAACATGAATTACTAAACAAGCATGCAGACTTTACACTGAGAGACAGACAGAATGACACATGGAATCTGAACTAAACTAAACGTGAGATATAACTGAGAACAAATCCTTAAGCACGGATAAACAGAAACAAGAAATAATCATCATCATCACTACGAGAAGAAAACAATCCATGAAGCAGAAATAAACCAAAACATAATAAACTCAAAATACTGGGTCCAACGGACCCAGAACCGTGACAGTACCCCCCCTCTAAGGGCTGGCTCCCGACAGCCCAAAACGAAAAAGCACAAAGCACCAGGCCAGGGCGGGTGGAGGGGGCCCAGGACGGAGGGACCGAAACACAAGGAGCACAAGAGTCCAACCACACAAGAAAACAGTCCAAGAACACAGGAAAACAGATCAAAAACAAAACCAAACCAGAGCCCAACAAGAGTCCATGTAAAGTTCAGGGGGCCGACCGTGCACACGGCAACGGTGGCGATGGGCGAACAGGTCTGGAGGGCGACCGTGCACACGGCAACGGCGGGCAAACAGTTCTGGAGGCCGACCGTGCACACGGCAACGGCGGGCAAACAGTTCTGGAGGCCGACCACTTGGAAGGCGGTGGCGGCCACTGAGCAGGTCCGGAGGGCGGCCGCGATGCCAGCGGCGGCGACAAACTCTCTCTGGAGGCCGTCCCCGAAGGCCATGACGCCACCTTAGAGGCCCGGAAAACGGCCGGCAGAGGCGAGGCGGAACAGGTCGAGCTGGCTCTGACGGCGGCGTGGTAACCACAGGACCAGACGAGGCCGGACCAGGCGTGGATGAAGACACGGAGGCCGGACCAGGCGTGGATGAAGACACGGAGGCGGACGGCTGCGGAACCTGCAGGCGGCGATGTGAATGCTGCAGGCGGCGATGTGAATGCTGCAGGCGGCGATGTGGAAGTCGCGGGGGATGAGTCAGCAGGTGACGGCTGAACACACTTCCCCGGACTGTCAGCAGATGTGAGGATGTGCTGGCTGGGTCCTCCAGAACCCCCAGCAGACGAAACCTGAGGCTGGCCGGGTTCTCCAGAACCCCCAGCAGACGAAACCTGAGGCTGGCCGGGCTCCTCGGGCCCTCCAGCTGGAGCAGAGGCAGGACCAGAGGCGAGTGGGACCTCTGGCTGAGGGTGGAGATGAGAGGCTGACTTAGCAGAGGACAAAGCTAACGATTCCTCCACTAACTGCGCTACTGACTGGGCTATGGACTGTAACAAGGTTTGGAGAGGGTCTGATTGTGGTAGAGCCTGAGCTATGGGTAGCGGGAGTGAAGACTGAGCTATGGGTGACTGAACTTGAGATGAAAGTGATGGTGGTGGAGTTGGTGACTGGGCTACAGGCAGCTGCTGGGCAGGAAACACTGGACACTGAGCTACAGGCGGCTGATGAGCAGCTAGCCGAACTGAAGGTGGCTGCTGGGCAGCTAACCGAGCTGACGGTGGCTGCTGATCTGGAAACCGAGCTGACGGTGGCTGCTGATCAGCTGACTGGACTGAAGGTGGCTGCTGATCAGCTGACTGGACTGAAGGTGGCTGCTGATCAGCTGACTGGACTGAAGGTGGCTGCTGATCAGCTGACTGGACTGAAGGTGGCTGCTGATCAGCTGACTGGACTGAAGGTGGCTGCTGATCAGCTGACTGGACTGAAAGTGTGGAAACACACTGTTCATTTTTAAACATGGGCACAGGAGTAGGCACAACAACCTCTGAATTAACTACTCCTGAGTTACCTGGCTGGGGCTTATGAATATCTGGGATGACACACATGTTTGCGCTCACAGATATGTTGATTTGAGGACGAACAGCGGTCTCTACATGCTTGACAGGTTTTGAAGCATGGCAATCATCCAGAACATTCCTAGCCGGCGGTTCAGACAAAATCCCAGACTCCTGCTGGGACTGTGAACGCTGGCAGCGCATCTGCCACTTGCCAGTTGAAATGGGATCAGGGCTGGCAAAAGGTGACATGGAGAAACGCTGCTGTGGAGTGGAAATGAAAACTGCACCAGTCCGTACTACAGGAGAAAAGGGAAGTGTGGTTGGGTGGTGATGGCTAGGGTTGCATTTCTTCTTTACGGACGGATCAAATGGTTTGGTGATGAACCGTGGCAAAAAATGCTGCTGTCGCTGAGAGTACCAAGTGGCGAGGGCCTCCAGGAGAACAGCTGAATCCTCTTTCCCTGGGCCGCCCATGCCAAACAGTTCAAAGGCTAGCCTCGCTCTTAGAGCTGTTATCATTTGCTTAAGTCCGTTTATGTACAGAAAACTGACGGTGGAGGCAGTAGACGACAAGAAATTATCAAAAAACACTACCTCCATATGCCTCGTGTAGGGGCTCGCAGCATGGATTATCCTCCGACAGTAATCCCATAGGTGCGCGAGATTCTCTCCCTCAGAGGTGAAAAGTGAGTCCGCTGGATCCATACTGGTCGCGTCGTTCTGTCAGGGCTCTGTGTGCGGGCAGGCAGAGATGAGGATCCAAATGCAGGACTCGAACACAGAATTGAAACTCAAAAAACCTCAGCTTTATTGCTGGCAGAAAAACAAACATGGAGTGATGATGGAATACTGAGACCAAGGACACACAGGCATAATTCTGAGGGTACGACGCGACACTGAGCATGGGAAAACACAGGGCTTATATACACAGGGTAGTAACGGGGGAATCGGCAACAGGAGGGAGACACAGCTGGGAGAGATCAGGGCTAACGAGACGGGGGAGCTAAGCTGCACACACTAACATAAGACAAAGACTTTCACAATAAAACAGGAAACATGAATTACTAAACAAGCATGCAGACTTTACACTGAGAGACAGACAGAATGACACATGGAATCTGAACTAAACTAAACGTGAGATATAACTGAGAACAAATCCTTAAGCACGGATAAACAGAAACAAGAAATAATAATCATCATCATCACTACGAGAAGAAAACAATCCATGAAGCAGAAATAAACCAAAACATAATAAACTCAAAATACTGGGTCCAACGGACCCAGAACCGTGACACAGTCACCAGAAGATTTGTCTTTATTATGGAGCGCCTAACCTTGTTATCCCCTGTTGTCATTTTCGTATTAGAAGCTAATGTGACATTTCCATTTTGCTTTTCTTCACACATTGTTTTTCTTTAAAAGTCCTTTTGGATGTGTAAATCAGCAAAGATTATTTCCTTTATTTATTTATTTTCGTGGAGTGCCACCTCTTTTGTTTCTGTGCGGCCCTAATTGTCTCGGGATGTGCCGCACATTGAAAACAGATGATGGTTTCGGTCTCAACACTAATTTCTTTGTAAAGGTCAACTTAATAAGAGGATTAGGGAACTAGGAGGCTTGCACATCTGCACCCTACACGAAGATGGGGATACACCCCCATGAATACACATATCAAGCAAATGAATGGAGATTAGATTTTGTGTAGGTTTTAAAGAAGTTTAAGCATATAAGCCTCTATTGTCTGGACAGGACAGAGAATAAAGGCTAACTTGGTGTATGGGCCACACGCTTGACCAGGTGAGCTTTTGTTCTTTAACCACACACATGAAAAAACAGTACTGATACATTGTATAGCTTGAAGTTCATAGATGAAGGGGAACTTTAAATACTCAGGTGCTGAAAGACTTTCTAATGAGCTCATTAGTCAGTGGTTGCTAATTCTTTCTAAGGGTGGGACATATATGCGCAGATGAGAGCAGCCTAGATGATATTTACTTCACCTGCAGAGCCTCCTTGTTGCAGATTGTGCAAGAAGCTTTCTACTTTCTACCAAAGTCTGATGTAACTTGTTATCGGTGTGCATTTTTGTTGCTTTGATTCAAGTTTAAAAATAAACAGTAATTAAGGAAAACTTCCCTTTTCTAGTTTTGCACGGCACCAGGGGAACGCACCAGTGTAGATTTTACTCCACAGACACCGATTTAATGTACATCGACACGCATGCAAAAGAACATGAATTTTCAACTTGGAACTGTGCAGTGGAACTCACTGATGTCTTCACAGACATCTTCAACATATCACTCATCCAGGCTGTCGTCCCCACATGTTTTAAAGCCACCACAATCATTCCGGTTCCAAAAAAGTCATCTCCCTCCTGCTTTAATGACTACCGTCCTGTTGCACTTACTCCCATCCTGATGAAGTGCTTCGAACGACTAGTCATGCAACACATCAAGACTGTCCTGCCCCCCTCCCTGGATCCCTTCCAGTTTGCGTATCGGCCCAACCGCTCAACCGATGATGCCATCTCCACTGCACTCCACTCGGCACTCACACACCTGGACAAAAAAGACTCATATGTTCGAATGCTGTTCATAGATTTCAGTTCAGCATTCAACACTATAATCCCCCAACAGCTCATTCAAAAACTGGTCCAGCTGGGGCTCAACACCTCACTGTGCAACTGGCTGTTGGATTTCCTCACCGGAAGACCTCAAGCAGTACGGGTTGGCAGTAATACATCCAGCACCATCATTTTAAACACAGGGGCCCCGCAGGGATGTGTGCTGAGCCCCCTCCTCTTCACTCTGCTGACCCATGACTGCACTCCATCATACAGCTCCAACCTCTTCATCAAGTTTGCGGACGACACAACGGTGGTGGGTCTCATTAGCAACAGGGATGAGACTGACTACAGAAGTGAGGTGAGACGCCTGGCCACGTGGTGTGCTGACAACAATCTCTCTCTGAATGTGGAGAAGACGAAGGAGATTGTTGTGGACTTCAGGAGAATGCACACCCAACATGCTCCTCTGACCATTGACGGAGCGTCTGTGGAGAGAGTGAGCAGCACCAAGTTCTTGGGTGTGCACATCACAGAGGATCTCTCCTGGACGTACAACACCACAGCACTGGCCAAGAAATCACAGCAGCGTCTCTTCTTTCTCCGCAAACTAAGAAGAGCAGGAGCACCAGCCCCCATCATGCACACTTTCTACAGAGGCACCATCGAGAGCATCCTGTCGAGCTGCATCACTGTGTGGTTTGGAGCCTGCAATGCGTCCTGTCATAGAACCCTCCAACGCATAGTGAGAGCTGCAGAGAGGATCATTGGTGTCTCTCTCCCCTCCCTCCAGGACATTTACAGCACCCGTCTCACTAAAAAAGCCCTTTGCATAGCGGCTGATCCCACGCACCCAATGCAAAGCTTCTTCAAGCTGCTGCCGTCAGGGAGGAGACTGCGGAGTCTCCAGGCCAGGACCAGCAGACTGAAGGACAGCTTCATCCATCAGGCTGTCAGGAAGCTTAACTCCCTCCCGATTCTGCCCCCTCTCCCCTCTCTCCTCCACGGTCTCACTGAACTCTGTCACACACACACAAACACACACACTCTCTGACTCACTCACTGGCCTGCACCAGTTACCAGTCACTTTGTGGAGCATTGGACTGCCATTACCTCATAAGACTTTGTTGTTACACTTTCTCTTACCGTACATTACTAAATCTCCATTTGCACTATTTGCCTATTTGCACTACTCTGCCTGGTTTACACTCAATGTCACTTACCCATTATATTGTATATTGTATAGCTTTCTTGTTATATGTAAAATTGTATTTATTTAAATTTTTACTTTTTAATTATTTTACTTGCATTTTTAATCACTTTTATATTTAAATATATTTAAATGTTCATTTGCTATTTATCTAGGGATTGAGAGTAACGCAATTTCTATTCTCTGTATGTCCTGTACATGTGGCAGAATCGACAGATAAAGTTGACTTTGACTTTGACTTTGACTTTGGGTTTCTTAAGAATTCTCAAACGGAAACATTACACACATGTACACGTATAAGGTTTGAAAAATAAAGCTTTAAACTCTAACCCCATACCTCTAGTAATTACTGTGCAAACTTCCTCTCTGAAGCAGAGTGAAGAGGCCCCCATATGTACTTTTTTATATCAACAGAGCTTAGGAGGTGCTTTGAAGAAGAGATAAATCACCTCATTACTTTGCAATAACTTCCACATAGCGATAATAAAAAATGCATCACGTCTCAAACTTTAACATAAAGGGCCAGTTAGGAGACAAATCGCTTCTGATGATCCTTTTTTTTTTTTTTACTGCGGTGCCTCTCTTAACCTTTGAACATGATCACCTCCTGCTGAGTGAAAGAATGATACATGCGTTTTCAGAGAAATCCTAATTAGCTGCCGTTGTAAATGTGCATGTCCCCCCTTTCATTCCCGCCGCACCTTACATAGTTCGTCTTTGACTGTGGCATTGCGTGTGATGTAGCTGGAGTTGATCTTGGGGAGAAACAATATGCGAATATCTTGCTGGAGATCAGTGTTTCAGAGAATGTATGGGGAGAGAAGAAATGGAAGATTTGCAAAGAAAGAAAAAAGAAAAGCTACAGCATAATGCTTCCCGTCTTCCTCCAAAGATAAGCACAGGTGTTAAAACACTAATTTTGCCATCTTACTGCATGTGTACTGCTCCACTGAACCACTCAAGTCTTATCTCAGGTGGATTATGGTTTACAGATAAAGAAAGGCATGAGAAAAACGATCATTCTGGAAGAAGTTTTTAGCTTCATGTCCTTCTTTATTTCACTCAGTTCAGCAAAGCTGTAATTGGCAGCGTCGAACAATGTATAATTGTCACTTTCATAATTACTGTGAAGAAAAATCAACAGAGGATTTCAAGAAAATGCTGCCAAGTTGTTCTTGTAAGCTAAGTAATGATACCTTTGCAAAAAAAACTGGTTGTTAAATATTCTTAACTTAAATATCTGCTTAGTATGTGAAGCATGTGTCACACTGGCCTTGTATTAGTATTGCAAACAGGCTTGCAGCTACTTCAGTTACTGATTTTATCCTCATTATGCTTCTGAAGACATAAATTCACCTTTATATGCAGTAAGCACATTCTCCTTCTCATTTTTAGGGGCTTCTCCGACTACTCTGTGTTTGATATATTTATTTTGTTCGGTGTCCCAAGAAAATGATTCACTACTCAAGATGCAACACATCTAATCAATGGAGACGTGAGTGGTTCGTGAAGTGTGTGCGAACTCTGAGGGTGACTGCCGTAATGAAACGACTTGCGGGAGATGGAAGATAAATTGGTTTGCGACACATCTAATGGTGTCATTTCAATATCTTGGCTTCATTGAGCTGATTGGGTACATTCTCGCACATACACAATCACATATACACATCCTTCATTGGCTTTTAGGTTTAACTGTTCAACTTTGAAAAAAGAAATGTGGCATTTCCCTGCGCAGTGTGAAAGTTGTATTTGTGCATGTGGATATAGAAATACACTGAATCCAAGTATCAGGGTCAAGTTATGATAAAGTCTTAAGATGTTCTGACACTGACTTAGGCGGCTGAACAGACGTTAGAAGTATCAGAGTTTGTGATGACAGAGAGAGGATGGTGTGGGGTTTTTTTTTTCACTTTCCTTATCATTTCTGCCACGCTGTCTGATTTGATATCCACTCTTTTCACTGTCAAAACTGAAAAGTTCTGCTGAACCTGTCACAACAGCGAGCCATAAATGGGGCTTTGTGTGTTTAAAACAAAAATCCAGAGTTAACACATTTAAAGTCTCTTTACTTTGTAACCATTTGTGTGCCCACTAGTAAAGCCAGCAGTTTGTTTGGCGTCCATGCTTTCTGTCCTCTGTGCTGCATGCCCTTGTATTTTTCTTGTGTATAGGGGGAAATGTGAAGTTATTGATCCACATTTTATTGCTTCATAACATGCACTCCTGTAATGTGCCATGATGTGCTTTTCGCTAATGCACCGTGCGTGCAGCAGATTGTGGAGTCATGTTAAAATGTCTAACCTCAGGCCACAGTTATACTGCTCTGTGAGATGGAACTTTTTCAAGGTAGCGGTTTATTTGTCTGCCTTGTTTGCACATCTGGCCAGCAGTTTAAAATAGTCAGCAGAGGAATAAGGATTCAAATCAGGGATTGCAACAGTGTGTTAGTTAAGTGCAGATCAGGTTTAGATGAGGAACACTTTCAGCCATCCTTTTTATGATCTGCTCACATTTTAAAATTAAATGACTTTTAATGCGTGCAATTTGCGCACTGAAGAATATGTCACCCTGGTAACGAAGAAAATTGCAGCTAATGTTGTTTTATATGGTATATCGTTGTAACTCATCTTCAACCCTTGTATTTTCCCAGCGATAAACCAACAAGCTATGAATGAAACAGTGAAAATGAACTGTTGACTTTATATGTAAGTCTACAAATAGGGGTCATTAAAGAAACATGTACGGTTTAGTTTTTCAGTGACTGGATGTGATGTATTTGCCATCTATCTGCTGAGTCACTCTTTAAAACTGCTGGCAAAGACTTTTCTAAAGCTTTTTGGCAGGTAATATGTCTTTAAAACGTATTATCTTGCAAACATATCTTTAATTAATTGCTCATGTCTAATTAATAGAAGTCAACCTAAGATTTATTTTAAAACAACAACAACAAATGAGCAAAAGAAAAAAATAGTTGGAATTAATTTCATCGTTCACTGCGATGTCTGTAATGCTGTAAATTTTTAATGTGAGCAACTTTAAAAATGTTCTGTGTCGACATTCATCTGCTGACAATTGTCTTACAGGCACTGCAAAGGCAAAGAAGCTGGTTTGATTTGGGAGCAACAGTAGTGATTGGCAGTGCGTGAAAAAGCAAAGATGATAATTGCAACATCAATGTAACCTTCAACACAGGCATCCAAAGAGAGAACAGCTAAACTAATAACTTAATTTATGTTCGGTATTTCAGGATGTTGCGATATATTTATATGTTTGCTTTGTCGCCATGAATTAATGTAGCTTCACGTGGCTTTGCACCACTTGGTGGCTAATTTTTTTATCCAATTTTCTGCTATTCAGTGATCAGTGGCATGCCAGTACAAACATACCTGCATCTGGAATTGCTTTATTTTTCAGGAAATTTGAAAAAAATATGTTTTAGTTTTTTTCTTATAAGCTGGCATTTTGTTGTTATTTTGTTTTGTTTTTACCAAATTATGACTTGATGAATGAAGACATGACAAAGACACACACACACATATATATGTATGTGTGTTTGTCATTCTTATCAACTCCAGGCTATATGTCATGTTGCAGACAACAAATAGGAGATATGTAGGAGTAATCCCTGATGTTTCCATCATTATAATCACGTGTGCAGTTGCATGGATTTAGACTAACGCCTCAAAATAGCACAGGATACAGTACATATGTACGACTCACTCC
The DNA here is from genome assembly GCF_963969265.1 of Rhamphochromis sp. 'chilingali'. Lineage (NCBI taxonomy): Eukaryota > Metazoa > Chordata > Actinopteri > Cichliformes > Cichlidae > Rhamphochromis > Rhamphochromis sp. 'chilingali'. The sequence continues at coordinate 30,879,106 of NC_137935.1, forward strand.
TTTGAATGTATAAGTGCATTAACACTGACGAGTATGGCTATGAAATGTGCACTATGAGTACTCATAATCCTAAAAAGAGAGTGCAGAATGCTGTACGTCCTCAGTGGTCGCAGCATTGGGTAAGTAGCAAAAAAGATAGGACCATTAACCAGTTTTCCACCATTAGCCAAAGAATATGTACCAGCAACACTGACGGTGTTTGTGCTAGCCTGCAGAGAGTCCCATTTAATACAGATATTCTGAAAATATGTCTGCTCGCACAACAACTGCTGTGGTCAAATGCTGTGAAACTCATTTCTGGTACTTGCGTAGTGTGTTGGATTTAACACACCATGTTTTAAGTACATAGTGCAGACTAATGAAAAAATACACCAAAACTTATCACATGCAAAACAATTGGCCTATACTTAGTGTTGGGTTATACTATGGCACAACATCTGTATAAAGCTATGCATTCATGTAAAGATTAACCTTGTTTGTACCAATCCCCCACATTCCTTCTAGTTCCTCTCTGACTCTCTCTGATTCCCTAGAGGGTGTTTCAAATTTATGAAAATTGACTCTGCGTCTTTTGGAGCAGATGCTCCTGCTTGGCAGCGAGAAACGGTTCATTAGTTATTTAAATCAGAATAGCCTGGGACTGCATATCAGGCACTAAATTAATTTGATATATGGCAAGAGAAAAATAGCTATTAGTGGAAAAACAAAGTGTTGGAGGATTCGCGCTGCCGTACTGGTAACCTTTGCAGCAGTATATCTGGATCTCTATATCTCTATCTATATTTGTCACAGTCTTGGAAAATATATGCTGCACCCAGTATACCAGGGGTTCCAACTATTTGTCAAGGTGTATGTCGCAAAGTCTTTATATCTCTTCAGATCATGAATTTTATATGTCAACCAGTGCCTTGGCATGAATGTCATCTGTCCTCATGATGATGTGTGACTGCAGGTGGTTATGGGAAATGGTCCTTAAAATGCAAGTATGTATTATAGCAATGTGTGTTTCTAACTTTTGCATATAGTGTATTATTTCAGATCTTTTCAGCCAGTAAAAACTGCTAATTACTTGTATTTGGAGGGCATATTCTTGGCTCTTCGGAGCATTTCATTTGTCACGTTGGTGAGAAAGCAAAATGAATATATGTGTTTTGGCAGCTCTTCAAATGAATTGAGTTCCACATCAGCTGTGTGCACGTGTTCAAGCATGGCACAGCCAACCATTGCTAGCTTTGGGAAGCAAGAAAAACAAGACATAGATTAGTGTTAGGTTCCATCTACCCTTCCTTCTGAAATTTGCGCATCCTGCAGTCACTCCCCCAACCACCATTCAACCATCCTCATGTCCCTTTCTCTCTAATTAGGACTTTTCCTCATCCCCTTAGCTCACTGAGAGCAATCTGGATTTCACTGCTAGTCCATGTGCTCTGACTTAACACAACATCAGTAACAATTTGTGGCTTGTTTATATGGAAATCAGTATTGCAATTAGGCTAAACAGCAAACAGTCGTGACTGTCAATACTGTCATCCCGGCAGAGTCCTGTGATGGAGCGCGCTCAGCTTTATGTCTTCATTTACCGCAGTCACCATGGCTCCTGACATCTTTTTTACCTGCCTCGTTGAGCCCGGGAATGATTGAAGCTATATTCACTGAGCACTCTCCTATCAAGGACAATACTCGGAGAGACATCCAGTTAGCGTATAAGTATCCAAGAGACTGTTGGACAAAGGGATAAATTAGCAGTTCTGCAAGATGAACTTTTCTTTGTTCTTTGTCTACTGCTTTTTTAATTTTTTTTAACAAGGCATCATCTTTCACAAAAGGATGACTAGGCTTAAAAAGCTAACACTCTCTGAGATATGGCCTCTGCAATTATACTCCTTTTCTCAGATTAGTCTGCCTGCCGCTCTATAATCCTTGTGGGTTATTATGAGCGAAGGAGCCTGGTGGAGAGGTTTTCGGTGATCAATCTTAAACCATCCTCTCTAATTTTCCACGGTCAGCGCTTTCATCCTGCCTGCCCTTGTCGCTCGACTGCGCCAGCCAATTACGGCCCTAACTATGTCAGCTTATTACAGGACAGCCATGGCCCTTGCCGCCGTATTGACCTGATGCGATAGGCTTGGACCTTCCAACCTCCAGGCTCCAATTAATTACTGCAGTGCCCTTGTTGAGCATGCAAACCCAGAGAGGGTTGAAAAAATAACGCAGTCAGCGTACCTGGTTGTTGTTATTTTCTTTCCATGTGGATTAGGTTTAATTAAACTGAACACATGCATGAACACTGGAGCCTTATGACAGGTAATAAAGACGAGATGAGACTTCATTGGCAAGGCATTAAAGTGGCAGATTCCTGGACTTGTTTCCTGGCCTGCGCTGATGTGCTTTATGCTGTCTCTCCTGATTTTCTCCCAGGCTCATTAAGGACAAGAATACCAGAGAACTGACTTCCCTCAGTGTGTGTGTGTGTGGCTGTTTACTGTTAGCTAATATGGGGGAGATTGGAAATGTCTGAAGTGAAGTACCAGTTGCACGTGTAAGGCACCGTATTGACTGTTCACTTTGTTATTATGACTAAAACAGGGCTTTCTGGATATTATACCAGGCATCTATGATGAGAGACAAATTGCTGACCTGCAGGCTTCTGAATTAGGACAATGAGGAAGAGAGATATTTTGTGTATGTGCGTGTTTGCCTATGTATCTGTGTGAGGAGCTCAGTAACACTCAGTGAGGCTATTATTGATTAGACAGTTCTATTATTAGCTGAAGTAGACCAAAATCTGGCTAGCTGATTGGCTATTGCATTGGGGTCATTTCATACGCTGACCTAACTAACTAATTGGAATTATATCTCTGTCACCAGCACACAACAGGCATTATATCTGATAACCAAATACAGAGCAGAGATGAAGGTTTGTAAAGGTGGATTTTAGCAACCGTAATACAATCATAACACACATAGAGTTAAACATCAAGTCCATCAAAGTTCTTTTCTTTGTACGTACTCCCAGCCAGGTTGCCAGGTTCCAGTGCTTCTTTGATTTATTTAGCTTTTTCACCATTGCTGCTTTTGACTCACTGTTGACTTTGCCTGAGAAGTGCAGTCATGTGACTTAGTTTTTGATTACATACAGATAAAGAAGTAGAGGAAGAGAAAGGCAGAATAAATTTTAGGAGTCTAGTTGCATTAAAAAAAGGATAAAGGAAAAAGTTATGAACAGTGAATGTTCTCAGAGCAAATGTTGAGAGACAGCAGTGTGTGGCTGGAGCTTGTCCTTCAAAGTGACAGATCTTACCCTCTTCTAAGCTGACTGGAGTCTCTTCACAATATGAGCCCAGTGGATGCTTATTTTACTGCCTAATATTTAGGAAGCCTTTTATGCCAGTGTGAATATTACACAAAATAACATAAAAATGGCGCTGCCTGTGAACAGCATGGACACATGAGCGAAACCTAGTCCAGACCAGCTGCTGGTGGAGATAAGAAAGCTGAAGGACTCAGTCATTAAAGGGACAACTTTTTTCTTAATTATTTTTGCTAGTGAACATTTGACAGGGATGTTTTCACTGGCGCAGGCATTATCCCTGAGCTGTTATGATGAGTCAACGTTTCAATCCACCTCGTGCCATTTGGCCAAGGCATTCCCTCGGACAAGAATAGTTGTTTGTCTCCTTCCTCAGTGGAAAGATACGGCGAGTCAAGCTCACGTGGGGCCATGAGTTCCTTTTCAGTCTTTGCCTCTTTTCACAAGACTTTCAACTTCTTTGATGGCACCCTCAATGTCCTCCCTCTCTATAAATGTACCTCTCTATTTTCTCTCCACTTACCCTTTCGCCCTATTCTCCTCCTCTCTGCGCCCGCCTTTTCAGTCTGCTGTGGACCTTCGGTCTGTTGTGTGTTTGTGTTTTCTGTGTGAGAGAGAGAGGCTGAGACAGAAACGGACAGCATGAGGGATGGCAGAGCTGTACCACTGTGATGGAGCAGAGGGAAGGAGGTGTTTAAGCCATTACTGACGGAGGCTAAGTGGTGCCACACAGTCCTACTGCCTGCCCATCTTAGTGCCATGCTGGCCTCTACCCAAGTCATTAAAGTCTCTTGTCCCAGCTGTGAAATAAAAGGTCATATCACCGAGGGAAAATCTGGGTATGTGTTAAATCAAATTTATTGCAGCTGTATCATTGGTTCTCTGTTCTTACCTCCACTTGCTGCTGAGAGGAAGATGGCTCCTAACCAAGAAAAACAACAATAATCTCCTCTACCTCTCAAAGCAGTCACCCAACTGATGCCTCAATCTACAGTCCCCAGCCAAGTCCCCTCTATTATATTACTGCTGAATGATAGCTCCATTCTCAACCTTGAGTGTCATTCTCAATATTTGAGTGAATAACTTAAGAGGCAAGCAGTTTAGATGGCAGGAGTGCAAAGATGAAATTGCTGCCTGTCAGTGCCAACCTTGAAAATAATCTCTCTAACTCCACACACCCAACACTTTGAGTCTTTAGCCTCTGCTGTCAGCGCAGGGTTCTGCTCCATAATTAGTGGCCGGCTTATTATAGGTTGCTCGAACCAGGCTAGGGTTCCTCTCCTCCGGGAAGGCGAGGGGGAGGAGCAGGGAAAGGAAGGGACTAATTGTTGGCTTTACTGTGGAAGCTTCGTTGCAGGATGAATGAGCCAATTAATATGCAAGGAGTGCAATGTCCTCCCTGCGCAAGGCTAGGGAGGAATAGCAGTGGCTCATTCGCTGGGTGTGTGTTGAAGAGGGGCCAGAGCTAAGAGGCCCAAAAGACACAAAGAATGCCTCTGTTTGAAGTAGAAACCGATGCACAAAAACAGAGAACTGAAAGGCTTTCTTCACTCTTAAACTAAACGATGCAAATTGTGAATTGACTATAATGAGCATACAAGTTGGAAGTTGACTTCGGGTTAGAATTTGATTAGCTTTGCAGTTTATAGCATATTCTTAAAAGAGATCATCAGTAAACCCCATGATAATTTTGACTCCAAACATAATGTGGAAAAACAGATAAGCCTTTAATCAGCCTAGTCCCAAATAATATGATCAAACAGAATATCACAGTTATCAAACTGTTATGTCCTCACATCCTTGTTTATTCACTTTGAGCTCACGGCTCCGTTTGTGTTGTGATTAAAATGTGCACCGAAGGTTAACAAGATGCCATCATCCCTCAAGGTAGGAACTTTTGTAATTTTAGGCACAAGGCTGTCATCAGGATAAATGTTTTATCAAAAGTAATAATTAAAAATATATATATTAATAAGAGCTTCTTTCCTTTCATTTTAGTGCTGGAAACTGTAAAAATGGAAGTGAAAGTCAGTTTTTCAAGGTTGCACATGAACACTGTAATAACATAATCTAAGTCAAAGGCTTTACTGGGTTTTACAGTTACAGTTATCACGTCAGCATTATTCTCCTAGTCATTCGAGTGGTTATAAATCAGTTCAGCACTAATAAAGTAAGGAGACTGTGAGGGAATTGATTCAACGGGAGATTTTGGACAGGAATAAGGAGTTATCGGTTTCTTTTAAGCATGCATGTAATTATTTCTTCTCCTTTTTGTCTCAATTGTAGATAAATACTCACATACAAACAAACCTAATCACAATGCACTTAATACAAAGACACAGAACAATAGTTTTTTCTCTCTGGGCTACACAGTAGAGCGTTTCTTTTCTCCTCTTCACAGGAAGCAGGGACAATGGCTTTATCAATGTCCATCTTTGTTCTACTGGATGACATCCACTCAGTTGAGTCTTTACAAAACACATTCCCCGGGCTGTGAAAGAAGCTATTATTTTGCTCAGTGTTGTATACTTGAAAGACGCCGCCGCCTAATTTCTTCTGCTAGCTGCAGAAACAGTGTTGCTTTTGTTTTGGTATACAGACACTACTGTATCAGCAGAAAGAATGTGCTGCTGTTGCTATTGGCTATCAACACATCAAATGAAATCTAAGACAGCTGCAGACGTCAATGTCAGCCCTTCCTACTCAGCACTGTGGATGGGCGCCTACTCCATTTGCAGTCGCATGTGTGATTTCACTACTGTATCGATGATTACGCAGAGATGCCTAAGGCTTCTTGTTGAGACTACAGGAAAAAAATTAGAAAGCCAGCGATGAACTTGATAGAATGGCATGTAATGATTCAGAGGTAAAGAAATATGATAGCCTCATGTGTAAAATAGATGCATTGTTCCATTGTCTGTCAACTAAGCAAACATCTACCCCATCCGAGGACTCTTACTGGCAGAAGTGATTTAAGATTCCTGCTTTTTTTAATTTAGTTTATGCTCATGTGCTCAAACATCTTGCTGCATTGTTGCACTGTGGGTAGTTACTATCAACAGCTTTCTAACAGGCCTGCGGGCATTTCTCTAAGAACATTTTTATTGGGCTCCAAACCAAACGGATGAAAGCAGGAAGCGATCCTTCAGCTTGATGAAACCACTGCAGTTGTAGCTAAACATGGTAAATACGCACAGAAACACACAGTAGTAAAAGATATATACTATGTATATATAGAGCTGCTCAAGTGCATCTAAAGTGTTCTCTGATTTGACTTATATATCACATTAACTTGCATATAGAGTTGATATGACAGGGATATGCAATACAAGAGAGAGGGTGCGATGGAGGAGGATGATTCACTGTGGTGAGCCTTAAAAGGAACAGGAGGAGAAGAAGATGCACATATATGACATCGGACAGCCATACACCTTGTTGTCTGATCGTGTCTTTATGTTTATCTGACATTAAGACTTGGATGACTCTTAACTTCTTACACCTTAATGAAAGCAAAACTGAAGTCATTGTGTTTGGGCTTCCTAAAGATCCCAACTTCTCTCTTGACTTTTTGGGACCCCTAACCTCCGATTGCACTTCTTCCATTAAGAGTCTTGGAGTTATTTTTGACAATGCTTTTAAACTTGATAAACAAATCAGCTCTGTAGTTAAGGGATCTTTTTATCATTTACGGATTTTAGCCAAAGTCAAGTCTTACCTTTGCAGGAACGATCTAGAAAGAGTGGTCCATGCTTTTATTACTTCACGGCTGGACTACTGTAATTCCCTCTATGCTGGCCTAGATCGTTCCTGTCTACATCGCCTTCAACTGGTGCAGAACGCTGCCGCTCGCCTGTTGACCGGTTCAAAAAAAAGAGACCACATCACTCCGGTTCTCTGCTCTCTCCACTGGCTCCCAGTTGCTTTTAGGATTGATTTTAAAATCTTACTGCTGGCTTTTAAGGTTTTAAATGGCACTGCACCTTCTTACCTGTCAGAACTCCTTAGTACTTATCGCCCCAGGAGATCTTTGAGGTCAGCCGATCTGATGCTTTTAGATGTTCCCAGGTATAAATTAAAGACAAAGGGAGAGAGGGCGTTTGCTGTGGCTGCACCCAGACTGTGGAACAGTTTACCTCCTCACGTCAGATTCTCCAAAAGCCTAGAAACTTTTAAAACTGCTCTTAAAACTCACCTCTTTTCATTGGCTTTTAGAAAGGTTTAATTTATTTGTTTATTTATTTTTTATTTGATCAGCGAGGTGTTTTACGAAATTGTGTTCTATTGTATTTTTATCTGTATTTACTGTACAGCACTTTGGTCAGCCTTGGTTGTTTTTAAATGTGCTCTATAAATAAACTTGACTTGACTTGACTTGACTTTATTATACCCATTATTTTGGTTCTTGATTTCAATTGGCAATCTCTACATTTACTCTGTCACAGGCTGGGTCTGTGACCCAGCGCTCTGAGTACATTTTGTATTTGTCTCATTTTAGATTTGTGATTAGTTCATGTCTCATTCTTATTTAGCTTTTAGTTGAGGTTAAAGGCAGTCATTATTTATTGTTTCCTTGGTTTGTGTTTGGGTTCTTGTATCGTTCATCACATGTTAGGTCTGTTAAGCTTGTGTTGTCATGTCTAGTTTCAGTGTTTCCTGTTTTACTTTGAAGGAGTCGTGTGTTCTTTGTTCATTGTATTTAGTTTCACTTCCCCTGTCCTGTCATTAGGCTCATGTCAGTCAGCTGTTCTATGGCGTTATTTTTGTGCCACTATTCTGAGCGCACGTAGAAAAAAGTTTGCAGGTGCAAGTGTTGCAATTTGAGGACAAATTTATTTTGAGCGAAGAAAAGCTCAATTTGGGTGAACAAAATTAATTCCTGAGTGCAAAAAATTTATTTCAGTGTTTGCTATTATCCACACACACACAATAGCAGCCCCCTCGCTCAGTTTTTGCATTTGCGCTCGCTCACAATGTATTTTGCTCGCGCTCTCAACATTTCTGTCCGTGCGCGCACAACTCTTTCTCTACACCGTTATATTTGTGCCACAAAACCAGCCAATCACAGACTTGGATGCAAAAAAATCTGCTTGGCTGTTCTGGTCTCCAATCAGCTCGAAATGACGAAATGCAATATCCCAGAATCCGAAAGAATCTCCAAAAACGTTAGAACACTTATGCAAATATGTGATGTCTTGATGAATCGAGCAGGTATTAGAAGTTCACACAGCAACATTCTCACATGAAAATATCTTAAAAGTTTATTTTGTGACCCAGAAAGAGTAATATTTCAAACTCCGCCACTCTGTGTTCCTCCACCACTGCCTCATTTGAGTTTTGGACGAAATGGATTCTGGGATATTGCATTTCGTCATTTCGAGCTGATTGGAGACCAGAACAGCCAATCAGATTCAGCTGATTTTAAAGTCTTTTATTAGTACAGCTGGTGTGGCTGATGGGGGATTGCCCCTGCTTGCATGTAGAAAGTTAGTGAGTGATCGTGGCCTTGCTATTGCAACAGAGATTTGTACTTGCCTGCAAGTAATAGAGGGCTTGAAAGACTCTAGGTCTCAGCACATGCTGAAACTTGTGTATCACAGAAAACACATGGCTTCCCCTGGTACACATCAGGTCAGCAGTAGACGTGGCACTGACAAGGACTGCAGAGAACAGGGAATTTGCACAAACCCTGAGGAAAAGAAAAGCAAAACATGACAGAAAAAAACTGGCAAGCCAAAATGCCATGCCGTTTTATTCTGGACACGACATAGGAGATAAAGCCTTCACCTAAAGTAACTCTTTCTCATTTACCACATGTTGAAATGTTGGCTACCTTGGTCAGAAATGATCCTAATTACAGCTACTACAAGAAAAGCACCTCCAGCAATCATTTACATACTAGACCTTTGGGACTGGAGGTAGACTTGACAGTATGTCACAGGCAGTTCTCACACAATGCTCCACTTACACATCTATTGCAGGTCTGCGCTGGCCTTTCAGTGAAAAACCTTTTGATCCATCTGCTCTCCTGCATGAAGAGAAACTCAGCATGGCAAAACACGGAAAGGCAACAAACAGAATGCCAAATGATCATCCACAGAGTTTAAAACATCTTCTCTTTTTCTTGTATAATTCATCATTCTTTACTGCTGAAATTGAATTGATTAAAAAGAAGATTCCTCTAAATAAACTGTCTAAATTATCTTCAGTGGCCTGAAAGGTAGTATATCCCCCCAAAAATGGCTATCAAATGAAATGTGAATTCAAGAAAGGGCATGCTGTGATGTCTCCAGTTTATTAGCACTAATGATCACCAGAACCAACGGTAGCCATCGAATTCCTGATCTTCTTGCTTCCCCTGAGACTCTGCTGTAGAAACTTTTACACAGTTACCCTTTCAAATCAATACAAGTACTGTTAATGTTTAATGGGCCTGTTAGTGTTAGTGCACTTCCTCGCGTCCTGTATTTGGAGGGTTTGACTTACTCCTCAAAAATGTGACCATGTTTGAAAGTAGAAGGCGGGCTGCAGATTGTGTGTGGCAAGTACACTTCAAAGACGTTTTCCCCTCATACATTCCTGTGTACACAGACTTCATTTTGATCATCGTTTTAAGCTTAATAACATGGAGGGAAATCATATGCAAACAAAAGCATGCTTATCGATCCAGTCATCACGAAGACTCCCAAACAGGGACAGGTGAGAACGACACCCCATGCCGTGCTCCTTTTGTGTGCCTCAACAATGTTTACAGGACCAGATCTTCGTTGTACATCCATTCACAGTAAACCGATGTGATAATAGCCCTCGTGGAGTGTCAGAGACTGCACAGAGTGATGCTTTCTGACACTAATTGTTCTTTCATCTTAAGCAGCGGCCTCTTAGACAATCTCCAAAGTACTCCGTAATGAGGTCTGTTATGGTGAAGGGAGGAGGCGAAGGAGGCAGAGGCATTGAGCTGACTGTTGACATTCTGACACGTTTTGTCATGAGTTTGTTTATTTTATTTTTTCCCTGTGGTCATATTATAATAGAATTATCTACCCTGTCCTCCCTTAATCCTGCACTGTTATTGCCTGTGAGGTGATCCAAGCCTGTTCACTGAAGAACATCTGCAAACGAGGAAGATGTGTTCTGCTGGCTGGCTCGCTATATACTTTATAAAGTGGATTTTGAGATAACAGCCATGAGATTAAAATCCAAATTGCTTGACCAAGCAGAAATAACTATATAATTTACCAGGAGTGACCTTGTGCATGAGAGGAGTCCAAAGTTGCTCCCATTTTTCATGAGCTGAACTTAAAGATCTGAAACATTTTCTACATACACAAAGGACCCATTACTATCAAATATTGTTCACAAATCTGTCTAAATCTGTGTTGGTGAGAACTTCTCCTTTGCTGAGATAATCCCACCTCACAGGTGTGGCATGTGAAGGTGCTGATTAGACAGCATGAATATCTCACAGGTGTGCCTTAGACTGCCCACAATAAAAGGCCACTCTGAAATATGCAGTTTGATCACACAGCACAATGCTACACATGTCGCAGCTTTTGAGGGAGCGTGCAGTTGGCATGCTGACTGCAGGAATGTCTACCAGAACTGTTGCCTGTGAAATGAATGTTCATTTCTCTGCCATAAGCTGTCTTCAAAGGCATTTTAGAGAATTTGGCTGTACATCCAACCGGCCTCACAATCGCAGACCACGTGTAACCACACCAGCCCAGGATCTCCACATCAGCATGTTCACCTCCAGGATGGTCGACCAGGTGGAGACCAGCCACCCGGACAGCTGCAGCAACAATCGGTTTGCATAACCAAAGAATTTCTGCAAAGACTGTCAGAAACCGTGTCAGGGAGGTTCATCTGCATGCTCGGCATCCTACTCGGGGTCTGGACCTGACTGCAGTTTGTTGTCGTAACCAACTTGAGTGGGGAAATGCTCACATTCGATGGTGTCTGGCACGTTGACAGATGTTTTTACTGTTCAGGGCAGATGGCAGACAGCTTGTGTCGTGTCGTGTGGTTTGCTGACATCAACGTTGTGGATTGAGTGGCCCATGGTGGGTTATGGACAATGAACACAAGTGCATTTTATTGTTGGCATTTTGAATGCACAGAGATACCGTGTTGAGATCCTGAGGACCATTGTTGTGCCATTTATCCATGACCATAACTTCATGTTACAGCATTATAACGCACGGCCTCATATTGCAAGAATCTATACATAATTCCTGGAAGCTGAAAACATCCCAGTTCTTGCATGGCAGCAGACATGTCACCCATTGAGCATGTTTGGGATGCTCGGCTTGCCGTATATGACAGCATGTTCCAGTTCCTGCCAATATTCAGCAACTTTGCACAAGTATTGAAGAGGAGTGGACCAGCATTCCACAGCCCACAATCAACAACCTGATCAGCTCTATGCAATGGAGATGTGTTGCACTGCGTAAGACAAAGGGTGGCCACACCAGATACTGACTGGTTTTGCGACATGTGTAGCATTGTGCTGTGTGATCAAACTGCATATTTTAGAGTGGCCTTTTATTGTGGGCAGTCTAAGGCACACCTGTGAGATATTCATGCTGTCTAATCAGCACCTTGACATGCCACACCAGTGAGGTGGAATGGATTATCTCAGCAAAGGAGAAGTTCTCACCAACACAGATTTAGACAGATTTGTGAACAATATTTGATAGTAATGGGTCCTTTGTGTATGTAGAAAATGTTTCAGATCTTTAAGTTCAGCTCATGAAAAAGTGTGCGTTTATATTTTTGTTCAGTGTAGATTACAGGAAAGAAAAAAGCATCAACCTTATCCTGTATTCTGCTCAAAGCTGATAGTGTGGCATCATGGATGTGGTAGTCGAAGAATTGGGGAAAAGTGCTTAACAGACCACCTTTCATAAAAGACACATTTTATTAAAATCAAAGGTTATATTGTTATTTATTAGGCAAATAAGAATCCAAATTCACGTTTTTATACTCAAAATTTGAGTTGGCATGCTGGACTTCACAGACAAGTCCCAAACTAATGAAGCTCAGAAATCCAAGAAAATAAGTATAATTGTGTAACTCCTTTACTCTTTTTTCTGCTTTTCTGTAAAACAGTGAATTTAAACATTCATGGATAACACTAATTAACCATTAAAGAAACATAAAAAATGATTTTGGTCATTACCAATCCCGTAAATTTAGGCAACTGTGGCATAAACCTTACATTGGGTGGTGATCTAATTAATTTTGTTAAGCACTCTACATAAAAGAGACAGATGGTGGTGGCTAACCAGACCATCGTAAGCCGTGACAGTATTTTAGTTCCGTCGGTATGGGCTTCCCTTCAGGTGTGAAAGCTCGACACAAATGAGAAACCTCAGCACATTTTATCAAGACGCCAGATGGCGACATGGCAGTGATGCAACTGCACTACATCTACTCTTACAACGAAGGCTTGTGATGCCAGAGAAAGCTTGAACACTGGTACAAAAGCTTAATTGGAATTTAATTTGGATTACACCCCACACATCCAGAGTCCTCCTCTGATGTGCAGCATTTTCACACGTTTGTTGGTATGACTTTAAAGGCTCTCAATTCGTCTGAAAATCAAGAGACATAACTAAGAATGTGTATTCTAATTACATGTAAGCATCTGAGCTCACGATTCACTTCATCTAACTACTTTAATTGGGTATCAAAGATTAATCCAGTCATTGTCACGGTGGCTGGTGAAAACGTAGCAGTAAGGCAGTGCTTCTTGAGAAGCCATTACTGCTCCAATAGGACGCCTCGCTCATTATCTTCCCCTTTAGTAAGGGAATCAGTTAATAGTTTACAAGGAAATCACTGAAGTTAGAGGAAAGGACACCATGGTCCTTTTTTTCATTCTTTAAGCCATCCATTGTTGAAATCGATTGTTCCGCTTTAGTGATTCTCTAAGGAGCCATTTAGACTGAGTTGGCTGTGGGCTGCACCATGTGCTCTCTCTCTTTTTCTTTCTGTCTCTCTCTCTCTGTTTTTCCCTCACTCTCATTCACACACACACACACACACACACACACACACACACACACACACTAGAAACCAGTGGCTGAAGGTGTTCTTAATGGGCCAGAGTTTGATCTACTGTCAAGCAGCCAGAGATATACAGTTTCTACTGACTAGAGAAGCACCCCCAGAGGTGGATTTATTTTGTAAGGGGAAATAAATCCACCTCTTGGAGTGTAAGCCTTCGTGTGTGTGTGTGTGTGTGTGTGTGTGTGTGTGTGTGTGTACTCATTATCTTCCAAAAAGCGTGTTGTGCATAATTGTAATGCACACTCTTATTATCTGCTTGCACTTTCTGCAGTTTCTGTCTCAGCATACTATACCTGTGTATTTACATACATGCTAACACACACGTGCACACTGTGGTTTAGTATATTACATCAGTTGCTGCTTTGTGATTAAAATGTTTGAGCTGTTAGCTTGCAGCTTCCTTACCCCTTAAGGCTTCTTATGGGAGTATTTGCACCCCACTCCCAGAACCACAGAGGTCCACACACTGTGGGATTAATTAATAGCTAAACCCATACAGCACACTTGCACACATACATTCAATATGAATGGAGGGATACGGAGCAGTTGGGAAAAATGCAGATGCAGAGGGTGGAGGGTGGTGGTGGCTCGCGATGATGAGTAAAAACATCCACTGAAATGGAGAAGACAGAAAGCAAGGTTTGTCTTTTAGGTGGAAACAAAACAAGATAGAGAAACAGCGGAAGAGGGAGAGGGTTACAGCTGGCGAGAGGGGAAAAAATGTGTAAACAGAGGATACAGCACAGAAAAATAGAATTAAAGCAACAAAGCAAGGGTGCATTGTAGATTTGTGGACAGATTCTATCTGGTATGTTGGTCATGTCACACAAGGGAGGCCTGGCTAGACAAGGCTGTGCATCCACTATGCTCCCCTCTGCTTATTGATTATGTCAGCAAGTCCCCTAGCTGGGTTCTGTGTGTGTGTGTGTGTGTGTGTGTGTGTGTGTGTGTGTGTGTGTGTGTGTGTGTGTGTGTGTGTGTGTGTGTGTGTGTGTGTGTGTGTGTGTGTGGCTTGATATGCACACAACTGTGCAGTCTGAGTATCGTTCCTTTTAAAAGACGGTTTAGAGTAATGCCATAAATCATCTTCGCAAACATATAATTTTAAATCAAAGTTGGCTTTTAGGATTAACTATCCTGTAGTGGTAATGAATGCCATTACGCACGTGACGCAGCACAGAAAAACAACTCAAAATTCCACATTTTGCTGATCCAAACTTGTCATGTAACGCGTACACACTGAATGCACTGCAATTTTGCAAAAAAAAAAAAAATCATCCTCCAAAAAATTAAGGGAAAATAAAGTGATGATAAATTCTTCCTGATGCTGCTAAAGAAAAGGAAGAAACACAGATTCTGGGTTCATCCTATTCTCACAAGAAAACAGCAACGGGGAGAATTTCAAGGTTAGATCCACGACTCGAAGCTATATCACGGCTGCTTTAGTACATATTTCAGGATGTCAGGGGGGCAGATTGAGCTCTTGTTGGCAGATTTGGGCCTATATCTGAAGAGGCAGAGAAATCATTTCAGAGAGCTGATTGCCCCAGAACAGCATCTAGCTGTGTGTCTGAGGTAAAATAGTATCATTTTACTATTTGCATATCATTAAGTACTAGTGTGTATTTTGAGCTGCAAGCACACTTGTTAACAAGTGCAGTGGTCCAATTTGGTGTGAACAGCTTCATTAAACATAAGTGAAAAATATTTTTCAATATATTGAAAGACGGACATCATCCTCATGTAATGTATGTCTTTCTAATTTGTGTTGGATGACCTTAAGAAGATCTTTATAGTCCTTCTCCCAAACAAATAGTTTTGGTGCCTTAATATGGTCTTGTACTAAACTTGAACCCCAATCATTGGGTTGAAAGCCTTGCAGGTTTGTTCCAGTCCCCGCAAATACACCTAGCTGCTAACATGGAAAGGAGAACAAATGACTAGTACAACTGCTTTGCTGGTGAATGACCAGTTTCACAGGAGGACTACAAATGTGTGTTTGTATAGATATATGTGTGTGTGTGTGTGTGTGTGTGTGTGTGTGTGTGTGTGTGTGTGTGTGTGTGTGTGTGTGTGTGTGTGTGTGTGTGTGTGTGTGTGTGTGTGTGTGTGTGCATGTATTCTATGCCTCCTTAAGAGCTTTTAAATAAAAATAACTATTGCTCATAGCATCCCAGAGGCTGTGATCAATCACTGTCATCAATAAAGACAGGCCAGTTTGTCAGGAAGCACCCACTAGCCTTGGGGTCTGGCGGCAGCTGCAGAGGAGGTTTCAAATCGTTGATGGTCTTTTCCCATTAGTTGTACTAAAGAAATTGTCTCTGCATTTTTATCCTGCTGTGCAATTAACACTTCTCAAGGCTTGGAGAAACAAAAAAGCCGTCTTTTGATAAGTTAAGAAACTACAATTTTTGTACTGTCATGAAAACAAATCACTACATGTATATACAGTAGGCCGTATGAATCATTTCAGAGCCGACTAGCACAGTTCATTGGTTAACACTTTGGTTCGTTGACATGGCTTGAAGCCAGCAGAGCTCCTTTCTACTTTGGAGGGAGAGGTAGTTTGTTGTATTTGTCATATTAAAAGATGTGATGAGGCTTTTTTTAACTAGTCCAAAAGGAGAAAATAGAAACTATTTATAAGCACATGCAAAAAGTTTTGCATCCATTTACGACAACCTAATACGACTGGTCACAGATGGGATTCGTTAATTTAGATGAGATGAGTTCCCAAAGTTTCAACAAAACTTGGGGAACTGACAAATCCCTTCTCAAACTGTCAAAGGTAATAAAAGCCCAAAGTGTTGTATTTTCAGTTGTTTTGCCTATTGGTGGACAAAATATGCTGTCATCAACTGTCACAGGACTCATAAACTCATAAAATTTGGGTAGATGTAATCTGGCATGGGACAAGTTCTTAAGTCTGTGAAGGTTCTCGGTCATCCAGTAGGGAAGGAAGAGAGTAATGCAGAGGGAAATTACTCTCTGCATTTAACCCATTCACTCAGTGAATGTGAGTGCGAGTTGGTTATCACAGGTAGAGAGAGAATAAATGAGCACAAGCACACATTCATGTATATCTGCTCAATCAAAGCGATCTCTCAGATCCACTGTACAGCATCCTCAGTACTACACTGAAATAATTGTAGCTATTACCAGGAGTCCCATCTTGCTTTAGCAAACAGACAGTTTAACCTTTAGACTGAAGGTACGATGAAAAAATAGATGCTTATATTTGCCAAAGGAACTACAGTAGGTTTTTTGATCTGTACAGGTGCATTTAGACATAGCAGTAGTTTGAGCTAAATGCTAGATGTACTCTCAATGTTTACATGTTCATGAAGCAAATTAGATGTATTCTTCACATACTGTAATGTCCTTTTTATATTACAGTATTAGCCCCATGAAATAAACACTAAACACATGGTACAGCTCAAAGTGACGTCATTCATTTTGAACAAATGACACAGGAAAGGGAAATTGTTGCCAAATTATGACACTAGAGGTGAAGAATGCCTGCACTTAACTTTACAGCAATCTCTCTAGTTGTTTGTGAGTGACCATGAGAACACATACTGCAAATACAACGTACCGAGCTCTTGCATCCCTATCAAACTTATGGTCCATAATCTGCTACATATCACCGTGTTGTCACGGTGTTGTTTAACGGGAGGGGCGTCCAGCTGTTAATCTATCGAGACAATAAACTGCTGTGTGCAGTTGTTTTCTCAGCATTTTGCAACCCTTTCTCCACGCACACGCACACACACACACACACGCACACACACACACGCAAAGAAACATATTGACTTAAAGTTGAACAATACAGGTTATTTAGCCTTTTAAAGAAGCTACAGCTCAGATTTGAGATTATATGCTTTGCTGTGTGACTGGATTTCATATGATTTTTACCACAACTGAGCTTTGTACAGATGCAGATCTGGTGTCACTTCCACAGACATATTTTTAAATCAAATCAAATCAAATCACTTTTATTGTCACATCACATGTGCAGGTACATTGGTACAGCACATGCGAGTGAAATTCTTGTGTGCGAGCTTCACAAGCAACAGAGTTGTGCAAAATACAATAACATAAACAGGCAAAATATACGAATGGCTAAATCTGAAACTAATAAATATATGTACAAATGGACCTCTGTTGGTGAAAGCTTGTACATAAACAACTTCAATTAGTCTTTTAAATATTGAGGGTATTTACACAGCGATAGGTAGAACAAGGAGAGGACAGTTTGACTATTGTGTGCGATGTTTTAAAGTAGAAGGCAGGAAGAGAGTGATAAATCGAGGGATTGAGAAGTGTTAAGTAAATGCTGACACACATCCACACACACACATACACATAAATTCCACAGAAGAGGAGTAGACACAGGTCATGCTCAAGTTCAGGCCTCCTGTGCCATCATCAGCTTTTCCTTGTGCTCTGACCTTTGACCTCACTTTAATTCAAATGGAACACTCCTCGCTTCCTTTCTGAGTGCGTCTCTGTCCCTCTCGGTCTTTATCTTCTCATTGTCATCATCTTGCAAACTCTGAGCTCACAGTTCCTGAGTACATCACACAGTGTATTGCATGTGTGTCTTTAGAGGCAGTAGAGGATTTTGTAAATGACTTTTAGGCTGGGAATCTATTAAAGCACAAGTCAAGTGAAGGGAACATTAGACTTGAGCAAGTGTCCTAAGTAACACAAATCAACTCTCAGGATTTGACTGATTTAAACCAATTTAAAGCCACTGCAATACTTTTCATTAGTGACACAATAGTGTTATCTTACTGAGAAAATTAAATCATTTAGAATGTAGTTGCTCTTAAAAGTTGTTCTTCAAAGTCTGCTTTATGATGACTGAATAGACTTTCAGGATGTTTGCCTGAAGACAACCACTTGACATGACTTTATAGCAGATGTAAAAGTTGATTGCACAGGATTTTGTTGAAATAAAAATGACTTAAGTACTTAAAAAATTCATTTGTTCAGTAAATCCAGTTAAAGAGAATTCCTTAAAACCAGCAATAGTGAAATTTCAGTTTGTCACCATTTTAATTAACACCGTTAGATATTTGAATAAGTATCCTGCCAGTTTATTAAACTTTTAACATTTAGGTTGGTTAATTTGAATATCAGGGTCTAGTTCATGGGAGAAGGAGACTGAGAGATGGATTGGGTCGTGGCTAGGGATGGGTATCGAAAACCGGTTCTTGTTGAGAACCGGTTCCCACTGTTTCAATTCCTTGGAATTGTTTGCCATTTATGCAAACGATTCCCTTATCGATTCCAGTCGCCCCGAATGACGTCACCACGTTGCGGAGCGTCATTTACCTGGCAGGAAACATGGCGGCTCAAACGCTCAAAAGTTTGATTATACTTTACGAGAACGGATGACAACAGGGAAACTTGCAATACTTGCAAAGTAGAGATTTCATTTAAGGAAACACTACGAATATGCAAAAGCATTTGCTCACAAAACACACGATGACCTTAAATGAATGTCGTGTTTTTAATTCCGCTCCGGACTCGTGAATCTCAGCCCAGCAGCAGCGGTAACGTTTGCACGTCCTCTCCTGTTAATGCGGCAGGTAAATAATCAACTAACAGTGCATATTATGTTAGCGCGATCTGCCTTATTACAAAACCTGCCATTACTGTGCATTTAGGTGACCATGATGAGAGAGACAGACAGAGTCTGGCTCAGATGCTGGCAGTTCTCGCTGCAGTCTACCGGTAGCGTCTCCTTTCAGACCAGGATAGACGAATGTCACCGAGCAGTGACTAAGTTTGTGGTCAAAGGCTTGCACCCATTTGTCACAGCAGATGCCCCCAATTTTCGGTAAGTGAATGTGTTTAATTGTAGGCAGGACATTACTGGATATTCTTGTGTAATTGCTACAGAATAATTTATGTTATACTTTGTTATTGCTACAGAAGAATATTTATTTTATTATTTTACATTTACAATTTTTTCCCGGGGACCCTGTGACACCCCATTGAAGAGCCGTAGGCTGGATCTCTTAAGCTCTCACTGTTGGGTTTGTAAGGCCATGTTACTCCTAAATTTCTATCTTGTTCAAAGAGAAGATATAAAACAAAGTTCAAAGCTAATCGACTTTAGTGTTCTCCTTTTTTAAAAAGAATCGATAAGAGAATCGATAAAGAATCGAATCGTTAAACAGAATCGAAAATGGAATCGGAATCGTGAAAATCTTATCAATACCCATCCCTAGTCGTGGCTGTTCGTTCTGGTGAAGAGAAGGCTGAGTTTAAAAGCAAAGCTCTTGATTTACCGGTTGATCTAAGTCACTACCTTCACCTGTTGTCACAAGCTCTGGCCGAAAGAAGGACATTGCAGATACAAGTGGTGGATATAAGTGATTTTCTCCATAGGGTGGCTGGCCTGTTCCTTGGTGATAAAATGAAGAGTTCAGTCACTTGAAAGAGGATCTGAGTAGAGCCGCTGCTCCTCCAGACTGAGAGGAGTCAGTTAAGGTGGTCCAAGCATCTGACTCAGATTCCTCCTGGGCACCTCCCGGGGAGGTGTTCCAGGCATGTCTTACCATGAGGAGGCCCCAGGGTAGAGCCACGACAGGCAACAGTCTCACATACCCAGCTAAAGAAAAGAGTGCCAAAAAATCAAATTTCTTTTTCTAGGATCTTTCCATTGAAATACATCTTGATTTCAAACAAAAGATTTACCTCCCAAAAATGTTTGTAGAGCAAAAATTACAATCTGCTTTCCATCTGACCTCCATATGTGTGGGCGGATAGAATAAGTCATACTGCAGTCAGGGCTTGTAAATTGGCCAGTGAAACAGTCTAAATCCCCTACGCATGAGAGTTTCTGTGAGAATAATCGGTAGTAGTGTGTGTGATATCTCCGCACATGTAATTCTAAATTGAAAGATTGATTTTTTTTTCATAATGAAAGGCAAAGGGCTGGGAGGGAGGAGTGAAGAGTGTAAGCGCAGATGAATGGATGGATAGATGACACATTTTCCCACATTTCTCCTCAGGCATTCAAGCCAGAGATGGTGCAGAATGCAAAGTGGGTCCAAGCCGTGCACACCTATATGTGTGCATTGTGTCTCAGTGTGTAGGCGTGTATTGATTGCTGCAGGTTGATGTTTTATTAAACAGAGGTGAGGGCAAAGAAGGGAGTGTCAGAGAGTGCCCCTCACTGTTGGTAAAGCCTCTTTCAGTTGGCCTTTTGCTGCTTTTCCTGCTTCTTCCTGCTTCCATTCATCCCTTTAATCAGTGCTCATCACCTCCTCACTTCTTACTTTCTTTTTTTATCCATTTTTTTCACGCTCATTGAATCCAGCTCACAGCTTTTCTGTTTCTGTTATAGTCCTCCTTTACAAGCAATTAACTCACAATGCTGACATGTGCTTCTTGTGCATGTACTCATCCCGCTCTTTGCATTTTTGCACTGCACAACCTTGTCGCCTCCTGCTTTTTCACTCAACCTCAGTGCTTCTTTCCTGCAGTCTCTCTTTACTCTTTCTTTCTCACCCTTGTCCTCCCACTTCCCCGCCTCCCCTGAGGAAAGCTGATAAGTTGGTTAGAGCAGACACGCCTTCACGCTCTCCTTCTCGCCTCTCATTTCCTCCTCCTACATCTTCCAGTGTTTGAGATCCCGTAGACCCCCGTGGGATCTATGAATCCCTGATGTCTCTCTATCCCTCATTCCTCATCTTCAACCCTTTCATTCGTCTTCCCTCTAGTCCAGGAAGTGAGATAACGCTACATGCGTCCATGAACTTCTACTCGCTTTCTTCCTCTTCATTCACCCACACTCCTCTTTGGCTCCAGAGGAAAAGCACACACAAACACAGACACACACACCCACTGAGACCCAGCAGTAGTAACCATGCTGCATCTTGTAGAGATTGTGCGCTGTTTGTTGTCAAACAGTTTAAAAACCAAGTATTGTGAAGCATTCCATGCATTTGTGTTCATTTCCTACAGTGCCCATTTCAAAAATCTCGCCACTTTTCTTTTGTACGTTTGTACCCTTAAAACTATTCTCCCTATCTTACAATCTGGGAATAGGGGTTAAGAGGGGGTTGCATGTTGGAGAGCCAATCAGCTGGTCCAGTCATGACTAGGGATGGGAATTGATAAGAATTTAGCGATTCTAATTCCATTATCAATATAACTTATTGATTTGATTCCTTATCAATCCCAATCATTGGGATCTCATTGGCTCCGTTTTGAGAGTCACCACCATTGTTAAGCAGAAATAAAGACATTATATTCATGCAAATTAAATTGCATGCTGTGGATCACATGTTTGAGCATGTTTGTTGAGGTATTTCCCCTCTTTGTTGTGATCAGTGTTGGAGTCATTACTCAAAAAAGTCATTGTTACACATATTGCATGAAATAAGCAAAAGTAATGCAGTACTTTCCTTAACTTCTGGGAAAAAGTCATTCATTATAAAACTCATTACATTACTTTCATGTTACTCATGTTTCATGTAAAATAGCTGAAACACACTGTCTCATAATCACCATTTAACAATTTTTACTTGAGTCTACAACCCCACACACCAACACAAATCCTAATGAGATGTTTGTATTCTACTAAGATCTTTCTCTTAGTAGAATACGAAGCTGGACGCACAAAGCAAAAATAAAAACCAGCACAAGAAAGCAATCGCCACAGTGATTCTGCTTTAGAAATGTGAACAGGTAGAAAGGGAGGCTGATTACTCATCATCTTGTTACCTCTTAATGTTGTGGCTGACTCATCTATATACAGTTTGTAAATCAGAAAATATTATTTAGGTTTAAGGCTAGTTGCAGAATCCTAACCATAACCCTAACCTGTATTCAGTTTTAATATTGCCTTTTTTAGACAAAGATACTGTAGAATGTCAGTTTGTTTTGTTTTGGGTTTTTTTTATTTCTTTTTACTGCCTTAGGGTACAGATATGTTAGAAATCAGCTGGTTATTGTAATCTGTACAAAAAGCAAATGTATTTAAAGTTGTTTAAATATTTTTCGAGCATTCTGTATCTGCAAGCAGACTGCATCTTAAATTGGGCTGCCATAAAATGCTCTTCCTGTGCCCACTGTTCTGGCACTGGTGTAGAAAATACCCTCAGCAAATAGGACATGGCTTCAGACAAAACATCTACAAGTGGGCGTTTGGCCTTAAGAGGCCCGCGTACAGTAATTGCTAACTTCACACCTCCTATTCAAGCTCAGTTGAGTGGAGAAAGGCTCATTTCTATTTTTGAGTCATATTTCCAGCAATTTGAAAAACATGCAATCACACATGTGAATGAAGCACTAAAACATTGCAAAAGACGTTTGTTGTGACTTGTAGTGGCAAGACAGGCCTTTCCCTGGCTTTCCAACCTCCTTCTTTGTATTCCCTCCTGTTTCTTCCCACCTTTATGTTTAAGAAGAGTGGCGCACATGTGGAAACGGCATGTGTCGGTGTAGCAGCAGCTCTTTCAGGGTGGCCACTGGCCTATTGATTTTCTCTTCGCTTTTTTTCCCCCTCTCTCCAATAATGCCTAGCAGAGGATGTCAGACAGATTGATTGGGATAGTGTGGTTTGTGTGCTTTTGTGCCGGCACCGGCCGCAGATCACTCTTCGTCATCGTTTCATGTTGAATGAAATGTGCAATTCGAACACTTGTCCTCCCCTTCGGACCGTTGAACAAAATGCCACAAACAATCAATGGCAAAATCAAACACACATACTGTAGACGGAACGCAAACACCAATTGTCATCCGACTCCCGCCCGAGAGGAACATTCGCTGATAGAAATCAAACACGGCGTTCAAAGGCACAAACAAAGCTTTAGGACAGTTCCTGATGAAGTACTGTAGATCGGCTATTGTAGCAGGACCATGTGTTGTTTAGCTGAAACGTTGCAATTTGTTTTTTGAATGCAAACTAAAGCTATCTTGGGGGAAAAGGAAAAAAAGATTGAAATGTTTATTTCTGCTCAGTCACTGAGATTATTTTGCTGAAAGTGCATTTCTGAAATCCCAACGTGCAACAGTTTAATGGCCACTGAACCTCAAACAAAAGCAGCTTCTCTCCAACACTGTTTCACTCTGGACTCATTTCTGCCTGTACCGCAATCCATTTCATACAAAGAAAGGTTGTGTTTCTGTGAGAAAACCATCTGAGAGCACCAGCAAATGGTAAAAAGAAAAGTCTTTTCAATCCCCAGGACTCGACTGAAATGCTGTGACACTGAGATGAATGTTAGGAGGCCGATATAAGAAGACATAAGCAGCTGAAGCATATCTTAGAAATGGTTTTAAATGGAAAGACATTTGTTCCCTGCTGAGTCTCACCTTGCTTATATATGTCATAACCAGAGCTGAAAGAAATCAAAAACTTCAGTTAAGTTGTTGTTAAGAAATAGAGAGATATTTTTTAATGCGTATCTGCTCGTTAGATTGTTTTATGAGAGGCCCAGACATGACTAGGTCACAGGCTGACCAGAAACTGCATGTTTTTGCAGAATATGGGGAAAAGACAGAGTGAGACTAAGTTTAGACAGGTTGCCCTGGCAACAGACCTTAGAAAGGGGAGGTTCTTGCAAGCTGCACAGGAAGTTTTAGTGCACAGGCATATTAATTAATAAGACACAGAAAAGAGGAACTTTGCCATATAAGGAATGTTGGTATCGAAACTGTGTGACGTGTAAAGTACCGAAATAACACCATATAAGACACATGTTGAGATTCGAATGTTAGAGATCCTGCAACTGGCGTTTGGGCTGTGCAGGGGTCTCTCTCTTCCGGAAGATGATTGAATAAAAAGAAATATAAAATGTTTTGACCACTATGAGTCGGGTTTTCTCTGTTCTATCATGGGGACAAAAGAATCGGGGTTTAATATCGTTTTGGTGAGAAAGAGGTTGATATCAGCTTTATTATTTTGAAGCTGAAAAGACAATGAGACCACAGTTGTTGCTTCTTTTGTTTCCTGATCAAAAGGTGGTTTCAGTTATTTCAGTATTGGAAAAAATATAATTGAAATCTACACTGTTGGGAGCGAAGAAGTAGAAGAAATAGAATCAATCTCCCTGACCAGACAAAGATGAAAACAGAGGTCAAACTTTTGAAAGATTGACCTTCAATTTTAAAATTGTTCACTATCTCCAGGGACACTGAACAGAAACAATCCGTGAACAATGATAAAAGGGAAAATTGTGTCATTTTCAACAAGTTTTGCTTTGTTTTTCTTTTGTTCATATCCAGTCATGTACCTTTGTGTGACTCCATTAAACGTATCATACGTTTTTCAGCCCTAAACAGGCAGTTCAGATTTTTGCCTTTAAACTCAAGATCAAAACCTGCCTGCCTATATCACAGCAATGGACCTTTTAGATGTCCATAACTCTCAATATGAACGCACAGTTAATTAAATGCCAGCTATGTGTCACAGCTTCTCTCTGGCCTGCTCATTAACCTTCCCCATTCAATATGTCAGAGGACGTAACCTTTTCACGGCTCACTCGTGGGGCTGAGACCCTGTTTTCTGAAAAGCACTTTTCCCATCGCAATGCATTTATTATTCTTTTATGATTGTATAGTCTGCCTGAATAATATTATCATGGCCTGATTTTTAACTGCCTCACTAAAACACACAGGCCAGCTAGCTTACGTCGAGCCACGTCAGCTTACCGAAGGAGTCAACCGCGCATCGAGGTCGTGCATTGAGGGGGAAAAGGATGCTTAACGTACGTGACCAGCCGGCCTTTTATTAAAGTGGGTCACTTTTAATTATAGCCGGCTTTCATTGTTACCTTTGCTGGCTGAATTCACATCATTAATTTTGTAAAGCCGTGCTGTTACTAACGCAGAATGAATTCATGTCTGAGAGGCAACTGCACACGCTTTATGATCAAATCAACAATCAATTGAAACTGTGGACTCACAGCCGTTTTCTTATTATACGTATAACCCAGGGGAACCAAACAGATTACAGGTCGTCACAGAGAATCTCATCTTGCCATTTTATTAGGTTATTGTTAAGAGAATGTTATTAGTAGAAAAAAGCCCAGGGTGGTCACCAGTAATTCCTTATAATGCTGTATGTGTGTGTGTATACAGCCTTCAAATCCTAGTATATTCACACTTGTCAACATGTATACAGCACATGTGTTGACATCCACTTCTCAGGCTCTTAAGTCTTCTGTCTTTCCAATCAATACTCTGCCATTTTACCTTCACAGTGCAGGCTTGGCCCCCTCCACAACTCAGCACCTGTCGCTGGAACGGTAGAGATCTGTCACAGACCTTTCCTCATTGAAACACGAAATCACCACCAGGAGCAGAGAAACGGCGCTGCCATTTATAACCATCCCCCATTCCTTTGTAAGACCCCCACGGGGGAGCTGCAATGAGAAGTGGGGGAAGTTGAAAGGTTACACCCTTTGAGAGAACAGACTAGACAGGGATTTGGGATCCAACCTGAACAGGAAATGGAGCCATCTCCATCTGGCAGGTTGTTCATCATGAGGTAGCTTGTCAGATATAGTTCAGGCATTGGGAATTGCTTCAACTTTCTTCCTAGCTAAATTTCTCGAAGCTTTAAAAATGACTTTACAGCAAAAGGTGTGAAATAACTTCTCATGTTACTCTATGCGTAGTTCAGGGAGGAAGTGCCAGCGAGCAGGGAAAGCTTTACACGCACTACTGACACAACTAGTTTATTAGAAAATGCCACTGTGGTCGTGCATGTGTGTCCTCACAGAAATACAACCCACACAGGCGGTTTTATTCATACATAACCTTTGTCAGTCTTGAAAAGGGAGAAAGCACCTTAGAATTCTTGGATAAGGCTTTAAAGTACACACAGTACTTCGCCCAGCTTAATCTAAAATAAGTTTTGTACACCGGGCTGATTTCTGCCACAAGAGGCTTTAGGATTTGAGGACTGATAATGATTATAGTCTTGGGGAATAGTGGCTGTGATGCTGATGGTGGTGGAGGTGGTGCTGTTACGGCCTGTGGCCATAAGAAGTCCGTGTGAGCTGCTGTGTTTCTGTGTCTCTTTACTGTGTCTTAAGACTCTCTGCAGGTTCTTCCCCTAATGAAGAGTAGTGAGCTCCTGATTGGACCATGGAGCACGTGACTGGGTTCAAAAAGCCGCTCTGACAGGAGAGAGAGAAGCGAGCGAGCAGTTTAGACAGCAGAACTGGCCCTGGTTTCCAATTTTTTGTGTTACTTTGTGTATGTGTAAGCGTGCTCTGTGAGAGCCGCTACTGGTGTGTATAAATTCAGTGCTTTATGCGTGCATAGGCTGAAGCTGAAGGGGTTGAGCCGCCTTTTCTTTTGAACTGTTTTTCTCCTTTTTCTGGGCTAGGAAGCGAGGGATAGTATTGTCATTTGTTTGTTTTGTTTCTTTCTTAGGGTTTAGTTAGTTTTCTCTGGCGGGACATAGTTGGTTTTGTTTATTATTTTGGCCTGGGCCTGAGCTATGCTTCCTGACACTAAATAAAATCACCTTTTTTACTCATAACCGGTTTTGGATGTTTGGTTTGGGAACCAGGGCGGGTACTTGCTTCTCTCTCCTCAAATCTTATGTGTGTCTCTACACGCCTAGGCTAGGGGCGTAACAGTGCAGATACTTTTTCTGCTGTGATGGGACTTCTTTGGGAATTCCTTAAGAAAATTTATTTGTATTTTTTTTTATTCTATATAATAATTTATAGCCTGAGCAATACGGGATTTTTAAGACTGAATGTCAATATTTGATGTGATTTAAAAATCTGATATTGGCCGATGTTTCTTTCAGCCACATAAAAAATTTCCCTAACAATTATAAAAGTCATTTATTTACTTACTAAGAGTAGCAAGTAAAAATAAACTTGTTTTTTTGTCACAAGATGTCAATTACGATCTGCCTGACTAAGCTCGGATCTGCTGGTTAGTTTGTTCACCCTCTCCAGAAAGCTACAGAGTGCCCTCTGGTGGATAAACTGTGTAATATTCATCAGTATGCATGGCTGAAGGGTGTTTCTACCATCTCCTCCTTGCATTGTTAATTTTCATTTAGCAGCTTAACAATGAAAATGAAAAAAAAAATCTATTTTTTCAAATATTTGCTATTAGTAGCAAATCGGGGAATATTATTGGTCAAAAATATTAGCTGGTCAGGTCCTATAATCAATCTCGTTCTTGAAATATCTTCTATTGTTAAGAAACACAAGACTTCATAGCTTCCTCTTGGATTTAGTTTGACTTGCCATTTGTATCCTGCTATTCTAAGCACATTCATTGTACAGGTAAAAGTTACGTAAGACAGTGCAGTATGATTTGAGCTTTCTCTGTCACATGTATACCAACTAAGGTGTATGTGTTTGTGTAGAACTGTCACCAACATAAAATTATTCTGGCTAACAAAGCCTTTATTTGTCTTTTTCTTTCTTTCTATGATCTCCTGGGGATGTCATGTGTCTCCATCATCCACCTGAATGAACCATGTGCCATGCACTACAGGTAAGAAAAGATGTCTCCTTTTTATTCCTTTTATATAATAAAAGGAGGCCTCCAGGATCATTTACTAGTTATGATCCATAATTCAAATCAAAGTTTGCACCATTGACGCGAAGATAAAGCCAAAGACCGAATGTGAACCTGCATTTGCATAATCAGTGCGTGCACCCCTGGATCTCATTGAATATTCATATGGTGCCGAAAACAAGTCTCTGAGTTTGAAAAAGAGATTGCTGTCACAGCCTGTGAATCACGGAGCAATTTTAGCTCTTGAAGGCAGTGTAATCAGTGCTGCCTGCTGTCATGCCTTCTTCACCCTCACAAAGACAGAAAAGCACTCGCATACACATACACTGACACATGGGCACATACTATATACACTTCATATTGCTGATGTCTCCTTTAGACCAATGGACAGTTTTAAGAAAAACCCAGTCAAGGGTTTGTTGCTTGATGTGTCACACACTATCACTTCAGTTGCACTCCTCTCTAATCTCTCTTCTAAGGGGCAGACCTAATAAACCCAGTGGACAGCTACAAGCTTGAAGTGTCATGCAGCATCCATCCAAATACTTCCCCCAACTCACTCTCAGATGTGACTGAGGGATTCTTAAAAGCAGCGAAAGTGTTTATCTCCCAAAACCAATAGTCGGAGTACAAAACTTGGGGAAAGTGGAAAAGATTAGAAGCTGTCTCTCACCACTTCTGCTGCTGTAATTTCTTCTCTCCTAGCAAGTTGTGTTGGAAGTCTTGTCGCTTCCTTTTTAATGTTAGGAAATATGCATGACAGCAGCAAAATATAGGAGTCTTCTCTTTGTTCTTTGACAATTATAAATGTCTGAGAAGTTAGTGGACCTGCAATGAAACTGGTTAGTCTACAAGGATGAAACAGAGTTTGTGGAAAAGAGTAGAAATAAGGATTAGGAATGTAGAAATAACAAGACAAAAAAATCAATGGAGTGAAAGGAAGGGAAAAATGGATAAAGTAGTGAATCGATGACATGTAGCAGATTTTGTTACTGATGTGAGAGAGCAGTCGTTCTGTCATCTTCTTTTTACAATATTTATAGTGACATGTCACCGTGTACTACGGTTGAGGCCACTTATGTAAAAGTTTTATGAGGTTGTGACAAAATTTGCAGCAACAAATGAGAGTGTCACTGCAGTCTGGTTGACAGTGAGTGTCTCAAGGTTACTGAATGGATTGCCATGAAATTCATTTACAACTTTTTGCGCAGGTTAAGGCAACTAAATATATACTGTGGCAATTAAATACTATAATACTGTCAGTTTATTAGTAATAAAACAGCATAAAACCAAAATACAACAAACCTACTTAAGTGGCACACTCACAACCATAACTACATTTGTAAGACGCTGGGATGTCATGTTAGGAAAGACATCTGCTCTCAAGAAATTTTCCACATCACACATGCATTCTCTGTGTGTGTATATTGTATATTGACTGTACACTCATTTATCTGGATGAACTCCTTTGCTGTTCTGACCTGTGTACACAGAGTATCACTGAGTGAGTAATAGCTAAGCTAATATTTATGATTTGATAATAATAATAATGGATTGGATTTATATAGCGCTTTTCAAGGCACCCAAAGGGCTTTACAATGCCACTATTCATTCACTCTCACATTCACACACTGGTGGAGGCAAGCTAAGGTTGTAGCCACAGCTGCCCTGGGGCAGACTGACAGAAGCAAGGCTGCCATATCGCGCGATCAGCCCCTCTGGCCATCACTAGTAGGCGGTAGGTAAAGTGTCTTGCCCAAGGACACAACGACAAGGACAGAGAGCCCGGGAATCGAACCGGCGACCTTCCGGTTACAGATACGCTTCCCAACCCCCTGAGCCACGGTCGCTCCTCAACGCATTTTGTATTTATATAGGTTTTCCTACATATACTATTTACTTGGGTGAGTTTTACTGGCCACCACATATTTATATTTAATGAAATTCTTTTATTTTTCTGTTTACTGTTGGCTGATCTCTGAACTTTTATTTTGAAATTTCAGTCTCCTAGCACACTTCCTTTCATTTCCTGACTCTTATTTCTCTCAATAGGCTCATGTCTTCTTGACTGAATTAACCTCCACTGACTTTGACGAGCTTTTACTGATTCATGTATTTATTTATATACTTAGTAAGATCTTGTTTGTGGACACTGGAGGATGGATTGAGGTGATCCATGGGTCAGTTCTGACCCTCGGGCCATGTGGCCTTAGACTCTCTGCATTTGTAGATTTAATAATTGTGAGGAAAAGTTGGTTATAATGTTCCATATTGATCTTTTGTTGCATCACTTTAACCTTTTCGCAGTGGTTTGCTTTAACATTATACAGATTGAGTCATTTTTCCCACTTCAGTGTTGCTCTGAATTGCAGCAGTGCAGCAGTCAAGAAAGCTTTAAGTAACACACTCTTATTGTGCCAGCATCAATGACGTCTTACCTAGCGCAAGCGTCTAATCATAAATATGATGAGTGGTTGTATAAGGGCCATTAGTTTTCTGTTATTATCACCATGAGTAATTATATACCCCAAAATATATATTTAAATAAATAAGTGCAGACTCATTTATTTAAAAAAGAGACGATGAGAAAAGATGTCAGCCCAGCACAGCGGCGCTGTAGACATTTGTCTCTCCCACAATGGCATGACGCGCAGCCCTCAAACTCCTGATTGCATTTGTAAGTCTGGCTATACTGAATACTCTGCTCATAAATTGCAAATGTGCTTCTTCACAGTGTTAAGATATATAACTTGCTCAGCCTCATAAGTAAATCATTGTTGGTGTTCCCTCTCTCTTGCTATCTCCCAAAATTGATGTTCAACAAGTCAAGCTGACGTATACTGGTTGTCATTCTGTGGTAGGCGCTCGTTGCTGCATTGTAGATGATTTTGTGCGTCAGTGTCCGGGAGTGTGTTGGTGTGTTTCGGTGTATCTGGAAAAGGACTGGTTTTGCTCGTTTATCTGCGTCGCAGGGATGGACACTGAACGGTGTGAGCAGCTCTGCTTCTCTGTCCGCTTGGTAGCGTGCTGAAGAGGGCATGAGCGGTTGAGGCGACGTTTCACATCGAGAGCAGAGCTGTTCATTTAGATAAGAGCAGGAGCGCTTTTGGGACGTGAAACAGAGGGTTAGGGCCACGGCCTGTAGATCAGCCAGCAGCCCTGGATTCGCTGGTATTTCAGGAGGAATTTAGTGGGAAAAACTGGGACTAATCCTGTTTGTAAAAAGTCACAGGTAGAGGGATTAAGGCCTGTTGTGTTGTCAGCCTCAACATAGACACAGTCTTGGCAATAAGGAGAGAGAGATATGTACTGGTCTGTGTGTGTGTAATGGTGTTTATTGGTGAGAAGTGCCAGGGGGATTTAAGAGGTTGGGTAAGCATAACTGACCTTCAGCAAACACACTACATACACAGGCTGACACACACAGGCGCATGCTGTGCGTGGATATTGCATTACATGCTTATTCATTCATTCAGAGTGTGCCATGTGAGATCAGAGAGAGTCTGTGGTGTTGTTCTCGGTGGCTTCTTTGAGTCAGCAGCAAAGAAGCCACAGATTCACCCTCACATATGCTCAGTTCTGACTTTAAGTTGGCACCAAACTTAGATTAGTATTAAGAAAAAGAAAACCTAAAGATTTGCCTATTAATAGTTACTTCACTGCTTAGGCAAAACTCAAGGTTACATTTTATTTCCTTTTTTGCAAGCTGTACCAGATTTGTGTTGTTAAATTGCTTATTTTGGATGTATTGGCCTCATTAGGCATTACTTACAGCTACTTTAACAGCAGCAAGGTTACTAAACAAAATCCATTCAAGAAGAAGAAAGTTTATTTGTTTTTTCCTTTAGGCCCTTATACTAAACAATAGTCATGCAGAGAAGGTTGACTGTAATTTAATTGCATGTAAATTTTATTATGTAATTTTGTTGAAAACTAATCGACAAATTAATACCCCAGCAATTAAAAAAAAATATCACTATCATGTATCATGCAGTTTCTACACTAATGTTTGACAAATAGTGCTCTGGACCAAAGGTGCAGACAGACAGCAAGACAATAACTGATGTTTGATAATTGCAACCTTAATGTGCCATCATTAAAAGAAGGACAAAGAAAAATATGCAGTCATGGTTGTACAAACTGTATGTGAAGCTGCTCCTAGCCTAGACTTTATACTCTAATCTCTTATTGTAATATAAAGTAGTATCTTGCCCAAGGGTATTTCGACATGCAGACTGGAATAGATGGAGTTCAAACCATCAGTTTCGTTTATTGTCGTCTCCCATTTTGCACATTTTATACTGCAAGCTATAACACTATTGTGATTTGTGAGTTGAAAAGGAGAATATGTGCATATTTGCATGGTTTTAACTGTGTATCGAAGATACGGCAATAAAAAGATACTAAAGTTCATAAACATATGACTGCAGGAATAGCAGACAGAGGCAATTATGGTATAAGTGCCTGGCAAAAACATAAAACCTAAATGGTCATTATTTTACTTTGTAACTCATGCAAAGGTGGTCCAGTAGAGCATAGGAATAAAATGGGGAGTTGGAAATGATAAAATGAGACCATCTTGCACGCTGTTATCTTACAGTATGTAGAAAGCAGACTCTTAGAGGCTAGCAAAAAAGCGTTCAGGTGCGAGGACTGAAAGTGAGCGTTGCATTATGGGGCTGAAAGGTTACCGTCCACAGAAAATTAGGTAGTACTCATGAATGAGTTTGTGTGTGTGTGTGTGTGTAGATATACGCATTTCCTCACCGCACCCCCACCCCACCCACACACTGTTACCTAAGATCCGCCACCAAATGTCCCCACCTTCTGCCTCATTTAACCTGGCAGAGCTCCCTGTAACAATTCTGCAGATGGCCACCTCTACTTTCTCCGTCTCTGTCTCCCTCTTTCACACATGATTTCCACACATTTCCACAGCCATTTGTCTCTCCCTCCTACATCCAAATCTGCAAATCTGGTTCCAGCTGAGAGCCTCTCAGTCTCTTGGCCACATTACTTTCCTCTAAGGTCTTTGTTTGCTCCCTGAACTTAAGCAACAGTAGTTTTATTTATTTTATTATACAAGATCTCAAGACTGAAGGCACTATTCTTCTGTTATAGGCGGAAAGGTACTCAGACCAACTGCAGTTTTATTGGAGAAACTTCAGCCTTTCATGCCTCTGCAGGACTGAAAGGGAAGGTGCAATGAAACTATAATGAAATGAAATCATCGCTTCCTGTGATGACAGTAGTTTGACTAATTCTTTAACAAAAATATGTAGAAAAAGACTTTGTTCTTGCATTTTGTCTGTCCAGCACAAAATTCAATCTTAATTTCAAACGCTGATAAATCCCATCAACAGAGCCTGCTATGATAGTCTCTCAAGACAGGACATCAGGTACACATGATTATACTCCAACAATGCAATTTCCAGTACCAGTGAAAGCAACAAATTCTCTCGCTTTCACACTCACACACACTCCGTCTCTCACACACACTCCCCATCCAAAGTTGCAGATAAAATAACTGAGAAAAGAGAGTCGGGAAGAGATAGGACTCCAGCATCATACGAAGTCGGGCCAAGCCAGCCAGCACTGTATTCCTCACTTATTAATTTGACTTCATGAATGAGCCGGCATTGTGCTGTGAAAATGACTGGAGATTAACACTGATTAAAGAGGGAAATCAGTTAACATAAGAGCCACCCCCACATCCTCTCCAGCATCCCTCCTAATTAAATGCAACCATGTGGAGCCGGGGCTTGTCGAGGCCGACTCTCTCCTGGGCCTCAGCTCCACTCCTGAAACGCGCATATCAAATATGTAAACCAGTTTCGATAGCGGACAGATGGAATTAATTATTCGCTGCTACTTGACTGATGACGCTACATGAAAGTTAGCATGGGCAATTATTTTGACATTAATGGTGCTGTGTTTTTATGCGTCTTCATCTTCACAGTACGAAGAGAAGACGCCGCGGCTTGTGGTGAGAAACGTGTTTTCCCTAATGTTTTGTCATGTTCCTTTTATCGTCAACCGAAGGCGTGTTGTAAAATGGATTGGAAGCTTTGCCTTCATAGCTCATGCAGGAAAGTATTAAACGGTTATGAAGTGTTTAGACTCGAATTCAAAGCTAAGCCGTGTGAAACGTTTGGATGTGTGATGTTGGAAATGTTTTTTTTCTTTGCAGTAAAATCGTAAAAAATAAGAAATTGTTAAAGTCACTGTGACAGCCTGGTAGGCGGGCCCAGAGGGTCACTGTCAGAGTCCACCTTTCATAACTTGCCCAAGGCGAGACACTTGACCCATTTCCTGCAACAAAAGCAGCTCTGTTGCCTGCTGTTCTCCTCTAACCCCTTTACCTTTTATGTCCACGTGGATATTTGTCAAACAGTGATACGCCAAGAAGTACATTTCTTCAAACCCACTGTGTGTGATGGAAATGTACTGCTAACATAATTACTGTAAAGGGTGCTCTTTTAAGCACTCGAAAGCCCACTTACATACAGGAGCCACATTACTTCCTCTGGGACGTCAGTGTGACCCTTGAAAATTCATAATGCCTTCGGCACCCTCCATGCCTGCATGATGCATAAACATGAAATCGTTCATTCTGCTTGGGTTACTGGGAAATTTAGGCCAGAGGCAAAGCGTCATGTTGAAAACTATGTTTTTAACCAATCAAACGCATCCCAAGCTCCGCGGTAAAACAAATAAAAGCGTACTTTGCCTCAACTTCCACTTTGCCATGCACTTGTTTTACCGCACACACTGAAGCGTGGAACACCTTTGGTAATACGGAGGAAAGAGGCGGGGAGGGACAACCGCGCACCTATTTGCTCCAAGTCACCGGCTCAAATGTAAAATGCGTGAATTTTGCATCCGCATCCATCTGGTTGAGACGGGTGAGCGAGGACATGTGCCATGTTTTATGAATGAGCTGGAAAGGATGGAAACCAAGAGAAGAAGATGGCGAGAGACTTATCACACAGAGATGGAATCGCAGAACAGAGAAGGCCTACGGTGCCACTCTGTTGTTCTTCAAGGAGACACCTTAGCGTGGGCTGGTAGCACTTAAGAGAGTCTGGTAAACAAACAGAAACCCCTCGGCTCACACACAGTCATCCTCTCTGACTTGGTACATACACAGGAAACCCGGTGTGAGATCCTTAAGGCAATTGAGGTTTGGGGAAGATGTTTATTTTTAGTTTCTAAGGAGCTGTAGAGTAAATAGGAATTCACTAAAGCCCCCACAGAAAAATCTGAGGGGGAAATGACTCCTGAGTGCACCTGACCACAGCTGAAGGCATATCTAAAATAGCTGTAATATGCAGAGTTTGAAAGTGTACTTCACAGTGTGTGTGTTGGATATTTTTTGCCTTAAACTGCTATGAGTTTAGAGAGAGCACGGTAGACATTTCACACAACAGCTTTAGAAACTGGAGACTGGCAGGATTTGACAAGACATGACAGTCTCATCTCAGTGTAACAAAGCTTCCTTTGTTACACTGAGATGACAGCATGAATCTGTGCTTAGCTAATAGTTTATGGCTAAATTTCGTATGGAAATATGCCATGCATAGACTGTATGTCACATACATGTTTGATTTGGACTTCATCATCATCGCAGGTACATGTATGAACAATCTTCCTAAGAGTTGTGTGAAAATATTGTGTTTTTTTATGCACAGTCAGATCTAATGATTCAAAACTCAAACTGTGCTGTAACTTAATCAAACTCTGTAAATCACGGTCCATCAATTTCGAAGCTATTCTTGCTCAAAAGGTATTTCCCTTTGCAATTAATTTAACTTGCTCTGCACTGGATCTAACAAGTTATCAGTCCATAGCCCGTGATTGATTCCCCCATATATTTTGGCCATTTCTTAATTTGTAGCAGCAGAATATGAATACATTAACTAATTTTTATAGCAATTTTGCTATGTTTCTATTAAGAGGTCAGGAGGGCAGCTGACCTGAATCTTGCACATATTAAATACTAATTTAAAACTCTTAACTTTGTGAGGTGCTTAACATTATTTAAATAGTGCCTCTGCTTTTTGAGTTTCTCTTTGGTTGTGCATTATGTGAAAGAAATACAGAGAAAACATCTGACAATCTCTGATTGATGTACTTTACCTAATGTGATCTAATGGATTTGTTGCACTGACTCTGAGAAGGATTTTAAATTCAATTTTACAAAAGTGACAATTTCTGTCTCTGTGTGTGTAATTATTCAATTCAATCCAGGTTTATTATATAATGCCAAATTACAACAACAGTCTCCCCAAGGCACTTTATACCGTAAGGTAAGGACTCTACAGTATTCTGGAAAAACTCCAACAATAAAACAACCTTGGTTATAGTGGGAAGGAAAAAATCTCCTTTTAACAGGAAGAAACATCCAGCAGAACCAGGCTCAGAAAGGGGGGCTTTTTGCTACAATCTGTTGGGGAGTGAGAGGGAAGAGAAAAGAAGAAAGAGGAAAAAGAAAGGGAAGAGTAGGAAGATGGGGAAAAAAACACAGCCAAAGGAGAGAGAAGATAAAAATTTGATGATATGTTGCAGTGGTGCAGGGACTGATAAGAGGTGAGTGGAGGAAAAGTTCTCAGTGCATCACATGAGGTCCTGCAGCAGTCTGAGCCTATAACAGTTTAACCAAAGGAGTGTTCAGTCACCTCATCCAGCCCTTTCTATTTGCTTTATTAAAAAGGAAAGTTTTAAGCCTAAACTTAAAAGAGTAGAGAGGGAGTCTGTCTCCCAAAATCGAAACTTGGAGCTGTTCCACAGACAAAGGCTCCTAGAAGCTGAAGGCTTCTCCTAGGCTGCCTCCTATTCTACTTTTAGAAACTCTAGGAAACAGAAATAAGCCAGCAGTCTGGGAGCAAAGTGCTTTGTTGGGATATTATGAGGCCTTTAAGATATGATGGAGCCTAAGCATTTCATGCTTTGCATGTGAGGATTTTAAACTGAATTGTGGTTTTAACAGAAAGCCAGTGAGGAGAAGCTTATGTGGGAAATATGTGGTTTCTCTCATTATCTGAATCAACTAGGATCACTTTGAGACAGGATGTTTCTCATTTTAAAGATCATTTGCAGATAAAAGAAAGCAGTCCCATGCACAGTTTGTTTAATGTGAATAATACAGGACATATCAGATTTCTCATTGTGTAGGCCAAGGTAATCCCAAATTGGTTAGAGGTCATATTTTTAGGGTCAGATATGATAACCTCAGTTTTGTCTGAATTTAGAAGAAGAAAATTACAGGACTTTCAGGTCTTCATGAGTAACTGATTTGTGTCAACTGGCTTCATAGATAAATATCACTGGGTATCATTTACATAGCAGTGAGTATGTATGCAGTGTTTTCTAATAATATCACCTAAGGAAGCATGTATAATGTAAAACTGTAAAAAGCATTGGTCCCTACACAGAATCCTGTGGAGTTCTGACTTTCATGTGTAAAGAAAGCTCACAATTTATATGCACAAGTAAGAGTCTGTTAGAAATATATGGTTTGAACCATGGCAGCACAGTACCTTTCATACCAACAGTGCCACTGTTGGTATTTTGCTGTGGCGATTAGATCCCACTGTGGGATCTAATCTCCACAGCAAAATGATCAGTGGTATCAAATGCTGCACTGAGGTCTAGCAGGACAAGCATAGAAATGAGTCCCACTGTCAGAAACCATAAAGAGATCGTCCTTACCCTCAGTAATGTTGCTTCTGTGTTATAATCCACTCTGAAACTCTTCAAATAGACCATTCCTCTGGAAATGATCAGTTAGCTCTTTTACAACTCCTCTTTCAAGAATTTCTGAAAAAGTTGGAGATTGGTCTATAATTAGCTAAGACAGCTGGATGAAGTAAAGGGTTTTTAAGTAGCGGTTTAATTATAGCCACCTTCAAAGCCTGTGGTACACAGTGTTGGGCAAGTAATTAATTATAGTTACTAGTTACTTCTTCAAAAAAGTAACTGAGTTAGTAACGCCGTTACTTGTAACGCCGTTATTCCCATCACTGGTGCTACATCGTCGTAAAATTCATCGTATTCGTATCGTAAAAGTAAAGCTTCTTTCTTTCAACAATATTACAGAAACAGTGTCTAATAGACATGCTGATGATTCAGAGGAAATTATTTGGGTCTGTTCATAAAAATAATAACAATTTAAATAAATAACAGCAGTTTTTAACGTTGCTGTACTTAATGATACCTCTGTGGGAAGGCTATGTAGCATTTTTTGGTTAAAATGTGATTTTTAAGAAATTCAAAGTATGTTTGTATGTACTTTGTCAGCCTGCTTACCATAATGAAGATAAACCTCCAGTATGTGCCTGTTTTCCTCTGTGCTTCCCAAACAAGTTAAAGTTATCCATAAAAGTCACCTCACACTCACTACAGACTGATCATAGCAGGTATGTAAGCTCAGCAGGCAACTGAAGAGATCAACACTGCGACTGAGAGTAGGAAAATTGACCTGAGATGAAAGCATGGCAGTTCAAAGAGTCCAGAACTTTAAACAGATGGAGAAAGTCTTGTTAAAGCAGTTCAGACTGTTGATATCAGATATCATTTGTGACCACGTGGATATTCCCATATAATCTCTTTGATTTAGCTCGCTAATTCCAGAACTCAATCGACAGGAAAACCGTATATTTTCACTTTTAATTACAGCTGTAAGAGATGGCATGAGAACCAAGGTGCGATTGGCTGCCGTGTCATGGAACAGATGCAAGGTGGTGCAGGAAGCTGTGGAGCGTTTTTTTTCTGAGGGTTTTTTTTTTTCTTGTGGAGTCAGGGTGACAGCCAGTAAAATTCCTTAGACGGGGAGAGTCCTGTTCATCCAGGAAGATAAATTTTTGGGCAGCCTAAGCATCCTGGGAGAGGATGAAATTAGGAAATTAGGACCGTTCCTCTAGTGCTTGCTCTTTGGTGCTGTGGTCCAGAGGTCTGTTTGCTGAGAGTAGACTCCACTGGAGCCTTTGGTTTGGCATCTAAAGGCGTCCAGGGATTTGAAATCGGGATTGGGCTAGTCATTGTTCTGGTAGAATCATACGGAGCCCCGCAGGGGACATGGGAGAAAAAAAAATTAAGACGGACTTTTGCGAGATCTCGCAAAACTAACTCGGGATCTCGCAAAACAAACTCGGGATCTCGCAAAACAAACTCGGGATCTCGCAAAAGTTTTGCGAGATCTCGCAAAACTTTTAGCCGCATTCTTCCCGTTAGCTCGAAGCTAACGGGAGGTCGAGACCTACTACAGCCGGGAGGAACACTGCTTTCCCGGCACATCGTGCCTCGACCTCCCGGTCGGCTTCGAGCCGGCGTCCAAAGAATGCGGCTAAAAGTTTTGCGAGATCTCGCAAAAGTTTTGTGAGATCCCGAGATAGTTTTGCGAGATCTCGCAAAAGTCCGTCTTAATTTTTTTTTCTCCCATGTCCCCTGCGGGGCTCCATAGAATCAAGCTCTTCTCTGGTTGCATAGCAATTAGCAGGGCTAATCGTTACTAGAGAGTGAAGGAGCTGTTCATCTTCTTTAATCTGGTAGAGGGTTTAGATCCTTTGTTCAGTTCTGCAATTTTGTTTGTTTGATACAGAGGCGGCTTGTACACCCAGGCAAGGACGTAAGTGATTGCTTTCTAAAAAAGTCAGTCAAATAATTAGCCTAGCCATCAAGCTAGCAAACACAAACAAAAATAAAACTGGGTTAAGCTAGCTGAAACAGTCAGTTATAGCAATGCTTGATTCTGTCTATATCCGGATTCATCTAATTGGCTAAACTTAAAATCTAAAAGAAATGCTAAATGAATTGTCAGGAACCAGGCCATATTCACACTGCAGGCGAAAGCGCATCAAATTTTTTGACCCTATGCGACCCATATCCGATCATGCTATGACAGTGCACAAATCCAATATTTCCAAATCCGACCTGGGTCACTTTCGTATGTGGTACTGAATCCAATACATATCTGATGTTTTAGAAAGCGACTGCTGTTTGAATGGTCATGTAGCATTAAATCTGTCTTTTACATCACTGACACAAGACAGACACCAATTATCAGCGCCGGAGAAGTGGCTGAGAAGACATTGTGAACGCTTCCTGGCCAGCCATCCAGTGTAAATGTCAGTGAAACTGTTGGTCGTTGGAGAAACGTGAACATTTTATTTGTACTGTTACTGTATAATCTGCAGATTCTGACAGAAATCTGCAACTATCCTTTGAAGCACCGCTCCTCTCTAAAACAGCAATAAGGATAATTATTAGTCCATCTGTAAATAACACAATAACTTTATAACTTAATACAAAACTGCAAAACGTAAAGTCCGAAACAAGTCTTTATATTAAGGGCCATCAGTCAAACAATGCTGTTCGGTCTGGGTTTAAACAGAGCGCGTTGTGTGTAACGTCTTCTTTTGCGCATGAGGCCGCTTTATAACACTAGAACGTGTTTGCTGTCACATTTTATTTGTAGTGTGGACAAGCAGACCAAAAAATCAGATTTGATCAAAAAATCGAAATTGAGCATTAAAACCTGCAGCATGAACGTAGCCTTAGACATAGGACCTGCTTTCAGGTCAACAGAAACCTGACTTCTTTGGAATGTCGTGTACAAATATATATATAATTATTCCCCCCTCGCCCCTGTGGGCGGTCAATCCTTCAAGCTCGGGTCCTCTACCAGAGGCCTGGAAGCTTGAGGGTCCTGCGCAGTATCTTAGCTGTTCCTAGGACTGCGCTCTTCTGGACAGAGATCTCCGATGTTGTTCCCGGGATCTGCTGGAGCCACTCGCCTAGCTTGGGAGTCACTGCACCTAGTGCTCCGATTACCACTGGGACCACCGTCACCTTCACCCTTCACATCTTCTCGAGCTCTTCTTTGAGCCCTTGGTATTTCTCCAGCTTCTCGTGTTCCTTCTTCCTGATGTTGCTGTCATTCGGAACCGCTACATCGATCACTACGGCCATCTTCTCATATTTGTCTACCACCACTATGTCCGGTTTGTTAGCCACCACCATTTTGTCCGTCTGTATCTGGAAGTCCCACAGGATCTTAGCTCGGTCATTCTCCACCACCCTTGGGGGCGTCTCCCATTTTGACCTCGGCACTTCCAGGCCATATTCGGCACAGATGTTTCTGTATACTATACCGGCCACTTGGTTATGGCGTTCCATGTATGCCCTGCCTGCTAGCATCTTGCACCCTGCTGTTATGTGCTGGATTGTCTCTGGGGCATCTTTACACAGCCTGCACCTGTGGTCTTGCCTGGTGTGATAGACCCCAGCCTCTATGGATTTTGTACTCAGAGCTTGTTCTTGTGCTGACATGATTAGTGCCTCTGTGCTGTCTTTCAGTCCAGCTTTGTCCAGCCACTGGTAGGATTTCTGGATATCAGCCACCTCCTCTATCTGCCGGTGGTACATACCGTGCAGGGGCCCTTTCTTTCCATGATGGTTCCTCGCCTTCCTCCACTTTCTTGGGTTTCTGCTGCCTGAGGTATTCACTGAGCACTCGGTCAGTTGGGGCCATCTTCGTGATGTTTTCGTGGATGTTCGTTGTCTCATCCTGGACTGTGGTGCTGACACTCACCAGTCCCCGGCCCCCTACCTTGGGGTGCTGGACTTGGGGTGAAACCCTCCATGCATGGTAAGGAGCTTTCTTGTCTTGATGTCAGTGGCTTCTGTCTCCTCCTTTGGCCAGCCTATTACCCCAGCAGGGTACCTGATCACGGGCAGGGCGTAGGTGTTGATAGCCCGGATCTTGTTCTTACCGTTCAGCTGACTCCTCAGGACTTGCCTGACCCTCTGTAGTTACTTGGTGGTTGCAGCTTTCCTAGCGGCCTCTTCATGGTTCCCATTCGCCTGCGGGATCCCCAGGTACTTGTAACTGTCCTCTATGTCTGCAATGTTGCCTTCTGGTAGTTTGATCCCCTCAGTTCTGACTACCGTCCCTCTCTTTGTTACCATCCGACTACACTTCTCCAGCCCGAACGACATTCCGATGTCATTGCTGTATAGCCTGGTAGTGTGGATCAGTGAATCAATGTCTCGTTCAGTCTTGGCATACAGCTTGATGTCATCCATGTACAGGAGGTGGCTGGCAACTGCTCCATCCCGTAGTCAGTATCCGTAGCCAGTCTTGTCAATTATCTCACTGAGGGGTTAAGGCCTATGCAGAACAGCAGTGGGGACAGAGCATCTCCTTGGTAGATCCCGCACTTGATGGTGACTTGTGCTATGGGCTTGAGGTTGGCCTCCAGTGTTGTTCGCCACATCCCCATTGAGTTTCTGATGAAGGCTCTCAGGGTCCTGTTGATCTTATATAGTTCTAGGCATTCCAGGATCCAGGTGTGGGGCATTGAGTCATAGGCCTTCTTGTAATCAATCCAGGCAGTGCACAGGTTGGTCAGTCTGGTCCTGCAGTCTTGGCTGACTGCTTGGTCTGCCAGTAGCTGGTGTTTTGCGCCTCTGGTATTCTTGCCCATCCCTTTCTGTGCCCCGCTCATGTATTGACCCATGTGCCTGTTCATCTTAGCCGCTATGATGCCTGACAGGAGCTTCCACGTGGTGCTGAGGCAGGTTATGGTCGGTAGTTGGAGGGGACCAACCTCCAACTTCTGGGGGTCCTTGAGGATCAGGACTGTCCGGCCTTCGGTTAGCCATTCTGGGTGTCTTTCATCAACTAGCAGCTGGTTCATTTGTGCTGCCAGGTGCTCGTGGAGTGCAGTCAGCTAGAGGCTGAAGAACCATGTCAGGGCCTGGTGCTGTCCAACTCTCCGGGCTGTCGTCTGCCCTCAGATCCACTAGCCACTGAGCATTGTCGTTATGGGTTGCGTCCTTCTCCAATATGCTCTTC
The DNA here is from genome assembly GCF_963969265.1 of Rhamphochromis sp. 'chilingali'. Taxonomy (NCBI): domain Eukaryota; kingdom Metazoa; phylum Chordata; class Actinopteri; order Cichliformes; family Cichlidae; genus Rhamphochromis; species Rhamphochromis sp. 'chilingali'. The sequence continues at coordinate 30,921,864 of NC_137935.1, forward strand.
TATATTCCACTGAGAGTACACCTTGGCTGGTTTTGTGGAGAACAGCTGGTTTATTCTCTTGCCTGCTATCTCTCTGGTGTATCTCTTCAAGCGGCTGGCCAAGGCTGTGAGCCGTTGCTTGGCTTCCTGTACTTCTTAGGCACCTTCCTCATCGCGCCTTTCTTTTCTCCGTGCTACCTTGATCTTAGCCTCTAGCCTCCCTTGTGGCTGTTCAACTTGTTCAACTTCAACTTGATCACTGCTGCCGTATTGTACGTACGTATGTATGTATGTATGTATGTATGTATATATATGTATGTATGTATGTATGTATGTATGTATATATATGTATGTGTGTGTGTATATATATATATATATATATATATATATATATATATATATGTATATATATATATATATATATATATATATATATAAAAACACCCAGCACGCCCCTGCTATCCTTCAAGCTCGGGTCCTCTACCAGAGGCCTGGGAGCTTGAGGGTCCTGCGCAGGATCTTAGCTGTTCCCAGGACTGCGCTCTTCTGGACAGAGATCTCCGATGTTGTTCCCGGGATCTGCTGGAGCCACTCGCCTAGCTTGGGAGTCACCGCACCTAGTGCTCCGATTACCTTCACCCTCCACATCCTCTCGAGCTCTTCTCTGAGCCCTTGGTATTTCTCCAGCTTCTCGTGTTCCTTCTTCCTGATATTGCTGTCATTCGGAACCGCTACATCGATCACTACGGCCGTCTTCTTCTGTTTGTCTACCACCACTATGTCCGGTTGGTTAGCCACCACCATTTTGTCCGTCTGTATCTGGAAGTCCCACAGGATCTTAGCTCGGTCATTCTCCACCACCCTTGGGGGCATCTCCCATTTTGACCTCGGGACTTCCAGGTTATACTCGGCACAGATGTTCCTGTACACTATGCCGGCCACTTGGTTATGGCGTTCCATGTATGCCTTGCCTGCTAGCATCTTGCACCCTGCTGTTATGTGCTGGATTGTCTCTGGGGCATCTTTATACAGCCTGCACCTGGGGTCTTGCCTGGTGTGATAGACCCCAGCCTCTATGGATCTTGTGCTCAGAGCTTGTTCTTGTGCTGCCATGATTAGTGCCTCTGTGCTGTCTTTCAGTCCAGCTTTGTCCAGCCACTGGTAGGATTTCTGGATATCAGCCACCTCCTCTATCTGCCGGTGGTACATACCGTGCAGGGGCCTGTCCTTCCATGATGGTTCCTCGTCTCCCTCCTCTTTCTTGGGTTTCTGCTGCCTGAGGTATTCACTGAGCACTCGGTCAAATCAAATCAAATCACTTTTATTGTCACATCACATGTGCAGGCACACTGGCACAGCACATGCGAGTGAAATTCTTGTGTGCGAGCCCCACAAGCAACAGAGATGTGCAAACACAACAACACAAACGAGCAAAATACAAGAATGGCCAACCTGAAACTAATAAATATATGTACAATATATAATAGTGTATGCATTTCTGGATGTGTATACTAAATATTTTCCTACGTGTGTGTGTGTGTGTGTGTGTGTGTGTGTGTGTGTGTGTGTGTGTGTGTGTGTGTGTGTGTATACACATTTTTACAAATTAAATAGTAAAAAATAATAAATAAAAAAAAAATAATAATAATAATAATAATAATAATAAAATATATAAAATATACAGAGTTGAATATGTGCAAAACAAGTGGCATTTATATACATTTATATGTCAGTTGGGGCCATCTTCCCAATGTATTCTTGGATGTTCGTTGTCTCATCCTGGACTGTGGTGCTGACACTCACCAGTCCCCGGCCCCCTACCTTGGGGTGCTGGACTTGGGGTGAAACCCTCCATGCATGGTAAGGAGCTTTCTTGTCTTTATGTCAGTGGCTTCTATCTCCTCCTTTGGCCAGCCTATTACCCCAGCAGGGTACCTGATCACGGGCAGGGCGTACGTGTTGATGGCCCGGATCTTGTTCTTACCATTCAGCTGACTCCTCAGGACTTGCCTGACCCTCTGCAGGTACTTGGTGGTTGCAGCTTTTCTAGCAGCCTCTTCATGGTTCCCATTCGCCTGCGGGATCCCCAAGTACTTGTAACTGTCCTCTATGTCTGCAGTATCCAGCTGTGGGGCATTGAGTCATAGGCCTTCTTGTAATCAATCCAGGCAGTGCACAGGTTGGTCAGTCTGGTCTTGCAGTCTCGGCTGATTGTTCTGTCTACCAGTAGCTGGTGTTTTGCGCCTCTGGTATTCTTGCCAATTCCTTTCTGTGTCCCGCTCATGTATTGACCCATGTGCCTGTTCATCTTAGCCGATATGATGCCTGACAGGAGCTTCCATGTAGTACTGAGGCAGGTTATTGGTCGGTAGTTTTTTTTTTATTTAACCTTTATTTAACCAGGAATGTCCCGTTGAGATCAAAGACCTCTTTTTCAAGGGAGTCCTGGCCAAGAGGCAGCACATTTCAAGACAAATACATACGAACAAACAAAGTTAAAATTACACAAAACAATTACACATTATTGAGGCAGCCTGTAGGCCTTTGAGTTTAGTTTTAAAAACATTTAAAGACAACAATTCAGTTAGTTTCCAGTCTTTCTGTAACATGTTCCATGAAAAAGGCGCAGAGTGGACAAAGGCTTTCTTACCCAGCTCTGTGCGGACAAGGGGAACAGACAACAGCAGCTGATCATTTGAGCGCAAGGAGTAAGAACCACTATTTGGCCTTGTGACCAAAGTACAAATATAAGGAGGCAGCAATCCAAGCATAGCTTTGTAAATAAAAGTGTACCAATGCCCCTGTCTTCTAATGGCCAAAGAAGGCCATTTTACTCTTAAGTACAAATCACAGTGATGGGTCAGGTATTTACAATTGGTAATAAACCTCAAGGAAGCATGATACATCGTGTCCAACATTAGAAGACATGAAGAAGAAGCGTTCATATACAGAATGTCACCATAATCTAACACAGATAAAAAGGTTGCAGTGACAAGACGTTTTTTTACTGCAAAAGAAAAGCACTGTTTATTACGGAAGAAAAAACGAAGTTTAAGTCTCAGTTTCTTTACTAGTCTCTCTATATGTGGTTTAAAGGTGAAGGAGTCATCAATCCAGACACCAAGGTATTTATATTCATGAACTATCTCTATGACATTTCCTTCAAGGGTGGACACCACTGGAATAGGCTCCGGGACCTTCTTTGACTTGGAAAACAACATTAGCTTAGTCTTGTCAGCATTGAGAACTAATTTTAGCTGAATAAGTGAATGCTGGAAAGCAACAAAGGCTTTCTGTAAAGTTTCAATGGCCTGAGCAAGAGATGATCCATAACAGTAAATAACTGTGTCGTCAGCATAAAAATGCAAATTTGTGTCTGAGACATTTTGACCCAAGTCATTGATATATAAAAGGAACAGAAGGGGACCCAAAACTGAGCCCTGTGGCACCCCCTTGTGGACAGCAACAAATTTAGAACAAAGACCTTCAAGTTTAATGCACTGGGTTCTATTTTTCAGATAATTTGAGAACCACGCTAATGCATGTTCTGACAATCCAAGGCTGAGCAGTCTGTTTTTTAGGACTGCATGATCAACAGTGTCAAAAGCTTTTGAGAGGTCAATAAAGAGTGACGCACAGTACAATTTCTTATCAAGTGCCACAATAATATCATTTATCACTTTCATAGTGGCAGTGTTAGTACTGTGTTTTTTCCTGAAGCCTGACTGAAATTTGGAGACAATATCATTAGAGTACAAAAACTCTTTCAACTGGTCACAAACTAGAGATTCCAGGATTTTGGATAAAACACACAAATTTGATATTGGCCTATAATTAGTCAACACCGATGGATCACCTCCTTTCAATAAAGGCAAAACGAAAGTTGGAGGGGACCGGTCCCTTCTTGGGGTCCTTGGGGATCAGGACCGTCCGGCCTTCAGTTAGCCATTCCGGGTGTCTCTCGTTAACTAGCAGCTGGTTCATTTGTGCTGCCAGATGCTCGTGGAGTGCAGTCAGCTTCTTCAGCCAGTAGGCGTGAACCATGTCGGGCCCTGGTGCTGTCCAACTCTTCATACTGGAGACCCTTTCTTGGATATCTGCCACTGTGATGGTTACTGGACCCTGTTCATATATATATATATATATATATATATATATATATATATATATATATAACACTCAACAAAAATATAAACGCAACACTTTTGTTACTGCTCCCATTCCCCATGGGATGGACGTAGAGACCTAAAATTCATTCCAGATACACAATATAACCATCCCTCCCAAACAGTGGTCACAAATCAGTCCAAATGTGTGGTAGTGGGCACATCTGCCATATTGAGATAATCCATCCCACCTCACAGGTGTGCCACATCAGGATGCTGATCTGACATCATGAGTAGTGCACAGGTGTACCTCAGACTGCCCACAACAAAAGGCCACCCTGGAATGTGCAGTTTTTTGCGCTATTGGGGGTCTGGGGACCCAGAACCGGTCAGTATCTGGTGTGACCACCATTTGCCTCATGCAGTGCAACACATCGTCGCATGGAGTCTATCAGATTGTCAATTGTGGCCTGTGGAATGTTGGTCCACTCCACTTCAATGGCTGTGCGAGGTTGTTGGATATTCGTGGGAACTGGTACACGCTGTCGTATACGCCGGTCAAGCACATCCCGAACATGCTCAATGGGTGACATGTCCGGTGAGTATGCTGGCCATGCAAGAACTGGGACATTCTCAGCTGCCGTCTGCCCTGAACAATGTGAACCATGATTCATCCGTGAAGCGCACACCTCTCCAACGTGCCAGACGCCATCGAATGTGAGCATTTGCCCACACAAGTCTGTTACGGCGACGAGCTGGAGTCAGGTCAAGACCCCGATGAGGACGACGGGCATGCAGTTGAGCGTCCCAGAGACGGTTTCTGACAGTTTGTGCAGAAATTGTTTGGTTGTGCAAACCAATTGTTCCAGCAGCTGTCTGGGTGGCTGGTCTCAGACGATCTTGGAGGTGAACCTGCTGGATGTCGAGGTCCTGGGCTGGTGTGGTTACACAAGGTCTGCGGTTGTGAGGCCGGTTGGATGTGCTGCCATATTCTCTGAAACGCCTGTGGAGACGGCTTATGGTTGAGAAATGAACATTCAATGCACGGGCGACAGATCTGGTTGACATTCCTGCTGTCAGCATGCCAATTGCACGCTCCCTCATTGCTTGTGGCATCTGTGGCATTTTGCTGTGAGACAAAACTGCACATTCCAGGGTGGCCTTTTGTTGTGGGCAGTCTGAGGTACACCTGTGCACTACTCATGATGTCAGATCAGCATCCTGATGTGGCACACCTGTGAGGTGGGATGGATTATCTCAATATAGCAGATGTGCCCACTACCACACATTTGGACTGATTTGTGACCACTGTTTGGGAGGGATGGTTATATTGTGTATCTGGAATGAATTTTAGGTCTCTACGTCCATCCCATGGGGAATGGGAGCAGTAACAAAGGTGTTGCGTTTATATTTTTGTTGAGTATATATATATATATATATATATATATATATATATACACACACACTAGGTTAATTGGAGATTTTAAATTACCCAAAGTTGTGAATGGTTATCTGTCTTTCTGTGTTAGCCTTGCAAAAGACTAGCAAATTGTCCAGGGTGTACCTTGCCTCTCGACCTATGATAGCTGGGATAGACTACATCTGCCGCACGACCCTGAATTGGATAAGCAGAAATGAAAGGACGGTCCTTTCTCTCTCAGACCTTAAGATTGTTCGCATGCATCTTTGTATGTAATGATAACTTATTTTGACTGTGCATGTGTGTGCACAAGGATATCTATCCAGACATGCACTGAAAGTCATTTGCAAACCAATGAATTCCTTCACTGAGTCCCCAATTTCATTTAAAGTAAAATTCATATTTTACCAAACAAGAGAGTCAGCAGTGCACTTCCACAGTTCATTTCCATCCTGTGTGCCTGATAGGAAATGTTTCCACTTCTCACACTAAAAGAACGATGCTGACTGGCAGGTCCCTATAGGGGCCCTACTTGCCTAGTGGGCTGTTACAGTACTTAATCAATATAGCAATGCATCAACCATGACTTCAGTATCAGCAGAGGGAGCTGCTCAGTGCTGACAGGATGTTTTCACTCACCGTTGGAGCCATCACAGGACTATTTGATTCAGGCTAGGAATATAATACAGGACAAACAATGAGTACCTGTAAGGAAGTCTCAGGCAGTGTCCCACTGAATGACCATGAATGGTAGATGAGAGAGAACATCTTTAATCCACAGAATAGTGATTATTAGCTCACGGCTGACTCATTTAAAACAAAGGTATAGTTCCATTTAAAGCCTGAAAAGAAATTGTAGTTTCTGTCATTGGAGATCAAACTTAATGGATGACTTAGACTGCAGAAATTACGCATTCTATGTCAAAATAATTAAAATATGTGTTATTTTGGGTGTTGATTTTATGAATAATTTCTAACTTCTTAGTTTCCTCTGTATTTATTCAGTGTAATGACTGATAAAGTGTTGCTCACACAGAGCGAGACTCAGAGCATATTCAATTCAAATGAAACTGCTGAGCACAAATCCGAGTATATAGTATGAGATGAAGTTCAGATCTGTGTGAAGCTGATAACAAAACTCTGATACTACTTTGCAGCAGATTCTTACCTTTGCTTGAAGATTTTGCTTGTCCAATGTACAGTCAGCAGAATACAAGCAAGCATCTGCGGTAACTCACATTTGCATATACACGCAACAGCACACACGTTGTTCCCGTACACAACTATCGACCATAGCGTTAGCCCCCCATACGTACGCTGAGAATGAATTCCATCATTGACACACATAAGCAGCACCCCCAGAATGAACTCCTGATAACTGCGACCATTACACGGTGTGGTGACATTGAGCGTGGGTTCATCACCTGCCGCTCTATTGCAAAGTGAAGTGTTTAATTGAGAGTGAGCATGTGCTGCTTTTGGCTCCACTCCACCCAGTGGCTTGTGAAATAGACTGTATTTCATGTCATTTCTACCAACAGAAGGAAATAACACTCACATCTCAGTGCCATCTCCTTTGCTCGCTGAAACATAAACACCTGAAATTTTTTCATACGTTTACTTATTTCATGCATTTCTCACCTCCCTATTTCACTTCAACGCTCACACGGCTCAGCGAATCCACTCATTTGGGGTGAGCCAGCGATGTGGTGAAGCGAGAGAGAGTGAGATGGAGCGTTGTGAGAAAGTTGCTGAGGTGATGACCTGATTGATTTTTAAATGAACTTGAATTTGTGGGTTTATTGCCTTTGCTTACAGCTTGCTGGCAGTCCTGACCGCCTTGGATTTTGATTTTGTTAACGACAGCTCTGGCAGGTACTGCAAATAGCAGAGATGACGAGGCGGAGAATGACATTCAGTGGCATCCTTAGTCCTTTTGTATACTGAAGAATCTATTATAAAATAAAATTAAGTAAAATAAAACCTTGAAAATTGTCTTCTCATAGTTAGGAAGTGCTTCCAGTGCTCCAGTTATTTTTAGACTTTAGAAAGTGTAGGTGTAAATCGGGGTGTGAATGACTGTCTGTCTCTCTGTGTTAGCCCTGCATCCTGCATTAACGCAGGCTTTAACAGGATGCATGTTGTTAACATTCTTGACATGGAACTGGCACAAACACAAAAATGAAACACGTTCATTAATTATGTAGAGTCCGACATTTTAACATGGGATTTTACAGACTTTTCTTAGATAGTATCAAGACGAACTGGACTTGGTTTCATTTTTCACCTCGTGAAGTTTTCCCTTAAGATAAACCCAAGCACTGATGCCCATTTTAGACCTCAAGGGCGCATGTACTGTGGAGATATTGTAATAGGAGCAATGTGATCCCTATAAGTAATTGCCAACTCCAATTTATGAATAGTGGACTAGTGGCACTGGCTAGACTCCAAAAAAGAAAAAGAACTGCCTGTGATGAAAGATTTCATACTGGGTCTCAAATGCATCTTTCTTCTAATTTACCAAGAAACTTACCAACACATCATATTAAACACAAATAAGTTGACACGTGTTTCTTTGCAAGGATATGGAAGTAGATTGTCCTCTGGGGATGATGTTGCAATAAATTCATTATATTACCCTGCCTTACAATTGTTGAAGCATACAAAAGCTCATTAAACTAGTTGACTAAGAGACAGATGGAACTGTGCTTGTTTTTTCTTCTCTTCTAATGAGTGATTTCTATAAGGAAAGGGTTCAGTGTGTGTGTGTGTGTGTGTGTGTGTGTGTGTGCGTGTGTGTGTTCGTTTGTTTAGGGGAGTATGGCGTGTGGTAAAAGACTTAAACTTTTCTTCAGGGAGTGACACAGTGAATGTGTCAATAACTCTGGTGTATTTGCCTTTGTTATGTAGAAAAACAGTCTTTGCTGTGATTCTCAGAAATTAAAGCTGCATTTAATCCTTTTTGCTTTGTGCTTTTTTTGTCCACTGTCAGAGGCTGTAGCCAAAATATATCTAATTGTCATTCCAAGCAATACGAGTTGCCATGGCATGCTGTATTTCCATGGCAACAAACTAAGTTATCGCTATTCTTGTACAGGAGTAATGTTGTGCCAGAGTGTTAGCGTCTGACCTCTTGATATTTTTAAGGATAATTTTTCATAAAGAGTTGACGAATCCCTTTAGGCTGTGCAGTTCTTGAAGAAGGGTAGGAACACTTTCAATTTAAGTGCGCCACGTTTCGAGACGAAAGAATAATTGAAATCAAGTGTTGGCTTATAAATTTCTTTTTGACTAGCAAATTGTTGTCAATTAAATTTAGGCCCTCCTGCTAAGTGCATGGTTCTTATCTTAATTTCTTTTGTGCCAGTTTTCATTTTCCTGATACAATATTCTGCGTGGTTTTTCGGTATGTAAATGTGATGGGATTACTTATGAAGAGATGCCCTTGTGAATAATTTGCTCACTGATGTTTTTTATCCCAGAGACTTATTGATTCTTCCATCTTTAGGCAAATCTTTTTGACCTGTCTCTTTCTAAACAAGAAAACAGGCATCTCGTGTGAAATGAGTATTCAAGAATAAAACACTGATGTCCTTTTTCTCACCATTAGTCTCTAGTCTGAACAAGGAAGTTTAAATGGTGGATGGGCATTTGTTTCTATTAAAATGCACAACACAACAGGAAGAAATGGCTCAGGTTAAGGCTCCGACTTACGCTGGACATTTTTGCCAAGATGCTCCAGTTCAAAGCTACTTTCTCTCTATTGAGAAAGTGATATTTAAATCAAGGCGAGAAACTGCTGCCACTCTTTTACTGCTAATGCCATCTGGTAAGATTATCATTAGCACAGATTTGCTCCCAGAGAGCCATTACACAAAGACCAAGGAAGATGTGTGAAGTACGAAATGTGAAAGACAATCCAGTACCATATGGAGGCAGCCTAAAGCATGTGAAGAAAAAACTCCTCCGTGACAATAACTCAACGAACGCACATGAGTTTTTGCTGAATGCTTTCCCTAAACTCCTTTTTTCAGTTCATATAATATTTTTCCTGGATAAAAAATTGTCACGTCTATTTCAAGTCTGCGTGTTACCACTTTTTTTTCCTTTTTTTTTTTTGCAGGGAACCTATAAAATTAGCTGCCACAAGGATCTATAGACTGCAACAGTGATCAGGCAAATGCTTCTAAGGAGATGGATGGTTTTCATTAAGTTTTCACAATGAAACAGACCGGCAACAACTTGCTAGTTGAAGTTAAATTGATATATAGCAAAGGTAAATTTAGTCTCTCTGCTGCATTTCTTGTGCCATTGCAAAGAATCTCAGATGATCTTAGTCCCTCTTTGCTGTTGTTAATTGGATGTTCATATACATACAAGAGTGTGGCAGGGCTACAGTGCGTGGAATTTGCATCCACAAGGTTAAATACTAATATTATCCGGCTAAGTTTTTGAAGGTGGCCAAAAATGGTTTCTTGAGGAGGAAAGCTACAGTTGCTTCACTATATTACAGAGAAAAAGTGCAAGACAACAGTAGATATTAGGGCTGCTCAATTAATCGAATTTTAATCACGGTTACGATCTGGGCTTTCAACGATCATTAAAAATGACAGAGCCGATTATTAGCCCCTCCCTCATTTATCCGCGACACCTTAAAGGCCGGTCCGTGAAAATATTGTCGGGCATAAACCGTCCGTGGCGCAAAAAAGGTTGGAGACCGCTGATTAAGAGGACCCGAGGGAAGCTCGGAAAGCTAAGCAGAAGTTATTTGGAGAGGAGAGTGACTGCTGTTGGTTGAAAAGAGAGGTAAAAAAAAAACTTCAGTGGTGTTGCACACTATTTTATATTATTTTTTAAAGTCATTGTTAACCCTTTAAAGCCGGTCAGAGCAGCACGCTCCGTTTTGTGTAACTATTTTTAAATTCCTGTAGAACCTGAACCGTGTAAGCTAGCGCAATAATTTGTTTTGCATATGAAACCAGAGGAGTTGTACTTGCATCTTATGCCATCAGCTTGTCCTCGGTCACGGTTTCCTTCCACATAAAGCTTTGCAAAAATTGCATAAAAAGCGCTTGCAGGAACAAAAACATAATATTCCAGACACACGCTTTGCCAATCTGATCAGCTGTTCGTAACACTTCCCACATTGAAAAAGTCCTCAGCACGAACTATCACATGTCCGCCATTTCCTGGCCGAAACCGGAAGTGATGTCATTTTTGCGGAAATGTAGTTTTTTACTTGTAGGCCTTAAAAACCTATACTGGTCATGTTTGACTTTTCTGAATAGTTTCTGGGATGCTTAGAACTCAAATTGCACTGCTGGAAATAGTTTATTTTGATGCACATGCTGTTTTCTTTGCAAATTTGCATCATAGGATTGTTTTTTCGTTTTTCCTGCAGTATATAAAAATTGGTGTATCTCCAAAATAAAACTATGAAGACACTCACAATAAGTTTCCTGTTGTTGTAAACTATTTTTTGCAACTTTTTTGTATTTAAAGTTTTGAGGGATAAGCCTCTTAAATTTCTCCAAGTAGAAATATATGTAAAAAAAAAAAAAAAAAACGATTTTCAATTTTCTTGTAGTTTATTGCACTTTTTTGCAATTAATGTAGTTACTATGGACTTAATGCATACATATTATTAAAATATGGGCTATAATAGTTGTATAGCAACTTGAAATGCTCCCACAAATGGCACTACAGCATGTAAAAATATAATATAAGCTCTGGCGGACTTGGTTCTATAGTAGGTCTTAAAGGGTTAAATAAATATCGTCAAATAATCGAGATCTCAATTTCAGTGAAAATAATCATGATTATCATTTTTGCTATAATCGAGCAGCCCTAGTAGATATTTTCTTTTTTCTTTCTTACTTTCTTAGTTAACACCAAAAGGCTAATGTTTGTTTGTCTCTGGTTTGTCTCATGCCACTTCACAGAGGACTCTTTCATCTGCAGGCTAATACTAAAAGACCGAATAGTTTCATCTTAATTTGAAAAGACCGGAGAAAGTAGTTGTTTTTTTTAACCCATTTCCTTCACGTACACCTTTTAACTGCTGAAGTTCAAACCTGACGTTTGAATGGTAATTTGAGGGACTTTGAACATGGCATGGTTCTTGGCACCAGATAGTCTTCTCTGAATATTTTAGAAACTACTAATCTACTAGCATTTGCATCTGCAGAGTTTATAGACAGAGCTACTTTCAGCTGCCACTTTGCTAGAAGGGGTCACCACAGTTGATTTGGCAGAGTTTTTCACCAGATGCCCTTCCTGACACACAGAGGGGATTTGTGTCTACAGCTGGAACCGAACCATTGAGCTTTCAGTTGCCAAGCAAATTTGTTAACCAAGCAAGTTGCCAAGCAAATTTGTTAACCACCGCATTATTGGGGTGCTGGAGTTTGCTCTCTATGTTTGTAGGGTCTTTATCTGACATTATAAAGCGCCTTGAGGTGACTGTTGTTGTGATTTGGCTCAATTTGGCATTTGATTTGACTTAAAATAATGAAAGTCAAAAAATATTTTCTTTTGATAATATTACTGTGGTCGCAGTATAGTTTTTTTTTTGAGTTATAACTCCCACTCCCAATTATAAGTGTTTCATTTTTTCACTATTACCCTTCAATTCTCCTACTCCTCAGATGGCTTTTCACTTTGTCTTTTGGCTCAACAGAGCATCCATGACTCATACAGATGATATCCTGTAATTTAATATCAGTGTACATATGTCATCCAGAATGATGAGTCAGATTTCTTAAGAGCGACTTGTCACACTCCACCTCCTGACATAATGTTAATTCCATCCAAAAAGTCCTCATTTCAGTCTTATCAGTTCCCAAAGGAGAATCCATCCCTTAAAACTGCAGATAATCATTAATCATATCTGCCTTCAGCTCATGTCAGCAGTGCCTGTGGTACTCTCCCAGAAAGAGACTGGAATTGATCATGCATTTTGAAATAAAAGAAAATAATAAAAATCGTTTTCATTAACTCATGAACACTAATAAGTTCTCAGTCTGTGCTGCACTTGCAGGACAACTGAATGAAATGCAATATACTACTTTGTAATGTGATGCAATATGAATTTGATGCAACCCGTGTCAAAATGCAAAGCAATTAATTAAATTGCTAAAGATGAACTGAAATACTTCCTCTTTCTTGAGTACTGTCACATTCATCTCTTCTTTTTATGTGATACTTCCAGTTTGAAAATGTGCTAACCTCAACAAAATAACCCTGAATGTCGTCACATATGCCAACACTGGGTAAAAAGTTTGACATGTATTCTTCCTCCAGTTTTCCCAGGATGAACTTCTCTGACACTTCACGCCACCACTGCCAGTAAAACAGAATATCATTTTAATTCCCAGTACACCTGAGGTGAGCTTGCAGAGATTTAACTGGCTGGGCACAAACTGCCAGAGGTATCACAGGAAGCGAAATGACGCTATTTTTACACATGCCAAACTGGTGCAATTTTTTTCTGTTTAGATGGTCTGGCCATCAAACTGCCAGTTAGAGCCAGCTGAGCCCAGTTTGCTTCTGTCACACATACCCCAGTATCTGGCACACAGTGCCACTGGGTCTGCCGTGAGTGCTGAAGCTGTGATCGTTCAGCTGGAGCTGCTCAGAAAGGTGTGCTCTGTTAAAGATCTACAAATTAAGTTCACGAAAATGCTCTTATAATCTCAAAGCTTGCACAGGAGTCTATAACTATAGTGGACTGTCTGTGGGTGCTCATTCACCCCCACACAAACAGTTCACTTGTGCCTGCTGGCATACCTCTACAGCTTGCAGAGTCATGCTGACAGCCAGAGGTTGTCAGCCCAGGATGCCTGGGTCCCAGACAAAAACACACAAAATTCAGGAATTCTTTTTGTCTCAGTGGAAAGCATGGTGCTCTCTAACTCTCCGCCTCCTCGTCTTTTTCTTTCCTGCTGTGTTCAGCAGCATGAGCAGGACTGTATTAGCCTTCTACCCACGCATTAACATCAATTTCCCAACCACTTGCTGGGGCCACCCACCAACTGAGGTGACATCTGCCAATCAGCTCTGTGTCAGCGACCGGTTAGTCGGTCAGTCAAGTCAGCATATCAGTCTATTAAACTGTCGGTCGTGTTTGCTCGCTCTTTGCTGGTACAGTCAGCCAGTCAATCGCTCAAACTGACAGAATGTCGTTCAGCTGCCCCGTCAGTCAGACACCGTGCCACGACTTTGTCTTTTGGTTTCCATAGAATATACGGAGGTGTGTGATTTTATAAGATATTGACATAAACATGTAAGCCTCAGACAGATAGTTTCTTTGATGGGATTATCAGCTAACAGCACTGTAATGTTATTAAAAGTAACTGAATTTGTCACTTGTTTCCTGAATGAAAGATTGATTGTTAGGGTTTTGCAACATTTGTACACAAGCATGAAAACACACACACACCAGTATCGACACACAAATAATGAGCGAAAGAAGGGACAAGAGAGCAATCTTGTTTATTTGTGAGTGAGGGAAGCCTTTTTTGCTGTTCTTGTTGATTGGAGTGATTTGGATGGATGCTTCACCGCTGTTTTTGCAGACAAGTGTGTGCATGTGCAAGTATGTCTGTGTGTATTTTTTCATTTTTCCACCATATTAAAACTGCTGGAAAATTGTACATTTTATTGAACACATCATCTCACAGCCAGATTCATCAATCTGCTATAAACACCCACACATACCTGTTGCATTCTCACATTTTAAATCAGCCCGAGAAAAGATGGCTGACCCTGTCAACCTGTCACAGCGGTAAATAGATGGAGAATCAGCACAAGACAGGCCTCTCTCCAAACTTTGGCTAATTTGGAGTTATAATTATGGCAAAGCCCTATTTATTCTTTCCTCACTGAAACAAAAAGGCTCAAGAGATTAGCAGATAGAAATAAAAGAGCAACAATGGAGTACTGCCATCTTGAAGGCGAAGACAATATTCATAATTAATTTCTAAAATTCATAAACAAACACAACCTTTTCTCCTAATCGGTCCCAGCCATATACAAATACATATTATTTAACACGCTTCCTGTTTGGCCATAATAGATGGATTCAGAGCTCAAAAACTATTAACGATTATCAAGTAAAACTGCTCCAGTGCAGCAACTGCTCTGTTTAGTCTGCTTAACCTCCTAAGACCCGAACTTTCATGGCATGCAATTTTAATTTCTCTTTGATATTTGGGCTGATTGGGACCTGATGAATATGAAAAATGAGAGCACATATATGAGGATATTCGTATAAAATTTCGATCGAACAGTAGCAGTATAATGTCCTCGTAACTGGATATCAGGCCCCTGTAGAGCAAAATTGAGTATTTTGGTCTAAATAACCCAAAATGTGATGTCCACACATGTGGACGCCAGGTCCTAGGAGGTTGATTATATGAAAATGTTTTTGTTCAAATTCACATTTACAAACATAGGAGCATATGTAACTTTGGGACGCTTGTGGCCATTCTGCAGTAATAATGTCCACTGCCAGCCTACATGAGGGTTGAATCACCTCTAACTGCTGCAGAAGAAACTGAGGGATTTACAGCACCTGGTAGAATCAGACCTTAAGTGAATCTGTGAATGCATCTGTGGCTGTGTTGGTGGAGGGATTAAATCTGCCTGTGAGTTTTCCAAATTAACTATGAATGATTGTAAAATTTCAATGCTACCCTCCACTTCTTTACTTCTCTCCTACCATTTCTGGCTCACCACTATTGTCTCCCCAACAATGCCTGTTGGAAAACAATCGCCACCTTCCAGCTTAATCTCAGATTTATTGTCTACTGTTTTTACGGTGCAGCTAAAACATGTGGAAGTTTATTAAGAGAGGTTTTAATGCAAAATAGAACACATGTTTATCTCTTTGCCTGCAAAAGTAATACTTTTTGGGGGGGGGTTGAGAGTGGCAATGCGAGTAAAGTTTCAATTCCAATTCATTTTACGATTCTAATTTTATTTACCCAGTTTGACTTTGCATTTTCATTGGTTTTCCTTTGGTGTTGTGTTTCCATAGTAATGTAACTATGTTCTTTATCTGGTTATCAAAACAGCTGTGGGTAGAAATGTCCCATCTCAAGGTTTGTTATCTTTGTTGTTGCTTTGTTGTGTTGACAATACAATACCTGCTGCTGTGTAGATTTTTAACCCAAAGATATTTTGGTCTCTACAGCTGCACAGTAAAATTGTTCCTCAGTGCTACTTAAAACATGAAAAATATCCTCAGAGACATCAGTAGTAACTGTATAGTATGCAATACAATTAGTAGAAATCCATAACATTCCTGTTTTAAATATTTCAATGTTATACTGTCGTTCTGTTTCTGTCTTTAACATTTATCAAATAATTTGGAGCTGTGGTGTTCTATCAGGGCAAGCAAGGTAGGCAGTGCTTGCCCAGTGAAATCTAAAAATTAAAACATACAAAAATAAACATGAGCTCTCTTTTGTACATTTTAAACAGCATTCAGTCTTGTAAAAGATCTCACATTGCCGGTTTGTGTCCATTGTGCTAATACTTGACTATTATCTTTGGAACCTAGCATGACTCCAAGCCATCGGAATCTTAATTTGTGTTTTTCTTGGGTGTGTCCGTTTCCCATTAACAAAGGATTCAGCTTGTCACGCTGAGAGGCCTACAGCTTTTTCTGGTTATTTGCACGAGCACATTATGGATAAGCATTTAGCACATTAGCAATAAAAGCTATGATGGAGAGGGCACATCAATTATTACCAGCATTTTCAGATTAGATCTGTGAGAAACCACTTAATGGAATAAATGAAGTTGAACATGCTGTTTTTCCTAATATGGCACCTTCATTTTACATTAAGATTTTTTTTATGCTGCAGATCTTGTTAACACTGTCACAGCACTCAAGCCTTAAAAATTCAGCTGTGACTTTTTTGTTTGTTTGTTTTGGTCCCCACACACAGACACATTAGAACCATATGATTTTATAGAATATGATACATTACAGTACAATAAAAAGACTGTAAAATTTCAAATGAGCTCAACCTTGAAAAACTTACGTTGACTGCCATTGACGTCTATAGACGTCAATTACGTTTTTCAATGGGAGGGGCTAGAATACAACCTCGGGCAACTTGAAAAACTGAAGCCCACCAGCAGTAAAAGTAGACCTGCAAGGAGGTGCAGGGTTTGCGCACGTAAGGGATTGCGCAGTGAGACAAAAATGTGGTGCAAGTCTTGTTGTGTGCCCTTGCATCCCGGAAAGTGTTATAATGATTACCACACAAAAGTGAATTATTCATTGTGAATAAATGTTTCACTATGTACATTTTATTTTTTCATATATTTGTAAATAAATTGTTTTGATAAAACATAACCTTTCTCAGTGTTATTTCTGTTTTATAGAAGTGAAAAACTATTTTATATGTTAGAGGTGTCACAAAGCAAGAAATATTAGTGTCAAAGGCACTTTTCTGCTTGAAATGTATTTTTCACAAAAAGCTCGTTTTCTCCCTTTTTTTGGTCAAAACAGGCATTTTTGGTGGAACCCACCTCTCTTCTACAGCTGATTACTAAAGAATGGAAAATGGTAGAAACAAGCTTTTTTTTTTTGGATGAAGGAAGAGAGTCTGTTCTTCATTTTGGTAGGTTCAGCGTTTATATGATCATAACACACAGTTTTCTGTGGCTCTTCAAAAATGAGTAAAAATGCTCAAAAACCCTGGCAGTGGGGAGTTACCTGATTTGAAAATGGCTGGCAGTGAATGAGTTAAGTGTTTTTATAGTTTAGTATTGTTAGCTTTACTAAACAGATCTAAAAGATAGGAAAAAAAACCCAGACCTGACTCTTCACTATCAGCTAATGAAAATATATTATATATAATATGTATATAACTATAGAAATTATAGAAAGAATAACAGTTGACAATTCATCAACCAGGAGGAAGTGGAAAAGGATCCCCTGTAGAGTTCTGCAAGGTGCATGAGACTGTCAGGATATATTCAACAATAAAAGACAGGTAGAGCAAAATCATGATCGTCATCTGTATATTTTAAACGCATTTATTTATTTTTTTATTTTTAGGTGGTAACTTTCTGTAAAGGTTGCAGCTTTTTAAAATACTAGTTGTACAACTTTTAAGTGTTTTAGTTGCCAAATAAAATATATCAATTTCTTCATAAAGTAAACAGTGGAGGCTTCCTTGCACTATTATTATGTTTCTTTTGTTAGGCTTACCTCACATTGTGTTCTGCTGAGTGGTTGTGCTGCATGCTTATCATGAAATGAATGGTTGAGTAGCATGCAGCTTATTATTCTTGAATGAAATTTAAAGGTTAATAAAAAGTCTGGTTAAAGCCGAATCAAAAGTTAATGGTAAAGCGATGCCCATCTGCCTTTGACTCTGACAGTATGAGGTCAAATATCAAGTGCATAACTTGAGTATAGCCTATAGTGGGATGCTTTTTCATCTGCCCAATCCAACAGTTGCTGGAATGGGGTGTTGCTCTCCTCTGACCAGGGTGTTGCAGGGAAATGAACCAAAATATGTCACCAATCAAGCAATCATTACTTAACTGATGTCCAAAATAATCTCTGTAAGAGTAAAGCTGACCAAACATCACATTGTGCATGTTATAGGAAACATGACATCCCTATTACTAATCAATATAAACAACTTAACAAATAGCAAAAACCTTCCCGAACAAACACGCCCTGGCTGGTTAGTTGGTTGTTCAGACTGGTTTGTTCATATCTGATTCAGGTTAGCATTCAAATAAGGAAGCAAAACTGTGAATATTATCAGAAAAGCCATTGTGTTTAAAACAGAACATATTTGATAGAGATAATAGTATCACCAGTGCATCCACCATTATAGCCTGAATGAGGACTGAAGTGAAGATAATGGTCCAAATAATCATTATGGGGATTCATAGCTGACTAGAATAAGGATTCCATTAAAAAGATCCTCAGTAATTCATGCCTGTGTTGTAGTCAGGACCAAAAATGTGGAACTAATGTGAGTGTCAATGCAATGTAGGCTCTGGTATCTTTTTCTACTAATAGCCTTCATGTTGAAAAAACAAAATATGCTTGGACCACCAGCTGAATACTGAGAGCAATCAAATTCACCAGTGCACATTTATACCTAATGGAAGTGTTTATTTTCCTGCCTTGAAAACAAATCATTTAACTAGTATTACTCATTCGAAGACCAGTTTAGTTTAAAGCTGAAACATAAGGGTTAGCTTGAATAGCTAAAATCACACTCGTCTGCGATTTTTGTATGTGTGCGAACATACACAAAGGCTGACATTTTGCACTTTTCTCCTCCTGTGATAATAGGATATTTCTGTGCCTCTATCTGCTTTCTCTTCTTGCCTCAATATGATATTTTTACCAGGTCATGAACATTACAGACTGCTCACCCCAGGGTTGGAGAGATCCTCCCCTTACATCAACTAGGTCTTTTAATGATGGTGGCCTACCAGCCTGCCAGGGGATGCTGCCAGGGGACAGCTGTGTCTGGCCAAGAGTTCCCAGCCCCAAGCACTCTTGTCCATATGGTTTCTATTAAGAAGCAAGCAACAATACAATCGCCCGAGTGGTAAAGACAGCTAAAATCTGATAATGTGTTTTCTGTCATTTTAAGAATGATAGGTAGAGGGCCACAGATAGAGATATAAGTTATTGTGTGCATCTATATTGTGTTTATTCACATGCCCACTGATTGGCCAGAATAAATCAGCAAAACTGTAGTCCAGTATTGAACTTTGAGCCAACAGATGTGCAGGTATGTGCATGCCAGCCTGACATGCCTTTGTGCATAGCTGATGGAGCTACTTGATGTTTGTGCCTTCAGGGTGAGGGTGATAATAACAAACAGCACAATGGTGGCATTCATGTCTAAAACGTCTGAAACAATGTGGTTTGTTGAGGGCAATTCAGTCCCTGTGATGAACACTCAGTTGCCACTACCACATGCAAGAAGAGGCTAAAGATTTTTTTTTGTAAAATATGGTAAAATATCATCTTATTAAATGCAAGCCATACTTTTCTGAACACATTTTAAAGGTGTGCAGTCATGCTGCAATCAACAAATTTACACCTAATTAAATTTATTTTAAAAGATAAAGAAGCAGCAGATAAAAAAGTCAGATGGAGTCCACGGATATTTTTTTTATTATATTTAGGAAACAATATTGTTTTAGTATCATTTTATTCTAGGTAAGGAAGAGCTAGGACCACAGTGCACACACAAAGGCAGGCTTTAAACTTAAAAGAACCTTTTATTGAAGGTGAATAATAATCCATGAAAGAATGCAGCAACACTACCCAGCACAGACGCAACACCAGGCTACGGGGCTATAAACACACATAAGAGGAAAAATGAGACACGGGGAAAGTAAAACACACTAAACAAACAGGACAAACAAACAAAGTAAAACAAACAAAGTATTGAACAAAGAGACAAGCACTCAAACATATAAATGTCACACAGAAAGACATGGAGACGAGACTGAAAAAATTTAGGAAAATAGTGCAAAGAGGACTAATAAAACAAAGATTATTATTAGCTAAACTAAAATTAAAGGCACAAATAATTAAACCATAGGAAGCCAATACCAGAAGTCAAAATAACAATAAAACTCATGAACAAATGGAAGCACAAAACAGCATTAACAATCTCAGGAACTCACATAAACCCACAAAACATCTAAACTCTGGGTCAACGACCCGGGGACCCGGATACATTTAGCTTTCCTTCAGATCATTAGACAGCCAAAAACAAAAACATAATGGCAGAGCACATTTATTCATTATGATGCATTGAATAAAAGACTGTTTTGTTCTAATAAACAAAATAAAACATTGTTTTCATCTTTGAGGAACATACTAAACCAGACAGAATCAGTGTGCAAGTGTCATGCCCTTTGCATAATGTCACTGTGGTACCAGTTCAGAAAGTTCCAGCGACACTATGCTATCGTTGTTTCTCTTCTGTTAGATGCAGCACGCCCAGGGTAATGGATGGCTCTGGCTCTTTGATGTTTTCAGTCTTTGATGTTGCCATGTTCTTTATGTGCCACAATTTACATTCATGACTTTTGGTAATAGTAAATTATGTACCTCCTCTGGCTTCTTTGTATGCAGTCTCTAAGAACTTGTTGCGTATCTTCTGAAATCGTCCAACAACAAAATTAAGTACAAGTGTCACTGTGTTTGCTCTGTCACTTTCAAGTTAACACCCATATGCAACACCATTAATGTTTTTCAGGAGTTAATGTAAAAACATTTTTCGCAGCCATATCCATATTCAAATATTTTTCTCCTCATGGGCCCCTTTTATGATACGCTAGATTTCTCACCCCTCCTCGAGTGGGTCTGTTAGGAACAGTTGTGTCTTTTCCTCTGATGTGGTCACACCACGTCCTACAAACAAGCTCAATTCTCTAGCATAACACAGCCCTTATTGATAATAGTAATGTGGGCTAACACTGCAACTTTGTGTGGTATGCCCCATTTCAACAGGCATAAAGTTCATGTCCTACACCTCGCAAGTTTTTTTTTTTTTTTTTTTTTTTAGATGAAAAGGGATCCAAGAATAATTTTAAAATAAGATCGGCACAACTTCAGTAAACACTTCCTTGTTTTTAATGTAATGGAGTATTTTAAACTCTCCAATTTGAGCTTCATCCACCGATATTTATTAAGTATTTTTAAAAGAAATACTTCTGCCAATTAAGGCTATGGATGATAAGGGCAACTGAATATGTCCAAGTCCAGTAAAGACAGTGCAGAATGATGACACTGTAACAGAAATATAATGTAATAAACATGCAGTATGCCATAGGGTGAGATAGAGAGAGATGATCTGTTGTACATCCCTAAAGGGAGCCGCCAGACGAAGAAGAAGAAGAAGAATGTGTAATACATACACAGTACCGCCAAGCCTGTCAGTTCTTTATATTTGGCTATGAAAATGGGAAATGTGTGCAGTCATTTATTGAAACATGTACACACATACATAGACATAGAGAAAATGCGACAAAACCAGAGTTTGTACAATTCTAACGTTCTTGAAAGTCAATATTTGGTATGACCACATTTATTCTCCAACACAGCCTGAACTCTCTTCAGTAAGCAAGACCACTTTAAAATTGATATGAAGTCTGGTTCCTTGGAAGCAAAATATAAAGAAATGGGTAACACTTCATTATAATGTCACACTACTAAGTATTAGTAAGGTATTAGTAAGTGCTTAATTCATAATCTATAAAACATTGTTCCTCCTTAGTCTGTAATTTATCAACACAAATATCAATGTTTTATGTTGATTGTTAAGCTCATATATAACATGTTCACAGAATCATTTATAAAGGCTGAATAAGTGATTAACAAGATAATTACATGCACATTTATATTTGTATATAATGATTAAGAGTGTATTAATAGATTTTGATTAATACGTATTCCATATTGGTCATCTGGTTTATTTAGGAAGTTACTAGTTGAGTGTTTTATGTGACTTCTTAAGAAAGAATGCCTAACCAAAGAATAGCCAACTGTCCAGGTACACCAGGAACAATTTTCCTTCAAAATTCTACTGTGTAGTTTAATTTCAATTACAAAAACCATCAGTGAGTCATGGGGAAACTTGGGGATTTAAAAAAGTGATTATTTGCATAATTCCAATATGACACGTTTTGTGTAGTCTATGCATTTGTGCTAATGTTTCATTTATTTTTTACTATACAATTCGAGATGCATTCATGAGAAAACTTCATACTGTAAAACAAGGCACAAACCACTGGTTCCACTCAAAAAACTAAGACTCTTGCAGGAAGCATCTAAAAGAGCCTCCACAGTTTTAAAAACAAATATTTGGACAGATGAAACCAGCATGACCTTGAATCAGGGGCATAATTTCCAGGGGGGTTGGGGGGGTTATGACCCCCCCAATAATCAGACCCAACCAATATAACCCCCCTCCCCCCAATAAAATTATGAATTATCTTGCATTAATAGGCCGTTTCTTTAGTCATTTCAGATATTACCAGCAAAATAGTTGCATGTTTAATCATCTTGGAAGTTACCCAGATTTATTTATTTATTTAGACAGAGATCTTGACACCCCCCCCCCCCCTCCCCCAATGTTCAGCACAAAGTTACACCAGTGACCAGAATGATGGTACAGAAAAGGAGAGAAACAGCTCGTGATTGGAAGCATAACAAAAACGCATAATTCGAAAGCCATTCAAGAGTTTTTCAAGGCAAATAAGTGGAAGATTCTTCAATGACTAAGTCAGTCACATGACCCACAAATGAGCAGCAACTGAACACACCTGCACTAAGGCCTAGCAGAGCATTTCAAGTCTGGAAAGCATTTGGTGATGCAAATGCTTTCCAGACTTTAGGCAGTGAATGACTGCAAAATATTTTCTTCGAAGTATTAAATACAATCCTTAGAAGTTAACTGGAAGCCTATTAATTTTGAGCCTCTGAAAATGGGGGATCATATAGAAAACTGGCCATAATTCATAGGTAACACAATACTTTTGTTAAATCCCTTGAAATCTTCAATTACACGATGTACAGATATGTTATGAGATTTGTTATATTTGCTATGTTTTTACATTAAAATCAATGTAAAACTGGCATTGTGTAGATTTGTTGTAGTGGTAAAAAAAACAAAAAACAACCGAATTTCAAATGCTACACTAGACAACCGCTAGTCCTTTTGTATATGTTAATGCAATAGTTAGTGATATCTTTTTTTGCATTCAAACTGCTGTTTGCTAATTAAGTCAAATTTAATTTAAAGTACCATAGAAATCGTATAGAGAAATCTTACTCAGTTAAGGTAATGCGCTGCGGTGAATTAAATGATGACATCTGTATTTCCTAAAGTTGCAACTGAAAATTAATACCAGGCTCTTTTCATTTTGAAGCTGTTCTGGCCCTGCTTAAATAGGAACGTAAACATTAAGAAACAGAAGAAGAGCTTCTATTTCATGCTCCAGTGAATCTACACGGGAAAAAAACTAAAAACCTATTAATGTTTGTTTCAGATTGAACATTTTCCTTATCGCTAAACAACATGAACCAGAAGCTGAACCGTAGCCCTTAAAAGCAACAACAATCACCATCAAAGCCCTGACTTTCTTTTGTTGTGATAGCTGTTATGGATCCTGGTTGAAAGATCAAGCTTTGCAGAGAGAACGTATGAAGGAATTTTTTAAAGGAGGGTTTTACAGCGAAATCACTGTTTAAAGTTATATACTTGGATTATCCTCATTTTTGTTGTGCAGGGTAAGTTGCCGCATTATTCGCTGCTAGATCTGTGCTTTTCTCAAAAAAAGATAAAAGTGAATAAATCATAAGGAAAAGAGCAGCCGGTCTCTGTACCGGTGATATAATAAAGAGATCCTCAGCTGATGTAAGACTGCTGTCATGGTTGGCATATTTTTAACCCCTCTCTTGGGGAAGCTCGAGTTTGGGTCTGTGTGTGACACGGTGTCTTGGAATATATCTTGAAAATAACACGAGGTGTGACCGTGCTGTCTGGTTGGCACCTGAGTGGCGCGATCACCTGGAATAAATGGAACTATTTCAGTTAGCAGGGGAACAATGACACACATGCATGAAGGGAGAAGGTGTAAAGTTAATATGGCACTAACCAAGTTTATCTGTACTTCATCCTCAGCTCACTTTTTCAGGATTAAAAGGAAAAAGAATCATAAATGGATCTTTTAAACCAGCAGTCAGAGACAATGCATTGTCATCATTCCTGTGAAATTGTTGTTTTATAGTGAAGAGTTCAATTCAGTTAAGATGTCCTAAGAGGAATCCTAAATGTGTCCAGCATATACGGAGTCATCAAGGACAAACGGTATGTCCTTTGGGTGGAATTAAACGTCCTGGAGACACTAGTTGCCAACACTTTTATATTGGAAGGCAATAATCACAAATGCACTTTATGTGTTATCATATTTCAGTTGTGTATAAACCACTAAATTCATTTTTTTATTATTATTACTAATACGAGGCCCCCGTCAGGGGACAAGTAAACTTGAACCCACAGTTAAAGAGTGCTGACTCATTTCCTGCTTTTATGGCCACACACTGTAAATCTCAATCATGATTCTAATATTAGAAGACCTTGTGTACACTATTATTGGAGTAAAAAAACAACAACCTTAAAATCTTTTAATGTGTTTTTGGAGACTGTGTAATAAACAGTGCTGGTTGGTGCCACTGTAATCAAGCCCAATCACATGATGAGATTTTGAAGCCAAGACTAAACGGAGCCTCTGTCAGTAGATCTGTAGAAACAGTCGGGCATTCCATCTCTTTCGGTATCCTGCAGTTTTTATTTTCTCGTGGCAAACTGAAAGTTTGATACGAAACATGAGCTATCGTGCTATTTTGGAAAAAGGATTTACTCATATTCAAAATACATAAATGACAATGTAAGAGAAGAACAGGAAATGACAGCAGCACAGTTTCTGTTTATCTGTATAAATGTAGCACATTTCTCTCATATTGGTTTCTCTTCTTTGACACCCTGTTAAAGCCAGAGTCAAATTTAAAATCCTTCTACATGCATACAAGGTCTAAAATAAACAAGTCCCATCATATCTGAAAGATCTTATAGTACCATATCACCCCGGCAGAACACTTTGCTCTGAGTGTCATGGCTACTGAACGGACTCACGCGCAGACAGTTCTTTCTAAGAGAACAAAAGGAGATTTATTCACAACAGGGATCACCTTAGTGCTATATATAGGGCTTTGGAGTTGACGTCACGCCGCAATGCATTGTGGGAGCACAGCTCCATTTTCGGGGTCTACGAATCAAAACAAACACTGTGTTGGAACGACGACGACAAGAAACGTGCTTAAAAGCAGCTCAAAAGAAAACGGACGGTATAGAGACCGATTGCGTCCAGAGGCGAAGCAGCGGTACTTGAAAAAAAATAGAGTGCATCGCAAATCTGGACCCATATGAAATACGGCAGTGGAGTAAAGACCCAGACGACTTACCGCCACTGTCCTACCCCGATATCTTCACGTATCTTGTTTGTGGAGTAAGCGCTTACACAGCGAACCAGTTTCATAATTACAAGTCACTGGAGGCGCACATCCAATTTACAAATGGCTGGGTGCAAGATTTGGCTATTTTCAAGCCGCCAAACTCTGAGTACGTCGTCAAAGTAAGTCAGCTGGAGTGCATCGAGTGAAATAGCCATTTTCCACCCCCCACCATAATTAATGTTACACATTTATCATTGAACTGCTAAAATATCGTTATCATATTATATGCCCATAATTGTAAAGTACATGCAAATTAACACATTGATAATCGGGTAAATTATTAACGCCAATTTGTGTCCTTCCTGTCTCATTTCATTTATTGTCCTTACATCAACCAATCAAGTCACTCCATTCTATGTTTGATCGCAATTTCTATAACTTCCGAGACCACCAACGATGATATTATTCAGCTATAAAGTGTGATGTGAACATATTTAGAACTTACCGCAATGAAAATGTCTTGAGCACCAACTGATATCTGGAGACGTAACAGAACTTGATATCAGCTCGTCTCACGGCTGCTATCCAGGCTAGACGCCTTCGTTTGGTAATATCCGATACATGAGCTCCTTCATGTTGCTTCCAGGTTGGGAAAGCATAAAAAGACAATCGAAACTTATTCCCGTGCCGGTCGTAAGATCGAACATTGCAGCCGACCGACCACACAGCAAGTACGAACCATGTCTATGCTTTCGCTCCTTACTTAGACCCCCAAAATGGCAGATCGGGCCAAAATCCTTTCCACGCCCACCCCCGTGACATCACGCTCCAAAGCCCTATATGTACAGTGAGTTGGGAGGGGGGGTCCAGGGCTCCAGGGAGAGAAGGGGGGGGAGAATACACACACACGCTTCCTCTTCCACACAGTCACCGCCACAGCTCCTCCGCACACACGCACTCCTCTTCAGCCGCACTCGCTCCAAAACTCCACACACGCTGCCACACTTGGGCAGGTCCCGTGATTTGGTCAAGAAGAGGGATATCTACACACAGAAGTTAAGGTTAGCTCCACAGCAAAATACATACAAGGGATTCTTTTGAAAATGCCGAGAGCACGAACTCAGGAGGTTCAACGTTCCAGCGGTGAGCTGCTCTGTGCCACTGCCTTAAATAGCAGCTGGGGAAATCAGCCAGATCAGCAGCAGGTGGACACAATCACACAGGTGCGTGGGCCAAGAGCGAGAGCCCGTAACGAGCTCCACCCAGGCAGAGAGGAGGAGGAGAGACAAAGAAAACACAAACGAACAACAACAACAAAACCTGTAGCCAGCATGGGTTGATCTGATATCCTCGTGTTGGTGTTGTTCCCAGATCATCATACTAAATGTTGTTCCAGGATCAACATTGCAAGAGACCAATCAGAATGTTGTGACGTCATACTTTTGCGACTTCGGGAAAAACCGGCATAAAACAAAAAACTGTACTTAAGCTGCGTGAAACCGCCTCTGTCCAACGATCAACGGACCCTGACCCTAACCCTAACCGTAACCCTTTAATAAACAGTAAGCAGAATTGATATTGTCCTTGCAACATTGGAATTTCATAAATGCACGAATGGCTTGGCGCGCAAAGGAATAACGTCACAACAATGTGATTGGTCACTTGCAATGTTGAACCTGGAACAACATTTTCATGATGGTCTGGGAACAACACCAACACGACGATATCAGATCATCCAGCCAGTGTGAGCCAACCAGAGAGACACGGGGACCGTGACACTCAGACTGCTGGCTTGTTTGTGGTTCCTACAGTAATTTAAAGTAGAAAAGGAGGTTTTCAGCTTAAAGGTCACCCAGAACCTGCTTCTGCTGGAGGTTTTTTCCTGTTAAAAGGGAGCTTTTTTTTCTCACTGTCACCAAGTGCTTGCTCGTAGGGGTCTTCCTTATATTACTGTGGGATACACTCTCTTACATCGGTACCTTTCTGAGCAGGT
Source organism: Rhamphochromis sp. 'chilingali' (assembly GCF_963969265.1). Taxonomy (NCBI): domain Eukaryota; kingdom Metazoa; phylum Chordata; class Actinopteri; order Cichliformes; family Cichlidae; genus Rhamphochromis; species Rhamphochromis sp. 'chilingali'. The sequence goes on from NC_137935.1 coordinate 30,949,391, forward strand.
TGAACTTACTGCCTTCCTCTCTGAGCTAAAACTCTTCTGTAAACCGACTGAGATTAACTCGATTCAGTTCATGCCTGACCATTAGTGTGCATCTGTCTCTGTTTTTATGAATCAATATGTGGGTGTTGTTGCTTATCGGTTGACTCAAGCGCTAAGAGCAGCAATTAAAGGCAGGTTACACTGAGGTAAATGGGATAATTTTCATGTGGCTGCACAATAATCTGCTTTTTTTCAGTTTTTGGTATTTTAAAATAGGAAAATACAATAAACTGAGTAGAGAAGATCATGTAAAAGTGTGCATGTGTGGGCTTTGTGTGTAAGAAACTGAGGTTTTCACACAAAAAAACAATTAACTATTGTTTGTGGGAGTATTGATTTATCAAGCTGAGAAGTGTAACAAATGTGGCTCTAATTTTAATTACATTTTTCAGAAAAAAGGTTAGTTAGTACATCTTTCCATCCACTGCAATTAAAAGAATTTCGGGAGTTGATTCATCAAGATAAACAGTAGGTGACACCAGGGTGCCACTGAAGCACTTGAAAATATAATTAGATTTTAAAAAAGGCAGCACAGTTGGAAGCAATTAGCTGTAATTAAAAGTGCACTACTCCAGGCTTCAAAAGGTGGAAAATAGCCTTTAAAAAACTTGCTTCATGTGTTCAGTTGATAAATGTTTTGGTTTCCTCATCCCTCCGCACACAGTTTTGTTTTTCATATGATGCTGTTTTTCATCTCTCTAGCAGAGCTTTATCTGCATCTTTTCTGTATTTTTTTTTTCATCTCTGTTTCTAATGCATTTTGTCAGGTGTTGCTTCATAACTGCATCTCAACCCTGTGTGAAAACTTTGCCATACTCCCAGAGTTTTCAAATATCAAAATTGAAAACCTGCCTAAAAAATACAAAATAAAAAAATACACATTTGTTTCTGTCTGCGCTACAGGAGGTGTTTGTGTGCGTTTGTTCCAGATCCCACTGAAAAATGTGCACCGCTCCATCATTTGCCTGAACTTGAGAAACTATAACTACACCCTGCTCGTGTGGCTCTGTGTGTGACAGGGGAAGAAACGATAGAGGAACATAAGGAAAGAGAGGGGAAGTAGCTTTACTGAATGATGACAAGTAATGATTTTTCTACTACTGGAAGTGTATTTTGTTATATTAGTAGAAAAACGCTGAGCAGCTCATTGCTGTTGTTATTGTGGCGACAGGTTGCCCAATCCCCTGCTGGACCAGCCCTTTGTGTTGTTGGGGAGTTGCAATAAATAATTGAAATGTTGACTCAGCCCAGTGGTCTGGGTCAGAACAAGCTGTAGTTGAGCTTATGTGTGTGTATATGTGTGCCACCCTGGTGTATGTGGAAAAAACCTAAGAGGCTTCTGTCTAAAAGGCAATACTGTATATTCAGCGGGGAAAGAGGAGCATTAGGCTTGGACAGAGATGGAGGTGGTGGCAGGAGAGAGGGGAATGCAAACTAAAGAGAGTGTATGTACAGAGCGCGTGAGAGGAAGTGTGAAATTGAACAGCTGTTTTCCATCACCTAGCTGACGTGCCTTTAATGGCACCATCATTTAATAATGCCTGCGCTTGCCGAGAGTGCTGTGTACAGGCACACGCGCGCACACTCATACCCACACATACAAAAACCTGCCACTGGCTTGTGCAGCAGAGCAACCACAAAGACGAAGTTAGCATCAGCTGGAACCTGCTCTGTGTTTTTCAGGACTTAATTTATGTCTGCAATTAACTCAGCAAAGAGGCTGGAAGCTCTCTCTTGGATGCACATTTCTGGAGGTACTGCAGGGCACCCTGAGCCTCACTGTTTGATTCCAGCCAAGCAGAGATGGATAGGCATTAACAAGTCCCTGAAATTGTATTAGGAAGACCACCATCTGTTGAGCTGAATGACACAAAGATATCTAAAGTCAGTCTTTAGTTCCCTTGCCAATTTAGTTTGTTGTAACATTTGTACTAAGAAACATTTTCTTGCCATTTGGTGTCAATATGGGACGCACAGATGAAAACACATTTTTTCTGTCATTTACTGGTGATGTAATAGGTCATGGAACATTTAACTTTGAAGGAGTCACCTTAAAGAAATGGCTTGAACCTGTAGTGGACTTTAAATATAGAAAGAGAAGGTGCTACAGCTGGGAATACAGTTTGAGGGTGGATGTACAGATGAAGTGGGGGAAACAATTATTCTATTCCCTGTGTACGTTTTTTCCACTTCGGATTTACAATCACGTAATATTGTGCAGATAGTAAATGCACCGTAATTTCATTCTGATGTCCCAAGACCCATCTACGACCCGTCCACCATCTTTCTCATGACCATCCTCACCCCATGAGCGAAAGACCTTGGATGGAGCGATTGATGGTCATTTTATTTTTCTTCCATTTTCAAATTTCAAATAATTATTTCCCCCACTTCATTTGTTTAGCTTCATACTTCAAGTAAGGCTACCTTCTCACCGAGGCAAGTCAATTTCTCTGATCCTCCTTCCTTGCATGCAGTATAGAAATATCCACCGGCACAGTAAACAGAACAGTAAAACTTTCAGACTATATAGAAAAATGGATTTTCAGACGGATTTTCTATATAGTCGGAAGGTTTTACTCTTTTTTTTTAATAGCTGATTGACATGTATGAGATAATCTGCCACAGCATTTAACAGTCGACACAGAGGGGAAGGAACCACCCAGCACAAATCAGAGTGCTCTGAAATCCTTTTATGCACACTTTAGATTATCCTGCTTACAGCATGCTCATTCGGCAGCAGTTTTAAATACTTGCATTATTTCCTTACACTTTTTTTCTTTTTTTGTTATTTTTTTCTTTGCTATATGTGTAATTTAAAATTCTTAATGAAACATTTGCTATTAGTTTTCTTATTTATTTTGCTATTGTTTTGTTTATTACCACGTCAAGCGAATTAGGTAAACAGAGAGCTGCAGCTTCTCTGTGAAATCACTATAGGCATAAATGTCTCTCAAAACAATACAAGAACTGCAGTGAAAGAAATATAAATAAATAAAGATGACTTGACTGGACTTGACTATGGGATTTATCAAATGCCAAATGTAAAAGTAGCAAGTGTGCTTCACCAGGGTAACTTCACCAAGAGAAATTCATACAAGCCAAACTGCTTAACAGGTGTGTAGATTCGATTATAAGGGTACAGCCCATCCTGTTGTCTCTAGCGTCAAATAACAGCTTTTACTCCAATATGTCTAGTCTGTTTTTGGATTTCTGTGCTGCAGTAATGTGGTGACACCAGATGGGATCTGATACCAGATGGAAAAGAGGCTCTATCTTAGTTCAGCTCTTGGCGTGGCTGGTCTGTGCAATGATGGAGCTGGAGAAAGGAGGTTACTGTATTCATCTTCCTCCTCTCTTTCTCTTTCTCTCTCTTCCTATTTTCCTCTGATTACAGCTTTCCATGTGGTAACAAAATGCCATCCCCGGTCCATGTTTTGGAACAAATGATTATGCCTTAGCATTTTTCAGCCTAACTAGATCTGTACAGTTCCACACACAAGGGAGCTGTGTGTGTGTGTCCACTGTGGCTTGTGGCCATACTATGCCTTTTCCTGAACGCAGTTTCCCATCTGTTTGCTGAAAATATAGCATGGTGTCGTAAATGGTGAGTAATGTTTTCAATCTAGGAAACTGACTCAGTAAACAGAGTTTTGGGGAAAAACAGTTTGAATACTTTGTGTTATTGTAGCACCGTCAGTTCACTAATGCCCTTTTATGAAGCCCCCAAACCTGCACTTCCCCACCCACACAGAAGTAGGTTTGTTCAGTGTTTGTTTGTTCACCATTTTCTGGGGCGGTGGGGGGTGAAAGAGTTGATCGAAAGTGACAAAGACAGCCATGGTATGCATGCAGGCTTTGTCGTGCATTCAAAAGATTTGTTTCTCTTGTGCCGGGACTTTTTTTTATCTCTGCATTTGTCACAACAGCAGGGTCTGTGTTTGTGTCCGTTTGCCTGAATGGATGGGCTGCAGTGTGGGAGACAGACCGTGTGAGAATTTATGTTAAAAAAAATTAAATACAATAAAAACTGGCCATACTTGAACAGACCTCCCAGGTATTGTAGCCTGCATAAAAAAAATAAAATTCAAAGGTCATATTTGTAATAATGGACATAGAAGCATGCAATAAATTTTGAACTACATGGGTGAATATGAAGTTTTACATACAAAACTTACAATGTTCACAAGTGCTCAATATCTCAGTCTGGACGCACAGCACATGTCCATACAATACGATACTTTTGCAAACGTGTCTAGAATCACTGCAGCCACTGCTGTTGTTCTGTTGCCTACCAGCAACCACATGAAAATCATGAGCCTGGTGCAGACTGGTCAGGTTACTGTTGTGCTGTAACCCCCAATAACATTCTACTGCCTCAAATCTACTACAGTCTACTACTACAACTTGTAGTTGAAATCTATCTGTTAAATGAGGACCCTGCTGGAGAGGCAGCTGATTATTGATCCATTATAGAGTATACCTGCTGTATAGATGGTATTATTTATAATATAGTGGCTCTACAGTATTTTATATATCAGTACTACACCCCATTTCATTTCGAGTTGTAGTACCATATACCTATCCAGGAGAATCCAGGAGTTCTTCCAAACAAAACAGATGTGGAGTTTTAATCTTCAGTGTGCCTGTCCTTTAATGCAACTTTGTGCAGTAAGTACTGCTCCAGCCTTGTCTTCACCTGTCTGACCTATAAGGAAGGGTTATCAGGGTGTTCATTAACACATGAACCCACATGTTCAGATGCTGTCAGAAAGAAGTAGCGTAAAAAGGAGCGCACGCCAGAAAGGGGCTCGATTTCTAGTCCCCAGACTCTTTTTGTCTACATCTCATTCTTTGGCACTTTTTTCTGCCATCTGTAGTTCTCACTTTTGCTTTCTATTTTTTTTCCAAGACCGCCACATTTCAATCCCACTTTTTTCTCCATCATTTATCCTGCCTGAAGGCTGAGTGACAGATTGACACCCAGAACCCTGCACTCACACTCCTTCTGTCACCTCATCATCTAGACATCACAGGTCCTTCTGCTATGCTTGAAGCAAAGAAGTTACACCCCACAGGTGTGCAGGACGGACAAGGAAGGCATGGGAGAATCACAGAGCGTTGACATGGAATGGTATAACCTGAAATAAAAGACTGGTTTTAAGCTTTATTTCAACTCGCTTCACTATGATGGTTGATGGTTAGAACTTATTCTCTTGTCATCCTGCTATAGATGTGTGCGTAAAATAAAATATTAGGGTAGTTGGATAGAACCCACTGTAAAAAATCAAAGGAAAGTTCTGCTCTCTCGCCAAACTGCTTTCCTTGCAATGATGTTAAATGCACAGCCAGCAGAAGAAAAACTAACGAATAAAACAAAGGTTGACGCTGTCATTGCTAGAAGGTGATGTGTGGCGCCTGAATATATGCCTGTCTACACAGCCCTTTATTATTTTTTGCATAGACTCTTTGTATTATAGTTATTGGCAAGTTAAATGGAATTCAAGCATAAAGTGAACTCGATAATAGTGTGAACTGCTGACTCCATAAAGACATACTTCAAAGAGTAAAGTAAACTATGATGACAATATCGTTAGAACAATGCAAATACACATTAAAAAGTACACTTATTGGGTTTAACTACAGCTCATTGCATCCTCAAATTGAATCCAAAGGGATAACTAATGCTGTTGGCTCATTAAAGACTACAGTACAGTGAAACCATATGTGACAAACAAACAAATTACCCGAATGAGAGCACCAGGAGATTATCAGATGAATCATGCCCATAAAATGAGCTTTATATTACATACGTACATACAAGAGTTAAAAAAAGACAACTTTGCTTGTCCTTAGGCACTGGGTTAAAAAGTTTAGTATCAACATATCCGTCAATGTGTTTTCAATGCCTGTTTGTGTTATGTGCGTGTGTGTCCACACAGATGTGTTGTGGCATCTGTAGGCGGGTGGAACATTTGTTTGTTGGCGGCATCTTTCCCCTAAATCCTGTCTAATGTGGATAAGGGAATGGCCTGTGGCAAGATAGATAGAAGGATGTTGTGTTTCCAGCGGTGTCCACGGGCTACAGCCTCAACATTACCAGAAGAGGAAGAGGGAGTTGGAGAGGAATTCACCAGAGAAGAGTCATGATGAAGACAACAAAGGGGGTGTTAAGAAGCTGAAGAGAATGGGGGAGATTATTAGGCGAGGACGACTATGCTGGGGAAAGACATGATGGAGATGGCAATGAGGAATGACAGAGAGGTTTTCAGTGTTGTTTTAATATCCTCATATGTATACTTGAAACCCTCCTATCCACAGCTGGCTGTTTTCAGGCCAGCAGAAGGGAAAAACCACCATGGCTGTCTGAATCCACATCAGTCCATCCAGATGAGTCAGTTTTATTGTCCATGAGTGGACAGCTTTATGGTAATATAGCCTGATATAAATGTTTTTTTTATTATGCATGAGACTATGACACAATGACTCAGGTTGTATATCTAAGCAATGAAAAAGACAGCAGCGAGACAGCTAACAAAATTCAGACTGATAGCATTGGAGGTATTAGAACAGGGGGTCCAACGTAAGGCCAGAAATGGCCTGACAAAAACTTGTTTTTACTTTTAAATATATTTTACAAGTTTCACTGACAGAAAGAGGGATTTCACTGGTCTGGCCTATTTGAATTTTCCAAACTTCAATTACAATATATGTAAAGCAATTTTGCTTCTGCTATATTTATAGTTAGTGATGTTTTAGCTGTCTAAATATCTACATAGTGTCTTTTTTTCTCTTTTTGGTATAAGCAGCTAATTAGAGAGTTGAATGATAAATTCCTCAGCAGGTGATGTTTAAAACAGTGCAGATAAGAAACTGGAAGACCAAATTTGTTTGTAACATTTGCATTGACAGAGTGTTTCAGTGATTCTATCTGCATCATAATTAGCTGCTGAAGCTCTTGAAGATATGCCTGCGCTTTACTCAGTTTACTTTGGAATTAAAATTGTCTCAAATTTGATTAAAATTCACATTAAATGACGCTCAGCCAACTTTATGTTTTTCTTGCGCATCCCTGAGCTGACACTACTCGAGTTTATGATTTGCACTTTTGCTTTATTTTTGCTTCCCACAGAAATACTGGATTTTCTATTGTAATATTCTTGGCTCAGAGTTTGTAGTAGTAAAGTAGTAAACATTTTACTGTCTACCATCCAAAGTGCACAGTCATGTGGAGCTTGCTTGTTCTCTCCAGAGTACTCTCGGGATATTTGGGCTTCCTCACACATTCCAAAGACATGCATATTAGGTTAACTGGGGACTCTAAATTGCCTGTAGATGTGAATAAAGCAACCTGTTCAGGCTGTACTGTACCAAGCCTGTTGCCTTATGACAGGACAAAAGGCTGGGATAGGGTCCAGCATCCTTGCAAACCTAAATTGGATAAGCAGTTAAAAACATGGACAGGTGAATGAATGAAATATTTTCCTTGGCTGGTCTCAGAAGATTTATGATTGGCCAAAGCTGAAATCAAAGACTAGAGGAAGTGCGGGGGTGTAATTCATTCATAGACATATTGAATGTTTGTTTTTTACAGTGATGCCAAAAACATACTTTAAATCACTTTATGTCAATGAGTTAGGGCTACACAGCAAATCAGAAGAAGAAAGAGTGGCCACAGTGTGCTGGTAAAGAAAGAACCGCAGACAACAAGCTGCACACCTCCAGCACCCATTGTGTGCTTCATAAAATTAGATCACAATTGCTCATAGGATAATTGAAGTGATCCAATAATGACTTGACTCCCTATCAAAACAATATAGTGTGAACCTATGTGTGTACTTTTGACTCTGTGTAGCTAAAGTCTAAAATAAATTCAAACTTGTGCACCCAATTCTTGTTTTTTAAAGCCTTTGAACATGTGTATGCTGGACAGTTGTTTTATCCCAGAAAAAGAAAAGGTCTAATAATTTTTTTTCCGCCTGTTCCATTTGGTTCTTTTGCCATCAGAATTATTGTCTAAAGGCAAAGAAAGATGCCCAACAGATAGGACTGTTCGATATAACGATATCGGATGACGATATAAAAACGTCTATCGTTGCATTTTACGCTATCGTTTGTTTCGTGGTGTCGCAAAACAAACTGTTTACGGCAATATTTTTTCATCGTTTTGATGGTCACTGTAGTGGCTATATTAATTTCTTAAAGTTCTCTCTTTCTCTTATATTTTATATAACCACACTACGGACGGACAAGCGCCTGTTTTTATGCGTTGTCGTTAGCAACAACGACGGTAAAACCATCGCGTGTCCGCTTGTTTATTTTCCACATAAACCTTTCACATTAAAGCTCAAGATCCTGTTGAGACTTTTCAAAATAAACTGAATCACGTGAAAGAGTATGCAGAGTATTTACGGATGAGAAGCAAAAAAGACCGGCAGGTGCTAAAAAATAAACCTTAGACCCAAACGTTAGAACAGGCTTTTCGCCACAGCACACTATGTAATAAATACTCACAAAGAAAACGGCGGCCGTTACAACTTATGTCTAAATATGTATCGTTTCATGCATCGGTTAAAACACTCTAGGTACACAACGCCCAGCTGGAAACACTTCACAGAAGTCGAGCTGCCCGAGATTCACAGAATTTTCAGAAAATGCAAAATTTTTGTGATTTATATCGTTATCGGGACGATAGATGTCTTAATATCGGGATATGAGATTATGGTCATATTGCACAGCCCTACCAACGGATTTACTTTACCAAATGGACCATCCCGGCCTTGCCGTATTGGTCTATTTGATTCACCTTTGCTTTTATTGTTTATTTTATTTTCACTTGCTAAATACGGGACAGACTTGACTGGATCACCTGTTGAGAAAGAAAAAAGAGAAAACAAGCAAAAAAAGAGAGCAATATAATAAACAACATCATGATGATCTATGTGAATATAACAGTAAATACTAAATATTGAATATTATTGTGCAGCACGTAAGATCGACAGCGCACAGTGTGCTTTGAGCTAGGAGCCAAAAAGGGTGTAGTTTGTGTGTGTGAGCACCCGTCTATACAGCTGTGACCATGAGCGTGCTTGTATTTAAAAGGTTACTTCATGTAATGATCTGCTAGAGGGTGTGGGGAGCCACAGCCCCGTCCTCCAGGGCATGAAGCAGGTATGGAGGAGATCAAGACTCCAGACATCCAGAGGCCCTCAGAGCACTAATAAATTATTAAAAGCCCCAAATTACCATGATATTTATGCCCATGATGACTGTATGTAAACTTTTGACCACAACTTTAAATGAACATTTGGGATTAGGAGGGGTGAGCAGGAGCTCATGTATCTTGTCAGATGCAGATGATGGATGAACAAACAGCTGTTGGTGCAGAACGTACGCCAGGTGTAGCCAGCTAGTGTCGCATCATAGTCTGTCAGTATCTTTTCAGTAAGAACATAACACAGAAAAAATATCCATCCATCATCTGCCCATCATTCCTCTCAGTGTGAATCTGTCTGTCATATGTTTGTCTACCCATCCATCTGTTCTTCCATCGACACAAACAACCATCAGGTCTTTCAAACTGGTCTATTCAGTTCCCTAGTCAATATCCGACAGCTATAGCGTCATAAAAGTTGCTGCATCAAATTAAACCAGACATTGTGGCCACCATGCTTTCTGTTTGTACCAACAAGCCTCTTGAAGCTTCATAAAATACACTACGCATGTCAACATTTCCCATTCAGGCTTTTCCTACACTACTACAATTGCGAGAAAATCACAAGCATGTATTTGTTTTTCTTCTTCGGGGAAAAATCCTGACATTTTCGAGTTCTTGTCTGTGCTGACAGAATAACAAGCCCTGAAGCACTAAAATACTTCTCAGCAGCACACAGACACAGAGACATGCACAAGTACACACATTTGTAGTGGCACAGCCCGTGTGCTGAGGATCACTGCTATCTAGGAGCAGCCCTTGGGCAAGTCATTCATTTTGGAGACCACCCCTGCTTAACTTGCTTCCCAGGTGGAAGAGCAAACTGGTGAAAATAAATATTATTTCATGCGTTGCATGTTGGGTAGGTGGAAGGTCTAACATATCTTATTGCTCCTGGATATCTATTTAGGCGTTTAAGCTCTAGATGGAAGTTTGCTTCTGAAAAGAAAAAACAGGAGAGAGTATTTTTCTTTTTTTTGGCAAAGACGTGCAACTACTCCTGCAGAACAGACAGGTACCTCAACGGTCCGAACTGAAATTGTGCCTAGTGTGCGTTTGACGGGAGGACAAATATGGCTTAATACAAATTCAGTGATGTAACTATACTGCAATCATGAGACAGCATGGAAATTACGCTGTCACCTATTCACAGAGTTTGTTTCAACAGCTGCTTCAATAATTGAGTATCCCTCAAAATGTTGTGGGTGTTCTGTATGATAATACGACATTTCTGATTACAGTCATTTATCAGTGTCTTTGGTGTTGACAAAAGTGAAGCATTTAGTTGTCTGGGGAAACATGTTGATATTACTTCCTTGAGAAACCCTTGCGAGAGTTAGCTAATCCTAATGAAAGCAAAGAAACATTTTTATCCTTATGTGTCTCGCAATTTTAAAAGTGAAGATCCAGGATTTGAACGTGCTTGAAAGTCATGTTTCCTTCACCTCTGCTGAGCTTCAGTAAAGTCCTGTGTGTGTATATATATATATAAAATACACGCTGAGGCGTCATTTTTAAAAGCTTTAAATGTCATCTCCAGCAAGAAAATCAAGTCGAATACATAAAAGTTCTTGCAGTCAAAAATGTTACTCAGATAAAGAGAATGGGGAAAATAAAGGCGCCCAGTCAGATATCTTCAAATTTCAAAGAAGAAGAGCTAGGGGATTCTAGCACATAGGTTGGCAAAGTCAAAGAAAATAGGATGGATAAAGGAAGATACGAAGAGCGAAATTCCAAAATCAAAGATGATAGTGTTTAAGCCAAGCTGCAGTCTGTTGAGAGAAAAAGAGTTGGAGGCCTTGCGAAATGAATCGCCCAGCTTATACTAGAAAGACATTATCATGATGGATATAGATGAGAATCCTCCAAAAATGTAATCATTTTCTACAAGTACAGCTCAGTTTAGTTTTATTTGTACAAACTCAGTTCACAACAGTAATTGTCTCAGGTTGAATATTGTGATCAAGATGATGGATCAGAACCCTGCGATTGAATCCCTTGAGAGCAAGCTTTTAATGAAATTGGGGGTGAAAAACAGAGGGTGGTTATAAAGTGTGAAGGGAAAAGGAAGAGAGAAAAGAAACGAAACAGCACACAATTCAGGAAGAATCACATAGCATCTTGATGTGACCACTAACTGCTTACCTGAAAGCTACACAGAAAGTCCTGACAAGACTTTCCAGTATCAAAAAGTTTGGAAAAGCATTACACACTCCGACAAAAGAAGGAAATTGTTATAGTAGTATTGTCTGGGACAACGGCTTAGCTAATATGCTCAACAGGCCGTTTTTTTCTTATTTGCTAGTATTAAAAACACATTGCTGAAAATGTTCTCCATTTGACTACATACACTTTCTAATCCAGTGACTTTTAAAATGTACTATCAAATGAGATACCCCTGGGACACGCTACACTCCTCCCTACACAACACACACGCTCTGCAAACAGTGTGACAAGGCACTTCATTAGCCAAGAAGCTGAATGCCAGAAATGCCTGGCTACTGTGCACTCTGTGTAATAAACTCTGCTGTTCCTTTCTCAGAGGATACTTCTTACAGTCATGCTCAAAAGTATACGTACATGCACACAACATTAGCAATTCGGTTTGTGGATGGAAAGTAGATGCCAGCATGGAAAGCTGACAGGAACATCAAAACTCCCAACTCTAGATCAACTGTCAGCGAATGGTCACCACGCTGGCAGTCTACACGCTGCTGCCTGTGACGTTCACCTTTGAGAGACACCCAAGGGATAATTGCCAGGCTCCTTTCACCTCTCTCGCTTTTTCACTGCCAGGAGAATGTTGTCCTTTGTAAGGACTCCTGTGGAGTTCAGATGCACTTTCTTTCTTTGTTCTTTCACTCCACTGTGTGTCACCACTGTACACTCTTGGAGATTAACCCCTTTTTTAAAAAAAAAACAAGTGATATTTTTCTTCATAATATTAAGATAAATCTGTAAATCTTATGCATCACTTTTTTGGCTGCCAGAACAAATATTGAGTTAATATCTTTTTCCTTTTTTTAAGGAGCTTTTTGATTTTGTGTATAGCTGCAAAGTATTTTCATATACTCTTTGTTAAAAGCTCTATGTAAGCCTCACTACTGATCAGCTTCCAAGGTGAAACACAAGTTACTCATGCAGCCGTCTGCAGAGTGTGTAGAGCGCTGTTTTCACTTAAAAAAAAAAATATATACACACACACACACACACACACACACACACACACACACACACACACACACACACACACACACACACACACACACACTTAAATGACTATTTTCTTTTTCCCATGAAGTCTTTGTGCTTTCCATGTATTTTGCTAAACATTAGTTGTGCCATGCCCCAAAGCAGCTTTTGTCTGCATTAGTGAGACATCACACAGCTCAGTCTTCCTGAGGGTAGTCTGACTCACTGACCTGGCACAACTCATCTGTCAGCTCCTCGGAAATGGCCCAGGGTTTCTCCCAGTTCGATGCATTTATTCACAACAATACCTTTTCTCAGGTGATAGCATACACAGTTCCTGAGATATTTAATCTGTTATATGTTATATGTATTTTCATGGCATGATGTGGATTTAATATACAGTTCCTTGGAACTTTAAGATTGTATAATATAATGGTCATAGTGATGTTTCGATTTTTAATTAGCACCGTGACGTCTATGTCATCATCGGTGATGAACCTAATCATTTCCTAACCCTGCATTTTGGAGAAAATCAAAAATGACTTTTAAAACTCTTGAAATGTTTTTTGATGGTTTACAATGATTATTTTCTTTGTTCCTTGATTTTCAAGATGAGAGAGAACAATAAAATAAAAAATAAACCCAAAGATGGCATATAGTTAGGGATAGGGGAAGGTTGGAGTTGGGGTTGTTACCAATGATAACTTAGACATGGGAGGGCTAGCAATAGTTGCCACAAATTCAATACAAATTCAGTTATTTCACTAGCTGGGACCAGTGTTGGTCAAGTTACTTGAAAAAAGTAATAAGTAACTAATTACTGATTACTTCCCCAAAAAAGTAATCCCGTACTTTACTGATTACTTGTTTTCAAAAGTAATTAATTACTTAGTTACTTTTAAAAAAACACGATTTACAACCTGAATAGGTGATAAAGCGATAGATCTTTCAGCCCAATTCTACTTGTTCTTCATAATTCATCATACAAAATGTAATCAAATGAAAAAGTCTGTTTTTAAAACTTGTTTTATTAGTTTTAATCTTTTAACTTTATGCATCAAGCAAAAATGAAATTATATGCAACATTCTCTGACTGGAAGAAATTTGTTTAACATTTAAACCTATTTTCTGCACATTCCAGCACATAAAATAAAATAGTTTTTTTGTGTTTCCACTCAGTTTTTCAAATAAATGCAACTAAAACAAAGCAGAAAATAAATAAAATCAAAGACTAATGGTCCTGTTGCTCTATTTTCACCGGTATAGCAGGCGGATGTTTGCTCTGGTGCAGGTGTGCCGCAGCGGTCAGTGGAAGAATCCGCGAGTTTGTCTGTTTCTCATTCCGTGGTAGCGTACTCGGTGCTTGCTTGGGAAGTTAAGGGTTTTTTCACTGTAAAACAAAGTTTTCTTCCCACGCAGTGAACAGCGGACACTAATGTTTTTGTCACTTTTTACGGAATCAAACTCAAAGTAAGGTCAGTACTTCCCCTTCTCCTGCACACGATATATTATCCATTGTTGATCTGCACACAGCTGTTGCCACGAACATCGCACTCGCTTACGTCACTGTCATGAGACACTCTCGCAAAAAAATCACGGTTTTAGTAATGCAGTAACGCTTACGGGAAAGTAACAGTAATCTAATTACCTTTTTTGCAATAGTAATTCCTTACTTTACTCGTTACATGAAAAAAGTAATTGGATTACAGTAATGCGTTACTTGTAACGCATTATTGCCCATCTCTGGCTGGGACCACATCCTCTGTTACGATAAGCAACGATAGGGACCGTGTATTGGTGCTGCGGTTTGGGGAAGGCCTCGGAGGGGACTGGCAGCTCCTGAAATTCAGATAATATCCATAAATCATCCATAAAGGTTGCCATGTTGGCATCATCACTGTAGGCTCCTAATGACTGATTTCATGGATGTGTGGGTTACACCCTTCAAAGAGTTATCCGGTGTCAGGATGTGATGGCTGCTGGTTTGTTGCAGACTGTTGCAAATTATATAATTGTGAATGTCTAAAAATACGTCTTACAAGTCTACATTGTGACACTGGGGGAATTCCCCTTTAATAATGGAGGGAACTGACACTGTGCTGGGAGGAGATTACAATCATCAGTAGGACAGTGCTTGTGATTCCCAGTGACGTCTTGGAAGGATGGCATGAAGCCGAAGACTTCCAGACAACATTAAAGCTGAACCTTCACGTCTAAAGTTACATAAAACGACACCCTGAGCTCGCATCATATTGATTGAACCCTGCACTTGAAATGAGACTCTCATAGTGTTTGCTCACCTCAATGCTCTTCTGCTCAAAATACTGATAAAGCCATAGCTGAATATAACATGAGGTTTATTTGAAAAATCCTGAGCACTATTTTTCAGTTTTATCTTTACACTCCAGAGGGCATCAGTGAGGTCAGTTATTTAATTTCCCATGTATAATTAAAAAAGCATGATGTCACTTACAGACGCTCTGTTCTCAATGAAACTACGTCAGAAAGTATGAATGAAATTGTAAAAGCAAAAAACTAATATATGGACTATATCGCCAATACACACCAACAATAAAGCTATATATAAACACTATATAGACATATATAAGTGTCTGGCCACACCTCGTAGTCACTGAATTCAGGTGTTTCCACCAGTCCCATTGCCATAGTTGTATAAAGTCAAACACCTAGCCATGCAATTTGCAATGGATACCACTTTAACATCGAGTTTAATGCTGATGGATGTTAGGATTCACGATCGTGCTTCGGTCAGAACCTATATGATATGCATGTAGTAAACTCTCGGGTTTACTACAGGTAACCCCCAGTTAAAACCAGAGGGTTAAATGACACCTTAATATTACATAAAATAGCTCTGATCCTGTGGACTACTGCTCTGCAAGCCGATTGCATTGATCCCCAGAGCCCAGAATCTGGGACTCTCCACCATTTGACCCTGGAACTGAAGAAGCTTCTCGGATGAGAGGTGAAAGGTCTTCAAGCAACTTAAAGAAGTCCAGACGCTTTTCTTTCCAAAATCCTTAGATCACCTGAGGATGCTTTTTTAGTTTCAGTTTTCTTGTTTTCCACTTTATTATGAGTTCTATCACCAGTTAACTAACATAAACTAATGTAATTCTATTAGCAGCGACCAACAACACAACCTTATGGACTGTGCCAGTCCATAAGGTTGTGTTATGGAGTGGATGACCCTACACATGATCTAAAAATGTAAACTTTAAACATTTATTTCTTAAAATTGAGCCTCATGGACATTTGTAGAGGCGTTTTTAGAGGAGAGCTCGATAGTGTAAATTTGTTTTAATACATGTAGTGTTTTATGTCCACTTGAGAGTCTGTCCACTTAAAATAAACTGACACAAAATGTCCACAAAATGGTGCGGGTGATTTTTTTAAACTTGTTTTACTTTTTTTTTTTAAATTTACATTTACTGTCTTTATTTTATTTTTATTTTTTAACTGCTTGAGGAAAAAACAGGGTTTTGGCTAAACCCTCACATTTTCAGATGTTGAAAGGCAAACTTCTCCTGTCTGCAGCTTGTTTCTGTCAATTGCATTCAGCACTACAGAAATACTGCAAAACTGACAACAACGAAAGAGAATGTTTGACCAGCTGACCTGCTTACACAGTCTTGCCTCCAGTCCAGTAGCAATGGTTGACCATGACTTCCTGGTGCACTCTACAAAGAATAACAAGCATAACTGCCTGTTGGGGCAATGTCTTAAAATATGACATCAAGTAGTGTATATTGTGAGAACGATGCTCCCCATATAAGAGCAAAATCGTGTGAATATACCCTTTAACCATCTGCTATTTAAAAAAAAAAAAATCACTTTAATTTTTCATCTGTGTATTAATATGCTACCATAGTTTGATTATAAAAAGGCAAACTTTGACAGAAATCATGTGGATTAACACCACCTGGGTCTGGGTGCAGTTCCCCCCTCCAGGGGCAAGGGTACCTAGACCCGGTTTGTAGAGTACGCTTGGGGAGTGTGATCGTGTGTACAGCGTCTCTTTATGTCTGTCTCCACGTTGGTTGAGTGTGGAGTAAGTGTATATGAGAGCATGAGGGTGGGAATGGATGTTTGTATATGTGTGTGCCTGTATGTCTGTGTCTATATGTCAGGTTGGGTGTCAGGCACCACCTCTCTGGGGACATCTCAGGCCCTCAAGGTTTGGAGGCCTATCTCCCCCTACCACCACTTCCCCTGCCAGTGGCGGACTCCCTCAGACATCAGTGCGTTGGTGGTTCTTTGTGTCCGGGGATGGGCGTCCAGGTACACACCGGCTCACTCCTTGGCGGCCGCTTATCGGGGCCTGGAGCCTGGGGCTCGCTCGGGCCACTTCGGAGGTGGGGTGCCCCCGGCCTCTCGGCCTGGGGCTCGGTCACTCAGGCACGGCTGGCTGCCGGCGGAGCTCACGGGCGCGTCACTGCAACTCCCCCTGGCTTCTGCTCCGCGGCTGCTGAGTGAGCCCTCATCTGGGACTCTCCTCAACTCTTTCTGGGACAGTGGCGCGGCTGCCCCTCTGTTGGTCTTCCTTGATCTCTTGTGTTCTGGGGGCCTCTGGATGTCTGGAGTTTTGATCTCCTCCATACCTGCTTCATGCCCTGGAGGACGGGGCTGTGGCCCCCCCACACCCTCTAGCAGATCATTACATGAAGGAACCTTTTAAAAAAAACAAGCGCGTCCATGCTCACAGGTGTACACACGAGTGATCACACCCACAAACTACACCCTTTTTGGCTCCTACCTCAAAGCACACTGTGTTCTGTTGATCTTATGTGCTGCACAATAATGTTTAATATTTAGTATTTACCCTACCGCCTACTGGTGTTGGCCAGAGGGGCCGATGGTGCGAAATGGCAGCCTCACTTCTGTCAGTCTGCCCCAGCTGCGGCTACAACCGTAGCTTGCCTCCACCAGTGTGTGAATGTGAGAGTGAATGAATAGTGGCATTGTAATAGTGGCATTGTAAAGTGCTGAAGAGAGAAAAAAGGGTGGGCAGCGCAGTGGTTAGCATTGTTGCCGCACAGCAAGAAGGTCCTGAGTTCAATTCCACCATCAGGCCGGGGTCTTTCTGTGTGGAGTTTGCATGTTCTCCCCGTGTTTGCGTGGGTTCCCTCCGGGTACTCCGGCTTCCTCCCACCGTCCAAAGACATGCAGCTTGTGGGGATAGGTTAATTGGATAATCCAAATTGCCACTAGCAGTGAATGAGAGTGCGAATGGTTGTCTGTCCCTGTGTGTTGGCCCTGCGACAGACTGGCGACCTGTCCAGGGTGTACCCCGCCTCTCGCCCTATGACAGCTGGGGTAGGCTCCAGCGCCCCCCGTGAACCTGAAAAGGATAAGCGGAAGCGAATAAATGGATGGATGTCATATTCCCATATATCATTGTGATGTTGTTTATTCTATTACTCTTGTTCTCTTCTGCTTGTTTTCTTTTTTCTTTCTCAGCAGGTGATCCAGGTGATTGATATATGCTTTTTTTTCTCTTTTTTTTTCTGCCCATTCTGTTGGTTTTTGTCTTTTGCCCTTCTCCCCCGTCCCTCTTCTCAGCTGTTTCTCTTTTCCTCTTTCTTTCTCCCCTTCTTTCCCCCAGTCAAGTCTGTCCCGTATTCAGTAAGTGAAAATAAAATAAACAATAAAAGGTGAATCAAATGGACCATTACGGCAAGGCTGGGATGGTCAATTTGGTAAAGTAAATCCGTTGGGCATCTTTCTTTGCCTTTAGACAACAATTCTGATGGCAAAAGAGCCAAACGGGACGGGAGGGAAAAAAAAAAAAAGAAAAAAAAATTTAAGAGAAAAAAAAAAGAAGAAAAAAAAAAAAGAAATCATGTGGATTTTGGGATTATATGACGCTAAATGTTTGGAGCTATTTTAGTGAGGGAGAAATGTGCATCCCGCTGATCCTCAGGTGCAGTTTTGCAGAATTTACTGTTTTGTTTTGTTTTTAACAAGGGCTGGCAGTTTTTCTCTGATAAATCCAATGTTCCACTATTCTATTGAATTTCTGCGACTTCACTAAGACACTACGGACTTGTGGAGGTGTAAAGATAGAAAACAAATGGTGCACAGAAATTACTGACAGACCGGCAGCTCTGAAAGAAAGGATAAACATCATGAGGCTGTGAGACGTGGCCAACATAAAAACATACACCACAAACTACACAGCAGTCAGCCTACATGAGTTTAGCCTATGTTTTAAGCATGAGCATGTTGTGTTGTGTGTTGTGCTGCAAAGATCACATGTATATTTGTGTAGTATTATTGATGAGCAAGTCTAAAAGAGTAGCACTAGAAATCTGTACAGTTTTCATGCACATACTGTGTCTTCTTAATGGGATCAATTACTGTCTGTTTAAGAATGACAGTAATGTGAAAACTATTAGTGTTGTTTCTGTAAAGATAAGCTTTTAAAAGTGTGTTTGTCTGAAGGTCAACATGTTGGCAGATGTAGCAGAGGACAATGGCTTTAACTTACACAATTTATATTCTCATATAATCTTTTATGACAAGCATAAGCCTGCACGAAAGTAGCTCATTCAGGACAATTGTTGTGTTAGCATTAAGGTAAGGTAGAAATCGAACAAATAATCAATTTCTATGAGACAAGTCAGGCACTGCAAAATTGTATTGTACTTTGCTGTCCAAAATCAGCTTCATATCACTTCCTGTGAAACGTAATTTTAAATGAGCCACAAATAAGAGCAAATAACAGATCAATTGTAGTTGTTATGGTGGTGTGATGTGAGAGGCATATGTAACAGCAGCGGAGCACGAGCAGAGAGGATGAATGCTTAAACCAGCCTGCTGAGTTAGTGACATTTCAGTTGTTTTGTGATTCCATAAGAAGAATGCATAAAAGCAGAGAGTTAATTACATACAGTTGTGCGAAGAAGTGTTTTCTCCCTTCCTGGACTCATGTGAAACAATTATTTAACCCCCACTTGTTAAGTCATGAATTAACTGTGTGAACCTATCTGTCAGTGTGAAGTAGGCATCCATGGGAGTACCAAAGCTGACCAAAATGAACAAAAGGCTCGTCTCACTTTTTCCTAAAAACACCTTGATGATCCTCAAGACTTTTGGGAAGATATTCTGTGGAGTGACAAAGACAGAAATTGAACTTTTTGGAAGGTTCTGTTACATCTGTGGTAAACCTGACCGACCAGTCAAACATGGTAGTGGTGGTCCTGTGATGGTGGTCACTAGCCGTAATTGATGGAACCAAGTAATTGATGGACCCAAGAATTCCACTGTCTTCCAGAAAATGCTGAAGGAGAATGCCCAGCCTTGTTTGTGCCTTGAGACTTAAGATCACTTGGGTTATGACAGTGATTCACATCAACAACTAAACCTCTGAATTACTAAAAAATAAATAAATAAAAATAACGGTTTTGGAGTGGACAAAGTCCAGACTTAAATCCTACTGACATTAATTGATCCGAATATCAAAAGTATTGATAACACCGCTGGAATTGTTATTGGATTTACACTAGCACAATAGATATTGATAGTTTGTTTTCATTCTCCAATATTAGGTGTTGTCTACTGAACTGTGTTATATATTCTATTTGGAAAGGAAAAAATATAACTCAGATATGTACTATAAAAAATCTCTGAACCTTTTGCTAGAGTACATTTGTAGCCTGGAGCCTGATTAAACAGAAAGTTATTAACAGTTGTGGTGGAGTGGTAAACTGTCCTAGAGTCTCCGTTCCACAAAGTGGAAGCTCTGTCCCTTCAGTCTTCAGTCTTGTACGAGGGATAACTAATAGATTTTGAGCTTGTGAACAAAGACTGCGAGCAGCGGTGCGTTTGAGAAGAAGCTGAGACAAATAGTTTAGAGCTTGTCCATTTAGTGCTCTTTATGTAAGTGTGAGAAATCTCAGCTCGCTTTGCTGAGTGTCTCAGGAGTCTGGCATCATCGTTCTGTATTGCTTGGAGGTGTGATGGAGATGATTTGTTTATCCTCGTAAAGAGAGCATTACAATAATCTAAGCACGATGATAAAAATCCATGAACAATTTTCTCCATTTCAGAGGAGGAGACTATAGCTCACAATTTAGAAATTGTGAGCTATAGAAACAAAACGGAGCGGGAGATTGATTTTATATGTGTGTCCAAGCTCAAGGAGCAATCAAATACTACAAAAAGATTATGAACTCTAGTCTTTACAGATGAGCAAAAAGAAGCAATCACTTGACTGGTTCTTAAGTGTATATCAGGAGGAGCTATGATCATGGCTTCAGTCTTGTCAGAGTTTAAAACAAGGGAATTATTGGCGAGCCAGTCACTAATCTGGGATAAACTGTTAACTAGGGCGGACAGCCTATCCAGCTGGTAAGGCTTAAAAGACATGTACGGTTGAATGTCATTGGCATAAAAATGGTTAAAAAAATGCCAGAGAAAGATTGAATGATCCCGGCTAAAGTAAGCATGTAAAAGGAGAATAACAATGGACCCAAGATAGAACCCTGAGGGACCCCACAGGTCAAACAATGTCCTTGCAGATAAATAGGAGGAAAACCATTCATGTGCTGAGCCAGAAATACCAGCCAAAACCTTAAGCCTATTAAGTAAAATATTATGGTCAACAGTATCAAAGGCAGCAACACGAGTACAGAGCAATTTCCTGAAACAGATGCCATTAATTATACACCTTTAAAAGAGCAGTTTCTGTGTAGTGCTGCTTCTGAAAACCAGACTGAAAAGTATCAGAAATCCGTACTGTGCTTAATAAATATCTGAATGGATTTTCAACAACTTAAGCATAAGCTCTGGAGTCAGACTCCAGCTACAGAAATAGCATTCACCATATGACCATGATGTTATCCCATTCTGTCACACCGAGGTGAGACATAGGCTATGTCCACACGTACCCGGGTATTTTTGAAAACACAGATTTTTCTATGCGTTTGCACCTTTCGTCCACACGTAAACGGCGTTTTTGGTCACTGAAAACGGAGATTTTTAAAAACTCCGGCCAGGGTGGATATTTTTGAAAACTTCGTTTTTGCATTTAGGTGTGGACGAGAAAAACGGAGAAAACGCAGAAAACGCAGCATCAAAAGTGTGCGCATTTTTTAACGTCACACTGTGCGCCACGTTATTGTTTCGGTGAAATGAATTTCTACAATACTGTTACTGTTAATTGTACTCTCTGCAGTGTTTAAATGCTTACATATACACACACAGTTACTGTCCCTCCACACATACTACTCGGTTCTGCTTCTATGCCCCAGCTTTGTTTACTTTTTCCCACCGAGGCTTCTAGACTTCTGAATGGCCAAAATTTCGGCACGGTTAGGAATATATCGCCACCTGTTGCTTTGGCATGTTCCTAGCAGCATTTTCCTTCATTTCTGCCTTTACGTGTGGACGGGATTTTTTTTTTTTTTTTAAAAACGGAAAATCTCCATTTTCAAAAATACCCGTGTACGTGTGGACGTAGCCATAAAGTCCAGATGCACTGAAACACCAAACGTAATCATGGCTACATGTGTGTGCGCATGAGAGAGCAAACACTAAGCAGTATATAATCATCCCTTAGCAAAACCTGATGAATGTTCCCATGCCTCTGCTGGGTTTTACATGTCACCTAATTAAAGTGGCACAAGTGGTTTGTAGTTATTTAACATTTCATTCATTTGCAGTTGCCATATGTTATAGAGTGATAACTATCAGAAATCCAACAAATAAACCATAAAAAGACAAAAGATATAATTGATACTTCCATAACAGCAGTGGATTAAATGACTAATGTGTAATTTGAATGTAGTCACTTATTGCCACCCACAGAGAATGACCTCATTTACTCTGAAGTTCCACCCTGCTTTACAAAGCTGTAAAGGAGAGTATTTCTCACTGCTATTTTACAACATTTTCCAAGCAGACAAACACAGTTAGCAAACATAGTGTGGCATCTTCCCCAAAAATGGAAAATTAGAAGTGGCCAGACATGACTCTCATTAGAAGTTCATGTCACAATTTATTTCTTTTCTATTCCCTCTAAGAAAGGAATTATTCCTGATCCAAGCATTACCCGAAAACTATAGAAAAATGATTTTTAAAACAATTTTGAATTCATAATCTTTTAAGTAAGTGCTAAGCATTATGCTGACAACTATGATCATGAAAGGTTTCTTTTTTCGCAGCCACCATAAGCATACTTCATATTATCGCGATGTACTCGATTAGGGCTGGGTATCGTCACTGATTTCTAGAATCGATTCAATTCCGATTCACAAGGTCCCGAATCGATTCGATCCACGATTCGATTTAATTCGATTCGATTCGATTTGAATCTGGGAAATTTTGACAGTCAGAAATATTATAATTCAGATCAGTACATTTAAATATTTTTGTATCTATTAAAAGGAAGCTGACACACGCAAGACTTTATCAAAGGTGTGAGCATCACAGCAGAGGCCTTTGTGTCAAAGTAGCTGAAGATAAAACACAGAAAAACATGAAGGTGATTTTCCTGGCCTGGGATTTTATAAAAATAATCTGCATTACATCAAAAACGAAAGAAAACCATTAATCAACACATGAACATTACCTCTGAAGTTACAGCGGTTTTATTAGAGACACGGCTAAGCGTTTTGCATTTTGCTTAATTTTAAAAAGTTTAAATTTGTTCAATATTGAACGGCAGAAATTAGGTTTACTTTTCGGAAGTAAGTAAAAGGGAAAAAAAAACACGTCGGCCGACAGCGCTGTAAACAACGGTAGACTTGTGCGTAACAAGCAAGCGAATAATGCAGAAAAGAGAGAGAGAGAGAGCTGTGCATGAAGTGTGATTTTTATCATGAAAAGTCAGCAAAAGTCAGAGGAAATTCTTGACGATGTTTATGTGAAGCGTAGTTTGGATCTTCTTTTGCTGCTGGTTCGGTCAATATTGTTTGGAGAGAGATAAAACTAACAGCCATATGATCAGCGCAAAAAGGGCGTAAACACACAGCGCGGACCCGTGGATCAGAATCAGCGAGCTGTCGGCTTTCAGCCCCGACCGTCAGCTGAGAAAGGCGACATCTCACTGATTCTGATCCGCGGGTCCGCGCTGTGTGTTTACATCTTTGTGCAGAAGCCGTGTACCTGCTCTCATTTACTGTCTTAGCTGTTTGGTGGTTGTTGAAATTTTGCGATCTTTCACCTGAGATTCTGGCATTTCGGGCAAAATAAATTAATATTAAAAAATCGATTCAGGATTTTAATGAATCGATTTTACGTTATCCAAGCCAGAATCAATTTTAATCGATAAATCGATTATAAAAACCCACCCCTATACTCGATATTACCAGTTATCCTATAGTTCATTGCAAAATTGACTAGGATCATGCCAAGGTTTATGTCTTCTACTGTACAATAAAATGGCTTATGTAATAAAAAACCCTTGTGTTTACACTGGCAATAATTTTGTACGCTAACACAGCATTCATTCAGCAGTAGTGTATAGTAGGGTAAAGATTTCAGATGCAGGCAGAAATTAAGTCAGGTGAACTATAAATTGCTGAGTGTGTGTGTGTGTGTGTGTGTGTGAGAGAGAGAGA
Organism: Rhamphochromis sp. 'chilingali'; assembly: GCF_963969265.1. Lineage (NCBI taxonomy): Eukaryota > Metazoa > Chordata > Actinopteri > Cichliformes > Cichlidae > Rhamphochromis > Rhamphochromis sp. 'chilingali'. The sequence goes on from NC_137935.1 coordinate 30,973,421, forward strand.
GAGAGAGAGAGAGAGAGAGAGAGAGAGAGAGAGAAAGTGTCTGTTGTTGTCCCAAATCAAAACAGTGGCTTTATAGAACAGGCTAATTCTGGGTTACAGCTTTCTTAAGAACTTCTGGTCCAAATAACATCAGTGAGTGATTGCTCATGTGTCACAGGAAACCAAAGATACACATATACACGCACACACACAAGAACCCCTCTAGGGTAAACACTGGGGTGTTTCTCAATATTTATTGCAGTTTGGCATCAGTTTCACTTTATATTGTGTGACACATAAGGTGCTTGAACACTGGTGTTTTTGGAGGGGGGGTTTCTTACGGTCTCCAGTGGGTAATTTGGCACATCCAGCTTTGCCCTTATGTCAACAGTGACAGCACTTAAAAGTCAAAGCCTGTATTAATTGCAATGATGATTACGTATTGCTACACCAGATCCTATAAGTGCAGCCTTTATTAGCTTCACCTGCACTAGCTGGAGAATAGCTGGCTTTCAGGGGCATAACACCACTAAGTGCAGGGCAGGAAAGAAAGCACGCACATGTGCTAGGCAAACTGCCAGTCCATTAACTGTGGTTCCCAGCAATGATCTACTAATTGTGATGTGCATTGGATGATGATGGTTGTCAAGTTAAGCAAAGAACACATGGATGGATGGAGAAAAATATTAGCTTGATGTTTCAGGATGAAACCAATGATTGTTAAATTATATATTTTAGTAAGAATAATTATTTAACAATGCATGACAACCATCACACCACTGATGACAGCATGGTAACATTTTCAAAAGTCCACATGAATTGAGTGCCATGTAACTTTAATTACAAAGACTTTACAAAGACTTCACAAAGGTGGAAGTTCTGTTCCCCGAGAGGAAAAAAAAACTTGAAGAATTTCTCTTTCTAAGCCTTCATGTATTTCTGTAAGAGTGCAGAGAGAAACATAGCAGAAGCCAAAACTGCAACTCCCTTTCAAATACTGACGTGCTTCATGTGGAAAAAAGAAATTCACAAAAAAAAAAGACTAGCCTCATAAAATTCTCTTTGTGGACAGAAGGAGGGCAGCTAACAGCCAGAGGCATTTCCAGATGTAAGCATACAGTCCAGCTGTTTTGAGAGTCTGATACTTTGATGTCTTAGTTGTTCATGTGTTCTGTCTTAGGTGGTCTTTCTTTCATTTTTAACCCTGATTACTGTAAAAACAAAGGGCGATTTGAAAAGCCATATCAATCATTTAAACTCTGTTCCATAATTGTAATTAGACTTCATTAAAATGCTGAGTGCTATCTGAAGAGAAGGAGGGGGAGTTATATTAGTTATAGATAAGGTGTATTTTATTTAGATGTTTATCAGTGCAGGTGAGTATTGACATATCAGTTCAAAGAATGTGCCCTCGTCTCTGGCCCTGCTCAACTGTTTTCTATGGCGTTGGAGGGATTTCTGACTTGAGTGATCTCATTTGGCCATAACTTTGCTGCCAGCACCAACTGCAGCGAATTCCCTTTGAAATTTTTTTCACATAATCCTTGAGTTTGTCTGCCACTGTGCAAACAGTTTATTGTGTCTAAATTACAAGTCACACCAGACAGAAAGATTCGTGTTTGACTCACCTTGTATCTTAGATATTGCATCTTTGACCAAAAATACACTCTAACAAGGCAGTTAGGAGAAACATTGTGCTAGCCAGTGTCAAAGCCAGTGTAATAACCTCTAACTTAACACACACAGAGACTGATGAACAGTGCATGCTTTAGTTTTTTATATATTTGTAACAGAGTTCGTTTCCCTCTGTATTTTCTGTGGTTGTTACACAAAATTGGATGGTTGTGAAGTTAGCAGAAATGAAAGAATACATATCAAATCCCTGTCTGTTTGAAAATATAACTGAGAGATCCCCAAATTAATATTACATTAAAGATTGTTACATAGTTGAAATAAAATTAGTAAAAACCATGAAAATCAGATGTTGGTTGCATACTATAAGTGGATTCTATGAGTTTGGGTAAGTTATTTAAGAGCAACATGTTTGCAGCAGGCTTGCTGCAAAAATAAAATCTCAAGGATATTCTTCAGTGACCAAGTCAGTCTCCTGCCCTTAGCCCAACAGAGCATAGCATCTTTTTCACTTCCTAAAATCATACTGAAAACAGAAGAGCCAGAAACAAGCAGTAACTGAAAATAGTCATAGTAAAAGCCTGGCAGAGCCTCTCACGGCAGAATAGAGAGTGTTTGGTAAAAGCCATAGGTTATAGCCTTCAGGCAGCCATTGACAGCAAATGATTTCCATCCAAGTATTACTAACAATATATACTTGGACCAATGACTTTTGAGTCTCTGAAAATGGGGTAGTATATGTACTTTAATTGCTAAACAAGTAATGCAGTATTTTTTGAAAGCCCTTGAATTAAAGCACGAAGTCTGTACTTGAATCCCATTTTGATTGTTTGATTTAAAATCTACTATGTAAACACATAATATTAGAAAAAGAAAAGAAGCAGTCAAACTGTACAAAAGTCAGACCTCAAGCAGGCCCTTGTGGAGCACAGTAGCGTAAAAGAAAATGATCACAAATGTGGGCTCTTGAAGGGATAAACCACAGCTTTTAGCGAGCAAAGCCTATTCATAAATTACAGTGATTCAGTTATATATAGAAAAAAGTAAACAAAGTTTTTGGCCCCAAAGAGTTTTTATCTGACTCTGAAACTTGGCATGAACTGTGCTACTTTTACCTGAAGCAAATTTGGCTGCAGGAAAAAGCTCATAAATCTGTTTCATGAAGTTCTATTTACATCTAAGACAGAGCTACTTCATCACTGAGATTTATTTTATTTTTTGTGAAATAATGCTGCTCCAATGTTTATTCTGTCCAGGCTCCCCTTTCTCCAGAACATTTACAACTACATGTAAATCCATAAACTAACATCTTAGATATTTTTATCTGAATTAAAGCAGAAGCAGGGCAATGTCCAAGTGATTAACGCTCACTCTTTATCAGATACATCAGACGTTTCCCTTTACATGGCCGTGTCCCTGACTGTTGGGCAGATTATCATTGAATACTCTAATGATATCAAAGCTTGTACAGATACATGTTAATGAACACAGATACATTAATAAACGCGTACATACAAACCTATAAAATGCTTGCCAACAACCTTTTTTAAGCAAATAAGCCAAATAAACATCATTTCCTGTGTTATGATTCCAGTAAATTCAGTAACTGTTTTGTCCTTTTCTTTTGCTTTTTAAGTAATGGCAATCAGTGATAATAGAAAACAACTGATTTAAGTGTTTTGGAGTGTTTGGTTTCAGGGAGCCACTATCTATAATGAAATAATCGTGGTTATAAAAATGTCTTCACAGATCACAGTATGAATTCCACTTCTCAGCGGTTACATTTCAGGCTCCATTTGCTGTTAGATTGTCTATGACAAGCTAAGAATCCAAGAAATCACCTGGCTGGTATTTGGTCGTGCATGAATCTTGTTGCACTGCTTATACTTGAAAAGACTTCCTTGTCTCACTTCTCTGAATCAGAGGATAGCCTGTGAATGACTGTGTAGCCATAGAAGCGTCCATAAAGGCTTATTAGGTTGAGTAAACAGCGATTAAAATAGCAAAGACCTCTCTGTGTCCTCAGAGTTTAGCTTGTTAAATCCAACTCTCTGTGTAGGTAGTTTATGATCATTGTACGTGCATTAGTGTGTCTTTCAGTCTGAATCTACCTACTGAAAGGAGTTTTTTTGTTTGCTTGTTTTATAAGCGTTTGAATGTCTCAGTTTATGTCCTGTGTGTGTTTGTCAGTTACGCGTATACGATTGGGAAAAGCTAGTTCGTTCTTTCTCTGTGGGTCCTTAGTGGGTGCAAGGAGACTGAACTGATTCGCTACCTTTCCCCAGCAAACCGTTTAGCCCTAAGGACTTTTTTTTTCCTCTGACTGAACAAAGTTCTTATGGAAGGCGACAAGAGCATGTGGCTGGCACAAAGTGATTTCCCATTTTACTGTCACTTTAAAGTGATATGCTACATGTCGCACAGTCAATTCCCCACTACCTGTGACAGATAGAAATTGGCCGGGCTGAGGCCCCGCAAAATCGGTTTTTCAGCTGATGTGAGCGAGAGCACCAAAGCAAACGTTGGAGGGGAATCAAAATCAGCAGGAGTTAGGATTGCTTCGAGTTGTAATGGCGGACAAGTGGCTTGCTGGTTACCTTCGCTTATATTGCGGCAACACTACCAACGGATCCATTCAATGTTATAGGCTGTTGAAAGTTTGGTTCATTATCTACTTCCCTCTCTCCATGAGTAGCTTTTAACAGACCGATGCTGAGACCTGATGAAGGATGGAGTTTATTTTTCAAAAATGTACCGCCCTAAAACAGAACACATGAAGGTGCCTATTTAACCTTGTTTACAGGTTTAGTAAACCATGCCTTTGGCAAAAAGTGTGGATCTGAAGTATTCATTGTGCTTATTGGTGACTTCTACATGCTGTTCTGTTGCATTAAGCAGTACTATGTGAAAAAGCAAACAGTGTGTAGCATTTCGTTTTAATGTTCAAAAAACCCTCCTAATCCTTGTTTGTGCCAGAGGCTAATTTCCCCCTGCACAGAGTTGGCGTTTTACGGCAGGGCCATAGTCTCTTTTGTTATTAAACCACCACTGTGATGAAATTACATTCTTCTGCTTGTTTATTGTCTAGAGTCTATTGAGTATTTTAGCATGATTATTAGCTTCAAGCCTTTACTCTCTTTCTCTGAGATACAAGCAGAAGGAGGCAAAAAAGAAGGGATGATTTCAAGCTCAGAAAAACACATTCTTCTTCCTGCTCCCTCTCATCCCTTTCCCTGTCAGGGCTACTTGGCATTATCTGCTGGAACAGTGTGCTCTGAGGAAGAAAGAAAGTCTCCTCCCCCCTCCGTCCTCCTCCCCCCTTCTTTCTCCTCGCCCTGCACAGAAGAGAAAGCAATTAAAAGGGAATCTTGTGATTGTCTGTGTTTATGGTATTGCAGAGAAGGTTCCTGGACTGCTCTGATAATGCGTTGCGGGATCATTACCCAGAATCTTCGTTCTACTTGAGCTTCTTTTGCTCTGCAGATGAGGCTTTCAGAGTTGTCACACACACCGCTACAGATGACAGGGGTTGAGAACACAAGTCCTTATATTCTCAGCCAAAGTTCTACGTGTTAGAATTGATAGATATAAAACTGATAGATATAAATAAATAGATCTAGATACATCTTTGCTGCCTTTTGTGTCTGTCATTTCCTAATTTTCTCTCGCTTGCTCTCTCCTGTAACCTTTTGTAAGTTTCTTAGAAGCAGGTACTTGGATGAATGCAATTAGCAATAATGAAATTATTATTATATTTTTTCACCCATTTTATTATTTGCTACATGTTTTGACAGCTTTATTTACTCCACAAATCAATCCCGCTCTTCATAAGTGACAATGTGCTCATTTTTATATACCAGTAGATGATAAAGAAAAAATAAAGCTTGACCATTTCAGCAGTAATAAAACAAACCTAGTGGTTTTCTTATGTTGTGAGGGGTGGCCGTCCCTCCCCAAGCCTGGTTCTCCCAGTTTTCTCCTCTTCCTGCTAAAAGGCTGTTTTTTTTCTTCCCACTGTAGCCAAGTGCTTGTTCATAGGGGGTCATTGTTGGGGTTTTTGGGGTTCTATATTACTCCAGGGTCTTTGCCTTACAATAAAAAAAAGTGCTCGAGTACTTCATACCAAACAAGGTGTCAAATATTCCCGTTGACAAAGCTGTCTGTGATAACGATAAATCACAGTGTGCTAAGAAGACAAGCCTCTCATCATTTTTTAAACTGTGCTATCTAATTAAACAGCAATTTAGCTCCATGATAAGATAATAATTTCTTTCCATTCATTTATAACCCCCCATCGTGTCTCCATTATGGTCTTAAAGTATCATTATTTTGTGGCAATGAGCTTTAAAATATGATCTAATAGCACTTCAGGGGCCATGTGTTGCCACATGAATAACCAAATCAATAATTGCATAGATGTACACGTCATAATCATCACCCTTTGAGATTCGGAAGACATCGCAGTGGTAAAGCCTACCTAATATAAAGGCCTGTGTTAGAGCACTATAGATACCAAGGTCAGTGTGGGCACATCAGACTGTATTAGGCTCATGGTTTCCTTGTTCTTTGATTTTTAAGACCGATGACAACTCAGCATATAGTGAGTAATTAAAGATAATTTTAAGAAATCAGCCTTGTACTGAGTCAAAGCCTTTTACATGTGAGCCTTTTGTGGCTTGCAGAGGTTGTTAACATTAGTTAGCCTTGCACAGACTCAGGAGACCACTTGAACTGAGGAGCTATCCTTGGTGATAACTGCTGTGAAAACCCTTTGTGAAAACAGTGAGATTCATGCTGAGCGCATGTAGCATAGTCTGAAATGGCCCTGCTAAAAACGTATCATTAGACGGCATGAAAAACACTAAACATTATAGCTGTTGCAACACATGTTGTGAGTGTATTCTATTGTTGCCATGGCTACATCAGTTGATGCTATAATTAAACAGCAGGAGCTGGTGGTCCTCTCTTGTTCCACGCAAACAAATTTTGTGTGACAGATGCAGATTATAAGCAGCACAGATTTTACAGTGAGTCTTTAGGGTCTATGTTTACTAGTGAATCCCTCTTCAAAATGTGACAAGTGCACATACAGCCCCAGAACTGCTCCAAGGCTTAGCTAGCATCCACGCTACTTATGAAGGCATCAAATGAATTTAGGTGTTCAGAGATGTGTTGACATCTTGATATTTTAGGATGCGTGCATCCACTAAGCCAATAACAGTGACATACTTCAACTGTTAGTGCAGTTACAGTTGTCACTGTCTTGACATTACAGCTCTTGAGATTTGCCATCGTTCAACTGCCAGTCAAATGTGACCAAATCGTAACCCCCATAATGCGGATAAAGGAGACTGGATTTAGGGCCGGTTTTACTAAGCGGCACAAATTACTGGGTCAAAATCAGCAGCTGTGATAAGGGAGAGAGCAATGTACTACCCAGAATTATACGGTGTAGGTGCAAGTATTGCATGTGTTTTCCATATCAATGAGAGGCAGCTGAAGGAGAATCAATATGTTTTTGATGAACAATATGCCTGGGACCATGTGTGGTGCTGTAGGTTTGGACAGCAGTCATATGGAGCCCAGGAGGGCTGCATTGTTACATTCACATTATTCAGTTTAATTCAGTTCAGTTTTATTTATAAAGTAGCAAACCACAACAACACTCACCTCAAGGGGCTTTATATTGTAAGGTAAAGATTCGACAATAATAGAGCAAAAAACCCAACAACTCGACTACCCCCTTTGATTGTGCAATAGAATCATAGCACCACTATGTGGTTGTTACAGAGCCAAAAAGCAGGCTTTGGGTGTTTATTAAAGTCAACATTACATGTTGTAAGACTCAGCCATTCATATAGCTCACTTTAGAGTCCCTTTATTACCTGCATTTTGATACACATTTCATTAGAGCATGTAGTGAGTACTAGTAGACAGGTATATAGGGAGGTAAAGAAAATAAAAACTGTACAAAAGAACCCTGTGCACACAGGTGTCTCCACTGTGGACTGACAAAAAAGTCGCAAAAAACAGGAACCCTCCAAAGGCATCGTTCAGTCTAAAAAGTAACTTGAGACCCTGTCAAACAAGACACATGCTGTATTTTTGTGTCAAAACAAGATTTCGTGCTGGTGCAGACTGCTTAAAAATCTGGCTCTATCCTTAGCACCAAGGATAGTTCTTGAGTTCAGTTGTTGCCCTGAACATGTAATGGACTCACTCATGTTAAGAACCAATGTTATAAGGTATTTATAGTAAAAAATACAATTTAAAAAATAACCTTAAAGTAAGCCGCTTATGGCCTAAGGCAAGTCATCACAATCAAAGTAAAAAATAATTTGAGCCGTGTAAAAAACAAATAGAGTAATTGCTTTTTTCAAGCCTGCTGTATTGATTGACTGCAGTACATCACTCAGACTAACCTTTTATATATTTTAAGGAAATGTGTAGCTTCCCCATTAGCTGATGCATAGGCAGGTGTCAACATGTCATGCTCCTCCCCAAACACTGGCATGTGAATAAGCTCTTTTATTCCTAGCAGCAAATCACAGAGCTTTTTGACCTTCTCGCTTGACATGGCACCCGTCAGTCAGTCATTTGACATTCCGAATCCCGCTGGCTAACCTTTAAAGCCGACCCGCAAACGCTGAACATCGTAGATGCGGTGTCAACTCAGCGTCCCCCACAAGCTGCTTAATCAGGCTGTGCTTTTGAAAATGAGCCCACAAGGGAGAACCGCTGATTAGTGTGGCAACAGTGTATCTCACATAGGAAATGATGATGAAACGACCTGCACCCCAAGCTCTGATTCATACGTAATTATTGAAAGCACATCTTGTGTTACCTTTGAGATAAAACAGACTCTGAGTAAGAAGAGGTAGCAAAGCTCTTGGCTTATGTTTGTATGATATGGTAGTCGTACTTCGTACACTATCAGAAGCTCTCCCAAGAAACACACATAGCATGCCGGGCCAACAAATTCAAATAAGCCTATTTCATTTCAGACAGAATTTATGATGCCGCATTTCATTTCGCAGCCTAAATAGAGGCAGCCAGGTCTGGAGTATTTTACCTCTTACAAGAGCATTTCGTTTTTTTCCCTCTGTTGCCTCTGCTCTCATTCAGTGCTGCTGCATCATCAACCGATTCACCTCTTTGTGCCAGTACTCCACCAAAGCAGAACATAGTGATGGATCGCATAAGAGGTAAATGTGGAGAGCAGAGAAATGAGGTAATAGTTCCACAGTGTCACACTTTGAGACAAGGCCTTATGTGACATCCCGTAGCAATCAGAGCGAGTTGTGAGTCGAAATGAAAAAGCGGCCTAAAGAACGCAAAAGGTGGGCAAAAGCCAGCCCTCTGCCGCCAGCACATGCAGAGTCATGAGCATCATTTGCAGCTGTGAGAGGCAAGTGGATTACATTAGGAACAATGTCTTTCTTCCCTATGCTCGTGAACTCTCATCAACACAAAACAGCAAAAACAGAGGCATGAGGGCAGATAGAAAATTCTGATGCAACGCGCTGCAAGGTGTTGCGTGCGGAGCAAACATATGGTAACTTTTATTTGTGTCAAAATTTAAGACCGTTTAATTACCACTATGCAGCTGCAGGCAGTATGACGAAATTACAGGTTGCTGTTACTTTGCTCATCTCTTACTTACGCTGACTGCTGTACAGGCAGGCCAGCTGCTTAGGGGAGTAATAAGTGGGTAAAGAAAAAGAAGAATGAGAAATGGGAAAGAAAGGGGGTAAGGGCTAAAATGGGGAGCAGTAAAGCAGAAATTATGAGGCAAGCATAAATATGGAGAACAGAAGGGGAGAAGCAAAAACAAACAGAGATGGTACAAAACTGCATAAAGATAAGAAAGCAGAATGAGAGTGACACGAGGGTAAGGAAGATGTGCCCGAGGAAGGAAGCACAGTACATCTCCTGAGATTTAATAGCAGCATCCTGCCCTCACCATAGATCCTACTGCCTACATCTCAGTAAGGCACCATCTGTCACAGGCTCGTTACATCCAGTCACTTCTCCCTCACACTCCAACCCTACTAAAAAGCACAACACAGACACAGATTGGGGTTGTGCTCACTTTAAAATGAGAAGGAATAGGTCCACTGGCAGGAGAGGTGTCAGAGGCTTCTGCACCGCTGACGTACAGTATGGAGTGAGAACATTGATCAGATCAGCTTTTTTGCTGGCTGATAATGTTGCTCGAGAGACTTCCGATCTTGCACAGCAAACCCGAGCACAACATCCATTTGGATTAGCTTCAGAAACTTTGAGAAACAGAGCGCGCACGCTGGAATTAAACTGCTCTGGCGCTTGCAAAGCCTTCGAGGTGAAATCACACCTGCACCAAGCAAATTTGAATCAAGCAGACCTGCACATTCCTGACTTGTTTATAACCGTTTTTGATTAATATTTCCCCCCGCCCCGCTAGCTTGGCAGGCCAAGTCTCAAAACAATCATTTCTTGACCTGATTAATGGCTTGCTCTAAGCAGTGATACATGCCATCCAAAGATGGAGGGGCTTCATGAAAATTATATCAGGATTTGTGGCTATCTAGGGGCTTTGAAGTAAGGGAAAAAAATCTACTGGAGCAACAGATATTAAGTCTATTCCCATGCATTTAGATCACTACGGGTTCCCTACAAACTGGCTCTGTGGTATCAAGAAGTTAAAAGGTGAAACATTTGCTAATTGTAGGCACAGGTAGACAGCAACAGGCGTGGTGTGGCCTCATCAACAGATAGATGAACTTTTGCAATCCTGGGCCTCTTACAGGGGAGGAAGTCAAGGGAGGGCTACTTCCTGTTGACTGCAGCTTTGTTTGAAATCACTATTAATAAAAGCAGGCAGTTTATTACCCTCAGCACATCACCTTCATCATTCCTTGCTTTAAATGCCTTTTTAAACCTCCAAAGAATATTTTGCAAACAAGCTTCAGACACTTCTAATTACAACAATTAACGTGACCTGTTTGCAGGTGATGTCGACACCAGTTTACAAAGGCTTGGAGAAAATCTGACCTGTCAGTTGTCAATTAGCACGTAACAAACATGAGCACATGTAGCTGCACAAGTAGAATACACTCTGCAGTTCTATCATTTAACACCTATTATTAATTATTTCTTGGTTTCTCTGTAAAGTGTTAATTGTGTTCTTCAATGATAGTTTCTTCGTACCAATCAAATGGAGAGGATCGTAGTGGAAGGTGAACTCTGCAGCAGAACGGGGTTGTAGCAGGCTCTTCAGCGAGTGCTTTGTTCTGCTTAAGCCTCGTCCTAGGGGAAAAACTTAGACCTTACCTGAAATACTTTCAACCTGCTACTCAGAAAATATGTGCATGCACATTAACATGTCTTTGTGAAACAGCCTGTCCAGTCGAGGATGAAAGGGGTGGAAAAGTGAGAGGAAGAGAATGAGTAGGAGGCAGAAGGTTGAAAAGGGTGGAGGGCAGAACATGACAGAAGCACTACAATGAGGAAGTGGGGAAAAAAGACGGTTTGGAAAGAGGTGAGAAGTGTCAAAGGCGGAAAAAATGGAAAGAAAAGATGAGGTGAGATAAGGAGAACTGGGTATTGATGGAGATAGCGGGTGGTGTGACTGTTCTGTCAATCTTGGCACATCGTTCCTCTCATTACAGTTTCACTCCCTGGCTCTGTCCTGCTCTTTGGTCCTCCCCCACGGCTAGCCCTGGAGCAGGGATCCATCCAGCCCAGCCCTCCTGTCAACACAAACGCAGCTCAGGCCCAGGCATCTGTCAGCCCACACAGTCCACCTTCAGCCATAGTCTATTGGCCAGTCCATATTGGCACAGCACAGCACAGCAGGGCAGAAAAGGAATGTAATATAGCACAGCAGAGCATCCATCAACAAACCTCGGGGTAAAACAGCACAGGACAGCAGCTTAGGCATCCATCACATGCAGACCCTGGATAGGCCAAACCGAGTCTCTGGAGGGACTGGTAAACAACTATTGTACTCTGCAATAAGATAGTTAATAAGATAGATTTTCATTACAAATCGTTAAAAAGCACCTAGTTTTTCCAATTAAATCAAGTTTCCTGTAAGCGTCTTGTTGAACGAGTCCGAGCAGACCGACCAAAGACAGCTGTGATCTTCTATTCTGGTCCAATGAAGTCGAGACAAACCTGACCCTGCAAAGACATACCTTGACAGTTTCTCTGCCAGAAAGAGGCGAGAGCTACAGGCAGACAACCGCACTGACAAGTAATAGGAAGTCCTCCAGTTTCTCACTCATTAGTGAGAACAGAAAATAGGTATTACTGATCATGCACCAGAACCACACTCTGAAGGTGTGAGCAGTTCTAAAGAACGGCAAAAAGCAGGATGTGGCACAAAATCCCAATATGTATGCAAGTCAATGCATTTTTTTTATTATTATTATTTTCTGTTGCAATCTGTTCAAGATGAGAATGCTTGAATTAGCAGAATATGGCCCTAGTTAAAGTCTGACTGTTGTGATACTTACTCCATCAAGTGTAATGGATTTAGTTTTCTGCTCTGTTTCCTTGACCCATATCGAACAGCATATAGTGGGCGCTAACATAAACGAGGTATTACAGATTTGGGTGTTTAATAGTCACCTATAGTAACCCAAGAGCTCAATTTAGAGGAAGCGCACTAACAGTATGAACCTTATTAATTAAAGCAGAAATGTAAAACTTGCTTTGCTAACTGAAACAGAGGGCGTAGTTAAGTTGTTGATTAGCTAACTCGATAGCTTCACATGCAGGCTTTTTTTGTGCAGGTAAGATTTCTTCCTCAATGCTGACTTATTACTGTAGTTGTACCAAAATTATGATACTTTTTAATAAATTCTTTAAATAAGGAAATACAAGGCAGTTTAGTTTAAATAGGTATGCATTTCTAAAGCACTGAAAGATTAAATCACCGCTAACGCATACATCATGCTAGAGAGCCAGTTAATGTAAGTATTGGCAATAGCTGCTGGTTTTATTTAAGCACCACAGTGAGTTCTTGTTTTTCTCTAGAATCCTTAAGTGAACGAGTAAAGATTACAATTGTGGCAAAATGGCTCCAGGTGCATGCACATCCCACACTAGTTAACAAGCTGGCATGTAAGCTAAAACTGGTATTGCTGTTGCAATACTAGTTTTACTTCATTCATTCATGAAAATGCTGTACTGTCTAAAATAGTAACAAGATGACTGATGCTGTTTACTTTACCTGTCAGTGGCTGATCGGTGCACAGAGTACTTGAATACCCACGTTTTGTCTTGTTTAAAATTAGAGCTAAGCAAAAATCAATAAGATGGCTATAACTAGACAGTAAAGGAGGAATTCATCGTCTGTGATGACCTGGGAATACCTCCTTAGAAAACCCAGAGCTAAACAAAACAAATGTTAAGAAGCTTCAGCCAGAGGCAAGCCTTCTCACAGAAATTAAAGCACCTGACTCTGAGCCTAGCTGAGAACTTGACGTTGAAAGCTAATTTGTAATAGGTCTCAGATGTTCCAAACTTCTGCTCTACAACCTGATAACATAAAGAGAATTCCGTTATGTTAATAACATAACATAAAGTCTCATTGCCCTCATAAGACATGTAGTAGCTATTGGATATGTTCTGGATGACTGGGAGGAAACTGGAGACCTGTTTTGAATGGCTGAAGCGTCCAGTCCAACCAGTGCCACTACTCTGTGTCTAGGTGAATGCTGATGACACAGCGCTCAGGTTGATGGCAAGAGTAATCATAAAATAAGTGAATATATAACTCTGTGTTGAATGTCTCTCTAAAAGCCTTTTTCAAAAGATTTCAGCATTAATAAATGAATATGTATGCAGGAAAGCAGCAGAAGTAAAGCAGGGTGATAAGCATGTATCAGGATCTCAGGTAAAGTTCTAAGTATGAATTATAAAGAGCCATCGGGTATTAAAGTCAGTCTTTGGATCGTCAGCACATACAACATTTTAAAGGTCACTGTAAGAAATCTTGAGTTTATTGTGGGGAAAAAGCATTTTTCTCATATTCGTATTTTTAGTACATGACATTTTTGCATGGATCATACCAATACATCACTTTATTAATCACAGGAAACCCAGACATCAAGTAACAGTGGGGAAGGCTGAGGAGGTAGAAACTCATTTAATGTCTTATAATAGCTGCCCTAACCCACACTGTGAATTTTTAATCATATGTCAAAACCACCAATTATCTAACATTTACATAATAATTATATTATGAGTACCAATTTGGCAGTCTGAGAACTGAGTTTTTATCAGTCACATGGCATCAGTCAGGATGGTTTTCCTCTCAACAGGAAAACACAAAATGTGGATTTGTCAGCGCTACAGCAAAAAGTAGATTTTAATATATGTTGATGTTAACAACTGCATTCAGTAAAAAAGTTCGGGTTCAGTAACAGGCTGCGCTTTAATGTGATCGAGAAAACGACATTAAAGCGTAACTCTAAACGAGCATCATGTCCATTCGTGTGGTTGTCTTTTTCATCTCGTTTTCTTTTCCCACCTCCTCGTGGTTACTTCACAGTAGGCGACAAGCAGTAATGAGGAAGGAGAGGAAACAAGTGCAGTACAAGGAAACAAGATGCAAGCATTCAGTCAGCCAGGGCAGTTTATTGCTTCACTGCAAGCAATTTGTCAGTGTGTGTCCATAGCTTGCACTAATGTGGAGGAGCTGTAGACGATTAACGTCTAGAGCAGCAGATTGTGTGGTTCAAAAACAGCACCAGAAGGTTTTGATTATTAGCGTTGAGGAATAGTAAACTACACAGGATTAAACTAGTACTTTACTACCTGTTTGATTGAATACCCGCCCCACCTGGACTAGTTCCTGGATGTAACCAATAGGACATCATCTGCAGGGTCTAGGACTGTGGTCAGTACTTTGTTAGGGTGATGTTGAAATGTGTGTGACCATGTTTGAACAGGAGACTGGCATTATAAGTTCAGGTTGTAGAGTGTATGTTAATTAGTGTTGAGCAGAGATGGGCAGTAACGCGTTATTTGTAACGCGTTACTGTAATCCGATTACTTTTTTCAAGTAACGAGTAAAGTAAGGGATTACTATTGCAAAAACGGTAATTAGATTACCTTTACTTTCCCGTAGGAACGCTGCGTTACTGCGTTACTAAAACCGTGATTTTTTTGCGAGAATGTCTCACGACAGTGACGTAAGCAAGTGCGCCGTTGGTGACAACAGCTGTGTGCAGATCAACAATGGATCACATATCGATTGTGGGAGAGAGTATGAGCGTGCAGTGTTTAAAGCGTGGAAGTACTGACCTTACTTTGAGTTTGATTCCATAAAAGTGACAAAAACAGTGTCCGCTGTGCGTGGGAAGAAAACTTCTTTTTACAGCGAAACAAACCCCTAAACTTCCAAGCAAGCACCGAGTAGCTACGACGTAATGGGAAACTCACAGAACTGCCATATCCTTCCACTGACCGCAGCACACCTGCACCAGGGTAAACCTCCGCCTACCCAACTCCTGCTTTACAGGTGAAAATAGAGCAACAGGACCGCTGAGTCTTTGACTTTATTTATTTTCTGCTGTGTTTTACTTGCATCTATTTGAAAGACTGAGTGTAAACACACAAAATATTTTATTTTATGTGCTGGAATGTGCAGAAAATAGGTTTAAATGTTAAACTAATTTCTTCCAGTCAGAGAATGTTGCATATAATTAAATTTTTGCTTGATGCATAAAGTTAAAAGATTAAAACTAATAAAACAAGTTAAAAAGAGACTTTTCCATTTGATTACATCTTGTATGATGGATTATGCAGAAAAAGTAGAATTGGGCTGAAAGATCTATCGCTTTATCACCTATTCAGGTTGTAAATCGTGTTTTTAAAAAGTAACTAAGTAACTAAGTAATTAATTACTTTTGAAAATAAGTAATCAGTAAAGTAACGGGATTACTTTTTGGGGGAGGTAATCAGTAATTAGTTACTGATTACTTTTTTCAAGTAACTTGACCAACACTGGTGTTGAGTAACAAATCAAGTAAAATATTAGAGTTTCCCTCAACAAAACTGGAGCACAGAGTTCATGGATTTTAGTATAATTAACCACACTGAAAGTCAGGTTTATTTGTCAGATAACTGCATAAAAAATGCATCAAAAGCAACCAACACCAGAGACATGAAACAGAGATCCAGTGTAGTAGCTGAAAACCAAGCCAAGTGTTGCCCAGCAGACAGCTAGAGGCTACAGCTGCAGCGTCTATATTCTCCTGTCATTGGACATGACCACACCCTTTTCTCCCTACTATAATTAGAAGGTTAAAAGAAAAACATCACAGTCTCTACAATCACTATAAAGGAGAAAAATGGCAGCAGAGACCAAAGGGTTTTTTGTTGTGGGTAACAAGCATGTTTATTTCTGCTGTAATTTTTTTTGGCATATTAATGTGGGAGCCTATGAATGCAGATTCACTTTTCAAGCCAGCGTCAAGTGGACAGCTTTTGGCAGGTGTGCAGCTTCAGTTTTGTGCACCCAAGAGTTGCCAGTTGGTGAATGGTAGTTTACAAAGCTTTCAAAACAGTTTCATCAATACTAATGTGATTGTGGTCAGAAAGAAATGGTACTTTCATGGGAAATTGATTAGCGAGTGAACTATAGGTCTTTTATTTAACTGCATGAAAGCACTTTGAGGAGCAGGCACAGACATGTCATATGCTCTCAAAAGGATCAGTTCTTTTGGGTGTCACACGTGAACAACGATGTTGCACTGTCACGACACACTTGCATGCACACGTACAGAGAACAGCCATTTATTAGGTACACCTTTTGAACTGCTTTTTAACCCAAATGCATTGAGTTGCCACTGATTGGTTGATTAATCTCGATTTCTGTTGCAACATTCAGATGGCAGAGTCAGCATTTAATCCAAACAATGTGAAAGAATGGATCCACCCTGCCTTGTATCAACACCTCAGGCTGGTAGTGGTGGTGTCATGGTGCAGTTGATATTTCCTTGGCACATTTTGGGGCCTTGGTACCAACTGATCATTGCTACCTCAGTACCTTTACTGAGTGTGTCCCTCCCTTTATGGCAGTGTAACCATCATCTGATTGCTACTTCCAGGACATATAGAACCACAAAGATCAAAACTTATACAGTATATAAGCTTATGATGGTGTTAACATATAAGCTGCATGCACACAGCTCCACACTGTCACATCCTTCATGGTTTGTTTTGAGAGGCTAATGGACTGAAACGATTTATATTTTATGCATTTGAATATGACTCTGTCTGTTCTGTACCCCTTGTTCCCTCTGGCTTCTAGCTAGCTTTGGAAAGGGGCAGTTCATAGAACTTTCTTTGATTACAGAAAAATGTATCTGAATGAGCATAGCGAGCTTTTGAATTGCTTCTTTTAATTAGAACACTGAAAACTCTTGAAACAAAACTGGAGGAACACTTTAGAGTGACGCAATAGGAAGATAGCTGTCAAAGCGAGTCAGTAAACACAGTGAGTTATCTTGGTTCCACACAAAGGGAAGGAACATCAGTAGGGATTAAAGCTGCGTGTACAAACCTTCAACAAATCTGACATCCAGCTCCCGCTGTGAAGCAGACTAGGGTGACTGCACCAACACTTTTGTGCTTCACCCGGGGTCACCTGCCAAAGACAGCCTCACTCCACTGCTTCACTAAGCTACTCTCTTGTAGCTCAACACAATCCAAAGTGGTGTGCGCAGCCAAGGCTCGGCGAGTTGCCGGAATTTGCATGTGAGGCGCATTCACTGTCGGCTTGCATTACAGCTGATATCCATTCTCATTGATTCCGACTTCTTCTCACATTTACATTTATTCATTAGGAAGACGCTCGGCTCCCTTCGCTCCCGTGCAAGATGTCTTAGCTTGAGCTTACTTGGTGTAATGCGCTGACAGCATGCAACAAGAAGTAAACAAGAGGATACCGGTGTCCCTTCTTATCCACAGGAATAACATACTGTTAAAGGAGATGTATTCATCAGAGAAAAAGGGTGGTAAAGAAAGTGAAGGGTTCAGGAGGCTGTACAAGGGGGTGTGAGGGAGGAGAAGAGAAAAAATGGTCGTTCACTTTGGTTTTTACTCCAAGACATTGGAATTAGTAGAGGCCTTAGGTGTCTGCTTAACTTAACAGTCTTTGTTAGTCAGTGGTATCAAACATAGCAGTGCTGAACTATATTAAAACATAACCAGCTTGGCTTATTATTTCAGCACAACTGTTTGTGTAAACCTTACTCAAACCACCTTTGACTTCCATACACCCCCGCCTACTCACTGGATTGCATAATTGCTGTGATTTGTTTGCTTTCCCTATCTACAAAACTCCACACTTCATTTTGCCTAATAGGATTACATATCATGAAATGGAAAAAAGTTGCATCCATTTGTTTCCCCTCGTAATGAAGAACCGGGTCTTGCTATTTCTCACCTAACCTGTTTTTGTTCTCGCTGCAGGTGTTATGTTGATGACAAAGTCTCCAAGGTGGCTTGGCTCAATAGATCCAACATCATCTTTGCCGGCCAGGACAAGTGGTCCCTGGACCCCAGAGTAGATCTGGTCACTAAAGGACAGCTGGAGTACAGCCTGCGCATACAAAAGGTAATGTTGACAATAGAGATTTAAAAGCTGAACTGAATTATTGTGCAAAACTGATTCAACCAGAGCTGAGTTGGGTTGTCATTTGCATTTAGATGTGGAAGAGAATTTCTTTTTTTTTTAGTTTCAGGGATGTTATTCAACAAGTCATGAAACACAACCTTATTACACACACACTTTGACTTAAATTTATTCTTTTTTTAGCAGCAGATGTTGTTAAATATTAATCTATTCATTTATTCATTTATTTATGCAGCAGGTTCAGTCAGAGGGACTTTTTTTAAACTACATTCTTAATTTTTGATTTTTCACTGTCTGCATGCTTTTACAAGTATAAACATAAGCAGTGACGGGATGGGAAGACAGGAGTGTTTTCACATCCCCTTCAAAAAAAATCTTTCCTAGCATAAATTAGCGCTGAAGAAGTAGTTTGACATATCGGGAAACTTGGTTGCCAGCTAAATATGAAACTGGAGCCGGAATTCATTTTATTTTAGCATAAAACAAAGACAGAGTAAAGGGGCTAAGCATTAAAAATCTACTTATTCCATCAACTTATTCATCTCTATATTGGAGATACTTTCAAATAGAAATATTTATTTTAAACTTACCTTATTACTGTCAGCATGACAGAAGGGCAGAACATAACATGTAGTGTATATAGTCTCAAATGTAAAATTTGGAAAGGCTATAGAGAGCAAGCAAAGCAAAGCTACATACAACTGCAGAGGTTATACAAAGTGCAAGACTTGGCATAAGTGACGGGCATTTGCATTCTGAGTCCCGAGTGTGGTTCGCTTTAGGCAACGAAAGCAATGTTGTTTGAATGACAATGAGGTAAACACATCCTGCCCTGTTCTTCAAGTCGCTTAGCCAAGACAACAATGGTGTGCATAACCATGGACACATCAAAATCACAATTTTTTTTTTATGATGAGATTGCATTATAATAGGATAAAACACATTTTGTTGATTTACTCAGGAAATCAACATTTTGGACTTTGCCAAGTCCATTAATTCACAACATTTCCTCATTATGTTAATGGAAAACATAACCTAGGCTCCAATACATTTATTTCCAAACATATTTGCTGTTTTGCATTCCTAATATCTAAAAGTAATTTGCATGAGACAGAGTTGCTCTGCTATTTTATGGGGACATGGATAGGGGTGACTGGCGGTGTGGCCATAAATCTGACATTTTTAGAATCTGAAGGGAGAAAAAAGCACACATTAAACTACAATAAAGTTCATATGCCTTCCCCGCAACAATTTCAGCTGAGAATAAAACTGATGGTCTGTCAATTTTTTCAGTTTCTTAATGCCAGCATTTTGTACTTCATTCAAAACAAACAACAAAAAAACCAACTATTATTTAGTCATTTCAATATCACAACTGTTTGTAAGTGCTTTCCTCGATCCATTTCTTTAATGGGGCTTACAAACACTATTTCCTGTCCTGTTTTAATGATTCTACTTTCAAGTCACCTAACAGCATTGACATTTAATATGTAATATAATATATAAAATGTAATGTAATAAGTAAGTGAAATAGTCATGGTAACCACATTTAAACAGACTTAAAGTATGAATAAGCCGAAACAAAGTACTTCAGAGTTTGCAATGACAAAGCAAAAATGATATTTAAGAGGTAGAAAAATATTCAGTGAAGGGATCGTTCAGGAACCTTTTCTACTTTCACTAAAAGCAACAATATATATAAACAAAATATATGAAAAATGAAATGAATAAAAGTAATCTCATAGTTATGTAACAAATATTTGTTTGGTTTTTATTGGTTTGATGAGAAAATTCTGATAGTGGTTAATCAGTGTGCAGTTCTTGGTCTTTCATAAATACTTTCTTTGAGTGAAGTGTAATTCAGATTAAAGAGGATGTCAGTTTAAAATGACTCAGCATTTTTGTGACATGGGAAGTGACTTGCTTTTTTGTTTTTAGGAGAAATTACAAAAGACAACAATAACAATCACCACATGCAAAATCTCTCAATCCCTAATTCCCATCCAAACTTAAATCCGGGGCTGCCCCTGATTTAAGTTTGGATGGGATTGAGGGAATTTGGAGTAAGGATTAGTCAGACACACAGACTGCTCCACAATTACAGTAGCAGGATAAGGAAGGAGGGAACTCAAGCATTGTGGGGAACAGCAAAATACAACAAAAATACCAGTCATACATCATGGTTTCTCACTCTCAGGGCTAATATATGCTCAGATAGCTATTTATCTTGGTAATCTCTTTTCATTTGAATCTTGCTGTATTGTCATAAAGTCTGTATCAGGCTGTGTGCATGCCTGTGAACTCTCTACATGATCAGGAGTTGAGCAACTAAAACAGGTCCGTCTTAGGCCCCTGAAGGTTCTTATCGATATGAAATATTATGTGTCATGAAGCAGGCAGGATTGAGGACCCAGAATGCAGACTCTTAGTGGCAGGACTAACTCAAAACACAGCTTTATTGCTGATTACAAAATACATGAAAGCAAACTGGAAGAAACTAGGAACTAAACAGGCAGGTTTAGTTCCTTAACCTGCAAGAATGAAGTAGATCGGGGCAGACGCAGACATACACACAAGGTCAAACAAAGGAACAAACCACATGGGGGAACATAATCTAACTAACGAGACAGGGGAAGCACAGCTGAACATGACACACACCAGACAAGAGACTGTCAAACTAAAACAGGAAGTATGAGACAGATGAAACACTGGGAAAAAAGTGAGGAGAGAGAGGACAAGAGAGCAAGGAACGAGACGGACACACAGAGACATGACCAGGGAAACAGGCAGATAAACATGAAGACTAGACTGACCTGACAGAGGACACACAGAGGCAAGACCAAGACAAACAGGACACGCAGGCGAGACCAGGGCATGAAAAGGAACCTAATAACTAACTAGACAATCTGAACTACAAATACAGAAATGCAACTAGGAAACAATTCACACAGAGAAAACAAGTATGAATAAACAAGACTCAAACAACCAAAAACACAAAACACTGACTCAACATCCCAGGTACCCTAACAATTATGACAGCATCAAGTTGCCTAGTAACTGCCTACAAGCATTCTTGCACATAAGACCTTTTTAAGAATCTCCTCATTTTAATTTCACAACAGTAACATCTAATTTTGTAAATATTTAATTTACTACATTTTGATGTCTCCTAGTTATGATGTTTAGAACATCATCATTTGATATCATTTGACACTCTTTTTTTTTTTTTTTGCCTGTCCCGTTTGGTTCTTTTGCCATCAGAATTGTTGTCTAAAGGCAAAGAAAGATGCCCAACAGATTTACTTTACCAAATGGACCATCCCAGCCTTGCCGTAATGGTCTATTTGATTCACCTTTTATTGTTTATTTTATTTATTTTTTATTTTCACTTGCTAGATATGGGACAGACTTGAATCAGGAAAAGAAAAGGGAGAAAGGAAGAGGGGGAAAAAACAGCGGAGAAGAGACAAAAAAAATACATATATCAATCACCTGGATCACCTGTTGAGAAAGAAAAAAGAAAACAAGCAGAAGAAAACGAGAGCAATACAATAAACAACATCACGATGATATATGGGAATATAACTGTAAATACTAAATATTAAACATTATTGTGCAGCACGTAATATCGACAGCGCACAGTGTGCTTTGAGGTAGGAGCCAAAAAGGGTGTCGTTTGTGTGTGTGAGCACCCGTGTGTGCACCTGTGAGCATGAGCGGGCTTGTTTTTAAAAGGTTCCTTCATGTAATGATCCGCTAGAGGGTGTGGGGGGCCACAGCCCCGTCCTCCAGGGCATGAAGCATTTGACACATTAACGTATGACTAAGTTTACTGTTGTTAGTGGGTATATTGTACATTTAATGTCAGATAAAGAACAATATAAATATACTTAGGGAAATGGGATTTCTAGCATGCATTTTTTCAGGTGCATGGTATCGACATGTACTGTGTAGCTAAACCACGGTGTACATAAACTGCAATCAGAGCAAGATAAATTAAAGCTTTAATCTTTAAATATATGGGTGCATATTCAGTTGAAAACAGTCATGCCAACATTACCAACATTTCATTGTCCGCTCAGTGGGGGTGGACAGTGTCTGGCCAATAAACGTAGCAGTACACTTATATTTTTTAGAAAATGGACAACTGTAGTTTAAACATTCAAACATGTTAACATACAACAATCCAATATTTATCTGTTCATTTAAATTAACATCTACCACCCACGTTTCTTTTTTGCTTTTGGCTTAATGTATTTACTGTATGCGTTTGCTACTAGGAAAAAGATATCATCTATTTAAAATGTACACATTCTCCCAGTAGCATTGTCGCAACCAATTAAATGTTGTTTTACACTAATAACTAATATTCTGTTTTAATGTGTTAGGTGGATGTGTATGATGAAGGCTCGTACACCTGTTCCATACAGACTAAGCAGCAGCCCAAGACCTCACAGGTCTACCTCATTGTACAAGGTAAGCTACAAGCTCCTGCTGCAAGGCAGAACGTGAACATATCGAATGAAGTCTTTGTCAAAGAGTTCACAAGCAGCATACACAAATGTTAATGCAAAAAGTCATTTCTATTGCATTTGTTTTGTATGGTGTCTGGAAAGGAAATTACAGGAATACATTTCGTGAGAAACAGCATGCCTTGTTTTACTTCAGCTGAGTCTTAAGTGCACTTAAAAATCTTAAGCAGTTTTTCACTTCAAAAAATGTGAAGTTGTCTCTCTTTAATTGGGACAGCTGCAAAGATGAGAGCAGGAGGTAATCAGGAAGAGTGAGAAACGGTGATATTTTTCCCTATTAAATCTAGGTTTTTTTGAAGTTTTCCTGTGGGTACGAGGCTTTTGGCTCATGAGATTACAGTAGAAACAATTCTGTGAACTCATCAACTTTTTCTAGCTGAGAGGCCTGATGAAAAGGTATCAGCCTCAATGCACAGTCATGTTAAGCTGTTCATTACTCCCCTTTTTAACTGGAATTGTGAATGGTCCCTGTAGGCGCTGGGAAGCTATATCTGCTGATAGTCAGACCCATACATACATTTCTTAACTAATTTTGGATTTGTGGCTTAAAACTTGACTAATTATCTCAACATGGAACATCTTAGTTCAATTACATGGCACATACTACTTAGATATCAGGAAATGGCTGTGGTGCTTAAAACAAATTAATAACGGCCTTGGATGTGCCAAAATGTCTGAAAACGAAATACCAGATAAAGCAGGAGTAAATTTTGTGCTCCCAGATCACACCACAATCGATTTTTAGGTCAAAGAAACAAGTTGAAACTGAAATGCAGACTTTCAGCTTTACTTCAAGGTGTTTGATAAAAGTATTGCCTTTTGTGTTTAGAAATTGAATTGAAGTCATTTTTATTTATAGTCCTATAAGTTATAGGACAAACTAATATAGCTTCAAATAGAAATATTGTTATTTGGATGAAAATCTGTTGTAGTCAGAGACTGTGTGAAGTTTAAAACCCATGGGTATCACCAGCTGCTGTGCTTCCTCCTTTGTTATGCTCTGCCAGGCCTTTACTGCAGCCACTTTCAGTTGTTCCTTATTTGTGGGTCTCTCTGCATTCAGTTTTGTATTTACTAACTGTAAGGTATTCTCTGTTGAGTTAAAATCAGGTGTGACTGACTTGCCCATTGAAGACTATCACATTTCTCTTCCTCATGAAACTCTTGTGTTGCTTTTGCAATCATTTTTGAATTATTTGGCTGAAAGTGGGCAGCATTGTACAATCTGTCAGGAGTCACAACATCAATGAACACTAGTGGCCCAGTTCTACTACACTCTTTGCATGACCAAAGAGTGTAATCAGTGGTTTGCATGTTGTTGTAAACCCTCATTGTTTCCATTCATGAAGGTGTCTCTTGATTGTAGACCTTGACCTTGATACACATACTTCCTGTATATATCCTCACTTGGATTGTTTTAGGAAGCTATTTTTCTTAAGCATTGAAATAATTTTGTCATCATGCACTTGAACTGGCCAGTGCATTCATTCTCTTTAAGAATGCAGATTCTTGATTTGGCCACTCCTAAAGTTTGTGTTATTTCTCTGATGGGTTTACTTTGATGTCCTAACTCGCTTGTACTAACATGTCTTTGGGCGTCATATTTAAAATTACAGTGAAAAGCGGTAAATGATATTTCGTCTGCACTAGCTCTGTTATGGTAAATGGTAAATGGCCTGTATTTATATAGCGCTTTACTAGTCCCTAAGGACCCCAAAGCGCTTTACATATCCAGTCATCCACCCATTCACGCACACATTCATACACTGGTGATGGCAAGCTACATTGTAGCCACAGCCACCCTGGGGCGCACTGACAGAGGCGAAATTATTGTCATACAGTACCAGCAAACCTCTGATAAGACAGAATATTAGCTTACGTCACATCAAAATACTGATTTTCTTTCTAAAGTTACCACTTAACGCTCGAATTCAGGTATTTATTATGATTTTCTTTGTCTTATTATGCCCTTAAGCATTTGCAACATAATTTCTCTGCCTGTAGTTTTTCCTGCCTATTTATATCTACACACTGTCTCAGAAAAGCAAATCACAGCCAGGAAATAATCTTGGCGATAACAGTCTCATTAAAACATTTATTCTGATGTTCACACTTGGCTGTTATACAGCAGCTGCACACTTTTTCAGGGTAACGGTTGGCCTTTTCAAGCCTTGTTCAAATCCCTAAGTTGTTTTTCTTTTATGAATCGCTTATAAAACAATAAGAGCAATACAAACACGCAGTTGTGCATCAAGGACAAAAAGGAGAATTTATTATCGATCAAAATGCCAAGTCTCTCAGTTTGGCTTTTTCAAAGCCACAGCTGGTTGACAGAATTTTCTTGTTTAAAGAGTCTATTTTATACATGCATGCAGAATGAGTTCTCACAATTGGATTTCCTATGGTGTCTTTGTTTCCTTGCATGAATGTGGGGGTTGAATTTTTGCATGCTTTTTCATCAAGCTGTGAATGTCTGAGCTTCTCAACTGTCCGTCACCCAAAAAGTGACAGTAAATGTTGATGGAGTGTTGTATACAGCATGTACTTGGATACATTTAATGTTGTAGCTCAATCCATTTCACCAGTGCTGGAGTTTTTTAACTGCCCTCTCCATTTTGAACCTCCTTACTGTGAGATGTGAAACCCAACCGCAGATAACTGCTACAGGCTGTCAGTGGATGAAATGCATCACAGTGCAATTTCACCACACACAATAGTCTACTGAAGAACTTATCATCCAGCTATGAACTGAAGATATCATCCATTAACAGCATTTTTAAAGGTCAATATCTGAATTGATGTTGCTCTTCTGGGATCCATGGCAGCAAATTGCCTCTCCTTCCCAGAATCCATCGTGTCCGATTATTCACTGCTTGATCATTGGAACGTCCTGTGCCGGCTTCCAGAGTTTCTGACGGCGGTCTCATTCATCACAGCTAATGCGACGGTTATGGCCAAACATTGATTCTGTTGCTTTCATTACCTGCTATTTTGTCCTTTGCTCTGCCTCTCAAAGTCCCATTCAGTGTTGATGCCATTGTTATGCTCATCTATTGTATTTCCCTGCTGTGTGGGTGTAATCTTCTCCTTTAAGTTCACTTCAGCATCTTTCATCTAAATTGCCTTGCAGTGCTGAAGGCGTAGGTTTCTGGCAATTACAGTGAATGTGTTACTGTGAACAAATACTGGGACTTTTTATTTACTTTGAAATTTTGATCAAATAATGAACGGAGATGTGCTCAAACAAGTGAATGCAGCATACAGGTTAACTAGGTGTACGTTTGATTCTGATTTGCAAATATCCGACTGTTCAGCTTTTACTAGTTTTATCCACTCTTTTTGTACTCTAACTATAGTTGTTTACTAAGAGGACAGGACAATGTCTCTTTGTTTGTGGTACTATAATGACATTACAAGCAGCAACCTACAGCAACCCCCACAAAACCCAATCAGCTCTGCGGGATAATAATTCACCCCACCTTCATCTTTTAATGGGTATGAAAATGTTCCAAGCTTCAAACATTGCCCCTGGTTACAGACCCAAGAGCAGGTTCACATAACCAAAGCTGACAATTTTCTGCTAGCAGGGACAGGGTCGTAATTGGAAAACAAATGATCAGACAAAGTAAATTTGCCGTGGATGGAAAAGTGGCAGACTCGCGGGGCTCAGACGAGCGATACCAGGAAGCAGGGTCACTGCACATGACAAGAATCGTAATATAAGGGCGGGCTTTTCACCCCAATCCAATTAGATTTTTATGAAACACAGAATTTGGTTGATCGGCCAGTCTAAGACAGTGCTTTTATGAATTGAAGGTTTAATGGCTCCTTAAGCTACTTAAAAGAGTGTGTATGTGATTGATTGTAGATTTGCAGTGTTATTTGATCTCCTGCTAGATGTGTAAGTTTGCTCATTTAGAAGAAATCGAACAGTCTCTAATATTTTAGAGAGAGAGGATATCAACAAAAATCCAGAAAAAAAATCACATTAGATAAAAGTTATGAACTGATTTGCATGTCATTGAGTGAAATAAGTATTTGATGCCCCGTCTTCCACTCCAACCTCTCCACCATCATGGGCAAGACCAAAGAGCTATCAAAGACTGCCAGGGACAAGATTGTAGACCTGCACAAGGTTGGAATGGGTTACAAGACCATCACAAGAACACTGTTCCTACAGTCAAGCACAGAGGTGGAAACATGATGCTTTAGAGATGTTTTTCTGCTAAGGGCAGGATGAGTTCACTGCATTGAGGGACCATGTATCATAAGATCTTAGACAAGGACATCTTTCTCTAGACCAGAACACTAAAGATATGTTATGGATGGGCTTTCTAGCTTGACAATGACCCACAACATTACAGCAAGGCACAAAAGGAGTGGCTAAAAAAGAAACACATGAAGGTCATGGAGTGCCCTCCAAGGTCAATCGCATAGAAAATCTGTGGACTGAGCTGAAGCTTTAAATTGCCAAACAGAAGCCAAGAAATATGAAAGATTTACAGAGTTTCTGTAAAGATGAGAGTGGACCAAAATCCCTCCTGAGATGTGAGCAAACAAGGTGGCCAACTACAAGAAACATCCTACTGTGTTTGCCAACAAGTTGTGTTTTTCTAGGTGATATATATTATATTTTATTCAATGACATGCAAATCAATTCATAACTTTTACGTGATTTCCTTGGGGTTTTTTGTCTGTATCCATTAAAATTAAGATATTTAATTATTTCTCTCACTGTACAAATGCAGATTAATATTAGATTCAGAATATCTTACATTTCATATAAAATCCTACCTGATTCACTTTCTCATAGCCTGTGGAGAGGTTTTATCTAATCATGTACACTTGACAGACTTTGAACTTGAACCTTATATAACTAATATTAAATTACATCTGCTCTGCGCTGCTGGGGTTTTTTGGAGTGTGCATAGAGTTCAAGCGAAATTCTCCACCACTTCAACAACTAAGAAAAAGTACACTTTAGATGTATATAGATCTAATAGCAATCCCTGAGGGAAAACAGTTTCTAGGGTTTTTTAAAGATGAAATCCACAATGTAAAAAAAAAAAACCCTGTCCGAAGCCCATAGAAACTGCTTACTTCATTAATAATACCAATTAATAACTAAAGGATGGAAGGAGGCAGTATATTTTCTCTGATGGCAAATATTTGACATTCTAAAAAGTTTCACAACTTTTTCCTTTAACACTGTCATAACAAATAATCTAAGGTTTTCTTCAATCTTACAGGAATAAGGGAAATTTGGGATATTGAGTGACCCTCAGATGCTGCCCTCATAATTTCCTTTTTTTTACCATTTCTGTTGGTATTTTGAATTTTTACTCAGTCAGCTTATTTACGCACAAGGTGTCCTTGGGTTAAGTGAATGTGATCTCAACTCATCATTTTGTGAATCAGCAGGGTTGCTTGAAACTATGACCCTAACCAAGAGTGTATTGATTTTAGAGCTTAAAGCTAACTAAGCATATTTGCAGTAGAATTAAGGGCCGAACCCTATCCAGCAAGTAATAAATAAAAACCAGGGTCAACAAGGAAACAACCCCCATATGGGGTTTTTAACATCTGAAAAATGTGGTCATTATTTCTCAGTGGCCAAAGTACCCATGACTGGAACGTCAGAGCACCAATGTTAAAGGACACCTTGCATGTAATGGGGAATCAGGAAGCACCTGACATAATGCTTCTGACTTGCTCAACATCACTTTCCCTGATACCATTAAACAACTTAAATGACAGTGAACAGCTAGCAGTGGAACAAAATAAGATGAGAGCAAAAGGGTGAGATAGTGAGCAGACACAACACAGTTGTAAAGGATAATCAAACAGCATACGTCATGTTCAAATAAATATGTGATATGATTAAAAAAAGAGGTATTTTGTTTGTAAATACAATATATATGAACATTCTTTTAAAAAACATTTTTTCCTAACTTCCCCAGTGTTGTTGAACATTGTAGTTCATATAGCAGTGGGTACAATAGAGAGGAATCAGGAAAGTAAAATCAGAAGTGTTGTCTCTGTGATTGATGGAGTATGTGCCGTATTTTTTTCTGAATAGCCCCTTTAAAAAATAAGCAGGTACTACCTGCAATTTATTTTTCTAGTTCTTGCCATGGATAGTGTCTGTTCCTTTGTGGCAGAATAAAGAGGCAGGATTGGTACAAACAGAGACAAATCAGTGATCAAGGGCATTTATGGCTACAGCTTTTTAGACTTTGGAAAATAAACAGCATCAGTATTGTATGCCTACAGTGCTGTAAAAAGGATTTTCTCCGTTCCTGATTTCTTAATTTTGGCATATTTGTCACACTTAAATGATTCACATTGTCAAACAAATTTTAACCCTTTCATGGATGAATTATGACAACCTCAATCAGGATTTTCTTTCATCATTTTTATTCATTTTTAAGCATGAAAAGATGAATAAATATACTTGAGAAAAAAATACTGATTGAGGTTGTCATAATTCATGCATGAAAGGGTTAAATAATAATTACAATGAAACATGTCATACATATATAGTAACATTAAACGACCAGTGGGTGGCAGGGTATGGAGTGACACATCAGTGTCCAGTGTAGTGGTTTATGTGCAAGTATACCATCAACACTGACACAAATACAAGAAAACAGCCTTTGAATAACTGTCCACTGTAGTGACCAATATGCGTGAAAGGGTTAATACTAGACAAATATAACCTGAGTGAATACAAAATGTGTTTTTAGGACACTGATTTAATTTACTAAGGAAAAACGTTTCCAAACCTTATGTGAAAAAGTGATAGTAGTTCTTTAAACTGGACATTTACTTGTCTGTTTCTATTGGATGGGCTGTATTAAAAGTTTGGATGAACATTTTCAGAGATGATTTGGGATTGTGACACCCGAAACCCTTGACTGTTTGATCTGATGTGACCAAAGTGTGGCTATGTTTTTTTTATAGCACATGTACTGTTATTGTTAGCAAGCATTTAGTCCAAAAGAACCGCCTCAAAAAGCTCTGGGCCTAAATCTCACTACTACATTATTTTCAGCAATTAAACCAGATCTTCTGTGAATCAAAAAAAGAACGAGGTGCAGTGCAAAGTACAATTAATATTTGAGAAAGTACCACATAAAAAGAGACATAAACCTAAATATAGCCTAAATCCCCATGCCAGTAATTTTCTTGTAGCCTTTTATGCAACCAGATCTACAGCAGCACTGTTTTAGCAAATTCAGCAACTCTTACTATGCTATGCTAATGTATTTCATAAAATGCAGAGGCCAGGGAGTGATTCATTCATCTCATGAGGTCGTCTTGTAATACTCGTTCCACACGGCTGGAACTTTTATTTTATTTAGTCGGCACTGCAACCGAGTCCTCCAGCAGCTGCTGACCCCACAATCAGAAATGTTCAAGCTTGTTGAACTCTGATGTCCACTTGTGTATCCAACATTTGACGTGCTGTTTCAACAGTTAGACAAATAATGGTGTCCACAGCCAGCATGTGGTTCAGCTTTCAGTGCTCAGTGCTTCAGATCATTGGCGTAATCACTAACCACAAGTAGATCGAAAGTCATTCCGTTGGCTTGTGCATCCCACACTAAATGAGGCATAACAGCTGGACTGACTTTGACTTGCTCTTTTCTAATGTTAGTGATTATGCAATAAATCCATGTGTGTCTACGTGCATGCTGGGGTGTCTTGGATGTTTCCCATATTCCTTCAAGTCTGTCAATATTATTGATCCTGTGTTAGTCTCCAGCTGCTCTTTTGGTTCCTTATTTTTGTTTTCTTCTGTTCTTCTTCTTTTTTTATCTTTCCTTTCTCTAGTCATGATCGTGCTTAATCAGCTGATTTAAATCAGCATTGATCTCATACTGTAGTTTTTGAGCAAGAGTCAGCAGTTTAGAATTTGCATTGACCTTTATAACATAAATCAAGCCATTAATATCTTTTAAAAAAAATATTGTGATTGTTATCCATCTGACAGCAACCAGCTAAGCAATTCACTTAAGACTACAAATTCTGTTCGCTGAACTGCATGTTCTTGCTTAGTTTTCAGTGCAGCTTTGTAAGTGTTATTATTGTTGGGTGTATGACCAAAGCTAGTCTAGCCAGGCAGTCTTAATTATCTCTTCAAGCTACAAGTTATCGCCCAAGCCTTCCTTGCGAGCAGGTATCCCTCCAAGACATATGGCATTATCCCTTCATAAATGTCACAGAGACAGAATGACTATAAAATAGTAGACAAGTTGAATAGTCCTATAAACAGCTGTTCCCTGGCTGCTGTGATCTCATTCCACTGAGAAATGGCACATGTTAATGTACTGCAGACACTTGTTCTGGAGCACAGAGAGCTGGCAGAATTAAACAACAACAGGATGTTGTGTGTGTGTGGGGGAGGGGGGGGGGGGGGCACAGAGTTTTATTCACTCTGTGTAAAAACGGAGCTCAAAGAAGACCTTTTTTGGTATCTACCACCATTCCACTCTGGCATGTTGGTTGCTTTAACCTTTATTTTCTATCTAGCAAAAGCTTTGTTTTTAATATTATGAGCCTTAACATTATTACTGACTCTAACTTAGCCACAAGGAACAACCTTTATCCAGCCTGAGGATCACTGACTTCCTGACTAAGATCAACCATCAAATGCTCCCGTCTTCAGCACTTATCCAGCCTTTCTTCCTTTCATGTCTTCCATCTTTGTATCACAATGCCGTGATATTTAAAGAGCTAATCCGCAGAACTCTCCAAAGCCAGCTGTGTCACCCTAAAGAGCACGGTAGCAGGAGAGGACAGAGTGTGCAGACTCATACGTATGTGTGTCTCTGTGTTTGCACATATCTTTTGCTCCGCATTCTGGGCGAGGAGGAGGACTGACCTTTTTACAATTATCATGGGACAATCAGAAGCTTTCGGTGGTGCCTGTGAAGCCATCTACCCACTATCTTCCTCTTCACCACTTCCCATCTCAAGTCCTCTTTGCTCTTTTCTTCTGCCTCTGCACAGCCCTCACACTTATTCATCTCAGACCATCCCTTATCTATGCAGTTACCGGGGTGTTTTGTTACCTCCTCTCTCACTAACCATAGGGTTACACAGAGAGACAAGGGAGATAGAAAGACTGAACTGAAAGAAATTTGATGGTTTAGAGTGGATTAGGTAGTGCATTGCTTTCATTAATTCTAGATATCGGCAGTCTGTCTGGCTCCACTGCTTCAACACCATGATCACACCCACATACACATTATTGCTTGTACTGCCCCCAGCCATGGAGAGCAGACTACAGTCTTTCTACTGGATGATTCCTCTTTACCCATCTGAAAAAAAAAGAGAAAGAATGAAGCTCTGACTAACTAAAGAAAAACACATCAACAAAATTTCTTCCAGTAAAAGCTCCACAGTGTCTACAGCAACTTCACAAGACAGTGCTACTGCACATCAAGGTCTTTAAAGCCACAAAGGGACACATGAAATATAGCTCTTTAGCACAAATTATATTCTTCTGATGGTATACACCAGGCTTCATAGTATTGAATTCAGTTTCATTTATAGAGCACCATTTCACAGTAACAGTTGCCTTAAGGTGCTTTATATTCCAAAGCAAAGACCCTTGAGTGTCAGTGGTGTTAGAGAGAAAACTCCAACAATCAGATGAACCTCTATGAGCAAGCACTTGGCAACTAAAGGAAGGAAGAAATCCCTCTTAACAATGAGAGGCAGGCAAAGGAAGGGACGGCCATCTGTCATGACTAGACTTGGATGTGTGATGTGGGACAAAATTATAAATGGACTAGTACTTATGTAGTGCTTTTACTACTCTGTGTGGGGTATATCAACTTGTCTGCTACCTGAAATGATGCCAAAGGA
The DNA here is from genome assembly GCF_963969265.1 of Rhamphochromis sp. 'chilingali'. Classification (NCBI taxonomy): domain Eukaryota; kingdom Metazoa; phylum Chordata; class Actinopteri; order Cichliformes; family Cichlidae; genus Rhamphochromis; species Rhamphochromis sp. 'chilingali'. Next base: position 31,006,073 of record NC_137935.1, read on the forward strand.
AAAGTGAAAGAAACAAGAACAAAAAGACCAAAAATAATGACACAAAAACTGTAGATTTGGGTTATAGATGTGCTTTGACATACACAGAGTTCCACCTTACAGTTTGTGGCATATGTTAGTGTAGAACAATAGTAAGTTTACTAGAAATACCAACCAGTGCACTTAACCAGTTGCTATTTTAGCTACATTGTGGTGAGAGATGTGTAGCAAAACCAGTGCTATCTAAAGGTAAAGGCCTTTAACCACCAGAGGCATAAAATTTGCCATAAAATCTGTTCAAATTTTTCATGTGTTAAAAATATTTGTCAGACTTACCTATTCATAATGCAGCTGATCACACTGATGGCGTAATTTCTCTGGATGAATTTGCAACATTTATTTTTATTTATAGCTTGATTTTTTGGATTCGAATAAAAAGATCTGATAAATCAGACCATGCATTTGGTAGCAAGTGCACTCGTAGCTCAAAACGGCACTGAATATATAATGATATAGAGATGGTAAAATAATACTATTTTAGCTCAGACACTTAGACGCTTCTCCGGGTAAATCAGCTCTTTAAAATGGTTTCTCTTATGTGGTCCTAACTCTGCCAACAAGAGCTCAAACAAATATGGAAGTGTTTTTCTCAAAAATGCAACATTTTTGATGTGTATACTTTGGTGTGAAAAAGTGTTTGCTCCTTCTTGAGTTTCATTTTTTTTGTATTTTGTCACACTTATGTTTAGAATTAGAATAGAATTCAACTTTATTGTCATTGCACATGCACAGGAACAGGGCAACGAAATGCAGTTTGCATCCATCCAGAAGTGCTTTAGTGATATAGATATATTACAATATATATTAGCAATAATATAGATATGTGAGTATATTACAGAAATGGGTCTATTATGTTATAATGTACACGGTATGAGGTATGTTGTGAATATTCTATAACTATAAGTATGTACAGGCTGTAGTGAATACAAGCAATGTACAGGCTATGAACAGGATATAAATATGAAAAACTATACAGAATATGAAATAAATAACTTTACAGAAATCTGAGATATACAGTTATACAGAAATGGGAACTATGCAAGTTGTAAACAGTTGTAGGATTAAAAATTATCGAATGTACAGATTCAGATCATCCAAAAAATTTAAATATTAGACCAAGATTAAACTAGAAAAAACAACATGCAGTTTCTTAATGAAGCTGTTTATTATTAAGGGCGGGTGGGGGTGTTCTAAACCTACATGGCCCTGCCTGAAAAAGTGATTGAAGTGAGCCTTCCCAGGAGTGACTGACAAAAATTAATGACTAAAGAAATGACTCATCCAAGAGGTCACAAAAGACCCCAGAACAACATCCAAAGAACTGTGGGCCTCACTTGCCTCAGTTAAGGTCAGTGTCAGTGACTCTAACATAAGAAAGAGACTGGGAGAAAAAGTTCCAAGGCTGGTCTCAGTTTTGCCAGAAAACATCTTGATTATCCCCAAGACGTTTGGGAAAATACTCTGTGGACTGACGAGACTAAAGTTGAACTTTCTAGAAGGTGTGTGTCCCATTACACAGCATTTCAGAAAAGGAAACCATGGAAAACAAATGGAACCATGAGTTCTGCTGTCTACCAAAACATCCTGAAGGAGAATGTCCAGCAATCTGTTCATGACCTTAAGCTGAAGTGCTCGTGGGTTCTGCAACAGGACAATGATCCAAAACACACCATTAAGTCCCCCTCTGATAGCTTAAGGAAAAGAAAATGAAGACTTTGGAGTGGCCTAGTCAAAGTCCTGACCTGAACCCAATTGAGATGATGTGGCATGACCTCGAAAACCCTGCTGCAAAGGTTGGCGCAAGTTGTTTGGTTTGGGTGAAATCACTTTTTCACACAGTACCATGTAGGTCATCCCCAATAAAAAACACCTTAATTTAGAAACTGCATTTTGTCTTTACTTGTCTTATATTTGTCTAATATTTTAATTTGTTTGATGATGTGAAACATTTAAGTGTGATGTTTTGACGCACACTCAATCATCCAACCATCCATTTGCAGATTAATGATCAAGAAACTGACCTCACAGCCAGTGGTTTTAGTTTCAGTCCAGATGAACAGAATCAAGTTTTTAGGATTAAAGTGTGACAAACATACAAAAAATAGGAAATCAGGAAGGGCGCAAACGCTTTTTCATGCAAGTTCAGATCTGGAAAATTTGGAATTTCGTGCTGCATTTGTGTGATTAATTCTTTAATCACAAAGATGCAGAACTACTGCAACCATTTCTTTCTGGAGACAAATCACTGTTCATTCAGAAGTAAAATAAGCAGTTAATTTTACTTCAAAACATTCCAGATGTCGTATTTTTACCAATTCTCTTTTCCTGTTACTTTAATTTTAATCTGCAGCACTTTGGAGCCAGCACTTTAAGGTGGATACTTCCACATCAACTCCAGCCTTTAGTTGTGATAATTGACACTACCTTGTCAAGAGCAACTATTCATATATTTAGAACAACACTTTATCAATTATTCATGTTGAGTTGCCGGTTTAAACACATTTGAACTGCACATCGCTATCGCACTCAACTAATTTTAGCCTCTAAACATTCTTAATAATAAGAGGAAGTTCGGTGTTTTACTGTTAAAGCACTTTAAAACCTCTGCAGAAGCACTGGCTTGGTGAAGGACAACAGTAAGCCCCGCCATGCCTCATTATGTCTGCCGTGAGCACTGTAGCAGATCGGCAGCTATACACGCATGCATATACAAAAACGCTTCAGGGACAAAATTACAAGTAGTTGTCACACTGTCCATTATTCCATCCAAGTCGAGGAAGAAGAGGAAAAAGGCAGAGAGCGACTGTGGGATAAAGCAGCCACACGCTTTTTTTCATTGCCTTTGAACCTTTATAATGAAACTGACTCCTTGAAGTTTTAATGAAAGCAACAATTTACCATTCGCTTTTTCTCCCTGGGCTGCTGCAGCTTACGTTGCTTAGACTGATTCTTTAAAAAAAATGTTTTTAATAAAACTGCAGTCTCCTTTAATTTTATTTGTGCTGGCTGCGAGAGGTCCTCTCATGCATTTAAATGGGGTCATCCCATGGACACGCATGACAGCTGAGTATCGACAAGGGCTGCAGGTGAGCCAGCAGTGCTATATTTCACAAACTAACCAGGGGAGCCAGTGGCCATCGGTTCTGGCCAATATCTCCCTGGTGTTATTTGTGATATAGAGGACCACTATTTCTTTTCCATTGCCTCCGCGCCCTGCACGCACCCTCATTACTTCTACAGGACCTGCCAGTATCTTTTCTCTCCATCCCTCACCATCTTCTCTGTGTGACCCGAGCCTGTCAAATAGATGGACAGCCCTTTGGCACAGTTCTTCTTGCACCCACGAATGCCTCTGAAAGCGAGGATTGAGTGGCGCAGTTAAACATGACCCCACTTGCTCTCTCTGAGGGTAGACAGGAGGTTAGGTATATGTAGAGGTTGCACCTGTGTGACTGTGTCACAGCACGTAGGACATGTCCTGTATAAGTAAATCTATGGGTTTGTGACTGCCTTTCAAGAATATCCCCCTTGTGCACAACACCTATGTGCTTTTAAGCGTTTCACCCTTGCTGTGCTTTATAGGTTGTGCTCTTCTTTTTATCAGTGTCTATGACTGCTACATAACTCAGATTCATACTCATTTGTGTAGCTTTTGGTGGCTGAACTCGCTGTCCACCTGCTATTCAGACCAATACTTTCGCTCGCTTCATTTATAAGAGCAGAAGCACAAATAGGTTGTACTCATGACACAAAGCGCCACTATTGAAAACTGTGTGCTAGATATTAGCAGAAATTGCTCGTCCTGTTCTGGTGATATCAGTAGATCCCTCCTGTGGTCTATTAATGACTTCTACAAAGCCTCTTACATGTTTCCAAGCTCATGAAGCGGAGAAATCGGCAAGGATACTGAGAACTGTCTTTCTGTGGGCTTTCACAGCACACACTGCACTTCAGACACAATGAGCGGTATCTGATTTCAGATGCCTCCTGATGGCTCAGCTGTATCAAGCTGAACACTGCTCAGACCTGGATGCAGTCTACTTCCCTGCTCTCCTTCCTACTCCTGTCAGCAGTTAGATCAAAAAGAAAAGGTTTTCTTCAGTGGGCACATAAACTATTCATTCCCTTTTTAGAAGTGCTAGCGGTATGGGTCAAGGGATGGCAGGATTTCATTTGTTGGTCTGTCATAGTTTGGAAAAGGCAGGCAGGACTCATAAACATGTCTGCGATGCAAATTATACTACTCAACAGCCAAAAGAGAGAAGCCCAAAGCAGAGTTTATAGACAAGGTAACTGGGAACAGGTACGAATAAAAACTAGAGTTCAATAAGGGGTGGAAAAAAATACAATAAATAATGAGTGGGAAGCTATGGCAGACTTTAATCTTACTTTAACCTTAAGAGCACCTCTGACTAGCATGAGCATTGAGTTAGCCATGATTGTAGCTTTTTGTAGGTTCTCCTAGGCAGGCACACCAAGTGAAAATATGTCACTTAAAGTGTCCATGTTATGCTCTTTGGGTTTTATCCTGTCCTCTAGCTTGTATTTGTTGTTTTTCCTGGACCCAAACAGTCTGCAGAGTTACAGACCAAAGTCCATGGCTAATGAATTTACTCTAGTCCCCAGAAAACACTGCTGCTAAGTATGAAATGCTTTTGTTTGGTACGTATCTACTGCACCGTAGCCCTTTCAGATATAGGACAGGAGACATTGCTGGCTGGAGAAAACCACTTTGTATTTTATATGCTTAAAATCTGTTGCACCTCTGTAAACAAGTGTCAATGGGAACTAAATCAAGTGAAGTGCAACTACACTCATCTCTGTGGGTATGTGTGCTACTACATTCCTCCCTCACAGGCTAAGAGAGAGGTCCCTTCCCTTTGATACAGTTGACCACAACATATTACTCAAACGACTGGAGAACTGGACAGGTCTTTCAGGAACTGTACTAAACTGGTTCAAAACATACTTAGAAAACAGGAAATACTTTGTATCAATAGGTAACTTCACATCTGAGCAGACAAGTATCACATGTGGAGTTCCCCAAGGTTCCATCTTGGGACCCCTTCTGTTTAACATCTACATGCTCCCACTGGCACAGATTATAAACAACAACAAAATAAACTATCACAGCTATGCAGATGACACACAAATATATATCACAATGTCACCAGGAGACCGAGGCCCTGTACAGGCTCTTGGTAAATGCATTGAGGAAATCAATGACTGGTTGTGCCACAATTTTCTCCAGCTAAACAAAAACAAAACTGAGGTAATAGTCTTTGGCGCCAAAGAAAAACGATTACAGGTCACCAGAGAACTTCAATCTATACATCTAAAAACCACAAACCAGGCGAGAAATTTGGGTGTAGTGATGGATGCAGACCTAAACTTAGAAAAACACATTAAGACAATAACAAAGTCAGCTTACTATCACCTCAAGAATATATCAAGGATAAAAGATCTGATGTCTCAACAGGACCTGGAAAAACTAGTCCATGCATTCATCTTTAGTAGGCTTGATTACTGTAACAGCATCTTTACAGGTCTACCTAAAAAATCAGTCAGACAACTACAGCTCATTCAGAACTCTGCTGCTCGAGTCCTCACTAAGACCAAAAAAGTGGACCACATCAGTCCAGCTCTGAGGTCTTTACACTGGCTGCCTGTCCGTCAGAGGATAGACTTTAAAGTTCTGATGCTGGTCTATAAAGCTCTGAATGGTTTAGGACCAAAATACATCAATGACCTCCTGACCCAGTATGAACCTTCCAGATCCCTCAGGTCATCTGGATCCGGTCTTTTATCAGTTCCCAGAGTCAGAACCAGACACGGAGAAGCTGCATTCAGCTTTTATGCTCCTTATATCTGGAACAAACTCCCAGAAAGCCTCAGATCAGCTGAAACACTCAGTTTATTTAAATCCAGGTTGAAGACTCACCTATTCTCAGCTGCATTTGAATAAAGCACCAAATCCACACTTTTAAGCTTAAATTTCAAAACTTACATTTAACTACTGATTTTATCTACTGTTCTGATTTTATCTGTTTTGATTTTATATACTGTTTTGTTTGTTTGTTTGTTTGTTTGTTTGTTTGTTTGTTTGTTTGTTTGTTTGTTAATTAGTTAGTTAGTTTATTTGCTTGTTTTAATCAATTTTAAATCATGCTTTTTATTTGTTCTTGTTTCTAATGTCTCTGTAAAGCACTTTGAATCACCTTGTTGTTGAATTGTGCTATACAAATAAACTTGCCTTGCCTTGCCTTGTCCTGATAAATTCCTGCTGTTATACAGCAACATCACATTACAAAATAAAACAATAAAACTATAAAATAAAACTAAAAACCAACGAATAAGTCTAAAAGCTGGTAAATATTACTTATTAAAGATCACAGTATCAATATCATCAAACCTTCATATATACTCAACTGCTTAACGCTCAGTTTGAGCTACAGTAAAGAATTTTACAATCACTGTGTGTCTGGAGTGATTTAAAGAGAAAGTCAGAAATCACTGACAGACATCAAGTGCTTTGCATGCATTACGTGCTCATGCACATCCTCGTGTTTTTTTAGTGAGTCTACTTGGCTGCTTCATCTCCCAGTGCCCACTGCCCCACCAGATGTCTGGCATGGTTTTCAGTTCAACATATGGTCGCCGGCGCTGATGCAGTGCTTTACATAAAGAGTCTTCTGTGAGGCAGGAGAGTGCTAAACACTTGTTATGGAGCATATGTCTTGTTGGATGTGTTTTTGATTAAAGGATGCTTTTCGCAAATGGTGAGGGAGGGACAAGTTAAGAGGATTCAGGCCTCGCCAGAATTGTTCTCAGCTGATGTCCTTTTGTATCAAATACGGTAACATACGACTGAAGTGAAGGTGAATTTCAAAGCGTCTTGAAAAGTGTCTTGATATCACTTAGTCAGTTTAAAGTTTAAAGAATACACATGCTCTTTAATCTCAACAGAAGCCCTGAGAGACACTATGAATACACCTCACTAATGAGAATAATATTGCTTATCACTTACTGAAGGAAAATATTTATGACACTTCATCGCTGTGTGTTGCCGCTCTCCACTGCATAGCCGTCTAACAGCTAAAAGTAGAGTCAGGAATGTGTCTCTTCCTTTGATGGCACAGCTACAGACTTGATGGGAAGTATCTGTTCCTAGGAGGGTCTTTGTGAGTTGGCATGGGTCGGCTGCTGCAGTGTCCACTGTAGTAAATAACATATGGGCTTGTTATCTCTCCACAGAGCTAGAAGGCACTCGATGCCAGCCGCTTACTCATTAGACTGCAGCTCAAGGCAAAGCACAGGAACAGAGAGAATGAACAAAACAGTAAGGAGAGGAGACAGGGTAAAAGTGACAGTGATGTGGTAAGAGTTACGGAGATGGAAGGGCAGCAGGGAGAGGTAACAGCAGACCGAGGTTATGCTCATGTAAGATATGTCTATAAACATGTAGGTTAAAGGCAGTCACATCTCAGAAGTCACAGGAGGGAAAGTGCAAATACACTTCGCCTATGTATAGCAAAAGCAGCAGCTAAACCAGCTGTAAGCTCAGTCTGAGGATGTGTGTGTGTGTGTGTGTGTGTGTGTGTGTGTGTGTGTGTGTGTGTGTGTGTGTGTGTGTGTGTGTGTGTGTGTGTGTGTGTGTGTGTGTGGCATCGTGGGGTAGTCTCCAGCTGAGTGTGTCAGGTGTCTACCAGCTGTTCACAGCTCTTCACACAGCAAGAACCAACATGCTCGGTGGAAAGTCCACAAATCTGGAACCTGATCAACACAAACACTGACAACAGTGCTTTGTTTTCACGTTTCTGAGCCAATCACCCAAAAATAAATTTTTTGCAAACTCTGCTTGCTCGAGATTTTTTAAATCAGCGCTGTCCAACTTAATTTTAGACCGTTTTGTTGTCATTAGGTAGCTGTTGACCTTAGCTGCTGTCTTATGTTGGGACATTACTCACTCAGTAATTGGTTTTTAAACAGTTTAAGGTGAACATTAAAAAAATAGTCCACAATGGAATATTTATATTGGCTGTTCAAACAACTATGTCACTTTTTAAACATTACGGATAAATATCTCGGCAATGCCTGGAACAAGGAAGATCATACATTTACTGCAGGTATGGTATGCACACAAGTACTCAATGATCTCAGTCAGGCTCGACCCACTGAGCACACACCCAACCTACAGGGTGGCATCCTGGTGCCAGATGCCACAAGGCATCCCAGATATCCAGAGCAGACAGACAAGGGGTTTTAATGTTGTGGCTGATCCTTGTATCTTTGGAAAACCACAAATTCCTTCTGTCGTGCTTGATAAAGATAAACAAGCCGATTCAATCAGTTTCAGATTAACAATTTTTGTTTAGATGTGTGTCATCTTTAACTTGCTAGGATGGTATTTACCAACCAGCACTTTGCCCTCAGCATTTGCTCTTGCAAGAGGAGGAAAAGTACCAGTTCATGAAATTTCCTGTGACAGCCTCCTGGGCTAGACGCTGTGTTGTGAATGTACTGTACTATTGTGCTCACACAGGCACTAAACCGTTAAAGTGCTTACTGTGTCCTATGGATCAAGAGTAAAGCGCGCTGTAAGCTGGTTATTGCAGCGTCACGTCACGGACAGCTGTAGGTATGTCCAGTTTAGCCAATTAGAGGGAGACCAGAGGCCGATGGTTGACTTTTATGGTTACAGGTTTGGAGGGAAGAGTTATGTGAAATATTTTGAAGCTTAAATTAAAACTACATTGAAACCTACTGAGACACATTTCCTTTTGTGACTTCATTTAAAATAACAGAGCGCTACGGAGGGGAGAATTTTATATTAGAAGAACGGCCTTATTATTGAGGAAAGTTCAGACTGTCTTTTTTTTTTTTAATTTATCCTGCTTTTTTTTTTTTCTTGCAACACTACATCTTTAAATATGCACATATTTTCATGCAGAAAGCCACTAAAGAAACTACAAAATTAATTATGGTAACACTTTATTTTACAGTTCGTGCACACTTTGATTAATTTCCCCTGACATGAAGTAAAACTGAGAGAACATTCTGACACATTTGTTTGAGTTTAGTGTTGAGTTACTGAGTGAAAAATCCCTCATAGGAAATTTTAAGCTTTTTTAAAGCTTTAATGTAGGAAACTTTTACCTGAAGTGATGTGTAATCAAGGAGAAATCATTTCGGTGATAGGAGCTAAGTGTGGAGATTTAATTGTAAGTGTACTAAATGAACAGTGTCTTCACATATAATTAAAGATATTTAGGCCCATAATCTGCTGCTCCTCATTTTATTTCCCAGAGGGCATCTGCCAAACTGTCTGTACTGTCCTTTATAACGTCTAAATGTGCATTTGGGTGAGTGGTTTTCTTTAATTACAGATTACATCATTAAGTGTCAGGTGGCTTGTGCTCATCAATCCCTTTGGTCGTTTTGCTATTAGAGCAGCGAGAGTCCATCACCGCTGCGGACTGAAGTAAAGAACCTCTGGACCTGCTCTGAGGTTAAAAGTTAATAGCTGCTATCAAAGGAGTCTGGAGGCTTCTAGTCTGGTGAGGGGACTGAAGTGTTAACGGACATAGACACGCATACACAAACACAGAAATATCCAGACACGTATGCACGCTTGATGGTCCACATTATGGGGTGCGCTTCAATTTAGTGAATTGCTGCAAATGGGGGCAAATCAGGTAGTATTGATTAGTGAGTGCAGATTGCTGGTTTAAATTCCTCAAGGGCCTCTGAGGATCAGGGGAGTAACTCTGAAAGGCCATCTGAATGTCACAATAAGTCAAGCTGTAATTTGATAGGCCCACTTTACTGCCCAAGTGGACAAAGAGAGAGAACATTGTGGCTTGAAACCTCTAGTTTTACTTCCAATTTGCATATATCAATAAGCCACTGTCTCAGTTTGGAAGAGCAGTGTAATAAATCAGTGCTCGGTTTATATATGCACTCACTTAGTGATGATGGAGTATTTCTTTTTTTCAATCCTACCACCACAGCGCCTACCCGTTTATTAAAAACATGTAGGTAAACATCGCTCATCCTGTTGTTCTTAGTAAACAGTACTAACAGAAACACGAAAATGGAAAACCATCCTGCGCTGCAACTTTTGGTTCCGAGGTTTTGCTGAATCAGCTGTACTAAACGAGACAGGGAATAGGTTTGGAGTTAGAAAGCGGGGGTGATGGTCGTTTCACAATGGAGGGAAAATGGAAAGTAGTTGGTTATAAAAGACGTCTGATTTGAGCTGCATAGGTGTATGGATTGTGGGAGGTCTTGCCCGCTCCAGTAACCCTTATATGGACAAAGTGACATCATGAGCAATGGTGCTTGGAAGCAGAAGAGCAAAGGCCAGGAAGTGGTATTAAATAACTATAAAAAAATGGTTCCTGTGGAGGGAAAGATGGACAACGCAGCCAAGATTCAGTAACCTTGGATTTAGCTTGTCTGGCCATCTTTGTTTTTCTCATTATCATATTAGCGGTGTGATACCATAAACCTCTAAATCATGTGACCGCTTGAATACAAAGTCTGCTTTGCCTTTTGTTGGCAAGTCCCCTACACTTCACAGGTGCCAAGCTTAAAGCGCAAAGCGCCTGAGCAAGGGAAGGATTTACGGAGCTACCTCCGCTAGGCCGAGATAAGAACAACGCCTCTGTGGAATGTATAAACGCAGTTATTTTTCATGAGGACAAGAGCTGCCATTAGTTGATTTTATAAAAGAAGTAAAAAAAATACTTGGCAGCGTATTCACTTCTTTGGTTCTCCTTGGTTGATAGTCTGGAGCTTGTTAGGAAAAAACTGTTACTACACTTTTCTACCTTCCACCTTCTGTTTCATCTCTTTCAATGCAAACACCAATTAAATGTTCGTGTGATTTATGAGTTGCTGCACTGGCAGGACCTCCATTGGAAAAAAAACCCAACTCTTAAAACAGACTAAAAACAACAACATCTCCTTAATTATTCACCTTGGTGTCCCCGAGTAGCACAAGGTCTACTTTATAAGGAATGGGCGGAGATGTGTGAGGCTCAAACACCTTCACTAAAACACTACACAGAAAGGGTTTTTTCACGCCTTTCTCCCCGACTTCCATCGATGCCTCCAGCAGCCATCCGTCTCATATCCAGTGTTCTTTTGAAAGCTTCACTGGCATCTTGGGTTTTTAAAGCACTGCTGCTGCTAATGGCTACGGCTGGGATGAAGGAGAGGCGCTGTCTTCTTCTCTGTCATCACCTCCCTCATCTCCTGTTTCTCCTTCTTCTTCTCTTCAATTTTAGAAACAGTGTGTAAGGGGAGGAGTGGATCCCAGCTGGCACTGCCAGGTCACTCGAGGTTCTTCTCCTGCAGCTGTAGCAGCAGCAGCCAATTTCGCAGACCTGCTCTCTTTAGTTCAGTTCTGCAGAGGAAACAGTGTGTATGCATGTGGATCGCTGCAGAAAAGCAACCCTTGGTGTCTCAAAATCTCCCTGATATTTCGCCTCTGTTGCAGTGTTACAGTACAGTCAAAACAGTTGTTCGCTTTTGTTTGTGTCAGTCACGTAAGCGCAGGTGTGTCTTATTACATTGAGTTAACATGATAGATTACTTTGAGATAAGGTGTGTTTGAGAGTGAGTCTGTTTAGGGGAATATAATCAGTGGTTCAGCCACAAGGCCCCGTGCACACATTGCAGATGTTTGGAGACGTAGACGCTACGATTACAGCTTGCTCTTTACTTTCCTCTGTCAGTTTCTGCGTCCTCTGGCCTCCTCTGCTCTTTCAAAAATCGATCACTAAGCCATATTATTGTGTAGGGGTGCCAATTCTTTGTGGCAGATTTATCAAAAACTTTTCTGTTAGCATTTTATTTACTTTCCCTGTGTGTTTGACCCCAAAGTTCAGACAAAATGATTTCTAAGTGCTCTCCTACTTTCTACAATAACAGCTTGCCATGTGAGGTCAAGGTGCTAAAGTGGAGATGCTGAAAAAAGCAAAATCACACAAATGTGAACATAAAATAACACCAGCGTTAAGGCACAGCATGCAGCATGTGCTTGTTTGAACAGTGACAGCTCCAGTCAGCTGGTTATATTGGTTTTTTTTCCATGGGGGGGTTCGGAGGGGAAAGTTTTTAGCTGACCTTGTTTATAGCAGACAGGTAATTGGCGGTAAAGCTTCCAAGCACTAAAAGCTAAAGAGCTGCAAGTGCTTTCTCCTGATTATCTTCTAATGGTTTCAAATTAGCTGAGCATAATCGTACGCCTCTTCTGCACTCGCTGCCACATCACTCCTCCAAATGTCACACTGAGAGCCAGCGGGGGATAAATGTCTCCGAGAGCAAATCAGCCCAAGGGGGGGAAAAAAAATCCAAAACATGTAACAATATTCACGTTTTACTACCGTAAAATAACTTTAAGTTTTTAATATGAAAGACCCAAGCCATGCGATCTTTCCTTGTAAAAAAACCCCAAAAAAGTACCGATAATGTTCTGTTATTTTGACACAGCTCCTCATTTTCTGTCGAATAAAGTCACTTTTGTTATTTTAAGCAGTGGCCTGGGATGTAGCGAGGTAAAGCGAGTGAATTTCGCAGTTGCTGCACAAAGCTGTCTTGTTGTTTACTCCTTCTTAACATGTGTCCTAAAGAGCGGAATAGAGTTTGGCGCCGTAATCCTTGAACTGTAATGAACAGTTTAGCTGGGATATAAAGCAGTCTGACAGAATCCATGTAGGCAAAGTTGCATCCTGTTTTCACTCCTGCCGTCCCTGCTCCTGTTCAAAGCCCTATTTAACGCTCACTACAGGTTTATTTGCGAAAGCCCAAGCAACAGTAATAGTCTGTTTGTTTTTGTTTTTTTCTGTTATGCTTCACATGTTGGTCCACTCTCTGTGATATCACCAGCTGATCATGCTGCCTGTGTGATCTGTGTATTTATTTGGCTTTAACTTGCAGGTCAAAGCACTTTTCTAGCTTTTTCGTCATGAGTGCCGAGTGTTCACAGCATTAATCATCATCCTCCTCCCCCGTGTTGCAACGTTTCTTAAAGTGAAGGAGGCAGTTTTGAAAGGGCCAAATCAAACGTCTTTGTTTTGCTAAATTACATTTAGCTGTAACTCGAGTTCGCGCTACACGCAAATTCAAAGTCACTTTTTTTCTTTTTTTACGTGCACTTTCTCCATATCTAAGGCAAACTGGAGACATTTCTGTAAATTGTTTCAAATGAGCACATTTTGCATTAGAGGAGGAGACGTTTTGTGATTTGTCATTGCTCGTTGCACACAGTCATGATTGCATGTATAATTAATACAGACTGGCAGCACACATTGACAAACTGTTCTCTGCGTGCTTTGATTTTCCAACCTTATTAGTAGATATGAACATCAATTTTAAATGATTCTGCAAAGTCCATTTGGCTTACATTTAGTTTGCAGTTTCACACACCATATCTGCACATGTTAGCTGTTGTATTATTAAGGTACTGTGGTTATGGTAAATGCATGATGGGTAAGCTATGATAACACAGCTGAATGTTCCCAGCGACTGCAGCGATGCATACATTCATGATTAACACCACCGCCTCTAAATGCTCTTTAAACACACAAAAGTTTTGCCACCACATAATTTCACCTCCTCAATACACCGAAAGTCTCATTAAAACCACACAATTTGCACACAAAAATCACCCCCTTATGCTCTGTAACATACTTCAATTCAGCATAAAACATAACCCCCCTTACAACAACATATCACTAAACTATAAATTTCCTACCCAAATCTGTACTTCTCTTCTCTGCTATGCTTCCTCTTCTGAAAGTCACTTCCTCAGTCACACACACACACACAGGAAGTTCCTTCGTCACCACTCACTCCAACTAATTTGCATACTGAGTCATCTCTCAATGAGTTGCTGTAACAACAGAAACATATGTTTAAACATTCCCAACTCATTAAATCATTTTATTTCTTTCTACAGTGATCACTGGTTTTGATCACTCAGTACGAGAGAGCACTCCTAAGTCACTCTTTTAAAACTACTTTAATCACTTTTGTTTACATAACTCACTCCCTTTGTCATATGGCTTCTTCTATTCCTCAATTACAAACTCAAATGCATTTTATTAAACATTCACACCATTGTATCATTCATACAAAATAGCAAGCTGTTCTTCATTGCATATGTTTGTGTTCTTAGCCAGGTTTAATCAGTGTCTATGCATTAAACTCCATGAGCTTGTCTTGTCTTTATAAGGTTAATGCATTTTCTGTTTGTGTATGTGAATTTGCATATGTTGCTTTTGCAGTGTGTCAGACTCCTGCACAATTCTCCACTCAAGCCGTCAGTTGTCTTTCCCAAATTTGCTAACCCAAATTTTAAGTTCCCACCTTATTAACAGCATTCCTGCTCCTCAGCCAGAAGTTAGGGCCCACTTGTCAGGTTTATGGAGACATGGCGCTGTGAACAATTCAACCAGAAACTTGCCTTGGCATGTCCAGTCAAGTTAACCTACAGGTTTCTTCCGACCGCTGCATGGGGAGAATTGATCCAGGTCTCTTTCGCCCCTAAAGAAACACAACTGAGACATTTTCATTATTATCATAAGTACTTAAACTACCCGTTTCCCTCTCTCTGGTCAGAAATCCCAACTTATGTCATGTATATACGTGTAAGCAGGTCTTCATTGCTTTTCCTATGTATTTTGTTAATGTTCAGTGAGTGTAAGCTGCTTTCTTCATTGCCTCTGTATGTTATAGTCAGGTTTAATTCATGCATCTTTTCCCTGATTTCTTAATTCAAAACTATCTCACTTCTGATTCTTTCCAGAAATAATTTCACATGTAACACTTTGTCTATGTATGTTTTCTATTCTTGTTTACCTCTTTGTTTGTGACGGTGGACATCTCTAAACCATCATGAGTTCAGGCTTTCATTTCAATCCAATTACACCCTGTATTCTCACAGTCGAACTCATCCGGCTTCGCCTCTCACTGGTCACTGTCCTCTTCTCTCAGTGTCCTTTTGTTGTCTTGAATTCCAGCAAACACAGTCTGTTTCTTCTCTGTTTCTCTTCAGTATTTTCCTTTTGGATCAAGTCCCAGCCTGGCAAAATACCACATTCAGTGCCTTTAAACAGTCATGTCACACTGTTCTTACCAGCCTGCTGTCCACCGTGCATGTTTCATCACGTGGTTTCTTCTTTTCTGTTGATCCTCTCAGTCATCTCTTTCAAGATTACTCCAAGCATGGCAAATCTGACAATCAATGTCCAGTGCTTTCCACAGCTCATTATCCCACTGTTCAACTGCCCCGCCTGTAATTTACAGTACATGTTGCACCGTGTGCTTTTCCATGCTGCTGCTGGTGTCGTCAGTTTGGTTTCAGTGTTAACGAGTCAGTTGCACTGTCTTTTGGCTGCTGTTAATTCTTGAAGTCCACGATGTTCTTTCGGTCTTCATCAGGAGATTAACTGTCCTTTGAGCTTCTTCTCAGGATGGGGACAAGTGCGAGGTCAAGCTGTAAAATTTTAAGCCAAAATCTGGCCTGTTTTCTCCCAATTATGCTACTCTAGTGGTTTTGGCGCCGTACTCAAAATTCCAGGTTGAGAGAAGTCCACCTTTATTTATCTGTAATCTGTGTTAACACACTAAAACATACAATTAATATCCTTTTCATTTCTTTTCTCAAAACCTCCATTCGCTTTATCTGCCTAAAGTTTAACTCATCTGTTTCTCTCTCTGGGTGCTCACTCGTCACAGTCACTTCCTTTTATGCGCATGTAACTTCCTGTCACACACACACAGCTTCTTTAAAACTTTAAAACATCCTACTTTACATCACCAAAGAAATACCTCTCACACCTTTATTCATCATTCAAAACCTTCTAGTCACCGCATTCACACACTTAAAGTGTGACCAGAGTTGAGGAATATAACTCAAAACACACTTTCCTAAGAGTATTTTAGACATGCTTGTCATAATCAAAAAGAGCAAGTCAAAAACAAACAAACGAAAAATTGAAACCTCCATTAATTCTCACCGCACACACAAGAAATTGAAAAAATAAACCACACCAGCAACTAATGCTGGAGAAAAGTTACTACTGAAAGTAATATGTTAATCTTAAGTATACACAGTGCACTCAATATATTTATATATCTGCATCCAAACTCAGTCAATTACTATACATCCACTACGGCAACTCAAAACTTTATTTATAGTCCTCTAATAAACATAAATGGCATCTTAAACACACACTCTACAATGTTTGCAGCAGTATTTGTAAAACCAACTGTGGTTTAAACAGTTCACTGCTTACTAATTTGCATTTTCACACTCACACACACACATCTAAAAATAGCAGCAGGCAGTCAGTGCATTACTGACTCGACACACAGAGATCTCTCACACCAAATTTTCTTATTCTATATTACAACGACGTCTTATATTTACAACCACTGTCAGATCTGTCAGCTTTAGCGCCTACACAATTTCGACAAATTTAAAATAACCGCCCAGCGGATAAACTCCCTGAGTTTTTTGCGACCAATTCACCAGTATCTGTCCAACAGTTTCTGGCCTCATCTCTAAAATCCCTAACTCAATTTAAAAGCGTCAACCACCCCAAACTTTGCCTGAAGCTCTATTTTTGGCGTTTCACAGCCAAGGCTTACCCCGAAGTGTTAGGTTAAAGTTACACGCCCGAAGTCCAACTTCTCCTGTCCAAAAAAACGCAGACTACCGTTCCAAACGGTAAGGAGACTCTAGCTCCTAGTGATTCTGGAGTGCCCCAAACTCCACAGTGACCAACTGACTATCCCTCTTCGAGGACAATGCCTAAGCGTCCTTGGCATTGGCAAGCGTTACCTCTGAGCACTGCGCTTCCTAGCAGACTCGAACTGCCGTCCTAGAATAATTTATAATACTTTGAAACAACAATCAACACCCAACACAAGTGTATGACTGAGGCAGATGCAACCTAGTGGTCAATTTGACCGCTCAGGTCCACTCTTATGACCAAATTTGGACTCTATCCAACAAAATAACCAATTCCCTACCAAACTACTTGAGACTCGAACTCAATTTCTTTGGGACTTCAACCCAGTATTTAAACTTTTCTTATCAGACTCTTAACTGCTTTCATTTCTTCTTAGCAGAACTCTAACTGCTTCAACTCATGAGATTTTTCATCAAAATCAAAACAGACATCCACCAGTAACTTCAGTGAGTAGACTTAAATCTTATCATGTCCAATTTGGCACACTTTGGAAATAATTCAACAGGTAGTGCCTTACCTTTTGGATAAGCCGGCTTATGCCCACTCACTTCGACCACTGGAATTCATGTCTGCCCGTCAGACCACCTAAGACCAAATTTCTCCATCTACACCTCCAATTCTCCCTCCTCAACCACCGGATGAAGCCCCCAAATGTTAAGGTTCACAATTGAGGAAGGAGAGTACAAACCACCCATGGTCCAGAAGGTCTTGGTCAAACAATGATTTTAATGACTACACACGTGTGGGAAGAACACTCTGTACGCCGACAGCAATTAGTCTTCAACTTAATCAAAGCATGAACAGATATTTTATAGCATCAGGGTTTGATTTACTGACGCCCCTTCATGCGTCACAGATACATTTTATACATAGATCAGATCAACACCACAATGACTTTTAACCCAGAAGATCATCTTCTATTTTCATGGCTGGTACTTTCCGTTCTTGTCTTAAAGTGAATTGTTCCTCTTTCTTGCCGAGACATGACTAATTTCTCCTCTAAATAAATCTAACTCATGTGTGTGTGTGTGTTGACCCCACATGCTCTTTCTCAATTCACCTGTTGCACTTCTGACCTTTTACCAGACCAGAGGCTCACTGAGACTATATGTATGTTTTCTACTAAATAAATGTTTTAACCAAGAACCTCTACTTAAACCTTAATATGAAATGACCTGATATATAAGTGTTTCGTAAGCATGTATTGCAATTCCTTCTATGGCTCCAAGTCACTTGCACAATAGATTGTCCGGACATCGCGCCGAACAAAGCTTCCAACCCCCAATTAATTGACCGAGCTCCAACTCTTTAATAAGCACAGATATGCATTGTGTATAAAATAGTCATAACTGCACCTGAAATACAAGGTCAACATAATAACTGTATGCATAACATCTTAAGGCCTTCTTAAAGCTATCTGTTACATTGTTAAAGCCTCGTCTTAGCCTGCTGCTCAAAATAACTTCCTGCTTCTGCAAACTCTCTGCAAGCCTGTTTCCTGTCCTGTTACTTTTAGCCTTTCTGAAAGACACACACTGTTCAACCCCTGAATGCAATATAAACTCCAGATTATATTTATTATTTAACAATAGCAGTAAAATAATTTCCCTGCTCCACACGCTTTTCTTGGTACTTACGGTGCAGCGTGTCCTTGAATCATCTTCTTTTCAAGAAATGCTGGATTGGAGTGTCAGCATTACTCACCAAATAGTTTAGTGAACGAATTCAAACTGAATGAACAATTTGTGAGTTTTTGTTGGTATTAACGTGTGAGTTCTCTGTGATTAAAGGAAGGCAGGTGGTAAAATGCTCAGATTCTTTCCTACAAATGAAGCAGATTACCGGCATTATTTATTGGCCACAGCTGCTTTTAAATTGTGTCAAAGTGCAGCTCTCTGCCTTGATGTGCTGGGGTTTATGTTTTTTTAAATAGCTATAGACGATAAATCATGAGCCACAGTTTCATTATCTGATAGCAGCTGATATAATGTGCAATGTCTTGTTGTTATTATTGTTGCTTAATTGTTATTTACAGTGATAACAGTTAGTCCTTATATACATAATCTTTAATCATATCCATTATCCTATTATTGGGATTTTATACACAGATTCAATCTAATAAACAAGTCACCATTACCTGCACTGTGCAGGTGTTAGAATGCAAGCTGGCCAACAGGACTATAATTTTCCTACTTTTACTTCTGTTGTCTAACAATGCTGTTTGGTAACTTGTGAAGAACCTGTTGTGAATGTGAGGTAGATAAAGACCATAAAGTGTATAGAAAGAAGCACTGTATGACTGTATGGGTAAATGTTGTGTAAAGTGCCTCTAGTGGTCAGTAAGCTGAGAAAAGGGATATACAAATGCCTGCCTACTTCAATTTTTGATAATGATTAAGCATAAAGTAGCAAGTACGTTTACAGACCAGACCTTGTTCCCAGCAGCTGCAGCATAGAAGATTTTACTTAAGTTATCAATCTTACGGTGATTGGTATGTAGTCACTTGGGTTAACATTAGAGATGCACTGATTGCAATTTTCTTGGCGCATTTGTACCTATTGTACTTCATCTCACTAAGCAAAAGCAACAGCACCAGGTGCATGTAACAAAACAAAATTCCGGCATAATTTTCCAGTATGTTTATATCTTCACCAGATAGCAGGGCATCCAGCCTTGTCTCTGCATCCACTTGTCTCTGCAATTTGCTCATACCGAGGCTGCTGGCTTGTGGGTTTGTGACTGGCTATGGGTGCTGACTAGCATTAGCTTTCCCTTTTCCCCATCTTTAAAATGTCCATATTCCAGTTATGAAGGTGATTTAAATGTCTGATTAGTTTGGGGGGGAGGGGTTTGTTCTTTTGTTAAATTTTGTGTCTCCAGTCACAGTGAAATGCTAGAAAGGGACCAGACTGTAGTCAAAGGAGCTTGGAAAGAAAAGCGTCTGGACTTCTTTAAGTTGCTTGAAGACGTTTCACCAAGGATAAAGGACACTCTTTCGAGGATGCCAATGTTCACATTTTGGACAGAGAGGACAGATGGTTCGAAAGAGGAGTGAAAGAAGCCATCTATGTCCACTGTGAGCGACCATCTTTGAACAGAGGCGGGGGTTTACGACACCAACTCTCTGCCATCTATAATCCAGTTTTGAGATTCCCAGACGCCTTAACGCCCACTCACATCCTGGGCCATCTGACCTCAGGAATTCGCATGATAAGGTGGGGCCAGGTTTCACAATGAACTCACCCGAAACTCTGGCTGATTGGGACCCACACCCAGTTTCACACCTTGGCTCAGGCGATTAGAGGATCATCAGGGGGTCCTTTTGTCCCTCTGTGGGGGGATACTCCCACTAGGTTTATATCTGGGACTCTCCACCATTTGACCTTAGAACTGAAGAAGCTTCTCGGATGAGAGGTGAAACGTCTTCAAGCAACTCAAAGAAGTCCAGACGCTTTTCTTTCCAAGCTCCTTTGACTACGATGACCTGGATGACTGAGAACGTTCACAGACATACGGACCAGACTGTAAATGGGCACACGCAAGGCTGACCAGGCACTCAGCAAATAAGTCAGTTCTGTGCCTTAAACTCTATTTAATACGATCAAACCACTGGGCAGCATGGTGTTTCGGTGGTTAAAACTGTAGTCTCATAGTCTAAGGAGCTTGGAAAGAAAAGCGTCTGGACTTCTTTAAGTTGCTTGAAGACATTTCACCTCTCATCCGAGAAGCTTCTTCAGTTTTAGGGTCACATGGTGGAGAGTCCCAGATTTAAACCCAGTGGGAGTTTCCCCCCAAAGAGGGACAAAAGGACCCCCTGATGACCCTCTACCTAATCACATGTTTAAATCTGGGACTCTCCACCATGTGACCCTAAAACTGAAGAAGCTTCTCGGATGAGAGGTGAAACGTCTTCAAGCAACTTAAAGAAGTCCAGACGCTTTTCTTTTCAAGCTCCTTAGATTACGATGACCTGGATGACTGAGAATCTTCACAGACATGTAGTCTCATAGCAAGAGTCCTGGCTTCAAACCTGGGTAGGGCCCTTCTGTGTGGAGTTTGAATGTTCTTACAAGTGCATGCACAGGTTTCCTCTGAAAGCTCTGATTTCTGCCCAGGAAGTCTCACAGAAAAGATGTTGTATCTCAAGTGTTTCATTTTGTGTTTATATTAAAAAAACAAAGTTGTTTGTTTTTTTTAAAGTGAGGTAAATTAACACTCAAGTTGTTTGTTGTTCGGACAGAGACACAGCTTCTCTAATAACTTTGTTGGACAGACTCTCTTATTTTACAATAATCTCACCAAACTTGAAGCTATTACTGTAAAATATAATCTTATTTGCTATAATCAGGGTGTTCTAACAGGTATGCACAAAGTTAGCGTCACATGCAAAACCTATAAAATAACATTACCACCCCTATAAGGTCTCTTTATCATTAACCTGGGGCCATTCTGTTACTGCTTCTGTCACTGGCACTACTCACAGTGACAGGCAGAGGTGGACACTTTCATCAGGACTCACCACCACAGTAATAATATCACCACTAAAGATCAGAGCACACAAATTCATGTTATGAATACTTATCACATTATCATCTTGGTTTGATTATTCTGTAATGTAATAGATGTCTGTATCTAGAGACAGTGCTAAAGGAAAGTGAGTTGTTATCATACAGAGACAGGCATTTTATTGCTTTCAATGCCCAGCCCACCAAGCGTCTCTGTGGTGAATACTCAGTCACAAGGACTAAGGAACTGCCTGTGGTTTCTCTTTCCTTGTGCGTGCCCACACACTTAAAGAAGCAAAGCTAAACCATAAACACATTCCTCCTTAATTACTCTTCTCTGCCTCGTTCTGCTGTCTCTCACTCTGTCTTTTGCACTCTTGTCTTTCGTTCTCTCTTTGAAGTTTGAAATTTGAGTTGAAAGCAAGGTCAGCATATTTATACTGTTTACATCACAGATTTATTTATTTATTTATTTCCAAACAAAACAGGAGATCATTAGCCAAAAAAAGACATATATTATTATTATTTGTTATTTTTAATACAGACCTACTGAATCTGAAATGGAAAACTCCTTTAAACTGTAGCTTGCTGTATTTTTATCTATGAATACTAACAAACTTTATTTTTGGAAGTGGAAGAGAGAAATGAAGTTAAAAGTAGGTCCACTTGAGAATACAGTTCCCGACGTGTAGAGAAATGATTGTTCACGTGAAATTGTACACGGTTAAAATATTAAATATATTTTTCCATGACTCACACAAACCCTGCCATCGTGCAAACGTCAGCAGAGATGCTGTGCATCATTGTGGAATTCATCCTTCCTGTAGTTGCAGATGCAAAGTGGAGTTTCAAAAAGCTGCCCTTTCCAACATTGCTCCTTGAAGGTTGACCTATGACTAAGATTACAATTCACAGCTTCCTTCCCCTCCACTCCTGACATCTGTACACCAGGCACTATATAGCCACCGGAGCTGAAATGTAATGCACACTTCTTTTCTTTCACTATTGTATTGCTTTGTACAAGTCCTCTCCTCTTCCCCCCAGTCTGGCCTTCCCTCCCATTTATAGAGGCGACAGGGTTATCAGAGTATGAGCAGTTGTTTTTTCCCCAATCCATTTTTATCTATGCTTCAGAGGATTAATTCTCCAGTCACACTTTCTACTCAGCCAATCAACTTTCCCACCCGCTGCTGGTTGTTTTTGAGGTTGGGGAGAAAAAAAAAGTCAATTGGGTTTTTTGTCACCTCGATCGAATGTTTCCGCCCCGCCATCCCCCTGTTCCATCTCAGCATATCTGATGAACCCATCTTCATTTTGGCTTGGTCATTTGACTACAGCGATAACTCTGTATGACTTCATTTAAAAGGCCGTTTGGAACGACTCTGTCTTGTCATTTCGTATTAGAGAAAGCGTTTGCTTGGGGTCGCTGTGCACCCATGTGTGTGCATGTGTGTGAGAGTCAGTGTGAGTGTTTTGTGAGATAGCTAAAGAAAGAAAGCGAGATGCCAGTTCAGTGATGCTTTTGCCAGCTATTACTGATGCTGTACGGAGACAAAATTTCTATAATAACTTTGCTGGAGAAACAATCTGAAAGATACAACCAGTGAAAAATTGCTTCTTAGAAAAACACGGTCGATATGGAGGAACATGGCAGCTTTATTTCAGGTTAGCACTGCAAGTCCTATCAGATTTAAATAGCAGATGAATTCCCACTCAGTTGCTACAAATGTGTTTGCCACTTATGTGTTTGTTAGTTATACAATCAGCAGCACAATAGGCTTTCATATACAGCGGGAAGAATAAGATTTGAACAAGTCATTAATTGTCTGAGTAAATGTATTTCTAATGGTGCTATTGACATGAAATTCTCATCAGATGTTGGTAACAACCCATCCAGTCCACATGTGTCCATAAATTATGTGTACAATCAGAAATGACACAGGGGAAAAATATCTAACACATAAAGAGAGGGAGGTGCAGAAAGGCACAGAAAAACATGACAACAGTTAGAAAGCATTCCTGCCACTTACTTTCAGGCCCTACTGACTATATAAAGATAGCACTGCTGGGGCAATAACCTGGAAGTGGAAAGAACATCATTTCACCATAAAGTGGCCACGACCAGGTGCTCCTCACAAGAAGTGAAAAGAATTATGAGAAGCGTTGTCCAAGAGCTAAGTAGCACTTGTAGAAAGCAACAGAAAAACCTGGAATCACCGGGTACAATTATTTCAAAGAAAACAATAAGTAAGCCACCATGGTCACGGTCTCCACGCAAGACTATGTTGGTGAAGACAAAGCTTGCTGAGGGGCGTTTAAAGTTTGCTAAACAACATTTAGACAAGCCTGGGAAATACTGTGAGAGTATCATCTGGTCAGATGAGACCAAAATTAAACTCTTTGAATGCCATAAGACACTCCATGTTTAGAGTTGTAAAGGTACTGCAACCCTAATAACACCACACCAGCAGTGAAGTTTAGGTGTGGAACATGATTGTGTGGGGCTGTTTTCAGCATACAGCACCGGCACGCTTCATACAATTGAAGAACAGATGAATGGTTAAAATGTACCGAGATGAAAAAAAATCTGTTGCCGTCTACCAGGATGATGAAGATGAAACGAGGGTGGACGTTTCAGCAAGACAATGATCCAAACACACAGCCAAGGAAACTCTCAACTGGTTTCAGAGGAAGAAAGTAAAGCTGCTAAAATTTTTCCAGTCAATCACCTGAAAAGAACTAAAGGCTTTTGTGCAAATTATTAAATAAATTTCAGTTAGTGTGTTCAATACGTTTTCCCTGTGTCATTGGATGGGTTGTTACTGACATCTGGTAAGAATTTAATGTCAACTGCACCTTTAGAAATATATTTATTTAGAAAATTGGTGACAATTCAATACTTATTTTACTCGCTGTAGGCATCAGAACTCAATGGTGCGATATCTAAAGCAAACCTCACTGCAAAAAGAAAACTAAGTACACCTGCTGGTGTGGATAACACCAACAACCAGAGCACAGTTGGAGCACAGTCTTTATTGTCGGGCCAATGAGTAACTTTAATGGAGCAGTAAGGGTTTAAGTGCTGTGTTTATGGACAAATTGACAGCAGTTGTTGAAAGCTGGAAGTGTGTTAAATTTCCAAAACAGCTTTTTACAACTGATTCTGGGGCCTTTGACACTTTCAGGCAGATAAACAATACATTTTAATGGTTTACTTTGATTTTTATGCATAAATGACAAGCCCACATTACTCTCATGCACATAACAACATTTGTTTTGAGTAATGATGCTGTTCTAATATTTTGACAACTTTACACCTCCTAAATTCATACTTCACCGGAGTGATAATTCACGTCTCTGTGATGATGAAGACAGAGTTGTTGTTTTTTTAATCAGAGTTCGCTGTGGGGTGAGATAGAGACATGTGTGAGCATTAATGCAAGTCAGTCAAAATGGCTTCAAATTTAATTCACACATCTCTGGTTTTGATAACATCTGTTCTCAAAGAAGGCTTTTTGTGAATTTAGTTCTTATGTAAAGGGCAAACACAAATTGGCTTTCTAATTAGTAATGGTTATCCATAAATGGTAAGTGAACACAGAGCCAGGCTGTTTGAAAAATATAAATGTGAAGAAACGGAACAGAATGTTTTCACTTAATGAAATATGGAGGCGTACGGATGCTCAGTCTTTTTCTTTTTTAGCAAGGAAGCATAATTGTTATGTTTTATGAAAAGTCATTTTGTATATAATAACAGGAAAGAGTCACTGGTCTATTTTGTACAGTCTCAGATATAATAGATTCTACTGTAAAATGTAATATTTGCTGTACATGACAGACCATGAACTACAGAGTTTACATTTTATTTTTAGCAGCATGTTCTTTGACACCAAAGCACGTTACACTCTTGATTACTTTACTTCATTGATAGGATCAAAAACACTGACAGGATCAAAAAAGAAAATCTTAATGTAACCCATTGTTTTGTTGAAGCCTCAAGGCTGGTATTTTGGTCATTGTCATCTTGTTTTCTTTAAGTTTGACATTACAAAACTGAGACCTGGATCTGCCAACAAGTTGTCAATCACAACATATTCATGCTCTAATAAATATCCTAAACCAAATAACACGCTGTATGAAATAACTTTAGGAGCTAGTGAATTATAGAGTAATATTTACAGGGATCAACAGTAGGATCATTTTCTTGTTTTCATGAGGTCTCACAGCAAAAACTGAAATTAGCAGGTGATCAAGCAAGTCCGTTTGCTACCTGTTGCTTTTCTGATGAATCTTAATATTTGCAGATTATTCATAGTTTCATGACAAAGTATGTCAGCATGATCAGTGAGACATTCATTTCAGGATCCTGTTTGTGGACTTCAGCTCTGCCTTCAACACCATCCACCATCTCCAAGGCAAGCTTTCCCAGATGAATGTGCCTGATCCCATCTGCTGGTGGATCACTGACTTCCTGACGGACAGGAAGCAGCATGTGAGGCTGGGAAAGAATGTCTCGGACTCCCGGACCATCAGCACCGGCTCCCCTCAGGGCTGTGTTCTTTCTCCCCTGCTCTTCTCCCTGTACACCAACTGCTGCACCTCCACCCACCAGTCTGTCAAGCTAATCAAGTTTGCAGATGACACCACCGTTATTGGACTCATCTCGGACGGGGATGAGTCTGCCTACAGGAGGGAGGTTGAACGTCTGGTGTCCTGGTGCAGCCACAA
Source organism: Rhamphochromis sp. 'chilingali' (assembly GCF_963969265.1). Taxonomy (NCBI): domain Eukaryota; kingdom Metazoa; phylum Chordata; class Actinopteri; order Cichliformes; family Cichlidae; genus Rhamphochromis; species Rhamphochromis sp. 'chilingali'. The sequence goes on from NC_137935.1 coordinate 31,032,112, forward strand.
CAACCTGGTGCTGAATGCCCAGAAGACAGTGGATATTATTGTGGACTTCAGGAAGCACACAGCCCCACTCCCCCCCATCATCCTGACTGACACCCTCATCACCTCTGTGGACTCATTCCGCTTCCTGGGTACCACCTAGGGCTGGGCGATATGACCCAAAAGTCATATCTCGATATTTTTTAGCTGGATGGCGATATAAGATATATATCTCGATTTTTTTTTTTTTTAAAGCCATAAGTTAAGAACAAAAAGAGAGTTCTTAGTCACACTGTGTCCCAGATGTCACACGGGCACTTTTATTTACATACAGCATAGATGTACATGAAAAAGTTACTCAAAAATAAATTATCAGCATTTATTAAATAATCATGGTCCATAAATAAAAGAAAACAATGTTGTTTTTGTGCATAACAAAAAGCTCACAATTGTGCAGTCAAAATGTAAACTAATAGACGCTGAGCATAATAACAAAGAGAGATTTCACAGCTGCACCACGTCTCTGAACAGGTGCCATTTGTGGTCCTTATAAACACACAGTACGTATCACTCAGCGAGGCTCCTCCTCGGTAGCCGTAATCCTCCGACAATCCATCAAGCGGTGCAGCTCCGTAGCTTAGCAAAGTCATATTAAAACATTTTTTGACAGATTGCTGAGCGCTGTGTACCACATAAAATCGGTTCGCGGTCAGTAAGCACAACCAGAATTCATACATAAGGCGCACTGTCGATTTTTGAGAAAATGAAAGGATTTTAGGCCGTGCAGCCCCTCCGGGCTGCATGTCGTTAGCGCGGTTAGCTCGCTAGCGCGGTTAGCTCGCTAACACGTTGACGCCGTCCAGCCCCACGCACGGTAACTCACTAACGGAGATTTTCCGCTTTCATCTTGTCATTGCCTGCAGGTGAAGCTATGGGGGAGGCGGAGTTGTGTTCAGTGAAGGAGAGGCGAGGCGAGGCCGAGTAACGTTGTGTAGAGACAAAAGTGGACGAAAGAGAGGCAAACCTGCGGCTCCACAAGTATAATTATAACGTAACATAGACTATATCGATATAAACGATATTGTCACATCTTATATCTCGTATGAAAATATATCGATATTTTTAAAAAAAACTCGATATATCGCCCAGCCCTAGTACCACCATCACCCAGGACCTGAAGTGGGAGCCCACCATCACCTCCGTCATTAAGAAAACCCAGCAGAGGATGTACTTCCTGAGGCAGCTGAAGAAATTCAACCTGCCAACACGGACGATGATGCAATTCTACACTGCAATCATCGAGTCCATCCTCACCTCCTCCATCACCATGTGGTATGCTGGAGCCACTATCAGGGACAAACAGAGACTGCAGCATGTTGTGCGCTCTGCTGAGAAGGTGATTGGCTGCAGACTCCCATCTCTGCAGCACCTGTACACCTCCAGGACACTGGGGCGTGCAGCTCGGATCTCAGCTGACCCTTCTCACCCTGGACACAGTCTGTTTGACCTGCTCCCCTCAGGCAGGAGGCTCCGGTCCATTCGTACCAGAACCTCTCGCCATAAGAACAGTTTCTTCCCCTCTGCTGTTGGCCACATGAACAATAACCACATGATTGTTCCCACCACTAACACATGACCCTACGCTGTGTTCACTGCAGCATTCCATGTTTGGCACTGATCACCACCTGCACTCATGTATATATCTATCTACTTAGCACTTTTAATTCTTATTCTTATTTTTATTTTCATGTCTATTTAAGCGTTATATGACAGTATGTTTGCACTAAGTACCGCAGCAATTTCCTAATGTTGTAAACCTGCTCAACATTTGGCAATAAAACCCTTTCTGATTCTGATTCTGATTTAGTTGTTTTAAATTAACAGTGGCTCCATTTAGAATAAGCAACAAACACAGTTAGGAATTACTGAAAAATAAGCAAAGTCATTTGGATTTTCTCAATGCTTTGTCAGATAAAGCTCATTTTCACATACACTACACTTTTTTTCAGAATAACTGAAAAACTAACGTTTTGTGCATTCAAGTCCTTCCTAGGTGCCAGGAGGAAATGACATTGTTTCAGAAGGAGCTGTAAAAATCCCATTTCTATTAGATGATTGGCATCAGTTGTTTCATTCATGCCTCACAATCACCGTGCACGGCTTATTGTCTGCTGGAACTTTCACACTAACACAGGCGACTGTCAGAGTTCGCTTCACCCTGCCAGCCTCCTTCCTGGTGGCTATATTATCAGGAGTGTTTGTAAAATGGGAACCAACTGTTCTTGTGTTGGATTCAGAGAGTTCCTTCAAAACTGAACTATTTGACAGATATGGGGGTTCAGTTATTAACAAAAACATAGTGGATGAGAGGATAGCTAGATAGAAAAGACCATTCTTCCTCCTCCTCCTTCTTCTTCATCATCTTCTTCTTCTTCTTCTTCGTCTTCGTCTTCTTCTTCTTCTTCTTTTTTTTCTTTTCTTAGGTAATAATGATACCCTGGTCAGTTAGGTAGAAGGATTGCCAGTAACAACATGCAGCAAGCGCTTATAAGTAAAGTAAACACCTACTGATTCCTGCTGACTGTAATAGAGATCTGTGAGTCTGTGCATGTGCCTCATTTAATATAGCCGGGTTTACAGTTTGTTGAGCCCAAAGGAATATAAATCTGACACACATACGTATGAACACAGACCCTGAAATTAGAATAATAAATCCATTTATTGTACTCATAGTAACTTAAAGTTTTTGAGAAAAAAAAACAGTCAGTATTGCTGTTTCTCCTGCATAATGCATGTTCCAGCATTCATCTTATTCCAAAGTCATTGATCATTTATGTATTTTTTGGCCTCTCATCTGCATATACAATACTTTATCCTTTAAAAAAAAGAAAACAACACTGATGCGTTCCCTCTACATCTTTCATGATTGATTGCACCTTAGCTGCTGACTCACTTTAACGCTGACTGTAAAGTCTTAATTCTTTTATGGGATTTTTGTGGCGCTTGTTTGTTTTCTGTGGGGGGAGGAGGAGGGAGGGCACAGGAAAGGACTCTCCCTCCTCTGTGTGTTTCTGTTTGTTTGTGCGGGTGTGACAGCAGCAGGAGTGATGTGTAAATCGGTGATTGCGAGGCAGGATGATCTGTGACGAGATGAAACGGCGCCGTGTCGCTTTGAACATCAGTGTCAAATTCACACGCACGTATAGCGGGATCCTCATTTCAGCCTTAAATTTGGATTATATATTAAATAAAGCCTACTTCCCTCAAAATAAACTCAAAGAATCTGCGGCAGCCGTCTGGTGGGTCCCCATATGACAAGACAGGCAATCTGTTTTTATGGGCTCAGATCCCAGGGCAGGGGATTAAATTGCTTATTTGGATCCTGGGTTAAGAAAGTTTACCATAAGTACCTCTGAGGGTTATAGTAACAGGGGCAGAAAAAAGTTCTCTAAAGCTTTTTTAACACCTACTTTTAACTGAGAAGATCCAGGTTAGCTTGTGTCTCCATCTAAGAGTTTTTATGCATGTATGGTTAAGAACAAAAAGCAACTTTGTGTGTTTGGTGAGAATATGCATGGGTTTGATGACAATTAACATCCTCTGTCGTTCATGCTCATATTTAATAGCATTATTAATCTTGTTGTCATTTCTCTTGTGTCTTCAGTTCCAGCCAGTATCTACCAAGTGTCAAATGACATTACGGTGAATGAGGGCAGTAACGTTACACTCAGTTGTTTGGCCAATGGCAGACCAGATCCTGCAATCACTTGGCGACTGCTCAACCCATCAGGTAAGAACTGTCAATCAGTACTCATTATCACATTTGAATAAAAGGTTTTTGTTTTCTTAAGCAAACCATGAATAAACATCTTTTTTCTTTTTGGGTGCAGAAGATTAATGTCTGTCAACTTTACTAAAGCTTAAATTTGGTGGCATGACTCTGTTCTGAGACCCAGAGATAGCAGAGGCGAGAATCCCATCACTGAAAATGGATATGGCTACAGATAGATAGTTGAAAGATGAATCTCGGGTCAGGCTAAAGCATTTCAAATATTATATTATATATGAGATATGAGCCAGTTGATGGAAGGGTAGGTGGAGAAGTGTATCAGCTAAGATACCAGCTAAGACTGAGATCAGCTGATCTGCGTCGCTTGTGGCTGAAACTGATTTTGCAGCCAATTAACTAACAATGTTGGATTTTTCTGGATCAATTTGTATGTTATGATTTGTTTCATAGCACACATTGGATTGGCAAATACTCAAAACAATAGGAAAGTCCAGAGTTGAGCTATTTGGCCACAATGGCAATAGGTATATATATGGAGTGGTAAAAGTGAGGAACAATGAACCAGCTGTCATGCATGGTGGTGGCAGCATCATGCTGTGGGGCTGTTTTGCTGTGAGTGGTACTGGTTACAGTACATTGCACAACATGATTGGAATAATGACTACATTCAAGTTCTTCAACTTTACTTTAAATCAACCGCATGATGTTAGAAATAAGTTTTCCAATAGGACAGTGATCACAAACACAAATCAAAACTGCTTTTTGGAATGGATAAAGTAGGCTAACATTAAGGTAGGCTGCGTTAGAACATATTAACATTAATGCAGTCTCGAGAACCTTTCCTAGCCACTTTAACCCTCACTCATACCTTGCTTCAGGTGCCCTCAGTAGGTCACATGATAAAGTGGGGCAAGGTCTTATAATTTTTTTACCCTTAGCCCCCGGTTATGGTAATGACCCACACTTTCTTCATGCCTTGGCTGATATGATGATGACCAGTAATGTATCCTCACCTGCCAAGGGTTAAAATCCAACCACTAGCTGTTAATACATACCAGCTAGTTTCCACCTTTTGTTTTTAGAGCTGAAGAAGCCTCATGGAGAAGAGGTGAAATGTATTCACAAACTAAAAGAAGTCCAATTGCCTTCTTTTTTCAAGCTTTTAACCCGCACATTGGGCTACCAGACTGTTTTCCCAAAGCCCCAACCATTTCAAATAAACTACCAATTCTGCCAAGAAGAGTGGTCAAATATCCAGCCAGGATTATTCAAGATGCTTATATACCTTAATAAATGCATGTAAATTTAACTTTCAGAGAATCCCTATATTAGCTTTTTGCATATAGTTGTCAAGCTGGTGTTTATGAATGCCATTAAAGTGTACAGGGGAGCTGGGTTGTGTTGCATCGCTCCATACATGTGCATCCCTCAGATATTGGCGACATTGTTGCTTTGGGATTTAATCCAATTTCAGAGAAAAGATAAATGTCTCGAACTGCTGATAAGCTTGTAGTTTGATGGATGAAGATGCTCGAGTTGACAACTTCGTGGTTTGATCGCAGCCTTGCTCTGATTTAAAGTCTTTCTATTTATGTGTCTTTATCAATTACTGCATCGGTTTGTCAGCACTCCAGACAGCTCTCATCAAATACATCCATTTCCTGCACCTGGAAGCAGAACAAATCAGAAGTTTCCTTTTCTTTTTTTTTCTCTGTTTGCATTAAAGAAGAGTGATTTTTTTTTACCCACCACCTAATTCTGCAAGTCGTATGGATTCGACTGGCTGCTTTAATGAAAACTGAAAGCACCCTCCTATTTTCTGTCTGCAAAGCTGAAGGGGATCCCACAGAGTTCAGAGTTACTGCAGGTAAAGTTCCTTTGTAAGTGTGAACAGCTTTTGTTTCAAGGAAATTGATGGAAATGTGGAAGAGGAAGGAAAAAGCAATGTTCAATCGTAGATCTCTCACTCTGCAATATACCTGATCTTCATAAGTACGCCTCTGCAAGTTGTGTATAGTTCAGTAAGGAAGGTTCACTTTTTATTATCTAATTTCTCTGTGATTTACTGAGGATACAGGATGTAGGCACCTTCGATAAGTCTTTGTTATTCACTGGAACACTGTGATAGAAGGAAAATCCTGTTGGTGTCCCGGCTGTATTACTAGTCTACACATGCACCTGTGGTTCCACACCATTTTAAACATAGGCAATTTTGATGTTAGTGTTGTTTCGGTGTGCTGCCTCTTTCTTTCCAGAATTCATAAGTCTGACCCAGTTCAAGAGAATATGAGGCACTGCTGGGCAAGATAATGATGGCAGCCTGTAGTGTGACTGCTTTACGCCTTTGCCTGCTAAGGTGACAACGCCGCTTCCCACACCTAGCGATGCTCTCAATTATTTTCTAAGGCCACAGATGTTCATGAGACCCAAAATTCCAGTCCAAGTACAGGCCCAAATCTCTTACTCTGAGCCTTCACTCAGTGTTAAATATCCAGTGTAAAGAGTAAGTTTAAGTCCATAACAGTATGGCCACATTTACCGTAATGAGCATTTCTATTTAACATACTTTAAAACAACATCGTTAATCTTCACTGTAAACCACAGCAGAACATCTGTGTCAATAAGTGGAAAAACAAGACGTGTTCAATCCGAGATATATGCATGTTCAACGACAAGGTTACTACAAGCTTTTACTGCTCATTACACTTAACTGACTCTGATGATTTGTTAGGTATCGTGGTCATTCACGCCATACGTTCACCCTAACACAAATCAGTGTTATAAAGGAACAGGGGAGGAATATTCATAATGTTTTATTACTTGTCAAGTAAACTCTTAAAACGTTAAAGATAACTTTTACATTTCGTGACTCTTCTGCAACCTCGAGTGTGACTCACGGATTCTACTGCCAAAGTCTGGCTGAAGCTCATTATTGCATAACCACATGAATATTCATATTCCCACTGATGACTCTTTGTGTGTATGTTGCTGTGCATAAATGTGTGAAAATTTATTGGCATCCATACACACACATACAAACAGAAGATAAGCTCGGCACAGACACGTTCCTTAGGCTTCTGTCTTTTTAAGGCCCTTCTTTGATCGTGATCGTGCGCATTCATGTATTTCCAAAGTCTGATCACCGTCCAAACCCTAAACTTTCAAATTCGATGTATTTGGAAGAACTGCCAGGAACCCAAACTAAACATGACAGAATAAAGGAAAGATCGATGACAGACATAAATGTACATTTGACAGACTTTCTTGTCTTACCAAGTCAAAAGCCTCTCCAGAACTAAGTAACTAAGTATTTAAATTATTTACATTGATGAAACAGTCCACACTTTGTATGGCTTGGAAACACGTACAGAAAATTCCTGTACCGTGGGCTGTAATATACCAACCACCAATCGAATTAATCCATGAAGTTAGTATTTTTAAAAGCTTCCAAACAAAAAGAAATAATAATAATTGAAGTGACTGTTAACCTGCTTGTAACCTAACAATGACAATTAATACAGACAGCACAACGTTCTACTTTAAATCAAACTGACCAAACCATAAAAACCAACAAGCCAAACAGAGAGTAACAACCCAAGAAGTCAATAAAAAGCAGACAGTGAGCCAGCTCTGGAATACAGCATTGTAAAGTTTTGTCTGTAAAACTTCTTTTCTCGAGGGCTCACAGATAAAGCCTGAAGCAATTTCATAGAAACAAATAAGTCGAGTGACAAATGATGCCTCGAATGCCTTAGCTGAGCATTTTCAACCAACTGTCCGGGTTGATATCCCAACCTAGGATTTGTTTATAGGATAGTTAATAGCAGGGTTTCTCAGGCTGTCCACACTGATTATGGCTGTCATCTGTTTCCACGGAGACATCCAGTCTGAAAGTCAGCATTTCACAGTCTTTTGTCTGTTATTGTTGCTTCTTTCACTGGTTTTCATGAAGCTAATTTGATCAGAACTGACACATTTCATGCACGGTGGATCATTTTTTCCTTTCTGTTTATCTCTCAATTCACCTTGCATGCAATTTTTGTTTTATCGCTGAGAAAGAATGCAGGCACATTGTTGCACATCATTCTGAGGTCATATAATGTTGTGCTTGGGCAAGTCTGGCAAAGACTTTCAGACCTGCTTTGTTAAGAGTAAAGAGGACCATGCTGCAACTCGGTAAGATTTTTAGCATGATTTGAGATGATAGTGATACTACATTATGAGTATAAATGTGGAATAGAGGCATCTCATTTAAAAAAAATGACAATTGATGAAATCAGCATGGCAGCGTGGTGGTTAGCACTGTTGCATCAGGTCCTGTGTTCATATCCACTGACTTGGGGGTAATCTTTCTGTGTGGTGTTTGGAAGGAAGCCAGTGTGCCTGGAGAGAACGCATGCGAGCAGAGAACATGCAAAGACGACTGCCAGTTTTAAATTAGTTGTAGGTGTGAGTGGTTGTGTGTCTCCTTGTGTTAGTCCTGGCAACCTGTAAATGGTCTACCTTGCTTTTTCCCCCCACGGCAGTGTATCCAAGCTGCTGCTGATAGGCTGCCTCAGCCGGACAAGTTAAAGAAGATGGATGCACAAAAACAGCTGAAACTAAAAGCCAGTTTTAACAGTATTTAAGTACGTTATATCTTCCTTAACGAGTGGGCCAGTCTGAATGAAACACTGCACAAATGTCATCCTACATACAGCAATTATTAACATCCATATGTTCTTTTTTTAAGATTTCTTATTCATTAAAATAATTTTTATTTTTTTATTTTGTTCATGTCATCATCCTCCTGCAAATGCGATGTTATGTTCTCTGTTTGTGTTTGTTGCCCGTGTTTAACTGTACTTTTATGTGCACACAGACTTCTGTTCCAGTGACCGCTAAATGTAAAATGAAGAATTAGAAATAAAGTCCTTAAATATCACAGACATATAAAGGTAAAGCTAAAAAAAAATGTAACGACCATCTTGACTGCATGAACCCATGTGTTAAGAAACTGCGATAACAAAACGTTTCACTTTAACATGGAGAGACTGTCACTTTGTACTTAAACCTTTCCAGTCATTAACCACTGATTAATTTGTCATCAGACATTTGCGATCATTTTTGGAAGGAACTGGTATATGATGTGAAGATGATAATGCTGATAGTGGTCTCAACATAAAGTAGGCTGCTATGAGCTGTTAGAAATGACATATTTTGCCCCATCAGTTGGGCGTTTTGGGCTTTTACTTCAACACTGTTATCTGAGCTTTAAAGTCCTCTGGCACATCTCCTTAACTCTGATAAGAGTCTATCTTTGGTAAATCAATGGCACTAATGGGTTTAGCTGGATTTTCCTTATCACTGCTATTCATCATTTTCTACTTTCACTGCACTTTGTACATTGCATTTGAAAAATGCAGACTGCTGTGGGATCAGTTCATTTCTTTCCTCGTTTCTTATGATTGCCAGACTCCACAGGACAACTTAATTTAACACATGTACATCAGGCGTCTCGTTAAATAAGTCCCTTTGACCACAGCCATGAAAGGGAGACTGAAGACCTGAGAAAGGACAGGGTAGGTTCTCCACTGTGCTCCACAGGTTCAGTGTAACTTTTAGTTTAGCTGCTTGATACAGGGCCATGCTGACTGTACCACACTATCCTGTCATTCTTGTTCTTTTTATCAAAATACTTTCTGTTCAGCCCTTGCGAGGGCTCTGCTATAAATATGGGCTTAATAACTCTTTGCTTGAACTGAATGTGCAGAAGGGAAGGTATATTCATCGCAGTGGAAGGATTGAAAAGAGGGTAAGGAGAAGCAAAACATGAGTGCGTGAGGGAGGCTGAAAGCACGTGTGAGACACAGAGCAGTTGTTCAGTGCCTACAATCTTCCTCTGACATGCATCTGCTGAGATCTGCAGACACAATGGGATAAATCTCTGTAGCTGGCTGGCTCCTAACTTGGGCCCACTACTGGTTTTGTTTTGGGGATTCTTTTTTTTAAATCTCCTCGTAGGCTAGAGTTCCTGGGTGGTGGAGGGCTGGAAGGCATCGAGCACGATGAGGGGAGAAATAGAGCTACTGGTCAAGCAAGGAAACTTTCAGAGCACCAAAACAGAAGTCAGACAAGTATGAAAAATACATGCCCTCTGGCTCACTCTCGCTTTCCATGACACAAGAAGGATCCATGCAGAGCTGTAAAGAAGGAGGAAGTGGTGAAAGTTATGCTATCCTTAGGGAAGGAAGGAAACAAAGAAAAAAATGAAAAAGGGAGCAAGGCAGGATATAGTGAGAGCTCGAAAAGAAGGACAGAATACTGCTTTAATATTTAATAGAGGTGCCATCATTCTTATCATCAGTTATAGCAACTCCAGTTGTTAATTAATGTTCCGTTATGCAATCATGATCCTCTCAGCTCTGTGGTGTAATAGAGTTTACCAGTTACCCAGCACCGTTGGGAGACTAACCACAGTGAACCTCCGGTCCGCACAAGCAAAGACGAGCAGGCTGCAGTGAGAACAGTAAGACAACAATGATTAAAATTCAGGTCATAAAGAAGCATCGACTTATTAACTGTACTGCACATTGGCAGCTGAGTGGAAAAGGGGCCACTAAGAGCCTCCTGTAAGCAAAATATCAACACTTTAAGTCCCTCGATGCCTATTCCCTGTCCATCAGCAGTCGTGTTTACTGTCATTGTGTCCTTCAGCAACACCCTGAACTCTTAAGGCGTTCTGGATAATAGCATCGGCTAACTGTAAATTGGTAAGCTATGAATCTACCCCAACAGTTTCATTGCAACAAAGACATCTGTCCAAATGAATTGATTTGGACCACAGCCCACGTTCCTTGGCTAGATGATCCCCTGAATATTGAAGTCATAACCCTTTTATAACAGCGTTTGGCAGGGCAGCCGTTCAGAGATTTGATGCTGAGTGCCCTTGACACCCTTCGTACATCAGCCAGAGCGCTGTCGGCCGTGCTCCAAGACCAGGCTCGGGGAAGTCTCCCCAGGACTGTCACCTTTTCTCGAAAGCTCTCTCTCCCCGTTTCTTCTCTGCGACTCTTTGTCTATCCATCTTGAGCTGTTGTGCCGTCCTCCTCTCCTTCATTTTCACTCTCACTGCCTCCTCCACTTTCCATCATCCTCCAATCTCATCCTTTTGGCAGAAGTGTGACAGTCATTTCAGTTGTCCTTCCTGCTCCTCAATTCACTGTCTGGGGAAAAACGTGGTGTTAGCGAGCACAGCAGAACATGCTCGTGCACAGCCGTCCACATGTATCTCTGCACTCCAGGGGGAGTGGAGCAAGCAAGAGTGCAGATACATAGATGCCTCAGTAGTCTGACTTCCGTGCCGTAGGAGTGGGTGTGCAGATTAGTCGGGAGACACACACACGTATCATTGTGTGCCAAGCTGTCAGTAACAGAGTGTAGCTGACAAGCCAGCTGATTGTAAGAGTGAAGTGTAAGGTGGTGACAGGTTCTTGTCAGAGCAACCTGGGTCAAAGCTTCCACTCCACATCTCCAGCTGTGTTCATGTGTGTGTGTGTGTGTGTGTGTGTGTGTGTGTGTGTGTGTGTGTGTGTGTGTGTGTGTGTGTGTGTGTGTGTGTGTGTGTGTGTGTGTGTGTGTGTGTGCAATCAATGGAACGCCAGCCCCTTTAGGAAGCAAGGAGAAGACAGCTGCTCATCTGTCTCGCAGCAGGTCTCAGATCTGCTGACTGTCACTGTTCACTTGTTTGTTTACAGTCAGCGCCATCAGCAGCTGCTCTGAAATCAGTCTGATGCCACATGCTATACAGGACATTATGAGCACAGCTTGCCCTGTGTCTGCCTAGCCTCATTAGGTGTAGACACCGCTGGGTGGGCTGAACACTAGAGCTCAGACTTGTTTAAAGTCACGACTATGTTGAAACTGCACTTTTTGTCGAAGCCATAACCTTTTATCAGGTTTGAATCCCTGCTGAAGAAACAGAAGCAAGAAGAACAAGAAATGAGTTAGGTAATGCAGGTCGAGTACAAACTACTGACAAACATATGGAAAATCTAATTAAACTGAGCAGAGGAACAAAACAAATCCTGCCATGGCAGTAAATGGTTTGATGAGCAGGAAAAAAAGGATGGGATTCTTATACTATGACATATGCAGTAAGCAGCACTCAGTGTCATGGCCACCTGTGGGAGATTTAACCATTTTATGTGATAGCAAAGGCTAAATGATGTTCCCGAAGCTCTTAATAACATCTAAGCATTTACCTTTATAATAGGCGTATCATGATATGATTTATGTTCTTCACAACAGTAGTGCAAGTTTTTCCTTCTGGAAAAAAGAATACGTCTGGATCTAAATTTACATAGAACAGGCACAGCTGTACTGATATTCCACTTGAACATCAGCATGGCTAAAGAAGTTTTTATCTTTCGCGTTTTTCATCTGCGCGTGGGAAGCAAAGCCTTGCTTCAGTAGGACATTGTGTTAATAAGTATTATTGCAAGAATTAAATTGCAATAACTTTGTTGTTGGATTGTTAATGAGGATAAAATCACAGTACTTTAAAAGTGTTTTCATACCTTTCACGCTTTTTAATGAATGTTCTTGTAATAAGCATCAATTAATGAGTAAAGAGGCACTAATGAGCCCTTATAAGAGCCTTAATAACATATGTTTGGTTAGAAAAACTAGACTAATTATGACTGACAGACAGACAGACAGAATGCTAGCTGGTGATCACTTCATAATATATACCATTACTTCATGTAAATAATTTTGCATAATACTCAAAGACTACAAAAGCCATTCCAGCTTGTACAAATAACATATAACAAAATGCCCCCTAAAAACAAGCTCATGAGGGAACTAACTCTGTAACGACAAATCATATCCTCGCGTAGGTGGTACAGAAATATGTTCAGTGCTACAAAATCGCAGGACCACTACATCATGTTTCATATTGTTAAAGACGGCTGCTACTGGCTATTCCCCCTTAAGCCAGCAGATCGCACTTATTTTCTGTTTCAGTTTTATCTGCGTACACGAAACCACGTGGGCAGAGACACTCTGACCTTGCTCTCCTCGCTCTCCCTGTGTAACACAAAGCCTCTCTTTCCCATGGCAAATGCAAGTCTATTGAATCAATCCAGACAGTAATGAGAAGCCTTCCCACAACAATAGGCTAGATCCGTTTATCAGCTGTGTTTAAGAAAAGCCAGACAACCCAACTCTCCTTCATGGGAATTCAATCACTTAAACCCTATTCTGCTTTATCAACAATTAATCTCCTTCTAAAGCCTCACACTTGAATGGGACAAGACAGCAAACAGCACACAGTGTTATACGGTGTGATGCCACACTGAGAGCAACCCCAGCACTCCCTCAAACAAACAAGAAGAAGGAAAATGGGACAGAGAGAGGAACAACAACGTTCAGAAAAACAGACGGCAGCGTCGCTTCGCTGTGCATGTCATTTCTTCGGCTCGAGAAGCGGCAAATAAACAGCCGTCTTGTTTTTGGCTCCAACTCCTGTGTTATTTCTGCACTGCCAGCAGCAGTGGTGGCAAACGGCTGTGAACAGAAGTGGAAGTTCTCCTTTTGTCCTCGGACTGCCGATGAGCTATCGCTCATGTACAGTAGGGCTTCTTGCTGCCAAGAACAATAGGACATTAGAATTCAGCTGACAAAGCACAGCACATTAATACAAGAAGTCACTCAAAGACTCAATATATATATCTATATTTATAGAGAGAGAGAAAGAGAGAGAGAGACATTGGAGTGTTCGCTTAAAAAAAACATGGATTTTTATGCTGTAGGAAAAGCATAAGATCTTCATTGACATTAAAGGGCATTTGTCATTGGAAGACAATGTCAGACACACAGAAATCATATGCATTGAAACTTTTAAGAAGATCGCAGCATTGTGCCCCATGGAAAGATATTTGCATTTCATCAGGCATTTGTTTTTGGCAACACACTGTCATAAAAAACTCGTTTACTTTCTGAGCCGCTCGTGTTTTCATTATCTCCGCTGCGAGAAATCTGTTGATGAGAATAGTTATTCAGTAATTATGTGCTGACCCATCATTTAAATCACAGCGACTCCCGACAGATAGATAGCTGCCATGTGGCTGTGTTAGATAAAGCCAGGACCAACTGTCCAAACACAATCGCACACACGCTCAAATGCACGCACACACTCTCACACGCAGAGTTAAAGGGGTGATCATGGGTAGGTGCGCATACATGGGCACGGGCGTGCTGTCGCGCTCGTGCAGACAAAAGAAAATAAATGTCGCGGGGTCTTTTATGCTACTTGACTCTGAAGTTTCTCAAATCAGCTGCTTAACATAAATTAGCATTTGCAAAATAAATGTAATGTTTCGCGCCGTGGCGAAGCGGCGCCGATGAATGATGCATGAGGACATGCAAATGAGCGCAATCCAGCAGAAGTTTGCTCGCCGCTGTGCGATTCACATCCCTCGTCCACATCCTCCTCACTACCCCACTGCCACTCTCCTTCTTCCCCTGCTTCCTCTCCCATCCCTTACTTGAAAAGGTAGGGCGGGGGGGGGTGCACAATGTTTTCCGGTTGTGTCCATCCCTAAGCAGTCCCTCACCCCTGCAAAGTGCTTTAATTGATATGGAAAACCTCAAGTTGTTCGTGCAAACTTTGCAAACAATGCAAATCAGTATCCGGCACGCATTTGCTGAAGTGCACTTCTTCCAAGCTGCTCAACTCGTCCCAACTTGCTCCCAGAAATCCCACTGTTGCATGTCCCAGAGGCCGCAGGGGCTCTCGACAGTAAAATGTGGGTAATTATGTGCATTGTCTTTTCAGAATGGCTGCATCGCAAATTAGAGAATGGCAGAAAAACAATTTGAGCTCAGTGTCCGAGAAGTAGTTAAATACCAGCTTAAAGACCAGCTTTCAATTTTGTTATTAAAGAAATCAGTAACTGATCTGCATTCAGCTGATGCGCTCAGCTATGAGCACAAACACTGAATGCTTTACACACCTGGGACACAGGCTTTTTCTTCACTTTCCAGTCGAGTTTTCCACCAAATTTCACATGCTTTAAAACGATGACGGCAGGGGAGACGAGCTGGCTCGGATGCTCCATTTAGGGCATCACTTCTCAACTGCGGGCAGCTGTAATGCAGCTTGCTGTATAACTTAATCATTCGCAGATGCTTCCTGTAATTCTCCATCATTTCACGCTTTCCATTTACAGTATCCTGTTGTTTTCGTGCATCTTTGAGGGGGGTTACGTCCGCTGCAGTCCAAATTCACACGGCAGAGGTATTACTTTCCAATTCCTCCCTGAAACAGTGCTTATCAAAGAAGCGGTTTCCAGTCACCAAGCACATCAGCAAAGGTAATTTAATTTTAGGTTTAGATTTTAGCCGTTATGGTATAGAGTTCCCTTTGATCAGGAAATAGTTTCTCCCTAAGAGCAGCAGTAGCTCCTAAAATCCAATATGTCTTAAGAAGAAGAAGAAAACAGGAACAAATCATGACACTTAGCATTTTCACTGGAAAAATAATAGCTGCTTCCCAGTGTTGTTCATTGATCTGTTGTGCATATAGAGAACAATCCACCACCTATTCCCTCCATGTTTCTCATCGAGCATTCTATTGTTAGAGCAGCTCAAGGCTACCGGCGCACCAAATGCCCCCACTCCAAGTGCACTGGGAGAAAAGTTGGAAAGAAACACTCTCACTAAGGAAATGTAATCAATAGACTTGTAGCAAAGGCATTTCAGGCAGGGGATCAACTCTGACCTGTATTCAGAGATATTACAGGTGCAAGGGGAGGCACATATATGTGTGAGCTTGGAACAAAAACACAAGATGTAGTTTCAGTGTTTGTGCTGCCAAAAAAGCCTTCACTCTCAAGAGTTTTTCACAGCCATTTGAAGAAATAAAAAAAGAAACCTAAGCGTATCCTGGGTTTACAAAAGAATGTACAGATATAACATATACATGCATAAGTTCGACCTTAACCTCAGATGCTGGGATTAACCCTTTAGCAGAAACACATTTTTGCAGGTGTTCTAAAATTGTCATCCATCAGACTCTGACAGCAGTTTTATGAAAGGCTTTCGTGAAAAATTCCTTCAGCTGCAAAATATTTGTGGTTTCTCTCGCGTCTGTTTTGTCTCCCTGCGCAACATCCGAGTTTGATTCACACATGGGCTTTTTTTAACTGGGGCACTCAATAAACCTACATTTCTTCTCTTTGAGCCGTTGAGTTTGTGTGCTGGTGTGGCTGGGGTCATTATTCTTTGGAAAGATAAATTTCTGGGTTAACTTTCAGCTGTCAGACAGATGGTCTGACGTTATCTCAAAGCACCATTTGATGATGCTCAATTTGTTGTTGAATTCATTGCTTAGTCTTTGAGGGAGTATCGGAGCTCCATCTCATTACATTTTTACCACTGTGCCTCACATTCAGTGTAAAGTTCACTTCCTGGAAAGCTGTGTTTTGTCTGTGGCAAACATGTCCCCATCTTTGACTTAACTGTCCGTAGCATGAGATTCAAAAATGTATGCTATTTGTCTGCATGTGTGGTGACAAACCATTAAAGCAAAGCCTCCACCGCACATGCTGGTCACATTTGTGCAATCTCTTTGTGACTGCACATGCATCCACTTTGAAACTAACAGTTGCGAGAGCTTTTAGTAGATCTTGAGATGAAAACCAGCTGGTTGTCACTTGAAAACGAGCCACCTGTCGATGAAGTTCCTTTCAGTGGAATGATTTAGTTCAAATCACAGAGATCTTTTTGTAAATCCCTTGCTAGCCGGTCAGCAGCCATAGAGAGAAAAGAGGGAAAAGGGTATTTTTTTTGGAGCCACTTGTAACTGTTCTGAGTACACTAATTGTTGTTGCAAGTGCACAAGATGTCATTTGCTCCACACTATACCAGTTTTCTCCCCAACATGCTAAATACTCTACTACAGTATTAACAGATTCAAATCCCCCCAAAACACAACTTAGTTGAAACATAAACCAGGTTTCGCTCCATTTTTAGTCATGTAGTAATCACCATGTTGCCCATGGTGATGTTTGTAGTGGTCCTGGGTTCTGGTAGGTTTGGTCAGAAAGTGATAACGCAGCATTATAAGTTATAAATAACTGTGCCTGCAAAAGAGTAGGCTGTGATTAATAGTCCACCATCCCTTTTGGCAGTGTCTATCACACATACACACGCACACACACTGGAGGAGGCAGGTCTTCAAATGCCCTGGCTATCAATAATCTGCATCGCTAAATTATAAAGTAACCAACATTCATCATACACCTCTCTGCTATTAGGCTAAGAAACAATCAGGTAGTCTAAGGAGCTTGGAAAGAAAAGCGTATGGACTTCTTTGAGTTGCTTGAGGACGTTTCACCTCTCATCCGAGAAGCTTCTTCAGTTCTAAGGGTCAAATGGTGGAGAGTCCCAGATTTAAACCCAGTGGTAGTTTCCCCCCAAAGAGGGACAAAGGACCCCCTGACCATCCTCTACCTAATCCCATGAGCCAAGGTGTGAAAGCGGGTGTGGGTCACAATCAGCCAGGGTTTTGGGTGAGTTCATTGTGAAACCTGGCCCCACCCTATCATCCTGAGGTCAGATGGCCCAGGATGTGAGTGGGCGTTAAGGCGTCTGGGGAGGGATCTCAAAAACTGGATTATAGATGGCAGAGAGTTGGTGTCGTAAACCACCGCCTCTGTTCAAAGATGGTCGCTCACAGTGGACATAAATGGCTTCTTTCACTCCTCTTTCAAACCATCTGTCCTCTCTGTCCAAAATATGAACGTTGGCATCCTCGAAAGAGTGTCCTTTATCCTTAAGATGCAGATGGACTGCTGAGTCTTGTCCTGTGGAGGTGGCTCTTCTGTGTTGTGCCATGCGCTTGTGAAGTGGCTGTTTGGTCTCTCCAATGTAGAGGTCTGGGCATTCCTCGCTGCACTGTACAGCATACACCACATTGTTAAGTCTGTGTTTTGGAGTTTTGTCTTTCGGGTGAACCAGTTTCTCTCTGAGCATGTTGCTGGGTCTAAAGTACACTGGGATGTCGTGCTTGGAGAAAACTCTCCTGAGTTTCTCTGATACACCGGCTACATAGGGGATGACAATGTTGTTGCGTCTGTCTTTCTTATCCTCACTCGCTGGTGTCTGATCTTCTTTTCTGTGCCTCTTTGCTGACTGTAAAAACGCCCATTTAGGATAGCCGCATGTTTTGAGTGCTTCCTTTACATGCATGTGTTCCTTCTTTCAGGCTTAGAAGGAACATGTTCTGCCCGGTGGTGTAGGGTCCTAATTACTCCAAGTTTGTGTTCCAGAGGACATATCTCAGCTAGCTTGGAAATGCCTTGGTGTTCCCCCAGAAAAGCTAGAGGAGGTGACTGCTGCTCCTGTGACCTTAACTCAGACTGATGGATGGATGGATGGATGGATGGATGGACTTTGTAGAGAAATTTTACAAGCCTAGTTTTTAGTTTTATTTTAGTCAAGTAAAACGTTTTGATGTTTTCAAAATCAATGAATGCAACAATTCCTATCCTGCTGCCTGCCCTTTGACAGTTGGAAACAGGACATTTTTTGCATTTAATTAATGTTTCAGTAATTAGAAAGCTTCAGGCTTCATGTACTTTATCTTGTACATGTAAAAAATGTATTTTTTTCTCTATTATGGTTTAACAGTCATTAGTGTCCATTTTTTGTCTGAAGGTTGTAGTGAGCAATAGACCTTGGCATGTTGATAACTCACATTTCATCCAAGAGGTTTAAACAAGAAAGTTTTTACCAGTTACTCCTCTATATAAGGAGGCTCTATATAATAATTGCTGTCTGGAAACTGGAAACTGAAGAAATACAGGAATGCAATAACTTTCCATGTTATGAAAAGGTCAACAAAACGTTATTTATTTAAATGTATCAACACGCATGCTATATTTCAAAAGAGGCTCAAATGTTTACTTATCTAAATTGTGCAAAATAGCCAACAGCTATGAGATATTAAAGTATTTTTTCAAGCAGAACATCAATATCAAAGTGTTTCATGAAATCTGAAGGCCTCACTTACATTTACATAATTGCCATTTACAGCGTAGCAGCTGAAAGCTTACAGTTAGTTGGTAAATCCTAATTTACCGTAGATTTAATGACAATTATTGCCAACTGTCATTGTAGCTCTGTTAAAGCTAATAATTGGTACTTCTGTGATATGGTGAAACCAGAAGGCAAACATTTAGTCTGTCTTGTTATTCTTATTTGTGGAAGTAGATATACAAATTATTAGCTTGTTTTTTATGATAAATTAGTAAATTGTCTGTGTTTGCTTTCAAAATCTAAAACTAGTTCAGAATTTTCCTGTTTTAGTTTTTATCTCGGGAGTTATCAAGAAGCAAGTATATTGCTATAGGTTGGAAACATTCTCGGCTGTGAAGTAACTTTTACTGGCTGTCAGTGAAGCTAATGGCATTATTAGCTATAGCTAGCTATAACTCCTGTCTTGGGTTAGTCAGATAATACAGCATTTATCAAATGTTGATATAAGTACTTTCAGCAATTACAGGCAGAAGAATTAGTATAACAATAACTTCTGAACATCAAAAAGGGTGATATTGTCACGGCCGAGGCCGCTTCAAAAGGTGACAGGACTCAAATGCAGGACGCTGAACAGCACGTAAGTAGTTTTAGAGACGATGTTTAATTACTCAGAAAATATTCATAAACAGGAAAGTGAGTTTAACAAGTACGAAGTGCCACAACTGAATCAACAGGGGTCTTAAGCCGCCTGGGCTAAGTAACAGTCTGGTCCTGGTCAGTGGGAACAGCAGTTCCGGGGATTGGGCTGGAGAGCGAGTCACACTAGGTCCAGGAAAAGGGTCAGGGTCACTGTAAACAGAGTACAGACGTTCAGGTATGGATAAGGAGACATATGGATACGCTGTTTGTTCAAAATCCTTCTTCGTACTGCGTACTTGCCGCGGGTGGTCAGAGATGACGTGGAGGGGTGAGTGGTCCGGGTGTGTGGTCCAAAACTCCTGGCGTGGAGGCAGAGAGGCAGGTAGGTGGTTCGGGTGAACAGCCTGTGGGACTGTCAGGTGGTCCAGTATCCGGGTTGGAGCTCTTCGGCAGAGATTAGTGTTTGGCAGCTTGGTGTGGCTATGAAAAAGACGCACAATGAGACAAACACACAATGAGACGAGGTGATTCACAAAGTGCATGCGGAATCATGGTGGTGGCCTGCACTGACTGGTGTTAGCTGAGAATCTGGCGAAGAGAGGTTGAGTGCGCTGGCCTTATGAGTCCCCGGCTAAATTACCCACAGGTGTGAGCGATCAGCAAAACACTGAGGCTCCTCCCAGGGGTGGAGATGCCGGCTCGGAGGGAGACACACTGGCACACACCCGGACCATGACAGATATATGTGAATATACAGTACAAGTGATCTTTCTAGCCATGCATAGCTTAGCTCTGATGCTAAATGTTTCAATATAACAGTAAACAGTGGAAAGATCAGGTTGATGATAGACATTTGTGATGCACAGCGAACGATTACATTTTAGATCCCCTGTCTGGTTTATGACCAAATTCCCGTTAGCCTCAGCTGTGTTCAGTCTTTAATGGTAATTTTTAGAAATGTGAGCGTGCTAGCACACAAAGTAAACCATAACATCAGTGTCATCCTTGTGTATACTGCAGGAGAAAATGCTTCATTTAGGTAAAGCAAGTATTCAAAATACATTCACGGCATGACCTTGCCTTACTTAATGTATTCCTTTCCTATCTGACACCCACTCACTCTCTACTATCCAGATTAGCATAGAAATGTGATGATATAATATAGTGTAATGCCAGGTTTCATGGGGCTTTTCTAATGTGCACACTTTTGAGTCAGTCCCCGCTCTCGGTGCTCCCTGAAAAACCTTCAAGGAAATCTCTGTTCACCCCTGAATTCATGTGTGCAGGCTTCATACTCACCATAGAGACATTACGCCTCTGCACGCAGCGTGGGCACGTGTATGTACACATGCGCTGAGATTGTACACACACTCAAATCAATTCCCCTTAGACAAGATTAGCCAATCTATCTTCATTACGCTTCATTAAATAGATAACATGTGACGCGCTCGCTCAGTGTGTAGGATGTATTCTCCTGTGGGCGCAGACAAAGATGTGTGAAATGTAATTAATTGTTTCTTTACACAATACGTCTCGTTCCATTAATGAAAGTGATTGAGTTCCTCTTTATACACTCCAGGTTAGACTGGTGACAGTTCATTTCTACATTTTAACTAGTCTAGCTACTTCCTCTCATCTTGTTCAAATTTGCTCCTCTCTTCACTTTCTGTCTCTTTTCTTTGATCTTTTGCATTCACCTGGTCCCCCCACCCACCCAGCACTGAAAACCAAAGTGCTGAAGAAGATAGTGAGCTTCAAGACAATTTCCATGGCAACAGATTTTCAATCATACCTCTCCAATAACATTGCTCTGACAGTTCGTCCAGGGAGGGCTGAATATGATGTGGCTTAGACTTTGATCACGATCCCACTGATCTTTCAATCAACGTCAGATAATATTGAATCTCAGCTGACCTCCATCTCCATTAAGCAGCTGATTTAATCTTTTAGCTTTCTCTCAGTTTCAAATATTGAAACTGCACACTGGGTTATAGATATCTGAAGGCATAAAATAATGCGACTAATTTCTATGCAGTAGTCATTACCTGGGGTTTTTCTCTGAGATTTATCGCAGAGATGTCAAAAGCAAAACTCCCATTGTTTGACTAACCTCCCGTGTCAGAGTCCCTGACACTTTCTCAGTGTTTCTCAGGGTGAGCGGTTCTGGGTTTCACAGAGCCTGAAGCCCCCTCGCTGCAAACTTTAGCGTGGTCTCGCCCACAGCTGAGACCGCTGACATTTACTGTTGTTACAAACAGCGCATTTTCTCACTCACCCTTGAGATCTCCCCTCTGCAATTTATTTCCACCACCACGATTCCATCATCCCACATTTCTTTTTAGATTAAGTGAAGTATCAGTCGATGTTGTAGTAGATATTATATTTCTCTTGGTCCTCGGAGAGTCCCTCTCCAATGCAGATAATTGCATCTTTTTTGAAGAAGAAGAAATTCACCAAGATCTGAACTTTTGGTTCATCTGCTTTTTCAAGAAGTTACTGCAATTTCCTAAAACTTCATTTACCACGAGGTGTAGATGTGTAGAATGGATACTGAAGTAAAGCTTGTTATTTTTGTTTGTTTTTTGTTTAGACCCAAATTATCACATATCAGTCCAGTTAGTTCCGATGCCACACATTCAACACATGAATTAATTGTGATATTACACACAATGATAGCACCACCTCTATGACTGAAGATGAAACACAGTTAGCATGGTAGCACATCAAAGAATGTGCCATTGTTACCTCCTGACCCCACCCATAGATCTCTAATAAGACATAGCAGATCTTTGCTAATGAGATGCCGAGCCACTGTGTTCTTTACATGGGTAATTAGCCGGATTGCTCGTTAAACAATTAGTCAGATATCTCTCTGGTAGTCTCTGTGCACTCTGTTCACACACTTTGTCCGACATTTGCAGATGCCCATTCCTACCTTAATTGAAGCTTTCAGACAAAGCAACTAATTCAAGTCTGCGTAACAAATTGTTGAATATTAGCTGCACTT
This sequence comes from Rhamphochromis sp. 'chilingali', assembly GCF_963969265.1. Lineage (NCBI taxonomy): Eukaryota > Metazoa > Chordata > Actinopteri > Cichliformes > Cichlidae > Rhamphochromis > Rhamphochromis sp. 'chilingali'. The sequence goes on from NC_137935.1 coordinate 31,054,548, forward strand.
TCACCTGTACAGTCCATCTAAGTCAGTTGGAATTTTTGAGCATGAGCCGACTGTGAATTTAAATGTTTGCTTCTGTTGTGGAATATGAGCATGAACGCATCCTATAATTTAAAATTGTCCCTTATTTATTTAGGCCTTTTTCTTGAGTGAGCCTCAAACAAATTTATGGTGTGAGTGCAGTGCATGTGTGATGTGTGGCTACAAATACCTGTTTACTGGTCCAATTGGGACGCCGTACATGACAATTCCTGCAAATCCAAAAATCCCACAGGCACCCCTTTGTGACTGACCAGGTGTGTGGAAATGAGAAGGCTTTGTCTCTCTTTCTCGAGTTGCAGCGGGTGTGTGTGTGTTCACTGCCTAGTTCTACATCAGTAATGCCTAAGGGCAGAGACTACCTCAAAGTGCTCTCCGTTTCCCAAGTGTGGCTAATTAGTGCAGCTACGAACGAGGACAACACTTCACATAAGCAGGCTGTCACCTTTGAAGATATATGTCATATCACCTTGAAATGTGAAATAAGACAAAGTTGGAAAGAAATACATACATTGCATAATATTTGAGCCCCAAAGCTTCTAGTATATTTAATATCTGAGTCAGATTGGCCATTTTGCCTTTCATTCTAAACGTGGCCATGCAAAGCGTGGTGGAGTGGGCGGCAAAATAATGGCAGTAATCTTATTAAATCGTATATCATGAAAACACTGGTGAATTCTGTTTTGTTGGTTGTTATGTAAACTATGGGGGAAAAAATCATATAGTCTGAGCGTATATTAAAAAAGGCTTAAATAAACTGCACACAGGAGCGTCACACATTCAGTAAAGTGACTGTATGTAATGCCATGTGGCTCCATGCAGCTTTTTGGCTATCTGAGCTGGCTGTTTCTTGGCTGAAAGCAGACTTCCCACACTGAGCTCATCAAAGAAAAAGCAGCAACACAACTTTCAAGAGGCCCTTCTCGTACCCAGGGAAACAAATACTGCCATTTTGTAAGGAGCATGTTGTGGAGACGAGTCCCATTGTTAGCTAAACTTAGTTCTTCACTGGCAGCGACGTATATTTTGGGTCATAGTCATGTTGGAAGACAAAGTGACCACCCAGACTCAGTTTTGCTGCTGATTGCTTGACATGTTCACATATTTCTTCCTTCATGATTCCTTCCACTTTGATGAGATTCCCACTTCCAGTCTTTGAAATTTTTGGCTTCCTACTTCTGCGTGGCTTTCTTTGAATTTCTCCATGATACTTCTCACCTCAGTTGACACTTGGAAACTCTGTGACAACTCTGTGGATCCATCTCCTGCTTTATGAACATCAGCGGTTCTTTTTCTCAAGTCTAAACTGATTTCTTTTGTCTTTGACAAATTTGATACTTTCTAACTAACAGCTCAAACTGTCGCTGAAGTTTTGATACTATGTGTAAATTGGAAAATAACACTCATTTTTAACTTAAGCTTTGAGCATTATAAAGTTTAAGCACTTCATGGCAGTGGTTTGTGCTCTGGCTCACTAAAAGGGTCAGTTGTTTAAGAGGGCTAATAATATAGATTCTGGTAATTTGGGTTTTTTCTGAAATAATTCTTTTATTGTGTAAAAATATATTTTTAAATTTGCCTTTTAAGGAAAAGTAGGATGTTTAGAAATGCTATGGTGAAAATCCCATGCTCTGTTAAAAAAGACTTTGGAAAATTTTTAATAATTTTGTTTGATTGCCTTATATTGCTTCCTTAGCCGGTAATCATCTTGTGCTAAACAATCCAGGCCTCAGAAGTCTTCAGTACAGAACAGGATCTCAGCTTGTTTCGCTTGCTTGTGCTTGCTCTGTTTTTTCCACAGCACAGGACAGAGGCTCTCTTGTAGAGCACACGTAGGTTCATGATTGTTGGAAGTGGCAACACATTCTCCACTCACATGACATACAAATTTGTTTGAATACTCAATATGGCAATTTTTACAGCAACAACTGTTGTTGAGCAAATGTTGGAATCCCTTGCTTGAACCCTACATGAACCTGCACACTAGCTTAACCATGTCCGTGCATAGTGTCTTTTCCAAAATTTAACCATGTACTTTTTCTTGCCTGAAACCTCACAATCTTATTTTATTATTATTTTTTGCCGAAACATTCCCAAGGAGTCAAAGCAAAAGTAAAAAGCAATGAATAAGTGAACAGTGAGCTTCCAAATGGGACACAAACCCCACATCTACGCAGCTTATGCATCACTAATGCCAAGGAAAACCTTGTGCATCTGACAGAACAGCCGTATTTGATGCATTCGGATGAGAACACCTCGGGTTTAACGCAAATAAAATAGGGCATGTTAATTATTGAGCTTAAGACTTGCTGTTTTCTGCTGTTTTCATCTTTTTTGCTAAGCTAGGCTTTTGGCTTCGAAAATAACAGCAGTATCAATTTCCACAATATGTTGAGCTGTTCCTTTTAAAATTGAACGGCACTTCATTAGTCATTGTTTTACCACTGATCATACAGCAGAAATCCATCATTTAGTCAGTTTCTCTGTCACTTTAATTTGTGTACCCTCCCGCTCTGCCTGCTCTCTTTGTTCCTCTCCCTGGTACCTCCTTCACTCATACCTCCACCTCTTTTGTCTTTCTGTCTCACTGCAGCCGAGCCGTTGGACGGAGAAGAGTACCTGGACATTATAGGCATCATGCGAACCCAAGCAGGCCGCTATGAATGTAAGGCCAGCAACGACGTCGCCACTCCCGATGTCAAATACGTCAATGTGATTGTCAACTGTAAGTAAATACAGAGCGCAGTGCGTGCTTTATTCCAAACTGAACACTGATCAATATCCTTGACACATTTAATGTCAAGCATTTAATATGATGATACACTCGGTGGATAAAAGCCTATAAAAGTCAAGATTGGAGGATAGGCATATGGGTAGAAGCATATAGAGTGTAACAGTATGACATGGAGTGAAGGACGTATGTTGAAAGTTTTGGAGCACCCTTCAATCTTCTCAAGATGAGTCCAGGTAGAAAGAGAAGCTCAGTAACATTGATTGCAGAAGTCATTGCCATGGTAATTCTCACATAACACATCATCATTTAAAGGATACTTCAAACTTCTAAACAAGACCACGTAATCACGTCCTTTCCACGGTTTATATCCTGACAAGTGTTAATACACTCGTCGGCTGTTCAGGATTGATGAAGAGCTCATGAGCCATCGCAAACCAACACCTCCCCCGAAGAGAAGTTACAGAATTCTCTTTGATCTGAATAAATCATGGATGGCTGTTTGCCCAAACCGCACTTTAGCCAACACTGAGTGCCTGAATTAAATGATAAAGATTATTTTATTAAACCATTTCCTATCCTGACTGGAAAATGGGCATTAATCCACTTGGGACACATTTTTGGCCATTGGGGTGGAAAATGATTATGTGTGGATGATGAATGCTAATATACTTGATAAATGTGAACTCAGTCGATTAAGTTCACTGATTAATCGAGACCTGGATAATCTGTTTGACATCGTTTTTTGAGCTGTGAGAGCTAAAACTGGAGCAAAATCTTACACTGAATCTACAAAATGTGGCAAACACTCAACTCACAAGTCGCAAAAAGTTGATTCTGTTCACCTGGACGTTTGCAGCGTTTTCAGTGGGAGAAATGTTTTGTCACTCATTCAAGTGACTTCTTCAGTCTCAGCTGACTGCAGGTTTCCCCAACCTTATAAACAGTACATTTGCACAATAACTGAACCTAGAGCACTAAATGAACAACGGGCTATAAGATCAGTACCTTCATCACTGATTATTATGCAAATTATCATGACCATTGATCAGAAATTGTTTATTTTTTTATTTTTTTTATTTTTTGCCTGTCCCATTTGGTTCTTTAGCCATCAGAATTGTTGTCTGAAGACCAACAAGGATACCCAATGGATTTATTTTGCCAAATGGATCATCGTGGCATTGCCGTATTGGTCCATTTGATCGACCTTTGTTTTTATTATTTATTTTATTTTCAGATGTTACAGACGGGACAGACATGAGTGAGGGATAGGAAAAGGAGAAAGAAAGAGGAAGGAAAAGAAAAACAGAAGGGAAGAGGGACAGTGAGAAAGGGAAAAAAATAAAATAAAATAAAATAAAATCTCCTGGATCACCTGTTGAGAGAAGAAGAATAGAAAACAAGCAAAAAAAACCAAAGCAACATACTAAACACAACACCATCGCATTAATCTAGCTAAGTGTAAACAGCAGTAAATACTAAATATTCAATGTTGTTGTGCAGCACGCAGGACAGACAGCGCACAATGTGCTTTGAAGTAGCAGCCAAGAAAGGTGTAATTTAAGTCTACGAACAGTGAACACCCGTGTGCACACCTGTGTGGATCAGCGCGCTTGTATTCAAATGGTTTCCACATGTAATGGTCTGCAAGAGGATGTAGAGAGCCATAGCCCCGTCCCCCAGGGCATGAAGCAGGCATGGAGGAGATCCAGGCCCCAGACATCCAGAGGCCCCAGAGTGCGAGAGCCCAAGGAGGACCACCGGAGGGGCATCCGTGCCACCTTCATGGGAAGGGCTGAGGATCCCCAGACGAGGCGTCACCCAGTAGCCACCGAGCAGAAGCTAGAGGGGGCCAGCACTGCCGGCAGCCAGCTGTGCCAGAGTGAACCGAGCCGCAGGCCCAGAGGCCGGAGGCCCAAGGGCCCCCCGCACCCCGGAGGAGGCCTGACCGAGCAACAGGCGCCAGGCCCCGCCAAGTAGCCACCGGGAGTGAGCTGGTACATACCTGAGCGCCCAGCCCCGGACACCAAGAACCACCAATGCACCGACCCCTGAGGGCATCAGTCACCGGCAGGGAAATTGTTTATAAGGTTGGGGAAACGCTGCAAACGTCCAGGTGAACAGATTCAACCTTTTTACTTGCCTGGATGATTGAGCATGCATCAAGTCAACTCACAAGTGTTTGTGATTAAATTCAAATTTCCTTTGCACCGCACTCACAGTTCTGCTCAGAAGTTTATGTACAGTCATTGTGGACTTGACCGTCAAGGTCATTTGGGGATTTAACGATGTCTTTGAACTGTTCTTTTTCATGACTTGACTTTTTAATTACAAAAACTGGGAGCACAAGTTTGAATGTACTTTGGATTTACTTTGAATTTACCTCCACTAATATCTGGTTTAATGTTCCTAAGCAAATTGCACCTCAACCAGATGCTACCAAGGTTCTGGCATTCTGGTTGTTATTTCTCTTGACAGAATCGGTAGAGTTCATTTAAATTGGTTGGTTTCCTGGCACAGACTCTACTTTTAAGCCCAGTCCACAAATTTTCAGTGGAGATGAGGTTGGAGCTTTAAGTCATTACAATCATTAAGGACATGTGCTGTATAAACATTCCACTCTGGAAAAGAACAGTTGAAAGAAGTCATTAAACGACTCAAATTACCCCGACATTTATACCCATGATGAGTGTATGTAAACTTCTGACCACAACTGTATATTAGTAATGCTGTTCAGACATGCTTGTCACTATATTAGTCTGACTATTTCAAAGATACCTATCCCCACACATTAACGTGTGACTTATGTCAGCATTGCGTGACTCTGCAGATCCTCCAACAATAAAGAAAACCCAGAGCTCCGAGACTCCCGTGGGCCGCAACGGGACACTGCGGTGTGAAGTAACCGCAGTCCCCACACCAGAGTTCGAATGGTACAGAGACGATAAAAGGTAAAAGCATTACCCGCTTGTTTTTTTTGTTTTTTTTACACTGCAAACCACACTACACACTACTAGAACTGCATAAACAATGACTTGAAGGAGAGATAACACAACATTCAGCTGTCAAGATCAAATTTCAGTGAAAAATGCTGGCAGTCTAAAGTTGCAGATAAATAGAGTTCACATAGTGGCTCAAGTTCAGGTTGTAATCTCAGCCTGTGTGTTTTCTTTGCCTCCACAAAGACCAGTCAAGGGCTAAGAGTGAACTAAAATATTAATACAGTTGAAACAACAACATCAGGCGCATACAATCAAGCTGTGTACCAACAACCCATTACATAGAGGGCAAGCCATCAGCCTCCCTTACCACAAACAACCATGGCAACTCACTGACTGATGGTAATGAACTCCTGTAGTGTTTCAAGACGGAAAACCTTCTCTCATTTAAAATGACTGGAAACTGCACAGTCCTGGAAAAAAGCCTTCACGATGTTTGAAACGCTCATACTCGACGTGAATTACAATCCTGTCCTGGAACCTTTTTATGTCTGATCATTATTAATTAGTTACAGCTAAAGTGCTGCTGGTCACAGGCAACTGATGAAAGCGTGCGGAAATGACTCTGAATGGACTTGACCTCTCTTGGCCCAAGGCAGTCAGAAAACTTGATTTAGGTTGTTGGCTTTGCACCTAAAGTAATCATAGAGGCTAAATAGATTTTATAAGAATTAAGTGCGAGTAATGAATTAACTCACTGTATGAGCTGTCTTTAAATAACAGGGCAACAGCAAGGTCCTGCTTGTTGTTGTGCATTAAAAACGGCTTCCATCAGTATCGTTCTGCATGGTTTGTCCTGAGTTGATCCCTTCTCAGCCTCTAAGTGTTTTTTTCATATTTTCAGTGCTAGGCATGCTCTGTATTATGACCCAGTGGTTATAATGGATTGCTTTGATTCCTTTGTCAAATGTGCTCTTACAGTGGTCCCCATTGTCACACCCTTGTCTGGCTTTGATAACATCGTCCGTGTAGTTCATTGGTGAGTAATCACCCACTTTATCGTTCACTCTGCTGCTATTCTGTTGTTAATTGAACATCGCAGCAGTGGTTTCTGTGACATTCTTTTGAGAAGAGAAAAACGACACCAGATCGGCCTTGCTGCTACTTTATATGGTGTAGCTGCTGAAAATCTCAGAAACTCTTTTCCTTTTCTTTTTTTACTGAAAGTAATTCCACTGAAATGGAAATCTGGATCCCTGCACTGTACTGTCTCCTGTGAAATTGCCAATTGTGTGACCAGACACAGATGTTTATTGGAAAGCTATCTCTTTTAAGTGTCATGCGTGTGCCTGAAAAACACTTGAAGAGGAAGGAAATGTAATGACATTCAAAGGGAATGACAAGCCAGTGCCTCAGTTTCAACACTTGTCATTTAATAACCTGAGAAATTTCCTCCTCAGCTGCAGACTCAACGGCTGAGTCAGTGTGGGAACGCAGAGGGCTCGACGGGAACAAGCTAATGATGAGAAAAAATAAATAAAGATGAAAAATACATGCTGCAGTAAAAGTTCACCGAAGACTGTAGGAAAAAGCACATGACAGTGCTTGAAAAGAAAGATTAATGGTAGTAGCTGAAATATTTTTGCATTATCTGTTGTTTCCAACTCTCATCCATCTCAGTTGTTTTGTCCCGCAGAGGATTTTGGCCATGCGCCTATTCAAGGCACCCTTCTTCCTCTACGCCAGTGGAAAATGTTATTGCTCTTTCTCCTTGGACGATGGTGATGTTAATGCACAATAATAATATCATTTATCTTTGCTTGGCTTTTTAATTTTACTGCCTGGTTGTGTCTTATTTACCTGATTCTTTACAGGAGGTCTTGCTCCTGTGCTTGTTTCCTCCTTAATTAGTTTAACCTCGTACACACACAGATTATCAGATAATATCTGCATTTAAATTCAATTGTATGTAATGGGCTGTTGCCCAGTCTTAGATTCTCATATGGCATATATGTGGTTAAAGGTGTAAGATTTAGGGTAGATCCTCATTTCCAGTTGCCTACTTTTTATGTCCGCAGACTTCAAGTAAAAGATTATCATACCACCCGTTTTGGAAAAGTGTGTACTTCCTAATTGTCAGCAGGGGTTTATTCTTCTTCTTCTTCTTTAATCTGCTTATATAAAATCTGTGGCTCCAACTTGCTATGTTGGTTGAAAGCATCTTCTGCTATTTTAGTGTGATACATAATGTTTCTGTATGAATTACACTGAAATGAGAAGAGGCCTAAAACATGTAATATTGGGCAAAAGCACGGTCTATTAAAAGACAAATGTTCTAGTCGAGTGCCCCGGCCTCGACAGCTAAATACCTGTAAAAGATAAACAAGGTTCTTCAAGTCTGTGCTACATTGAATTAAGGATAAACATTAGCTCTAATATTAATAATAAAACAGTTCAGGATATTGCTCTTAGTATTCATATTTTTAAACATATTCAAATGTTATACATTAAATTTTAGCAACATCAGAAAAGGCTTTGATAATAAAACTTTTTTGGCTAATGAAACCATACCTTTGCTAATGTTCTCAAGTTCTTCACTGTTTAAAACAAAGGAAGCTGCTGTAGCTAATGAGCAGTGTGCCTGATCTTTAGAAGGAACACTTCTTTGCTATTTAGCTGGTGTGCTAACAACTGCAGCTCAGGTTTATGCTGATAAACACTGTGCCCTTTTTGATTGGAAAGCTATAAAAATCTCTAATGGTCATCATTCATTCCCTTTCATCTCAACTTGATGAAATCTTTATACGTGATATCACTAATAACAACTGACAAATTAACAACTCTCCTATACTCCTTTGATCAGATAAGCTCAAAATCAGACAGCTAAGTTCGGCAGGGAAGTGTGTTATAATTGAAAGAAAAGAACTCTTTTCTTCTCATTTCTACATTTTTTAGAAGTATATTTAAAAGTTCCACTGAAGTTTTCTCATTAGCTTTGGTCTTTGGTCTTTGCCTCCTCGTCAAAGTCAGCTTAGAAGGACTTCAGCAGTTTTTGTAATCACTTCCTCTCCCGGGTTTGTTTTATCCCCTCCAAAAAAACAAAAAAAAAACCACAGCAGCTTGCCTGGAACGGGACTGAGGCACCAATTTTTGGTTCCAAAAGCTTTGCTCTCACCTGCACCGAGCAAACTGAGGAAACAAACAATCCAGAGTTTGAACAAACTGTTTGGCACGAGCTGGTGAACACACAACGAGGTGCTGAACTCTGAGCAGAGAAGCTTAACTCCACTAAAACTGCAAACATCCATCTTCTGTCAGTCTCGCTGAAATCTCCTCAGGTGATGAATTGAAATTCATGCTATGAAACAGAAATGAGCGTTACTTCACAACGCCTCTGACTTTACTGGTCTCTGAGAATCTTCACAGTGCTTGAAGACCCAATTAGCCTCAGCAGACACAGATACATCATGAGTTTAGAGCAGTGATAATGCTACCTGGATGTCATGACCCTTCCTGCACTTTTTGCATTCTCCCACTGCTTCCACATTTGTAAGTTGTAAATCAGTACACTACAAAACTTAGAATCAGCATCTGCCTATCTCCAAAAGCATCTAAAGTAGGATGCTTCTCCTGCTCTTTGAACAGTGATTCGCTCCATCCGTGCTCCTGACATGAGAAAATCCAAACTGAGTTGTCAGCTAGTGTGACAGACGGATATGTTTGTTGTTTTGTCAGCTGACGCGTGGCTGTCACAACGACCAGAGCATTTTCAATCATCTCTGGGTTACAAGTCTCAGCAGGACTCTCCTCTTGATTTCATTTATCTGAATCATGACAGACCTGTCACTCTCCTTGGCGCTGATGACCTACTTTAGATGCTCCCACAGGCTGCGGAATCTAATCTGTCGTCCGATGATTTGCTTTGGTCTTTCATCTGTCCCGGCCCGAGACTGCAGCCCTTGTGAGCGCACCACATGCCCTCTGCCAAATAAACGGGGTCAAATCATTTCAGTTCAGGGTTTTATTGTAGCTTCCTTGCATTAGGAAACAATGGTTGGAAGATATCCAGTAGAGCTCTGCTGCCCTCTGCCTGTGAGGAAAATCATCAAACATAAAAGCGTCCCTCCAAAAATAAGGGGGGGGGGGGGTGAAAAAAAGGTTGACATCCACAACTCCTGCCAAATTTCAGATAATATATTCCAGTGTATTATGCCAGATGAAGAACCTGGCAGACACACAGGCATATTTGAGGATGAACTTGAAATCAGAAGTGATGGAAGTCGTGAAGCTGCGTGTGCCAACGCGTTAAAAGTTAAAATGTTGAGCTCCATAAATGCAAATATGGAGAAGGTGAACTCTGGGAGGACACAGATCCATTTTAATTTTTTTTTATTATAACATCGTAGTTTTCTGCAGCTGGTTAAGTGAACTAACAGCCTTTGTAGCAAACTGTGAAAACAAAAGAGACTTCTATCTTTTCTGTCTGCGTCCATTCAGACTCTTGCCAGAGCATCACAAATCATGAGCTGCAATCTACTGTAAAAAAAACAAACATAGGTGTTTGTTTTCAGCTCCCTGTAGTGCTGTGCATTATCTAGATCGCTCAGCATGCTCCGTAGGCAGGCAGGCCTTTTTAATAGTGCAGTCACTTCTCATGAAGACACACTGGAGAATATATCTTCTGCTGCTGGCCTTATCATCAGAGAGGGAGGGGGAGACTGTGCCGGTGCACTTGCCCTGTCTTCTCTTACTTTCAAACGCACACACACACTGTTCCCAGCACTCCCAAGGTGTCCCTGTTGGAAGGACCTCAACACTCCCTACCGCCACCGCAGCACCCCGGCAAACCAAATTATGCTGTGCCATGATGTGCCGTTTCCTTTTTATGTTAATACTTCCTATCAGCCTCGTATGTGTCAGCACAAACTTCTCGCTCCTCTGCTCAAATTCCGATTACCACATTACCCCGACTTAAGTAGGATTAAGTTGAGGCGCCTTGAATGAGCCTCACCTCATTCATGATATGAAAGCGCTCAATCAGCCCAGAACAAGACGAATCCATTATGCACGGCGTGGCATTAAATTAGTTTTATTTAGTCGTGATGATATAAGGAGCAGTTCATCAGCAAGGTATACAGTCTGAGTCAGCAAAAGCTGTATTGATTCATTTGCTGTGAGTGGGGTTCAAGGTTGACATCAGCGACAGTCAGAAGTGTGACGGTCGCTAGCAGCGTGTTGGTATTTCATCTGGACGAAAACAACTGAAAGTATTCTTTTGGTTGGTGTTAAAGAAAGAAAATTAAAATAATGTGAACAGTGACATTTGAATTGTTGATTTAGAGAAAGAAAGTAACGCATAATTTTTTCCACTCGTTTGCAAGTTCTGCAGGTATTCATCCAAAGCTAAATCTTCACAGGCGTTTCCCCTCGCCCCGTGCGAACTGCATGTTGTTCTCTTTGCTCGATAGGACGCTGCATTCACCTGCTGGTAAAATGCAGCGTCCTATCAAACTGTTAATGAAAAAAATTTGTTCCAAAATGAGAAAGGCTTATCTCGCTCTTCTGAGCAGCCACAACGCCTACGCTCAGAGAGTTCAGCAGCGTGACCCCCGCTGATGCAAAGTAACGTCCGGCTAGAAGGTACAACTTGTTTTGGAATGTAATTAATGGGCTTGGCTATCTGAAGACCTTTACTCCAGTACAGTAACAGTCCATTAGCAAAACATTGCAGGCAGACATGATTATAAAACATATGGACATATATAATGTATCACTTTGTAAAGACATTTTGAATGTTGTTTCAAGGTTTCTGGTTTCAAGACCTAATTTTAATCTTTGTTACTTTGAAGTTTCTTAAAACTGTCTGGTCTACGTCTCCTCTCCAGGCTGGCTAATACCCAGAGCATCACCATCCAAACTTCTGGAACTACCACTAGTCTCACGATTGCCAACATCACTGAAGAGGATTATGGGAACTATACCTGCGTGGCCTCAAACCGACTGGGCGTCCAGAATGCCAGCCTTTTCCTCTATAGTGAGTATATACACAATAAAATGGTGAATAGACTAGTACCTATAGAGTACTTTTCTACTCTAACTGAGCGATCAAAGTGATTTATACTACAAGCTTCATTCAGCCAATCACACATATATTCATGGGAGCACTTTTTTCTATAGCTAAGCACTTGTCTAACCCCCACACACCCTCAGGGCAACTCTGGATTCAGTATTTTGCCCTAAGGATACTTCAAAACAAGCTGGAGTAGATGGGAATAAAATCACCAACCCTCTGATTGGTAGACCTGCTCACCACCCTCACTACTTCCATGTGCTATCTAAATGCACTCCACACTGTATATAAATGCCACTTGTTTTGCACATTTTCAACTCTGTATATTTTATATATTTTATTATTATTATTATTATTGTTATTATTATTATTATTATTATTATTATTATTATTATTTTTACTATTTAATTTGTAAAAATGTGTATACACACACACACACACACACACACACACACACACACACACACACACACACGTAGGAAAATATTTAGTATACACATCCAGAAATGCATACACTATTATATATTGTACATATATTTATTAGTTTCAGGTTGGCCATTCTTGTATTTTGCTCGTTTGTGTTGTTGTGTTTGCACATCTCTGTTGCTTGTGGGGCTCGCACACAAGAATTTCACTCGCATGTGCTGTGCCAGTGTGCCTGCACATGTGATGTGACAATAAAAGTGATTTGATTTGATTTGATTTGAAATGTGACATTAGAGGCATGTCTTACAGACATAAAGACCTGGGTGACCTATGATTTTATGCTTGTGAAGTCAGACAAAGCTAGAGTTGCTGTATTTGGCCATAAAAATTTCAGCAACATGTCTAACCAGATACTTAGATGTCTGCTAGTACCACCCTGGTGTCCATTACTAATGTCATGATCAGGAAATGTCCGCTAACACACATTTTTAGGGCCAACTGAGTTCATCTTTGCCATCTTTGCCAACTTAAGACTCATTTATTTAGATTGGCTTTTAATTCGATTTGTGCTGTGTGTTTTATTATTAATGTATTTTATGTATTTCTGTTTTATATTACTGTGAAGCACTTTGTGGTTTTTATCCTGTGAAAAGTGCTATATAAATAAATTGATTTGATCATGTCAAAATTAGAACCATCCTGTCTCAGAGTGATGCTGAAAAACTAGTCCATGCATTTGTTATTTCCAGGGTGGACTACTCGAATTCTCTGTTAACCATTTGTCCTAAAAGCTCCCTGAAAAGCCTTGAAAACACAGAAGTGAGGTCATATTTCTCCTATATTGGCTTCTCTTTATTGACTCTCCGTTGAATCAAGGAATTAAATTCAAAGTCCTCACGTACAAAGTCCTGAAAGACCAGGCTCCATCATATCTTAAAGGCCTCATTGTATCACATTGTCCCAGTAGAGCTCTTCGCTCTCAAACTGCAGGCTTACTTGAATTTGCCAGTTTTTTAAAGTAGAATGGGAGGCAGAGCCTTCAGCTATCAGTATCTCTCTGTGGAACCAGTGTCCAGATTATTTGGGAAGGCAGACACCTTCTCTGCTTTAAAGATTAAGCTCAAACTTTTTCTTCTCTGTAACATTTATGGGGCTGGTCCCTTAGTTAAGCTGCTGTATACTCAGGCTGAGCACGTATCCTCCACCCCTTTCTATGCAGTCCCTGTGTGTTCATATATAACAATAAGACTATAGTATCATCACAACACCATGTATGACCAAGACGTCACCTGGGGTGCTGGTTTTGCTCACTGGGCGTAGCAGGCAGCCCATACGCTATAATGCTGTTGCAGATGCCTGGGTGTTCCTTTACTGCACCTCTTTTTTCCTGTCCTCTGTCACAAAAAATCACCTAAAGGATAATGAATATGGAGGTTAAGTGTTAATTTTATTAACCTAATTTCCTGCTGAACTATTGAAAACCAGAAGAGCAGCAGTTCGCTGCAGTTTGTGTGCTCTGCTTTAAGCTTCGCTGCTGAACGACTGCGAGAAGTAAAGAGCTCACTGTGTGTTCATTTCTAGTCATTTGGCCGACTGTGTTCTCAACTCTGCGTGAGAGCGATTTTGCTGAACACTTAGAGAAATTTAGGAAAGATGGCTCGAGCGGGAGAATGAAATGAACTTTTGGCAGTTGGTGAAAAGTTTTAAGTTTCAGACTAAAGTCAAAGAGAAGCCAAGTCTGTTTCTGTGCTCTGTGATGCAGTCTCTGCCCTTAGAAACGTTATTTAAACATGCAAAAAAAACACCACAAAAGAACTATTAATGGGAAAAAACCTCAGGAAAAGCAAAATATTCCTTTCCAAAGGTGAACAAACGTATTTTAAGTGAAGCATATGGTTCATTAGGACATGGAGTGAGGTCAGACTACAGAAAAACCAAGAGGCAAAACTCAAGAATGCTAACACACATAAAGGAAAGACCAACGAACACAGACACAGAGAGAGAAGACTCTCCCAGAACAGTAGCATGTCCCCCCAGATTGTCTTAATCCACCTTCAGCACCCAAGAATGGGACAGACACACAAAGGCACCCTCAGCTCGGTGGTGAAGATTTAAAAGGGAAGAAGGGGGATCGGGCTAGATGTAACCAAAGCTTGTCTCAATTCACAAGCATCAAAACTAAAATTAGATCACAGTGCGGATGTCTTTAATAACTGAGCTGCATTCATAAGCATGTAAATGTTTGCAATATTCATGAAGCGTTCTAGTTCCATCACTGATTTTTGGCCACTTGAGGGTATAAAAAAGCATGTTAACAAGCTGACATACACAATCACACACACGTCTCTGGCACCTAAACTTCTCAGACATCCAGATCCACAAGAGCAGCGCTGGTGTCAATTTGGAGTTCTTTTATTTGGAGCAGTGGTTAAATCCACTTTGATTTATTTTACAGACTATTGATTTCATGGTTTTTCTGAATATAAGGCTCTTTAGCTGCTCAAACACGGTCGGCAGCTGGGCATCAAATGGCATACAGCGGGGTTATCAGAGTTGTTTTGTTGGTAATGAGAACATGTGGGGGTTGCTGAGAAGATCGAGGAATAAACAGCGCTCGTAAATGGTTCAGCCTGAAGAATCGTGAAGCTGCGCAGGGCCGCAGAGCCGGGTGATGATTCCACCATTACTTTTATGGTTCGCTGTTAATATCATATTTTTCACATTGGCAGCTGTCAGAGATCCCACACAGTTGTTTCACTGAGCACAAAATTAATGCTGTTTGAATTGCTTTCTTTGAGCTTTCACACCCCAAAGCCTGGCTGGCACAGTGCTGCTTTGAGCTCAGAGGGCCGTCGTGTACCCAACATTTGAATTTTATATCAAACTGCACTCAAAAACAACACACTTCAAAATGATGGGTGCATGTATAATATGCCACGAGCGCCGTAAACAATACCAGAGCAACAAACCCACATTTCCCATGGCCAGCAGTGGCTCCACTCACTGTGACAAATGTGTCTCGTTGTCTCTGCCAGCACTTAAAAGCTGTAAAAAGATGAAATCGTGGCAGGGAGGCAAAGCCAAATGGAGACTAGCTCCCAAAGGAAGACATCTGCACTGACACTGCAGACTGGGATTTGAACAAAAGGGAAACATGTTTGAAAGTTAAAAGAGATGATCAATTTATTTTTGGTGGCAATAAAACCTCCTTTTTCGTGATACTCCAAAGAAAGAAAGAAAGTGCCAACATATAGAAACAAAGTAGTAATATATAATAAAACAGTAACAAAAGTCCCACAGAACGCCTGGATACAGATCAACATTAGTCCATGACAATATTTCCTTTGGATAAGTTAGGTCTGTGTTTTTGTTGAGTTTAGTGACATCTAACATTTATTTTACTGGACTGACACACAGGAAAAGGTGATAAGTGTTTCTTTTACACTCAAAATACTGTCTAAATGTCGGTTTATTCGCTCCATAAATCTTGTGCAGAAGAGTGGTGGAAGAAAGCTGCAGAGATCAAAAGTCATAAAAAGCCAGTTTGTGGGAAATGTGAAGGAATTTTTACTTTCCATATCATGAACTTGGTAGAAATGCAACATATGGAGGGCCCAAACAAGTTCTGCAATTATTATATGCAACTAGCAGGTAAAATTTACTTTAGTTGTGTTTGTTTAGCATTCAAATCACATGATTTTCACTGATCATATACCTAACCTGATAGCCTGGCTACTGCTGACTTAACTTAGCTTGATGAGCTACAAACATGGCAACAAGTATTACAGGCAGTTGTTAAACCAGCAGCTTGCAGTTTCCTGTATTATGCAACAAGACTGCATTTATTTATTTTTTTCTGTCATATTAAGCTTGATCAGCAGGCTCACCGGTTTATGCCTCCTCTGTGGTTTAAAGCGTTGAATGATCACTGAATAACACAGCGTCAATGGCACAACATGGCCACTAGATGTCACCAAAAACTCCTGCAAAAGGCTACAAACACATGTTTATTTTCCAGTTTACTGTGTAGAATGTCTGCTAGCAACAGAACAGCGATGCAATGACCCTTTTTTGTGCAGGATTAAAAGGAAATAAAACTGTATTGTTCTTTTTCTTGTTCAAACCAATATTGTGGTTGCTCTAGAAGTCTGAGTGAGCTCTTATTAACCCTGCTGCCTTTCTCTCTTTGCTTCTCCACACAGGACCCGGGACAGGCAGAGATATCAACGGCTCTGCCTGTGTATCTCAATCACTGTGGCTCCTGCTAGCCTCCTTCGCCTGCCTTTTCTTGAAGTGTTAATATCCCTGCCCTCTATCCTTCCCCTTCTCTCCCCCCAGCCTCGCACCTTGGCCTTCCGCCCCATTCGCTCTTCTTCTTCTTCTTCTTCTCTCCAACTCACCGGCATCCTTACTGCTACCTTATTACCAACTTTGCCGCCCTCTTCCCCAGACTGTTTGCATCATGATACAGAAACCTTACGTGCTGTCGAGCACTGCTTACAGGTGTGAAAAAAAAACGATGGGTTATGAGTAAAATGTTTTAGGAAACACAACAAAAAAAAAAAGAGTAAAATGAAGAACAAAACAAGCAAACAGTGCTTTTTAAAGAATTGCATTGTTCTTTTTGATTGGTATGCACTTCTTTTGTTTCTGCTTTATCTTGTCTTCTGGGTCTGGGTCGGGCTTTGGGAGGGGGGTTGTGGGGGGGTTGTTTGTTTTTTTGTTGTCTACATGGGAATAAAAATGAAGGTGGCCTGGCTCACAGGGACACCAAGAAAACAATCATTTGTCTCTAGGACTACTGAAGACATGAGGTGTATTTCTTCTTACTCCCTTAGATGTATTATGTTAACTTAAAGCGTAGATTTAACCGAGTGTTTATAACCAGTGCATTAATGAGAAACACGTAAAGCATCTGCCAAATATACACGTAAATTTCAAACTAACACATGTGAAACTCAAAGGGAAACTGCTACGGCTGATTTTGCGATGAGATTAGAGCTGTAATTTGATGCTACTGTGCTGAAACACAGATATAGTGTTAGGCAGATACCTCTGCAATCAGTGTCATTGCAAGCGGAGCCCAGAAATATGGGAACAGAAACAAACCTGAAGAAATGAGTTTGTCTGGAGCTCTGTGATATCTTGCGACCCTTCCCCATTATTCCAAAAAACAACCTGTTTTTCTTTTTCTTTCTAGACTCTCACTTACAAACAACAACAAAAAAGAGAACAGGGAAGAGAAACACACAGTAGGTTATAATGATGCGTATTGTACATAGTAAAGTTTTGTATTACTCTATGATAAGAAAACCATGATGTGCAGTCTATCTCAGAGGCTGCACCGAGCAGTGTTTGCATTCAGTCGATGAGTTTTAGGATCATTTTATCCCTACTGCTGGAATTTGGATAAAAATGTATGACACCAATGAATGACTTACTTTTTTGTTTTTCTCTTAATCAAAAACACGTGTTTTCATACGAAAATGATACAGAAAAAATCATAATATATAGATATTGGGGGTATTATTTTGTGTGCACCTCATGAATCCACTGTCCTTATATATGAAAAAAGCTCATTTTACATGATTCTGAATATGGTTGTGATTTGTTGAGGATTAATGAAATGCAGACCTTTGGACCTGGCAGATACCCATTATACAACAATGTTTTTTATGTTGTTTTTTGTTTTTTATAATTCTGTGCAGTAATTATTGTACCTGTCCTTGAAACGAGATGCGTGCTAGCTTAAATGATGTTAAACAGAGGGAGTATTATGAGCTTCATAATGCTCTTACGCATACCTGAGATTTAATATGACAGAAGAAACCAAATGAATACTGAATGCAGTTCCCCTCAGTGTCACCAAGGCCACTGTGCTGAAGGCCTTATGGGGAAAAAAAATCAAACAAATGAGAAATAATGAGAATAATAGTGCTGTTACCTCACCGTGTCCTACAGCAAGATTTCTAATCACTCTTTTGCCAATGCTTAGACTGAACAGTGAGTTAGTTTCTTTATGAACAAAATGGTTAAATAAATATGTTACGTGTTGATATTTTGAAGAAAATCTTTCAAAGGGAGCAGCTCGTAGGCCGTAGCTGTTAAAGAGACAGCACTGACACTGGTGGTGACTAATAGCGTTTGGACTCCAGTGCCCAGCTCAGCTCTTTGATTGGATGTGTGCGTTCAGGTCTCCGCTCTTTCAAACAACCAAGCCGAGATAGTACTGTAAAAACACACGTGTAATTAATGTCATCCTTGTCACGCATTAAAAGACTCGTTCCCAGTGTGTTCTCTCATTGTAAATGCTTCTGAGGCCATGGCTGTGTGTGTAGTGTTGGTAATGCTCCAGTCTAAGCTGAGACGTACAGAGACTGAAAACCCACCGCGTTTTTAATCAAAACTGAAGCATTTATGAATTCATATTTCCATTAGCTCCATGAGACACAACGAAAACAATGTCTTGCGATCAGATCTCTTAGAATACGAAAGAAGCTGCTTGTTTTTACACTTTTATTGTGTTGCGTGCTTTTTTTATTATTTTATCTTATTTGGTTTTATTTTACAACTGTGCGAATGAGTCCTGGTGTTTTTATACTGCAGTCTGCAGATTGATTTTTAGGCTCTAACTTAACCATACTTGAGGACGCTATTGTAGTTTATCAGCAGTTATCTTCTTACCTTAATTAGAGCCGAATGATCTGGTAGCTGTGGTGAAATAGTTTTTCATGATCAGTTTCCATAAACATGGTCTGTGCTACCAGTGAGCTTTACAGAAGAGACAAAATAAATGTGTTGTCTCTTTGTTTTATTTCAGCGGGGGAGACCCTGACAGACCAAAAAAGCTGGGTCAGATATCCCCAAATTGTGTTCTGCATTTAATTTCATGAGCCTGCATACAGGTCATTGTCTAGAATTTCTGCCATTCAGGTGTGTTTTCCAATGAGACTAAGCTCACCGATGTGGAAGTCTAAGTGCTTCCGTGCGGGTTAAAACCAGCTAATAAGCACTTGACTTATAGGACCACTGACGTAAAAGCCACGGAGCTCTGTCTTATCCATAAAGCAGCGAGAAAAAAGGAGATCTGGTGTTATTCCATTGCTCATAGAAACCAACAGCCAGCCTATAATGACACAGCACCAACCCCCTGCAGACAGACCTAGATATCTACTCAAGACTGTAGATACAGCTATGTAGTTTACTACTCAGCATTGCCTCAAAACATCGCCGAACTGGCTTGTGTATGTGTGCGTGTGTACTCATCTGTTTATATGATTAACCTGCTGGAAAAGTGGCATACATGTGAGGCATGAGATAAATGATGAGTTGGCCCAGCAGCTAACTATCTACTTTCCATTGAGCTATGGTTACACTTGTAACCCTCTATATTAAGTTTAGATTGTTTTTTTTCTCTTCCTCTGTGTGTATATACAGCATTATGTTTCTACTGTAGAATGTTGTAAAGTCAGCAAATCCATAAGATTGTGTTTATACAACTCTACATTTAAAAGTTTAAAAGGCAAATGTAACTATCATGTTTGTACTTCCTTCCCTTTGTCGCGGGGAATTAAGATTCAATCATGGATTAGAACACAGCAATGTCCCTTTTTTTCTATTTTACTTTATTATGGTATAAGGTAATTGAAGTCAGTTTCTAAAAAATAAAATATGACATGTAATAAAGGTATATGAGAAATGTTAACAAAATAAAGTTGTTTGAATTCAGTGTTCTGTATTTGAATGTGACATGAAATGTCGAAGCAAAGTAACCTTTTCTTTCTGGAGACAGCTTGGAACACATGTTGTGTTAATCACCATGTAACATGCAAATAAAATAATATATGTATTGTTATGTTTTCTCTGGGAGACGTTTTTGTCCGCGGGAAACGTGTGAAAATTCTGCTCATTAGCAAGGGGAATGGTCCATTTTCACCTTTTTCTGGTGCCAAAGACAAAGACTGTGGTGTTATCACTACCACATATTGCCACACATTAATGACAATATGGCTCAGGCTCTTTTCACCACAGAGATGTGCAGCAAGTGCTGCAATAAAAGGTTTCGCCACTAGGTGTCACACTAAACCAAATTATGCCCTACATGAGACTTTTCTAGTCTTACTCACCGCTCCTGATCTACAAGCCACACGGTGCAATGTTTTTGGAATGTATGCAAACGTTATAAAATGTCAATTTCAGAAAAACATGTAGGTTCACATTTTTCAATTCAAACCTCACACACCAGTAGGGAAAATGTAGCTGTTCACCATTGTTTTCATACCTGAGCACAGTGGGTACAGTTTTTTGTTTTTTTAATTTCATTTTTGTTGTTGTCCTTTTTAAATAGAAGGTGCTAGCAAGCATTCTCTTCAAAGTACAGGGATTTCAAATGGGAATGATGAGTGACAATGCAGGAAGATAAGAGAGTATGAGGATGGTATGAACTAGCCATTTTAATTGAGGAGATTATGCTCTTCTTGTTAGCACTTGACAAATAGATTGCGGAAGGCATTTATGTAAATGTTATATTCAGGTCTTGCATTTTTCCATGGAGTCCTTGAGCCCTGATGGGACCTATAGCATTTGCATACACAGATTGCTTGTAAAGGATTAAGTCATTCAGATTTTAATCTAGAGATTTTTAAAAAATCAGTAATGCTCAGTGCAAAATGTGCATGTAAACATATGTAAAGACTTATGTAAAGACTTTGGAGAAATCTGGTAAAGGAGTGTGAGTGTACCTAAAAAATATCACCTGGTTCTTAGTATATCTTAAGATTAGCCACAGGTGCAAATCATCATCCCTCCTATTCAGTTGGTACGGTGATTGGTTGGTTGGTGCTGATTTATTGTTTGATTTTAGCCAATTGTGCATTATGGCCAAATGTGTCAGCCTTGGTCCCATCTTTCCAAAGGATGTTGTTCAAACAGTCTTGTGGTTTATTCAGATGCAACTTTGGAAACCTGGGCCGTTCCCATGTTTCTCCTGGCAGCCCTTCCAAACATACTTGAGCCTTCTTTTTTTCTTTTCTTTTTTTTTTTTATTGTCGTGAACGTTAACATTTAAGAAGCTAACTGAGGCCTGTGAGCGATGTGTATAATGGCTGGCCTTGGGGTGAATTTGGTGGTATTCCTGGGAAGATCAACAGCTTCCTGGAATGTTTTCCACTCAAATAATCTTTCTCACTGTAGAATGATGGAATTGAAACTGTTTGGAAATTACCTTATAACTTATAACAGACTGATGGGCAGCAACATTTACTTCTCTAAGATCATTGATTATGTCGTTCCTTTTTCACATTCTGTCAACACATCCCTGAACTGCCGAAAGTTCTCATTTTATAGAGGTGCTCACACTTGCTGATGATCAGTTATTCAAGTGCATTTCATGAGCAACATTTGGCTGCGACTTACTCTTATAATTCCTTTGGAAGATGGCAGAGTATGCAGCATTGGTGAAGGTTACAAATGATCTTCTTATGGTCTCTGATTGTGGACTCATGTCTGTGCTTGTCCCGCTAGACCTCAGTGCAGCGTTCAATACTGTTGACCATAATGTCTTATTACAGCGATTACAGCATGCTGAAGGTACTACACAGCAGTAGTTTAAATCATATCTAAATGGGGACTTGTCTTCACACACTAAGATTAATATCTAGTTCCACAGGGTTCTGTGCTGTTACCAATTCTGTTTACATTATACATGCTTCCCTTAGTCAGTATCATTCAATGGCATAGCACACGTTTTCAGTCCTATGCACTGTAATCCATAAAGCCAGAAAACAAACATTAATTAGTTAAAGTGGACAATCTCTAAATTTCTGCTTCTAAATTCAGACAAAACTGAGGTAACTGTACTCTGTTTCTTAGAAACATGGTGTCTAACCAAACACTTACGTCTACATGGCCTGACTTTGGTCTCCAGTAACACTGTGAGAAATCTTGAAGACATTTTTGACCAATATATGTCCTTCGATGTGCATATGAAACAAGTATGTAGGACTGCTTTCTTCTACTTGCACAATATCTAAATTAGAAACACCCTGTGTGAAAGTGATGCTAAAAGCCAGTTAATGTATTTACTACTTCTAGGCTGGACGACTGTAATTCATTGTTATCAGGCTGTCTTAAGATTTCCCTGAAAAGCCTTCAGTTAATCCAAAATGCTGCAGCACGAGTACTGACAGGGACTAGAAGGAGAGAGCATATTTCTCCTATATTTTCTTCTTCTCATCAGGGCTCATCTTAAAGACTTCCTAGTACAGTATTACCCCATTAGAGCGCTTTGCACTCTGACTGCTGGCTTACTTGTGGTTTCCAAAGTATTTAAACTTAGAATGGGAGCCTTCAGCTTTCAGGCCTCTTCTCTGTGGGACGAGCTCCCAGTTTGGATATGGGAGTACTTGCTCATAAGGGATCATCTAATTGGTGGGGTCTTCTCTGTATTATTGTAGGGTCTTTACCTTACGATGTAAAGCGCTTTTGTTGTGATTTGGGGCTATATAAACATAACAGAATTGAATTAAATTGTATTTCCCTGTGTAAGTATTGTTTTAATGTACGTTTGGTGCAAGAGCATCTAATCTTACAGGAATACTATCCATTCATTTTCTTCCACTAGTCCACTTCAGGGTCACGGCGGGCGCTGCAGTCTATCCCAACTGTCATGGGGCAAGAGTTATAATAAAACCACACATGTGTGGTTTCGTGATGGATTCAGTGGAAAATAAGCATGATTATTGGAAACTGCCGGGTGTTTCAAAGTGACAATATGTTTCTATCAGGCTTTAAACAAACTCCACAGCTTATGATGGTAATTGGCACATTTGCTTTATTTTGAAAACAGACATTGAAACCATTTTTTATTTTTTTCATATTTTTTTTCTCACAAGTTTGAACTCCTCGATAAGATTGAAACTGGACATTGCACTCACTGGAACATAGGAAATTTTTTTGTTGTTGTTGTTTGCTCATTTGTTTGATTTTTCTCTTAATCTTTTTTTGTAACATCAGTGCAAGAGTATTTTTCCAATTCATATAAACTGTCATAACAACACCAAAGACATCAAAAAAGAAGCCGCCACACCTCTTAAGTTTTTTGTGACTGCGAAAAAGTTCCTCTCAGAGGGAGAGTTCCCATCATGCATCTGGTTCAATGGTTCATGCTATGGCCTCACGTTTGGTTGGCAGAGCACAAATTGTAATATGTAAGAGCCAGTTACATCAATAATATAGTTGATTTCTAGAGTTTTTATTATATGATCACATCATTTAAATGGCAATAGGTCCTTTATTTACTGTAACTGTGAGTATACAGAGTTTGTAAAAGGGGTGTAAACCAAGCTTGAATGACTCAAGCAGAATAGAGAAAGTTGAGTAAATATTGTTTTTGGGATTCAGGATAAAGCTGCCCCAACTGGAAATGTCACACATTTAATCATACATTCTATTATCCATTCAGTGTGTCAGTACATTACCTCTTTGTTGTGTTCTCAGTACACTTGGATCGTGTCGAAAACATGAATTGCATTTATAAACCTGGTTGTCTTTTTGTGCGTGCATTTGCAATACGGATTTCATTTGCAAAATGTGTCTGAAGAAAGAAAGTGCATTACAATGCAAATACAATACGGCGCATTGGCAATGCATTCTTTTTTTGAAATTTTAAATGTGTAAATATCCAGTTGGAAGCGTTCATTCCACCCCCGGTTTTACATCAAATAGTGAAGATGTACCAAATGAAATCATCCACCTCGACATCATCACCATCACGGTAAGAGTCGCTTTTCATAAACATCAGCAACATCAACATCATCATCACCGTCGTCGTCAGCATCGTCATCACTTGCGCATAGTACAGTGTTAGCTTGAGCCAAAAAACTTCACGCTGGAAACTCCCCCAACATGAGAAAATCATTGCCACACAAAAAATGACAAACAAATAGAAACGGACTGCCTTCACATTGAGAAGGCAAAGAGCAACCTTTTTAGATTTTTCGTTTTTGTGGTATTCTTCATACTTTTAATTCTGCTTTCATTAAGTTAGACTTTAGCCTTAAGCATCCTTGGACTCGGTGGCCTCCGCCTCTGCATCTGCCGGGGTGGCCTCCTCTCCTTTAGACTCCTCTGCAGCATCTTAATGTAAGAAGTGGTGGGGTAGAGGGTGTAAGGGTAGAGAGAAGGGGTTTGGGGCGGGATAGATGAAAGGAGGGTGGAGAAAGAAGAGAAGAGGAGAGGTGGAGAGGTGGTTTTACATTGCGAGTAGAGTAATAAAGCTCTGTCTGGGGCGCCTGAGATACAGAGCTTCAAAGATTTCACTCATGAGCAGTAACTTTTGATGTTTTAAATATTTCACCCTCTATATGAAAAAAAAAGCCATGTAACATTCGGAAATTCTCAAAATATTCACATCTTCCCTCTCAAAAAAATTATTCGCACATGGAATTCTGTGTTGTTCACAATGTGTCAGCTCCACTTAAACTGAGAGCATGTCTGAAGCCCGCACTGACTGTGTAAATAATAAAAGAAGAGCTTGCTCCTAATGGACCCATGAAGCATTTGAACGGGCATCACAAAGCTAACAGGAGCATCTTGGCCTGTCACATCTGATACAGTGTGATGCCCAGAGTGCACTGCACTATGATAGCAGGCAACGATAACTTGCTAAGAGGTGCACACTGCTGAGTAGCAATCCGTGATACATCACAAAGCAAATGCTAATGAGATTCTTGCTCAGGTACTTTATATTTTTCAACATTAAATCATAATATCCTTCTTTAATAATCCTGTAGCTGGTGCGCTTTTTAGCTCCAAAAAAGCAAAGACATTCTCATTTATACTTAATAAAGACCTTCTTGCACTATGCAGGAGCTACACTGATTTTGGGGTCTTTGTTGTTCCTGCCCAAACTCGTTATCCGAGTGATCTCATCGGGGTGATGTCACACCCCGATGAGATCATATTCTTTTATTAGGAGGAGACATCAAGGAATGATATCATTGCAATGGAGACCAGGGTGCATGTCTCCTGGTGTGTGCGTGTGTTTGTGTGTGGGAGGGCGAGGGAGGGAGGGAAAGAGAGAAGTGGGGCAACGGTGTCTGCACTAATGCGCGATTGTGTGTGTGACTCAAGACAGCATGACTCATGGCAGATCTTCCAGGTAAGAGATAATTAGCTTGTTAGCCACTGTGACAGATTTGAGAATGTCCTTCACTACAGCCACTGAACTGTGCGATGCAAATCCAATTTCACCCAATTTACAGAGCCAAAGCCCGTCATTTCTTGTGTCTGACATCAGCGCGAGCTCACTTTCATACACCAGTTACCGGCTGAAGTGACAGTTTAGCTTTGCTGCTGGGTTTGTGTATGAAGATTGCAGACAGGGAAACAAACATTTATAAGTGTTTCATCATTTCTACTCACTGACCTCTTAGTCTTTAGTAAATAAGACTAATGAGATCATGGCAGAAAAAATATGAAGCGCAAAAGCTCTTTTCAGACTGATAACATCGCCAGCTTTAAATTCTGTCATTCGCACTGAGGTATGTTTTACATAAATGGTTCTCATAGCTTCATTGAAACATATGCAGGAGAGTTACAAAAACAGCCACACAGCAAAAGACTTGTTGCATTTGTGACCATTGACTCAAGTGAAGTGTAACCACACTTTTGAATGGTTGCTTTTCTCCATCATTGTCACTAAAATCTGAGATCAGAGAGAGCTAGTGCCACCCCTCATTCTCAAAGAGAGATTGAAATCTCTACTGAACTGGAAATGGCATCCTTTTTTAATCTTTTTTGGATTTACAATCAGAGTTGATGAGATAAAATGCTATTATATGCACGTTAATGTAGTTTAGGGCACGCTCTACTAACACAAGCCATTCACAAAGATGTGAGAGAGGACTTCTAATGATGTACAAGCCTGTCTTAATATGACAGCCTGCTTTCAGATATTGTGTCATTTTAAAAGTGCTGGGCAAACATTAATAGGTCTGATCTGGTTAGACTGTGGTCTCATAATCGACCAGGACGTTCATTCAGATGTAAAGCAGGTAAGTCCAGATAAATCGGATTTTGAATGTAAACATGTTCATATCTGAAAAAAGCTGATAAAAGTGCCAATATCCATAAGCATGGTATTAATTTCACTGCTATGCAGATGACACCCAACTCTTAGCGTTATAATGAGCTCTTGAGAACCACATATCTGGTGTTACAACTGATTCTGATCTAAGTCTCCATCTGCATATATATTTCATTAAAGGTACGTTGCAGCTTGTTTATGTGTTTATTATTTAATATAGTCTATAATCTGCTTTTAACAGCTTCAATGCTCTGTTTCCCAAAAAAGAGTTAGAATTCACTAGATACATATAAAAACCTTATGTCACTCTAGGGTTTTCACTCAGTAGCACCCTGAAATCCCCCTGCTCACTGCTGCTCGCTGTGCCAAAACAAAAACTAAAATACATCTGACTCAGTCTGGAGTGGAGACTGAAGAAGTCACTTGGATGAGGAACGAAACATTAATCCCACTGAAAACGCTACAGAGTCAGCTTTATCAAATAAAGAAATCATCTTTCTATATCGTCTCTGAGTCACTACATCTGGACAGTCCAACATCACTGATGGCTTGTTTATAGTGAGAATCTGTTTCTACTACTTATTACTTTTTCTAGTTAAGTTCTAGTGTTTTCTTTAATGTTTTTAACTTTTTTTTCCTGCCTCCTCTTTTTAGTTTTCCAAATTAATCTACTATTTCTTTTCATTATTAATGAATCTGTTGCCACCTTTTAATGTAAGAGAAGTGCTCTATAAGTGCAGGAATTCGATAAGAATTTGTGACATAGAGACCGCCTCATAGAGTACCCATCATCCTTGTGGATGTGACTCTTTTCTGTGTGCAACAAACCTTAACTGAGCGATTTGGTCATAAATATTAATTTTGGTCTCTGAGTCACTTTGGTAAGTTAAGCAGATTGTAGACAGCAGTGAATTCTTAATAAGCAGATCTTTGTCAAGTAGTGTTTGTTTATGGCAGACTTCCCCAGTGCGGATCGTGACCAGTAGGGATCATTAATCATTCATTTAAATCAGAGCACCTGTTCTACCCGCACTGCTCCATGCAGGCCAGCTATCCCATCGAGGTGGTAACTATGACAACAGGGAGACAGTGCTGCCTAGGTGACCTACTTTCTGTGTAGTTCTCCAGTTGGTGTATGCATGTGTGTGTGTGTTTCCCACCTCACGCCCCCACCAGCTCCAGACTGAGCATGCTCCATTAACTACCTGTCTGACCCAGTCTGAGAGTCCTTGGACCAGAAATATGAGTTCATGTCAAGTGTATCTTGTGACAGTGTTGTATCAGTGGAATAATATCATTTAATCTCCAGTTTCTTCTCAGGTCCACATTCCTGCTGTAATTGGACATCACATGACAGTGCTGGAAGACTTTCTTTTTTTTTTACCAAATAGTTTAACGTGATGTACTTTAAAAAAAAAAAGAAGTTTAACTGGGTCATCCATTACAACCGTTTTTCATGACTATGGTAGCAGTCAGGTTAATATATCACACCTCGTGTGAAGGCATCTGAGAGCTTTATTAACCTCAGTGATTTATAATTCATGCTGCTTTTACATTATGCAAACAACACATTGCTTTTTATCAATAGCTTTGATCATTCCCAGTATAACAATATCAGTGTGTACCACACTCTTGACCAGTGCTTATCATTTTCTATGCCGGCCTCTGTCTAATCAGTATGGAGTTTTCATCTTGCAGAGGCTGAGCTACAAGGCTGTCTAATCTTATATTGAGCTGTGTCTCTGTGTTAACCAGTGAATGGTGGAGCACTGCCAAATATCTCTAAATCCCAAAGACACACCAAGCGGCTATGTCCTGTGGAGCCTGCCAAGCAGACTGTGTAAAAGCTCACCTATTCTTCTCGATTTTATATTTACAGTAAGTAATTGCTTTTTGATTGGTGGAAGTGGCTGGAACTATTTTTAGCCCTGAACTCACTGCCCTCACGAACATGTGCATAAGTGAGAATGTGCTGGTAAACCTTTCTTCCTGACCACATGGAGCTCTCTCCTATTCTGCATACCTTGTTTACCTTTTGTTTGGTTAGGCTCCTCCTTCTCAGCTGTCGGACTGACAGCAGCAGGCACGTCGGCTTGTCTGGCCTCCTCCTTTTTCTCTTCGCTCTTCTCCTCCTTCTTCTCTTCAGCTGTGGCCGTGGTGGGACTCTTGGCTGGGGCCTCCACCTCTTTGGGCTTCTCCTCAGCTTTCTCCTCCGCTTTTGGCTCCTCTTTCTTGGGTTCAGAGGGCGCTGCGGCGGCCGTGGGAGACGCAGCAGCCGGGGCGGCCGCTACAGGAGACGTTGCTGTGGCAGCAGCTGCCGGAGAGTTAGCTGGCTTGTCTGCCACAGGGCTTTTGGCTTGGTTTGTCTCCTCTTCCTCCTTCTTAGCCTCTTCTCCTGCGGCTTCATCCTGCTTAGCAGGTGCCTCCTCTCCCTCCGCTTTCTTTGCCTCCTCTCCTCCCTCTGTTGCCTCCTCTGCAGCAGCAGGACTGTCACCCTCTTTCTCCTCCTCTCCGTCTTTCATCTTTTTCCGAGTTATATGTCCACGGAAGCTGGCCTGTATTTTGGTGGCAGCCTTGTGGGCCTTGTCCTCGGGTTTGTTGGTGGTGCCATCCTGTTCAATCTTCTGGTCCGCCTCCTCATTCTTCTCCACCTGGCAGGCGATAGACAACATACCAGGTTAACATTTACTGCAAGAGTTGAAAAGGTTGCGCTGAATGTCTTTATTTTGCTAGTGTCCAGTTGTTGCTGTGTTTGTGTGTGTCTATCCCTCTTTTTGTTGGCATGCTGCTTGATCACGAGAAGGCATGCTTTATTTCTGTTTGCTAAAGTATGTAAAAAATAGTCAAACTGAAAGGTCAGAAGTCAAGAAAAGAAAAAAGTGTATATCGTGAAATGGGAAAGCTTAATAAATATATATATATTTCTAACCATTACATGACAATCATAGGCTGGGAAAAGGTTAAAATTTCAGGACATGTTTAGAATAAAAGTGCGGGATGAGATGAGGAGCAGAGTTAGGAGTAGGACAGGAGACAGGGTAATATTGAAAGTCTTTCCTTGATATTACCTTCGGTTACTGGATCCAAAGCTGTCCATCAAATAGTGGGTTGTGCTATGAGTCATATAAATCTAATGAAAAGAAATCAAATCAAATAAAGGAATGAATGATGAGCACTGAAAGTGGCAACACAAAATGAATCAGTACATTCCAAATGAATAGGCAAACAAATCAAGGTAAAATATTCTCTCGCAGGTGTTGGAACCAATCGAAAGCCTCAAATGAACGTGAATAAGTGTAATGAAGCAAAAGAACACAAACCGTCAAGCAGCATGCAGACTGTGTAGCATCAGTTATACCAAATGGAAAAACAAAGTGAGAAAACAACACAATCTATTTTTTATTTTTTTATTTATTTATTTATTTTGGTCCTTCCAGGTATCAAGGCTTAGCTTGACCCTACAGCATTTTATCATTTCACGTGCCAGAGTGAGGAGATTTATTGTCTCCACATAATAAATCCAAGGCGCTGTGATTTTAGGTTGTGACAAGTGTCTCCGGGCATTTATTGCAGTTATTCAACCCAGGCATGAGGCTGATATTGTCCTCCTGATAATAACCCTGAAAATAGATTTAGTGAATAATTAAACTTAAATGTAGACGCTCTCCGTGGCATCCATTAATCTTTCCTGCAGTCTCTGCTAATGATATCCTCAAAATTATGAGCAGTGCTCAAAATCGGAGCCAATCTTTATTCTCTGGGTACAGTATATAGCAGCTCCGTGTCTGGCTGCTAGGGAACGAGCTCCCTGCTACAATCTCCTCACCATTCACTGCCATACCCCTCCCAACCATCAAAGGTTACCTTGACAACCAGAGTGCTAACTCATCACAGAGCCTGTCTGCTGTTCGGTGCTATGAAAGACTATATGTCACCCTGATTGGCAGTGCGCCTGACCCCTCGGGGGGAGCGGGCCAATAGGAACTCGTAAATCAGGTGGAGTAATCAGCATGGAAAAGCCAGGGATGCGATGAAGCAACGGTAGCAGCGGCAGGGTGTGGCGGTAGGGGGCAAAGGGGTAAAATGTATGTGCTTACATTAATGTCTGTGTCACCGAGATCTGGCAACGTCTTGTTTAAGGCCAATGAATCTGGGTGGAAAGAGCTTTCGTGCCTCTGCATCCACCCCCTATGTATGGTCTCCCAGTGTGTCATTATGTAGGATATGAGCTTTGACTTGGACAGCCTGTGTGAGGGATCACATCTGTGTGGAGTGATTTAAGACCCCGAGGCCCTAAATCAACACGTCTTCCTCAGGGTCAGTGTGTCAGTGCAATATTGGAGCAGCGAGGGCAAGGTGCAGCTGTATTGGTATATTCAGCTCCTCCGCCTTTATTCCCCCGGGTTCGGGTTAATATACACAGTCTTCCAGAGTAATATTGTGCAGTGTGAAATTATAAGACAGATAAATGAAATACACACTTAAATGTAGTGATTCACATTTAAAATCTGAACTGGAGCTAAACAAGCTACCGGCCAGTGGGTGTGGAAATAAACTTCAGCAGAACAGAGAGCAGGCAGACAAAGCACCACCACCACCACCACACCCTCTGCTCTTAATAATATGCACGTCTCCAGTGACTTATTGGGCTTTTATTGTGTCTGATCTCATAGGTGCTTACAATTGCCAAAAATCTGACCCGAGCACTTAACTCTTAATAGAATTACTTACTGGCTGGGTTCAGTGAGTCAGACGGAGAAAGAGAAAGCGATGGATGAAGGGTGTTTGGGAATAAGGGGTATGACATCATTATTGGAACAGAAGAGCGATGTCATTTATGTTAGAGGTTGGGGAAATGTGATAAAATACCAGAGGAGCACCAGATGATCTCATCTGGTGGTACGAAGACAGGAAGAAGCATCACCATCACAGTTTGACCACAGCTGGAGCGTCATCACTTGAATTATTGATACTTGTGTGTGCATCACCCTTAAAAAAATAAAAATAAAAAAATGCCGTGCTGTGATTTTTCTTCTTCTTCTTCATGGATTCACTTCTGAGATGCAAAACCAAAGATTACTTGACCCAGCACAGCTGACATTTGCCTGCACTGTATTTAAATCCCAAACAGAAGCATCATTGCACATCATTTAAGACCTGCACCTTGAAGCCTCTGACCGGTAATTGAACCCCGGTCACGTACCCTCCCTGCAGGCGCTTTTGCACCCGGCATCTATGTGGTGCACATCTCCATTCATAAATAAGGCAAGACTTAGTGGCTGTTTAAACTCTTCCTTGATTAATTTGCAGTGAGACAACATATTTGCATTATGAGTTAGTCAAATGGCTTACTACAATTAGCCTGCAGTGCTTGCTATTTGCACACAGTCGTTCTGGTTGCCATAGATACACTACTTTAACCGCTGAAAAACTGCTTTTAATCTCCAAGAAAATGTGGAATGTTTGCAACGTAATAGTGCAATTCTTGCAAGATTATGAAGCCAGCAATTATGCAATCTTTGTGCAATTATATTAGCTGTAGTATGATGTAGCAACATTAAAAAGGCTTGCTCCAGGATAAACTGACACTGTGCTATAAAAGCAGCTGACCTGTGACGAGAGAATCTAGTTCACGGGTTATCAAAATGCAAGAGTGCCATTCACCACAGGACACACACACACACCCTCTCTGTCGGATTTGTCTGCAAAGATAATAAATGGACATGGTGAAATGCGCTCAGTGCATTATCTGACTGGCTGGATGTGTCTATTACAGCTGCAGTCTGAGCCTCTCTCCCTGTCCGCCTCTGTCCTTGGGTGGGCACCGGCTGTTGTAAGAACCACACCCCACAGTCAATGGCTTTATCCATAACCACACACTCACACACGCACCATCCCCCCAATGGTGACACAAGTAACAATCCACCACCTTCCCACTGCCTCATTTAGAGTGCCATTAGGGACTTGTTTCAGGAGGCGGGGGGGGGAGGGGAAGACACAGTGGAAGCAGCGAGGTTAGTGCCATCGGACCGCAACTCACACTAATGCATTCGTGCATGCTGTCTAATGATAATGTTGGGGTTTTTCTTACTTATTAATATTATTACTATTACTATTGCAATCCATTCAAGTCCTGAGATTATTTGCCTCTCCACTTCACCCAGCATTGAATGCCTCAAGCGAAAGAGGAGAGAAATATTAAAGGTAATATTTGCATGCATAATGGAGATGCTTGCTTTGCAGACACCCCTTTTTTTATTATCGCCAAGCCAACAGGTGCAGCTGCACTTTAATATGGGAGGCTTGTATGTAATAAAATTAGAAGTCATAAAACAGACTGTATAGCACACTGGCACTCTTTGAAATAAAATGGAAAAACTCCACCGAGCAGTTGTCATATTACCACAGCTCCACCGAGCAGGTGGAGAGAGACTGTCAGCCACCCTTGCCGGTGGCACACGTTTCTCTCTGCAATGGCACCTCTATCTTGTCTTCGGCGTGATTTCTGTGGCCGTGTCTGCTTTCCTGCAGGAGCCATCCAGACAGCAAAGACTGAACTGCTGTCTGGAACTGCTGAATATCTCCCTCTTTCTCTCCCTGTCGTCTTTCACTCTCCATGAGCAAACTGCTACCCACTCATTCTCCCTCTCTCACACACACACATACACGCACATAGGCACAGCGGAGCACCACACCCTTTTAGCCGGCTATCTCCTGCAGATGAGGAGAGGGGGGCTCAGGTGGTGACTGCCACAGCCCCCGCTCGCCGTCTCTCGCCATCTCTCCCTCCTCTCACGCTTTTTTCCTCTTCCTTTGACGGTGAATTGATGAGCAGCCGTAAAGGATGCACTGTTTCTTCTACGATGGCCCGGGAAAAGATGCTCCACAGCAACTAATAAGCAGCCATATGCCGGCCTCATTACGTCCTCTGGAGCAGCCTTTAATTCACTTACATCAGCTCTCTGGCTGAACAAAGGCTCTGCAATCGCCACTGATCTCATCGGGGGCTGGAGATATATATGTTTCTTTCTTTCTTTCTTTCTTTATTACAGCCTAAAGCAGAGGAAAGTCTCAGTTGAGACTAAAAACCTTGTTTTCAAGAGTGACCTGGGCAAGAGAGCAGCCAGTCACACACTGCAAATGAGTGAGCACTGTATCCATAGGTAACCAGATAAGAGACGGGGTAGAGGAGAGAGGAAAAGAAGGTGATGCCTGAGGGAAAGGGCAAGGGTTGCGCACGGTGGTGGTTGTGTTAGTGGTGACGTGTGATAAGAAGTAGAGATGGAGAGTTGAGTGTTAGAGGAATAGCTCATTTGGGCGGGATTTGATTCTGCTTAAGTTCTGCTTA
This sequence comes from Rhamphochromis sp. 'chilingali', assembly GCF_963969265.1. Lineage (NCBI taxonomy): Eukaryota > Metazoa > Chordata > Actinopteri > Cichliformes > Cichlidae > Rhamphochromis > Rhamphochromis sp. 'chilingali'. The sequence continues at coordinate 31,088,184 of NC_137935.1, forward strand.
TAAGCACAACCTGGAACTGGGTTCAAGATGTTGAGGTGAGAGCTGAATATTGTTGTAAAGCTGCATAAAAAGCGAGGGAGGCAGATGGGACTTAAACTAGGTGCCCGTAGCCACTCCCATATAGTGGAGATGTTGCAACAGCACTTAACACTCCACAATGGCGGGACCCCACAGCAACGCTGCCATACTCCAGAGCAGAAAATCATGCTTTTTGCTCATCCATCCGTGAAGACCGCGCAGTCTGTCCGGATTCATTTATGCTCAAATGCAGGAGCACGAAGATAAGTGCTTGTAGGCTGGGAGGACGTTTTTTTTCTTTTTTACCCTCCCCTGTGGTGCACGCTTGAGGCGGCGACAGCCTTCCGTAGGAAAAAAAAAAAGCTAGTGCCTCACCCACATGGCTGCAGTGTGCAGCGTGCCGGCTTCTCTTCCTTCAATGTTTCCTCGTGCTGCTCCCTTTCTCATCTTCGCGCCTGCTCACCTACTCCAGCCACCACCACCACCACCATCACCACGTTCTCGCTCCACCACATATCTGCGAGTTGTAGTCAGCCATCTAGTTTCATTCCATCTTCACCTTTCTGCTTTGTTGCATTCATGCCTCTCCCTACCTCCACCCCCCCGCCCATGCCCCATACCTCACAGCCTCCACTCCCTGTCCCAATCCCTGTTTCACCTCTGTATCAGCGTCTTCTCCCTTTTCCCCCCTCCTCCATCTAGCTCCATGTGCACCACCCTGCTTCTGTTTCTCCCTCTTTCTCTCCCTGCATCCTGCTCCACCTGCATGGAGTTCATCTGGCAAGCCTTTCTTTCCTCTTTTTCTCTCTCTGCCAGAGCTAATATGACTCATCCGGGCTGACATTTAAGAAGCAATCAGAGTGCCATCGGAATCCAGCGTGTTATGGCTCTGATAAAAACCCTAATCAGTTCTGAGATAGCAGCAGGAGCATCGCCCGCGATCACATGCAGAACCACCGCGACAGCTGCTGAAATGCTACCTCAGTGCAACACCTTTCTTTCATTTCATATTCACTGCCGGGACAAGACTGGCCACGGGTACCCAGCACCACCCTTTCACACCCTTTTAAATGAGTGCTCACTTCATAGAACCCTCCATTGACAGCAACCACTCAAAAAGCTGGAGGGCTATGATAATCCATTTATGCTCATTTATTCCCATTGTATTCCCCCCTCGAGGCCACTGACATGATGGAGCTGCTCACTCAGTCAGTACCCCACCCTTTTTTCCCCCCTTCACACTGTGGAAATGATGCACTTTCCTCTGTCACCCACTTCTTCTGCTTAACATAAGACTAATACAGAAGATACCTAGACCTCTCCCCTGCCCCTGTTTAAGGCGTAGGTTAAGAGAAAACTGTCATTTATCTAAAGCATCACTCGCCGGTGGATGAGATTGGGTTTAGTGGATAAATCAGAGTATTTCAGCTTTGATATTGAAGACAATACATAATCTATCAAGTGCCATTCAGTAATAGTTCACTTTTTTCAAGCACTTAATCAATAAGAGGGAATACCGTCGGCCCAGGATCACATTACATTCTTGCTGCCTTTCTACAAGTACGGTGTGAGGTCTGAGAGGCATTGTGGCAGCATCCATTCATGCAGGATAATCACATTAACTAGGCGTGTCTGTGCTCCGTGGATAGATTTCTATAAAGACAAGTCAGGCCTCAAGTCACAGAAAATTACACCAACATTTTGGCTAATCCCACCTCGTGCCTCCTAATCTCACCAAAATTGGCAAAAAAGAAAAGAAAAGACAAAACTAAAAAACAAACCCAACAGTCACAAAGTTCAGAACTGAGGTGAAGCTGAAAAATATTGATAAAGCAAATCAGAGCAGTTTACCGGTTTGGTTCTTCTTATGCAGCACAGCATAGTTGTAGTATCCTCCCTTTTTCTTCTCTGCTTCTTTTCTTCCCTTTTTTCTCCCTTTCACTTCTCTCTCACCCTCTCCCTCTCTCTCTCTCTCTCTCGCTCTCGCTCGCTTTCGCGCGCACACACACTCTCTCGCTCACTCGCTCTCTCTCTCTCTTTTCTCTCTCTGGCTGTATCAACAGCTAAGCCGCCCAGTACATTTACTCATCCCAGTTTGCACACACGCGCTCTCCCGTCAGTCTGCCGGGGTGCGACTCTCTCACTCTTTCTTACTCGCTGCCTGACAATGACTGCGAGCCCACCCTTTAAACCCCTCCCTTCTGCCTCCCTCCTCGCTCCATCATCCCTCTCGCTCTCTCTCCTCCTCCTCCTCCTTTCCTTCTTCTTCTTCCGCCTCCTCGTCCTCTTCTCACTCATAGTGATGACCCCCCCACCACCACCACCACCACCTCTTTTAGATCGGCACTCCTCTCTTCTACATCTTCTCACCCACCTCCTCCTCCTCCTCTTTCTTGTTCCCTTACAGCCTGGCTCCAGCAAAAGCTGCGGCCCCACCCTAAAAAAGCCTCTCCCTTAATAAATGACTGGATACCTCCCCTCAGTTTGGTCTATTGATACATCTTTCTTTCAGCCGTTTCATTGTCTCTCTTTTTTTGCCCTCAACACCCACATAGCCTCACTACTTTATCCCCTCCCCTTTCTATAACATTTAAGGAGGTTTTTCTTCTTCTTCTTTTTCTTTTTGTTAAGTGGCTCCCAAATGGAAGTTGCCTCCTCTGATTGCTCAGAATCCCTCTCAGACTCGGAGTGTTACAGACTCTGGATCTCAGATCAGCATTATAAGCCCGGGAGCCCTGTTTCCAAATTACCACAGCAATGCCAAAAGCATGTTTTCTGGCACAGTCAGGGAGCAGCTCTTGGCCAGGATAGACGTGTAAAAGAGAGCAGTGATGATCGTTCAAACGCACGCACGCACGCACACACACACACACACACTCTTTGCTTTTAGGACACGTCACCCCACACCACCGATCCGCCAGCCCACCCCCCCCTTCCCTTCCCTTCGCTTCCCCGTACCAGCGCTCTCTGTTCTCATGGAAACACCAGCAGATAGACTCGAAGAGCAGAGGAGGAGGAGTGTGTGTGTCTGAGAGAGAGAGAGAGAGAGAGAGAGAGAGAGAGAGACATAGAGAAAAAAGGAAGGAATGAAGGTAGGAGGAGGAAGCAAGAAGGCCGGGTGTGGCAGACAAGCAGGAGAAGCAAACTGCTTTTTTTCACCCCTTTTTTTTGTTTTGCATTTCTTTCCTCCCTCTGTGTCCACATTTGCACACACTCTGGGCTTAATAAGCAGGCACTAGGCATGCATTATCCCTAGAATCACATCTCAAGCCATTACCAATACAGTGAGGCTTGCAGGCGCATGGTCATGCAAACACCCACACTCTGTATTTGCCTTTCATAATGCACACAGACACGCACAGCGGTGTCAGAAGAGTCCCCACCCCCGCTCTGACACCGGCGAGCACCAGCAGATGCTACAGACACAATGAGGATGCAGGGAGGGATGGAGAACACGGGGGAGACAGACTGAGCCAGGGATGGAATAGGGAGGCAGGGAAAAGAGGAAGAGGAGGAGGAGAAGACCTGAGGGGGGGTTGCGCTTTGCTATTCTTCTCTTTTACAGGATTATTCCACATGCAGTTCACTGAAGGGAAATCATTAACCTGCAACGCTGAGCCTCAGCCTTCTCGGTGGTCACTGCTGCCACACAGAGAAGGCAAAAAAAAAAAAAATCTAGCACCATTACTTGGCCATCCTACATCATCACGATGTGTCATCATGGCAAACCACGGCCAGTGACACAGATACTGTAGTAATGCAGGGTTCTGCTGAGTATGCATGACTCTGCCCTGCTTTACTTTTCCACAGTTGTGCACATTCATACTAAAGATGTCCAGCTCACAGTCCACATCCCACATCCCGCTGTAATAACCAGATAAGCGCTTTCCTGAAGGGGAGGTGCCTTTTTCTGTTCTGAAGCAGTTCAGATATCCCGCTTCTGTAAAGTGAAGCCAACATCAGATGTTCTTTGAGGGTGAAAACTATGTGCATAACTGGGAAATGAAGCTCTGACACTTATCATCTCTATTCCAAGAGCTTTCTGCACCAAAATAGGCAGAATGATTTACTTTTAAAGCAGGAGGCCTTGCCACGATTCAAACCCAGGAATTTCTTTTCTTTCTTTTTTTTTGCTGTGAGGATCCATTCTGGCATCCACCAAGGAAATGTCAACATTTGTTGACTTTCTTCGACAGTATTGCAGATATCACTGGTGTGGCGAGCACTGCTGCCTCACAGCAACAAGGTCCTGGGTTTGAATCCACCATCTGGCCGGGACCTTTCTGTCTGGAGTTTGCATGTTCTCTTCGGGTACTCTGGCTTCCTCCCACAGTCCAATGACATGCAGTTAGTGGGGTTAGGTTAACTGGTGATTCTAAATTGCCCAGGGGTGTGAATGTGAGTGCGAATGGTTGTCAGTCCCTCTGTGTTAGTGCTGTGACAGACTGGAAACCTGTCCAGGGTGTATCCCGCTTCTTGCCCTATGGCAGCAGAGATAAATGACCCTGAATTGGATAAGCAAATGAGGATGGATGGATGGATGAAATAAACTGACTATCAAATCTAAAGTGAAAACCTGACTGTCACCTCACTAAAGTAATTGCTGTTTCGCATCAAAATGATTATGATTCTGTTTACCCAGAGGTTTTCATCCAAACACAGTCGGAATTTAAATAAATGCAATTTTCTTGCATGTTGATGATCAGCATCAATATTTAAACATCAAGTGACACTTCAAATCAAATGCCCACTGGGAGCAGTGCTACAAATCATTTCAGAGAGGAATACAAAACACAATCCTAATCTTCTTATTCAAAAAAATAGAAAGGGGAGGGGGGGGTATGTAAATGAAAACTTAGGAATTGCAAACACTCAAATTCCAAAGAGCCAGATTAGGCTCGCTGTGTGATCTGAAGAAGTGGCAGATAAAGAAACAGAGCCAGAGTGGTTGCTCCTGCAAAACAATCCATGTGCAGTTGCAAACAGACTGAACAGCAGTTGACAGGAAATAAACCCAGCCCAAAAGAAGCTGCTCACTCTTCACTGTATGCTAATGTGTGTCCAGTGACTTGATTGTTCTGTTAAGCGGCTGAGTCTGCTGCTGCACCGACCACAGAGATCAATAACACAACAGCGATCTGCCAGTACTGAGAAACGCTCAAGAGCCTAGTTCTGGCAACAGTTAAGTGGAAATACAGACAGCTTCCTTTTTTGTGATTGGTGTATTCTGTCATTAAATATAACGTTCAGGACACGAGTCGACACGTTTGTCTAATGATCAGCTATTCGTTTGCTGCTCGGTCTGTTTGTGCGTGCTTCCTCACAGAGCAGTGTTATATAGATTTATATAAACCTGTAGCATATGCAGAGCTCAGCCCAAAGGCAACTGAATACTAACTAATTAACTAACTAACTTATGAGCTTGTTCATATGAAACCATTAATATTGGTTTTTGAAGGTTTTTTTTTTTTTTTTTTTTACATGTAAATCCACAGTGTGTTGTATTTGTTGCAGTGCTGTCTGCCCTTTCAGGCTAGTTGTGATGAAGCTCCTCATCCGGAGTATGAAAGGTCACTGTATCTGTGAGAGACAATGAGATTCTACCTGCTGCAAATTATACATGCTGCAGGAATATGAATGCACAAACCAAGGGCATCTAATCGACCATCACCGTTTTAATCAGTTCATTTCCTTTAGGATGAGGACCTAAAAGTCAAAGGTACAAATGAGTGTACTTAATCAGTACTGTGGAGCACACTACACTTCACAAGTGGATGGAGTTTAAAAGTTGCAAAGAGCTTTTTTGCGAAATTCAAATAAAGTACATAAAGTGTACTACAAGTTATTTTTAACCAGTGCTTTCAGTCCAGGCAACATTCACATGCATCACTCACTCAATGAGGGCGTGTTCTTAAACAACATGATATTAAAGGAGCAGCAAATAAACAGACTCTTTAGGTGTTCTATAAAGGCTGTCGGCACCGATTGCATTGCTTTATAACCCACATAACAAACCCAGAGCATAAAGTCCCAAACCATCAGAATACTGGAACTATCTATACAATGATATGAAAGTATAACACTGATAGGATGGCACTGCAGTGGTAAATCCAGGCCTGTCTCGTGTCTGGTGACTGACACGGCAGCAACGTTGATTACAGGGATCAGCTGTCACGTTAAAGCAAATAAGTGGCCTGCTGAGCGGCCTGCCTGCACTCAAACGTATTATTACCATGCAAGGTGACTGGTCTGATGCTTTCGCCTGCTAGGTGACGCATTGTGTGTGTCACTATTCCGAAAAAACTAACATTGGAGAAAAAAGGGGGAACAAATCTTGTGGACTAAGTGGAAGCAGACACAGCATCACAAGTAATAAAATGACTCACTGTTGAGTAAATTTTAAGCATGATTGGAAAGAAACCACAACTGAGATTCAGTGAAAGTAAGATCGAATAAAAGTAAATACTAAGAAAAAGCAGTGATGCAAAGATGGATATGCACGGGTGGGATGTGTGCTTGTGTAGTGATATTTCTCTTCTTTACTTTCTTTCATATGTTTAAGAAAGTGTAAATACATATGCACTGCAGTACTATATAGACAGTAATTTTATGTTTAAAGTTGTTTTAAGAGAGCACAATGCTAAAAGCAAAAACAGAAGGTTACGGGTGGAGGGAGCGGGGAGTTTTTGAATGTTTTCTGCTCGACCACTTCCAATTTGCATAAGAATGTTTGATAAAAATGCAAGGATCAATCAAATGTAATGACTGTTGTGAAATTTTGGGATTTTGTTTCATATTTCAAATACTTTTCAATATGTATTGTTTTGAAAAACGGTCCGTTGACCCACATTCAAGCCCCACTTTTCATATATCAAAATCTGAGGCAATATTTGAACATGAATATTTCAAAAACTGTTAAAGATAAAAGCCTTTTTTCTTCTACTGGTCTTTCATGCTATCAAAATGAATCAGATTCTAAAATATGGGACAGATATATTAAAAAATGTCAGATATGGTTAAAATATGAAAAGTCCACATCTGGAAACTCCAGAGTTTTGTTCTGTCTGGATTAGACTATGTGCTGATTTTTGTTTTTTTCATTTTTGCTCAATCCAGCATGAAAGTTGATGAAAGTATCACTCTCTTTATTTTTGTCAGTAATTATTCGTGTTCTATTTTTGCATTATTGTGAAATGTAACAACACACAATCTGATGTATTTTATTAGCATGTGCTCAAGTATGGGACTTTTTTTTTCATTTGAACTGAACACTCAGACATTTTTAATGTATCTGTTCCAAATTAAATATCCTGAATCATGTTAATGATTCAGGAAAGAGCAGTGAAAAGTCTTATGTCTTTTTACTTCAATAGTTTTTGAGATATTTATGTTCAAACATCGCCTCAAATTTCAATGTGCAAAAAAACGGTGCAAAAGTGGGTTGATGGACCATTTTCAAAAAAATATATCTTGAAAAGTATTTTATATATGAAGCCTTTGGACAATAATATTGTCTAAATTAAGTGGTGGAGGTGGTGTTGTGGCCAGAAATTGCAGTGCTCCAACATTTTCTGCTCATGTCAAATTACATGTTTATGCTAGCATTGAAGGCAACTTCAATGCTAGCCTGAAACATTACCACTGTTGCTGACATAGCTGGTCATCTTCCCCCCCATGGAAAAAACAAATGTCCAGGGTAATTTGTGTATTAAGTATTGTATTTCAAATCTTGCCCTGTCTACATAAATCTAATTCACTTCAATGAAAATACAGACTAAGGCTAATCATTAATCATCAGCAGGCAGACTGTGCTAGTTTACACCTGCAGACACAAAAACTCGATTCTGCACTCTCTGAATGTCCTATTGATGGGCAGGCAGAGTGCAGATAGCTGTGTGGAGTGATCTGGGATGAATGATCTGTTTCTGAATGCGACACCATGTGGACACAGTGTGTCCGGAGAGGCAATGAAACAGCCATTTGAACTTGTCCACCAGTTTAATGGTTTTGGACCCAGTGGTTCCAGATTCTTCCAGGTCTATTACTGAGACGGAAATACACTCACAACCAGTTTACACTCACCAGTTGCACCAGCAAGTATGTCTTTGATGTAAAAGCACAGGGAGAACAACCACACAGGAAAGTCCCCAGCTGACCAGGACTTTCAGTGTCACTGTGCCAATTTTCCACCCTAAGCTCACTGCTTGCTCTGTTTACACGTGGGATATCTGCATTATTGAAGAGCACTTATTGCTTTTGCAACAGGTCGAATAATACAACGCAAACGATAACCATGTGTGTCTGATTTTAGGTCCAAACATAACACTTACGGGCTATAAAGACCATGTGGCAATCACTAACACTCAGTGGTAGTGAGTTTTCCCAGTGGGGGAGCAGATGGTTTATTGATCATTGTTGGGTCTACTTTCCACGAGATGCTGCTTTAGTGGAGTTTCTTTCAACACTTTCTCCGATTTCCAGCCGGTAACAATATCCGACAGCACAAATAAATTTAGGTAAATAAGGTAAATCTGCAGCACTTCCACTAGGGGAAAGTCATAATCGCTACTAAACCCAAAGGCAGACTTTAGGTTGATAAAAACAGATGTTCTGCAAAATGTTTTGCATAATTGAGCATTTAGAAAGATGGAGGTTATGTGGCTCAATATTTGGAGCAGTAAATCTCTGCAGGTAAGTGATATTATGAGACAGGAGTGATACTATATCCTCTTAGCATGGAAAACAGAACATCTGAAGCATCTCCTAAACAAGGTTTATCCAGAAATTTGAGTCCGGGCAACAGTCCAACGGTTTCCTTTCTTCAATCAGTTTTTTTAAATATATTTTTTCCCTGCTTGACACGAGTAAGCTGTTGCCATGGCAGTTCAGATGAAGGAGGAATAACTGTTTCACCACAGCAGTTTGTGAATTATTAAAACCTAGAGGACATGAATGAGCAGGCTGAGAAATAGAAATGAGACAGATTGAGGACTTGTCGCTTTCAGTGCGTTTTGCTGGAGACTGTTTATTGGATCTTTTCATGTCTCTCAAGGCCCACGACTGTGTAGATGAGACAGACGCAACCACAAATTTACAAGTAGTTCCAAGACTCCAGCGTGTCCTCAGAGTTTTTAAAGGAATATTCAAGAACGTTCATGAATAGTTGAAGAGATCCATTCATGAATAGTGCAACAGAGCAAACAAGGAGAATAAGGGAGAAAATGGTGGCAGTGCGCCATGAACTTCAACATCAAACTGTCTCAATAGAAGTTAAATACAGATCCATCACTTTAATAAAAAAAAAAATAAGAATAAACAATTTCTTTATATTAAAGTACAATCATTTTTTAAAGCATTCTTACAAAGCCAAAAGAATCAGCTCAATTTATTTGTGAAAAAGAGATGCAAAAGCACGGTGTGCATCCAAAACCGTTATATTACATTACATAACCACATCTGCAGTCAAACACAGGACTTCCCTCCAAACAACTATCCAAAAGCAAATGCATACAGTTATTGCTGGAAGTGAAACAGAGTACTGACTATAAATACCATGAGTGATCTCAGTTAATGTTTAGTTTTTATTTATTTTTTTACAAATATTAATGATATGACAGAAATGTTCCACAAGAGTAAAACAGAGACACTGACAGATATCACACAGCCACTCTGATGGAGGCAATAAATTAGAAAAAAAAAAATGTATGCATCTCCAAAAAACTAACAAAAACAAAAAAAAACAAAAGAAAAGAATATTTGTGTTTGCATGCATTGCATACACAAGGACAGTTTGCCAAACAGTACCAGCCATGGTGCTTTGTGCACACAGAATAAAAAGTAAATACCATATTCACACCACAGACTTTAGATTTCTCTTCATCCCCAGCTCCGTCGTGTGAAAACAGTCAAAACAGCCTATAAATTCTAGCTTTTTTTTTTTTTTTTGGGGGGGGGGGGGGGGTGCATGAGCTTGGGAATACAAAAGAAAATCTAATTATTTGCATAGTGTTAAATATATGGAGTATTTACCAAAGAGGTCACCAAAACAAACCTCATCACCAAGTGGTGGAGTGGCTGAGTGGTGGACTGTGACATAGAAGATAGAAATCCTGCATTGATTTCCTATAAAGCACCAGGCTGCAGTTACATCTCCTGACCACCGGGGTTCTCTAGCAGTGGGAGTCAGCATAGCCTTCGGCTTCAGGAGGCCTCTTTTTAAAGTCTTTTAAGTAATACTCGTCGTCTGAGTCCTGGAAAAGAAAAGGAAGAAATACTTATGGACAGGTACACACAAAGACACAGAACAGCTACACAGGAAAAAATTAATCAATAATTTACAAATCCCAAAGTCCTGTTGTCAGACACCGAGGTCGTGTAAAATGAATCATGTGAAATGTATCTCGCAGACATGTCTCAGTAAGTTATTTATGGCTTTGTAGAAATTCTGTACTCTTACCATCACATATAGGTCACGGCATTTGGCCCTATCTTCTTTGTGTGTGTATCCTGGGATGCCATATTCATCCCTGATGAATGCAGAACGGACAGCAAAGATAGTTAAGAACGACATAATCACATGTTTGCAAAGTAAAAGCCTGCCTGTGCTGTTTAGATACAGTACGTACAAATCACCTTTCAAGCCCACAATAAAACACGTACTTTTCAACTGAGGCTCTCCATTTGTTGTTTCCACTTATGTCCATGTTTGCCACATTCAGTCTATAATTGGGCAGCAATTTAGGATATATTATCAGCTGTTAAACTATTTGAAGACCCAGTTTAGCTTTTTCCTCTTCATCTGAAAGAACAATGCCATCTGCCATAAATCTAATAGTGGACTATTACCTTCCCGCTGGCTCACTCGCTAGGTCACCATTGTGGCAGTCATCGATACGTCACTGATGTCTCGTTAGAGAGTTTCTCATGCCACAGTCGCATTGACTCCAGCTGTAGTATTTATTTTGCTGTGGAGATCCGCTGCAAACTAGGGCCACTCTGGTTTCAACGTTTCCTTCTAAGCTACAGGAGAATTGTTTCATGTTTTGTAGTGTGAGCTCAGAGGAGAGCAAGGACTACCATCATGGACGTTCATCAGAGGGAGGGAGGGAGAGGCAAACTGATTTTAAAACCCTGTTATTCAGCTCCACAAAGTAGCTGTCCATTAAAATCTTTGCACAGGAGCACCTTACACACTATATTATTTTAAAGTATATTTCCAGACAGACAGCAGCGTGTGCACATTTCTGATGCATACATTTGTATAAATATGTTTATATACTGGTACAAATGAAATATGAAACTGTGGGAAACACTGGATTTACACCACAAACAGACGTTAGCACTCAGACAATTATTCCTCAATAAATACAAAATAAATGTTTGAAATTATAATTCCCTATTAAAATGAATCCCATTTAATTATGTCAGTTAAGCATTAAGATGACGCAAGCGCTCAGTTAGCTTGGCAAAGCATAAAGACCAAAAACAAGGAAGACAGGCTAGTTCACCCAAAGGTAACAACATCAGATTTTCAGCAAATACAAAGATCACTGATAGATATATTCTAATTAAAATATTTTGGCCTTTTTACAAGTTTTCTATTCAGTGTTAAATAGCCAATTTTTGTTATTCTCTTGTTTTTTACTGTAAAGGTGTATTTGAGTGTAGTTAACAGTATAAAAACAGGAAAAAGTCAAAAGACAAAGATGAAACAATTTTTCAAAAAGATAATGGTAACAGTGGCAAGCTGCTTATATATAAGTATATAATGTTCGTAGAGCACCTAAGATTAATGTGAACCACAGCTGCAAGCCAGTACTTGTTTTAAAAGCTTCTTCCTGTGTGAACTAGGGCTGAACGATATATCGCATTTGCGATAATATCGCGACATGATCAAGTGCAATTTTCTAACCGCAAAGGCTGCGATTATACTGCGATTATATTATACAATTCATGGGCTGCATCCTCCTGAGGCCGCATTTGTAGACCGATTACGTCACAGCGACGCGCCGAAGGCTGTCCAAATTACTACCATATCCCAGAATTCATAGCGCGGCCCAGCCAAACTCCAGTTTCCAGCAATGGCGGCCGCTACTAAGTTTTAAAATTACTCATACTAATCTTTCTGGGTCACAAAATAAACTTTTAACATATTTTCAGGCGAGAAAGTAGTTGTGTAAACATCAAATATCTGCTTGGTTTATCAAGATATCCCATATTTGCAAAAGTGCTTCGACGTTTTCAGAGGCGTCTGCTACCCACCAGCTCGACAGCTAGCCGGGAGCTCGAGGGTTACTGATGCGGCCGAGAACGGCACAACTCCCGGCACATCATTTTCAGATCACCGCGGAGTTTCGCTGCTCGGGTTAAACGTAATATATAAGTCACTTAGACAACCTAAAAATGTTATTGTTGGGCTTTTTTCAGTGTTTTGTTTGTTCGTGAGTAAATCGGTTTGGCTGAGATTAAAGTTATTAGATTAGATAAAATAAAACTTTATTAATCCCCCGGGTGGGTTCCTCCTTGGTTTTCACACAGCTGACTAAACGTCAAACAGAAAACTTATTAAACAGAAGTATGAGACAGTCGAGAATTTACACCAGTGTCTGGTTATATTTTAGATAGCAAGAAGCAGACGGCCGAGTTTATTAAACTCCACCGAGACAGCGGTGACGCTAATCAGAACTAGACCGTCCAATTTCACGCCTTTAAATTTTAAAGGCGTGTTTGTGTGTGTGTTTATACAATTGCTATTATGTTTGCACTTTATGTGTAATGTTACTGACTGCAGAGATCAGTAAGATGTGTGTATTTTTTATTTATTAGTTTTATTTATTTAATATTATTTTTTAATTGAATGACTGTCTAGTAGTTCACAGATGTCGAAAAACTGAGTGTGGTAAAGCCACTGATTTTGTTTATGTATATTTCTGCAATCTGCACATTGTACTGACTTTCATTTTAATGTTTACACCAGGGTTCCTTGTCAGCACTTTATGCTCAGATGTTTGTAAGCTAAAAATAAACTATTGTGTATGTTCAAATATACTGTTGTGATTGAAGAAGTTAAATAAAAATGTCAGTCATCAATTCATGCATCACCTCATGTCATCATAACAGAGGTCTGTCTTCCAGGAAAGAACAGTTTAAAATTAATGTAATATAGTATTGGCCATACTATATGATGTATTGCTTGTCTTTGTTTAATAATACAGAAGACAAATACCTTAAAAAATAATCGCATATCGCATCGCAATCGCAATATTGGGGCAAAAAAATCGCAATTAGATTATTTTCCATAATCGTTCAGCCCTAGTGTGAACCAGTGAAAAACAAGCCAGTACTGGCTGAAACCCTATGTGACTTCTAATCACATGACATACCAGCGAGAAGTCAGTTAAAGAGTGATTGATAGCCACTCTTCAGAAGCAAACACCCATTTTAAAAACTTAGATTCCTGTTTAACGTTTATTAAATCCATTTGAAAAAGCATGTCTATAACCATCAATCCTATTTATCACCTGCTGTGACCATCATTATCCCCTGGAGAGCCTCACCAGTGATTGGCAGAATGCATCTACTCACCCCTCTGTGACCTCTATGGGTGATCTGTGGGCCTTTGATTGGTTACGCTCTTTCTTGGGACACATCATCCGTCCAATAAGAATGAGGGTTATGACAGCAGAGGGAAGGAGGATGAAAAAAAGGAGGACTGCAACATCTGAGAAGCGAATGCTGGGCACTGAGGAGGAGGAGAAGAGTGTTTGGTCATCAGGGGCACAGTTACATGATGTTTATGATCACACATCTACAGGACTTCATACAAATCTGCACTTGGCAGTCACCACATATACACACACACACACACACTGTCACACAGACTGTAAACTGTATACATAGTATATACAGCAGCTCTATGAGTGCCACTATACAGTTGATGATAGCACGGAAAACGTGAAACAGTTTGTAATATTCTTGCAGAGAAGAGATGAAAAGACACATGGCTCACGTCTTTACAGTAAATATGCAGCTGAATCCAGCAGCTGATTAGAACAGCTTGCCTGTCTTTACCCATAGGTAACAAATCCACCAACCAGCATATCGCCAAAGCTCCCTGACAAAAAGTTCATTGCTAAGCTGTACAGAAAGAGAAAAAAACAACAATGGGCCATTACAGTGGGGCTACATGCCAGACTCTTCCCTGGCAGAGAATAGCAACTTCCTGGTTGGGTGGAAGCCGTTCCCGGAAAAATACAGTCAACATTTCACATGTTCATTTTACGTACCAGAGTTACAAACTGCACAGACAAGAGTGGGTTCAATCTTCCCTTCTAGGTTTTTATAAGCAATTCAAAATGTGATGAGCTACACTCCAGTCATTCTCTAATCATCTACCGTACACTCATAGCTGACGCAGGTTAATACATGTGAGACCAAATGCTTAAATCATGACAGGCTTACACAAACACAACATGGATGTTTGGATTAGTCTGCCATCCATTAAACTGTGAGGCTGGCATTGGAATTTTAAGCCTTTCCTAAGTCAGCCCAGTGTCTGCATGCACACACTGTACAACTGATAATGAGAGGCACCAAAACCAGACACCTGAGTTGAAGTCAGGACAAACACAGAAAGAGTCTGAATGCAAGACAAGGATTTGACTTGTTAGGTTAGCATCTTACCCCTTGGTGTGACAATAAGTACAGTGTGTGAAGTCGTGGACCCATGGACATCAGGTGGGTTTCTGACTGTGCATGTAAAGGTCCCATTGTCATTCAGTGTGGCATTGATTAAAGAGATGGAAGCATCTCCACGTGCCGGGGTGCCTTGCCACCGGATTCGACCGCCGAACTGACCCTCTGTTGGCGGGTACGCCCGTGAGGAGAAGTGGAGAAACTGAAAGGAGAAAAAGACATCTTACATCTTTATATGAAAGACAGAGGAGTGGTTAAATAGCCTGAGCAAGCTGAAAATGATATTTGAGTGTGCAGGAAGGCTGTGCAGTGAAATGTGGCTATGCATTGTGCATATTTCAACCTGCTGTGTCACACTAGGAGACTAACGCCTAAAACTGTGTAAATTAATGATCATTTTCCTGTTCAGAGAGCACATAATACTACTCATCATTTGCAAATCTAACTTGTCTGGAGAAACAGATGGCGGTTGGACATCCTTTCCTTGGGCAACATTGTTGACAGAGGGAAGAGGGCTCCTTGTTCCGTCTGAGAAATACGAATAAAATCCAGCAACTCCCAAAGGACATTCACGCTAGTGCACAATTCTGCAGAAGTCTTAAAAAATGAATCTACGTCTGTGTTTAACATTTACCACATCAGTCTGTTTTCAACAACAAACTCCATCCCTTTTATCACTCCCACATCAAGCTGACCCAGACCTCTCTACAACATGACATCCGGAGAATGAGTGTGCTGTGCATGTGGGTGGAAAAGAGGGGGATAAAAATGTGTAAACACGACAGAACATGTTTTGCACAGAGTAAACTAAGAGTGCAGAATGTGTGCTTTATTAAGTTTATGACACAACAATACGCACAGACATGGAGGAAAAGAAAATGAAAGTAAACAAATAAAATACAAACAAGAAAAGGGTAAAGAATACAGTCTGAAAGTATGTATTTGTATTGTCATGGTTTTCTGCTCCTGTTTGAATAATGTGAATAAAACTCCACCAACATGAAACACAGGATTTAATAAGAATCTCCTTTATTAAGATAAAAACATAATTATCTATTTCCACAGCAATACCAGATTTGACCTAAACACTGTTGTTATTTATAATCGCACCAGTTTCCACCTTTTTTTACTCTCAGTATTACTGCGTGCACGCCTCCTCAAACACAGATGATATTAAACAAGATCACAACAACTTACAATGTTACAGTAAGTTTTAAAAAGCAAAATCTTAACTAGTGTTGATCTGAACATCAAAAAAGTGAAAGAGTTGTTGACAGAGCTGCCGTCAACCCACTAAGAAACTGTTTGCAGTTATGTCACAACCCACTGAAAACACGTGCAAAGTTGTTGGTGTCGCATGCGCAAAATACCTACAAATTGTTGAGTGTGTGCTCTGTTAGCTGACAGTCACCCATAGTTTGCACATGAAATGCCGACAAACACAAACTACTCACCAAATGGTAGTGAAACTGAAAAGTGTGGTGCAAACAGGAAACGCAGACCTTTGAAATCTGTTTGTTGTAGCAGTAAAGCAAATGTTCTCCATTTCGGTTTGCACTGCACTTTTCACTGCCTGGAGAGAAAAAGCCAGGTGTTTGGAGAGAGGTTAGCATCTTTCATGCAAACTACAGATGGCTCCAACAACCTGCTAATAAACAAAGTTTTTAGTGCTCTTTGCGACTGATTTCACGTGGCTGATGCCTGAGCTGTCCTCGCAACTCATACTACGCTTCTGACATATGGCAATTTAGACACAGAACATTTTCCGAACAATTTCCAATATAAATACAGATGAATCCATGCCCAGAGACCGCTAAACATACATGTAATTTCCTACAACTTAACCAGACAAGTATTTGAGCTAATACACATAATGACAAGTAGTACGCTCAAGTAGAACTGATAGCAGAGATAATCTAAGCCACTAATGCAGTGATTCTTTGTGCTCAGGAAATCTGATAAACATGAACCATTCACAAAGTGCTACAAACCCTAAATATAATCCCTCCCTTTCCTGAAAAGTACATGAAAATAAAACTGAACAAACACAATAAAGTTTTATATTATTTATAATGTATTCAAACTGGCTTCACAAACTCAGAACAATATTTACTTTGAAAAAAATCAAGATTAGGTAAAAACGTTTGCCTTGTTTGAAGTTTATACATTTACTGCCTGAAATGTGCAAATCTCTGTGAACACTGTCAACAAGGATAACTGCATATGATGTTCACAATAAACTGAGGCAGGAAAAAAGCAAAACCACAGAATCACCTGGATAATTACTAGGATTGATAAGGTTTTATGCTTTTACAGCCTCGTGCTGTAGAGGCGGGCAAAGATAAAGATGGTCATATCAGTGTTGCTCACTCTTGGTTGATCATTTAAAAGTTGGCAGAGCTCAGCCTACATGAGAAAAGCTTGAAATCAGTTACTACTACTAGACTCTGCTCAGGCTGAAAACAAACATTAGACCCAAAGGTACTTTTGAATTCATGAGAGATGCTGCAGCATGACTAAGGATGGAAGACTGTTTTCAACTGAGACCACCTACATTTAAACAAATGCTTCCCCTGACTTGAGAAGCTTAGCAGCAACTTTTAGATCATAATAATAGATTTTAATGTAACATTATTCAGCAAAACCCAATAGCCAAATCCTTCAATTACCATCAGCTTCCACTGATATTTGATTGAACATTCAGCCTCTCTTCGCCAATCTACAAAATTAATTCTCATCAGGACTGGAGGTAATTATGTAAGCCACTGAAGCACTGCAGCAATTCAGATTGACACTAAAGCTTTGGCAGCAAAATTATATTTTCTGATAGAGGTTTTCACATGCTTATTCATGGCCTCTCCCAGCATGATATACGAGCAGGGACACACAGGCCAATAAAGCAGCCAAAACTGCAAATGAAATTGGATGGGAAGTAAATGAAGGCTTAGAAGCAAGTCTGGAAGTTTCTAATTGTTATTTGTATGTACTGGTCACATCAGGAACCTGCCTCTTTTTATTTAGGTTGAGTTAGTTCTGATGAACTGCAGGAAAAGTGGGCTCCTTTTTTTTGTTAGGAAGCAGCTGGCTCCTCCTCCCCCCCAAACAGCTGTATGGCTTTATCAAGCAATTACTGCAGACTGACACCCCAACGCTAATATAACATGCATCTCTCCCTCCACACAACTACATCTTAATGAGAGTGAACCAGCAGAACTCCATATCTGCAGAGCCACAAAGCATTAGCCTCTACTTTACTTCAAGTGCTCCTATAGGAAATGGTTGCATAGAGGGTTGCAGCTACCACACTATGGATTCTCACAGTCCAAATGCAATTACACAGAACCACAGTGGATGGCTATCTTAAAGTACAAATGGAAATGCTTAAATGATGTGGTGTGTTTCCAGTGGATTGGTCAGTGAAACTCAAGCCACACTTAGAGGACTGAATGCAGTTATGGGTTAGGATGGATACATTTCAACGCACTTCGAACAAGACCACAATTCCATCGCATGAGGAGGGGTCTTAAGGTAGCTCACTTTCTGGGGTTTTACCGAGGAAGCCACAAAAGATGGACTGGAACATGAATGGGTAAAACGTGGACTTTTCTTTTTCTCTTCACACCGAGGCTCATAAATCAGATGAATTTGGCATAAACAAAATTGTAATTAAACTGAATTTGCTTGAGGGTGTTGCCGCTATCACAGCAGGTGTACAGGTACGTTCAGAAATCAAGCGAAGTCGAGCTGGCCATGAATGCAAATAAAGCAATCACATATTCAAACAAGCTGTGTTTGCACAAAGTGGCAATGCGTGTCACAAGCCTGTCTTATGAACAATTTCTGTGTGAGGCCCTGCAAGTTCAAAAATATTTTATGTCTGTTAAACTGTTTTTTGGGGGTGTTTTTCAGATTTTCAGCTGAAGAAATGTGTACAAATGATGTGTTTTGCAACAGAGGGCCTAAAGATCAAATTTAAAATGGGCTCTTTGCCAAGATGTCTGTTACGTGTAGACATAGCACTGGTTCATCCCATGAGTTAGGTGCCTTTTCAATGCTTGAATGATTCCTAGGTCAGTGTTGTGTTGCTTATGAAGGACTGTACTGAGAATAAGTGAAAAAACAACCAGTGAGAAAAGAAAATCTCTGAAAGACTTTATGACAAGAAACTCTGGCCCCTTGAAAGCAAGAAAGAAGACATGAAGTGCAGGTCAGGAGGACCTTAGATATATAAATACTGTCTATATTTTATCTTCCAACTATAACTTCAGCCTACAGTGATTGTGAAGCAACGTATCTGACATGTTTCACAAGGATTTTCTTGTTTTGTCTTGTTTTGCCCCACCTTAATAATCCATAGCTCCTTCCCTGCCAGGCTGAGTCATGTTTAGTTCAGCTACACTTTTTATTTCAGTTCAATGAAATCTAATTACAAAGACTTCACAAAATGCATTACATTTCTACAGTCAGTGTCAGAGATTTTGTCTTAATCTCTGGCTCTCTTCCACAGCATGAGCCTGGTTCTGCCAGAGGTTTCTTCCTGATAAAAGGGAGTTTTTCCTTCCCATTGTCGCCAAAGTGCATATGATTGTTGGGTTTCTCTCTGTATGTATTATTGTAGGGTCTACCTTACAATATGAAGCGCCTTGAGGTGACTGCTGTTTTGGCGCTGTATGAATTAAATTGAATTGAAAAAAAGTCTTACCAGCACTCCATATTTAAAAAAAAAAAAAATGTATAGACAGACAGCCACCAATAAATGAATCTATGAACCGTTGACATAGAAAAATCGGCTACTGAGAACAGTAATTATCCTGCGAAGGAAACAAAAAATAAAAAATCAACAACCCCATAATCCTGTTTATCTGTTACCAAATTATAGTCGTGGTCTTCTAATTTTCATGTGTGATAATAAGTCATCATTAGTTAGTTCAGTAAATAATGTCATTACTGGAAGCACAGCTTTGATCTCTCTATGATCTTTTACAGAGTAATACTTTCAACTGACATCTACATTCAGCCGGTGCACTACAGTGTTTATTTGTTCTCTTGTCCAATTATCTTTTAATGTGTAAAACTCCCAAAATGAGTCAATTACAGGTGTTTTAGAAAAAATGCATGTTTCTGAAAGAGCTGACTGAACATTACAGACTTTAACATTTCACGGCAGTTATGGCTGCAAATAAAGCACACACATTATTTTGCAACACTGGCTGCAACACAGCCTTGAAGTTAATTTGGATAAAAGTATACTCACCATCATTGGTGGACCTCCGCTCTGCGGCCGGTAAGACCAGTCAACTGTCATCCTACTAGTTGGCCTACTTGTGGAAGTAAATGAACAGGACAATGTGACAGTATCTCCTTTAGATGCATGGACCTCTGGTGGTGTAGTCACTGTGATGGAGGAGACTGGGGAAGGAGCTGGAGGTGAAATATTATAGTAGAAAAAAAAGAAGAAGAGAGATCCGCTGGTCAGAGATGAAAGCCAGCCAGAAAAAAAAAGAAAGAAAAAAAATGGCACTATCATGTACAGATTTATGTATATTTGTGTGTAAAGCAGGAAGGAGAACACAATGTGAGTGACGTTTTACCCACTGCAAAATAGAGTGTGCAAATATGCTCACACCAAGGTAACAACGTCCTCCGGATAGACACAGAACGCACTGACGCTAATGCAAGTTACTCATCCGACTCTCTTGCTGAATTGGACAGACCTTGTTTTACATTTGTATCTCTCAGAGGCCTTCAGCTCTGTCTCGCTCTAGATGGCTTTTCATTGTCATTTCTTCAGTGATAATACCAAGGGACTCAACATCAGCACTGTCCACAACAAACCGCTCAACTACACCTATAAACAAAACAAAACAAACAAACAAACAAACGGCTTCTCTTGCTAGTGCTTGCACACACACCATGAAGACTGGATTCAAAACACAGTGGACAGACTGTGCAGCAAGGTTTGAAATTTCACCCTGTTCAATATCTTTGTTTAACATGTTGATTGCTACTTAGCAGTAAAAATAAAGTGCAAAGTTTGGCGCGATGTGACACTACATAAAAAAAATAAATAAAAAAAAAAAATCAGTTCCATTTACCCTAATAGGACCTTAGGGATCTGTGGCAAATTTCACAGCAATCTAGCCGACAGCTTTGCCAAAATGATTTGTTCTGAACCACAGACACCAAGCTTCTCGTGGCCAATCCATCCAGACATGGTTATTTCAATAAATGCATAAAACTGCTGCTGATAGCAATACAGAAAATGTAGAGGATCGCCAACATGACCAGGAATGATCCTTGAGAGACTCTGTGCATCTGGAGCCATTTTTTTGTTTTGTTGTTTTATGCAGTAACTGTAAAGGTATTTTCAGTCTCAAGATGAAATGTCAGCATTGCTGTGGTGCATGCCACAGTCACCTCCTCTGGGGCTCATGAGAATTCTGGCTATGTGATAGATTTCTGACTGAAGCTATAACTGGTAGACTGATAAAACAGCCTGACCAACTTTGACTCGAGCTAAAGTGAATAAAAGCATCATCGTGGTGCAACATTGTCCCCTTCAAGACAAAGTATTTATGTGAAACCGGCTGCATTTTCCCTTCAGCTATCTCTGACATTAACACACTGCTTTTGGAGGGCAAAAATGAAAGAGCCCTTCATTTCCAGAAAAAGCCTCAACATGTATTTTCTTTAAGAATTTACCAAAAGCAAAACAGAGCGATCCTCTGATATAACCAATCTTATTAGAACAACACCACTGCTTTCACCAAGCATCCCAAGGGACATGATAAGGCCAAAGTTTATATTAAACACATGAGCAGAAGAGATCTCATCCAATCAGCCCGATTCATCGACAAAGACCTTGGGGTGACTTGAACAAAGCAATCTCTTCAAAACAGTGGAAATCAAAAAGCCAAACCACTCTTGAACTTGAAGATAATAAATGCTGATAATATCGTAATCAGTGCTGGGACAGGAACACCGGCAGCTCATCGTTGGGCATGTTGACACTCGTTTTTGGACATTTACTTGAGTAGAAGAGCGAGGATGAGAACACACTGTGTAAGCATGTTTTTATGTAACCCTGCAAGGAAAAACTCCCCATATTAGTACAACCTTGATTCCACAAAATTTGGATGCTCTGTAAAACGTAAACTCAAATAAACATATTTTTTGACAATATAACACACAAAACGTGTTTTGAAACTGAGGCATTTTACTCTTTCATAAAATACATAAGCTCATTTTGAATTTGATGGTAGCAACACGTCTCAAAGAAGTCAGGATGGGGAAAACAAACACCTGGAAATGTAAGAGGCACTAAAAAGAAACAGCTGGGGAACTTTTTCAACCAATTAGGTTTATTGCAATTAGGTCAGCAGCATGATTGAGTATTAAAAACCAGCTTAGAGAGGCTGATTTCTTTCCACATTTTTTTTCTTTAGCTTATGCTGGTGGGCTGAATTTCACTAGTCTGCAATAAACGGCATCTTTAAATTGTGAAACAATTTCAAAAACAATGTTCCTCAAGGTAAAATTGTGAAGAATATGTTAGCATCTACAGTACATTCATTATAAGATTCCAAGAATTTGGAGAAATCTCTGTGCGCGAGGGGCAAACTCACACAAATTCAGGTTAAAGCTATCATGCAAAGAAGAGGCATCAACACAATACAGAAAGGCAAATCCACTTAAAACAGAGACAGAACATAAATAATCTGACCACAGAATAGCATTAAATTTTAAATTATTTTTGGAAATGACACCACATCCTTTGGACTAAAGAGGAAACAGGAACAATCTGGCTTGATATCACTGCTCACTTATAGGTCCTGCATCTTTGAGAGTACAGTGGTGCATTAGTGCCTATGGAATTGGCACCACCATTGCTGAAAGGTATATACAGGTTATAGAGCTGCACATGCCCCCATGCAGACAACGTCTTTTGCAGGGAAGGCCTTCCATATTTTAGCAAGACCATGCAAAACTACATACTGCAGATATTACAGCAGCATGGCTTCATAATAGAAGAGTCCAGGTGCACAGTGAAGTCCCCGGTCTCAATTTTTGGGACACATTGCTGCCGTCAAATTCAAAATGAGCTAATGTTTTTCTTAAAATAATACATTTCCTCAGTTTAAACATTTCATATGATCTCTAAATTCTATTAACAATTAAATTTGGGTTTATGAAATATTTGAATCATTGCATTGTTTTTAGCTACATTTCACACAGCATCCTAGCATTTTCACAGAACTGCGTTTGTGGACGTGCTGATGTTACACCAACCTCTCCGTGTTTTATGTTGTCCACGACAGTCATGACTATTTTCACAATTTATTTTTCTTATTTTTTGAAAGTCTGCCCACAGTTCAGCGCCATCTTTGGCAAAATGCCGTGGTCTTGTGTTACTGAATACCAACTGTCTGATTTTTTTTTTTCATAAGGTCTTATTATTATGCTTATTATTAAGAGCCGAGCGTGTGTGCCTGCCCCCACGGCAGCTACATTAGCAAGCCTCTGTGGATTATTAGGCTTATTACCACAAGAGGGAATCATTAATTAGTTGACAGTGACTTAACACTTGTCTGAGTACAGTTTACTACAACTTCGTGGTGTTTACTGGATTACATTTAGTATATTTTGTATTCACTGGTTTGTATTATATATTCACTGGCAGTGTTTATATCTAAAACGAAAAGCTATAAACGAAAAAAACTACAAATAAATATGGCGTGCTAGGTCTATGGAAGTGTTGAGTAGGCTTTAGACCCAGAAGGCCTCCATTGCCTTGGGCATTTATGTGATAGCCTTAAAAACGAAACGTGTAATGTACAACTAACAGTGGTGAGCTAACGACACTGAAAACTCAAACGTCAACTAAATTTTAAACAGCCTGTGTTTAACGAGTTATTGCGGAAATGGGACATAAGTGCCAGCCTACCAGCCCAAACTTTGAAAGACGCGACAGGGGTTGTGTGAGTATGGAGGCTCCAGTTTAAAAACAAGACAGCCGAGCCCGGGCTCGGTCTACTCACCCAAACAGCAGAGCCAATACAACAGCAAAACCACGTTCAGGGCGCTGGTTCTTCGGAGCGGTCGACGCATTTTGAAGTTGGGGGGAAAACGGGCTCCAATGCGTGAAGTTTAAAAAAAAAAAAAAGGTCCAAAGTTGCGTCAAAGCTTCAGTAAAATTCCGCCCATAGTCAATTTTTCATGACTCAGTCTCCGATAGCGTCGCCTAGGCGGACCGCCCTACCACTACCTGCCAAACAGGTGTATCAGGAAGTGGCGCTCAGACAGTAAAATTAATTTTAAGCATAGGCGCTGAATACAAGTAGACGCAATTTATGATAGCTATGCAGCTATGACCCTCGCCTGATTCGTTCGTGTGTTTTTTATTACTCGCATGAGAAACTCCATGAAAATGCCACGATGGGACGCAAAACACTCGCGTAGTAACCCTGTTTTTCAGAATAAAGCAGCGATAACAAACATATGAGACCACCCGGTTTATGCCACAGCTGCCCTAAATTAACAGTATTTGTAATTACCAAAATATTTTTTTGTTTGTGTAATGTTTAATTTGGCAGTATGAACAAGCTCTTTAATCAACATATTGTTTGGAGTGCTAAAATGTAATTATTGTTTTTTTATCCACGAATTCTCAGATTTACTATTTAACAAAAAAAAAGAATAACGCATATTATTTTATTTATTAAAATGCCCAATTGGAGTTATTTAATTAATAAAGCAAATAAATATGTTTTAGTGGTTGAGGATTATGCTTAATTCACTTATGATTCATCAGAAAAGGGCAGTGTGCCAACTCTTGTGTGTTGATGCAAGTATATGTGAACTTGTGTTGTGTATTTAAGATGGTTAATTTCTAAATAATAATAATAATAATACAACAAAACTGTTTTATTACGCCTGTTTTGAGGTTTTTAAAATAGACATTGGCCAAAAAGTGCCGAAATGAAACCACATTAAACTGCAATAAACTCCCACCCACCCACTCTCCTCTGTGTGTGGAGGCCTTATCTCCCAAGCCAACCCTACCCAGCGATGCTCTACTGGGACCTCTCCTGGTATTTCTAAGCATATTACACCACTATCGCTGTCCCCAATCTCATGTTTTTACCACTATAATTATATCCACTGGGAGAACGGGTTTGTTTTTCTAGCCTCAGTGTAGTTTCAGTGGGATATTATGTTTTATCCCCCAATTACATGTTTGCACACATCGTTTGATGTTTGTGTCTTTATTTGGTCTGAATTCTCAGCTCCATTCTTATATTCAACTGCTCTGCCAGGGACCTTTTTCCCCTCTAATCTGACAGCAGCTATGGTTGCTGTAATGGGCCTCCATAACTTCATTTTACGACACATCAGCGTAAGAGCAGCATCCTCTATTACAGTGGCTCCAGCTCTCTGAAATAGTACATGTAATATATCAGCAGGCTAATATAATTGTTTGTAATGTGCAGTTCAGGATCTTGGGGGAGGGATTGCACCATGGCATTAACTTCCTCTGCAAGTAATCCCTTCTTTCTTAATCTTAATCTCTAGGAATCTTTCTTAATGTGTTTCATGAAATGGTAAGAGATCAAATAGATTTGTTCTTATTCCATGTAAACTTGTGAGATGTGAGTGTGGCGGAGGTGAATTCTGCCTAAAGACATCACCCTGGGATGGATGTACACAGTATTTGTTTTTATTTTTTCTCTTTTTTTGGACAATATTTGTATCTACCAAAGGAGGGCTCTGCAGGGAAAAACCGACTGAGAACCACTTTGGTTGGTCAATTGCAGAATCTAAATTGATTGCAAAGTTTTTGTCCCCTCTCTCAGAGATGAGAGGCACAGGCCACAGGCTTTCTCCTCCTCCTCCTCCTCCCGTATCCATTCACAAGTACACTGTTTGTGTTGTATCTGTTAACAGTATTATGTAACAGTTCCCACACTGAGGCAGGGATACCACCTCTCTTTTTTTTTTCTTTTTTTTTGAATAGATGCTGAGATGCAGGACTCCTGGCTTACCAGGAAATGAGCACTAACACCTTCCATGTAGTGGGATATCTTATAATCTGATCGAGTATAGCCTCTTACCTAGATACATGCAGGCACATCAGATGAATACAGGGGCTCTCTGTCTGGTTACAGTGGCGGGGTCTCAGTTTCAGCTGAAATCTTCTCAGTCACAATGAAGTCTGTCCCCGCTCACTGACTCTCCGGTGGCTCTGGTGGACAAGAGGCCCGTTCTTCTGTTGTCAACACTGGATGGGGCTAATAAAGGTGATCTTAAATTGTCATGGGCCAGATGGTATATGGGAACCATCATCCATCGGGCAAAAAGACAAGAAAAAGCAAAAACCTGAGAATCCTGCAGTCTTTTCATCAGCTGATTTACACTGAAAAGCTGGTAAAAAGAACAAAAAGTCGAATCTGCTGCACTGGTTTGTGTATTTTAAAGGTTTTGCATACAGATGCACTTTCCTCAAGGCTGTCACAAGTAAGTACAACAACATTAGTCATAGCTGTACAAGCTGTACCTCTCACTGAGAATAAAGCTGACTCTCTGCCTTTAAAATAAATGTATTCATAACCAGTGAGTGTTTTTTTCTGCAACTCACTGTGCATGTTTTCTGTGTGCACACAAATGAGTGTAAAGTCATTTATTTCTACAACACTGTGCTAGGTACAGCCCACCTCTGGAGTGTGGAGTGCAGACTGGAAGGAGAAGGAGGAACGGAGCAAGACACGGCACAAGCAGGAAAAGGGAGTGAGTTCAAGAAAGACACGAATCATTTCTTCAACATTTACTTTACTGTGCGCTCCCCGTAGAATATAGAGGTGTTTTCTGGGTGCGTGGCAATGCTGAACACACTGTGAAAGACAATGGCTTGTTAAATGAGTCATGGGCGAGGAATGGCTAAGAGCACCTCTCCTGGGAGTTTAGTTCTCAAATAGGTAAGAGGGATGAATGCACAAAGGGCAGATACACAGAAATCAATCACCTCGGTCGCATACGATGTGTTTCCTTTCAATGACAGGAGAGGGGAGGGGTTAAGAACAACAGCTGCATTGAAAATTTAATGCGTCTATCGTCCTTCCCATCATGTTTCTGCTTGCCTGGCCAAATAGATTGATAGCACAGAGAGTGGTGTCATTAATTTGCCCAAAAGTGTTTTGGGTGTTGCATTCAAATTTGGTCAATGAAGATAAATAATGCTCTAGAAAGTCAAAAATCCAGGTGTACATTATGTTATTTAAACATCCACAGTTGATTATTATTATTATTATTATTATTGTTGCTCTTTCTACTATGAAATATAATTATTTAACATCCCCCCTTCCATTTTTAGTTAACCCTCCTGCAGACTTGCTGACACTGTTAAAGTCTGTCACTCAGTAACTAAAGCTGGCCAGACTTTGATCGGTGCTCACAAATGGACTGCCAAACACACACACAAACACACAGACAAATGTATAGAGTGACATATTTGTAGACATGACAAATCAGAATTCAGTAAACAAACCCAGACTGAAGTGACAAAGGCAGGTATGAGCATACTGGACCTGCAAGGAATGAAACAGTGATTCAGGACATTAATGTTTACAGGTACAACAAGTGTAAAGCTCTCTAGACGCACAATAAACACGCAGCTGTAGATAATGCATTAAAGATAATGATGCATAATAAATGCTGGATAACAAGATTACTCTCTTACATAATAGATGACATATATCAAATCACACTGAGCTCTAAGTGAAGGTCTGCATGTCCGTGTCTTTTTTTGTGCAGTGAACTGAATGTAGTCAAGAGTCAAGGGCCATGATTATTAGAAAATTCTCTTTTTTTTATTATTTTCTTTATAAAAGCTCTATAACAAATACATAGAATGACACTTTTTTAAAACAACATGATAAAATATTTCTGGCTTTATCTACAAAAGAAGAAAATAAAAATCTATAAACATAGTGCTCAATATTCAAATAGAAGTAAAAAGTCTGTCACACAAGGATGAAAGACAGGCAGCAAATTCATTTGTTAGTAGACACGATGCATTCACAGGCGCATGGAGGGGGGGGGGGGAAAACGGGCTCTCATTTTCAAATCAAAAGGGTTTTCAGATCTGACTGTGCGCTCCCACACAACACTCAGGGCAGGTGCATGCGCAGCTGCTTGCTCATGGATCAGATATTTGGCCTTGAGAAAAAATGGCAGCAATATTTATGCTTTGTTTCTCCATTTGATATGACACATTGTACGCATCTCTGTGTACTCGAGTAGGACAAAGCTACTCCTGACCAGTACTCGCAGGCTGGCGTCACGATGGTGTGCATAACCGACTGAAATGGAAGACCTCCTGTACATTATCTTTAATGACATTTAACTGTAAAACAAAGCCACTGTGTGAAAGATTAGCCCACAGGTACCAGAGATACTCTCCATTAAGACGATGAAAGAAAAAAAGCCTCAGTGCAATAAAGATCTGCATATATGGCTGATCATCAGCAGTGGTGTCCTTCTCTTTCTATCTAAATACAGTTCACGCCAATGTCTTTAGGGAAATCGATCGCTTGGTGCAGCTGATTTTGGTATTGACTTCCTACATGTAACAAGATCCACGTGTCACCTGGGAGACAGCTACTGATTAAGAATTGTCCCCTCTTCCCTTCAGGACAGTAGCCAAGATTTCAGGGTTACTTCCACAAACCCTGCACTTTTACTCACACATTTCTCCCCACATATGAATATTTCCGGACTCAGTCAAGTAAAACGATTCTACTTTTGTTCTGTGCTCATTCAGCCTTGTTCTAACCTCTCTGTGCTTGCTTGGAAAGTTTTCAAACTTTCAGTTTTCCTCACAGATTTGTACAGACTGCACAATTCAACCTCAGCTGCAGCACCTTTTTAATCTGACCCCCGCTGGGCCTGATGGCGAGGTCCACAGGTATCATCTGGCATCCCTCCGTCGAGCTTCCTGGCTGGCTCTGCTTCAGCTTCTCCTCCTCAATCTGAGTCGTCACCGCCATCATCATCATCCGAGCTCGGGCCTTCTTCCTCGGAGGAGCTCGAGTCTCTGGTGCTGGGATCTGAGATCATGCCGTCTGAACTGTCAATCTCTATGGAGGTCTCTGATAAGAAGAGGTGGACGGCCCTCGATGGGTGGCTGTGACAAACACGCACACAGATATGCACACGCAGGCGAACGGGGGAGACGAGCGAACACGGCACATATAGACACAACGGGATATGCATTCATGCATGATCATACATGTACACACCCACAAGTCACACACATTGGGGGGGCGGGGTCAAAGGACAAAGACAAGCAGACACAAACACAGCAGCAGGGACAGAGGGTTAGCATCAGCTAGGAATAATCTGTCCCAAATTAAGAGGAAAGGTTGGATGAACATCTCTCCCACATGAGCTCTGATTGGGTGCAATTATTTCCTTCTTATACAACTTTTTTTTTTAAGCAAGAGAGACACTTTGACTAAATCTGATCAGCGACAGCAAGAAGAACAAAACTTCCTCAACACCTTTCGCTTTCACGGTGTGACGCATTACAGTAACACTGTATTTCATAGGAAAAAACAAATAATCGTTGCACCTTTTACAGAGAGATCTGAAAACCCAAGAGAGAAGCAAAGAAAACTCCAGCGCCCAAGAAAAAAGGTGTATTTTTGACAAATTAGCTCATTGTTTGAAACAGACAGAAGGCCATTAAAATGGTTCAAAAGAAAAGAATTCAGAGCTGATCGTGTTAATGTTTCTGTGTTGTTATTGAATTTATACAAAAGTGCTGGTTAAAAATGTCTGTTTCCAACAAAGCAGCTCACCAACAGATCTTGATTGTTTCAAAGCACCTCGGTTATATTACACCAGTCACAAAATCGGGCTAACGATGACACAGGATGTCAGAGAAGTACAGCAATTTCACTTCAGCAGTGGAACAAAACAAAACAGAATCGTAAACCAGCATCCTCCTGCAGCTTCACATGAACCACGGAAGACTGAATCACACAGCCAATATTAATGACTAATGAAATAACAGCTTTGTGTGGGTTTCACAATATTACCATCATGTGGTGATTAAAGGAATTCAACAGAAGCACTTTCATTGTAGCATTGTTTCTATTGTTTGCTGAACTACTATAACAAACATGCGCTGTGGTGCATTGCTATGTAGGAGTTTAAAATGCATCAGTAGGGAAGTAAGCAACAGGAATACACCATTGTTCTAAGTTTACATCAAAAGTTTACTCCAAACAGGAAGTGTGTTTGGAAGCACATTTAGTCTAACAGGAAAAGAGGATGCGATTAAACAGTCCTTTCTGAGAAAGGCGCGTGGTGATTCGCAGCAGTCTGGCTAAAAGGTCAGTGTCTACTGCTTTCAGCACAAAGGCACATTTTTCATTTTATGTCTGCTTTGTAAAAGCTGGCCCTTTGATTGGTCCAAATCTGTAGGATCCAAAGACTGCAGTTGGAGAGGAAGGAAGAAAGTGAATTGTCCGATAGGAAAAGAGCTGCAGGGAGGACCACAAGCCCTGATCCCCAGAGTTAGACTGAGAACGGGAGAGAAAGTGTGTGATTCTTCTTTTTTCTTTCCCTTTTGTCTCTTTTCTTACCACGCGGTGGGGTCTTTTCGCTCTTTGCGCGGGGCCTCCTCATTCCCTTCCAGCTCCCTTTGTCTCCTCCTCTTGCATCTCCTGCAGGATGCGATGATGAGGAGGATGACGACTATGCCGGAGATGGCGGCTGCGATGGCAAATGCCAGCAGGAGAAGTCCGGAGAAAGAGGCTGAAAATGATAGACAGGGATATTTATTTGAAAATAAACAACACCCTCAGCTCAAAGGCACTTTAACTGTGCTTTTCCAATATGTGTCTCCTGTAAGCCGGTATAAATACAAAAGCACTAGTAAGGCTACCAGGGCATCTTTAGAGACGACGAGGTCAGTGAGTCCACAACTTTGGTCGAAAGTGAAAGAAGTACAGCCTTTGCTTTTTGTATGTGCAGTAGAGGAACTTCCTCGTGGTGCCAGTTCATTTCTGGCTGCCAGTGATCACCTGACTTTTTCTCTAGTCAGGTGATCACAATTACTTTGCAGAATTCGAGCTTGGTTTCCACAAACACCTGCCAAAACTTTGTGTTTTTCATGCTAAGACTGTAAGATTAAATTTACTTCCCCTGTTACACTACGTCAGCATTCTAGCACTCACTCAGGTCTGCATACGTGACATCTCATAGCTGCTAGCACTGCTTTGTCTCATCTTGTTGACTGATTTTTTTCTGTGTTTAAATACTGATGCATAAAACACCAATCAGTCATAACATTATGACCACTGACGGGTAAAATAAACACTGATTATCTCTTCATAGTGGCACTTGTTAGTGGGTGGGATAGATTAGATGAACATTTAGTCCTTAAAGTTTATATGTGGGAAGCCGGAAAAAATGTTAGTGTGAGGATTTGAGCGAGTGCGACAAGGGCAAACTTGTGATGGCCAGATAACTGAGTCAGAGCGGAGTGTGGGGTGTTCCCAGTCTGCAGTGGTCAGTACCTATCAAAAGTGGTCCATTAAAGGAAGAGTGGTGAACCAACGACAGGGTCGTGGGAGGCCAAGGCTCACTGATGCATGTGGGGAGTGAAGGCCGGCCCGTGTGCCCTGACCAACAGACAAGCTACTGTAGCTCAAAGTGCACAAGAAGTTCATGCTGGTTCTGATAGAAAGGTGTCAGAAGACACAGAGCAGTGTAGTGTTTTGTATGTGGGGCTGCATAGCTGCGGACCAGTCAGAGTGCCCATGAAAGCACCAACAATGGGCACGTAAGCAGAACAGAACCACAGAGCAATAAAGGAAGGTGGCCTGGGCTGATGAATCACGCTTTCTTTTATATCATGTCGATGGTCTGGAGAACACCTGGCACCTGTTTTAGGCAATGTCCTGTGGGGAAACCTTGGGTTCTGCCATCCACGTGGCTGTTACTTTGACACGTACCACCTACCTAAGCATTTTTGCAGACTATGAACACACTTTTATGGAAGCAGTATTTTTTGATGACTGTGGCCTCTTTCAGCAGGGCAATGCACCAAAATGGTTGAGGAATGGTTTGAGGAGCACAACAACCAGTTTTAGGTGTTGACTTGGACTCCAAATTCTCCAGATCTTAATTCAATCGAGCATCTGTGGGATGTGCTGGACAAACAAGTCGGATACCTGGAGGCCCCACCCTAAACTTACAGGACTTCTGCTGCTAACGTCTTGGTGCTGGCTACCACAGCCTTCACCACCAGTCTCTTTTTTTCAAGGATATTATTACACTAACTTGAATTTATTTCTAATTATTTATTTATTATTATCTTTATTATGCTTTTTATTATTATTTGATAAAATTAATATTTATTTCTTTAACATTTCTAAACTTTTCAGGTGAATTGCACATTGTGTTTTTGCTGGTTTAACTTGCGTTGCCATCAAATGTTTGACTTTCCACCATGACATAAAATGTATAGCTAGAAACGTTCAATGAAGGATGTACGAAGGAAAATGTTGGCTGAAAATTCAAACTGCTGACCTGTTTCAACTACTCTCAGTTTAATTTCTCCATCCGGGCCGTGGACATCGGGTGGGTTCTTCACTTGGCAGATGTAAGTGCCGTTGTAGATGAACTTGACCTCTCGAATTATGATGGAGGCATCGCTGCCCATGATGTCACCAGCCCAGGAAATGCACTTTCTGAAGAGTCCTTCTTGTGGAAGAAATGGTTTCCTTTGGTAGTAAAATACCTGCAAGAGAAAATTGGTGGATACATTTAGATAGGGTAACGATGGCAGGGAATAGTCAGAAGTTATCAAACTGAGTCCTCTGCTGCTGCTGCTGCTGCTGCTGCTGCTGCTGCTGCTGCTGCTGCTGCTGCTGCTGCTGCTGCTGGAGAGTGAAGACATTTTCTTCCAGCAAAGAAAGGAAAATAAAAGCCCAGACTTGCCCAAATCTCCCGCTTCTTACTCTGTCTATTCTCAATATCCCCACACACAAGTATACAAACACTGGCTGTCTTGAATGCTCCACAGGGAGCCAGATGACTCACCGGTTCCTCTCTTACTTGGATGAGGGGGCGGATGCTCCTTGACACAATGAGGGAGGTTTTGTGGTTTGTTCTCACTTTTTTTTGTCTTTGCAAAGACACAGACACGCACACATTCACCGACACGCACACACTCACCGACTGCCTTGGACCCCCCTTAAGTGGCCTGAAGCTCCACGTGATGACGACATCATCGGGTTTGATGGGAGACGAGCTCTCGAAGGTGCACCTCAGACGAACGTCTGTGCCGTTGACCGCCTCAACCTCCTCAGATGTGTATATACGCATCCCGCTGACCTGCAGCATGCCTGCAACATGTGAGCATAAATTGCAGCAGCAGAATTAACACAGTGGGTGAGATCAATACATGCACACGCAGATGGCGGGTAAAATAATCTCTGGAATGCACAAGAAAAAAATACAACCCAATAGGTGTTGTACAAATTCACCCTCATCAGTAATTCCCTTCTTTTTGAGTACATGCAGTGTACTCAGTGACCCTGCTTCTGCCTACGCAGTGCTGCTGCAAGAAAAATCACTAAGTTGTCACTGGAAATACACAGTAGCCTATATTAGATACAGAAATCCTTCAAGTGCTAAAAGTAGGAATTTACTAACGCACAGCTACGATCAGAAATCCGCTTCATCCCATCACATTTGCTGAAAGATTTCAGATCAGGAGCCAATTCTGTGACACTTTGTGAATAATGGCCAATTTGATCACTGCGACTGAGAGAAGCCGGAAAGTGAGAGCCTGCAGTATATTAGGTGGATGTGGACCATGTCAGTCTTTACAGTACGGTGGAGCTATTAGACGAAAAATGGATGGACCTGAAGACCGGGGAGGGATATTGGCAACAATTTGGCTCCTCCATAGTATGATGGATAGAGCTGCCCAGAGTCAGTGCTGTTACACATTTACACCATGTGGAAACACACACACCTAGCATGCGGTGGGCCATGAATAGACGTGTTTAATGCTGACTTTCCGTCTGGCAGCCCATCAGTATGGCATAGGGAGCCAGACGATTATGTTTTCCCTCTCCCAGAGATCACAGACTCTGACAGCAGATCCTTGATGAAGTAGTCTCCTGAGTATGTGTGTTTGTGTGAGTGCAGGTTGATATGGAAGTCTGTGTGCGGTTGTGTAGTTAAAGCCACCAGGACTATTTATAGAGAGAGCTCTATATTCTAAAAACAACAGAAGCCATGTCTAGTGTTTTTCAATACCATGAATTAGACTCAGAGCAGCAAGTCATCACATTTTAGAAAAGCATCACAAAAAAACTATAAATATTACTACTCAGTGTCATACAAATGTCTGCTCATCTACATCTGAATTCCCTGTGAACGTGATATCTTCTTATTTTGACTTGTTGAACAGAAGTCATGCAGTGGGGGCGTGTTGCTATCTCCAACATACTGCGATAAAGACTCAACGTGCTGGACATCCCTGAAGAAATGTTACGCTTTGCAACTGATGGAGAGGCTCCAATTCAGAAGCGCTAAGTGACCTGATCAATCCTAACCACGAATCACTGGCTGTCCATGATCCTGTAAAGCATGTTACAGAGGCAACGAGTCATTTCAGATGTTTGCCAGCTGTTTGGTTCTCTCTCAAAGTCTAAAAGCCTTTTTGTTTATCTTAGTAAATGGACCAGGGGTCGCCTATCCTGTCTGGAGATTTGCAGAGATGTAACTAAAAGACAGGCAGCACACTATAGATGAGCCCTCATAGCAAACAGCAATAAAAGGAGGCCTTGTTTCAAAGTTTACATCTTCTTTCTTGAAAAAGTAGGAATATACTTCAGCTTTCTATTTAAGTATTCATTTATTTGGGGGGACAGCATAATGTGCTGTTGCAACTTGAGATTATGTCGTATTAAATATTTAAGTTGGCACGACTGATCAAATGGCACTATTGTTTAGTTCTGGCATGCTAAACTAGCAATAAACTGTTTATTTTGTTGTAAGCTGCATTGATCCCCTGTGGCCATAAGATACAAAAGCACAAAACAAGACACTGAGAATATTGTGCAAATAGCTTCATTTCTTTTTAAAGGAGATGAAATATTCTTGCAAAAGCAGTGATTAAATTTTTAAATTCTACAAATGTTACACTGACAGCAGCAATAAATAATAATTAAGCTAACAAGCATCATAGTCCACTGCGGTTCCATGTGCTGGAATACAGTCCCCTGCTGAATTTGTAACTTTGCTGACTTGCAAAGA
Organism: Rhamphochromis sp. 'chilingali'; assembly: GCF_963969265.1. Classification (NCBI taxonomy): domain Eukaryota; kingdom Metazoa; phylum Chordata; class Actinopteri; order Cichliformes; family Cichlidae; genus Rhamphochromis; species Rhamphochromis sp. 'chilingali'. The sequence goes on from NC_137935.1 coordinate 31,123,233, forward strand.
AATGAACAGTCTCTAATTTTTATGATAGTTTAAATTTAATGGCGATGGAGAGAGAATATGAACCAAAACTCCAGAAGATAAAAAACACATTACATCATTTCCATGTCATTGAGTGAAGTAAGTATTTGATTCCCAAACAAAGCATGACTTAATACTGGGTGGAGAAACCCTTGTTGGCAAGAACAGTGGTGAGATGTTTCTTGTAGTTGGTCACCAGGTTTGCTCAGCAGGGATTTCGGTCCACTCCTCTTTACAGAAACTCTCTACATCCTTTAGGCTTCTTGGCAGCTGCTTGGCCACTAAAACTTCAGTTCAAGTCAATTAAATTTAATTTATACAGCGCCACGTCGCAACAGCAGTTCCCTCAAGGCGCTTTATATTATATTATTGTATTATACATACAGAGAAAAAACAACAATCATATAACCCGCTATGAGCAAGCACTTTGGCGACAGTGGGAAGAAAAAATTCCCTTTTAACAGGAAGAAAGCCTTCCCTCCACAGATTTTCTAAAGGAGTGAGGTCTGGAGATTTGCTAGGTCACTACATTACCTTAACGTCCATTTTTTGCCTTGGTGATATATTTTGAGTCACTGTCATGCTGGAAGATCCATCCATGACTCATCTTCAGTGTTCTGGCTGAGGGAAGGAAGAGGTTGTTTTCCGAGATGTTATGGTACATGCCCCCATTCATTAGCTCCTCAGTGGAGTGAAATTAGAAAAGTATTAAGGTCTCCACTTCTGTGTTTGACTGTGGGGGTTGTGTTCTTTGGGTCATACTCAAAATCTGTCTTCTTCCAAACAAAGAAACATCTTGAGTTTAGTTTCATCTGAATACAGCACCTTCTCCCAAACCCTGTCTGAAGCACTTAGATGTTCACTGGCAAACCTAACAGGGACCTGTACATGTGCCTTCATAAACAAGTCCATTAAAGTGTAGTGTGTTATCAGTGGTGGTATTGATGTCTATTGTCCCAGCTGTCTTCAAATCATTAACACTGTTCTCCAGTGGACTTTTGAGAGGATCTACCATCTTTCTTTCTTATAATCTCAACATCTTGGATGGAGCTTCAGATTGAGGCCGATTGATGGTCATTTTATACTTCTTGCATTTCCAAATAATCTCACCAATAGTTGTCACCTTCTCACTAAGCTTCTTGCTGATGGTCATGTAGCCCATTACAGCCTTGTGCAGGTCAACAATCTTGTCCTTTGACAGCTCTTTGGTCGTGGCCACTGTGGTGGAAAGGTTGGAACACACGCAGATGATTCTGTGATAGGTGGGCTTTATATACAAGGTCTCAAGTATCTGTAATTGACTGACTGTAATCAGTATCAGTGACATGCAAATCAATTTATAACTTTCATCTAATGTTTTTTACGGACTTCTGGTTCACATTCAGTCGTGTCCAATAAAATGGAACTACTGTAAAAAATGATAGACTAAACATTTCTTTGAAAGCTTGCAAAGTTACAAATTCAGCAGGAGATGAAATAATTATTTCCTCCACTGTATTGCAATTATACGACCAGCACAGAGAAGAAGAACCAGAGAAGAAAGGGGGTACATTTCTGGTTAGAAGTCAGTACTCACAGCTAAACTCTTTTATTTTCACATCCGAGAAGTGACAGAGGACCTGGAAGATTAGCAGAGTAAAAGTGCAGTGCCTGTGCTCCTCTACCAAATTGTTTAAAAGCTTACACTGAAATGATTCACTGTGCTTCAAATGCGAGCGGAGGAAGCAGGTCCTCCGGGCCATAACACCTCATTTCACATTTCTACCCTCAACCAAGTCTATTTTCGAGTACATGAATTTAAATAAGTGTTACTAATCTCTTTTTGAGCAACAAAAAAGTACGCGCTTTCAACTGTGCCGTCCTTTTGACGCACGCAGAGCTGATTAAGAATTAAGGTTAATTAGGTCTTTTTAGAGGGAGAATGAGTATTAGCACGACGACAGCAGCATTAGGGTTATGTACAGTGCTTCTAACAGTAATTTGTCCCCATAGCTAGAAGTGCGTGATCACTATTTAATTTGCCATTAGCAGGCACTAATTGCTGAGGGGGACACATGCCGTTACATGAGTAAAGACATTACCAGTGTTGAACGGACCCATTTGGGGAAAGAAACAAGAAATAAGCAAGAAGCATAGGAGTGACTTATTAGTGCATAGATGGAGCTAGAGATTAGCCATGTCATTCTACACAGTTGCAGTCTGTAAGGATTAGATACGATAATGATGTTTGTTTGCTTGTATGTACGATTTTGCTTGTATGTACGAGTTTGCTTGTATGTCCACTTGTCTCCTCCAGCATAAGTTTCTGTCCAATCTCGTTTGCTCAACTGTTTATGTCTGAACATCCTGTCCAGCCAATGCCGACTACACCCAGCACGCAGAGACAGAGAGGGCTTTCACAGCTTATTAAGTTGGAGCTATGTAGACTACGGAAGAGGGCATGGGAAGATTACAGGCAAATTGATTTGTCCTATTTGTGTTTGTGTGCAACTTGCTACTTTTTTCTTTTATTTGTGTGATTTTTTTTTTTTGCATTTTTTTTTACTCTTTGCAGGCAGAATGAAAAACTTTCATGTAAAAAGTTTTATCTAGAAAGAGTTGGATTCCTTTACAGAAGGAAACAGAAATTCAATTGTCAGGATGACAAGAAAACACAATATTTCAAAAATCCCACAACCTTTTTTTTTCTAATTGGAAATATTAAATACTGTGAAGCATCTGAATGACATCAGTTACATTCTTCACTGGTAATTAAAAAAGACCAAATTAGAGTCTTTGTGTGAAATGCGTCTGTAACCCGACGCCGTTACAGTTTAAATGAAAGACTTTCCCACATGGGATTTCCCGCCAGGTCAAAGTCTTATCTCTCCCAGACTTCTGGAGAAAGTGCGTATGTGCATGCGTGTATCCTTGTGCATATTTTTGTTGATGTAAACGTCAGCTGTTCGTGTTCCTGAACCAATACAGTATCGGATACAGCTAGGATCATAAAATATTGTCTTTCGTTGTTGAGTGGATATCGACCTGTGTGCGTTCGCTGGGTTAAGCCCAAGGGCCCATCTGTTGGCACAAGTCCACATGCACCCACACACACACACACACACACACACACACACACACACACACACACACACACACACACACACACACACACACACACACACACACGCTTCATTAGCTGGTGTTGGCGCAAGTCCAGAATATCTATCAATATCCCTTATATATCACAATGAAATGAACTTGCTGAACCTTTAATGCACTTTATTCTACCTGTCAACACTGCTCGGTACAAACTGCTCTGGCCCACTGTTCTGTCTGCAGCCGGAGAGGGTAAGTACTTTCATCTACTGTAATAATAATCTAACAGAGTCCTCTTGGCTGTGATTGGTTTTGCTTGGCTTGGCGGTCATCCCATGACTCTATGAAGCCTTGCAAAGACACAGAAATTATTAAGTACTTTCTGACCTGCATGTATGTATTTCAACCGGTGGCAGTGAGTGCAGGCAGGTTTATGAGTGCACAGCCTCATTCAAGGACGCTTCAGTGTTGCTTTTAATCTCACACTGCCAGACATGCAGGTATGTGTGGAATGAAGCAGTTGGCAGGAATCACTTTTATTCTTATTATTCTTATTAAAAGCTTAAAAATATTCTGGTTTTGGTATTCTAAAACTTTCTTTTGTGCGTGGTAGTGCACTGGTTGTTCCGGGTGCTATGCAGAGGTTAGCAGGCCTATTTCTACATGAAGCTGTCTGCTGTCACTTAGAAGCAGCGCCCAGAATGTGTGGAGCAACCAGAGTGTGGGGTCTTTTCATGTTTCCACTTTCATTTGGTCCCAGCTGTGAAAAAGACCAAAGTCATAACATAGCAAGAACTAAGGGGCGAAAAACATCAATAATTGTCCTTTGTGGTCAATATTTGAGGCTCCTGCATCTCCTTTGTTGACCTTTCTGACCTTTTAAAACCAATTTAAAACAGTCAGAATTTCAGAAGTTACTGCAGTTTGAGCCTTAACACAATCCGTCTCGCGTCATAGAGAAAGAGTTACATAAACAGGGTTCCTTAGCAACCATTAGTCACTAAGGAAGGAAAAAACTGAGGACTTTTTATCAGTACTAACTCCTGAGCCAAGGCTATAAAGTCAAAAATGATTATTGACTAAAGAACCATCTGGGAGAAACTATCTCCGTAGTTAATGACTACTGCATAATAATCTGTGAATCTGACTCCCCATTTTCATCTTAAAACGACAATATGTACTTTTTCATTACAGATTACATTATTATTTTTTTAATTATTCTTTTTGTGTTGCTTCAAGCTGTTGATTCACATTTAATCAAGTAACTATGAAATAATGAAGCCCTACCGAGTAAATACTGAGGAACCAGCAAATATGAAGTTTCACTTTAGTTGAAAAAGTTAATTAGATTATCCTGAGGAAATAAGGACGCACTGAGAGTGACGCATCACTGATCTGTTCCCAGGCTGGATTTTTTCGTTAGTTATTAAAGTTATTTACTTCAGTTTTATCTTCATTTGGAAGATAAAACTGAAGTATTTTTATTATCCAGGTTAAAAAAATACCATCTCATAGAGTTCTGCCAAGGATGCATATCACGTCCTTCCATCCATTTGCTTCCGCTTATCCTTTTCATGGTCGCGGGGGGCGCTGGAGCCTATCCCAGCTGTCATAGAGCGAGAGGCAGGGTACACCCTGGACAGGTCGCCAGTCTGTCGCAGGGCCAACACACAGGGCCAGACAACCATTCGCACTCACATTCATTCGCACCTAGTGACAATTTGGATTATCCAATTAACCTATCCCCACAAGCTGCATGTCTTTGGACGGTGGGAGGAAGCCGGAGTACCTGGAGGGAACCCACGCAAACACGGGGAGAACATGCAAACTCCACACAGAAAGACCCCAGCCTGATGTTGGAATTGAACTCAAGACCTTCTTGCTGTGCGGCAACAGTGCTAACCACTGTGCCACCGTGCTGCCCTCATAGCACATCCTGCACAACATATTCTTCACTCACTTGCTTTCCTACTTCGTCAACTGACCTTTCTCCCACTCGTCGGTAAACCTTAGCTAACCAAGAGGCAGGCAAACAAACTAAGACCTCTGCTGACTGCAATATTTTGCTTTGGTTACCAACAGCTGTACTTCCACAGCTTAAACATTTCCAGGCCGTTCTGGGTGTGTTTCACGCTGCAGAAAGGCAATGCTGCGTGGTATATAGAGCTCTTATCACAGCTCCTCAGCAAACCTTCTCTGTTGGGCTTTGGGGTTTGTTGATGCAGTTGCTCATAAATATGCATCTTTCTAAAGCAAGGGGAACAGAGCTAGTTTAAAAACAGAAGACACCATTGATTAGATGGTAAAGTATATCCACTAAAGTATATCCAGGCAGCTGTGAGTCACTGTGTAAGTGGTATTTTCTGCCAACCTGCGTTACAATTTGCAAAGAGGACGTTAGGTCTTATAGGGAGGCAACACTGCAGGAGAAATCGAGCAGCTGACACAACTCTCCGAATCAGGAAATTGGTTTCATTACATTATTTCCTTGTTGTGCGTGTTTGTGCCTTTCCTCTCCTCATTACGGCTCAGAAACAAAACGGAGCGCCGGAGGAAACCTGATTCTCTGTTACGCCGGTTTTGGAGGAAACACTTAGGACAGGAGCAAACACACAAAGAGCTCAGTGGATTACAAAGAGCCTCTTCTCTTCTTTGTAAGATGTTTCACAAGCCCAGGTTAGTTTTCCCTGGTTTTAACAAGGCCTCGCTTTCATGAGGGGCTGGACTGAGGGCTGGGAATAGCAGGTTCAGGTAACAGTGTGTTCACAGAGGAGGGGGACACAGGGCTGAGTGTTGACTGGTGTAATGGGAGGGAACCCCTGAATGAACACAACTTTGTTTGAGATACTGACATGTATGCTTTCTTTATACAATTCAGTTTTATTTATATAGGCCAAAATCACAACAGTGGCCTCAAGGTGCTTTATATCGTAACCCCTTCAATCAAATAACCCCCCTATGAGCAAGCACTCGGTGACAGTGAGAAGGAAAAACTCCCTTTTAACAGGAAGAAACCTCCAGCAAAATCAATTCAATTCAATTCAATTTTATTTATATAGCGCCAAATCACAACAAAAGTCGCCTCAAGGCGCTTCATAATCAGGCTCAGGGAGGGGCGGCAATGTGCCAAAACACGATGGGGGTGAAGACAAAAGACACGCTGTAAAAAAGAGTCAGAGATTAATACAAATTCCTCAACCCATTAGAGAATGCTCTACACTCAATTTGTTTAAGGCAAAGGTTAAAAACTGGTTATGGACAAATCAAGTGTGTGATCATGTATGAGTTGTATAGTTTTAATGTTTTATTTGGGAACAGAATGGTGTGTATGTGTAAGTTTGGTGATGGAGTTTTTATTATGAATGAATGATGAATTTTTATGAATTATTATGTCTATTTTTTATGCTTAAGGACAACAGATGGAAATTAGCCCTTGGCTATAATCTGGTATGTTTACATTCATGTAATTTTTTTTTACATTTATGTTCATTAACATGCACTGTCCTAAATAAATAAATAAATAAATAAATTTCCATTCACTCATGAACAGCTGGCCTTAAGTGATCTTTCTACTTTGTACTGTTTTACAAAAGTTACGGCAGCCCTGAGAGTTCAAACGCACTGCAACTTGAGAAAACCAGCAAATGCGGCTCACAAAGCTCACACAACTCAACAGAATTTGAACATAAAACAACAGAAGAAGAATTACAAATGAGTGTGTTTTTGGGAAGACAATAATGAGAGAGGTGAGGGTAGGTGAGGGTACCCTCACCTATGGCCACGAACTGTGGGTAGTGACCGAAAGAACGAGATCGCGGATATAAGCGGCAGAAATGAGCTTCCTCCGAAGGGTGGCTGGCCTCTCCCTTAGAGATAGGGTGAGAAGTTCGGCCATCCGGGAGGGGCTCCGAGTAGAGCAGCTGCTGCTCCACATCGAAAGGAGCCAGCTGAGGTGGTTCGGGCATCTGACAAGGATGCCCCCTGGGCGCCTCCTGGGTGAGGTGTTCCAGGCATGTCCCACCGGGAGGAGGCCCCGGGGCAGACCCAGGACACGCTGGAGAGATTGTATCTCTCGGCTGGCCTGGGAACGCCTTGGTGTTCCCCCGGATAAGCTGGAGGAGGTGGCTGGGGAGAGGGAGGTCTGGGCCTCTTTGCTTAGGCTGCTGCCCCCGCGACCCGGCCTCGGATAAAGCGGATGAAGATGGATGGATGGATGGAATAATGAGAGAGACCAGCTCCAGAAGTAACCCCCCCCCCACCCCAAAGAGCACAGGATTTGTCTGTGTTGTGAGGCAGAAAATTATGCAAGGTACGGTGTGTTTTAATCACACGGTCCATATAATCATTTATTACATGCTTAGCTGTTTCCTGCCTGACACTTCCAAAGCTGTTCAGTCACATTCATTTCTCCCCCAAAAAACTTTCATATTTGTGTATCAAACTGTCACACAGACCTGTTCCATTCAGGTGTCCACACCTTTGGCCATGCTGTGTTAAGACATGAGGTCACTTTGAGGTGTCTCTTTTCTCTTGTCCATATTTAGGTCTGAAAATTAAACGCTGAACTGCTTGGTGTCATTCTTTCTAGTAACCACCAGGGGGCTGCACCAAAGGGACAGCACAGAAGTCAATGAAAAAATGGCCCTACATCTCTCCTGATTTATGACCTTTCCTAAGGGGGTTATGATCTCAGTCACTACTGGACTGAGGGTGTCAAGTCTTTTTTAAAGACAGCATGCTGCTCAGTTATGGTCCCATTTACTGTGAAATTGCTAATAAAGCTGGGTGTGCTATAGGGCTTGGCTTCTTTGAAAATGACAAGTTACTAGCACATGAACACTCAGCGTCCTATTCTTTGAAAAAACTAGTTTAATAGCCAAAATGTTCAACTTAAAGCTTTATAAATTGCAATAAAACCCAGTAGTTACTGTTTTGTTGGTGTGGTCTATTCTTTGCATACAGTCTATGACACTGCCGCTTATTCCAAATAAAGCTGAAATGTAAAATTAATTATTAACAAGACATGACAAGCTAAAAGCTTTGATTAATTTACTTTGGAAAGCTGTTCCTTGTTTATAGGAAGACAAAGAAAAATATTTCTCCCAATAAAACAAGTCACAAATTTTGTCACTGCAATTTCTTTCTTATTGTGATTTGAACTCTTTAGACATGAACTATGCACAGCTAATGTGTCTGAGTACACTTAAAGGTCATTCCAAGCAGGGACCAAGCATCAATCTCTTTTTGAACACTTTCTTCCTCGTCTTTTTTCTCCCACTCCCCCTACTTCCTCCTGGCCAATTGTAATTCATCAGGCGACGGTGTTCAGAGGAAACGCGAAGTGGGTGAGTGAGGATAAGAGTTTAATCCATCAAACCTCTTCCACTCCCACCTCGCGGCTGACTCAGCTCCTCTTCGGGATTACAAACTCCTGAGGGGTTGGGGGGCGAGGGGGGTCCAATGAGCGCACTTCGATCCAGCTCACCCACAGCCCTCAGGCTTCTCTTGGACAGACAGTCCAACCCTTAATAGACAGCCTCACATATTTACTATGCAGCAAAAAAGATGTAGGTTTTGCGTGGTATGAGTCAGACTGCATGTGGTCTTGCTGTGGCTTTCACCTGTGACCCCCCCGCCTCCCCGAGCAGATAAATAAGTGAGGCAGTGACAATTTATACACAGATCAGAGACCAAAGTGTGGAGGAGGTGCAGGCCTTTGCTCTCAGCTGGCTGCCTTAAAGGGGAACGGGCCAATTTTACAAATAGAGATCGCTTTACTTCAGAGAGAGGAAAGAGCTACTCTGTGAAAAGAGTTACATAACATGGTCTGGCTCTGTCTGGCTTTTTAGAAGGAATACTATGTAACTCAAGATGGAGGAAACAAAACATGGTTCCTGTAAAATGGAAAGTTGGATTTTAGACACACTTGCTTAGTTCTAATGCTGGTTTGTTTGTTAAGTCGGTCTAACAGAGTCTCACTGCATTTAATCAAAGATTCATGTTCACTGTTTCTTTTTTGTGAACAAGCACACAGACAAAAGTAGCTATTTCATAAAAAACTAATTGTATCAGTTACAGTGTTTAAATTTTTACTCAGAATTCACTGAAGAAGCTAAAGTTGAAATCCTAAAGGGGAAGGGTCTTTTTCTCTGGTATCACTTTTACACAGAGGTTATGTTTTCAGATACTTTTTGGGCAGTTTTAAGGAAAAGTAACGTCTGAATTCTGTCTCCACACTGAATCTGTGCATCTCTTTACATTCTGCCTCGACTTAGAGCTCAGGATGACACAGTGTCTTCCAGTGATTCAGCTCATGTGATGTTGTGGACTGATACTGTGAGGTCGTTTCACAGACTGTGTGGCTCTACTGTTGCAAAAGGTTTTAGAATTAGGAATTATACGCTGTCATCTGTTCAGCAGAAGTTACAAAGTTTGCAGGAATCCCATTTTTCTCTCCAGTGGGATTTCAGCCTATCATGGGTAGTCCAAGTTTCAGACTTGGGGTGAAGTTGAAAAATGTTGGAAAACAGGGTCTAAAAAAGTGGGGCCAAATCCTCCCACATGAGTCCTTTACCTCCTTTTATCATTTTCCTTCTCATTCATTTAAATTGTGATTACAGCACAAAAGCTTACAGCGGCTTTTGTATACACTGAAAAAATTTGCAGCCAACACATGAAAGTCAGAAGCTAAACAATGGAAAGGAAAATAAGGCAAAGTAACTCTCTCAGCTGGTGAAATACTATCGTCATGGCCACAGTTATAAGTTTAGTATTTCCTAATTCGTTTTTCTTAAATTTCATTTTAACTTTTTGTTTCTAATTCAGTTTAGCTTCAGTTAGTCTCCAAAGTGGGTTTTCTTCATTCAGTTACATTTTTATTGTTTGAAAATGTTTAGTTTTTAATACTTTCAGTCTTTTTAATTATTATTGAAGTCAATTCAGCTCAATTCATTTTCTTTTATACAGCTCTAAATCACAGCAACAGCCTCAAGGTGCTTAAAGACCCTACAATAATACAATAGAGAAAACCCCAAAAATCATATGAATCCCTATGAGCAAGTGATTTGGTGACAGTGGGACGGAAAAACTCCCCTTTAACAGGAAGAAACCTCCAACAGAACCAGGATCAGGGAGAGGCGGCGATCTGCCGAGACCGGTTGGGGTGAGGTGGGGTGGGGTGCATGACATATGTCAGAGGGAAGATTCAGGAAAATCAGCGCAGGCATTACAGTAAAGTCACAGCAGTTTTATTTTTTGAAAGCAGCTGACGCTCTGTCTTCTAGCCCTTTAAGACCTACCATAGAACCAAGTCCGCCAGAGCTTATATTATATTTTTACATGCTGTGGAGCCATTTTTTGGAGCATTTCAAGTTGCTACACATCAATACAACCATTATAGCCCCAATTTTAATAATATGTCTGCATTAAGTGTATAGTAATTACATAAATTGCAAAAAAGTGCAATAAACTACAAAAAAATTTAAAATCGTTTTTGATTTTTTAACATATATTTCTAGTTAGAGAAAGAGGCTTATCCCTCAAAACTGTAAATACAAAAAAGTTGCACAAACTAGTTTCCCACCACAGGAAATTTATTTTAAGTGTCTTCATAGTTTTATTTTTGAGATACACCAATTTTCATATATTGCAGGAAAAATGAAAAAATATATTATAGTGCAAATTTGCAAAAAAGTAGCATATGTATCAAAATCAAATATTTCCAGCAGTGCAATATGAGTCCTCAGCATCCCAGAAACGACACAGAAAGTCATAAAGTCAAACATAACTTTTAAAAACACAAGTATAGGTTCATAAGGCCACAATGGTAAAAAACGACATTTCCGCAAAATGACGTCACTCCCGGTTTCGGGCAGGTCATGCCGGACATGTGATAGTTCACGCTGATGGACGTAGGAAGTGTTATGAACAGCTGATCGGATCGGCAAAGCGTGTTTCTGGAATATTATGTTTTTGTTGCTGCAAGTGCTTTTTATGCAGTTTTTGCAAAGCTGTATGTGGAAGGAAACCGTGACCTAGGACAAGCTGATGGCATAAGATGTAAGTACAACTCCTCCGGTTTCATATGCAAAAAAATTATTGCGCTAGCTTACGTGGTTGCAGTGCTACCAGGATTTAAAAATAGTTACGCAAAATGGAGCGTGTCCGCTCTGACCGGCTTTAAAGGGCTAGCTCCTACACTCTCTTTTTTTTTTTTTCTTTTCTTTTATGTAGAAACCTTTTATTTTCTGAGACTCCATGCTTATTTATGCATGCACAGTGCCATAAAATTGAAATATTTGGTAAGATTTTGGCCTCATTTTATTCACACAATTCCCTTGGACTATATTTACTGGATGAACAAAGCATTTTCACTCAGATACTTTTTTTTTATTATTATTATTATTTTTTGTGTGTGTTTATTGAGATCCCACACTCTCAATAAACACTTCAATCAGCGCCTCATCGGGCAAGTTGTTAAAATACTTTTACCAAACCAACAGACGGGTCATTCTGCTCCAGTTTGTATTAAATTGTTATGGTACAAAGTTTGAACGTTTATAATGATTGCTCTAAAACTATAACTTCATATAGTAAATACTTTTGAAGATTTTTTTTTTTAAATGTTGGTCTACCTACTTTTTTGCGCATTGAAATCTGAGAACATGAATATCTTGTAAAGTATTAAAGGTAACAGCCTGAAATTCTCCCAGGTCTTTATTACAATCAAAATGAATCTGTAATTTGGGACAGATACAATAAAAAAATGTCTGAGTATTGGCTAGTTCAAATATTGTTATAAGGCCCAGCACTCCCACAAAGTCACATATTTGATCACACACTAATAAGAAAAAAAAAAAATTTCCAGATGGTACTGGAATTATAACTCACAAAATCATTTTTCTTAAATATATGTATAATTCTTCATGTTAAAACCTGGTTATCACCATCTCAAATCAGGAAATTATTGGATGTTTTTTGCTCAATTAGGTATTATTTGAATTAACTTAATGTAATTTTTGAAATATGGTTTGAATTTTTAGCTTATTTTTAGTTAACTATAGTCACCTTGGTCACTACTCCTCTGTTGAGTCAAAAAACGGTTCAACTTAACGATAACTTAAGCGACAAAAATTCTCAAGGTCCTCCTCCCCGCAGATAAGATGACTACGAAAGAGCTGCTGATATTCTGTGGAAACTGTCGAGTTATGTCATGCTGTAAACGTACTGGGGTGGGTCGTTTGAACTTGTACATGTGCGTGTTTAAAGTAACTCTAAACATCTTTGGGAATGATTGGCCAGCCAACAACTGAGTGCATGTAAGAAAAGTGACTACACAAGCCAAAAAAGCCACTCTCACAAACATACGGGCTTTGCATTTGCACGAGACGCAGCGACTCAAATGCTCCCTGCACCCAGATAAAGGCATTTCAAACCCCTGCTTCCATCTGGAGCCGAGCACAGTTTCTTGACATAAGTGCGGGGAGCACCTTGCCGTCATTGTCAAATATTTTTCACATGGGCCTCTAAACCCTCTGTGTTGGGATTGGTGCACCCTTGCATACAAGGCATTCGTCACTGTCAACTTAACACACCCCTCTAAGGTAATTCCAATGCACCACAAAGGCCAGGCGTCCCTCTAGTATGTCAACACAGCACGGCAAGTCAAAAAAAACCACAGTCACACTTTGTTATGTTGACCTATTATTAACATTGTTGTGGTGAGATTAGAGACCCGCTGGCAGGGAGATAACAGCTACATCCCAGTCAACAGAGCCTAAAGAAGCTGCTCCTTTACTGTCAACAAGGCAGAGCTAAGAAAAAGCTTAAACAATCACCGTTTATACAGCCCGGCCTGGAAAGTCGCAATCGTCAGCAGCCATTTGTTCGCATGTCTGTGCGCCTGTATGTGTGTTAAACCTGTAAGTCGGGACAGGCTGACACACATTAGTCAGTGTTTCATGCGTCGAGGATCATGTTTAAGAAAGAAAAGAACAATTGAAACAAAGCGAGAACAACAGAAACAAAAAGAGACGTACAGTAAGCAGAAGGGGATGGAAAAAATGTTCAGTTGGCTGTCTTTATTTGGATGATGAAAAGGAAAAATGAGAGAAATCTGGTCTAAGTGTTTGTTTTTGCTCTGTTTTTCTTCTTCTCAGCTGGCAGCGAGTACATGTAACTGAGTTATTGCTCTGCTGGCTTTGAAGCTAAGTGGTCAGACGTGGGGGAGAAAAAATATGCCCGAACTCAAACCCCCACTTTCATAACAAATGGATGAATAATGCAAAAGTACAGAACAATTTAAACAGGAGGCCCTGTCTATTCGCTGTGAAATGTCTTACAAATTGGAAAATTCCAGAGGAAGTCTGGTCACTGTAAGATTACGGTTCAAATCCCGCTTTCTCCTTTAAGACATTTAATCAGCACAAAAGAAGAGAGTAATGTGGGGCTTTTAAGAAATGGCATGCCAAACCGCTACTGCTACAGATAACAACAGCAACTGCTGTTATTTTCACTTCATTTCCTGTTTCCTGTATTTATGTATATCATTAACTATTTGATTTCTTTATAAAAGAAAAAAAAAGTCTGTTGAAAAATGTGTTTCAATTGATGCTGGATTGCCTCCAAGAGGCCTGTGCTGCACAACAGGTCAAACAGACTGCAGTTTAACACTTTGATTTGACAGCTTTCAGGGGAAAAAGCTCTTTGTGTTTAAACTCCTGTGTTTTTATTCAGTTTGAATCTACTCTAACACCCTCCACCTCCATCACGAAGCAGGAAAACACAAGAGCTTTCCACAAAGCACAAATGCACTACCGAAATAAAAATGTATCCAAATTTGATAAGGATCACACTAGCTGAAGAAAATGAGCAACAAAAGAAACCCCATTGCTCTTAAATATGTCTTGATTTAAATATGATTTACTGAACTTAAAAATAAGAAATCCTGCCAACACACACTTTTCAAAAAACACACACAGCAGGAGTTCATTACGGTTTTCTGAGCCGTGAAGGATTTTTAACCCTCCTGCCATCCTTTAAAAAACTCACACCCATCACCCTAGGGACCATTCTCAGCCACGCCATAAAAAGACCATATATCCATATTTTATTCCACTTTAAATTAGCCAACCTTGTAAAACTACTTCTCCCTGAAATATTCATGTAAAGTTTTAATTATATTTTCGTTGTTTTAACCCTTCAAATCCCAGTGTTATTACATGAGCGCCCTGTGTTATAAGCCCCAAAAACCAAAAAACGAAACTAAATATTTCCACAAAAAACCAGTTGAAGTAATATGTGATTGTCATTATAAGTAGGCCTTTAGATGGACCAAAGATTGGCACCAACATACATTTTGACCTGCCATTATTTTTTTTGCATTTTTTTTGCAATTTAAAAATTAAAACTTCAAGGCCCTGAGTCTTCATTGACATCCAAGAAAAGAAGAAAAAATAAAATCATATGATGATAATTTGGGGTTGAAAAATAGCGTTTATAGTGGAAGTCAATGGGCAGAAAATGGTCCCCAGGGTGATGGGTGTGGGGATTTCTGCTGCTCAGCCATTTTAGGCTGATTTAAGGAATTCACACTGGAATATTAACATTGACAGGTAAAAACTATCCTGTGGCAAGTTTGGTTATATTCCACTGAACACAGTGGAAATGGCAGCCATTTAACACATAGCAGTGGCACAAAAAGGTCCCAAGAAGGCAGGAGGGTTAACACTTGGTGACGGTGATGTTTAGCAGCAGCAGTGTGATTGTTCTCTTTGTTTCATCCTAAATCCCATAAAACTGACTTTTCTGTTTGCAGCAAGTCTACAAATGAATACAAACTGGCTTTGATCGCACGGTGACAGGCTTTTGCAGTCGAGAGAGAAACATCCCATTTATTTTGCATAGAGGGCTGCATATTTTATACCCTACATGGCTCGCAAAAATGTTGCGCTGGCTTGTTTTGTCATGCCTGCCCTTTTTTTTTTATCAATAAAGCCAAAGGCAATGGTAGTGATTACAGCACAAAACGCTCGAGAACTGAGGTGCTGCTGAGCTGTAATCAGTCCCAACATGCTCCTCTTCATCCACATGCTGTTATTTGAGGATCCGTTCCTCTGCATCCACGCGTCCTCCTGCTCCGTCAGTGTCAGCCTGTGCTGTGACTGATCTGCAGGCACATGCTCATTGTAAACATAAGCAGCTTGCCACTACAGTGAATCCCTACATGGTGCTTTGGCAGTGGATGGACATGTTCAATCAATATAATCCACTTAACCGGGATGGACAGAGATTACTTCAAGGTTAAAGCAACCTGGCTTCTTGTGAATGAATTGCCACTGATTGATGGGCCAACTGATGCTATTAAAACATGTTCCATTAGTCGTGCCAAAGCAGTGATTAGATGTTGGCTGGAACTTTTTTTAGAGGTGGATAAGATCTATGATTGTTCATTTCCCTGCGCATCTGACAAGTTGTTATGATCCAAATTACATATCCTGAACACCAGCCCCCCTTCTCTTACGCCCCCTCTCTTAACGGGAAGCAGGTGGACTTATCTGAGGCCAGCGGGCCACTTCACAGTCTCTGTGTATGTAAGCACGTTAATAGACAGGAAAGGAGTTTGCGTGAAACCACAAACACAATGGGTTCAATGTCGGTAATTGCTATTAAACCATTATCTTGTCTGGAATGGGCCCCACTATGGGTATTGTAAAGCCTTTACAGGAATTCTTAAGTGACCCACCCAGTGCCACTGTGCCAAGTTCCCCACTTCCCAGTGACGCAAGACACCGGTCTGAGATGGAGGTTAAAGGTCCCTGGGGAGCTTTAAGTAAAAGCCAGGCAATCAGCGTTTTTACTCTGAAGCTGTTATTATTGGAAGCTCTCTTTAAGGGTCAACCCAGATATGTGACACTGTGTAAACTTGTGGAAAGCACAGACGCAAAAATATACGCGCAAATTGCCAGATAAACCAGGCGTAAGTGTCCTTTGTATGAATATAAAACAGCGTGTTATTGGATAACTTTTAAAATATTAACATACATTTAAAAAAACAACATAAAAAAATAAATAAATTTATATATCACAAAAAATATGTCAAACGGCAACTCACATTAAACCAAAATCACCGTTTCACTCAAATGAGCGGCTCTCACCTGACGCTGCGAGTCCAGACAGGACGGTGAACACATAGAGCCCCTTTACGCACATTGGATGGACGGTAAGAAAGCGACCGGTGGCGGTCAACCGAACCACAGAGACGCGATACAAATCTGTGGAAGCCCTCTGGAGAGGGATTGAATCGTGAAGTCGCGGTGATTCCTCGCCTGCTCCTCGTCTCCCAAAGACGCGTCCCAACTGGCCACTGCCCCCTCGCAGTTCATTTTTAGCACCCTCCCTCCACATTTTCGGGCGGAGTAAAAGTCATCCACTTTCCTCGCCGCCCTCTTATCTCCTTTTCACATGTAAAACTTAGAGACGGAGAATTCTTGATGGTCATACAACCTAATCTACAGCTACAGGCTTGATGCCACGCGTGGACTCTTGCGTAAAAATTTAACCTGGAGGCCAAATCAGTATTAAAGAGTTTATGGAAATGTACTAGTTCTTTTACAGCATTATTATATTCTCGTGTTATATGATGTAATGTGTTATCATTAAATGAAACAGCAAAAGCATGTATTTATTTATTTACATACATCTACATTTTCTTTAACGTGTACTTATTTAGTATTTTACTTATTTTTTATTTTGTGTATAATAGAGACAACAGACGCATTTAAGAACAGTCTGGATGTGATATATAGAATTTCCACATATTGAAGCTACTGTAACCGTGATATTAAATTGTAGCTTTCAAACTAATTTGATAGTTTATTCTTTACATGCTACAAATATGATTTTAATATCAAAGTGAATTACATTGACTTCTAAAACCAAACTTACTTGAACGGCTGTGCTCATGAAACAGGAGGATGTTACTGTGATGCTTCTTGTTGACCAGCAGAGGTATGTGCGCAGTTTACCGCCTTGAGCCACTTGGGGGCAGAGCCGCACTTTGATGTGAACACACTGGCTCTGTAGGTCCAGTCAGAAGCCAGTGAGGAAGACTGGTTTTCAGATCTCCCCCTTTTTTATTGCTCAGATGCCAACATGTTCTGTTGCATTTTGACTTACAGACATAAGTTTGCATGATGTGAATGAAATTGATACAGTGGGAATACAAGTTAATTAGTAAAGTGAGGAATGGCGGTGACCCAGGAGAAGGTAAGGAATCTGCTCGCCGGCTGGGCCGATCTCTGTGGAGCCTGCATGTTCTGCCTGTGCCTTTCTCTGGGTCCTCTGGTTTCCCCTCACAGCACAAAGACATACATGTTAGGTAAACTGTGATGGATGCTAAGTGTAGACGTGAGAGTCCATAGCTGGATTGTCTGTTTTTTGATGAACATGGTGACCTGTCCAAGGTGCCATGGTCTACTCTGCATCTGTATAGGTTGAGCCCCCTGCTACCATAGCTGGTTAAGCTAGGCCAAGTTATCTAAAAATAGATGTACATGCAGTGATACTGCCTTTTGTATTACTTGTTCTTTGTATTTGTACTACTTTTTAAACACTTAGTTTATTATACATTTTTGCCAATAGTTGCTAAACACATCTGTTCTGTGTCTTGACTGCAGACAGGCGGGTGAGGTGAGTGGAGCAGATGTGTTGCAGACACACAATTACAAATGGACACGTTGAAGGCACTCGATAGGGGCTCTAAACAGCAATGTCTCTATGCACTTGACTCATGAGCTGATCACCTAAGTCACATTTGAAACCCGGTAGTGAACAGTCACACTGTTTAAGGGTTTATTCATAGTTAACACACATTCTAAAGCCATAGTTATTAAAATGCTTTTTCAGTGCCAGGGTCTTGATGTCTGTCTCCTCCAGACATGTTCGACTGCATGACAACATTTTATTATCATCTGTAATTCTAACGGAATATCTGAAACTCTTATTGGTCTTTTATCAGTGACGTTTTTCTGTTTGGTTATTTGAAGACAACAAGAAATGGGGGAAGGGACGTTACATGTAAAAAAAAAAAAAAAAAAAAAAAAGACATCCACAAGTCAAATACAAAGCAGGTGCTGTTTAAGAACAGGAACCGCCATGTTGGCTCAAAAAATAGCTCAGACACTTGTCACAGAGAAGTTTTTCATAACCTAAAAACTTCTTTTATCCATCATTTCGAACTGATCTATGAGTTGTTGTTACATACTGATGCATATAAGGCACAGTTTGTGAAACATACAAACTGCAGCTTGGTTGTAAATGTTTGATTCTTTGTGATTTACTGGAGTTAAATGTTGGTATTTTAATCATGCACATGGAAAATGATCAGAATGAGAAGTTTTACTGATCTAAGGATCTTTACAGTAGTGCATCATATGTTCTGCAAAGCCGCCCCAAACATCACTGTGAGCTGCTGTGAACGCCGCCATCTTCACTCGTCACACACTGCACACAAAACTGATTCCCATCAAAGATTCAGACTGTGTTTTCAGACTAAACAATGGCTACATGTAAGGGGGAGTTTAGGTGCAAACTAAAGAGCATGGAAAGATACGCTACACTGTAAATATGAGCTACTCATTCAAGCGGTGTGACGTTAGCTGCTGTCATTTGCAGTTTATTGTGTTTTTGATCTGTAATGAATCAGAAAACAAGCAGAAGCATTTCTATTCAGTATACTTCTTCAGTTTGACTTCATTTTGAGGTTTAACCGTGAATTCATCTTTAAAAAAAAACACTTCCTGTGGGTGCAACGTGTGTGTGTCAGAACAAGAGAGAGAGAGAGAGAGAACCTCCTCGTCTAATTTGAAGCTTTTCGTCTCATTGAGCAGCATTTTGATGTAACTGAAATCTTCAAGTGGAAATATTCAAAAAGTTATAGTCTATATATCAGAAAGCTCTAGAAAACAAAAACAGGCATCCTGAAGAAAATGCTCAGCATGGGTGTCCAGGCCGTGCTCATCGTCGTCCTCCTCGGCGTTGCTACCACGAAAGCTCGCGAAGGTAACAGTCTGGCATTTGTTTTAATTCATATTTTAAAGTCATTGAGTCTCACTTAACTTCTCTGGATTTAGAAACATGAATTCTGTCAACAAACTAGGACATCTAAGAGCATTTCAAAGAAATTTCTACAATTTCCTGTATGTCAACGATATGCTTTAATGTCCACATACACTTTTTGACATTTATATACTTTTGTCTTTGCTATATTGAACACATTTATTGTGAGCAGACATGGCCTTTTTTTTGGTAAATGTTAAAGGATTTCTTTTAATAATAATTTAGAATGATGTGTATTCATGCAGGGAAAATTCACAATGTGCAAAAGATGAGCCAAGTTTAAGGAAAGTGTCTCACATCTCAGATTGTCCCTTTCTGTGTGAAAAGTATCTTAATATCTGTCCATGTTTTTTCAGGCAAAGCGGAATTCTGGAGGAGCAAAGTCACACTGACCTGTCCAGGAGATGGGGACTTTTTTTACAAAAATGAAAAAGTCTATAATGAAAGTTATATCTATGAATTCACATATACGAGTAAAGGCACATACAGATGTGAATACGAAACTAATCAGAAATATTATTTCTATGTTGAAGGAAATGGTGAGTGAAAAAGAATCTTTTCATTTCCTCACTTGTGTTAGCTGTTCATGCTGCTCTAACACTTGATGTCTTTTACCTCCAGTGTGTGAGAACTGCTTTGAGCTCGATGGAAACACATTATTTATGGTGATTGTCGGGGACTTACTCCTGACAATAATTGTGATGGTCATAGTCTACAGGTGCACTAAGAAGAAAAGCCCAGCTGGGCCTCCTCAACCTTCCAAAGGTAAAAAGTGCACTTGGACAAATGAGTGACAGTCTACTAGTTTACCCTTTTGTCTTGGTTGAGTTAAAGGTTACCTCATGTCCTTTATACACCTTTAATTCTTGAGAAATTCTGTTATTATTGATATTACGAGCGTTAAGTTGTATTTACTCTGTCATCATCTTCCAGCACCTCCTCGATCGGGAGGCCGAGGTCCACCTGTCCCGTCTCCTGACTATGAGGTACGTACTGGATAATAAAAATTCTGTTTTACCTGGAATGTTAAATCCCCAATAATTCAGAAAGTATGGCTTTTATATTGTTGATGTTTTCATAGTTTTCATGGTTTCTCCATCTAACCACCCATTCATCCATCCAACCATCCATCCATTTTCTACCGTTTATCCGCTAGATGAACGGAGCAGGTTTAGCAGGGTATTCCAGATGTCCTTTTGCCTTTAATACTTTTCTGTTCCTTCCTGGGAATCCTGAGGTACACTCAGGCAACAAGAGATATTAATATATTACAGTTTGGGGGAAAGAAGAGAAAGAGAAACAAAAAATGCAGCCAAACTAATTAGTGATCTGAATTGGCAAATTGGCACTAAGTAAATAAAACTGAATTGTATTGAACTGAATTATTCATACTTTTTTTTATTTACCAGATGAAACAATTAATGTCCTGAAATGGTGTTTTCATGTTCTGTGAATTTTTTTTACTTTTCCACACATATTTTAATGTTGTTTTACATGATATTTAATGATGTGGTGCAAGGAGTGATAAAAATCAGAACATGTCATTTGATAAAAATCAAATCTGAATGACTAAAAAGATATTTTTAGCTTTGTTTGCACTAAATTCTTCCAGTTCCTTCATGTAACAAATAAGACTGTGTTAGACGATATTGGAACGAGACCAACGTTGCAATTGAATGGAACTGGATTAATTCCTGACCAGAGTTAATTAACTGTTTATCAACATAGAACATAGATTACACTAAATATTAACACTAATTTGCCAAGATGTGATTCCAAAGCCTGCTATGAGCAGAGTCCAAACTTGCCCAAATATTTTATACTTTCCCTCAATTTTGAGAGAACTAGCAAGATGTAATACATGCAAAAGTGTTAGAAGAAGAGATTCCCCTAAATCAGCTACTCAGATATGTTGGGATTAAAGAGCGTGACTCCATTTTCACCTGGTTCATGGATCTGATGTAGTTCTTTAACCACTTATTTTCTTGGGCTTTCTGGGTGGTTGATTAAAATCCCTCCCTCCCGTAAATAAATAACATTATTTAAGCATATTGGACTATTTACCCACTTGGTGATGTGTACCTTAATCTGGCATCCTAAAGCAAAACATTTTATTGTTTGTTTTGTTTTTCTTGCAGGCACTGAACCCTCAAACTCGCGCCCAGGACACTTACTCCACGGTGGTCACCAGGATGGGGTAGAAGCACTTCAGCTATCGACTCCGGGTCTCTGCACAAATGAAGGAAAACAATCACAAAAGACACACAAGAGTATCAGTCATGATCCGAGTAGCGTGCAGTGGCTTCTTCTGTTTTGAATTTGAAGGGTCACCTTAGCCAAAAACCAACACAACAAATTTTCTCCGTTTCCCTTTGACTTACAAGCAGGTAGAGTTCAGGCGGAATTTGCATTGAGATTCAAAAGTTAAAGATATTTCATTTAAATATTATTTAGTATTATAGTCTATAGTATTTAAATACATTTTTTTTGTGAAAAAAGTTAAAATAACAGATTTTATCAATATAAAACCATTTTCCAGTATATTTTGAGAATTGTTCAGTATAAAGGAGACGTTTGTGTCTGTCGTCAAGTGGTTGGGGAATTGAGTTGTTGCTGATTTTAAATGAATCAGTGATGATCTGCCTGTTTTCTAATGAAATGATATTAGCATTGCGATGTGGTGAGTGCCTGAAAAGTAGCCTGCAAAAAGTGAGTAAAAAACCAAATGTAACATGAAACATGTCCAACAGAAAGAAAGCGTTAGCACTGACATTAACCTAATGAACATTACAAATTTGTATTTGTTGTCGTGAACTGTTAATGCCAACAATGCCCATTTGCAAAGATGCTACCACGAAGCACGTAGAATACATAAACTTATCTAAAATGACTGTTAGGGGTATATCAAACAACAAAATATTCAAACTGATATTGTAGACTAAATATCACCTTTCAATATTGTGAGCCATAAAAACAGGTGTCAGGCTAATGAATAAAGAAAGACGCCGTCGGAGGCAAAGTTAAAGAAATCAAATTTTTTTGTGCTTATTGTACAGGTTATTAGGTGTACACAGAAATGCAGTACAGCACTGCGACTGCAAGTTTGCTTTCTTGATGCCTGTAATATTCATGTTTTGCTTTTAAATATATTGTTTTGCTACCGTCATGAAGTTTTTAGTGTTAGTTAGTTGGTTAGTGGTGAGGGTGCACAGCAGCAAATAAATTTATTACTGTGTTGACATGGAATTGGATCACATCAGTCTGTAGGAGTGTGCCTGATAATGTGGATAGCCAAATATATGTGTTTATGGGCATTTGAGTATTTTGATCTTTTAATCTAAACATTGGCAGAAAGGGCTGTAATTTAGAGTGATAAAATCATATCAACTCAAATATACTTGCATGTCTTGTACATATATAAATTGAGTATATGCAGCATTTTAAGCTCTGACATGTAAAAAGAGCATCAGATATGTAACATGCTGCATGCACAGACCTTTGAGGCTTACTTCTTTGCTTCTTTCTTCATTACATTATAATGTGATAACCTTTTTGTTACTGTAATGGACAACGTGCGTCATTAATATAATAAACCACAGTGAACACTGCTCTCATGTATGTCTTTGTTCATGGTTGAAAACAGTACTGGGATGGTTCAGCAGATAGAACTGTAACCGATTCATGAAGCTGCCTCAAAGCCACAGCTCATATCCGTAGCACCCCAGCCCCCATCACACACTCATCACCAGTATGCCTTCGTTTCTGCTGTGACAGTTGTATACATCATTGTCTCTGGAAATATCTCTGAAACATTTCTCAATGCATAAACATATTTTTGATAGTGTTAAAGACACAGTGGAAATATCACATCATGTCATGTTTTGGGTTCTGTGTGATTTTTTTTTCCCAGCAGTGACGGAGCACAGCTGTACTGGTGGAAACAAAAGAAGGAAACACAACGTAATGTTTCGTCTCCGTGCAGATTATTAATGATTGATAAATCTGTTACACTGTAAGCATCTCAGAAGAGCAGTGTTTAGTGGAAACACACCCACACTTACTGCTCAGTTATCTTCATTTACATCTTCTGTATATTTGTGAGAGAAAGAAGCAAAGAAAATAGGAGGGTGGTGGTGGTGTGTTCTTCTCTCTTTGTTGAGTCAAACCGCTCCCACACACAGACCTACATCTGCTCATCTGTTAGTGTGCACGAGCACATGCACGTTCATGTTGGATGAGAGCGTGCATGTGCTCGAAGGTGTGTGAACATGCCAAGAGTCAGAAGTTGGTTTTGTGTGTGTGTGTGTGTGTGTGTGTGTGTGTGTGTGTGTGTGTGTGTGTGTGTGTGTGTGTGTGTGTGTGTGTGTGTGTGTGCGTGTGTGCGTGCGTGGGTAGATCAGGTTTGTGTTTCAGAGCTGAGCTGCTTAAAGCTCCATTGTTTGATCTCTTCTCCGGCTCCGGTAGAAAACAGTAGTTTGTAGCTTTGTCACAGCAGAGTGAGGAAGAAGACGAGCTGCTATCAAAGACGTTAAGCTTTTAGATTATCTGACATGGGGACGCCTCTGAGTTTCTCTCCTCCTTAACTTTTGTGTTTCCTGCAACACTTTGTTACTATTTTAACCTTTCAATTCTCTTAACCCTTGTTGTGTAACTTTCTCTTCAGTGTAAAAATTTAACTGATTACAAGACTTACGCAACTCCACATTAATATGAACCCTTTGACTAACGTTATAGTATGTATTATAATTAGGTTCACATACATTTGCTTCTTTTAATTTCAATACATTTATGCCACACCTTTCATTACAAGCTATCCAGAGAGTAGATTTAATTTAATCTAAAACTATATAAAAACTAACATTGCATATTAATGTATTAACCATTAAAAATTATAATAATATATTAAAATGATCATAAATAATTCAACTAAGTGACGAATCTTACTTAGAGTTCCCTCCAAGGCCCTATACTTGTAATTGAGTATTTTAATGTGATTATTCACTTAATTATGCAATTTGAATGGTTAATTACTTATACAGTGAATCAATGCGGTAGTAGCATTGTACTGTTGTATCTGGTTGAGTTAGGGTTAGTATTTAATGGTCACTGTTTTCCTTTGGGTAATACAATATATCTGAGGGTTCATTCATCAAAGGTGCAGTTGTCTGTAAATACTAACGTTAATAATCGTTTTATTTTTAAACAAACCTTTGTTTAATTATGTAAACAAAGGTTAAAAGACAATTCATTGATGAGGTTTCCAAGGTAACATTTCTCTGTCTTAAACTTAAATATGTGCAAATGTTAAGGCTGCAAAACCAAATTTGCATGCATTTCATTAAAGACCCTTTAGCATTTAATGTTGTTGTTAGATCTTTTAGCATTCGGGCTAAAAAAAAAAGAAAATGAAATCATACTGTTGATCAAAACCTCATGTAGGCCTCAATGTGTTTTGCAAGCAGAAGCTCTACTCAGTGGTTTTACATCAAACCATAAACTGTTTACAGAAAAACGATGAAGCCGCCCTTTGCTATCTGGACTCAGTATTAGTGTTTGGTTGCAACTATGGTGTTGACCGAATTTAGAAGAGAGAGTGAAATGCTAATGCTAAGTTACCTCTATAAACTGTACAAGTTCAACACACAGACACACTTACCATCTCAACAGGGTGAAATACTAGAATTTCAATCACCAGAGAGTAAGTGCCAACTTCTTGGATGGGATTTTTGTGAGATAATACCACTAAAATTAGTCCAACTGCACAAAGATGGTATAGTGACACAAATTAGCATAGTTAGGATACATCTGTCAGTGTCTGCACACCTGTCAAACTAAGCAGTCACGCCCATAACTAAAGGCTTTAAACCCAAGCAGTGTGTTTGAAAAATAGTAATAAAAAATGGCTCACCACACAGATATCAAATTTTGTCCCAGTTGTAAATAGCTGAATAGCTAAAGTTGTACATTTTAACATGTCTCTGAGGACTGACTCTCCTTTGGAGGCAACCACTCTACATAAAGAAAGAGAGGGAGCATTCTAGGACTGACAGATAGCTTAATGGTTATTGTACATTTGTTGTAACTTCTGTGGACATAAGAAGCTTTTCCAAAAAGAAAAAGGACCATGCTGGAACATGGTGAAATTAAGGTCTTCTTGTTTCTGTAGCATCACACACGAAAGTACCGCTGTCACATCCAAACACTCAGGCTGTAAAGAAGGGGGCTCATCAGCTAGCAAAGGTTTGAACAGGTGATGGAGAACAGGTTTACCTTTTGGGTGACATAAATGAGTTGAAGGGAAGTTATGAACTGTTTCTGAGAGACAAATAACACCAGGATCCTTTTCTTACAGTTGACAGCTGGTAACTGTGCAGGGGCGGGTCTAGCAAAGTTTTGCCAGGGGGGCCAGGTAGGGCATTAACAGGGAGAGGGGGGCACAAAGAAATACTTTTCTTTCTTATTCTCCTTTAAAATGTCTCGCTTTTAAAAAATAATTATCTGAATCTTACAACAAACGATTGATAGATTGATGCATATATACCATCAAAACAGTGTACATCACTGTCACAACAGCGTTTGTTTTCATTCAAAAGCTTTATGATTTTTCCAGTCAAAATGCCCGGGCCAATTTTTTGTCCCAAACCAGCCCTGTATGCAGCTCATCTGCAGTCTGGTGTTACCTACATCTTCCTATTCAGAAGGCAGAATTTCCGAGTTCTGAGTACAATCGAAAGCACCACGACTGCAGTTTTTGTGTTGGATGTAAAAACCGCACATGACGCTGTGACGTAGGCTAGAATCATGGCAGCGGTCAACGACGGTCCAGGCGTGGGATTTCTCTCATGGAAATATGCACATTATTTTTTTTTCTATTGGTAGGCGGCACAGTGCACTTGTGGCAAGTAAGCAAGCTAGAAGACTGGCAGAGTTATGGAAGCAACACATTAACGCCTTGAGGTGACTTTTGTTGTGATTTGGCGCTATATAAATAAAATTGAATTGAATTGAATTAACAAGAGAATTCTGAGTAAAACCAAAGTTACTTTCCCTAGTAACTCGTTACTTTGAAAGTAACGAGTAACTAGAAGTAACTGAGTTACTTTTGATAGAAGTAGCTAGTAATGTAACTAAGTTACTAATTTAATGTAACTTACCCAACACTGGTTATGAATGATTTGATATGTGGGTAAATTTAACATATTAATGCTTCATGCATGTTGAGAAAATAAAGAAAGAAAAAAATATGTCTGCCTAGGCTTCAAACGTATCACTTAAATGAAACCACAGAAAAACTGGTTAAACATTAAATAGTGCTTTATTTTTTTACATTTACAAATAATTATATGTATATAGACATACTGGGGCTACTGGGGCTGTTTCAGATTTTTGTTTCACAATAACAGTTTAAAGAAATTAATAACCATATCTATCAAAACACAGAAATAATAAAAATAATGCAATAATGCCATCAGTCAAATTTATCTATAACTTTGTCGAATGTGTGAGATCTTTTGTTTTATTTTCTTTTTCTTTCTTTTTCTTTTCTTTATATTATCATATGCGCATTACTACAGACAATGTCAATATTTAATTTTTAAATGTCACAGTTATTCTCAATACATGGTTATGGTGACGCCATTACAATATAGGGTACTAAAAGGCACAGTATTAAGCTCTTTAGTACATTAGGATTGAAGTATAATATAGCAGTTACCTTAAAATTGTACCAAAGAAAAGTACTAGAGAAGTATTTACCACTAGCGATAGCAAGACAACGCAGTCAATTTTAGTTTTTCATTTTGGCACCAAGATAATCTCAGTTTTTGTATTCATAAACAAAAATAATACTATATACTATACGTAATATTCTGCCTCGATTCTGCCGGTATCTGAAATGCTGAGTTTACAAGCATGATGAAAATGAAGCTGGAAGAGACTTTACATTAGAAATGGGCATAAACCAAGCTAAACATAAACCCTGGAAACAGTTTTTCCCTCTGTCGGGGGCTGCTGTCGGATGTTTCAGATGTGAGGACTCATGGAACTTCAGTTTCCAGCGATGGACCCAGTGAGCATCCTTCCATTTATTTTCTGTGGACGAGTTCGTCATATGTATCTCTCTGGCCAGCTCTCCTCAGAGGCTGTTGCAGAAAAGGTGTCAGTTGCTGTGTTTTTATTAGTGGTATTTTCACATTTACAACGGGTGTTCGTGTTTCAGCTTACCTGGTAGTGGTCATTGGACGGTCCTCTGCTTTCAGAAACAAGATGCTGTCTGTCAGAGCCTGAGGACACATGAATTATTATTCACCAAGCTCATCTGCTGATGGCAATTTGAGTTAACAGTAATGATATTATTAATAATAATGGTTTTAGAGCATTTGTATGCATTATTTAAATGACTATAGTCTTTAATTGAGTAATTCTGAATTGTGGCTGAAGCACTAATGCCTGTTCTCTTCTTCAAATTCTTATTGTGCCCAGTGTGGTGAACTAATTAAAATAATAGCACAACATCCTTAACCAATGACCACTCCTTAACAAAGACCAATCCTGCAGGGTGTTTAAAACATCTTCATCTGTTATTTACAGTGTTTTTCACATCCAGTAAAAGACAGATAAATAGTCTTTACTTTTACTCTTTCTGTTAGAGACGACGGGGCCGGTCCGAGTCTGAGAAGCGAGGAGATAGACACCCACTCCAATCACAATGGTGGCCACCACATTTCCTATGACCATGCCCACTGTGGACATTATGTCAAGCTCTACACAGTTGTCACAGCCTGCGAACACACACATACAATAAATATATGTATTCACAGAATGAAGCCAAGTAAAGCAAGTACAAAAGAGTATGCATACTATACAACATAAAATTTGAAAACTGAAGTTTTTTCATCACATTTTACTACACAGTTGTTTATGCAGAACTTACTGCGAAACATCACGAAGATTTTTATACTTTCTCCAGTGTTTTTCGTGCAGATGTACTCCCTTGTTGACTCATCTTTAGTTTTAAGCGTTACTTCTGTAGCAGTATTATTGTGGACAAACTTATACTCGGCAGGACAAGTCACCTTAATTCCCTCAGCGAGCTCAGTCACTTTTATCATGGGCTCTGGGACGTATGAAAAAAAAAACATTCAAATCGAACACATTAAACCTGCTGGTACTTCTATTGAACTGCTACTTGTACATTACTACATAGTTTCATGAAAAAAGTAGTAGTCTTCTTACCTTTGTCTTCACAGCTGACAAACACTGAAAGAGAAATTTGGAGGGAAATATGAAAACATTTCCTATAAATAAAAAACCAACATGCAACTCTGTAACAACAAAAGTTAAAATTACTGAACACAATGATTTTCATTTCATGTCAGTGTGGGGTAAAATGGTGTAGCGGGCCTACCTGTGAAGGTCCAAAGCAGCAGCAAACAGGAGACCAAAGCAAAGTGATTCTTCATTGTTCCTGTGAGTTCTGCTGCTGATAGAAGGAAACAGTTCAGTTCCCTGCAAGTAAGAATGAGCGAACTACGGAACAACAGGAAGTACGCCATTTTCTACTTCATGTCAACCATTTATTGGACTTACAGAGACAGATAATAGATGATGAAATACAACATTTAGGGTGCTATTATGAGGAAATCATTTTAGTTAGCCAACAATACAAACTCTGAAACCAGGTTTAGTTTAGTTTATTCCTAGAATTCACACTTTACACATTATCAACTCTAAATGAAAAAACAATATCAACACTCAATATCAACACAACATAATATCAACTTTTAAATAAAAGTACTGACCACAAAATGAAGAACTGTGGGTCTCAGCCACCGAGCATCCAGTCTCTGTCTGTCAGAGTGTCTCAGTCTCTCTGTGCATGTGCATGAAACGGAAGTGAATGTGATTGGTTTATCTTCTGTCTCAGCAGGCTTTGTTGATTCCTACATCTGGAGGAGCCTGACTGTGACTTTGACATGTTCAGATGCACTTAGCTAATAATGTTTATTACACTCTCACCAACACAAGCAACATTTTAAGTTGCAGTCGAGAATTTTGAACTTGTCACAACAAAAATCAGTTTGTGCAGTTTCAACACTAAAGCCTCACTGAACTGTTCACTCATTTCCTGTTTGATCACTAAACTTCATGTTTGTTGTATATGTAATAAGATTAAAATGTTGTGGGTATCGAAACTCCTTTTTCCCCCTACCCACGTGATTTTTTGTCATGGCAGCTTTCACATCTTACAAAAAACACAAACAACAACCGGAGAAGAAAATTCCGCCTTATGGGAATGACTGATCAGCCTGTTGACAGTAATTGCTGCTTGGTGTATGCTTGCTCTGGGATATGTTCGTGCCGGTGGTGGTGAGCAGCTCTATCTGGTAAAACGAAGGCACAAACACAAGCGTGTGTGTTCAGATGAATATTTTAATTCCCCCGTGTGTTGTGAATGTTTTCTTTTCCCACTATGTGTGTGACAGACTGCATTTACTGTACAGAGCAGAAGAAAAACAGAGAGAAAGCAAATAGATGCTCCCACAACACAACTCGACTTCCTGTTTGATGAAAAGCCACAGGAACCTGTGACCCAGAGGTAACACCTGGCACACACACACACGGTTAAACCTAAAGAGCTAGATTATTCTTCTCCTGCACCTGCTACAGCTATAGAGTACCCAATTACGTTTCCCCCAAATGCAACAGTGCCTTCTCCATCACACAACACTTATTGCTAGAACTATGCCAACAACACACGACTCTCATCGTAAACCGCTCTGCAGCGCCCCCTGGTGAGTGTTGATTGCAACCACAGCCACAGCATTTTCCAGCTTTTGCCTCCACAGTCTCCATATTATCTTTATTAGACATCTTCTTTTATACACATATACATATGCATACAAATATACAGTACATTGCATCTTAACATTTCCATGACCAAATACGTATTCTATAATTATGCACCATTTTATTCAGGTATCAGTGTTAGCATAGAACATTTAATGCATTCCAGTAATGCAACACAGAGGAGGGACATTATGAGCATGTTTACAGGAGATCATGTCGAAACAAACTGTAGGATGAGCGCTTCATTTGCAGTTCATACTGTTGAGACAACATGTCAGCAGTGTAAATACCGAGCACTTGGTAACAAACACACAGACAGTTTCCTTGTGTGGTTATGAAACTTGTGATCATGTCGATGCGGTCAGCAGAATGGTGTTAAACTCCACCAACAAGATCCTGGATCCTGTTCGTGTCAGCCCAGCCTGAGTTGTTGGTTGAGTGGCAGTTGCTCTGGGTTTCCTTCGGGATGGCTGGACTGTTTTTAAGTAGCATGCATGTACAGTATGTGTGTTACATTCAGGGACGTCAGAGCCAGATCTCCTCGCTGCTTGTGCTGTTCACCTTATAGATGTAGCCCACCATCGGATATCTGGCAAAACCTGGAAACATTAGGGGGGAAAGAAAGAACGCTAATGTTCCTTGATACAAAAACTTGTGTTAAAGTATTTTAAAAAGTGGAGAAAAAACTCAACAGGATCAGGAGTATTTCCCTGACCTCTGGCAGCATAGGCTAAAGATAGATCTTCCTCCTCCTCTTCCTCTTTCTTCTCCTCTCCCACACTGTTCTGCTGGGCGGCCTCTCGGGCTACAAAAAGTGATACAGGAAAGATGGAGGATGCAGTAGTATGTAAGATGTTATCCTTTTTTTTGGTGGGGAAGCTGTGGTGAGATTTTTAAAATCAAGTTAAAGTGTATTCACATTACAGTAACATTACAGTAACATTTGGGATAGGCTCCAGGAAGTGGTTAGAAGGATGGATAGAAACTGATACAACTGTCACACCCAGCTAGATACTTGCTGTAGCTAACAGGCTAAACGGAATCAGAAATACAAGTAAAATGGCTAAAAAGCTAAAACATTCCATTGAAGCTTACAAATTAGCACACTATCAACTATTTATTTAACCTATTGAAAGCAGTCTGTAAAAACCAAACATGTAACAATGCATTTCTTGGAGGGGGCTGATGTGCTGCAGTACTTCCTAAACAATCACAGTGTATGCTAAGCTAAATTTATGTTAAGCTAAGCTAGGTTTAGCTACCACACGACATAAATAATAAATAATAAAATAAAATAATCAAAATAACTTGCCAAACCGAAAAATAACTTACAAAGAATTCAATTAAATTTGCATCTCTGTGTGTGTGCGCACTCTAGATAAAAACAAAACAAAAAAAGTTAAGACAGATAAGTCTAGGTAAAGATATTGATTCACTAACGTTTTTCTTGACCTTCTGTTTGCTTTACTGACAGATAAGCAGGTGATTGTTCTGGTGAAGAACCAGACTGACTGGAAACCCAGAGAAACAGGTTTCAATAGACACATCTCAGAAGTAAAGTCTGGTTGTAATCCTTTCTCTAACTGTGAGCAAAAAAGAGAACACATTTTACACCAAGATTGTCAGATAACATTGTCCTGCTTCTTCCGTCAAAAGGTTTTTGCACCTGATTATCGGACACTCAAAGATATAAGTGAGTGATTTATTGTTAAAGTGTTGTATTCTTAAACTGTTTGTACGGTCAGATTCTGTGCTGCGGTTAAACTGTGGTAAATGTACCTTTCTTTAAAGTGCTGAGGTCGTTGAGCTGCATGTTTGAAGGCAGGGACATGTTCTCTCTGGGGATGAGGGTCTTATCAGTTTTATCCGGCTTCAGATTGGCTGACTCGCTGTGTGGAAGATATCAAACTTGGATTAGAGATGGTATTGATCTGTAGGATGCACATAAAGTATTCTTAAGAGCAGAGAAATGCTTTCAGCAGTGTTTTCAGTCCGCTAATGCGCTGAGGTGGAAATTATTAAGGGAGATGTGAAATATGGATGCGCTGGAATACAGAGATGGTGTCGGTGTGGTGTCAATCAAACGTTGAAGATTTAGAAAGAATAATGGCAATGACTGCTGAGATTTCCACTTTTTTGTGCTGTAACATCACAAGTCTGCCCTCCTTGCTTACCTCTTCTTGGTCATCACAATCTCCACTGTATCCTCTGTAACATCAAACGGGGATGTGTGTTAGTCTGCTGAAGAATACCTTAAGAATACATGCTGCAATCAAATTTTCCAGCTTGTTTCTTCACTGCATGCATGCACACTTGAGTCTCACCAATAGACTTGCTCTTGTTTTTTTGCATGAGGCAGAGAACTATCAGGCTGAGGATGAGCAGAGCCATAAAGGCCATGGCTCCTCCGGTCACGATTCCCAGCATGGGCACCTCCACACGAGACTGCAGGAACTCTGGAGACAGAAAGTGGAGAGTTTAAAGGAATAATTCCACATGTTGGGGTTTTTTTTTCACTTTTTCTTTTAGTGATCTCATAATTGCATGGTAAACAGTAAACTAAGGCCAAGAGATGTGCTGTAGAGGTCCCGATGACTGTATTATCATCACATGTAGTTTCTGAAGTCATGGTAGATTTGTCTCACCTGCCAGTGTGAGGTTGCTTTGCGCCGTTCCCACGCTGTTGCTGGCATTCAGCGAGACATTTCCTGATAGACTGCTGAGCGTGACTCTCAGCGTGTGATTGGTCAGCCAGGGGTAGCTTCGTGAGTCCAGAATGAGGAAGTCAGAGGTATTGGCCACCAACTGGCCGGACTGGTCAACAAAGGTGATCGTGGCAGGTGGATTTGACCGCACCAAGGCGAAGAGGACCAGGGAGAGTCCGGGGTCTGAGGTTTCACTATAGTGGGCATTCACCCTGAGGATTTCTGGCTGGACTGAGACACAGAGAAAGAGAAATTCAGCATTTCGTCAAATGCATCAGGTGAAGACACATGGGCCCACATACTCACACTGTACATTGAGCGTGACCGTGGCGTTGTAGCTCTCGCCTGTCCTGGGGTTTGATGCGACACACACCAGTTCCCTGTCCCACTTTCTGGCCCTCAAAGAGAAGGTGCTGTTGTGATTGGACCCCGGTCTCATCACCTCAGAATCCTCTTGTGATGTCATGACTAGACGGCCACGGTTTGGCGATGGATCTCTCTGCTGCTCGCCGTTCAAATACCAGGTCAGCATGGGAGGGGCGTGGGGGTCCCAGCCATCTGAATGGCAGTTGAACCGGTGTGTCACATTCTCCTGCAGCGTCACACCTCCCCCGTGCCATCCGTCAATTTTAGGAATGGGCTCAATTGCACCTGTGGGTAAAAGAGTAGCACTAATATATTATGGTTCATTCATCCATCCAACCATCCATCCTCGTCACATGACTCCATGTGAAAGAACTTTGCAGGCTGGTAGATTCAAACACAAAATCTTCTTGCTGTGAGGCAACAGTGCTAACCACCAATGATTGTGCTGCCGGTCTACTTTATTTATTTATTTATTTTCATCATCGTCATCTTGGTCTTTTGAAACCACGTGATCAAATATGATATCCCAGTTATAGCTTCCATCTTTTATATAAAGTCTGTATATCAATGACACCTGTCAGCTATGACTAAACTGGAGTCAAGATCATAATTAGTACGACAGATATAATCAGGACTGAAGCTGCCATGTTTCTTACCTGTCCAGGACAGGGCCAGTGTGTGAAGGAACACGACGGCCGAGCCCGACGTCCACCTTCCCAGACACACACACTCCATAATGGCCCAACAGAGCACTACACACACTCGCACATCTACCTGCAGAGACAAGAAATCACATATATTTTTTAAATCAAGAACTTGCTGCGCATTGTTATTAATGCGAAACATAATATGGTAGCACAGTGCTGAAAGATCATCCCAAATGAATCGCAACCTCCATCTATGCAGATCAGTTTGGTTCTACAAGAGCAAATGAGGCCTGTTCAAGAAAAGGCAGGGATATGGTTTTTGTGATGCAAATTCAACATTTGAATAAGGCAGATGTTCTCACTCATCAACTCCACTGTCACTGGAATCAAGCTGTTACATTGTTCACAGCTGGATTTCTCACACATAGAACACAACACAGTTCTCACTTTCGGCTAGAGTGACAGAGTTCAGGAGGCAGGAGATATGATGCCCCCTCTAGTGCACAAATCCACTTTTTTACTTTTTTACACCGGATCAGTCCAACCTCACCTGGACCGTGTACCAGTGAGCATAGGTTTATAGTTTAATATACTGTTGTTCTAAGCCTGACATTTTCATTCTCATGTGAATGAGAATAAATAAATTTATTTTTTTAAAACAGCTTTAAGGAAAAACTCCAGTAAATATGTATGAAAATTGTAGGTAGCCTTTTGTGCCTCTAGAGGGAGCTGTCAGAAGTCTGATTATTGCCTCCAGCAGTGTCTCTCCAGTCTGTGGCCCTGCTCCTTGTCTCTTCTTAAGACTAACAGCTCAAGGATTCAGTAGGACCTACAAGAATACCACCCAGCTCTTGATGGTCAAATTGCATTGTGGGTAAGGTGGGCAACATGTTGTGCAAAGCTTCACTGTAGGTTTAATATATATGTATATATAAAGCAGTTGACGGGAAACTTTGAATGCAATGCAGTCTCTACACAGGCACTGACAGGCCCATCATTCTTTAGTATCTTGTCAAATATAGGGTATG
The DNA here is from genome assembly GCF_963969265.1 of Rhamphochromis sp. 'chilingali'. NCBI lineage: Eukaryota > Metazoa > Chordata > Actinopteri > Cichliformes > Cichlidae > Rhamphochromis > Rhamphochromis sp. 'chilingali'. The sequence goes on from NC_137935.1 coordinate 31,158,039, forward strand.
TACCATGTACCCCATCACTACAATGCAAAACACTGACAGGCGGCTGGGATCAGTACACGCAATAGCAGAGAAGGAGGAATATCTAGTGTTTGCTTTCCTGCTGTATAGGTCATGTGATCTGTGGGAGAAACCTGGAGGAGAGCAGGAACTGAGGCACCTAAGAAACACACACACAATCCAACATGTATGAGGACAACCAAGAAAATTCTTAGCTGGGCTCATATATGCGCAAGATAGCATCGTACAGATGTTTGCAGCCAGGTGGAAGAGATGCTTTGCACTGACAAGCGTAGGAATCTGATCGCCAGCAAGATGCTATATATTACAGTGCAGGTCTACACACATGCACACACACATTATGCACTCTCTTAGGCTGCATGCGGTGCAGCTGTGTGCGCTTAAATACACAGCAAAAGTCCTCTATAACACACAGTATTACCTCAGCCCTTTCTGCAGATGCTGCTGCGATTCAGCCTGCTGGAGCTCCATGGCAGCAGAGGAGGAGGAGAGGAAAGGATGGCGATGACAGCGGAGAGATGAGAGGCAGCCCTCCCTGACTCAGTTGCTTTCCCATCTGCGTGCACTCATACACTTACACACATACACGCACACACACACACAGGGATCTCTGCAGGATACGGCAACCTCCAGTAGCAGCTTTCACTAGCTGGCAAAGGCTGGCTGACGCAGGCAGTCACATTGTCGCCACTCGGAGGAGAGGAGAGCAGAAGGGAGGGGAGGGTGGGAGAATAGGAGAAAGAAGAATGATGTAGAGAGAGAAGCGTAGTAAGGAAGAAGAGAGCGGGCACAGAGTCATGAGGGAAGAAAGAGAAAGTGATGGTATGGGGGAGGAGACAAGGATGCAGTGTCGAGTAAAGCCAGAAAACTGTCAGTTCCTAGGGATTAACACATCATTTCCTGTCATCCATCACCCAGTTCCATCATTAGGCATGTTAAAGTGAACCCATGTTCTACAAACACAGACACATGACAAGTCAGCGCTCGGATACCACCGACTGAAAAGCCTCTGCAGTGCAGCTGCACAGATCAGAGCAGCAGCATGCAGAGCACTGCAGCCAGAAGGCAGACAAAAGAAACAAGCTCATACAGTAGGGGGCTATGTTTCCATTGTGTCATCAACCTGTGACTTATAATGAGAACTTATTCATCTTAAGGGTACAGCAGCCTAATTCTCAGTAAAGAAGTCACTGATTTAATTGTGCAGCTGTTATTCATTCAGTGGAAACGCCTCTCTGTGTGCTCTTTTCTCCAGTTCAGTCATCTGTGTGATTGCATAGTAGAGGGTTAGGAAACATTTAGAGGTTAGGAAACATTTAGAGTTTAGGACTATCGTGGCTCAAGAGTTGGGTGTTTGTCTTGTAATCAGAAGGTTCCCGGCTCGGACAGCCTCGGTCATTGTGTCCTTGGCCAAGACGCTTCACCTACCGCCTACTGGTGATGGCCAGAGGGGCCGATGGCGCAATATGGCAGCCTCGCTTCTGTCAGTCTGCCCCAGGGCAGCTGTGGCTACAACTTTAGCTTGCTTCCACCAGTGTGTGAATGTGAATGAATAGTGGTATTGTAAAGGGGTTTGGGGGGTCCTGAAAAGCACTATATAAATGCAATCCATTATTATTATTATTAATATAAACAGAACGTTTCAGTGTGTACAGACAGCTGTGTAAACCGTGTCAACACACTTCTACACTCACCCAGCTGACAAGACTGCTTAGTGAAACGCACCATTCACCTGGACGCCATTAATAAAAGGAATGTGCTCGGTTACTTCACAAGCATAATCAAACAGACACACCTACAACAAGTCTGATCTGCATTACCTGTCAAAGTGACGATTTTTGCGCTTTGTCTTATGTATTTGCTTCTCTCTTGAAACCTGTAGGTTTCTGTTTATTTCCAGGCTGCAGTGATATGACATCATTAGCAATTTCCAAGACTTCAAATGAGCCGTTGTCAAACTGAAGGCAGGATGTCTTATTGCACATATTTCAGTATTGGAATAACTTGAAGATCTTATAGTGTCATCACTCAAATATCTAATCCTGTTTGCTTTAGTTATTATTCAGGTAATTAGTTCTTGAGCTGACAATTTGATTGGCATTCTCGTTTGGTAAACTGGCATTTGATGTAGTCCGTAAAGACAGCTGTTTAAAAATAAATGCTGAGGACTTACAAGCCAGTTCCATGGACTTCTGCAAGATTCCATCCAACCATTGATTCTCTGACGCTTATCTAGGTTTGGATCATGGGGGTAGAAGTCTGAGCAGAGAAGCCCACACTTTCCTCACCCCAGCCATCTCATCCAGCTGGAATAACAAGCCAAGTCAGTTGAGAGATATAATCTCTCCAGTCCTGGGTCTGGGGCCTCCTCTCAGTAAGATATGCCCAGAATGCCTCACCTAGGAGGCATCCATGAGATATATTAGTGGAGTTCGATGTGGAAGAACATCAACTCTATTCTGAGTCCCTCTTGAATGACTCTAAGCTGAAACCCCGGCCACTCTTCGAAGGAAATTAATTTCTGCTGCTTGTATCTGCAAACTCACCCAGAGCTCATGACCATAGGTGATGACAGGAACGTAGACCGACTGGTATTTTGACAGTTTTGTTTTTATGCTCAGCTCTCGTTTCAATATAACATATCAGTTCAGCATCCACATTATTGCGGACGCCGCCCCTATCAGTCTGTCAAAGCAACTCCCCCCATTATACCCTGAGGGACCTAGTCAAATAACTTGTCCAGGTCCACAGAAACACATGTAGACTTGCTGGACAAACTCCCACACACCCTCAAATATTCTTGAGAGGATAAAGAACTGGTCCGGTGTTCCAAGACCAACCCAGGGGCCCTGCCACTGTGCAGTAACCACATCAGTGATGGGTGAGTCATCCCCTTCCTCCCCAGACTCTGCTTTAATGATAGAAGGCGTGACTATAGGATTGAGGAGGTCCTCAAAGTGTTCTTTCCACCACTTGACTAAATCCTCAGCTGAGGTCAGCAGCATCCCACCACTCTAAATAGTGTGTGTGTGGAATACCAGTTTCAATTGAGGTCAATCAAAAGTCTTGTTCCACGGTCTCACTGAAATCCCTTCAACAACTGACAAAACTGACAGAAATTTGGAACTAGCAGATCTCTTAATAGGGTTGAGTAGCTTTTGCAATTAAGGCCTTGGTAAGGGAGGAGACCAAGAACCCCATCGTCCCTTTGACACAGCTTCAGCCCTCAGCAGCCCAAAGACACAGTGGTGAAGATGGCTGTCTCAGTTACACTTAATCAGCTGCATATGGAGGAGTAGGCCTCTCTTGGATAAAAATAGACAGTCTACTTTGTGCTAGAGCCAAACTGCACTGCTCTGCTAATGCCCTCCCTACAGTGAAGCACAATGGCGGCATCAAGCTGTGAGGAGTAACAGGGATGTCCTTGAGGAACAAGAACTATGTAGTGCATGAAAAATATTAGTAGGAAGAAACTGAGTGTGCAGCCTACACTAGAGTGTCTTCAAACCTTGTCTGGTCATGTCAACGTTTGGCCAAATCACTCTTGACCCTACAGTCACGATGTTGTAATTCGGGCACAAGAAATTTCACTTGATTCACAAGTTTCGTGCGAGCAGGTACAACAAAGACACACTGGTCAACCTTTTTAAATTATTTCTTTATTTATATATATTTATTTATTCATCTCAGTTTGGTTGATATTCTTTTTAATCATTGTTGTTGCACTTTAGTATTTTTGTACTCAACAAAAAAGAAAAATAAAAACAACAAAAAAGTAGACAAAAAAAGAACCAATAGAAAACAAAATGAACCTAAGAAACAGGAGTGGAGCAGAGAGCTGGCTTGCTGGGATGGAGAGAGAAGATGGAAGTCAGGGATGGAAGAGTTGATACACAAATTAAAATAAAACAAAAAAGAGGAAAGATCATTCTGATCAGGCAGATGTGTGCGATTCAGCTCAGTGCTGTGCTTTCCATTCCAGTGTGCTCCCCCTCGACCTTTACATACAGCTCTGGAACTGGACACAACGCAAACAACAAGAGGAACTTCTGGAGTTGCGTCTCTTGTCCAGCCAATGGGACGAGAGATGCATCTTCCATCCCCATTATTTCCCTTTTCCATACTCAATCCTTTCCCCTTCAGTTCTTGATTTTGGCTTGGTGTAAACAATGAGGAAAAAAACAAAAATAACAGGAGGTCAGATCTGAAAGAGGAACGACTGAGATCTGGAGGAAACTCTCGAGTTAGATTGGAAGGTTGTCTTCTGTCCAATTAAAACACGGTTTGGAAGGAACAGCATGCACATCAGCTTCCCTGTTCACATCTGTGTGTACACTTTGTTTTAGAGATACAACTGCTAAGAAGGAACCGCGGGCCTGAATAAAAGCGAATGTCAGTAAACAGGAAGTGACATGCTGCAAATGGAAAGCGCAAGCGCTGCATGACACCACCTACAGTTCTCGAGCGTATATAGCGTACAATATGGAGACCAGCGCAGCAATGTTCTGCGGCGTCTCCCTTGTACAAGCACACAAGTGGAGCTCGATTGTTTTGCGCCGCAGTCCACTTGCTGGCCCAATATTGAGTATTGATTTATGAGAGGATAGATACAGAACAAACCAAATTTGAAAAACAAAGAGGAAGAAAAGGGAGGTGCAGTCCTCTGCTGTGGTCCCCAGTGTGCTGCAGGGCACGCACCTTGGGAGACTAGCGTAAAGGTGGGCGTACCCTTCCCAGCTCAGCTCTGACCACACCTTTCCTTTTTTTTTGGAGAATCCAAATAATTCATTCCTATGGTTACCTCCTTATACATTTTCCCTTTTACAGTTCGGAGGGATGTCCAGGTGTATCCAAACTGTTCATGCAGCCATCACCTCCACCCGGGGTTAGAGTGAAACAAAATCACAAATGAATCCAAAAGAGGGGAACGTGTGGGGGGTGAGCCGCAGCTGCAGTGTCATCCTTGGTGGTAACATTGTTAGCCTGGGAGGAGGGGGCCAAGTCTGTAAGGCGCCGTCTGATCAGAAGCCGACATAGTAAAAGATGGCGGGGAGGATCACAGCAGACTGGTAGGTAGGGCAGCAAGAGGGAGAAATAGAAGTGGGTTTATCCGTGACCACACTTGTGATGTTTCTTTTTTGGATGATATGTCAGCTATTTTACAAGATATTCCCTCATTTTTTTGTCTTTTTTGTAGTTTGTTTTGTTTTTCCTTTAAGAGCATCAAGTCAAGTAGCACCCGAACCAACCCAGACAAAAGCCCGAAAGCCTGACCCTGTAAAGCCTGCCACAACTAGCCCGTTAACAGAAAACAGGCCCCCCAACATCAACGAGAATGACAGTCACAACAACATCGATTGAAATGATACTTTAAAAAGCAACACAAAATAATTACTCTCCTCTTATTCAAGTGTCTCGATATCATAATAACATTAAAACAAATAAGAGCAATCGCTTTTTTTAACGACGCAGGAAGAGCACCGTCTCTCTTCTCTCTGTCCTCTTTTGGCTAGAAATCTCAAGATTCATAAAACAAGAAGAAAACATTTTTTCTCAAGACATCAAAAAAAAAAATACAAATACAAATGATAAACAATACCAATATACTTTTTTAAAAAAGAAGAAAAATAAAGCCTCCCCAACATCATCTAAAAACAAAAACAGAACAGAAACTAAAGTTTAGATACAGAAATTTGCAATAGCGTTCTATACATGGCATCACTGTACAAGGAAAGGAGCAAAATGTCTGGTAAAACTACCCACAATGCAATACACTGTCACTGACGTGGGGGGAGGAGGGGGGGGGAACACAAAGTGGGGAAAGTTTAGAGGTTGGAGGGGATTGGGAGGCTGGATTGAAAACCAAGCTGACAGTATGGCAGAGAGCGAGGAACCGCGATGAAGGGTGGAAGCTGACGGAGGAAAGCTGGAACCGAAAGTGCTGAATTACTTAAGTCAAAGAACAAAGTTTGTATTCCTTGTAACACAGAACCGTTTCCTTTAATAATAATAATAATAATAATAATAATGATAACAATCATCATAGTAAAACTTCTTTTACAGAAAAACAGTAATAACAATAAGAGTAACAATATCGAACATAATGCCAACGTGGACATTAGCTGTAAAAATGAATTTTAAAATAAAATAAAATTTAAAAAAAGAAACAAAAAGTAAAACAATAGAAGAAATGAAGCCAGAAAAATAACAAAACAATTAGAGCTGGTTTGTCCTGTGCGATGTCACTGAGCTCCATCTTTGGATAGAGCGCTTTTGTTGCCCATTTGGGAGCCTGACCCAAAACGCCCGCCGCCTGGCCGGGTGAGGGGGCGGCCACCACTGAGGTTTCAGCCCGCTCTGGAATGATCTGCTGCAGGACAGCAGGAGGAGAGGGGAGAGGGGAGGAGCAGACTGAAATTCATAGACACCCTCGGCTCACCCCTCTCATTCATTCACACACACAAACACACACACACACGCAGTCGCACCTAATGTGAATACTTTGGGTTTGTGGCAGCAGTGTGGACGTTTCTTTGTGTCGCTGAACTCGACGTTCTTGCAAGTATTACTGTATCGATGCATCGGCCAGTGAGGCACATAATGAAGTATGCCGACAGAGAAAAGGGGAGGTTTGGGTCAGGCGGCTACAAGGTGGGTGTGGGGTGAGCTGGGCGGGCCAGATTTGTAGATAGGGGGGAAGAGGGGAAAGGCGGGTGGGGTCGAGATGAAAAAGGGAAGAGCGGAGCCCCAGTCTACCCACGGCGGGAGCTGCGAAGAGGAGACGACCTGCGGGAATGAATGCTGGATGTCTGTGCAGAAAATGCTGGCACTTTGACCTTTGAACCCCGAGGCTCCACCTGAGACCCTCACCCCTCTAATGTCTACACCCACCCACCACATACACCCACACCCTCTCTCGCGCAAACTGCCCTCCCAGGGGACAGATGGAGACAGACAGATGGACACAGAAGCACCCCTGCTTGGGCAGACGACGATGGTTTGGCGTGATGCTGCACAACTCAAGTCAACACAACTCAGGATGGCTGATATGGACCGATGGACACAGGATACACCGCTTCCTGCAGGAAGACAGAGGGAAACAAGAAACAATGTCCTCAATCATTTTGCTGCTGATATACCAAAATCTACATCAGTTGTTATCAAGTATTTAAGATTAAAGAAGTGATGTTTGAGGCTTCACACAGACTTTAAGGTTGACTTCACATTCACTGTGTGTACCTGTGCTAGACCCCAGCCTGCTCCATGCTGTACTGCAGGTCAGGGGGCTTGTAGCTAAGGAGCATGTCACTGGTGCAGGAGGAGGGATAGCAGGCTGCCGCATGGAGCTCCCCTTCAACGTCGCACACTGCATGGGAAACACAAATCTTTAACTGATGAGGAAACAGAGAATACTGTTTTTGGGGTAACTACAGGTCTCATACTGACCCGATTCTTCCCGCTGGTGTAGCTGCTGGCTTCCTGTCAGCGATGTCTGGCTGAGAATGTCCGACATGCGAGCGGAGCTTAGCGCCTTCCCAGCCAGCAAGCTCATCCCAGACATGGGGTCTGCCTGATCCTGGAACAGGAAGCGAACGACAGTTTAGAGGCAGGAAAAATGAATCGTGTTTAATAAACGGCTTCTAGCGGAAACAGTGAGTCAGAATTTGGATGTTGTGAGCATCCTTGCAGTGTGTTGATGCCCTCTTAGTTCATTTAGTCATACAAACAAACATACGCTTTCTTCGTTCTGCTAAGTGGGTGTTCTCCAGCACTGCACTGGCAGAGAAAGTGAGCTAAGATCCCATATCCTCCAAAAGGACATCGAGCCAATATTAAAATGACATACAAATGTGATTGTTTCTGCCAGCCCTTTTCCATGACCCACCAAAACAACAGGATGGAATTTAACACTGAATTGTTTTTATTTTACCTAGTTGGAAGCTGATGTAAATGTAAAAAAAAAAGAAGCCCCAACAACAACAAAAACACCCCCAAAAACCTACTAGAACCCACACTTAGTGATCAATGTAGTGTGTAACCATAGCAGCAGTGTTTGACTCACATAAGCATCATCACAAGTCTGGATGGTGTGGTGGCGCTGCAGCTGTCCTCTGGATCTGTAAACCTCCCCCTGGGGGCCTCGCGAGTAGCCCACACCATTATGATCAGGCACTTCCATGGCCTGTCCTTGAGGCCTGCACTCCACATGCTCAGACTCTGAAAAGGACATATTTGTACAGGTTTACCTCGTGGCTTTAACATACAGGAAAAGAACATGAATTTAAAGGCGGGAAAAAAATATTCCAGTTAAGACAGACACTGGATTCCAGATCTTTGGAGAAAGCATTGAAATTGGGGTAAGGTCTCACCTCTGTTACCTGTGCCAGTTCTTATGTAGCCACCATGCCTGTGTGTAGGGGAGGTGTAGGGTGGGGTGCCTCCTCGGGGAGGCCCCAGGAGCTCATGTCCTTCTCCTGTCTTGGCAAGAAGGCCTTCGTGTGGGTGATGGTAGCTAGCCGGTACCTCGTCCTCCTCCATGCTCTCTGAGTGAGGTAAGCTGGGGCACGGTGCCTGCTGCTGTTGCTGGACCTCCGGGGGTCTGATCTGAAGGAGGTGGTGGTAGTGTTGCCCTCCAGAGGCACCCTGAGGTGCCTGTGGTTCCAAGCTTTCTCCTGGGCCTAGCTGGCGGAGAAGCAGCATATCTCCATACTCTTGTGGCGCACCGCTGGATGGTGTCGGGGGTGCCGGACATGGCCGGGGGCTCTGCCTTTTCAGCAGGGCAGCCAGGTCCTGTGGGGGCAGTCTGGGATCGGCGTGTCCTGTTAAAGAGTGGCGGGGAGACAGGAGGCCCTGCAGGGTGGGAGTGACGTGCTGCTGAGGGGGGCGGTAGTCCAAAGGAGTCGGGGAGAGGAGAGCCTGCTGTAGTGTGGAAGGGGCTCCGTAGTTGTTGGTCCCCACCGCCCCGGTCTGGTAACCCTCCAGGCCGGGAACTTTAAGGGAGGCTCCCTGCAGGTAGGGGCTGTAGGACCCCACCACGCCTGAGGCGCCTCGGGAGGCAGCGTCGCCAGAGTAGAGGTGGGGATTGAACTGGGCCTGGTCGTAGCCCGATGTGAAGCGGCCAAGGCTGCGGCTAAACAGGAGGGAACACACACAGTAATTACCTACCTGCTGTCTAACAACAATGTACTCCCAATCCTCTGTATACACAGCAAACACATCACCTAACGTCCACCAATCTGCTAAAGATCCACAGAGACAGCCTAGAACACACATCACACGCTGCTCCAGGTTCAAGTATTCACTGAGAGGTGTAACATATTTCCAAAGGATGCTTTTTAATAAAGATTGCAACTTCAAGATTGTAACATGCTCACTCAGTGAAGGTAGTCCTGGCTACAAGGGGCAGTTATGGGATAATGAAGTCAGGGGTGGTGGTCACAGGTTTGACTGACCTCCTACTCGAGTTGATGCTCTGTTTACATGCAGAAACTCACCCAGATACACTGAGCTGAGTGGAGAGTTTGTTGTTGCTGTCCACTCAGCACAGACGATGAGGGATTTACAGTCATTTTAAACACATTTCAAACAAAGTTATAATTCTTACGTCTGCTCTTTTACGAACAATGTCCAGAGCAACGAGTTTTCAAAATACAGTTGTAGAAAAATCATTTAATATGGAAGCAATGAAAACACAACAAAAACAAAAAAATGAGAAGCATACAGTGAGAAAAAAACAAAACAAAAAAACAATGCAATGAATGTGAGAGAGGGAGAGTGGTGAGTTCATGCAATCTAACTAAAAGGCAAAGAGGAGGACACAGAAACAGTCCATTGCTGGCGACCATCAGGGGAGGGGGGGGGGGTTGTGGTGACATGATGCGAGCGTCACCTGTGCGACTCGGCGTTGTCTGCGCTGAGCTGCTTCCCGAGGACTCTGTGTCCGCCTGGCGTGGACAGAAAGTTGCTCTGCCTCTGTGCCCCACCTCCCAGCTCCACCTCCTGCACCTGAATGGTCACCTGCACAACAAAGGATGGTGTTCGTTAGTGACTGCAGCATCGCTTCACGACTAATTAAATACATTCTAGCTCGTGACAGCAAAATTTTAAAAAAAGTCAGATATTATGTTTGATTCGGTTATAGGAGGGATTCCAAACTCTTTACATCGTGGGCCATGTTCAACCCACTTTGACCTTAAGTGGGTCAAACCAGTTGAAGCAGAATTGCAATTTTTAACAGCACGTCTCAGTTTTTCTGTATAATAAACGTGTCAGATTAGTGAAAATGTTCTGGTAGCTCACTGCTCAGACATTCCTGCAGTTATAAAACAGTGTTTCTGTCATTTAACAGTTTAACTGTTACCCAGCTACTTTGGTATAGTATGAATGGCACTGGTGCACTCCTTTACATTTTACAATGCCATCCAGTGGGCCGGACTGAAGTCTTTGTCAGGCCAATTATGGCCCCTGGGCCTCATGTTTGACACCTTTGAATTAGAGGGAATTCCTCAGAAGACAAAAAACCCCACATTTGATTGGCTCTTTGCAGTCACCTGCTGTTGTTGAGGTACACCCTGTGCCAATGGGACAGTGGGGCGGGCAGATGCTGCTTGCGGATTGGTTTGCAGAGACACTCGAGGAAGGCCCGTGGGAGGCGGGCTGCCACTCTGGCCCTGGTACATGGCTGGAGCGCCATGTTGGTACTGCACTGATGATTGACCTGAAAGAGAACGAGAGAGAGAGAAGGGGAAAATGATGAGAGCAAAATCATCAAAATTTTTTATAAATTTAAGCTGAGCAAAAATTTCCAAAAATAAAAAATACAACTAAATAGAATAAATAAATTCTCTTAAGACTTTTCAGCTGGAAACTGCAAATGACACAACGAGAAAATAAAAACAGCTGTTAACCTATCACGCTAATCACATGTTATTTTGTTCTTGACGACTGAGGTGTTTACTCACCTGCTGTCCCTGAGGAAACATTTTCATTGAGTCAGCATAAGCTATATGCTTTCTACTGCATTATTCAGAACACACAAACGAACATGGCAGTGCTATTGTACAGAGAACAAAAGCCAGAAATGAATAAAGAGCTTTGTTTTTAAATTAAATATCTGCTCTTTAGCTGCACAGCAAAACCCAAACCGTATTTTAATTAACTTATAAAGTATGAATTGTGACTATAACATTTAACATTTGACCTCTGTAGCATCTAAAGTCTTCTTGTGTCCACTGAAGGCAGGCATAGATTTAATGTAATTAGGAAACTTTCTCTTACTGTTACATTAATACTGACGAACGAGTGTTTACAATCGGACACCATATTAAAATTGTACACTATTCGTTCAGGTCGTGTCACGAGTTAAATGCATGGAACTGAGAATTGGAAATCAGTTTGTATTGTGCAGATATTCATACTTTGATTGCAATTACAAGTTTAAATTAACACACTATAACTCCAGGTGGGCAACTCCAGGCTTCGAGGGCTGGTGTCCTGCAGGTTTTATATATCACCCTGGGTCAACACACCTGAGTCACATGATTAGTTCGTTACCAACACTCTGGAGAACTTCTCCTCCTCTTGAGGAGGTCATTTAGCCATTTGAATCAGCTGTGTTGGATCAAGGGCACATCTAAAACCTGAAGGACACCAGCCCTCGAGGGCTGGAGTTGCCCACCCCTGCAGTATAATATGTTAAGATCAACATCACACTCATGCACAGAGACTACATGAACAATATTTCACTGTGTCTAGCCACGTAGCTTTGAGTGCAAAGTGACTTAAAGATTCCGAATGAGATTGTTTGTTTTATCTGGATAAAACAAATGATGTCAATGTATGTGGAAGATCTGGATCTTTTAGTGAGTCAGAATAATTACTTGTTGAAGTCTACGCACACTGGGATGCAAACTACCATGTGTTGAATCAGAAATGCAATATGCTGATTATTAGGTTTTTCTTTCTATGTTAAAATAGATGTTCTAATAAATATATAGCGAGCTGTGAATAAGCCAGTTAGTTTTATATTTACAGTTTAATCACTGCATTTCTGTACAGTCACATCACCTACTAAAGCATTTAAGCACTCCGGCGGTAGTATTACTAACCGTGCCCTTGCATTATTCCTGCAGAGCCAGGCGGAGAACTCTGATTGGGCTGTCTGAAGAGGTGGTTGCTGGGCTGTGTTGGCGGAGGGCTAGAGGGCTGGATACGCAACCTGAGGGAGGACAGGACAGAGTAGGAGAGGAGAAGAGAGAGATACGACAGTGATGTAACACTTCAGTCGATAGCGCTGCACCACGGTATCAGGTTCATTGTTCACCGTTCAATAGCTGATGAGTAATGTGTGTGTGTGTACCTCTGAAGCTGGTGGGTTAGGTGACTGGGCTGGCTTTCTCCATGGCCTAAAGACAGACCCTGCAAGTAAAGACAAATAACCAGATTATGGCTCACAGGGCAGACTACATAACATGACAAAGCATAACACGCATGTACACTTCTCATGCCTCCAAAAAAAACACATTAAGTAAAATGAAGCTACAATGCACTGCAGCCAAGTCTAAGGTGATCCAGATCAATAAAGTTTCATCTCACATGTGTTTCTCCTTCAACAAGATAAGCAACTTTTGTTTCCAGGAGCATCAGTAATTGAGTGCAGTACGCCCAGGTCTCATTGCAGCAATAATCAAAACATAATTCTCCCTTTTCTGAGTAAATTAGTAGAATACAATAATAATACAGTGGCGGATGCTCATATTAAACATGAGCACAACAGGTCCACTTAAGAGTTTCATAACGTGGCCCAAGTTGATGTGAAGACACAGTGCTTCATATCATTAGCTTCACATACCTGGATTTGCTGGTGGAGGATTTGTTGCTCTTGCTGGTACAGGATATGCTGCTGCTGGGTGTGCTCCAGGAGTTTCTCATCCTGCTGGATAGCATACATTTTCTGGAGCTGCTCACACTCCTATTGGAAACACAGACGCGCACCCAGGGTGTTTAATACACATGCTAACAAGGCACAAAATTACAAGTATCCACACTCTACACGCTCTCAGGTTTGAACAATTACCAGTCTTGCCAGTAATTAGAACAAAAATCCAAAAATCCAAACCATTCAACAGTTTCACCTCAGATTTGTTTGCCACAGGTGTGCTCATATAATTAAGATCACCCTGTGTTTAATGATACCAATCACATTTAGCTAATAAGATTAATTGTGTTGCAAAAATACCACATTTTCCAAGTGTTTCTTAAGTACAACCTCCTGATAACACCAGCTTTTTCAGTTTCAGCTTTTATGACCAACGAAGAGAGACGTAATTTACTGTAATCTAGTTTTACGGGTGCTTTCCCAGGCATAGGTCATGTATGTGCCTCTATTCTAAGCAATATTAATCCTGAATGCTCAACATGAAGCGCCCACCGATTCTGATCATTATCTCTTTCCCCACCTACGCCTCCTAGTGGGTGAGGTAATCTCATTGTGGGATTGCTGAAAATGATGCGACATCTCAAGAAAAGTTGTGGGTTTTGTCAGGTCAGAGATTCAGTTTGGTCTCATTTTAAGAAAAGCTGATGCAGTGGATCCAACATTGTTTTTCTTTTAAGAAAAACCTTTAGTTGGCTAACAGGAATCCCCGCACACTTAGTGGTGTGAAGACCAAACAATAAAATGAAGCTGTTGCACATTATCACAGCAGCCTGTGCAAACATGTCAAACAGATTTGGCCATGTGATGCACATAAAAGCAAAAAGGCAGATGTTACAAGAAATTCAAGTTAAAAAAAAATATGTGTGTGCGTTTTTTAAATGAGTCTTGCTTGATTGTGATAGTCTATTGTTGTGCTACTCTGTGTGTGTGTGTGTGTGTGTGTGTGTGTGTGGGGGGGGGGGGGGGGGGGGGGGGGGCGCCATCCAAAAACATGAAGCAAGAACAGACAGGTGATGTGAAGCAAATGTCAGACTTCAGGTTTGATGATTACTGAAATTAAGTTAGCATAAGTGCAGTAACAGTCCTCCCAACAAGGAGTCACAACAGTGTTCAGATCCCATGGATGACTTGCCAAGACTATCTGACTGAATGCATCGCATCAGAGTCCTCCACTGCTAACAAAGCACATATTTACAGTGTCAGGGATCTGTTTGTACTCGCCAGCGATTCAAACTTGCATCAGAGCGACTGCAAACTATTTCCTGTTCTGCACTGTTGCTCTGGGAACCATGTTTTGCATACAATATAGAGATATAGATATATAGATATATATAATATCAACCCTAAGGGGAAAACAGTGATTTGTTTAGCCAAGCAAGAACAGTGATACGGTTTCACTGAAAATCCTTAATCTTTGAATGTGATTGTTTTCTAACTGGTTAAAAAGTAAAAGTAAGCCATATATTTTTAACTCCCGCACAAATATAAGGATGTAAACAAGTTAATGGCTCTAAAAGTGTACAAGTAAGGTGATGTACCTGCTTGAGTTGCTTAATGAGGCTGCTGTTCTCTAGGTGAGCCTTGAAGGCCTGAATGGTGGCAGCCCCGTCAGAGAACCGTCTGACAGGAGAGAAGCGCTCCATGGGCAGATGAAGGGTGTTACAGTCCTTATAGCTGGATCTGAAAAGGGGGCCATGGGGAGCAGACACAGACAAGTGTGTACACAAATACACACGTGCACGCACACACATATACACGAGACGTAACACGACAGATACCATAGGTACACCATTGGACACACGCATTCAGCCATACAGACAGAGATAAGACACAGAAACAGACATGTGAGCACTTTAAACCTGCACAACATGGTCATATTCAGGTGTTGTCATGGAGGCGTAGTCCAGTGTGTAAAAAGCGTAAGGAGCCCGAACTTATGTGTCAAAGGAAACCTCGAAATTTCACCTTTCCTGTAAATCATGCCATGTAAGCCTGGTTACATTAGATGATCTTCATGCCAGGTTATCTAAGGTCAACACTGATGATATATATACACCAATCAGCCACAGCATCAAAACCTCTGACAGGTGAAGGGAATTAAACATCTTACTAGGATGATTTGTTTTTATTTTTGCAGTGGGTTTTAATCTCATACACCCAAACCACCTAAACAGACCACACACATACCCAGTGTTACAATGGTACTCCCTAAGAAGGACAACACACTCAAGGAAGCTCAAGGAGCACAAAGAATAATCCAAGATGCTGACCTGTTGTTTTCCCTGCAGAAGGAAGCCCTACCCTATTGGGAGGTGGGGGTTTAATGTTGTGGCTGATTGGTGCATGACAGTAAGTCCCCTCTTCAGCTGAACACTGATATAGTTATTTTTCTGTACAGAGCTTAGACAATACAGATCATTTGATGGGATTGGATAAAGCAGCTGTGTCTGTCATCAAGAAATTCATATTCATAAAAAAGAAAGACAAAAATACAGCTGAACAGAACATGCGTTCTTTAAAATTCAACTTTTACCCATCTATAGCCCCATTTTAAACCCAAGGTTAGGCTGCCTTGGTAGAAAAGTACACTCAGTTTTGCTGAGCTGAGGGGGAGGATAATGACACCTATAAGGGACAACAGTTAAAACTGCCAGCATGACAACAGTAAAATATGGCTGCTATTGCAGAGAAAATGTACAAATGTAGTGATTTAGCTCTGAGATGTTGTTCATACCTCCAAAAAAAACCCTCCAAAAACCTCCAAAAAACAAAACAAAAAAACATCTGGTAAAATCTCTGTCTTCCCCCAGGTTTGTGAAAATGAAAGAGTTCTACTAAATCCTGGTTTACTGGTGATGTGAAGATACAGCATTTGCGCCCTGTGTCAGAAACTCCATCTCTACCATCACTCTCCATTGGTGGGTATGGATCACATCCTTTGTGTTGTTTGTGATGTGTTTGCAAGTGATGAGAATGTGTGTGTGACAGTGTGTGAGAAAGAATTGGGCTTAACTTTCCATTCATTTAATGGGTCTCAGTGTTTGTGTGTGTCTGTGCATAGAGAGCTCGGAGTGGGTGTGTCCCCTCACCGGGTGTGTGTGTCGGGGACCCAGCCCACCCGCTGACGGGGGCCTTGGGGCCGCTGTGACTCTGCCGAGGGCTCGCCATGCGATGTGCTCATGAGCGTGTGCGTCGTGTGCCGCTTGGAGCGGTTCGCCAGGTACCTGGGCCGCAGGGAGGGGGGGAGGACGGGGGTGAGGGTGGGAGACAGGAAGCAGCGCTGGTCAGCTCTCTGTCCTCATTGGCTAATGGAGATGGGGAGGGAAGGCCCACCCCTTTCCACTTCTGCCAATAGGTGCCATGATTAATATCATCTTAGCCAATCAAAAAACAGTAAACAAAAAAATTACACCGGTCGATGGATGTTATAGCTTATGGGTGTCCCGCAACGCCCCAGCCTTCCAATTTTAGGATTGGACTGGTTGCCATTTAGTATTCATTGGTTTTGCAAGCTTCAGAGTTAGCAAAGCTGTGTGAGAAAGAGTGAAAAGGTCCAGAGGATAATTTGGCACTTACTGAAATGAGAGAGAGAAAGAAAAGCTCTTGGCCAAAGAGTATGAGTGATAGGAGGCACTGTGTCTGGTGGCAGATTCAGTTTAGGACTGTGGCAGAAGGCACTTGCGCAATGGAGAGAGAAAAGATGGGATAAGCACCGCAGCAGAGTGGCCACCTCCCGTTGGGGGGGGAAAAAAGCAGAGCAGCCAGAGGCACTCACTCCCAGCAACCCAGGACACCAGCGAGGTCTACAGAAGGTGCTGTCTGAAGAGGATCGGCTGGGAAGAGCTCACCTAGACTCAACAGCTCCATAAAATAACCCAGCGCCCATCATTACCCCAGACTAATGTCAATGTTTTTCCACATTATTTTTAAAAACTAAGTCAAACATAAAATTGTCATTACATGACTATATTCATGTGGGTTTTTTACACTTTGTTTTATTCAGTTACCTGGTTATAAAACCTCCTCTATAAACTTTAGACTTCAATATCTTGGCCGACCCAGATCTCAGTACTTGTACTTGTCGTCACAGGTTATGAGACTTCCACAGATTCTCATTTAGACAGCACCTCTGTACGGTATTCCCCTTCACCAAAAACCGTCACCGTGGGTTACCTCTGTACTGCCTCTTGATCTGGCTCTCCGTCTGAACCCTCCTCATCCACCGGAGCTACTGCAGGGATAGGATGCTAAGAGAAGCAAAGAGTTTACTGGTCAACGCCTGTTCAGCACATAGGAGGACGACATACAAGGTGGACTACATTCAGAAATCCAGATCCTCACCGGGCTGGTGACAAGTGGCGAGGGCCCTCGGGGCCTTTTCAAGAGCTGAGCGTGTAGCTGAATGTTGGCCCCGCCGTCGGAAGCTCTTCGACCCAGAGGCCCCATGCCGTTGAGCAGTTGGAGGGTAGGCGGCTGCAACAATGATTGCTCCTGGAGGATCAGCAGGCACAGGAAGTCAGATTAAGTAGGAAAATAAATAAAGTAAGCTGATGGCTACCAAGTGAAATCCGGTCTAACCCAGCTTACTGTACCTTGTATTCCAGCTGCTGTGTGGGCTGCAGGCTCTGTGTGGGCATAAGAGTGTGCATTTGACCCATAGTGGGGGCAAGAGGGATGAAAGGGGGCTGGGGCAGCGCACCACGAGGGAAACCAGGTGGCAGCTTCTGGAGATCTTCCTGCATCTCTGTCCTGTTAGGGAAACGGAGAAAATGACATAAAATGAGTCGATGATTGTTTAAGATTAGTGAGAAAGCAGCTAATATAATTACTTATGCTTTAATGCTCCTCATTCTTACTTAAATTTGCTTGAAATAACCCACATGTGCACACCCTAAAATATATTACCTCATCTATAAATAGCTGGCAGTCAACAAATCTGAATGCAATTGTGCTGCACTATTTTAGACAAATACCTAATAATGTGAGTGAAAACAGTGTCAGTTCATGCCTAACCTTTGGTCTGGTACCCCCACAGTGTGCCGCCTCATTGAAAGGTAGCGAGCCATGGCCTCAGGAGATGGCTCCTCCCCTTCATCGCTGTCCAGAGCCATGCTGCCGTCAGGCTGAACGATAGATAAACACACAGCCAGTGTTTGGTAATCAGAAGTGATCTTTGGTACTGTGTGCTACATGCTTGTGTGCATTTGTTACTTAATAAAGACAAAGTTCACATTTTAAATGCATTCCATGTTTATATAAACATGCATAAGTGTTTTCTATTAAAACAGAACACATTTTTACTACATAGCACTGACTAACTGAAATCAAAACACAGTTGAAGAGTCTAAAGAGACTCCCCTTATTTCTCATCATACTATATACACTGTTGCAGTTTATGAAGAAATTAGCTAGTTCTAGCTTGCTTTTCAAGCTGCTGCGCACCTACTCCCAGGCTGATGCAACCACTTGACTCCACTGCTAACTCACCTCAACAATCTGGTTCTCTGGATTGATGAGTTGGACGTGGGGAACGGTTATGCTAACAGGATTACCTTGTGGGTCTGTCTGCTGGGACACACAAACACACACACACACACACATAGAGAGGTCATAAGGGTTGCGCTAATTTGATAACAATCTTCTTAGCCCAGAGTGATTGGCAGATATGGGTTAAAACCATTCAGCGGACAGACACCAGGACTACAGTAAGATATACTGATGGAGGAGGCGCCTTTACTACATCTACAGCTCAAGTGCCTCGCTTAAAATTTATTCCTAAAATCTGTTGATATAAAGACAATTTTGTATACACAGAATCTGCAGAAAACTACACTGATGTAATGAGTCACCTGTACAGCATTTAGAGGATAGCTAATGGGGCGCAGTGTGGGTTGAGCAACACGCAGGGTCTTGTGTTTCTTGAGGCGGTCAGCCAGCAGACTGTAGATGGCACTGTAGTGATCATATGCATCTGTTTGTAGAGACTGAAGAAGAAAAGGCAAGACATTCATAAGCTGTGCTATTTATTTTGACAAATAAACAAAAAGGTAGAGATGAAACTTTTCGCCACCTGAAGTGTGCGCTCTCGGTCCAGGCCCATCTCACACATGGCCATGAGCACTTGCTCGTTGATGAGCTCCATCTCTCTCTCCGTCTTCACCTGCTCACACTCCGCTATTAACTGGAAGGGAGTGGAAAAACATGGCAACGCTTTACAGACTGCAAATAATTGCTGCTATTAAACAACAATAATGATCAAAGCATTCACAATTTATTAGTGAGGCCAAAACTTAAGTTGATTTATGTCATTAGCTTGTGTTAAACAAGTCAAGACAAGTCAAGATTTAATGAAGTGTGAACTATTTTATGTGTAATTACAGCTGAAAAGAGATGATAATTGCATTCTGATTACATCCACACCCATAACACTACATATCCATTATAGTATGAATTTTTAACGATCACTGTGGTTTGTGATCATGTTTTCATTACTCCTCCTCATATGCTCAGCTACAGATACTGACATTAAGTCAAAAGATCAGTATATCTTAACCCAGTGGGTTTTTCCCCCTAAAATAACCAAGTAGATTTGGTCCCTGAACGCAACCTAACCTAACAGCAAGTGAAAGCAAACAGACAGTGAAACCAAAACCAAAAGGTGAGTACTGGAATATAAACTACAGCTTTCAGGTTCACAGTCTTGTGATTTACAAACGTACAGGTGAGGACAAAATTAGTTTTTGCCTATATGTTTCCAAAGGCTTTCCTTAAAAAAAAACCAACAAAAAAAAAAAAATCATAGTTTTCTTTAGAAATGATCAATTATTTCTATTTTTAGAAAATAACCGAGGTCTATATTATTAGCCACCCCTAAAAACTGACCATTTTATTGAGCTAGAGCATAAACCACTGCCATGATGACATTTTGTAAAGTTAAAATGAGTGTTATTTTCCCATTTACACACAGTATAAAAACTTCAGTGACAGTTTGAGCTGTCAGTGAGAAAGTATCATGTCGAAAACAAAGGAAATCAGTTTAGACTTGAGAAAAAGAACCGATGACGCTCACAAAGCAGGAGATGGATATTCAAATGTATCACAGAGTTTCCAAGTGTCAAGAACTGGAGTGAGAAGTATCGACAGCCACATAGTACAGAACGAGCCTGGCGGAGGTAGGAAGCCAAAGAAACTCGTGAATGGCTTATCCAAGACTGGAATTGTAGTCTTAAACAAGAAAATCTCTAGAATCCTGAACATAATGAATGAACTGGTTTGCAGATCAAGAAAAACTTGATTTCTGTTTAGAGACACCTTGAAGTCAGACTGAAGTATGCTAAAGACAACACAGAGAAATATTCCGCATTGGGCAGCACGGTGGTTAGCATTGTTGCAGCAAGAACGTCCTGAGTTCAATTCCACCATCAGGCTGGGGTCTTTCTGTGTGGAGTCTGCATGTTCTCCCCGTGTTTGCATGGATTCCCTCTGGGTACTCCGGAAGTGAATGGATGGATGGATGCTGGAGATTGGTCCTTTGGTCAGATGACATGAAGCTAGAGCTTTTATCCCATAGAGATGGGCGTTTACTCCCCCCATAGTGAAACACAATGGTGGGAGTATTATGCTGTGGGGATGCTCCAGTTGGTCTGTAATAGGGAATCTCATCAAGATGGAAGGAATCATAAAGAAAGAAGGATATGTGAAGATTCAGAAAGAAAACCTTGTGTAGTCAGCAGCAAAACTGAGTCTGGGTCATCGCTAATATTATTATTGTAAGTGCACAATAATTCTGAGCCTGGTAGTTTTTGGTTTTTATGAAATAACTTTAATTCTGTGTGCAAAATAAGGGGAGCCAGTAATTCTGTCCTCATCTGTATAATCTCTTAAAAACAGGTGTTGCAAAGACCAGTGACACTTTTATAACCATCCATAAAAAGGCTTATTTGATGAACCACAAACTACTTATTAACCATTACCAAAGTTAAAGACATAAATGTTTATAAATGTTTATAAAAAGTACGTTCTTTCATGTTGTTAAACCATTATCTAAAGCTGAACTATAAATTTAACTTTTATAAATGAGTTTAACATTTTTAGATAATGGGCATATTCAGTTCCTAATGATGCAAAGTAACTTTAAATGAATGATTCCTTGCAAAGGGATTAAAGAGGGCTAGTTCAAGGCTAGCTGTTAAGCTTAACTGGTGCCTGACAGTAACTATATTTAACATAATATTTAATAACTCTGGGGTTCATTCTCATTCAGCTTTCAATCATCTTTAGTGCAACCAAATTATCTGGCAAATTAAATATGTTATTCGTGTAACACAGAGTAGCCACTAAATGATGGGGTGAGTCATTTTTGCAAAAACTCTGCTTTCTGGCAAGAGTTTTGCCAAATCAACATATTATACTGAAACTGTAACAGAAAAAAGCGCGCGCACACACACACACACACGAAGAACAGAAAGAATGACTTTGTGAAATTCTTTTAAAAAGGTCTCACCCGGTCAAAATCTGGGTCTGGGTCCCCCTGTCTCATCCACTTGTTCTTACAGATCTGCTCCATGGTCAACCGTCTGCTGGGCTCCAGTACTAACATGTGTCTAATTAAGTACTCACAGTCTGTAACAACACATAAGCATACATGATATGCATTTATATCAGAGTATAATAGTTCAAATATTTAACTAATAAGCCTAAATCTTTCATGTGGTGACAAACGATCAGAAAAGGCTAAAATGATTTGCATTGTTCAAAAAAAGAGATAATTATTAATTTATTAATTTAGTTTCTGTTAGTCCAATTTTATTCTTTCCTCTCATACAACATAAAATGCTTTTTCCAAAAGAAACTTTTGAAAATCAAAAGCTGGCCAGGCTTGGACTTCAGCGGCAGCTGTTAAAAGTCTTTACCGAGTACATCACGCGGAACAAAGGTAAATTTGTTTTGTCTGATTAAAAACATGGAGAAGAATAAGAGTTGACTGCAGTCCCACCTGTGGACATGAAGAAAGGGATGCGGAACTTTCCACTGAGGACACGTGCCCGCAAATTTTGTAGAGTGCTGCCATCAAAGGGCAGGGCGCCGCACACCAGCACGTATAACACCACACCTAAGCTCTACACAGAGGAGAGGGAAAACAGCTGTGAGCACATCACTTTGAACAATTTGAAAACCATTCATTTATTAATTTTTTCCAGAGCTCTGTGTATTATTTAAGAAATGTGGTCGTCTGTGTTTTTCTTTTTCTTTTCAATTCAGCCGTACCTGGAACATTCAAGTCAGCTAGCCACACCCCACGTTTGAGCCCAGCAGGGCCTTCTGCGTACCTAAAAGTCGACTCACCCATATATCTACTTTGGGACCGTCATACTCCTTTCCCTCAAATAGTTCAGGAGCAGCATAGGGAGGGCTGCCACACCATGTCTTCAATAGCTGGCCTCGAGAAAACATGTTGCTGAAACCAAAATCTGACAGGGCAGACAAGAGGTTGATTTAATCTCACCAGTTGCCTTGACAGAGTAAACATTTTGTTCAAAACAGAAAAATGCTCCCTAAGTACATGCTGACACTTGCCTGCATCCACATCCACCACTAAATTTAACCTACCCACCCATTCGCTCTTCAGTGCAAACACACACGTGCGCGCACACACCTGCGATTTTGATGTTGAGGTTGTGGTCCAGTAGCAGATTCTCTGCCTTCAGGTCTCTGTGGACAATGCTGCGGCAGTGACAGAAATGAACCGCTGCCACGATCTGCTTGAACTTCTTCCTGGCATCTTTTTCTGCCATTCGTCCGTGAGCCACCAGGTGGTCTGTACATCCAAACAAAACACAATTGCTGGATTTAGGAAGGGAACACAGTGTTTCTACTGTCTACCTGTTCATGTACAAGATCCTGTGCTACAAATGTCCTTAAATTAATTCCCAAGACTGGCCAGGTGAACATTAAAGTGTACAGCTTTGGTGGGATCTGGGATTTTAAAGCACAGAGAGGGAATTTCATTTCATTTTTACAGGAAAAACTTTCATTTTAATTACAGAGAGTCTGCAGATTTAAATAAATTAGACTCTAAAACCTTTTTAATTCCACTTTAAAGGACATTTAATACCAAAGCTACATTGGAAACACATCAAACACATTGATTTACATTCAACATGAACATTAAAGTAAAATAAAAGCTTTTGACTGACGTTAAGAAACTTGTGTTTATTAAAGAGAAAAATCTCGATGTTGTCCTTAATGGTCTTCAATGT
This sequence comes from Rhamphochromis sp. 'chilingali', assembly GCF_963969265.1. Lineage (NCBI taxonomy): Eukaryota > Metazoa > Chordata > Actinopteri > Cichliformes > Cichlidae > Rhamphochromis > Rhamphochromis sp. 'chilingali'. The sequence goes on from NC_137935.1 coordinate 31,181,253, forward strand.
TATTTTGATTTATCTGCATTTCCAAACACTGACTTAACATTGTTTAGTAAAATACACAATTAGTCTTAAACTTGCATCTTCCCACGTCTGAGACTAGCTAGCAAAGGCCCCTTTTAATCACCATTACCTTTTTCATCAGACTTTCTGGCAGTGAAGCACTAAACTGAACCTCTTTCCCCTCTGAACACATTGAATTTCAGTTTTGTTTTTTCCCCCACATTAAGTTTCAACTGTTAGATAATGCTTCTACTCCCCATTAGCTGTTTTTACACATATATTAAAAAAGAGAAAAGCTTAAAGAAGTTATTAAAAAAAGAAAGATTTTACTTAATAACACAGTTATTCATAGCTGATATCAGCCCACTTAGATCAGCATTTAAATTCAGCTTGGAGTTCCAAAGTAGCAGAGCCCAAATGCTACAGCTGCATTACGTGATCACAGTGCAGTCGTGAAAGCAGCGGTACTGTGTGTGGAAAAAGTTCCTGAATTTAACACAAAACGTTTCAGTCTGTGTTTATCTATAACTTTTACAGGACCTGGATGCACTCTGTAATTAGATTACAATTTTGTTTTATGTATGTTGACACATTTAAAAATCAAAGTAAGAGAAAGTCAACGACAGAGAATCTACATTATAAGGTGACAGTGGGGGACTCCCTTACCGAATATCTCTCCACCGCTAGCGTACTCTGTTACCAAATAGATCATCCTCTCCGTCTCCATCACCTAAAGATATAAACAAATGATAAAAACCAGGACCTGCAGACCCTCTCACAGGCCAACATCTAGTCATGGGCAGTTCATGCGTTACATAACTGAATGACTAAGCACGGTTTGGCATACAAACAAGAAAGATGTAAATAGAACAAAAACAGCCATGTACTTAAGTGTACTGATCAACCTATGCGTGTGTGAGGATCAGATTGTTAAAATTTATGGTAACGTGATAAAAAAGCGTGCCTTCAAATTGCTGGGGGCTATTTCAGATCAGGTGCTGGGACACTGGTAGGGTGTTACAATCCTCATACACTTGGAAAAGTATGAAAACAAACAAAACTCTCACCTCTAAATTTCTATCACCGAGTCTCACTAGAGTGAGGTTTTGGGCAGAAGGTTGTAGTTGTACTGCCCCCCCACTTCCCCCCACACCCTCCAATACTTTTGAGACTTTTTCAGGTACATTTTATAATTGAACTGTCAACACCCCCAGAAAACAATGTCTGGTAACATCTGGATTCTTCTACACTTCAATCATCTATTTGCTCACATTTGGCCACAGGTCCCGGGTGGAAGAAGTGAGCAGAGATGTGTTAAAAGGCTCTGTGGGTGAGAGTGACTGTGTACCTGGTAGAGGCGGATGATGTGGGGGTGCTTCAGCAACTTCATGATTTGCACCTCTCTGAAGATCTTTTTCAGGTTCTCCTCGTCCAGCTGGGTCTTATCCACTATTTTTATAGCCACCTGGAGACAGAGACGCGAGAAAAAAAGAGATGGAAGGAGATGAATGATGGGAGAAAGAGAGATGGCGAAGTGGTGAAGAGGGTGAGTTTAAAAAAAGAAACACGGAGTACAGAAGACAGAGAAAAAAAGCAGAAACAATAACGGTTAGCAGAGGAGGAGAGAATGCGTTTTAAAACATACAATATGTTTGTCAGCTCTTATGTCTCTAAAGCACTCATGACAACGGTATTTTGCCGACACCTAAATTACAGACAACACATCTAGGGCACAGTCACAGTGTCTTAACAATATTGCTGTGATGACACAATAATCAAAGAACAGTAACAAGCCAAGTAAATTACCAACAAAGGGACTAAGGGCATGCAGCCCAGGAGACTTTACCCATTTAAAAAAATAACTTAAAGACAACTAAAAATGAAAACTAACAGGGGACACCGACACTTCTTGAGGTGATTGGTCGGCAAGTGTGCTGTCAGACTGTGTTATTCCTGATTTCCAGCTTATTTGGATAACGTGACCCACACCGTGACCTTCGACTGCAAGCGTAATGCTTGCGTAACTGCTGAGCCCCTCGACAATAGCTCCGGCAATGCGGACTGTGATAATTTGTGACAGGAGCTTTGCTCCGCCACTTAGGAGTGGGTAGATGACTTTAATGACTTAATCAAGCAAAGCTAATGGGGATGCCCCAAAACACAGCTTCTGCTTCTGCTAGACAAGTGTGGACAGAGTACATGAAAACTATGCTGTGATCACACACACACACACACACTCAGACACACACTCACACACCAACTCATTTGTCAAATTCTGTGAAGTACTATTTCGAGTACTCCTTTTAGCCATGAAGATGAGGCCACCTGAAGTCTGGCAAGGCCAACTTCCTGGAGCAGACAGGAAGGGGAAGTGAGGAAGAGCGGACGTAGGGGCTCCTGAGAGAGCACAGGGCAGCAAGTGTGGCATTCATCCAGCTTATATGATGCATTGGTGTGTGAACTTTCCTTTCAAAGGTATTGTACAAACTGTGACAAACATTGGCACTTGGTAGAGTTCATGTGTTCACTAAATTTGGCAACTTACAAAAACAACGTGTCAGGTGGGCAGAGTTGGTGTTGTTTTTTTTAAAATCACACTTTATTTGATAACAGCACTGAGCCCCACATACACAACTGCTATTTCAGTTCTAATAGTCGCGAGATATACTAAGAGTATCTTAAATTGGTTAAATAAAAATAAAAGAAGCTTGAAAAACAAAATTCCTAATTAAATGAAAACAGTTGACTTATCCAGCCTGATTGACCATGTTTGTTTAGTTTAAATAGATAATTTTACAGAGCATCAAAACAAGACTGAAACAAAAATCACCCCCCCTCTCATGTATGTAAGCATCTGTTTGGAACGTGTGAGTCTACGAGGTATTTTAAGCCCTGGAAATCTATTGTTAGAACTGGCCATCGTCAAGCCTTGTTGACGTAACTGCTCCCCTCTGCATCTTCTGGACGGTATCAACAGGACATCTGGATCACACGAGAATGAGCACAATTATTATCACTTTGGGGGGCAGCGAGACCTTGTGAAAAGGTGGAAACAGGGCAGCAAGTACAATTATACAACAATGACATACCCCAAAAAAGAGGAAGAGAGGAAGATTATTCATTTTTTGGCACCACAAAAATAAATTTGAAGTATTCCCTTTTCTCCATGTTCTCATACACACTAAGGCATCCTGTAAATTTAACTTGTTCTTTTTCCAGTAGTAGCATATGGGACATCAAAATAAATATCTCAGCCACAAAAAAACTAACAAAGGACAAGCCATTCTTTCCTAAAGACACACAGTCATTTTTCTCCTTTATACGGTAGGACCTGGCTTGAAGTGAGATGCTGGATCAAGATACGTTTCCAAGGACAGAGCAAAGATACCAGTTACCTCCAACCATGATGTTGATCTTGGCTGAGACGGAATTCATGATAACACATTCGTGTCTGTTTGCACAGGCATTTGGCTGTGCACGGTGAAGGGTTTGAGGAAAGCAACCTATGCAGATTTGCTTGCGTGCTGTCCTCCATAAAATGGTAAATGGCCTGTATTTATATAGCGCTTTACTAGTCCCTAAGGACCCCAAAGCGCTTTACATGTCCAGTCATCCACCCATTCACACACACATTCACACACTGGTGATGGTAAGCTACATTGTAGCCACAGCCACCCTGGGGCGCACTGACAGAGGCGAGGCTGCCGGACACTGGCGCCACCGGGCCCTCTGACCACCACCAGTAGGCAACGGGTGAAGTGTCTTGCCCAAGGACACAACGACCGAGACTGCCCAAGCCAGGGCTCGAACCGGCAACCTACCGATTGCAAGGCGAACTCCCAACTCTTGAGCCACAATCGCCCCAGCAGCATGTAGCCCGACTACCGTATCATGTACAGAATGCCGATTGCGAAGTGGATTTGGACGGGAAGGGAGTGACTGGAGCTTACCACAATGAGCAAGAAATACAAAAAATAATCAAAGTTTCAAAAAGCATCATGGGAAGCACTGAGAGTGGCTGCAGTGGAGCCCCCTCATTATGACTTCAGTCTTCTCCCTGATAGGAACAACAACAGCACGAACACACATGAGAAGTAGCCCACAGACCAGCCTGCAAAGCTCTGCGTAGGTCCAGCATACAGCAATCCCAGTCCCCTTAAGCCTTTCAGGTCCAGAGGCAGTTATAACATGTTTTAAGGTTGTGAGGAATGAGTAAAGGGTGCGGTTTCACACATGCCTTGCACTGAATATTTAGTATTAAGTGAAGAGAAATATTGGTGGCAGATACACAGAGGCAGAGAGAGAACAACTCTATAGAGAATGTTAGCGGGCGGGAAAAAACAAATGTATAATGTTAGACACACATACACGCGTCTGCTAAATGTCATTTGTACTAGTGAAGCAAAAGAAAACATTTAGTCACGTTTGACAGAAAACTCCAGATCATATTGGTCCCGCTCTGGAGCCTTGTCTCTCTCTCTCAGCACAGACAAAATCCGGCCCATGACAGGAGACTTTTTCCAGTTATTCGGTTAGTAATATCTTAAGAGTATAAAAACTGAATGTGTCCTTGCAGGAAGTAAGACATGGCTGCAACATGGTTTAACTCTTTATCCCATAAAGACATCTGATGACTGCTGCTGTACCCTTAGTTCTGAGACCTCAGTATATATCAATAAACACATGGTTTGGCAACCATTACAATTGTTTCTGGGGTTTTCCAAGGGTAGCTGTATAGGTAAAGACCTCCCTCACTAACCTCTGATGCACACAGAGTCATTTTGTTCTATAAGCAGGTCTGAAATGACACAAAAACTGATCAGATGAGAAAAGAGATTCAAGGGTTACTCCTAGTGAGCTTTCATGGGGTACGGAGTTAAGCACAGGGTGCATGAGATCTGGTTTTCATACCAAAAATTCAGTTACTTTCTGTTGTTGTTTGTTTTTAGCTGCTGTAAGACGTGCTTTTTCCCCATCTTGTCTGGTGGATGAGGTTCATTGCAGAGAGGTGATAACGAAGAGCTGTCCTTTTTTAATTCCCCGTTTTCTTAAATATTAGTTTCCCGAATTTTCCCTTGAGCAGCTTTCATTGCTTGAGATTACCACAGCTAGTAGAGTAGTAGAGTAGAGTATGTTCATTTTATTGTGTTAACAGGTTAACCAACTTGCCCTGAGGTGAGGTTAGCTCTAAGCTCGACTCCACTGCCAAGCATGCGACAAGTGCATGTCTGTAAAGTTCAGTTTCAACCTTCACTAGAGTTTGTGTACCGAAGCAGTTTTGGGATTTTCATCTGCTTTGATCCAATTTCCATGGCTATTTCTGCCAAAATACCTGCGCTCTCTCTCTCTCTCTCTCTCTCTCTCACATACACACAGGAAGACACACACACAGACACACGCACGCTCTCCTGGGAGGCCAGCTGCAATGAGACGAAGTGTCATATAGCCCTTCTGATCACAAGACAGTGACCTCAACACAGCACCATGTCCGAGCAGCTGATGCCCAGAAGAGGAGTCTGGACCCGTTACTACACACAGACACAGACAAGTTTCGGAGAACACAACAGTGTAACCACGAAGTGTTCAAGAAATGGCTCCTTTAGTATTTAGTGTAAAGCACCATTCATGACTCAGAGCTGGAGGAAGAGTACTTTCTATACCCAAATATTTTAGGATGTGCGTTTCAAAGTAACTGTTCCCAACTAATAACAACAGTAAATAAAAGTTGGTGCTCATGTAGATACAAAAAACTAAGCTTTTGATTTTATTTCATTTTAGTTATTTCACTGCGTCCACTGTTAAATGAACTTGTAACATGCAGCTCAGGAAAGGTTAAACATCATAATTCCGTTATAAGAAACTCAGTAATAAGCTAAGATGTAAAGTACATCCAAATCTTATCACTCTCCTTTATTGGCGGTTTCAGTTGTACAACAACGACTCTGCTACCGTATAGAGGACAGCAGGACTGAGATTATTGGGAGCTTGTTAGGAGCTTATACGCAAGTTAATGACACAGTGACTCTTAAATGTCTCCCTGCATAAACACAGTGGACACCAACACAGACACAAGAAGGACTGAAGTAAACACTGCTGCAACAACAATTTAAAGACCACAGCGCATTTCTTGTACTCCATCTTTGCTGTGAAACATGCCTGCCCTCATGCACACGTGTTTGTGGTTGCTGTTGTGTGGCGGGGAAATCTCATTGTCATTGGTTAGCAGTTACAGTAAAAATGCCTTCATTTTCAGCAATGCACTATTTATGGAAAAACATTACACTGTCTTATCTTGTGTATTACTGTACATCTACTATGGGCCACGATCTCTGTCATGCTGCTCATTTCTAAGAAACTGTGTACACAGAAAACCATAAATCAGCTTTTTCCAAGTTACGGAAAACACCCTCACTGTGATTCTTGAAAATACCATCAAGTCAACATTTTTGCCCAAGACACTGAAGATAACTGCATTTAGGCTGGATTCATGCCCTGATCACACTAGATAGTGTGCATCACAGATGGGCATTATCTGTAAGCTGCCAAAAACGATCAATATGGCATTTTAAACCCACTTTACACTGGGACTGGACAGCTGTGTTGAGGTGAGAGGAACTGGGCATCACTTCGCAACATTTTCCAAGTGTGCAACCCATCAGAACAACTCTGAAGAGACTAAAATTGTCTGAAGTTATCCTGGATTTTAAATAACACTGGATTCCTGCAGCCTATTTTTTATCCCGGCATTAACTGACATGAGCGACCATAAACACAATCAATGTATCTATATTGAATTGAAACAAACAGTGCAATCGACAGAAACACTAACCTCGCATGCCTTTGGTCAACAAGGTCTATCTTTGAGGAAGTAAAAGTCGTAAAAGGTTTCCGCGGGTGAAACTGTGGAAGCTTTTATTAACCTTCTATTAATGGTTGCCTGTAAATGCCTTTGTCTGCGGATCTCAGGCGGTCTCTCGCCCTTGTCAGTTTTCGGCTTGGTGCGGCTGAGGTGTAGGTGGCATTTGGCTTCGGTTCTCCATTGTTCTCTCTGGTGCTAATGTGCTAGTCTCAAGACTGCTTGACTTCCACACCGACGTCTGCTCAGCCAAGAAGTGTATTCTGCTACAGTAAATTGAAACAGTCTTGCTGACCACGCAAAGCACTTTAGACTACACGCCACATTTAACCATACATTCATACTGTTCTTATTCTCCACACTTCAAGCACTTTATCAACAAGACAACCACAAACTATTCAGAATCGCCAATTAAGCTAACACGAATGTGTCTGGACAGCGCTGAGGGGTTTACAAGCAAGCCAGTCAGAGCATCTCTACTGGAAAAACTGTTTGATGACACCATTTTTAAATTGCCCTCAAGCATGTTTTCGGCATCATCTTCTGTTAAAAAAAAACAAAACAGAGAGTGCAGGGAAATACCTGACAACATATCTATAGAGAACCTACAGATAACATGAATGACGAGCTATGCTCTGTGATGCCTGTTCGCGTAGCTTTCAGGATCCTTTAGGACTTGAACTTGAAAACATCCATGCATGACTCAACTATGATTCTAAAAAGCAGAACTTGGTTTATGTAATGTCTACAGTGGGAAGCCAGGGAAAGTGCATCTTGTGTGCTCATCTGTGTTCTCACACACACACACACACACACACACACACACACACACACACACACACACACACACACACACACACACACACACACACACACACACACACACACACACACACACACACACACACAACATGGTGTGGTGTTAAACTGTATGAGGTTAACCTTCATCGACAGCAGACACAGATTACGACACCCACAGAGGGAATAATGCTCAGGCTTAACCCACATCAGCATGTGAAGGCGTTTTAACTCACATGCACACAAAAACCCCAGCTCAACTGATAACCTGCCATCCAATGTTTGCTGTTAAATCTCATATTTTCAAATATAAACACTATAAAACTGAGTCTGAGTCTTGCATGCTTATGTCACAAAGACATCACGCACCATGAGGCCACGTCAGGTCAGCACAAATGGCGTTGCTCTGGCTATGCTAGGCATGAGCACGCACAGTGATGTTACAGGCACAATGAGTCAGCAGCACAATGCCTTTCAGAGGTGTTTTACTGGTGTGTTGTGCACTTGTATGAGTAAATGTGTCGAAATGACTCAGCTGAGTGTGTTGAGCTGAAAGTACAAGAAAGGGGACATGCTACAGCGCAGAGAAAAAAACTGGACATCACATTCATCTGCCAATTTGGCAGCTTTTTCCCCTTCTTAAATAGCAAAGCAGGCATTTTATGGTGACTAAACTCTGTGGGATAGAAATACCTCATCGTGAGTAGCATTCACCACTGAGCTTTGATGAACACAGACATCACAAGAACCACTCCTCCGAAGCTTAATAACTATTTTATTCGATTTTTATTAATGACATTTTTATATCAGAAGTAGAAATTGGAATTAATGCATACTTTACAAGGAGACGCCACCTGAAACAGCATCAGTCTGCATTAGGCCTGTTCGAATGAACGATCAGCTTGGGGATTGGCAATGTTCAGAGTAAGTGGCCACTATCAGCTTCTTTTTTTTAATGTCTTAAAAAATATTATTATTAAATTAATATCCAATTTAATTTGACCCGTCATAGTTTTGCATCAGCATTCTATGACTATAACTGCTACTTGCAACACCTACACAGTAGACTTGAATAGTCCAGAGCAGCAAGTCTTTTGTGGCATGCTCAGCTAAACGCAGTTTTCAATGTGCCTGATTACCATAGACAGCACAAAAGATGGAGGTAACGACCATGCCATCCCCGGTGGCTTTGGACTCCACATTTTGAAGGCTCAACAACAATCTTTCTTTAGCATTAAAAGTGGAGACAACACGTCCTTCATCAGGATGCTACAAACATACAGACACATCTATATAACATTCAAATCAAATTTAACCAGCAACATACTTACTAAGACTGCAGTCAAAAACTGAACAGGTGCCATGCAAAGACACATATGCTGGCCAAGGCACAGAAAACTGCTAATTACTGGAAGAAATGTAACACCAATTACATGCAAGTAATTGTACTGTCCTGTTAAATTATGCTATTAACTTTTCACAAGGGTGGGATTAATAATGTTTGCTGCATAGCTCCCAAAACTAACGTGGGTGTTTTTTTACGACCTAAACCCACTAGCTGCTACCTTAATGATAACTTAACAGACAGTTAGTGTGGGTGATTGATAGTGAAAAGCTAACTTTAGCATGTGTACACCATTGTGCATGTTGAACATACTGTGAACTTCCCATGTATTTACTGCAAATATAGTAACCAGTTATCCATCCTTTATTTAACATCATTGCTCTCTGCAGCACTGCACATATAAATACGCTAAACATGTTACTGTCTTTACTGTCTGTTTATATTGAGAACAAGAAAACAAAACAGAGCCCAATTTCCTGTATTTGGACACATACTTGGCCAGTAAAGCAGATTCTGATAGCTGTTAAATGCTTCGATGCTGGTGAAATGAGAGCCTTATTGACATCTCATATATTCTATAAAAGTGTTGTGAACTTCACTTAGTTCAGCAGCTAGTGAGGAGTGGGTCTGTGTGTAATGCTACTGTGTGAACTTGTGTCTCAAGTGGAAGAGGCAAAGATGGCACTGATGGCATCAAAACCACTGCAAATGAGCATCTAATCCAATAGTAATTTTTGGTGTTGAATAGTAACTGTGCATATGCTTTTTAATGATGTAAACTTGGGCAACACCTGGGGAACTCAAGTTTTTGGCATTTTTGCATCGGCTTTATTTTTCAGCTCTAGAAGCTGCCTCCTGGCATTTACTTAGACCATCTATGCAAAGACACAAACCTATGCAAATCTGTGACCATCAAAGCAAAAAAGGGAGTAAAGGAGTAATCACTGGGCGATTGTGGCTCAAGAGTTGGGAGGTCGCCTTGTAATCGGAAGGTTGCCGGTTCGAGCCCCGGCTCTGACAGGCTCGGTCGTTGTGTCCTTGGGCAAGACACTTCACCCGTTGCCTACTTGTGGTGGTTAGAGGGCCCATTGGCGCCAGTGTCCGGCAGCTTCGCCTCGGTCAGTGCGCCCCAGGTGGCTACAATGTAGCTTGCCATCACCAGTGTGTGAATGTGTGTGTGAATGGGTGGATGACTGGATGTGTAAAGTGCTTTGGGGTCCTTAGGGACTAATAAAGCGCTATACAAATACAGGCCATTTACCATTTACTTCCTGCTAAGTTCTGAAAGTATGTTACTGAGTCGTTCACCCATTTCCAAAGTGCAACCAGTAACTGGAAGTTAGTAGTTCTCCCTTTGCTCCAAAAACACTCCATAAACTGTATTCACACATGTAACATGAAGCAAAATTTCTCCTTGGGTTTGTCTGCACACAACCATTAGACTTGTCCTTGGAGAAACAACACACATTTCTCCTGATAATGCCTGATGTTGAGCTGATGGTTCCACTGATATAGAAACCAGTACAACTAAATGCAGTAGCCTTTCTTCTACTAGGACCAGTGCCAACTACAAGCCCTGTGTGTGAGAGCTTTATCCATCATACAGGTAAGAGGCTACAGAACAGGGACTTTGCATGCACTCTGAGGCAGAGCCGTAGCTGATTTTATAATTCGACAGGAACACAATGTGATCGTATTGACGAAGCCTCGAGTGCCCTCAAACGTGCGCCGCACAGTCACACACATTCTGGTGCGTGTTCTTCCTCTTTTGAAGCTGCAGATTCACTGAGACGCAGGAGAAGACAACTACAGGGCAGGAAAATAAGTCAGGCAGAAACGTAGCCTTTGTCGTATTACTCACCCAAATGAAATCACATTCGGGCATGTGTATGTGTGTCTGTGAGAAAGCGAGAAGGATTGCTGTATCTTTGAGAGCTGTGTGTGAGTGTACTGAGGGAGTGAGTGAAATTGTTACACAGTACATTAGGCCTGTTACCTAACGCTTGCCATCCTGTCGGCCCCCTTCCTCTTGCTTGTTTCTTACCAAGAGCACAGGGGAGGAAAAGGGGGACAACACAGGAAAAAGGACAGAAGGACATGGGGAAAGGCCTGCTTCCCTAAGAAACACACAGGTCAGGGTGTGCCACACAGCACCGTGTACCTATCATGACACTTTGCAGTTATTTCAATGACAAAGAAACCAAGGACCCAGTCCGTCTGATAATAGAAGCGCACTTTGTTCATGGCAGACAAAGACCATAGCCAATGGTAAATCACTCGCATTCAAAATTGGTGGTTGGGGTCTGGAACCACCATCATCACGACTGAAACCATGGAAACCAGTTAAGACTTCAATGAAGCGACCTTTCTCCAACTAGGAGCCTTGGCAACACACTAGGGCTGCTCGATTATGGCAAAAATGATAATCACGATTATTTTCACTGAAATTGAGATCACGATTATTTGACGATATTTATTTAACCCTTTAAGACCTACTATAGAACCAAGTCCACCAGAGCTTATATTATTTTTATTTATTTTTTTTACATGCTGTAGTGCCATTTGTGGGAGCATTTCAAGTTGCTATACATCAATACAACTGTTATAGCCCATATTTTAATAATATGTCTGCATTAAGTGCATAGTAATTACATAAATTGCAAAAAAGTGCAATAAACTACAAAAAAAATTGAAAATCGCTTTTGTTTTGTTTACATATATTTCTACTTGGAGAAGTTTAAGAGGTTTATCCCTCAAAACTTTAAATACAATAAAGTTGCAAAAAATAGTTTCCCACCACAGGAAATTTATTTTGAGTGTCTTCATAGTTTTATTTTGGAGATACAGCAATTTTTATATACTGCAGGAAAAACAAAAAACAATCCTATGATGCAAATTTGCAAAGAAAACAGCATGTGCATCATTTCACTGTGGGAAGTGTTACGAACAGCTGATAGGAACGGCAAAGCGTGTTTCTGGAATATTATGTTTTTGTTCCTGCAAGCGCTTTTTATGCAATTTTTGCAAAGCTATATGTGGAACGAAACCGTGACCGAGGACAAGCTGATGGCATCAGATGTAAGTACAACTCCTCCGGTTTCATATGCAAAACAAATTATTGCGCTAGCTTACACGGTTCAGGTTCTACAGGGATTTAAAAATAGTTACGCAAAACGGAGCATGCTGCTCTGACCGGCTTTAAAGGGTTAACAATGACTTTAAAAAAATAATATAAAATAGTGTGCAACACCACTGAAGTTTTTTTTTTTTAACTCTTTTCAACCAACGGCAGTCACTCTCCTCTCCAAATAACTATAGCTTTCCGAGCTTCCCTCGGGTCCTCTTAATCAGCGGTCTCCACCCTTTTTTGCGCCACGGACCGGTTTATGCCCGACAATATTTTCACGGACCGGCCTTTAAGGTGTCGCGGATAAATGAGGGAGGGGCTAATAATCGGCTCAGTCATTTTTAATGATCGTTGAAAGCCCAGATCGTAATCGTGATTAAAATTCGATTAATTGAGCAGCCCTACAACACACAGTCGCTGCTGACAACAAGCAGCACTTTGGATGATGACGGCACAGAGTTGTGATTTTTAACTGCTGGCTTCCTGTGCCTACAACTCAACCCGCTGCAGAAAAAGCCCAACTCGACTTTATTTTTAACCAGATCAAACAAGACCACTGATCACACCTCCTTCATCATGATGCTACACACACGCATATAACATTCAAATCAAATTTAACCAGCAACCTGCCTGTTAAAGCATCACACAGACTAAGACTGGAGGTTTTTGTTGTGATCGGTGATTTGCAATAACCATGTTTACAATTCAAATAAATAAAGGTTTGTCATGCAGATAAAACGGACACTATTTGGTGCTGCATTCTGCACTCCGAGTTCATCATATGTCCTTGGGTCGCACATCAATAAATTATTAGCGATGACCTCTTACCTAGAAACCAGCAAGGACCAAAGACACTGTAGTAGCAAAGATGAAACGTTTCACTGATTCTAATTAATTAAATGTGCATAAACAGTCAATTCCATAAAACATCTGACGGGCACTGTTAAAAGGATATGCAAAAAGGATGTGCAAATTTGCCACCTGTTAAAGCGGTCTGCACTGTAAACACAAGGTGACCACCTCAAAGCCTGCACCCTTATGTCCTAAGCTAACAGGAAAATTGTCCATCTCTATGATATACAAGCAACATATGCATTTGTTTTTCATCGTGTCTATATAAATCCTAAATCACTCTTTGGAATCTTTTTTATAAAATGTATTCAAGATTTTAATGACATGACATTTTGTTTACAAATATCTACAAATTAAACATATTTGTTTTAGTTTGTCAGTTTGACATAGAAAGTAGGGCGGGGCCATATCATACCGTTCACGGTAATACCGGTATAATGTTGGGCAACGATAGGAAAATGAAATATTGCGATAGAATATGGGTAAAACGCGCATGCGCAGTGCCTTTGTTTTCATACGCACATGGCAGAAAAAGGGTGCCGGCGACAGAGAATGAGAAAGGCGAAAGCAGATCGTTGAATGAAACCGATGAACCAGAATTGGTTTGTAAAAATGCTGCAACTTCAGTGATGTGGAACTGGTTTAGCTTTCGTCCGTCAGATACACAACAAAGCACTATTTTGGTGGCGCATGCTAGCGGGCCGTTGTTATTACTGTGTTTTTTGGAAAATACAGCACACTTAAAATCAATCATTCGATTTTTCTGAAAATCGACAGTGCCCCTTATAATCCCGTGTGCCTTACGTATGAATTCTGGTTGTGTTTACTGACCTCGAAACGATTTTATGTTGTACACGACGCTCGAAAAACAGTCAAATGTTTTAGTACAACTTTGCTAAGCTACAAATCCCGTAGGCAGGAGCCTCGCGGAGTGATACGTACTGTGCTTCAGCATAGTATTACGGTATTGTGTGTGTATAACCTCTTTTTAAGTTTTGTGAATATTATACATGGTTATGCTGAGGATATGTTGGCCAATTTCCACTGGAAATGCCTTTTGGTTAAACTGTCAGCAAGGAATTTGCATTTACAATGTTAACTTTTTATATAACTTTAATGCACATAAAAAACAGCTTCTTGTTTAAGTGAAAATACGTTGATTTTTTTTTTTTTTTTTTGCACTAATAAAGTTGTGGAGTTGTAAAGTATCTTGTCTCGTGTCAATTATATCGTCAGTTATATCGTTATCGCAAATTTTCAAATGTATATCGTGATAAATATTTTTGGTCATATCGCCCTGCTCTAATAGAAAGCAATTTAAAGTTGTGATCTTACTACTTTCTTAGATCACACTTTAAAACGAGTGTGCGTGTCTATGTATTCTTTACATTTCAGCAAGTGCTCTTTCAAAACACTTTGCGTTTCAGTGAGTGTGTATTGCTAACATGGGAAGGAAAGCTGGTGGTAATTTTGGAGGAATCTGAATAAGTGATTCTTCAGAAATATAAATAATTGAACAAATGACATTAAGGTGACTCCTTTAGGTGTGGAGCGACTGATAATGACAACAGTGCATCACAAAGATGGCCGTGCAGAGATAGGGATGGATTCTATTGGAGAACAAAAGCTTAAAAACATCAGTCACCGTCACCTAAATCACCTACAGTGTGGGGTTGTTAAAACAGAATCAACACTGCAGTACTTTGTAAGCTCTGCAACTGGAAATGTCTTTTCAAATCAGCTCAACCTGCAGTGCTCCGGCTGTTTCCTGTACTGTGTTTACTGTAACACGGAATTATCTCATATCATTTGATATGCCAGTTGTAAACTCTTGATGTGGACCCAATATCAAAGTTAGACCCCCTTCTGGTTTGGATCTTCATTCTTTCATTTGAGAATAAACGCGTATTAACTGCTTATTAAATGTTGTTTTAGTATCAGAATAAACAAGATCAGAAAGTCTAACCTAAAACTCTCTTTGACTTGCTAGTAGGGCTGGGCCATATTATACCGTTCACGGTAATACCGGTATAATGTTAGGCAACGATAGGAAAATGAAATATCGCGATAGAATATGAGTAAAACGCGCATGCGCAGTGCCTTTGTTTTCATACGCACATGGCCGATTGTTGAGTGAAACAGATGAACCAGAATTGGTTTGTAAAAATGGTGCAACTTCAGTGATGTGGAACTGGTTTGGTGTTTGTCCGTCAGATACACGACAAAGCACATTTTTTTGCAGAACATGCAAGCGGTCGTCGTTATTGTCGTATTTGTCGGACTAAGATGCTCTTAAATCTGGGAGTAATCTGGGTCCTAAACTCCGTATGCTTCAGGTCAAACGAACACTGCAGCATCACTGAGAGTTAAAAACTGTCTAAATTCTTTCATCTTTAATAAAACGATCAGCATTGCTGCTTTACCAGGTGTAACTATGAAGTTTAACTTCCAGGCATCCATGAAAACAAAAGTTATTACATTTAACGGAGTTAGAAGTTAGCAGGAAGCTAGCGGAAGTTAGCTCGCTAGTTTCGCTAGTTTCCTAAGCATGATATAGCATGTTCTGACTGAGAGATTTCTGAAAAAAATCAAACGTACAGCTCTGCTATCACTTCCAACATAAATGAAGACAGGAAACTAAACAGCAGTGACGTTTGTAGGGTTACTGAAGTTTGGCTAGCTGGTATATAATGATGTGCTACGTGATCGCTAGCGACACAGCTATGTTAGCATAACATAAACAGTGAAGCTGGAGGATGAACACTAACACGTTTCCACTTATAAAAGTTAACGTTAAGGTTCCGGATAGTTAGAGACAAATGCAATCGCATGGCAGGATGCTGTAAACGGACCAAACTTCAGTCAGGAGAACAACTGAGATAATCCATCCACAATACAAGGTTAGTCATTAATGTACTGCAACAACATGGGAACAGAGCAGCTGCCAGAGAATTCAACATTAATGAATCAATGGTACAGAAGTGGAGGAAGCAAGAAGAATGAGTTTAATAAAGTTTGATTTATCTGACTGCTTTATTTCGCTTAATGTGCCTTATAATCCCGTGCACCTTATGGTCCAAAAAATACGTACTGCACACTGCAGTTTAATGTTGCAAAGGACCTCTTTTTAACTTCAGTGGATATTATACATGGTTATGCTCAGGATATGTCAGCCCATTTCTACTGGAAATGCCTTTTGGTTAAACTTTCAGCAAGGAATTTGCATTTGCACTGTTACATTTTTATAAAGCTTTAATGTACATAAAAACCAGCTTCTTGTTTAAGTGAAAATAAATGGAAGGTTGTCTTTTTGCGCTAGTAATGTTGTGGAGTTGTATTTTGTCTCGTATCAATTATATCATCAGTTATATCGTTATCGCAAATTTTCAAATATATATCGAGATAAATATTTTTGGCCATATCGCCCTGCTCTACTTGCTAGCTCCTGTGTCTTATCAAACCTAAGTGAGAACACATCGGTAGCTACCAGGTGTATCCGCAGCAAGCCTGTGGGTGTCCCCGGTCCTGTCCTATGTATGCTCCAATCAGGCACCAACCTCACCTAAACCAAACAGCGCTGTAGCAAGAGCACATCTAGTGTGGACTAAATCTACTATGTGCTACATATGAGACAGTATAAAGTCCGAAAACACTAAAACTTAATTCGCCTGACACTCTCCGAAATGTCCGTGGGAAAACAGTGACCAAGATTAAATGAACAGATGTAGCATTTCAAATAAAATTTCTCATATTTATTTGAGGTAAAAGCTTTCAAATAATTGATGAATTAGCTTTTACATTATTCGATTATCGAGTCATGCGTTGCTTGAGAAAAGTTTGAGGAGCAATGTTCAAGGCCAAGCAATCAAACAAGTACAGTGTTAATTATATTTTATAAAATGACTGACCAAAGAATTGTTTTAATTAGTTACATCTTAATACACGTTAATTAGGCATTAGTTAATGCCTATTATACCTAACTACATGAGTATATCCTGCTTGCTAGTTTAAATGTTTACATATTCATTATTATTATTTCTATTAGATGAAGGCACATTGGATATTTTTGTAAATAAGGGCAAATCAAATGGCTCTTATTGTTGCTATAGTTGAAAAGAATTTAAAAATAAAAGCAAAACTCAATGATGGGTCACAGTTTACTTAGTCCCCAAAATTCACAGAACTATGAGTAACAGATTTAGTCTACAATGGGTAGTTTACAGTGTCACAGTATCAGAGAGGACTAATAGGTTTTATTAATGAGCCACGGCTAGCAAGGATGTTTGTGGATACCCTGAGCAGTAAAGCCAACATTTATCCACAATGCTAGCAGCAACATGTGACACAAACTGCGTGAGTGTAACAACTCTCTTGTTTTGACTTCCACCTCACAAACTGATCTTGTCTGGGTGAAATGAACTTTCACTATTACGACATCAAGGTGCACCACACCAATTGTTTGCTTCTCAAGGTCTGTGCTGTGTGACTGCCTCCGTTTTACTAAGCATGTAAGCCAAAAGCCCCAGATTTCCACAAATGTGCACGGCAAAAACCCAAGTTGAAGTGCTATTGGGAAATTAAACTCTGAACTAATTGCCCATCGAATTGCTCAGATTTTATAAAACATCAGAGGGGGAAATGAGGCTTCGAAAAGGGACCATCCCTTTCTGTGCTTGTGAGCCACAGAGTATAAATATCCAGGTCCTCTTCTGTGTGACTGCACTGCAGGATATCACGCAGCTCCATCTGAGAACGGGGGGAGTTGTTAGGCTGTTTATGACTAGTCAGCATTTCTCTTCAGATCGTTATAGAACCTGGGCCATGAAACAAAGCTACCCGTGCGCATTTCATCTGATGGCTGATTACCATATCCATATTCATGATAACTACGGGCACGTTAAAGCACGCTGCTACTCTTCTGATATCCGTAAGCCAAGTGGGGACGCTGAAACCCCTGCGATTGTTGGTGGAAATTATGAGGTTACTGCGACCAACCATCAACAGACAGAAAACAGGGCTTATTTCATTCTCTCAGTGATTGTCATCTCTCAGGCTCAGACAGACACACATCAATACAAGTGAAAACAATAGACATTGTATTGTTATTGGAGGAAACTAACAACATCTCCCATAAATTCTGGCCTCTACATATCATAGTCAAACACACACACAGGTAGTCTTTCGAGCAACATCCCCAGGATTAAAAACATCTCCACGGCTCACCGACCCTTGTGTATTTTGTCATGAAACTAAATGGAGGGTTCAGTCTCTATGTGACGCAAAGCATCCAAATGCCCCGTGTCTACTCGTCTGTGTGTATGTCAACAAAAACACCAAGGTAAAGCTACACACTTGGCAGCTTTGACATACCTCTATTTATATCATCTCAATAAAAGGCTCTTCATCATATATTGCAGGCACCGCTTTCAGTAATCGAAGCCCTGAGTGTTCACCTGCACATCGATCACTACTGATCCCAATACTCCCGATAACCTAAGGAAGGATTTTTAACGCTGCTATACTAATCTGCTGCAAATCACAGTTAGTATTAGAAGAGACCTCAATGACGCATCTGTTGTCAAATATGCCAGCAAAGGCCTTCTGATTTGTTTGGCACTTTTTAAGGTTACATTACCAACACAGCTGATAACCCAGTGGCAACAGACTGCTCAAAGACAAATAAAGCCTTACAAAAACTCAGGCACCGCACGCGATAGGTCAGCAAAACTTCAAAACAATACTCAGAATTTGTGAGTGCTGCCTTTTCTTTGTAATGCCCCCAAACGTGTCGCAAACAATAAGATTTTTTTAAAGCACTGAGTTGCGGCCAACTTCAGTGTAAGGCTGAAAGGCATCTACTCATGAAGGATGATTTTGTGTTTCATTAATTTTCTGACAGTAGCATCTGCCATTAACTATGCCAATCGTTCAGTATATTTCAAACTGTCGCACACACCATGCAAACGCGTTTATGTTCCACTTAAAACTGTATAGTGACCATTCTGAAAACACTTTCATTTTTTTGGCCAATGTCAATATTTTCCTGTCCACGAGGACTCAACGCGCTGTCATCTAGCTATTAAACCTGATATCTAGTACTACAAAATCTGATATGTACAGCTGAAAATGTTCCAACAAACTGGTTAAGGTGTACGAACGTATCTTTACGCGAAACGGTACATGTTAAGTAGCTTGTTCACCCAATTCTTTAAACAGTTAAGTTTATTTTAAAGCCCACAGTCTTTAGCTTTCCTATAATATAGTGTGACAAAGTTTCGATGGTACTTTATTGGGGAATTCCTAAGAGGGATATTAAATCTTGGGCCAAACACAAACCTATCAAGTTTGGAAGTTCACGGTTAACTTAACAAAAACAATTGCCCAAACTTTTCTTTCATCCTTGACGGACTGGCATCTTTCTCAGAGGTATCTAAGTTGTACTAACCGGGTAATTAGCCATCAAGCTAAGCTAGCTACTAGAAAATCGACTCGTCTTTTTTATCTTCGTCGATACCCTTCTCTCTGTCCTTTGCGCTTTGCTACACATTAACCTCGGGCCTTTTAAGCTTTCAGAAAAAGCACTACAAGTGGATAGATGCGAGCTATTATTTACGTTGTGATAAATAAATCTGGATCCAGTAGCTAACGGTGGTGTCCCGTGTCGAGCGGACCTCCGCTACACCGAGCAGCGGTGTCACCATAGCGGGCTGGCCGCTGCTGTCTCCCGAGCCTGAAGGCCCCACCGTCATTCTACTAAAGCAGCCGAAAAGGCTCAGAATAAATCAATGACAACTTATAATTGTTCACCTCTGATACTCGGACATCAATTGTCTTACCTTTGCTTTAGTAATGATGTGTGTGGCCAGTTTAACAACCGCGAAATTTCCCTTCCCGATGGTCCGCTCGATTTCGTAGTGGCCCACTCGGGCTGGGGGTGGCCTGGGGACCGAAGTGTGGCCAGGATTTGTGATGCACCCAGTGGCTGTGCTGGTACGACCGGAGTGGCTGATCCCGGAGGATGGCTGGGCTCGGTTCTGGGAGCCCATGCCTGCGTGGGTCGGTCGGGCAGAGTGCGTAATCCCGGCCGCTGCGGACCCAGCAGCACCTCCGCTTGACACGGCCGCCATCTTCTCGCCTCTCTGCGGGAACAACAAGCAGCCGTGCGCAGCGCGCATCGCGGGCACGCCCCCGCCCTGCGTCATTTTACGTAGAAAGCTCTTCCGCAGCGCCCTCTCTAGGTTGTAACCATAGTAACGAGCGGCGTAACAAATGACTTCATCCAGAGAAACGTATTGTGGTTGCCCTGGTGACAAAGAAGTGCGCATTATCACTCCGGTTCCCATGATTCAGTGATTCCTTGCAAAGTGCTGCGTTCTGTATGAGCAGACGGTTTTTAAAGTGTTTAAAGGTGTACGCCGCTTTACCCTTACAATGGCGGACGAGAACAACGGTCGCTTTGTTATTCCACTGCAATACAAATATACATCTGATATGAGTATGTTTCACAAAAATATGACTACAGTTTCTAACAGCTGAATGCCATGAAGAGATCCCAAATAGAAAAATTACAGCCATTATGGCGGTCGTCCACAGGCACTGTATTAGCTATTTTGGCTGGGTTTTTTTGTTTTTTTGTTTTTGTCTTCGATAAATTACTAAAAACGTGTACTTAAACAACAAAAAAACAAGCAAACCTTTAACTTCCCCCAGAGATGTAGGTGTCTTTATAATGCTGATAAATGGCCCTGACCTTCTGAGGAGGCTTTGATAAGATCTCTTAATGAACACAGAATCATTAAATCAGCGATTAGCTGTACTTCCGTGGTGACTGGCCTGCACTCATACGAAAACATAATCACTGTGTCCCCACCACAAGCGTGCAGTGATACCTGCACAGTGACATAATAATAATTATGCAAAACTAAATGTATGTATGCGAAAGAATAAAAAGATAAATAAGCGGGGTCACTCACACCATTTATAGAAAGATGCATTACCTGAATCCACTCATAGAGCTAATTTAACATAAGGATAATCTAAGTAAAACGAAAGGAAACATTTCAAAGCTCGATGCAGTTAATTTTATTCTCTGGTCCATAGGCTCTCTCACCAGACTGTAGACAGCACCCCTTCATGGTGGAAAAGAGTTCCTGCATCCAGGCTGGTCCAAAACAGGAAGGTGCCCTGTGGCTCCCAGACCGCAGAGAGAAAGCAGACTTGTTGTTTGGAATTAGATAACTCATTGTAAATAAGTTTCGTCATGTGCATTTCTAAATGATCGTGTGTAATGCATTTCTAAAGGAAAGTTTTGTAATGCGCAGCTGACTTGTATTTTAATGTAGGAAGTGGCGCATGTTAAAGGCGCCAGGGAGTGCTCTGGGTAACAAAAAGAGCACTTGCTGGTTTCTTGAGGAGTGAATTAATGAATATGTGGGTGGTGTGGTGGTGCAGTTGTTAGCACTATCCTGAGTTCACAGCCGCTGACTGGCTGGGGCATTTCTGTGTGCAGTCACAATGCCCAGCTTCCTCCCCTCCTCCCCAAGTGTTGATTTTAAATTGACCGTAGGCGTAAATGAGGTGTGAATGATTGCTTTTTTGTGTCAGCCCTGTGATAGACTGGCGACCTGTCTACCCCACTTCTTCTCCTATCCTCCAGTGCACCAATGACCATGAGTTGTATAAGTGCCTGGGGTACAGTATTTTGTAGTTTTACTTAAACTATAACTAAAAGCTACTTAAGTAGCTTAACAGTGCACAGGCCGCATTTTCAACTATATTTATAGCTCCAAACGTAAATGTCCTAATGTGTAATGATATGTTTCACAATGATCATGTAACATGATGGTATTCTTACTTTTATTAGTACTGTTGTTGTTTTTGGATAATAATGTATTATAATTATTCATTTGTTGACGTGTATATCTAGCAGTTCATGGTGATTCTAATTCCTTATATATTGATTGATCAACAATAATGTAATTTATCAGCAAAATAATGTGTGACTAAAAGTTTTATATGTGCTGGTTCTATTCATCTTCGCCTACACACAACAGTTTTTTTGGTGTGCATTCTGTTATTTAGACAGACTGCTGGCTGCAGAAGACAATGGAAGTCAAGGAAAGGAGTAAAATTTGAATCCAACAGCTTGGTTTGCGTGAGGATCCTATGATCCAACATATGCATACATAGTAACACATTTTTGCCTTGGTATATACATAAAATAGATCCAAGTCCTTGGGACACTAACCACTGAAATACCTTGAAATGTCCTCTTCATCAAGATTAGCTGTAATAAAAACATATTACATGAAAAAATAAGGGAGTGTAGTTCATACCTCGTGATTTAGTATTTTCCTGATGTATTCCAGCTTCTTTCAAATTGACCTGGTTAATACTTTACCAGTTTTGTATTATTATTATTATTATCGTTGTTGTTGTTGTCGTTATGCCTGGTTTCAAGTCACTATATAGGAAACTCACACATAAGGCCAACCCCACATACAGCAAACATGCAGACCCAGATATTTGACTGCTGAGGGTCCAGGAAGTGTCGTCATTACGTCGTGCGTCGGTTTGTTTACTGTCTAAGCGTGCAGGGAGGGTGGGCGCTAACGGCACAGATTTTCACACTGAATCTCTTCCCCCCGCTGGACCAAAATTTCTTGCACAATGCAGCGGTCCTACGAAACCCGATAGTGACAGCCGTTCGCAGTTTTACAGGAAGGCTTTTGTTTTCGACGACAGAACCGAAGTCCGACATGAAAACATGAAGCTGCCTAACCAGCAGTGCTAATGCTAACACGGCGAGTCAGCGAGCTGTCAGATTTCAGGGTTTCATATAGAAGAATTGAGTGTCGCTGGTTTTGTTGTGTTGAAACTTGGCACTGGGCGCATGACTGACAGCGTCTACTTCGTTACGGATGCCGACAGGACGACGCGCAAGTTTATAGCAAATGTAAACACTTCACTGTGTCACTAGCTTTCATTTAGCACCTGCTGTTATTGTCTGAAGGGGCATAGTTGAGCTAGCCTGCCTGCTGTCCTTGTTATTGTTGCTGAATGGGGTGGAGTTATTTTATAGCGTTGTCTCTCCACCCTAGAGTAACTTAAGATATCGTTTCCCAGTTGTAGGAAGACGGTGTCAGGCAAAATGGTGTTAAGAAGCTCCTGGAAATCACGACATAAAAACAGCTGTGGACCTGCTCCCCGTTGGATCCGACCAGGATTGGCTGCCCTGCTCTGGTTATGTGCGATTCGGTTAGCTTGCGGCATTGAGGTGGGGGAGATCAAAACCATCGTCCAGAAAGATGCGGAGTTTGATGCCAACTATAATGACATGGTTACGAGTGAAAACCAGACCATTTACGCGTTTAATCACACCATCTCTCGGAATAAGGTGAGTTCGCCTCCTCAGACTTGTCGGTTCGTTTTTTCACCACTTAAAGATTATTATCAGTCCTTTCTCCTTTTCCCTCTCTTGACTTTCAGACTGAGGGAGTGCGTGTGTCTGTGGACGTGTTATCCAACAAGTCGGAGAGCCCAATCTTGTTTGTAGTGCGACAGAAGCAAGGCGTCCTGTCTTTTCAAGTCCCCCTCATTCTCAGAGGCCTGTGAGTACCCCCCACCGTTTACATACATAACATATATACATCACACGTATGTGATGTATATATGTTAATGTTTTTTCTTACAAAAATCAAGTAATTTAAAATAAAAACTGATGTGGTCTGTAATTTGGTCCATCCCTTAACTCCTTTAACTTCACGTTTTTGTCTAATTGCATATTAAGCTTCCCTTCTTTGTATGTAACCAGAGATGGCCACTCACTGTTATTTTAAATCCTCTAAGTTAGCGTCAAAGCATTTTAAAAGATCTATGTGTTACAGAGTTGAAATTGAAATTGAAACACAATGCATTATGCTTAGTGAGGTGTGGAGTCAATTGTCTAGTCTACAGTAAAGCCAGCAGTAGTTAAACTTACTGTGCCCATGGCAATTTTTAAGTCCTATTAATTTATGTGCAAGTGACATAGAGGAAAGATGAGATACAAAACAGAATATGTGTGGTATGACATGCCAGCTTTTTTGTGTTTTTCTGGACCCAGCAAATGTTTCCTTTTCTTTTTTCTTAATAATGTCTACATTAGTTACTTCACCTTATCCAAAACCTTCTACCAAATCATCTTAAATCAGTGTTTCTCCCCAGATGAGATAAAATGAGTGTATTTAGCTTGTGGAACCAGGTTTTCATTGGCAAACATTTCCCAGCAGGTTCATGTTGACAGCCCTAGTCCAGTTGAAGCCGTAACCCCAGGAGCTTTCATGATAGATGCAACTAACAATTTTTTTTTTTTTCACTTTCCTTTCTTTAAGTACACAGCATGTCTTATCCTCTTTGCAGACATTCAGGGCTTTTGTTATGTCAAGCTCCAAACTGCCAACCATCCATCAGCTATGTGAGCAGACTTGGCAGAGGTTTTCAGAAAATGCCCCTGTTTGGAAAATGAGAGCCCTTAGAGCTCGAATATATTCAGTTACAATTCTTTGTGCCATTTTTACACTGCAGCAGTGATGTGGGGCTGCCAAAGAAAATATCACATTTCAAATTTGGGCTTGCCTAGAGGTGCATTAGTAGGGCTCAGCACATCA
Source organism: Rhamphochromis sp. 'chilingali' (assembly GCF_963969265.1). NCBI lineage: Eukaryota > Metazoa > Chordata > Actinopteri > Cichliformes > Cichlidae > Rhamphochromis > Rhamphochromis sp. 'chilingali'. The sequence goes on from NC_137935.1 coordinate 31,205,876, forward strand.
TTTGGGACTTCTTACATTAGGGCGTGTAGTTAAATATGACATAATTATACAAGATGTTTCCCGGCTTCTCATCGCAGCATTGCTTTTCTTGGGCCTCACTAATGTAGTGACCTATCACAGATATAACCATATTTCAGGATGTCCTGAAAAAAGGTACTTGGGCGTAATTTAAGAACGGTGTCATCTCAGGCTCAGGCTGCACTTTCCACATGTAGCATCACAGCTGTGAAGATAATGGTGTGAGGTCAAGCTGTCTCCTCAACTTTGATTATTATAGTGTGAGGTATCTTCCTAAGTTTTTCTGTTTTCAATAGAACAAAGTTAACATAAAGTAGTATTAAAAATAAACAATAACAGCCAGTATATCGACATTCAATAATTTTTTTTTAGTCCCCAAACATCAACATTCACCCTAAAAACCTGTTGTTGTTTTGGTGCTGGTAGCTTTATCAGGTTTGTGAACATAGACTATTGTTTGTGATTACAGATGGATTAAATGTAAGCAAAGGCTAATAAGGATGTCCTCTTCCTAAACGCCACGTAGGCACATTTTATTTGAACATGTGTTCCAAGGTTCTTTTTAAGGAGTGTCGGGCTACTTGGACAGTAAACGAATATAACTACAGGTCACGGGGTTTAGCTGTAAAAGCAGATGTAGTGGAGAAAGGTGACGAGGCAGTTCAGTCTGCAATCAGTAATTCTTTTCAGAAGTGTGACGGTCATTTGACAAGTTTTGTACGGAGGAAACGGCAAAAACCACTGCCTGTAATGTGCTTGGGATTGTCTCCAAGTCAAACGGCTCCTGTAACCTTACTTCATTGTGTGCAACGTGATAAAAGGTTCCTAGTTCTGGAGTTTATTTGCCATTGGCCAACAGTCCATTTGTGATGTGTTCCTCTCTTGCACTGGAAGGTTTTGCAACACCAGAATCACCCCGCTGTCAGTCATTGCTTTGTTGGTCTCATGGTCAGGCCACGTTTTTAGCAGCTCACTAATGAACTTTGGACTCTCACTTCCTCCTTTGTGAACCACCAGTGCAGAGATGGGGAGCTAATGTCATTGTGAGGTTTGCATTCAACCACTTTTAAAGGAAAAATTACGTTTATGTTTCAACTTGTCAGATTGTGTAACTGTCAAACAAAAAAACCCACCTGATTTGCTTCGTTCTTATAATATTAGAGAATATACAAGAAGGAAGGAATGAATGTATGAGAGGTTATGGGAAACTTGATCTTTGTTGTCCCCTCCTTTTTTTTTTTTCCTTTGTTCCTTTTTCATCAGCTATCAGAGGAAGTACCCTTACTACGATGTGGGCAGGACACTGTGCCAACCTCCAACCCGGGCCGCCTCGGAGACCCAGTACTTCTTTGTGGACGTGTCTACCCTGTCCAGTCAGGGTACAAACTACCAGCTCAGAGTGAGCCGTGTTGAAAGTTTCACCCTGCAGTGAGTGTTATCTGTTATGTAATAAATCAAACACAGTACGTGGTACCTGCCTGAATTCCCATCTTATTGCACTGTACATCAGCCTGTGTTATTTGAATGACACGTTTTGTTTAACTTGATTACAGAACAAACAAGAAATTCAGCTTCACTGCATCACCATCCCAACCTCAGGTAAACTGCCTGGTACCATAGCTCTGTGTGACAGTAGGCTCCTTCTTTACATAACTGTGTTGAGTCAAAGAAATGTGCACCACAGATGGGGGAGTTTGTGGGTGGGGGAGGGACTCATGACAAGAAATGTGCAGGAAGCCAGCTGAAAGTATACATGTGAAAGAGGATGTTATGAATGCAGGGAATTTCTGATTTTGTGTAGTTATATTACATTAAAAAAATCTTTTTCTTGAGTAAGCTCTGTTTTCTGCACATCCAATCATTTAAACAAAGTTTTGCTTTCTTTTTGGCCTTTGATGACACTTTCATTGGATCGTGTTAGGTTTTTGTTTTGGATGTGCGGGGTGTGTAGATTTGTGTGGATTGCAGGGCTTTAAACTCAGTTTTACCTCACATCCATGTGTAGTTAATGGACACCTTTTAAGAACATAACCTTCTCATTTCCAGTTTGAGCCACGTAACGTCTTCAGACAGTCAACAACAAAGATGTTCAGATATTATACTATTTAGTCAGGCATAATAATGCAGTCTGACTGGAGTAGTCTATACTGCAGCAAACAGAACAACCTGTTTCACAAGCCTTTATGTGACAGTTACTGGGAGCATGGGTTGTTTATTTAACCCAAATACACACTTATGTTAAAGCTAAATAATGCTTTCATTTTGTATGCGCATGTGTTTCTAAAAAGCAAACTATGTTGCTGAGCATGTAGTTTACCTCTGGCCTACAGCTTAGGCTTCCTGCATGATGGTGGCTGCAAAGAAAGAAAATAACCACTGCAAATAAACCTCACAGTTTCTCTAAAGGTTCCAGACTCTACAGGGAGTGCAGAATTATTAGGCAAATGAGTATTTTGTCCACATCATCCTCTTCATGCATGTTGTCTCACTCCAAGCTGTATAGGCTCGAAAGCCTACTACCAATTAAGCATATTAGGTGATGTGCATCTCTGTAATGAGAAGGGGTGTGGTCTAATGACATCAACACCCTATATCAGGTGTGCATAATTATTAGGCATCTTCCTTTCCTTTGGCAAAATGGGTCAAAAGAAGGACTTGACAGGCTCAGAAAAGTCAAAAATAGTGAGATATCTTGCAGAGGGATGCAGCAGTCTCAAAATTGCAAAGCTTCTGAAGCGTGATCATCGAACAATCAAGCGTTTCATTCAAAATAGTCAACAGGGTCACAAGAAGCGTGTGGAAAAACCAAGGCGCCAAATAACTGCCCATGAACTGAGAAAAGTCAAGTGTGCAGCTGCCAAGATGCCACTTGCCACCAGTTTGGCCATATTTCAGAGCTGCAACATCACTGGAGTGCCCAAAAGCACAAGGTGTGCAATACTCAGAGACATGGCCAAGGTAAGAAAGGCTGAAAGACGACCACCACTGAACAAGACACACAAGCTGAAACGTCAAGACTGGGCCAAGAAATATCTCAAGACTGGTTTTTCTAAGGTTTTATGGACTGATGAAATGAGAGTGAGTCTTGATGGGCCAGATGGATGGGCCCATGGCTGGATTGGTAAAGGGCAGAGAGCTCCAGTCCGACTCAGACGCCAGCAAGGTGGAGGTGGAGTACTGGTTTGGGCTGGTATCATCAAAGATGAGCTTGTGGGGCCTTTTTGGGTTGAGGATGGAGTCAAGCTCAACTCCCAGTCCTACTGCCAGTTTCTGGAAGACACCTTCTTCAAGCAGTGGTACAGGAAGAAGTCTGCATCCTTCAAGAAAAACATGATTTTCATGCAGGACAATGCTCCATCACACGCGTCCAAGTACTCCACAGCGTGGCTGGCAAGAAAGGGTATAAAAGAAGAAAAACTAATGACATGGCCACCTTGTTCACCTGATCTGAACCCCATTGAGAACCTGTGGTCCATCATCAAATGTGAGATTTACAAGGAGGGAAAACAGTACACCTCTCTGAACAGTGTCTGGGAGGCTGTGGTTGCTGCTGCACGCAATGTTGATGGTGAACAGATCAAAACACTGGCAGAATCCATGGATGGCAGGCTTTTGAGTGTCCTTGCAAAGAAAGGTGGCTATATTGGTCGCTGATTTGTTTTTGTTTTGTTTTTGAATATCAGAAATGTATATTTGTGAATGTGGAGATGTTATATTGGTTTCACTGGTAAAAATAAATAATTGAAATGGGTATATATTTGTTTTTTGTTAAGTTGCCTAATAATTATGCACAGTAATAGTCACCTGCACACACAGATATCCCCCTAAAATAGCTAAAACTAAAAACAAACTAAAAACTACTTCCAAAAACATTCAGCTTTGATATTAATGAGTTTTTTGGGTTCATTGAGAACATGGTTGTTGTTCAATAATAAAATTATTCCTCAAAAATACAACTTGCCTAATAATTCTGCACTCCCTGTATTAATATTAAAACTTTCCTTTACTGAGATTTAGCTCTGAAAACCAACCAAATAACCAAAAAAATGAACATATTTTGTTGTAGTTGCTTGCCTCTTTGTTTCGCCCTCTTTTCCTTGTCTGTGGCTGTATGGATCTATAATCATCTATACCAGGGGTCTGCAACCCTAGGCACGTGTGCCAACTGGGTTAACTGATGGCACGAACATAGCTGGACTGGCCATCGGGCATACTGGGCATTCGCTTTTTTTTTTTTTTTTCTCTTTGTAACGGTATAAACAATGAAAGGTGGTGGATTGGCCAGATGCTGGTCGGTGTATAAAAATAACTCAGTTGTTTGGTGGTGGCTGTGGCAGTGCTTCCTCAGATTCAGTAACATTAGCAAGTGGTGGAGGCCAGCAGGTGGATGAGAGAAAGGGGAGGCAGGAGGAGGAGAGAGCCGAGGTGGCCACTGGTCCTAGTGTCAGGTGAACTGAACTTCAGGTAAGAAGTTATGACCTGCAGTCTATCTGGGTCAGATATAAACCAAGTTTAGGTGGAGTTTATTTTCATTGTGCTGACTTTTTACAGTCAGTTACAATAATTCGTACTGCGTACTAGCTAGCATGACGGAGTTTATATACAGCTGGGTGGGTGCTTTGATGTTACTGATAGTGAACTTTATTTAATTCATAAGGTTAGTTAGTGGAGTTGCCAACCGTCCCGTAAAAAGACGGAATCGTCCAGCATTCAGAGAAATTATTACTCGTTTCGTGTTGAGGTGAAAAGGAACAGTTTGTCCCGGACTTTAGCTAGAATGGAAAAGACACAAAGCTGGAGATATTCTGTGTCTTTGCTGCACAGCTGCCTCTTCTTCTCTCATCCTCTCCCCCTCCCTCTCCTGTTTCTACTTCAATCATGAAACTGATCAATGATCAGCTGATCAGCTTTTCTCTCTTGTTTGTTTATCGCCCACTTTGCGCCAGAAAGAGGAAACCGCCGAATGTTGCGCTAAACAACAGCAGCACGTTTAAGCTTGATCAGCTGTTGTTAGAATTTATTTAATATTAATTTTTAATATCAGCTGATGTTTGCTGGAGCCACAGCTGTTAAGCTGCTGGTCATGATATCGGTTTGGATATGTGATGAGAGGGAAACATGAAGATGAAACCAGGAGATGTCCTTACTGAATCATCAGAGCTGAACAGGTGATGGAGAAACAGGTTTACCTTTTAGGTGACATGAATGAGTTGAAGGGAAGTTATGAACTGTTTCTGAGAGACAAATAACACCAGGATCCTTTTTTACGCTGACAGCTGGTAACTGTGCAGGGGCGGGTCTAGCAAAGTTTTGCCAGGGGGCAGGTAGGGCATTAACAGGGAAAGGGGGGCACAAGGAAATACTTTCTTATTCTCATTTAAAATGTCTATCTTTTAATAAATAATTATCTGAAACTTACAACCAAAGGTTTTTATCTGATGTAAAATGTATAGAAATCATACATATAACATCGAAGCAGCTGGAATCCACAGCTGTGCGTGTTCATGCAGCTTGCATATTCACCTGCTGGACATCACTACCTGACAAGTTTAACTGTCTTCAGAACATTGCAGAGGCCTTATTGACAGTATTTGGCTCTACATATCTGTGTGAACAGATCTTCTCTCACATGAGTGTCCTCAGGCAGCCGTCTGAATGCTTGACACTCGGAGACCTGTGTCTCTGAGTGGGAGACCAGAGATCACATCAACATGTGTGTCTCTGTATTAACAGACATACCATAATGGCTTAGTTTATTTTTCTTACCATTGTTGTGAGGAGACCATAAATAGCATTTGCATTTTCTGTTGTACAGTTCTTGTTATGGATAAAAAGTCTTTTTTTTTTTTCTTTTTTTTTCAAAATAGCTGATAACTATTCGCTGATAGCTCCCAACATCTGCGAACAGATATAATTCTATAAAGTGGTTCTATATATTGTGTAACTGTTAATATAGAGCGTTATTACATTTATTGCTAATGCAATCATATGGCACACTGACCTCTGAGGAAATTTTAAATGGCACTCGTCATCAGAAAGGTTGCCTACACCTCATCTATACAGTCCTATGAAAAAGAATGAAGTAAAACTTGTCATTCAGTAGCTTACAGTTGGCTTTTGGAAGCAATAACTTGAAGTAATTCTTTTCTGTATGACTTTATCAGTATTGTCATGGAGTGAGTTTGTTGCTGATTTATGCAGAGCTCTCTCCAGGTTCCTTCACATTTTCAGTCAGGTTGAGGTCTGGACATTGCAACACCTTGTTTCTTTTCTTTTTTTTTTTTAGCTGTTTATTCTGTTCTAGATTTGCTGCTATGATTGGGGTTGTTGTCCTATTGCGTGACCCAGTTTGGACCAAGCTTTAGCTCTCACGCTGGTATCCTGACATTTGAATCACGAATACTTTTGTAAACAGAGGGGTTTGTGGTCAACTCAATGACTGCATGGAGCCCAGGTTCTGTGGTTGCAAAACAAACCCAACCCATCACCCCTCCACCACCGTGCTTCGGGGTTGGTCTGAGATGTTTGTTCTGATAAGCTTGGTTAGCGCCAAACGTGTTGCTGTGCGTTATGGATAAGCATCTACACTTTAGTCTCGTCTGTTCAAAGGACATTGTTCCAGTTTGAGTTTTTTCTAATTGTCCTGTTATGAACTTTAACATTTAACTGCGGCTTGTAGCGTCTGAGATGTCGCTGTTGGGTTTTTTGCAGTTTCTTTAAGCTTTGCACGGTCTGACCTTGGGGTGAATTTTCTGGCATTTCCACTCCTGAGAAGATGGTGACATATTGTTAACTTACCTGTGAATGCTCCTGAGCAGCAAATTGCCAAAACTTCTGCTTTTGCAGAGGTGCTCACACTTGCTGATGACCGAGCAATCAAGTGTGTTTGATTATCAGCACCTGGCTCCTCCTTACACTCTTCATTCCCATAGCAGCAGTATGGGTGCACTGAGTTATGCTCAAAACTGCCAATCCTGTGAAAACCTTACTTTTCACACGACTGTATGTTATTTGAAAACGGAGATCAGCTTGTGGCAAATGACTCCATGACTTTCTTTTGACACTTGATGAAGACGTTGTCAGTCTCTGACCTCTTTTAAGACAGTCTGCTTTCTGCATCAGCTTTGCTTCGTTCTCCCAGTCTGTGCTTGTAAGCTATCAGGTCAGCTCATTTGTATGCGTGAGGTGCTCTGCAGTCGAGGGCTACAACTGAACTGGATAAAACCTTTTGAGAACCTGGAGTGGGAGGCTCTCAGTAACATATCACTTATCAAATTGTGCAAATGGCCCGTGGGGTGACGTATTGGTTTAATGGTTTATTGTGCTGTCAGCAATTAAAACGCCATCCTCAAGTCGATCTTTCTGAAAACTGCCTCGCTGACTGTTGTCCTCTTCTTTCCCTCTCCTTTTCTCTCAGTATTTCAAGTATGTCTTCCAAGACGGGGTGGATACTGTGATCGTCAAGGTCAACTCGGACATGACTTTCCCCTGTTCTGTCATGTCCATCCAGGACATCCAGGTACAGTTATCCAGAGCACACATTCAGCTGTGCTGCAGCAGCCCTCAAGAGGCCCCTCCCTCAGCCTCAGTGGTCAGCGTGCAGTAGCACTCTGAGACCACATGAGGGCATCACAGTGGATACCACAGCTGATTTCTTGCTGTTCAAAAATGTTTTCTTATTTACTTCTGAAACAATCCATCTGAATCTTTCTTTTTTCACATCTAATTCAGTTTTTTTTCTCCCTCTCTCACTGTCTCCATTCAGTGCCCCATTTATGACCTTGACAACAACGTGGCCTTCATTGGGATGTACCAGACTATGACAAAAAAAGGTGCCATCACCGTGCAGGTAGTGTCCCGCAGAAATTCAGAGCTTATTGGAACCGGTTGCGATAAATCCTGGTGTAGATTTGAATGTAGGTGTTTCTGCCTTTATCTAGAGGAAAGATTTCCCCAGCAACAGTTTCTACGTGGTGGTGGTGGTAAAAACTGAGGACGAGGCATGCGGCGGCCCGCTGCGCTTCTACCCTCTGAGACCCGATCAGCTGATTGACGCCGGCAATCGCAGCAAGGCCCTCGATGTGATGGTCTCACCCGCAATCAACTGTAAGTCACATGGCTACATATGTGAAGCGCTGAGGGTTAGCATGTGCTAAAAGAAGCAGAGATTTCTCTGCTTGTGTTGTTTAGATTTGTGTTTTTTTTTTGGCAGCAGATACAGAATGTTGTCTTACTATGCAAATTAGCTTACAGTTAATATGTCCTCCCGTGCAGTGGAGGTGTACGTGATGGGAATGCTGTTCTGTTTGGGGATCTTCTTCTCATTCTACCTCCTGACCTTGCTCTGTGTCTGTCTAGAGCGTGCACGGTAAGGTTTTGAAATTGCCTCTGCAGCAAAGTCATCATTTGCTTTGTTTATCTGCTACTTGTACAAAAGAGTTTCCAGTTGCGGCGGTCGTGTTGGAATGTTCTTCACTTAGAAAAGCCATCTCTGCATCTTTGTCTTCCACTATTGCATGAAGCTTGATTATGTTATACTCAAAACCCAGAAAAAGTAAAGCATATGCATATATAAATAAACTGATTTCACACCTGTAGGAAATATCAGGCCTGCATCTTTTTTTCTGTTTTTATTGTGTCTCCCTTTTTTTCTGGCTTGTTTTCGGAGTAGAAGGAAGTACGTGCTTTAGGGTGTGCCCTTCCAAACGGACCTCAAAACTCAACAGCATATGCAGGAGCTTTTTAAAAAGCTGCAGGTGGGCAGAAGGAATAGCTGATTAATTGAAAAGAGCTGAACAGTAAACGTCAGAAAAGGGTTTAACCGTTAGCTGTCATGCATTTATTTTTTTTGGCTGTTGAATTTCACTGAAGTGAAAGCAGAGCAGGGAATCAGGAATTATGTTGTACACATCTGCAAAACCCTGTGAGGAAGATGCAACTTTTAACCAAAGTCTTCACCCGAAACACAGAATAGAAAAGCCAGGGTGGCAACAAAACAACCGTCTTTGCAAGTCTGCACCGCAACAAAAAGACGCAGGCAGACGGCAACTTGTAGCTGCCTGAAAATGACAGAAAGTTTTGCACTTTGGTTGGAAAAACAACAACTAATTTCCAACCTCCTGTACATCAATTAGTCCCTCTCCAGCCCACGTTTCAACCCACGAGGTCGGACGTCATATTGTCAGAGTAGACCTGCACTGCAGGAATGACACTGCACTGAATACAAATTGTGTTCATTTGCATTTTTCCCCCTCTCTATTTCTGCAGACTGAACAAGAGGAGAAATGTGTTTCTGAATCCTGCCGACATGTCACCTGCTGAGACAGGTAACCCAGCAACTAGCTCTGATGGACCGGCCCATTAGGAGCAGTGTGCACTGACCACAAACCAGCAAGCTTGTTCTGTTCTGTTAATTAAATACCAGAGTAAATGTGATCCTAAACTGGACTGATCATGCAGTCCCACAGCTGTTTGCCACTCTTTTATCTCAGAGCTGAATGTTTAAGCGTGTACTGAACGTGTATCTTTCTCTCCCCCCTGCCATTCAGCCTCTCTGCTCGGGAAGAACAGCGACGGTATACAGACACAGTTACTCCCCTTGTGCACTCGCTGCCCTCTCTCAGTCTGTGTTGCTTGTCTGCAGATGCTCTGCATGCAGTAGCTTCCATACTTTACCCTACAAAGAAGAGAAAGAGACGTTTTCGGCTGCAGGGCTTCATGGACATAAACGTGGCTCTGTTCTGAGGCTTTTCTGGCTTTACAGAGATACAGATATGCACTCACATGGGTCTTTGTTGGCTTCTTTTGCCTGTGTTTGTAACAGTGTTATCCTTTTGTAGTCCTCACAGCTTTATGGCTTTGAGCTAAAGAAACACGTGAGCATATTTTCAGCAGCACTCCCATTAAAAGCATGACGGCGCTAAGATGAATGCAAGCGCTGCTGATGTGCTTTTTTTGGCTGCTGGCTGCCTCCCAGTGTGTATCTGTATCTATCCACTGCAGTAGTTGCTGCCACTGTTTGTTTTTAAACCACTAGTTTTGAAATAATCCTCTTCACTGCATCTCATTTCTCAGCTTTCACACTTTTGGAGATTAATAACTTTTTTTTGCCCCCAGCCAGAAAAGAATTTAAGGAATTGCATTTTTTCACTGGATTCCTTCACGTGTTTACGTCCGCCTCACCTCCCTGTTTTCCTGACTAACACAGTGATCATTGTGCAGTGTTAGGATACTAACTAAACGTTGATCGTAGTGCCGCTTGTTTGTGCATGTGAGCATTTGGGAGCGTGTATCCTTTCTTGGATTTTTGAAAGTTTGTGTCTTTACAGGAAAAACTCCAGCCTCACCAAATGAATATGGCTCATTTGGTGAGTATTTAAAAAAACAAACATTTAGTCTTTGTGATGTCATTGTTTGATTGCCAATGAACGAAGAGTCATCTCCTCCTCAGCCGACAACGGCAGCACAATGAGTTCAGAGGCCATTACCGACAGCGCCACTTCAACTGACAACAACTATGGATACATGGGTATGAGCAAACAGAGACTCACACGTCCTTTTTTCCCTCTTTCTTGTTTTTTTGGCCCACTCTGCAGAGCGGCTTGAACATGGATTCTTAGCAGCTCCACACCCTCACTGGTTTTCTGTGTGTCTTTGTTCATTAGGACAGGAGCCTTTCAAACGTCGACCAATCCTCAATCACCTTCACTACATAGCCATCCGCATCGGTGACACGCTACCATATAACTAGCCGAATCAGCACCCCAAACCAATCAGCCACCATGTCAATCAAATATCAGTGGAGTTAAGAGGCCGGGAAAGTGGCCACTTCTCTCCACTGATGGCACTCAAATGAACAGCGACGGTGATCTCATCAGCGCAAAGATCATCTGACCAAAAAAAAATCATTCTGGTCATCTATTTAATCATTTTGAAAATTGAAGATCATTTTTGAAAGGTGCGATGTGTTGGATCACCTTTTTGCATCAGCCTGCAACTCCCTTAAATCCAGTCGTCGGTCTGCCTGCTCACGTTGTGCCTCCACTAGACAGAATGACTCTCTTTTGCTCTTCCCTCCTCCAATCAGAGCGATCGCTGGAAAGTGTCACACGGAGCAGGCAGGAGTCTTTGAGCTCCATTGAGGAGGATGACTATGACACACTGGATGACATACACTCCGACAAGAACATTGTTCGCACAAAGGTACGTGAAAATCATTTTTCCTGCCTCAGAATGGCACAGATGTGGCTTTCTGCACATCTGGTTTATTTAGAATGAAAAGATCTGTGAATCTGCAAAGTAGTCCTCACCTCTAGTACTTCAGGGTACTAGAACAAAAACATCCATCTGATCTGTTTGGTCACTAACAGATTGCTGGATTCATCTGTGGAGATGGTGAGCCAAACTGGAAACTGGAGGCATAACTTTTTTTTTTCTTTGATAACAAACATTCTCATTTCCATTTGTGTCAAGTATTTGCCAAGTTTCGCTACATCTCTGAGAGTTTAAACCCCAGCCGGGTCTTTAAAACTCGAGCAGCATCCTAAAAACTTGGTTTTGTTCATCTGGATCATCTGGCGTTTTCAGGGGGAGAAATGTATTGTCACTCATCCAGGTGACTTCTTCGGTTTCCCCAACCTTATAAACAGTACCTATGCACAATGACTGAAACCAGCCCCACTGAATGAACAATGTGCTGTGAGGTCAGTTTCTTGATCATTAATATTCAATTTGTCATTCACAAATCAACAGCCACTGATCAATGGTTTATGATCAGTGGCTGTTGATCAGTTGCCATGAGTCCCATTCACAGGGAGTTGGGGAATGGCTGCAATCGCAGCATTGTAAGATGGTGAAAGATGCACCCTTAGGCCCCCTCCTCGATTCAGAGATGGTCTTTCCTTTTTCACGTAAATGGCCTCTTTGACTCCGCGCTCAAAACCAGCCTTCCTCCCTGTCCAAGATGTGTCCTCATCATTGAAAGAGTGTCCACTGGCCTGTAGGTGTGAATAGACTGCAGAGTCCAGGAGGTAGCTCTCCTGTGTTGTGCCATCTGCTTCGCCAGAGGTTGTTTGGTTCCCCCCCCCCCCCCCCCCCCCCCGCCCCCGATGTATAAATCACAGCAATCCTCCTGGCACTTAACAGCGTATGCTACATTACGCCGTTTGTCCCGAGGGACCCGATCCTTGGTGTGGACCAACTTTTAGCGCAGTGTGTTTTGGGGTTTGAAAGCTACAGAAAGGTGCCTTCCCAGCTTTGACAAATGTCCAGTTGGGATAACCACATTTACTCAGGGCCTTCTTGGTATGATGTTCTTTTGCTTCCCTGGCTGCTGTCTGCGGGGGTGGAGTTTGCGCTGTGTTGTAGCGTCCTGATGACACAGAATTTATGCTCCAGTGGATGATGAGAGTCAAACCTTGAATACTGACATTTGATTTTCACCCAGATGTCACCCACGTACTTGAACCAGTGACTTGGTACTGAACCATCCTGTAATCTCTTACAAACGACCTTCACTGCTTCAGTAAAGACAGATGTAACATCGTACAAGACCTTTGTTTCATCTGCCTCCATAATGCCATCTCTCACCTTCTCAACAAAATCCAAGCTGTTCTGGATGTGGTGTTCAGCGGGTTGAGGGTCGAAGCCAGAAACTTTGAGATGTTATAGGTGACCGAGTTGATCATACAGACAATTGGTCTTAGAGCTACCTCCTGTTTATGTCTCTTCAGTAAACCATACAGACTTGGTGTAGCTTCTCCTGGGTATAGCCTGTGGTATGAGGTCCGGTCAGTAGCATTGTCTTGTTCTTTTTTTTATTTTTATTATTATTATCTCTTTTATTGGGACAGCTGTTGAACATAACAGTAGTTTGCCTTTTTACATTTTCTTTGCTGTCACATTTTAACTTATAATTGAAAAATAAAGAAGACAGGAAAAGAAAAGAAGAAAAAAAAACAACAACAAACAAAACTAGGGTTAGGAGGCAGCAGGGCAGGTAGGTTTACGTAGAACTCAGGGTTGTAACATCATACACAAAATCACACCTCATATGCTTAACATAGTCTGTCCATTTAGACCATATTCCGTAGAAGGTATCCCTCTGAAGTTTAAGAGAAAATGACACTTAGCATTGTCTTGTTCTAACTGCTTCAGACAATCTATCACATCTTCCTGTAACCACTTCCTGGGTCTCGTTTCAGGGGCTCATAAGTATTTTTCTCACTGACCAATGACAAAATTTTCTCATGGTCTTTCTGGTTTAGCAAAACCATCAAGCAGCATTCCCTTCCATAAAAGCCAGCTCTGAGCTCACACACATGCGCACACACAGTGTAAAACGAAGAGCAGGGCAGCAGATATTCTCATACTGAGCTCAAATGAAACAAGTGCACAGAGACAATTTAATAATGTGTTCCTTCGTTATATTAAACCTCTAAACCAGAGTCACAAATTTAAAAAACTTGTCAGCAGTAAAGAGTTTGAACATTAATTAGGCGAGGTTAATGCTTTCTTCATCCAGACTTTAATAAAGTAATCAAAGTAATAAAGTCTTCTCTTCTTCCTCTTACAGAAATTTCTGTACGTGGCGGACTTGGCCCGCAAAGACAAGAGGATCCTCAGCAAGAAGTACCAAATCTACTTCTGGTGAGTTCTCTTGTTGCACCCATGATAAGAAACATGATATTCTTTTATATCTAAGCCAAATCAATTCACAGTGAATTAACCAAGCCATAGTTTGACATTATATGAAACATTAAAAAAAATTACTGATTATTAATGAAGTGCTGCAGATCTGATGGTTGTGAGTGGCTGAAAGTAATAATTGTACCCTCTTCAGGAACATTGCTACGATTGCTGTGTTTTACGCCCTGCCAGTCGTCCAGCTGGTCATCACCTATCAAACGGTAACAATGATTTTATAAAGCATGGCGACACTTTTTTAAAAAAAAAGATTCCGATAAGCCGTCAGCTCGCTAATACGACGTGTGCATCTCTGTTCTCCACAGGTTGTCAATGTTACAGGAAACCAGGACATCTGCTACTACAACTTCCTGTGCGCCCACCCGCTCGGAGCTCTAAGGTTTGCAGTCGAGCACAGTGTGTTAACATGTCCAACGTCATCAGCTAACCCGCGTAAAGTAACGATTAACTAATTCCACACAGCGCTTTCAACAACATCCTCAGTAACCTTGGTTACGTGATGCTGGGGCTCCTCTTTCTCCTCATCGTCCTCAAGAGAGACCTCGCCCAAAATCGTGCTCTGGAGCGGCATGACGTCAACGCGCTGGTGAGGCACACGCACACTGACAAACGTGTAGTCATTTGTCATGAAGATGTGTTTTTAAAGATTTAGATGATGATGATGATGATTGACAGCGGTAGTTTAGTTATCAGGTTGTCTCTTCCTCCTTCAGGAGTGTGGTATCCCAAAGCACTTTGGCCTCTTCTATGCCATGGGAACTGCTCTGATGATGGAGGGTTTGCTCAGTGCCTGCTACCACGTCTGTCCCAACTACACCAACTTCCAGTTTGGTAAGAACGATTGTGTCCTTACTCAGACTCGACATGGTTACAGTTGTTTTTACCTTTGTCAGGATCAGTAGTCTGAAGAGAGTTTTGGCTTTAAGCAGCTGTCACTCCAAAGGAAGATGAGGTTTCCTGGCTTTAGTCTGCATCAGTTCTTTGTGCGGTTACATTTTTACTGCTTCAGCCAGTTTCTTGAGTTTCTGCTGGCTGTAAATCTTGTGAATGCATTATTTTTTTGTCTCTCTGTCTGTTTACTTTGAGTCCTGGGCTGAAAAAAGTTCAAGTTGCATGCGGTACATTTGAGTTGTTCTCCTCCCTGCAGACACCTCCTTCATGTACATGATTGCTGGACTGTGTATGCTGAAGCTCTATCAGAAGAGACACCCGGACATCAACGCGAGCGCTTACACCGCTTACGCCTGCCTCGCCGCTGTCATCTTCTTTTCTGTGCTGGGAGTGGTAAGTGCACACACACACAATACAAAACCTGAGTTATGCTTTATGGTCTAAAAACACAGATTTCTTAATAATCATTGTGCTGTGTTTTTTTTTCCTCTCAGGTATTTGGGAGAGACAACACAGCCTTCTGGATTGTTTTCTCTGTGATCCACATTCTGGCCACGCTGCTGCTCAGTACACAGCTCTACTATATGGGTCGATGGAGGCTCAGTAAGATCACAGAAAGAAAGCAAACTCAGTCCAGTGGGCTTTACTGGCTTAAAATGAGTCACGTTAGACTATTAACTGACTGCAACTAAAGTAGTCCAGGATTATATTAAGGCTGTCGTGTGAGCGTGTGTCTCACATAAGCTAGCAAATCAGAGTAACTAACATTTAAATCCACTTATCGGGATATTCTAATAAAATAAAGCAGCTTATAATCCTTGTTGTTCTCTCTCCTTCCTCTCTGTGTGTTCACGTATCAGACGCTGGGATCATGCGTAGGATAGTTTACGTCATCTACACAGACTGCATCAGGCAGTGCAGCGGGCCGATGTACATTGTGAGTAACGGCCAGAAAATCCAGTATCAGTGTATTGCATAAGGTAGCAGGTCCTTCTGCCTTTACCTGGTAACTCAATTATTATCTTATCTTAACGACCGGTAGTTGCAGAGAGCAATAAAAGGCATCGGTGAGTCCTGATGACCTGCTTTTTAATCATTTTTCCGCCGGTGTATGTCTTTCAGGACCGCATGGTTCTGCTTGTGATGGGGAACATAGTCAACTGGTCTCTGTGAGTAAAACAAACTATGTTTTCAGCTCATTTAAATCAGCAGAGTGCGGAGGAGGCAGGTGATGTGTATCTCGCTATCTCTCTGCAGGGCTGCCTACGGCCTCATACAGAGACCCAACGACTTTGCCTCGTACCTGTTGGCCATCGCCATCTGTAACCTGTTGCTCTACTTTGCCTTTTATATCATCATGAAGGTTTGTGTGTTTAGTAACTCTGCGCATGTGAGAAGCACCAGGAGAAAGTAGCAGACATGTTTGGGACCTTTGGAGCTCACAGTTTTCTGTTTGTGCCCAGCTGCGGAGCGGTGAGAGAATCAAGTGTCTGGCGCTGGTGTGTATTCTCTTCACGGCGGTTGTGTGGGGCTTTGCGCTGTATTTCTTCTTCCAGGGTCTCAGCACCTGGCAGGTTAGCCACACACACACACACACACACAAACCTATGAGATTTGGGCTCATGTGAAAAGACACTTGGATTACTTGTTTCTCTCCTCTGGCACAGAAAACTCCAGCTGAGTCTCGTGAGCACAACAGGGACTGCATCCTGCTATCATTCTTTGACGACCACGACATTTGGCATTTCCTGTCCTCCATCGCTATGTTTGGATCCTTCTTGGTATTATGAGTCATGTTTAAGTTTGTTTAAACATGCAGGATATGCAGTTGGTCTAGAATGAGGCGTTAAAACCTTAATATCCAATATTACCTCTGCTCCCCCTCAGGTCCTCCTGACCATGGACGACGACCTCGACACCGTCCAGAGAGACAAAATCTACGTCTTCTAGATTTGCCAGATCTGCGAAGAGCTCTGCTCTTTCTCTCTGCCTTATCACCCTGTCTGTTTGCATCCCCTCCATCTTTTTCAAAAAGCACAGCCAGTAGCCTGTTTCTGGGCTGTCGATGAGCACCTCTCTGCCTCGTGGAGAGTCGGGGAGGAGCAACAGGCCCCTCCCTCTACCTGCGTGGACACTAATGTGCCAATAGAAGCCGGAACGTCGTCGAGCGATGCTGAAGTGTTTCGTCCTCTCGCTGCCATCATCGATGTAACTGTTGTGAGCACCGTTTACTGCTGACGATTAACGGTGTGCATTCTCGCTTGACACGAAACTCGTCCACTTTAACTTATTTTATATTGTCTGCATTACATTTGGCCTGGAAGTCAGCAATGTATTTTAATTACTGTTTATATGCTGTGTGTGTTTGTACAGGTGTGTGCGTGCGTGCGTGCGTGTTTTCAAAAATAATTGTGGGAAGATGAATCCTGTCCAGTCTGTGGCCTTCAATGTTCTAATCATAGTAGTCACAATACTGTGTTCTGATTGGTCAGATCTGCAAGCTAGCCGTCCTCCTCCTTGAGGGAATATCCATGAAGACATGATTGTATTTACTTGTAACTGCCCTTAAGTGTGACTCTTAAAGGTATTTTTGCACTCTACAAAAAATGAATTTTATTGTCAGGCATTGCAGTGAAAGGATACTCAATAATAAAGGTCTTTTCTGAAGTGTGGTCTATTTTTCCAATACCTGGCTTTGATAAGATCATCTCGGGCACAACAGCTCCACCCACCTGCTGTTTGGATCTTCTGTTTGAGAGGGGCAGCCATTCAGAAGTAACCTGGCTTAATTACTGAGCCCAATTTTAGAGCATTGGAAAAAGAGCAGCTCACAATTTAACCACAAGTTTTTCCACTGGAAATCATTCGCACATTAAAAATGTTTTATTAAAATATTTCATAGAAAAATACAATATTTACACAAATATGTAACAGGCACAACTAGTCGACAGCTCACTATTACTGATATGCAAACACCAGGAGACTGGACATTAAACATTTTTCAAAGTGGATTGGCTTCACTGTCTTTACAAAAACAACAGGAAATTCAGTCTCTGTTAAAAAGTGCATTACATAAACGGTTAACCTCCATCAGGCCGTGTTGTGGAAGGAAAGGTTTCAGCAATAGAGAAATCGCACAGGACACTTCTCTGTGATTGTCTTATACTTATTAGGAAAACCCAACCCGACACAAGTGAACTACAGCTTTAAAACACAGAGTGGATAAGTTCTGGCATGGACCTCTAACCCTGAATTTGTTTGCCTGAAAAAATAAAAGTAGTTTCTAGTGTTGGAGGATAAAAGTCCTCAGCCCTCTCAGATATGTAACCTCCCTGAATGAACAGCCATGTCCTCTAGAGTGATCTCTTCCTCTGGGAAGAGCAGAGGAGGCTGAACGATCCCTGAAAATTTTCTGAACCGACATATTTAATTTTAAAAGAAGAAGAAGGAATGTAAACATCACGATGCAGACGTGTCACAGTCAGTAATACAAAGTCCTCGGTAACGGTCTCGGTAGAGGGAGGCCGTGCATCATGTTGTCAGTAATGATAGACTCTGATCTGATTGTTGTCATCCAGGCCCAGCTGGACCAGCCCGCTCTTTGAGGAGGGAGCCTGATAGCGGGTGAACAGCGGTCTGAACGGTGGAGTTAAAGATGGCAGGTACAACCCAAGGTGAACTTAGACTAGAGATATTTGCAAAGTGAAAATTTTAAAAAGGAAGTTATATGAAATAAAGGAGAACTAGAGGATGGACTGTGTGTTAGAGTGATGGAAGGATACATGCTGGTGTCTTTCTTGCGCATTTCCAGCCACCTCTTGTTGCCGTCTATCAGCCCCTGCAGCCTTTGGCCGTCCATCTCAGCTGATCTCGGTGTGGAGTGAAGCGCCCGGCTGTGTTCACTGAGACACACACAGGAGTTACCGTAAGTACACTTAAAACAGCGTTTGTGTGGAATCTGCTACACAGGCTTGATTAAAGGTGTATTGTAGGTTGCAGTACTTCAGAGGAGTGTATGATGAGTAAGCCGTGGAGGGTCTTGTTGTGCTGGAACCGAGCGGGGCAACAGCTGCTCCTGGACAAGAGAACAATGACACAATTTGTACAACTTTGGTTTTTTTTGTTTTTTTTCCCCCAACGAGTGCTGTTGTTGGTGCACCACTAATCCAACAACATACCAGGGAATATCTGGCTCCAGCGGCTGTTGAGGGTGTCCCTGGATGCCCTCAGCTCACTGCTGATGGGCGTGCTGAAGAGTGGGGGGGCTGCAGGGCCGCTCTGAGTCGCCCAGCTCCACGGTGGCTCTGAGGGCCTCTCCAGAGGAGGAGGCGAGGCTAAGGAGCTGGTTCCCAGGTTGTACATCTGAGCAATGACAGGAGCTGATGAGGAGGAGGTAGGAGCTAGAGTGGAGTGAGGATGAGACAGAGGTGGAGGGAAAGCTGCGTAAGGTGTGGTGCTCTCCTGCTGGGTCAGCGAACCCAAGGCACCCAGGACGGTGTTGAGCTGGCCTGAGATCTGCTGCAGTGACTCTGCTAATTCCTGGACTTTGGCTGGAACGGTGGGAATATCACCTGAAGAGAGAGGGAGGAGGAGAGTGTAGATTTGCAGAGGTAAGAGAAAATACAACAGGTGAGTTCTTCAAACTGGTAGGAGCGGCTCTCTGGGGACGCACTAGAGCCAAAATGATTGTCTATTAACAGCTGATTTGTGAAGTTTATATACAGAAACACTGGCTCTGACACACAAATCAAAGGGACACTTATAGTCCCCAATCATAAATCAAAGTATGGTATAGGTTACCTTAGATCTGCTAATTCAGTATACTTTGAAAGGGGCTTTACTCTCAGCCCATAGCTACAGGGGAACATGTTACTTCCATCCATCTTCTTTTGCTTAGCAAGGGCTTGTTTGTTGGATTTAGACTGAAATGTGAAAATCCTGTTCATTGTCTGGCGAGCATGCATTACCTGTCCCATATGGCGGTTCCACGGTGCTGCTGAGGTCTGACTCACTCACATCAAAGGTTACCTTCCTTCCTCCGGCGAGCCGAGACAAATCCTCAAACAGCGGCTACGTGGAAAAAGCACCAGGGCGTTACAGTCATCACGACATTCCATTAAAAGTGTGAATTCCCTTCTGCTACACCTTAAATCTAATCCAGGTTATATTTCCAATCCACTGAGACACATTTCATCCTTGCATATAAAGTGTTGAGTGGCAGAAAGGTACCATGCTGCTAAATGTTCTGCTTATTTTTATAGCTTTTCATCAATTTTACTTGGTCAATATAACCTTCTACACTGATTACACAAGCTCATTCCAAGTGAGACTTTAAACAAGCTCACAGAAGAGCACAAATACATGCTGATGACCTCCTGACCTCTTTGGCTATAGAGTTCTCTAGCTGCAGAAGCTGCTCCTCTTTCCTCCGCAGGAGACTGTTTCCTCTCTGAACCGTCCGCTCCAGCTCCGCCACACTGTTGGCCTCCTGACAAAGGGAGGGGAAATTCCCATCTTGTTTAAAAAAAAAATCCGATTGAGGTTTAACACGTAAGGCTCCCCCTTACCTGCTCAAGGTTTATCATCGTCTCTTCGGTCGCTCTTCCCTGAGCGGGGTGGGCCTGCAGGGCCGCCTGCCTCTTCATCAGCCGGCTGCTCTCTCTCTCCAGGAAGAGTTTGGTCTTCTGGATGGAAGCGCCATGTGAGGAGATGTACCGCCGGAATCTGGACACGTTAGAGGTGTGGGGATGGGAAGTGTTGAAGGTAGACACGCACCAAAAACTCAAATGTTTTGATATTTCTATCATACAAACATTAGAACTAGAAACATGCACGCTTCAAAACAATGAAAGGAAGAGTTTTAATCAGTACAACATCAAGTCACTTAAACTTCTGGTATTGGTCTTGTTAGTTAAGTAGCAGAGGGGGTTGTTACGGTAGTCAGTTTTAGCTGATTTAGTACTGAGGACATAAACAACAAGTGCATAAGAGTGGTAACAATGAAAAAAACCCAAATCTGTAATGTCAGATCCGGGAGGAGCTCTGCTTTCACAGCATCTGTCATCTTATTAGGAGTAGTCTACCTCAAAGGTTTTTCAATTTTTAGGATTCGGCTATTTTTTTAGATTGACAAAATGATAAGAACAAAATGCTGGAAAGTACCAAACCATAAACAAACCCCTAATCCTGAAAATTTATAACTGTTTATTCTGTGATTGGTACTGTGTGTGTGCTCCCCTTACTCATCCATGCTGCTGTTGCTGTCAGGTACAGGGGAAAGAGGCGGCTCCTCCAGGTCATCTACATGTAGTGATGTGTCTCTTCTGTCACTGGAGGGCGGCGGCGTCTTCTCTGCCGCCTTCTTTCTGTCCTGCTCTTGTTCCGCGGACGTGCTCGCCCCTTCACCTCGTTCCAGCTCACTGAGAAAACGACAGCAGACTTTTCACATGGAATCATATTTAAAGCCATTAAAAAAGCTAAACAAATACAAAACAAGACAATTCTACATATGCAAGGCGACAGTCATTCTGTCATTTAATACTGAGGCAAATCTATGAGTACCAATCAGAGCTTTTATTTTGAAAGCTATTAGTGTAGGAAGCCTCTACCTGACTCTGTGGCTGAGGCGGTCACATCTCTCCTGCAGCAATGCCACCTTGGTCTCCAGGTGCTCCTTGTCCTCCCTGGCTCTCCTGCTCTCTTCCCTGGCTCGGTCCAACTCCTCCCTAAGCCTCTCCTCCTTCTCCTTGGCCTCACTCCTCTCCTCCCTGGCTCTGTTGATGAGTTCTCTGGCTTGGGCTGTCTCTTCTCTCATCCTCTCGAGTTCCTCTCTCAGCCGGTCTCTTTCCTGGATCAGCCGAGGTAAGGCCTGACGGAGGAAAAAAGGAAAGTTGGCAGATCGCAAAGCAAGTGAATAAAATCTGTTCATTAGGAGAGAGCATGGCTTCACACCTCTATCTGTCGGTCCACTTCCTGCTCCTCTTGTCCAAGCAGCTTCCTCCTCCTCTTCAGATCTGCTGCCTGATAGGAGACAGAAATTGATTAGTCCATGTGGTTCAGATACCTCTTAACAGAGCACATATTGTTTAAAACGGACCTTGGTCTGCAGCATGGCCTCCTGGCTCTTCAGCTCTTTGGCTCTCAGCTCCAGCTGATCCCCCAAATCCTGCAGCTCTGACTCCTACACAAAGAGATAAGATGACTTCCTTTTAGAAAAGGCTAACCTTTACCCTTCCTTGGCACAGCTTAGCAAATATTATGTAAACCCCACCTCAGAGTTAGCATTCGTGTGTCTGTCCTGACTTACCTTGCGTGAGTGTGCCAGCTCAGTCTTTTGTATCTGTGCATCCAGCTGTAAGCGGAGCTTCTCCAGCTGGACAGCATGTGAGGCCTGCAATCGCTCTCTGTCCTCCTGCAGAGTGGACAGCAAGCGCTCCCTCTGAGCCGTCTCCTAGGACACAGACACAATGACGTGACTGATAGTAAGTATCCTGCTTGTTTACAAAAAAAGCCTTGAGGCAAAAGCTTGTGATACTAGTCCACTGTTTAAAATTAAACACAAACGTGACACCGTGTGAGAAAAGCTATTCTTTACTTTAAAGTCCAAAGCATGTGTGGTGTTGTTTTAACAGCTCAGTCTCTCTTTTCCTAGATTCAGACCTGTTATACGCATTTCCAGATTGTTTTTTTCACAGCCTCTCCTAGAGTAAGTTATTTAGCTCCTCTTAAAGTTCTACCTGACTGAATCTGACCGACTCCTCTTAAACAGAAGATGGAAACAGCAGGTGAGTCAGTCTTCTATGCCTGAGCTGGCCAGATTAAGGAAATCTGCACTTACTAATATCATTTGGAGCCAAGAGTAGAAATAAACTGCCTCTTTAGAGCAGTCTGAAATGCTGATATGCCAATCAGACTGATATTAGCCATTTGCTGACATATCAAAAATGTCATTTATGACATTTATGTACAAAGGAAGGAGAAACATCCTTCAACCATGTTATGAATGTTGATGTTGCATACTTTGTCCACCAGAGGGCACTCTGCAACTTTCCTTTTGGCAAAAAGCTTGGTTGGAAACAGATGTTAGGAGCAGAGTCGTGTCGAGCATAAACAAATCATTCAGTATCTTATTAAGCACTTATAAATAACGATATGTGGAAATCTGGTTATGTTTGGTGAATATCGGCTGAAACAACAGTTTTTTTAATCGGTATCGGTCTTAAAAATATCAGCCAGGCTCTAGTCTGAAGATCATTTCTTACTTGAAAGTTTGGCTATATGTTTATAAGAATCTACAGTACAACTAAATCTGAAACGCTCCCTGACCTCGTCTAGATATTTCTCTCTTATGCTGTTCATCTCTCTCCTGTGGTCGTTCCTCAGCTGCTCCAGCTTCCTCTCGTGATCCCGCTGCACTTCCTCTCGCACTTCCTGGAGCACATCGGTCAGCTGGGCAGCGGTGCAGAAAAGGGGGAAGGAAAATTTTTTAAAAAGAAGTTATAACCCATTCTAATGCTACTAGTGCTTCACGCCCTTTAAGCTCATATTCACAGAGATGATGATTCAATGCTGTATAAAAATGTGTCCTCTAACCTCGCGGTGGTACTCGGCCAGTTGCAGCTCAGGCCGCGGACTCATCATCAGCTCCCTCCTCCTCTCTGTGCTTCTGACCTTTATACACACAAAAAAGTGCAAACACAGACAGATCATTAATCCGTGTTTGTTGTGTTCGTGTACTATCGAAGCAAACCCATGGATCGGTTGGTTTTAATGTTTACATTAGTATATCACACTACCACTGGCCACAAAGATCATTTGGCAGTTTAAACTGAGACCATTTAGATCCTGGCAATGTCTGTCTTTTCTGTCTTTACAAAAACTAAAAAAAACAAAGCTACAACTGTATGGTGACGCAGACACTTTAGGACTTTAGGTCATAGACATAAAATATGTTGGTATGTTAGTACCACTGTGATCAAGAATTCTTGCCCTGAGTGACAAGTCTAACTAGAAATGGAGTTACAAGGACTAGGTCACAACAAAACTGACTTCTGGAGTCCTTTCACTACACAAGACAACAAACATCCAGGTTTAACCTACCAGCATCTAGTGTGAGTCAGTGGTTTGTTTTTCAGTCCAGATTGCTTCATAACAAGGACAATATTTGACTATTTACTGAACCCAACTTTAATCTTGATTTCTCCCATGAAAGCAGCTACAATACATTTGCTTCCTTCAGAACGTGTATGATCACTTTTCTATAAATCGCAATAACAATCTTAATAAATCAAGATAGGAAAAAAACTTTCACCTATCAGGGGCGGATCTAGAGAAAGTTTCGTAGGGTGGCATCAGAGTGGCATGGAAATCAAATGGGATGGCAAAATGTAAGCCTTTTTTGAAACACATATGCAGGTGTTACACTTACTGCATGATTTAAATGCAGTAAGTATACACATGTTTCATATAAATATAGTCTATAACTTAATTATTTTCTGTAGCTCACATAATTAAACTTTTCAGTTACATAACACGTGAATTTTTACTTTATGTACTGTATAGCCTGTATAATAAATAAATACATATAAAAATATAGTTTTTTAATCAGAAGTCTGGATTTAGTGGCCTGTCACTAAAATTTAAAAACTGATGTATACTTTGAAGTCCAAACTTTCAACACAAGCTGAAATAGAGACTCAGCGTGGCTCCAGCTTGTTGCTATGTCAGCTTAATCACATGCCGGTCCTGCAATTCGGAGGTGCAGCACACACAGTGTTAAGAACAGTCACCTTCATTCCACCTTCAAAGTGTTAATGCTATCTTATCTTAATAAACAACACCGTCATATGCAAAACTAGGGTGGCACTAGAGGTGGCAAGAGATCATTTTAGGGTGGCACATGCGACCCCATACCACTCCTCTAGATCCGCCCCTGTCACCTGTCAACCAACAGTTTGAGTTCCCTCACCTATAATAAATTATCTCCCACATGGAGACAAGATTAATCACAATATAAAAGCAAATGTGTACTTTATTTCAGACAGGTATATGACACACAGTTAGTTTAATAGGATTCTATTAAAGGGATACCTTCTCATAACTACATACAGGATGTGGCCTCTATAATTATTAAAGCAGCTATCAAAATATAGCCCCCACAGTAAGAGAACTCTCACCTCATGCATTACATGTCACTTAACATTTTATTTTAAAAGTTCGAGCATTGCTGCTCAGCAGTCCAGGGTCTTCTTTCTCTTACTTGCTTCATAATGTGTCAAATGTTTCAGGATGGTGAAAGGCTAGCATTGTTACTGCAGCATGCTTCATGCTGCAGTAACAGATGCAGTATGCGGTTTAGCATTGTCTTGCTGAAATATGAAAGGCCTTCCCTGAATCTGGATGGGAGCATGTGGTGCTCTAATTCCATTCCATCACAGATGCAGGATTTTGAACTGAGTGCTAGTAATAAGTTGGATGGTCCCCCTCCTCTTTAGTCCAGTGAACACTGTGATTTATCTGACCTAAATATCCCTATAAAGACAAGCTGTCTGAGGATAAAAAAAATCAGCAGCATCAACAGTTACCTCCTGTTTCAGAGAGTCCAGTTTCTCCTTCCTCTCTCTCTGGAGCCTCTTCTTCTCTGTCTCCAGCTCTTCTTCTAACTCCGCCTTCAGTCGCTCGATGTCCCGTGTCTTCTGGGCCTCCAGTCTTTCCCGCGCTGCAGTTTGCTCTTCCTCTAGAGTGACACGTACCTCCTTTAACAGGACTTCACTCTCTTCCCTGCACATGACGCAGATGTTCATGTTAATACAGGGATTGTGTTTTTTCACTTCTTTAGGGGCGACTGTGTGTTAAGCGTTGACCTGAGTTTGTGTTGCTGCTGCTCCCTCTCCCTCTTCGTAGACTCTCTGAGCTCCTCCAACATTCTGTCAGACTCCTCGTTCAGCCTGGTCTCCTCCTCTCTCCTTCTAGACAGGAGGTGCTGCCGTAAAGCCCTGAGGGAGAGGCATGTAAATTCAGAAGCATTTGTGTATGTAGTTACAACAAAAAAAACCTTTGGAAGCAAAGGAGCTTCATCAATTCGCGGATTCACACCTCATGAAATAATAACAATAAAGAGCAGGAAGTAAACAACACAATACAAAAACAAATTTAAAGGTGCTGTCTTTGAGTTTGACCTCCTACCAACCTCAGTCTTTCCTCAGTCTCCCCCCTCAGTTTCTCCTCCTCCTCCTCCTCTTCTCTTTTCAGCTCTTCCCGGAGCAGACGAATCCTCTCTTCTTTTTCCTTAGCTATGCGCTCCTTCTCCTCCTCTATCTCTCGGTCAGCTTTCCTCCTTTCCCTCTCCATCTCCTCTCTTTCCTTCTTACTTCTCTCCTCTCTCTCTAGCCTCTTTCTCTCCTCTTCTTCTTCTTTCTCACTCTCTTTCTTCTCCCCATCTTTCCGGCTTCTCCCTCCCAGCTCTTCTTCCAAAGCCCTCTCTTGTTTTTTTAAGGAGCGTTTAACACCATCAGCTTGGATGCTCAAAAACCGTGCCTGTCGGCCCCTGGAAGTTTCAGGCCTCTCAAATCCCAGAGGTACGCCGAGGCCCTGGGCCGTTTGCCTGGGGGTGACAGCCTGGTCTGAATGCGAGGAGATGGAGGGTGACGGTGAAAGGCTGGACTGGTGAAGGACAAGCCGGTCAACTTTATGCACTGGGGATGTGTCTCTGTCTTTGGCCAGCACATGGCTAAAATAAAAGAATGAGAGCAAAAGAGTTAAAAGGTGTTGTATTTGTTCATCATAATTCTATGAACAGGCAAGAAGGGCATAAGTCTAAAGCTTTCTTTATAAACTGTAAATGTTGTAAAAAGTAGATGTTTCTTTACTAAAAAAAACAAAATAGACCGAGTGCTAAGTGCAACTTCTTAAGAGGATAAAGTCACATAAAATCAACAAAGCAGATATTTTTGAGGACCAATATGTAAACCAAAGGCACCTCTTGCTGCCCTCTCCTCCTTTCCTTTCCCCCTTTTCTCCTTTCTCCTCCTCCTTCTCCTCTGTGTCAGTTTTTTCCAGTGGACTGACAGCATCAGACAGATCGTTGATGTCCAGAGCCTTCTGCGACAGCTGAAAGACAGAGTTTGAAATCTAAAAATCATTTATCAGATGTGTCGCAGCTGCAAATTTTTGCTTCTTTTTTTTTTTTACACTGGAAGAATAAAAAGAGATTTATGCAGTTAAATGAAAGGGAAGCTTTTTGGATTTTGAAATTCTAAAAAGACATTTATTTTCTGAACCCTTTAGACCATTATAACTTGTCCAAGCCTGCCTATCAGTGGAACACCACAAGAAAAAAAGTGTCATTGTCCCCACATAGCCTGTTATTAAAATAAATAAAATGTAACACCTCATAAAGGCTTTTAAGAGGCTTTTAAGATGAAATGAGTCGGGTTTTTAGGTCATGACCATGCCATATTTAAAAGAGTCTTGGGGGATTTTGGGGGGGGTTTGTTTTGGCTTTTTGAGCACAGTAGGTTGAATGGTAAATGAGTTAGGGTGCATACCTTGTTATCTATGGAGGACGACGCCTCCTCAATGTTCTTACTGGCTTCAGAATTCTGCAATAGTACAGACAGTGATCATGTAACGTTCTCGCTGATAACCTATGTCTAAACAACTGAACTGCCCACAAGCAACACTGGACATCCAAGCATGCTGTCTCTACCAAAGCCACAGAAAGACACTAAGGGTGATTCC
Source organism: Rhamphochromis sp. 'chilingali' (assembly GCF_963969265.1). Lineage (NCBI taxonomy): Eukaryota > Metazoa > Chordata > Actinopteri > Cichliformes > Cichlidae > Rhamphochromis > Rhamphochromis sp. 'chilingali'. The sequence goes on from NC_137935.1 coordinate 31,233,227, forward strand.
AAGCTACAGCCTACATGCAAACACAACCAAGGCCAGACTGCAGGCAGGCACACTGCAAAATCATTGTGCAACTAAAGCAAGCACACTCTCCAGGTGAAGGGCAAGGTTGTGGGATATGACAGTTCTGTCTGAACAGAAAACTCAAACCAGCAACTTAAGGTCAGGTCAGCTTAATAAGTCTGCACTGTCAATGGGAAAATGCTCCAATCCAATCCTCAGGGGCTCAGATAGATTGACCTTTTGCCCGATTTATCATTCAGTGTGTGAATGAAGACTTCCAGGCAGGAAGTCGCAGGGCAAGTAGCAGCCCCTAAGGCAGTGGAGTTGGAGCCTGAGAGCTACTACATGCACCTGCTTGCAAAAATCAAGCAAGACTAAGACTGAGAGGCAACACAGAGGCACAACATTGGACCCTACCTCTGCAGGAAGGGAAGAATTTTTTGTCACATTTTTCATCTTCCGATCATTACTGGCTGGTTGGTCATAAGCTCCTTCCTCTTTAAACCTCTCTATAACCTCCTCCTCCTCCTCCTCCTCCTTGCTGTCTAATGCTCTCTGGCCAACTGAGTCCTCCTCTAGCTCCACTCCCCCCCTCTCTGTGTCTTCTCCTTCGCTCTGTACACATCTTTCCAACACCTCATCACTCTCTGTCAGTTTCCTCCGGCTTAGAGAGCACCTCTCCAAAACCTTATCGCTCTCCTCCTCCTGCCCTCCTTTGCTACTGGTCTCGACCTCCTCTTCCTTTCTCTCACTGTGCCCTCCGTCACTTACAGTTCTCTCAAGCTCATCCCTCTCTTTGTCAGTTCTGTCCTCCTCCCGACTTTCTCCACCTTGATCACTTTTGGAGGACTTCTTCACGACTTCACTGCTACTATCCTCACATTCCTCTTCTTCTATTTTTTGCTGCTCTTCTTTCCTCTCTATGTCTTCATCTTTGTTCTCGTCCTTATCTTCACAGCACTCTTCCTCTAGCTCATTATTTTCATCTTCCCCTTTCTTGTTCTCTCCAGCCGCTTTCCTTTGAGCATCCTCTATCTCTTTCCCCTCCTCTTGGCTTTTTCCATCTTCCTGTCTACCTTCCACATCTCCTTTTGTCTCTTTTGCTCCTTTTTCATCTTTGTCTAATGTGCTACCCTGCTGCTCTTCTTCCTCTGCCTCATTTAACTCCTCTGCTACCTCCTCTTCTGAGTGCTCAGCAGAGTGTTCAGGATCAGGAGTGACAGCATCAGCCCCTTCCTCACTGACATGATTTCCACTGCCTGTCTGTGGAGAGAGGTGGCTGTGGCGACCCTTCAGAGAATCCTGGGTGGAAGACAATGGGAAGAATGGTCCATCCATCCCACACCTTGTTAGGCAGTCAGCACATAAAAATAAATCCACCAAACAAGAACATGCATGTCTGCACAAACAAAAGACACAAACATTGTGGTTCTGGGACTCACATTTAAACACAAGCACAAACACGGGGGATAGTTCGAGCAGGTGTGTTTTATGACTGTGATTTCCTTGTTTCAGCACTGAATCAGTACACCTTTACGCTGACAAATCAACAGGGAATTCTGTTATTCTCCCCCAAAACACACCAAATTTATGACTTTGGGTGCAAGCCTTGATTTGGTGAAAAAAAAAAGTCTAAATAAGTTTACTACAGGTAAAGAAGCTAGTGATACAACTGCATTTACAGTTTTTCTCCTTATTTATCCCTTCAGCATTTAAATCAGTCATGCAGCATAATTCACTAAGGTGCATATAAAAGAAGCAAAGGTGCCTTAAACCGGCATTCCTTATAAATAAATCAGCAGGAGGCGACTCCTCCAGTCATGAAAAGAAATCTAGTTATAGAGACATCTAAGAGAAAATGACCCTTCAGCTCCCTGTGACTTCTGCAAACACTTTCTTAATGAGCTAATAGACTTAATTACTAGTTTAGTCTTACTCAATCCAACATAATGTTCACTTTGTCCCCATTAGAGTCAAGAAAGACGATAGAGCAGGGTATGGGCACACAGTGTCCCTCAGCTTCTCAGTCAGACTCAGAACTCGAGTCCAGTATGAAGACAGAGGCATCACAGCTGGACATTTGGCTAACACAGTGGGTTATGTAATTATTACTGGGTCCATTTTAACCTCACATGGCAACAATAGTTGTTGCTAGGGAAATGCTGCACAAGAGCACGGAGCACATAGCAGAAATGAGACAATTTTCTCAACTTGTGTTAATTTATTTGGCATGTGAGGAAAAACTGGTTTTATTTGAAAGGAAACTCAACCTCCTGAAACATCCAGCTAAACTAGAAGGAGTCTGACTTCATGAAGCCAAGCGTGGCTTTATAAACTTGTTTTTTCACATAAGCATCAAATCTTAAATGAAATCCTCAAATTTTGTATTTTTTTCAGAACCACAGAGCACATCACTGTTCTACTAGACTACTTTTGCTAGCCGAACATTTTACAGAATATTCGTTTAGCTCAGTTGGATGAGCAGGCGACCATATGCTGTACGGCTGAGAGCCGACAGCCTGGGTTCAAGTCCGAAACGTGGCCCTCCTGTCAGTCTTCACTTTACCTATCCAATAAAGCCATAAAAAAAGAAACTGTTGCACTATCCTTAGGGAAAGGCTACAAAGTATCTGTCACTGTCCAAAAACTTATGGACCCTTCTCTAACCTCTCCTTGGTCTACTCTTCCACATTTGCTTAGGGCATAAAAACTACACACATATTAGGTCTGTCAGACTTCAAGCAACAAAGATGTGCCCGCGTTCTCAACTTTGAAAGCCATCTGTGCTCCTTTTGGTGATTGTGTTTTTCAATATAGAAATAAAGTGTGTCACAAATTTGTGCATCATTAGTAAGTAAATTGCATTTTATCCCTCAACACTTTTTTAAAATTTAATTTGGCCCGATTAACAAACCTGGCCGTGTCTGTATTATATATACATTTCAGAAAAAAAACTATTTATATGACTTATTAAATTACATGATATAAATACAACTGCTCAGTGGTGATGGTAAGGAATTATACTGTGAATGATATACTTAAATAAATAAATTCATGAATGAGTTTTGATGGCGATGGCCCATGCTCTTGCTGTTTAGAGAGCAAAGCAGTAACAGTGGCAGTAGGAGGACAGAAGGACAAAGAGGAAGACACAGTAACAGCCGTGCCCGTAGGACAGATCCCAGCAGCACAGCAGCTGCAGGGACACACATGGGTCACAGTGCAAAGGTGAAAGGTTTAAAGGTCAAAGAGACACAAGAGAAGCAGAAACATATGGTTTAGAGACCACAGTTAGACAAGACAACAAGAAAAGTCCCTTCTTGTAATCATAAAAACACTTATAATAATATAGCACCAATACCCATTAATAACACTTCTAGTTAAACAGGCACTGAAAATACAGCAGTGTTTGTGTATTTTCTAAATCTCTCACTCTGCAGTTTTACCAGAGGAAAGGTACCCGAGACCCCCATTCTTCACAAACATATTCTGATCTTTGTACAAAATCTCTGGTTTAAAAAACAGAAACACAACAATCATTATAATACCTCGAATGTGCCGCACATTAAACAACACACCACAGCCGTTCAAAGACACACACACAGGTGAAGAGGGCAGAAGTGGCAGAGAGGTTTTACTTGTTGAGAGCGAGAAAGAGAGAAATGATGCGTGGACACTGTTGTGTGCTTTTACTTGTTGTGACTGCGGTTCAGGGCTGTGGTCACCAGACAGGCCCAAATCCTGCAACTCGGGCTCCGTCCTCTCCTCAGCTGGTGCTGCGCCAGTGGCATCACTTTCCTGCAGTAAACATTTACACAGGAAACTTTAACACTGACACTGATAAACCATTAATTAGGAAACATAATTATACTTTCTATAAATGAGAAGGTGCATAATGGTCAATGCAGTTATTTGTGCCTAAATTATAACTCAGAGTAGTAAAAAGCTAGTAATCCTGTCTACCTCATACTTTAGGCTTCCTCCGAGGGCATCCAGATCCAGGTGGAGATTCTTCAATAGTCTGTCTGAATCATGAGGACTTGGCTGGAAAGAACAGTCGCTGGTTACAGAAGGACGTGAAGTGTATTTCCTGGGAGCTACAGGAAGCTAAACCAACCTCGTTTTCTGAGATTTTGTCATCATCACTGTCAAAATCGGGCAAAGTAAATGACACTCTCTCTTCCTGTCGGATGCCGAGTATTCTGGTTGCTCCACTGGTTCGAGGAGCCTGAAAAAGAATGAATGGAAGGAAGAGATTCAGATGGGATAAAAAGGGAGAAGCACAACATTTCATCCATAACGTAGCATGATGGCTCTTTTACCTGTAGGGGTTTCTTGAGGGGTTCCAACCCCCCAGAGCTGCCGAGAGACCCCCGCAGAGCAGTGGCAGATCCAGAGAGAGCGCTTTGGCTGGGGGCATCTAGACCTCGCAGGGGAGCCAGGCTGGTAAGCGAAGATTGCAGAGGTCCCAGAGACGAACTGAGGGCCTGTAGGAGAAGAGACGCAGTCGGTGATGTGAGCTCTCGCTTTTCAACAAATCCTTTTTTAGGAATGCATCGTGTTCTCTGACATGGAAGTCTAGTTTTAATATTGCAGTAGAAAGAAAATGTATTTGGGCTCTTTAGATGTTTATATTTTAATAACGTAATACCACTAATTAGACATTTCCACAACTCCTTCTGCAGCAGTCCAAAATTCCAGCCTGTGACATAAAGAACTCTCTCAGTCACAGGGAGAACACAGAGTTCTGCAGCAGATGGCCCGGACCCCAAGAGAGCCCCGATTACAACACCGAGTCAGTGGGGATTATGCAGAAGCAGATGCAGAAGACACTGAGGCAGCATAACACTATATAAAAACACTGATAAAGTGTCCACAATGTTAGAAACTGATTTTGCAAAGTGTGCATAAAAGGACCTTGGCGGGCTAAATCTGAGCATTTTAAGGGCTAATTGAAAAAAACAACAACAACAACACTGACAACACGACGGTGGAGCAGTGGTTAATCTCACAGCAAGAAGGTGTTGGGTTCAAATCCACCATCTGGCCGGGGCCTTTGTCTGTAGGTTAGTTTAGTTGATGATTCTAAGCTGCCCACAGGTGTGAATGTGAGCATGAATGGTTGTCTGTCTCTCTTTGTCAGCCCTGTGACAAACTTGCAACCTTTCCAGGGTGTAGCCCACCTCTTGCCCTATAGCAGAAGAGATTGGCTCCAGCATGGTTAAGTGAAAGAAGCTGGATGGACGGAGGTTGGAGTTGTGAATTTCAAACTTTAAGAATCAACAGGCTAACCCTTATGAGCTCAGAAAACCTCCTAATAACCCAGTAACAAACAGTAGTTTGTTGTTCGGCTACAGTTTTAGTAGTGAAAATACGAACACACACATATACATACACGTTTGTCCCTATAACCACTTAATCAATCTATACACATCTTATTTGCAGTCCACTTATACTCTGATGCAATGTTGCTCGATAAGTAAACATAAAATTTTTGTCTAAAACAAGAAGGAAGAAAATAAATCAATAAAACCACTCACCCCATGAGTTTTGAGTGGTTCCTTCTTCTTCTTCTCTTTCTTCTCCTTCTTTTCTTTCTTCTTTTTCTTGTCTTTCTTGGCTCCTGCACCCCCAGCTGTGGCTGTGAGCTGAGCTCGCTCACGCTCCTGGGCCACCAGGCGTCGGTAGTGCTCGTCACAGGGGTGATCCCAGGTGGACTGACCCGTGGAGAAGTTGAAGTAGTAGATGTCCCCTGTCACGTCCTGGCTGTGGGTAAGGAGAAAGGAAACGGGAGTCATTCACTGTTCTATTCAGTCTTGAGTCACCCCACATTTCTTTATAATTTTACTTTGAAGGTATCAGACATTCTTGAAATTATTTAAAATGGCCTTGTGCAACAACACCATTAACACTTACCAAACTGAAGGGATGAACCAGTGTGGACAACTAAAGCAAACCTGTTGTAGGAGGACAAGCTGGTGGTGCTGGATGGATCATATAACCCCACCTCCTACATTTTTATGTCCATTAAGCATTACAAATGATTATTATGCTATAACTGTCTTAATAATTATTTAGGTTTAGTTAATACATTCAGTTAAAAACCATAGAATCCATTCTTACAGTTAACACCACTCATTGAGGACATCATAATGAAGCTAAATTATATAAAACACATGAGCCAAGAATTAGAAGGATGGCTATGTTAATCTATTACGTTAATCTATCATCTATCTACAAGTAATAATAACTGCTTTGTAAGCCATGTGTTGCTGGGTTAGAGGCATTATTTTGTCAATAGCTCTGACGTCTCCCTGGAGAATTTGATAAGAGATGGTTGCTACACACTTTGGCATTCAGTTGTCAACAACAGACCCTCACTTGTAATTAGCTGGAAATTACACTGTAATCCACACCTTGAAAACACTTTGTAAAACACCTGAATTTGCCAGAGCATACGTGAAAGGGGACTTATACAGAGGCGGAGCCAGACATTTGAAACACCCGGGGCTTAGCCCAAAAGGGTAGTATGCATGTGGGATATATATTTTTGTGTGTGACTGAAATGACTGAAAGATTAATAGGCTCTGTTTTGAGTTTTGTTCAAAAAAGAATGACTTCATATAGGGAAAAATATATATCACATATGCAGGACACCTTGAACTAGGTTTTTAATTAAGCAGCAAGGCAGAACAAAGTCGGGGCTGTATCAAGACATGAGGACTAAACCCCAATTCAACCAGACCCAGAACTGATCCGGAATTAAAACAGGACTACAACAGTTCAAAATCAGGACTACTGAGGACTTAACCAAGACAGAACCAGAATCAGAACTAGATGATAGTAGCACTAAAAATCATCATAGACCTGCACTACGATTATTTTTTAATTCTACCAAAGCACACTATTTAGATTCAGAAAAGTTTATATAATTATTTAGCCTTGTTGTGCAAACAAGTCTGCATAACGTAATAAATATAGAATTTGAAAAATAACAAACCTAAAAAGAAACACTAGGTACGAGATACATGAGTACCTATGATACGGTGATACTTTTGGTAAACAACCATTTGACTAACATGTGTGTCTCACCTGCTCTTGTTCCACCTCTGTTCTGTCCTCATTCTCTCTCCCCCTCTCTGTTCCTCTCTCTCCCTCTTTGTGCTGACAATCATCAAATATACAGTTGAAACCAGATATTTACACACTCTTCAGATCAAAACACAAACACTTTAATTGTAACATCAAATCAGACTAAATGTTTATTTTTTTAGATTGCTAAATATAAAAAATATATTTGTTAACTTTAAGAGTAAAGAGAGAAACTATCTGTATTTCTTAATTGCAAATGGCACCAAATTGTATTCAAAATTGAGCCACACTTATGGAGCTCCACAATTCTTTTCCTGGTGTTTTGGTTGACATCTCTTGATTTTCCCATTTCAAAGAAACAGGCTCTGTGTTTTGCCTTATATGCATCCACAGGTGTGCCACCAATTTACTCACATGGACTCTACTAACCTATCAGAAGCTTCTTCAGCTCAGAATGGAATCATCTGGAGTTTCTTATTAATTAACAATAAACTTAGTGTATATGTGCTCCTAAATTTGATGAAAGTGATAAAAAATAGACAGCTAACTCTGTCTCTCTTTATTCTGACATTTAACTAATTCAAAAGATATTTCAATATTTATTTATCCAAAACAAAACAAGTTTACTCTAAATTGATGTTGTACAGTAAAAAAATGTTCTTGTGTTTTCCATAAAGTGTATGTAAATATCTGGTTTCAACTGTGAATATACTGCTGTGTATTGAAGTTCCTCTTGTTTTGCATAGAAATATACTGAACAACATACAAAGCATAATATATAAAATACTACCAGAGTTTTTTCTTTGAAAGAAGCCCCTTATGTCCATTCTTGTATATCAGTGCATTACTGAAACCGATTTATTTAGCCGTGGAGGGTAACAACTGAAAATATGAAATAAACATACATGTAAGCTAAGAGTCTCTAAAGAAACAGCATTGTTGTTGTTCGGCTTTTCATTTCACCATTTGTTGATTCACTCGAAGAGCAAGTAACGTAATATGGGCCAAGTGATCAGTTTGATATCAATCTTTCGTGATACACCGTCATATTTACATTATTTGTACAGTACGAATGATTTGCTTTGGTACCTGATCGAACTTCAGTTCTCCTCTGTCTGCCTGGCTCCGTTTTAGTGTCTGAGCTCGGATCATACCAATATTAGGGGGGATTTACGCACAGTCGTAAATTCCCACAGTGTGCACTATGTGCTTCGAATATTGTGTGTAGTTTTTGTTTTATGCAGTTGTCAGCCAGGCATCTAACTATGAAAAAATTACACCCCAAAAGACTTCTGACAAAACAACCCGGGCTTAAGCCCAGTAAGCCGCCCCCCGCCACTGGACTTATATCTCTGGTGCTTGAGGTCCACTCCCTGGGTGCTTTCCCATTACTTACCAAGGCTTCCACTCAGGAGGCAAAGGGGCGACGATGCCCTCCCTCGCCAGCCACAGAAGCTCGGGCTCATTGTCGGGGTCAATGCCAATCTCTCTTGCATACTCTTGGATCTCTGATCAGAAGAAAAGAAGAAGAGCTGAATGCAAAGTATACACCATCATGTAGCATAGTTTTGGAAATCTCCAGAATTTAAGCCATAAAGCACTGCAGTTCTGCATGAGCTCTGTTTATGGAACCTGAATGCAACATGTTCCGGACTAATATTAGTTCAGCGTTTAGGTGTGAATAAACACAAGTAAGCCACAGTGCAGTTTAAATCTCATCAACTGTGCTGTTCAATGATGCTGGGGTACCTTGTTCAGAGGGTATATAATTCTCATCGTATTCCTCTTCGAGGATCAGCTGGTCTCCTACGAGAGCAGCTGCAGTCATGGTTACTGCAGAGACAAAACATAATTCACGCACATATTATAAAACAATGGCGACGCCGTTTGCATCAACATCTCTTTTGAAAACGGCAGGTTTTGCGTTGTCGTTTAGCTAAAGGGGTAAAATTTACACATTAGCTAACTTTTGTCGCATATTTGTTGTATACTGACTAACAATGTTTAGCATGGGGAAAAGGGCTTCTGGGCTAAAGCCACAGTCAGCATACAATCAACATATAATCCTTGCTGAGGACAGCAATTAGGGTCGGGGAGTAAAAGGAGCGAAATAAATCTAATTAATCTAACGTTAGCATCTCAGCTAATTTCCACGTTAGCGTAACGTTAGCTCAGGAAGCTAAGTAGTTGGAAAGCAGATTAGAGCCGAGCCGTTTACCTTCCCAACTTTAAATTAACCTCTGTGGAAGCAACGCTTAGCAGTCAGTTCTTTGAAGGCGGCATTGTGCACAAAGACAGGGGAAAGATGCGAAAGTTACACTCCTAACAACATCTCCAAGGACGCTTCCTTCGTTTCCTGTTGGAGACGTTTGAATCTGACTGGCTGAGCCACTCGAGGCGTTCACATGTACTCGGAAACTCAGCAATTGTCCAGTTTATGTGTATTACAGTACATGGTGAAATTAGACTTTAACAGAGGTGTTAACGGTGAGCATACTGTCATTTATTTTAGTTTACGCATATAGACTCAAAATAAAAATAAAATGTCTGAAATATATGAATAAAATCTGTTCATATGATACGACAACGTTAATATGAAAGGTATGGTTTGCAAAATGGTTTTGAGACTTGCTATGATGTATCTCTTGGAGACTGGTACTGGCAAAAACACAGGAGTCCAAGCTATAGGTGATAGAGTTGAGGATACTCAGTGACCATAATGGATCAGATCCGAAATGAGTATGTCAGAGGGACGACTCAGGTTGAGCATTTTGGAAAAATAGTTACAGAACCAAAGCTATGAAGGTTTTGATATGTGCAGAGGAATGACAGTGGATTTATTAGAGTTTTCTTTTTTTTTTCTGCCTGTCCCATTTGGTTCTTTAGCCATCAGAATTGTTGTCTGAAGACCAACAAGGATACCCAATGGATTTACTTTGCCAAATGGATCATCGTGGCATTGCCGTATTGGTCCATTTGGTCGATCTTTGTTTTTATTATTTATCATATTTTATTTTCAGATGTTACAGACGGGACAGACATGAGTGAGGGATAGGAAAGGGAGAAAGAAAGAGGAAGGAAAGGAAAAACAGAAGGGGAGAGGGACAGTGAGAAAGGGGGGGAGAAAAAAAATAAAAATCTCCTGGATCACCTGTTGAGAGAAGAATAGAAAACAAGCAAAAAAGACAAAAAAACAAAACAAAGCAACATACTAAACACAACACCATCGCATTAATCTAGCTAAGTGTAAACAGCAGTAAATACTAAATATTCAATGTTGTTGTGCGTGCTGTTGTGCGAAGTAGCAGCCAAGAAAGGTGTAATTTGGGTCTACGAGCAGTGAACACCCGTGTGCATACCTGTGTGGATCAGCATGCTTGTATTCCAAAGGTTTCTCCATGTAACGATCTGCTAGGGAGTGTGGGGGGGCCACAGCCCCGTCCTCCAGGGTGTGAAGCAGGTATGGAGGAGATCAAAACTCCAGACATCCAGAGGCCCCCAGAACACAAGAGACCATGGAAGACCAACAGATTTATTAGAGTTTTCAGGCAGAGGAAAAAGAGGAAGGCCACAGAGATGATTGACGGGTGTAGACAAAGAGGACACAGCGAGAGGATTGATACAAAAAGGAAGAATGGAGGGATAGAGTGAGAAAGAGGCAGATGAACCACTGTGGTGACCACTAAAGGGACCAGCCAAAAGAAGGAGAAGAAGACGAAGAAGCAGATTCTGTACTATGTATGTGCAATATTTTGCAGTGCACCTGAAAGCACCAATAGTTCTACAGCTTCAACCTGCCCTTACTTTATTTTCCAAGGGTTTGGGGTGTAGGTGTGTGTTGGAGGGAACAAACCTTTAAAGGGGCTCCAAGCTGAAACTTCCTAGCTCTACATTTTATTAGTAATTCTTACACCGGGATGACTACCACATCCATCCTCCTCTCGCTCATTCCTCTTGTGTATTGTAGGAGTAAACTAGGACTGAAATAGCTATGTTATCCAGTTATGTGATATTACCTTTGAAGAGAAATATCTTTATGTAATATGGAATTTTCTACCATATCTGTGGTGAAGTTTAAAAATCTATTCTAAATCCCCCAGTTCCCTTTTTTAACATGTCCCTTTTTAGGTCGAAGGTCACAAGGCAGCAGTTGGATCTGTTGTTGGCTCTCACACACTGGATGTGAAACCCTTTCTCTGTTTTGGAAATCACATGGAAATAACAAAACTACTCTCCCCCTGCTAATGAATGACGTTCGTTAACATTAATGTCACAAAACAAAGACAATCCCCCCAAAAAAGAAATCAGGTGGCAAGAAAGAAACTCCCGACCTTTTAGCACGTCATTGTGACAACTGATTCAAAGAGCTGCTCATTGTCAAACATGTGCTAAAACTGCTTTAATGGGAGCCAGTTTGTTTTTACAGCAGGGCAAGGCATGTGGCTTGCAGGCGTTATTGTAGGGGGAGTTAAGTGTGAGGATCCTGTGGCTGTGTCAAATGGCACTTTTTGTCCTCTGAGCTTCTCACTCCATCAAAGAGGCGTTGCCAAATGAAGCTTTTTTACAGATCCAGAGCCAGGATGTGATATCAGATGCTTGACACCTATCCCATTCAGCCCTTTGTTGACTGCTGTTTACAATAAAGTAGCTCCCGCAGTATTTATTTATTTTTTACACTGTTACCAAGTAACATTTGCACAGAGGATTATAGGATTGTAAGCTTCAGAAATATCCTAGCGTAATAACCTAGAGTCTTAACCACAAGAGGGCAGAGGAGGGAGAGCACACAGCAATGTCCAGACCCCTTTCTGATAAACAGCAGCTGTATTAATACACTGAAAGGACTAAATTATTCTAAATCTTTGGCTCAACACAGTGCCAATTATCTCTCAAGTTTCCAAATACTCCCTATTCTTCTTCGCTCTTTTGAGTTTATGGCTTCAGTCATCCTGCTCTTAAGCCACCCATCGCATTAGTAAGAAAAACACGGTCACCTCTCTAATGACATGTGTTCAGCAATACATATTACGCAACAAACTCCCAGAGTATTGAGAAAAAATGCCCGGGTTCAGGGGAAATGGCTTTTCTTCCCCAGCGTTTGTTTGCTTTGTCTTTGGTGTGGGTGGTTTGGTTCTAGCGTCAGGGTGAATAACCTCCATATCTTGGGCAATGGCAGCTAGAGGACCACAAACTGGCCTTGAAACTTCGATGATCACCTCAACACCCACGCACATGTGCACTTCTTATGTGAGGCTGCGATGCCATGTAGGTATTGAAAAATAAAAAATAAAAAAGCAATGACAGTCGAGTGCATGTACACCAGGTAAGCGGAGCCAGTAAAAGTCGAGACGTCCAGATCATCACCAAACTCTTTGCTTTCACTTTTCCATGAATTTAAAGAGCCACATGTTCCTTTTCTGCTGAAAGGTCCTAATTGTGTACTAATTATCTATGAGCAGCAAATAACTGCAGCGCCTCATAAACAGGGGAGATAATGTTCCCTATCAGAACGGCTGGCATGGGAGATGCCCTGGTGTGTCCTCGTTATTCTCTGATTACATGAGCATTTGTCAAGCGAAAGAGTCTGTGTGTGTAGAGACTTACAGTTGAATCAGAGTTCTCAACTGTATATCACCATGGCTGCACTTCTCAGGTTATTCGAGTTCACGGCAGATTTTCTGCTGTACAGCATCGCCCTGTCAAGCTGTACAGCCCACAGGGCGATGCAACCTACAGTGACACTCTCCATGCAGGGCTCTGGGCCAAATATCTGTATTAAAACCAAAGGGGCCTCAGCAGCTGTGACATTGCAAAACTACCTACGGACAATTAAGCAGACGTGCGTATGGCCGACCTGAAGCGGCGTGTATGTGTTTGACAAAGCCAGTGAGTGCGCCGCACTGTTGCTTACAGCTGAGATAACCTCCCCTGCTGATCAGAGAGCAGTGCTCCATCATGGAGGCAGCTGGAACAGTGACATGACCTTTGAACCTCAGCCAGTGCCTGATCAGACGGTGGGTTTGAATGATGAAATATTTATCAACGTCCTCTGAAGAAATGAGGCATACATTAAAACTGACTTGAAAACTAACTTCTTCTTTTTTTTGCCCCAAATATCTACGTCTCATAGGGAAATCAGAATAACTCACCTACTATATCCCCTCAAACGCTTGTCAAAATGATGATGACGACAAAGACAGGAGCATAATATCAGAACTTTCTGTTTGCATAAGAGTTCACTTATATATGCCTCGTTCGTGGAAATCTCAGCAGAGGATTGAAAATCAGCTTGTTTTGGAACTCATATGCAGATAATGAATGTTCAAATTATGTTTATTAAGCATGTATATTGTCTGACAGTGCTTTTAATAAGCTATAATGAGCTCATTTGAGCTTGGTTTTAACATTATTCTTACTCCATCAGAAGAGTTCAGTGTTGCTACACAATCTGCAACCTCAGCAGCTGAGTCACCAGCGAGGAGTCCTGAGGTCCTATTGATATCAGTTATGACAGCAGTAATGTAGACGGACTGCTCGGTGTGGATGCTGAATCAACGTCGTGCGACGCAAGCAGTCTCAAAGGTTATTCTTCCAGATAAGAGTCATTCCTCTGATGAGATTCCTGCTCAGCAGCTCTGAGCAGCTGATATCCAGAACATTCTAATCTTATGGTTCAGGGCAAAAGCCCACAAGATCACTGCAAAGTGACAAGACAGTCCAAGTACTATATTTATCCAGTTTTTATGGTAGAATTATTTTAATTGCGAGAGACAGAATATCAGCCAAAAATCTAGAAAGAACACTTTACGTAAAAAGTTATACATGTATATGCCTCTGAAATTAAATAAGTAATTGATCTCCACGTAAAGCATGGCTCAGTAATTGGCAGAAAAACCCTTGCACACGTCTCAAGACAGATTTTGGTCCATTTCTCTTTACAGAAACTCTCTAAATCCTTTATGTTTCTTAGCTGCTGCTTAGTAATTCAAAACTTCAGCTCCCACCATAGATTTTCTATAGGACTGAAGTCTAGAGACTGGCTAAGCCACTCCGTGACTTTAATATGCTTCTTCTTTAGTCACTCCTTTGTTGTCTTGGTGGTACGTTTCGGTCATCCATTACCCATCTTCAGTGTTCTGGCTGATTAAAGTCATCTAAGATTTTAATGGTCAATGACCCCCCAGTGAGGTAAAGTCATCCTACACTCTTAGCAGAAAAACACATAATGTTTCCACTGCCGTGCTTGACTGTGGGAATGATGCAGAGAATGGTGTTCTCTGCATCAAACTCAGCATTTCTCTCCCTCCAAACACAGAAGTGATGCCACACAACTTGATCTTGGTTTCATCTGACCACAGCACTTTCTCCAAGGCCTTCTCTGAATCATTTAGATGTTCACTGGCAAACTTAAGACAGACATCTACATGTGTTTTCTTGAGTGGGGTAAACAATGTGGGTGCTGTAAGATTTCAGTTCATCACAGCGTAGTGTATTAAAAATGGTATTCTTGGTGACTGTGGTTCCAACAGCCAGATCACTAACAAACATTACAATAAAACTTACTAAAAAAAAAAGTTTGTTCACTTCATTGTAAATGAGCAAACTTAAAATTTAGCAGGCGTTAAAATAATTAAGGGCATAGAGATAAGACAGGAAAGCCAGGAGGAGGGGAAGAAAAAGAGTAAAAGGGCAGGTTTGAACCCAAACATTTTCATTAGTCTGACAGCATATGGTCACCAAATCAACCCAGTGACCTAACGTGGCAACCAGTTCTGCCTTTTAATGTGGCTGGTGTATCAAGTGGGAGCCTGCACCAAACGATTATTTTCACTGAGGACTTTTTTTGTCAGAAAGTCATTGAAAGTCCATCTCACAGCTTCAGAGCTCAAGGCAGCATCGCCAGATTGCATATATTCCAAATATGTAGGATATATGCAATGACAATAAAGGGCTATTCTATTCTATTCTATTCTATAGCCTGAGTAAAGCAGTAATTTGTGACATTGCAGTGGCATAAAATACTTGGCTTTATAAACAACTTACCGATGTAATCTGGCACTGGTGCAGTGTTTTTATAATTAATGCATTCCAGGCTTCCATCAAGATGTTTACCAGTGATTTGTGTTTCACCTTGACTGCTGGCATTTGTTAATTGGTGTCAGACAAATGGCAGGTGGTGATTAAAAAAGAAGAAGCTGTGAACGTGGTAGACGTGGGTGACTCCTCACCGAGTCACCAGGCTCAGCTTGACTCCTTGCATACTTCAAGACACGGGGGTAGAAAAAAGACACCAAGGTGTCAAAGAATGAACAGCAAAGACAAATGAAAGTGGGGAGAAAAAACATTTAGACTTTTAAATGAATAGAACTGCTGCTAATTGTGAAAATACACCAAAACTAATCTGGAATTTTGTTCAGGCAGAAAACTCAAACACAATGTCACAAACTACACTGAGCTTCACATCAGGCCATGTGCAAACACTTTTTTCTACTACTGTACATATCAAGTCAACATTTGATTACTTGAATCCTCTATATTTCTACCTCTACGTGTGTGCAGAGCTGTGGAGGAAAAGTCGATGTTTCCAGTTTTTAAAAATCATTTTAAATCCTTAATATTTTTTAAGACTTTATGAAACAAGGAATGATTCTGACATGAAAGTCTAGAGTCAAAGCCTTCTACTGTCTTCATTTTGCAGACTTTATAATACTCTTCCATTAGGTAAATTCTTTGAGTAGTATCCTGCAACATGTTGCTTGCTCTTATGTTGCAATCACACAGAGATTGCATTCAAAGAAACGTTCATTGATTACATAGGCTTCTGGAACTTTTATTGTGCAACACTGCACCTAACAACCCAGCAATACACAAGTTTTAAATCTGCAGATATGGCCCAGAGTATAATTCAGTTAAATTGTATTCCTTTTTTATATATAGTGCCACATCACAGCAATAGTGACCTATTGGTGTGTCGTATGCCTCATGAGCAAACACTTGGTGACAGTGGGAGGGAAAAACTCCCTTTTAACAGGAAGAAACCTCAAGCAGGACGAGGCTCAGGAAGGTGCAGCCATCTGCTGGTTGGGGATTAGGGGAGGAAAATAGGACAAAACACACACTGAGCCAGAGATTAAAATTGAAATGAATCACTATGAATGAATGCAGTAGTCATGTATAAACACATAAAGAGCGAAGAAAAGGGGAGTGAAGAAGAAACGCTCAGTACATCCATGAAAGCCCCGAGCAGCCTAGGCTTATCATAATGTAACTAAGGGAGGATTCAGAGTCACCTGATCCAGCCCTAAGTATATGCTTCATCAAAGATGAATGTTTTAAGCCTAATCTTAAAAGTAGAGATGGTGTCTGTCTCCTGAACGCAAACTGGGAGCTGGTTCCACAGAAGAGAGGCCTGAAAGCTGAAGACTCTGCCTCCCATTCTACTTTTAAATATGCTAGGACCAAGTAAACCTGCAGTCTGAGAGCAGAGAGCTCTATTAGGATGATATTGTACTATGAGGTTTTTAAGATGTAAAGGCCATAAAAAGGGCATTATTGATGTTCACTAGTGCTTGAATGAAATTCTTCAAATTGACTCTACATGTCTCTCTATGACTTTCCTCAGGTACAGAAACCATCTCAATATTCAGATTTCAGCACATGAGCGATGAGGGGCTACTAAAATACAACTGAAATATAAAAATTATGCTCCCATCTCTTTTGACAGCAACTTCTTTTCAAATAAAAACGAAAGATATGAAAGTACTCCCAGTAGACATATTCATGCACAGACTTAGAGACAAATCTTTGCACTATGTTCATTCCTATTCCCAAAATCACATGAAGCTACAGTGACAAAGTCCACCGGGGATAGGACAACAAACAACAGCACAGCAAACATCACTCTTTGACCTCATTAGTCATCATCGCAAACACACCAGTGAGAGAATTTGTTATCTAAAATGAGTCTACATTTTTTTAGGTTGCATGTTATGTGGCATTGCTTGTGCGTGAACGCGTGTGTATAGTTGCCGCCTGTGATTTAATGACTTTAGATTTAATATGACTGCATTTCTGAGCTGATTGCATCAAGTCACTGTCTTCTGTTTACTCGTGTCTGTTTACCCTGGCAGCTTTTTTAGAAAGGAGTTGGACTGTGAAGGATGTGGCTTTCCCCATTACAGAACCTGGTGTGAACTGAATGTGAAAAATGTAGAAAAATACAAGAGACTGCTGGGAAATGTGTTTACCCAGGTAATATTTTCAACCCTTGTCCTCATTTTCACCCCCCTCCCACCTTCCCACCAGCCCAATCAAGCTCTCCTCTCGTGTCACCCTTTACACCCATAATAATATTCGCACTTCCTTTCTAATTTCACAATCTTCCTGGCTCAGTCTTCACACTGAACTGGCATTTTTACTTTGTTCTTGTCAGCCTTTCATGTTTTTCTGCAACAATTTGGTCACAAGACAAATGCGAAAAAGTCCTCGTGAAGCAGAAAAAGGTGCTGACAGATGTCCCAGAAGAAGCAGACGGAGTTTTTTTTTTTTTTTTTAAAGAGAGAAAGAAAAAACTGGTAAACGGGGAGGACTGATTCACCGATACGCATATGATACTGATAATGTATATTTGTGTGTTAATGGTGTGCGTCGATGCGTGTGTGCAGACTGATCTCCTCCCACTAGATGACCATTGAACTGTCACCCCAGTCCTCCTGCTGATGGAGATAACAGGGGGCTGAGGTCCACCTCCACGGAGACACACAGACCTCACACCTCCACCCTCCCCCTTCTCCACATGGACTCGTCCCCCACCAAGGGACTATAAAAAGTCTGCCCCCGCTGAAGTTGTTCAGTCTCGTCCAGAACTCCACCAGGTAAGAGAAGCAACTTTGCGGTACTCGCAGAACAGAATTGGAAGCCGGAGAGGACTAAGTGTAGGGGAACTTTTTGTTAGAACTAAGTTGATAAACAAAGGGAAAAAAAGAAATTGCTGGAAGTAAAATTCTTAATTCTGACTTTTTGTATTTTTTATTTTATTAGATATAACTTTGGGATTGTTCTCTTTAGCCTGAGGTAATTTTGCAGCAGTGCTTCTCCACCAAGAGCGTCTCCTGCTAATTCTATGACCGTGTTTTACAGCAAAAGCTGAAACAGGATTATGTAGCAACTTAGGTCTGATCTCCTTAATCATCCTCTGTAATCTACTCAGATTACAAGTTCCTTTAATAGCTTGCTATACATTTAGTGCAAACTCATTCAGGCTAATTCAGCAATGTGCTGGGCTGTTAAGACATTCTTACTTCTAAGACTACTGAGTCTGCTTTAGGCACAGGATTCAAGCTCTGTTGGATTAATGAATTCCCACTATTCAGTTGGATGTTCCTTTCCTAATCATTAACTGCTTTTCTGCTCTAGACCATCACCATGAAATTTGTGGCTCTAGCTCTCACTCTTCTCCTGGCTGTCGGTGAGTACTGAACGCACCCTTTCCAACCTGAGGGAAATCATTTAAAATGCAGGTGGAACTTTAGCAGGTCCACTTTACCCTTTAAAAGTTTTTCCCTCTTCGCTTGCCAAAGGCTCTCAGGCTGCCTCCCTGCAGGCTGATGCACCTTCCCAGCTGGACCAAATCCGGTCCGCTGTGGATGTCTACCTGACTCAGGCGAAGGACGGTGCCATCAAAGCCCTGGACCAGCTTGATGACACTCCATACCAAGAGCTCAAGTAAAGATTCTCATTCTTGTCCATCAGCCGCACTTTTTTGTAATTGGTCCATGCATTGCCAGGGGTTCGTTTAACTTCCTGCCTTAGTCAGTTTTTACACTTTGCAGTCGACATTTGGTGTGTACACTTAGCTTAACTAAAATGGCTTTGCTTTCCTATCTCTGTTCTCTCTCAGGACCACCCTGGCTCAGCGCCTGGAGGGCCTGCACACTCAGATCAAGACTCTGCAGGCTTCCGTTTCTCCTGTGACCGACAGCGTCTTTACCACAGTCTCTGAAGCCACTGCTGACTTACGTAACAGCATTGTGACTGATATTGAGGCCCTGAGAGTCGAGCTGGAACCCAAACGTGCTCAACTGAGGGAAGTCATTGAGAGACACATGGCGGAATACCGCAGCCAGCTCGAGCCCATCGTCAGAGAGTACCATGCCAAGCACACAGCTGAAATGGAAGAACTGAAGACAAAGCTGGAGCCCGTTGTGACTGAGCTGCGTGAGAAGATTCGCACCAATGTGGAAGAGACCAAGGCTGCGTTGACACCCATTGTAGAGAGTATTCGTGCCAGGGTTGCTACACACGTGGAACAAGCAAGGAAAATGTTGGCTCCCTATGTTGAAGAATACAAGGAGCAGCTGAGGCAGGCCTACGACCAAGCACAAAACGTCAAAGCTGAAGACCTTACTGCCCTGAAGGAGAAGATTCATCCTCTGACCGAAGACATCAAGGCAAAGCTCCAGCAAATCTTTGCAATCGTTTCCGAAACCTTCAAGAGCTAAATCCTCCCTACCCTGTTCCTATAACTAACCTCCCTTTCCTATCATGTCTAGATCCATTCCAAATTTCTCTCGATTCCTTCTTTCTTCACAAACAGACCACTTCCCTAAAATTTAGCCTTGCTGATGAATTAAACGGCAGGACTCTCTCTTCCCCAGCTTACTTCATGCATACATGATCAAGCACAAGCTCCCAAACACACAGACGTGTAGATACTCAGCACATAATTGCTCTATTCTTCACATTCTGTGCCCAACTTTTTGTGTAGCAATCATATGTGAATTATTGCACGTGCTCAAACTCCTGTGTAATGACGCTTGTCTGACGAAAAGTGTGCCTTGATGAATTACAGCTCAATAAACATCTGACTGTTTATACTACTCTGAAATGATTTTTCTCTCCTATATGATATGTAAAACTTTTCCTCATCCTAGAATTCCCCAACAGTAGCATTGAACATCTACGCCTTTTTTAGGGTTATCAATGCTCATATTCAGATTCATTAGAGTGTTTAAGACCTCAGTGAACCCCTAAGGTTATGTCACACAGACACACACAGCATTTTAAGAGGTCATCATTGATCAGAAAGGTCTGCTAGAGAAGAATATTAATACAATCAGTTGTACTTAGGAATGGTGTACGATAGCACATGAGACATTTCTGTTTGTGAACACCAAAAGCCGTGATTAATGACTTGATCACACAGTGACCGGTCTATTGACAACTTATGTCTTGTGCTTTATTGGAGAAAAGCATTCTTTCTGCTGTGTGCTGCTACCCTCCAGGCTGGATCCCTTCAACACTGTCCCATTGAGCTACACACACACACACACACACACACACACACACACACACACACACACACACACACACACACACACACGCATAGAGTTCTTATATGAACAGTAGTTGTCTGGTCATCATGCAACCCAAGATGATTTGCACAACAACACTGTGAGATGAACTTTCTCCAAAATCTAAAAAAAACAACAACAACATTCATCAGTGGATCCTTGACAAGAGATGATGTTTAAACATGCCAGAGTCTTGCTTCTAACCAGCCTCAGAAATGTATACCTTGGTCAGTGTTAAGGAGTAACCGGTTCGTTAATTAGTAAGGTGTTGAAAATCTGCTCCCAGAAAATACTCTGAATAATAAAAAGCAGCTCGATGATGTCCTCATCTGTCTGCACCCTGTAACACTGGACCGATTAGGGTGTTATTAATGTGCTAAAGGTTGGTTAGGACGAGCTTCACTTATTGCTCCAGGCCATAAGAAACAATAGGTAATAGAGCAGAGAGTTCTACATGTGTGTGTGCACGCGCACATTTTTGCCTTAACTGTTCTCAGGGCGGCAAGTGAGTGCATCTGTGATTAGTGTGTGTCAATGGCACCGTGAATATTGTAATGGATGAGTCCACCATGGAAGTCCCCAGTGAGAGCCTCATGGTGTATAAAACCAGCTTGTTTCTCACTGCAACCAGACACTCCACAGACCTGGATGTACATCTACTGCAGCACCTGAAAACTGGAATACAAATTGTTCTTTTCAGTCCCATGTTGCTTTGCAAAACTGTGGGTGAATGTGTTGACTAGATCTGGATGAAAAGACTGGAAAAAACAAAATAGCACCTCCATCTATGTTATCAGTAAGAGGTGTTGAAATTATGAATGGTAAGTGTTTCGCACTCCAAGTTATCGCATCAAAGCTCATGGGCAGAATCTGTTCCAACAAATATGAACAGAATTGTATTCTCTCTTCTCCTCAGGTCTTCAGCTGTCTCAGAGCTGCGATCTGTCTCTACCCTGCTGCGCAGACGAAGGGTCACTGTCGAGCACAAAGTGCCCCCAGATCAGTGGGGTCAGAGTTCAGCTGGAGATGCAGGCACTTTGGCAGCAGTTTGACCAGCTGGGCACAGAGATGATTGTTACCAAAGCGGGAAGGTGATGAGAATCCTCACATTTATGCATACTCCTACTAAACATCATATCTTGTATGTTTCCTATTTGTCTTCCTGCACTACCTCTCACTAGAATCTGTTTGTTAACTTGCAGGCGGATGTTTCCGACATTCCAGGTACGGATCTCTGGGATGGATCCCTCTGCCGAATATGTTCTTCTCATGGATTTTATCCCTGTCGACAGCAAAAGATACAGGTCAGAAACACAACCTGCATAACTGTGTTTAGTGTATTTGTGATGTTTAACAGTTGTGTTATTTGCACGAATACAATTCTGCAAGCATCGATGCTCTGTAAGTCCTGCTTTGAACATTTTACACTTTTGTGTGTGTGTGTGTGTGTGTGTGTGTGTGTGTGTGTGTGTGTGTGTGTGTGTGTGTGTGTGTGTGTGTGTGTGTGTGTGTGTGTGTGTGTGTGTGTGTGTCAGATATGCATTCCACAGCTCATCCTGGTTAGTGGCGGGAAGAGCAGATGTCGCAGCCCCAAGCAGGATGCATTTCCACCCAGACTCACCTGCCCGTGGAGCCCAGTGGATGAAGCAGACTGTGTCCTTTGACAGCCTAAAGCTCACCAACAACCTGCTGGATGACAACGGACATGTTAGTGAATGTCTTAAATGAGGGGCTATGATGCTAAACGGGCTTTTTCGCACAGAACATTAACTGAGGAGCTGTAGTAAGGATTATTTTGAATTGTGAATCATGCAAAGCTTTGCTAAAAGATTCCAATGGAGCAGACTTTGAAGGCCAGAAAAAGAGATCATAGCAGTGTGCAACAATAAGTACTAAGCTATTTGTGTTTTCTCATGTCCCCCCACTTCCAGATGATACTGAACTCCATGCATCGCTATCAACCGCGCTTCCATGTGGTGTATGTAGATCCAACGCCGAACAGCCACTTGAATGCATACAAGAACTTCTGCTCTTTCTCGTTCCCTGAGACACGCTTCATGGCTGTAACTGCTTATCAAAACCACAGGGTACGGAACTGAGTGAACCAAGATGCAAGCTAAAAAAAAATTATGACATTACAATGTTTTTATCTGTTTGATTTTTGATTATTTTTTTTGTGTGCATTAAGCGATTCTTTGCTTTTCATGCCATTTATTTTAACCTCTCCTCTTAGATCACTCAGTTAAAAATTGCAAGCAACCCATTTGCTAAGGGCTTCAGGACTACAGACCCCCAGGCTTGGTGAGTGTCACACTTTCCCTGCACTTCACCTAATTTAATAAACATATCTGTCCCTAGACCATAGACCAGAAGAAATCACGACATGATGACACTGTTTCTTTATCACTTTTATCACCCGTTAAATAGTGATAAGGCGAAAGTCTTGATGATAGCTAATCTCTGACCTTTGTATACAAAGAACTGACGTTCATAGATGACAGGTTATACATGTCCGGGATGAACACCTTTGCCTGCCATGTATTTAATTTGTGTGTGAGGTTAAGGTGAACACTTACCTCTCCTCTTTCTCACTATGGTTTCTTGTGTGTGTTTGTATGTAGGGCGGGTAATCCCAGTCCTCTAGCAGTGTGGTGTCCAGCAGAGGGCAGAGCAGAATCTCAAATCGACAAATCTGGAGAACAAATAAACTGTGACTCAAAGACCTCAACCAGTCAGTATCTTTTGCATTTTTTTAAAACAGTGTTATATGTGGTTAAAGTCTTTTTAGCTCATGGAATAAAGAAATTTTAACTAGTAGATACCTGTTTGAATTCAACCTACTTAATGAAACTGTACGGAGAAGGATTATTTAAGGAAAAGACTGTAAAAACGCAGCCTGTTTGGGGCTTTATTTGCCCACCAGTCCTGCAGTGTTTTAAAACTGGATGAGAACAACCACATTATTTAAATAAGCTTTTGGCAAATGATTTATATTTATTAGACAGCAGATTTGGTCTAAATGTTCTTCAGTACCTTTCTAAAGATTTTTCTTCTCCATCTTCAGGGCAGGAGGGCCTGGACCCGCTGATGATGGAGCAGTGTGAACTGTTTCATCACAGTAAAGACTCCATGGGAGGCACGGAGAGGAAAGGTGGGAGCAGTTTTTTAGCACCTGCCTCCTGCCTCCATCTCCCCTCCTTCTGGGACCGTGCAGGGTCATCATGAGACCACCAATCTGTCAAGGTTCAAAAGAAGTGTTTTAAATGAAAAAGGACCCTCCTGTTATATAATATTATGTGATAACTTCACACTGTGTTCATTGTCATTTTTAGTAACTATTTTACAAAATAATGCCTAATGGATACTTATAATCATTAATTGTAATTATTATTAAGTGTAACATAAAATCCAATGTCTACATGAATTATGACAAACACTGTGAATAATACCATTCAAGCACTTCAAGGACATAGTAGGGTCTAGTGTTAACGCCGCAGTTATACAGTTATAGTGTTATGTTATCTATGCAGTTATAGTTCGTCTCCATAGCAATATTTATAAAATCGTGTGCAACGTTTGTAATGCATCTGTTTGTTGTCTGAGATAATAAAACAGCACCCTGAAGTTTTGTATGAATGTTTGGTGTGTTTCTGATATTGGAACTGATGACTCGTGATTTGCAAGGGAGTACTGGTGAAAACTACATTCCCCAGGATGCAATGTTTCTTAGGGACAGTTTCCAAACAACCTGCGAGACCTACAATACCGCGGCTTCAGAATAAAAGACGATATGAAAGCATTACAGGCTATACAGAAAGAAATGTCGAGGAAACAAGAGCGATTTAATTTAAATGGAACCAAGTGTAACCTTTTCTGTTGTAAAACTGAAAACTAAGGAATTATAAAGAAAGTACTGTAAACCAGGCAGTTCCTTTTAAACAACCTTGTTTTAAGTTAAATCCTCTTTAAGAAAGGCGTATACTCCAAGCCTTCTGCAGTGGTTTGACACGTGATGTGTTACCGTCAATGTGTAGAGCTGCAAATAATCAGTGCCGTCTAATTTTAGAACCCATTGGGGTAAAAATGTGGGCCTTTCATGCTTTTTTGCTTATGCAGGCGTAATCGGTGTAAATTGTTTTATTTTGAAAGGTATTAGAGGAAATTGTGTGGCTATGTAAGCTAACTTGACGGAGGTGATGCTCGCGCTCTTGCAGCTCTGATGGCTGCAGAGGGGTAGATGGAGGAGGAGGAGGTGAAAGACTTGAAGGCGGAGAACAGAGAGAACGTGTCGGGCAGGGGGAAGGATGCGGATTATGGCAGCCTGCCGACCGTCCTGCCTGTCAGCGGTGAATGTCGTTTGACACGAAGATGCGCGGACGGAACTACGCAGGCCTGCAGTTTGTTGGCTCACGGAGGCACAGACTGTAATTTACGCGTCGGTGACACCAAGGATTGCCTGGATCAGCTGTGAGGGCGATTTATTATTATTTTTTATTTTATGCTATTTGATTTATTACTCATGCTAGTTGTTGTAGCATGAGTATCCCCCCCTCGACGTGTCATTTAACATGAAGAAAACAGGAGTGAACGCAGAGTGACCTCGTCTCTTCGTGTTTGTGGTTTAACTGCCATCATGCTTTTAGCCGTCATCTTAGCATCCTCACCACCTGAGCTCTCCCCCTGGGTTGCTGCGGACTGGATGTCAAACTGAAGCGAGTGTCGTTAAGTCAGACTTGAACACGACAAAATCAAAACTTTTACCCGGTTTCACCATGGACATGTTACAGCCTCGCTGGTTAACGGGTATATTTATATGGACGACTTTATGTCTGCTCAGCAGCGGTCAAACCGCCCCCAACTCCTCGGGCCTGTCTCTAGCCATCCGCGTGCCACTGCGGCAAGGTGCTCGCGGCGAACAACCACCGCCGCTGCCACCTGCCGCCTCCGCGAGCAGGAGCCCTGCGCGCAGGCGGAGAGGAGCGCCAGCGGGCGGTATCAGCTTCGTGGACATGATTGATAACCTGCGTGGGAAGTCTGGCCAGGGATACTACGTGGAGATGGCCGTGGGTTCTCCTCCGCAAAAGGTAGAGGTTTCATTCACAAAGAGTAATTGATTTGATGTCCCCTGACTCCTCAGTGTGTATCTCATCACCTTTTTAACCAATGAACACACACCCACTGTAAGAAAATCAATGTAATTAACACCAGGCACACCCAAAAAATCAATATGTTATCCTTAAAACATCCTTCTTTAAGAGTACTCAGACCTATCAGGCAAAACCAGCTTGAAATTATCATTGGATCCAGGGTTATCAATTGGCACAAGACATACCCTGTGATGTTATCTGTATTACACAGTCACCTTAGTGTTGCATCAGTGTGTCAGCATATATGCTCATATATATAGTCTTTGTTAGAGTACGTGTGTGAATCCCTGTGAAAGTGTGAGAAAGGACTGAATGATACGGGCAGATAATGGAACCATTAATTCTGCAGAGTGGGGACTGCCAGCTGGGTGCAGCTGCGGTGTACAGGCTGGCACACAAAGGGCGAGCACGGAGGGAGAGATGGAATAAGAGGATCTGCCAAAAGAGAAGGAGGAAAAAGGGAAAGATGGAGTGGGGTGACAGGGACAGAAGAACATAAACAGAGGGACAAGGGTCAAAGAGAAGAAAGTGGGAGTTTGAGAGTGGAAGAAGAGGAAGGAGAAACAAGTGTGTGTGTGTTACAGAGGGAGGACGTGGAAGTCAGACAGGCAGCTTTCAGGAAACAAAAGCAATGAGATGGTGTGGGAGATGGAAGGCCGAAGGTGCTAAGCGGAGGTGTCACTTTGCCACTGATTCTTCCTGTGTCAGTGAGAGAGACAGAGGGTGAGAAGGAGATCTGTCTGCTGCAGATCAGTCCCCGGCAGCAGAGGCCAGTCAGCACTGACAGGCAACACTGTGTGTTGGTGGCTGGAGTGATTGTTATTTATTCATTATTCTAATCTTTCAGCGCAGGAAGCCAAAGTCTGACGTTAAGTGAAATATAGGAAGCCGTGCAGGAAATCTGTCTTCAAAAAAATATATTGATTGTAATTTGAGGAATGCGTCAGAGACTGTTTGTTGGCATTTTCTGAATCTTTGTGTTGCAGACATAACCTTCTAAAAAATAGAAAGAAAACAAAAACAGTGACCTTTGATATGTAGCCGTGGAAGTAAGAAAGAGCATCCAAAATTTAGAGGTGTTAGAAGCTCAGTGAGGTAACCACCCACAGAACACTTTTATTTACTTTCATTTCTGTAATATAAATAACTTTAACTAAAAAGCCAGTCTTCTAGTTTGTTATCTATCATAAATTCTTTATGAGTCAAAAGGGTGTCTTTTTACTTTTGAGCCTGATCATGCCAAAAAAAAATCACTGTCACCCTGGTAACTACCAGCTCGATGGCCCCTGACCTGAGGATAATCAATATGAATTCACTTAAGGGCAAAATCCAATTTTGTTGAAAGCTCGTCAAAACTGTAGCCACCATTTTTCTTTCTCTTGCCTTTATTTCTCTGTGGTATGAAATAAAAATGTGTTTTAACTAACTTTAGGAATTTTTAAGATAGATAAAGGTTCTAATTCTCAAAGATTTTTTCATCTGTGTGGTGTGGACGTAGCTCTGAGTCTGAAAAGTGAACCCAGGGAAGGCTTACTTTAAATCTGCAATGTTTTTAGAGGTCACCAGGGGGCGACTCCTCTGGTTGCAAACTTGGCATCCAGCTGTGTAGTCTGTGGGGATCCTTGTCTCTCTTGCTCTGCAACATCAGAAAACACTGATGAGTTTATCGGCTCAGTCACTAGTGTAATGTCTTAATGAGTAAAATATTAAGTTAATTCTGTAAAATTATTGTCATTGTCACAGTCACCCTAACCCTAACCCCCAAAATTATCAAGGTATGTCAGGGATGTGTGGTGTCTTCAGCTTCACAATCATTTTCGCCACTTTCTCTTCCCTTCTGGTTTAAAAACACTGGGATGGAAAAACACACGGAAAAGTCTTGCTATGAAGCCTCAGTGGGTGACTTCATAGTAGCTGCTTTAATCTTTTATATACAGGTCTGGGAACATTTGGAAAGAACCTAAACACTGTCATCACACTTTGATTAAAATGTGGGAAAATCCTTGTTGATACTTGGAATATTGAGACATCACTCACAAGAGATATGTTTGACATATGTTTAACAGATTACAAGCCAATAAGTCATCTATTAACGGTTAAATACCGACAGTTGTTTTTTGGCAAATACAGTTAATCACTCTCTGGCAGACGATCATGGCGGAGTCTGCAGCTTGGATATAAACATTATTTTTATTGCACAAATGGATGAGTCCGATGGGAAAGTACAAACTACATCCAGAACAGAATGAACTTTGTTAAGCTCAAACTAGAGCTGGGCGATAGAACGATAACGATATGTATCGCGATATAACTTTTACTCGATAGAGAAATTAAGCTATCGCAATAGACCTCGCCGCTCTTGTCCTCTTAAAAAAAAAAAAAAAAAAAAAAAAAAAAAAAGATCAGCCAATCCAAATCAAGTAGCGCAGAGCCGAACCAATCACAGCCGCAGCGTCACGTCGCGTGACTTGTTACGTACAGCACAAGTGCCAAGCCGCACGTGTGTTTGTTTGGGAAGCAGCCAGCGGGTAATGGAGCCAGCGCGTAATGGAGGAAATGAGTGTGCCGACTAGAAAAATCAACCGAGCGTGACCGAAGAGAAAACAGATGATGGTTCCAATGCCGGAGAGATTGTCGAACGGAAGAGCCAAAGAAGTTCCGTAGTGTGAAGGTATTTCGGCTATTTCAAGTCTGACAAAAAACAGAGTAGCGTGCACTGTAAATTGTGCCGAAAGCAAGTCTGGAAATACATGCGTCACACTGGTTTCGGTGAAATGAATTTCTACAATACTGTTACTGTTAATTCTACTCTCTGCAGTGTTTAAATGCTTACATATACACACAGTTACTGTCCGTCCACACATACGACTCGGTTCTGCTTCTATGCCCCAGCTTTGTTTACTTTTTCCCACCGAGGCTTCTAGACTTCTGATTGGCCAACATTTCTGCACGGTTAGGAATCTAGCGCCACCTGCTGCTTTGGCATGTTCATAGCAGCGTTTTCCTTCATTTCTGCCTTTATGTGTGGACGGGATTATTTTTTAAAACGAAAACGGAAAATCTCCGTTTTCAAAAATACCCGTGTACGTGTGGACGTAGCCTCAGTCTCTGACTGGAAGCGCTAATTCATCATTCGGCTTTTGTCAGACTAAAGTAACTGTTAAAACTGTTTGAAAAGCTCAGCTATACAACAAGGAGAGATTGAGAATTTCCTTTTAGTTCTCAGTTTATTTGATATTGACAAAAGTTAGTCAGTTTTGTCTGTTATTCTGTAAAACAAACTAAGATTTATTTTTAGAATTAATATTTTGTTTCTAAGTGGAATTGACAATTTAGTCTGTTTCATTTGTTCTATTTTGAAACTTAAACGCTTTAGCGGCTGCCTTTTGTGTAGTTTGCAATATTTGCCTTTATTTATCTGAAAAAGTCTCATGTTCCATAAGTACATCTACCCTGTTGAACTTATTATGGGAAATAAATATTTAAATAAAAACAAGCTGCTGATTATTTCACATTTTACTTGTGAGCAACGGCACATTTAAATCTTACAAATATAGTTATTTGGCTTATATCGTGATAGATATCGTTATCGCCTGAAATGAAAAAAAAAACATATCGTGATATGTAAAAATCTCATATCGCCCAGCTCTAGCTCAAACACAACTTCAGCTCTTTGGAAACATCTGCACAGATCATATTTAGGTACATTAGTAACATATCATTAATGCTGCAATCCCGAACAGGTTGGAATTCAGAGATTTTGCGTTCCTAGTTGTAAATGTTTTGTGGAACGTCCCCAACAATCCAAGATGGTTGCACTAAATGTAAACAGTGCTAAAACTTTAAACTTTTAATCTGTACAGCCTAGAGCAGGGCGATATGGCCAAAAATATTTATCACGATATATATTTGAAAATTTGCGATAACGATATAACCGACGATATAATTGATGCGAGACAAAATACAACTCCACAACATTACTAGCGCAAAAAGACAACCTTCCATTTATTTTCACTTAAACAAGAAGCTGGTTTTTATGTACATTAAAGCTTTATAAAAATGTAACAGTGCAAATGCAAATTCCTTGCTGAAAGTTTAACCAAAAGGCATTTCCAGTAGAAATGGGCTGACATATCCTGAGCATAACCATGTATAATATCCACTGAAGTTAAAAAGAGGTGCTTTGCAGTCTGAGGTACACCTGTGCACTACTCATGATGTCAGATCAACATCCTGATGTGGCACACCTGTGAGGTGGGATGGATTATCTCAATATAGCAGATGTGCCCACTACCACACATTTGGACTGATTTGTGACCACTGTTTGGGAGGGATGGTTATATTGTGTATCTGGAATGAATTTTAGGTCTCTACGTCCATCCCATGGGGAATGGGAGCAGTAACAAAGGTGTTGCGTTTATATTTTTGTTGAGTGTATATGTGTGTTATCATTTTGGATGCCACAAAGGGAAAAATTCCCTGTTAATTTCCTTCTGGTGACTTGGTACCATATTTTCATTGCTGATATTTGTGGCAGCTAGTGGACTTGTCTCAACTTAAGTCAGGGACTTGAACCATAAGACTTTCAAACACAAATAGCTGTTATCCTGTAATCTTAACACCGTCTATTAACAGTATTACAGATGGGGAAAACATTTGCTGCCTACCTTCAGGGCTGAGTTTTATCGTTATAATTTTTTATTTAGTAATTAGATTTTTTTTTTTTTCATTTTTACTCATTTTTTAAAAAATTCTGTTTACTTTCAGTCAGTTTTCAAAGAGGTTTGTCTTATTTCAGTTTTTATTGTTTGAAAATGTTTAATCTAGTTTAATTAGTTTTAATCTTTTAAAATGATTAAAATGTGGAGGGCATATGGCAGATGCAAGATTTAGGAAAATCAGTGTAGGTCTTATAATATAGTATATACAGTATACAATAGAAATGCAAAACCTTTTGAAGGCAGTTGTTTCTCAGTCTTTTAGACATCCAGAGTCTCATCCATCAATGACTGATCAGGCAAGTTGTAAGAACATTTTTACTAACAAATACAAAAACTTAAGATACTGCCTCTATATTTTTTATTCTTTATTTTTATTAATTTTACAAGTTCACAAAATTGTTTCAGTTAAATTACTTTTTGCTTTTTATTTTTATTTTAGTTGACTGAAATGTGTTTTAAGATCTACTTTTAACTAGTTTAGTTTTAGTTCACTATAATAACCTTGTTATTGGACAACTAATGTGGGTTATGTGGCTAATAGTTAAATGGCTAACGTGCACCAGTCAGGTTAACATTTATGGTAATTGTTCAGTACTTTAGTATTAAAGAAACATATGCTTTACTGATCTCTTGAAATTCTTCATTAAAAAAAACAGGTGATAATCTTTAAGATGCTTCATCAAAGTTTGTTGTGCTGCTGTTCACACGTTCAGCTGCTAGTGAGGGGAGGGGCATTGTGCTGGTCTGCAGAGCTGCAGTTGTTTCTCAGCTAGAGGAGAGGAAGATGCTACTGTTGCAAATGAGTATCTAATCTGATTGTAGTATTTAGTATCAATTATCCAAGTAGCAAAACTTTTTCTCCTATTCATTACAAATGCTGGCTACGGTACCTGTGGTACTGAAAAAAGTTCTCAGAATTTTGGTATGGAAAGGTACCACAGGTATGTGTTCTGGTGACATCCCTGGTGACAGTCATGTCAGAATTGCTACCGGGCCAATAATAATGTGTATGTGAATAATGCTTACAAAATGCATTTTAAATTGCATTTTGGTAGTTATTAAAACAAAAATTATTCATAACAAGTTTATTTGTTTTGTTTTGACTGTCCGTCACACACCCCTGGAGATCCTCAGAGCCAACTTCAAGAAGTAAACTATAGAGTATACAAACCTTTGGATGTAGATATGTATGTGTTAGAGATTAAGAGTGGCACTATAACTCAGAGCACTAGATGAATCATTTGGTCAGCGTTGGCCAAATGGTCTTGAATTTTAATGAGCACATACAGAGACACGAAGGAGACACTTTACATTTATTTATTAGAAGTAATGTTGCGGAAATGACCCTGATCCATTTACAGTAACTTTCAAAAACAGAATGTAGGTTGCATTCTGTTCTCGTAACTGCTAAATGATTTCTCCTCCATAGTGAAGGGGGAAGGGTGTATAATGGATGGAACAGACAGGCACTCTGCCAGAGAGGACAGGAAGACAGATAGAGAGAGTGCAGGGAGAGGCATGAGGTCTCAGTGTGTCAGGATGCAGTGGCTTTCGTCATTTGGGATCCTTGTGTGTGTGGCCCCGCGCACATCTCGGTGACTCAGGATGCGTGTGTGAAAGATTCAGACCTATAAAGTGTAGTCAGCAAATTTCTTTCCAAGAAAGGAGGACAGGGTGCGTACAGAAATATGGCTGACCGTGTTTTTGGGGAAAGTACAGGTGGATGTCAGTGATGTGAACATATGTATGTCTCTGTGTGTGTATGTATGTGTGTGTGTGTTGGTAAGATAGACAGTCAGGATTTATTCTGGGCTTTCAGTGCTGGCCCTTGAGACTCCAGCACTTCTCTGGATATTTAAAGAGCCAATCCATTATTGAACAGCTTGCTGTTGGTTCAGTGTCTGCCTGTGTGTTCATCTGTTTGGGTTTCTCTGTGCCACTC
Organism: Rhamphochromis sp. 'chilingali'; assembly: GCF_963969265.1. Classification (NCBI taxonomy): domain Eukaryota; kingdom Metazoa; phylum Chordata; class Actinopteri; order Cichliformes; family Cichlidae; genus Rhamphochromis; species Rhamphochromis sp. 'chilingali'. The sequence goes on from NC_137935.1 coordinate 31,265,481, forward strand.
TGTCTCTGCTCTCAGCTGAAGTCTCGGTCTTTCTCTGAATTTCTCATTTATCAATAAAATGCAGTCAGAAATGGTGCTGTGCAACATGGGGTACACAGTCATGCATAGTTGTAAATGATCGTGTAGTATTATACATAATTAACATGAGGCAGACGTGGCTTATTTCTCTTCTCCTCGCTGTCTGCCGCGGTGCTCCATTCATACTTTTACTAACTGTTTTGACCGACTACGCAAAATACGATACTTGCATTAGAGATGCTGACAGAAGAGGAGGAGACGGGGAGTAGAATGGGCAACCTGAGAGGAGGGGAGGGTTGGAGTGGAGACTGAGAGGGGACAGAGAAGGACATTCAGGTCAAAAGGAAGCATCACAGGACACTACAACAATACAGTGATGTGTACAGTAAATTCCTGAGGTGAAAAATGAAAGTCAGTTAGAGATGAGGCTAATTACTTGCCAAAAACAGCCTGTAAGACCTTAAACTATCTATAAAATATTGATGTTTTTGATTGTAGACAGCAAACGTAATATTGTTTTACAAACTTGTGGTATGTGTTTAATAAATCCCTCTCTCTGCTTTCCTGCATTCAGTTGAATATCCTGGTGGATACTGGAAGCAGTAACTTTGCAGTCGGGGCGGCTGCTCATCCTTTCCTGCGCAGATACTACCATCGATCGCTGTGAGTAGAGACTCAGTCAGATATAGAAGTTCTTCGGAAACATTTTATGAAGGCTGGAGGAGAGTAAAACGAATCCTGCCCATTGTTCATTAACAGCTCCACCTCGTACCGCGACCTGGGTAGGAGTGTGTACGTTCCCTACACACAGGGACGCTGGGAAGGAGAGCTGGGCACCGACCTAGTCTCAGTCCCGCATGGACCCAACGCCACGCTGCGCGCCAATATTGCTGCAATCACACAGTCGGATCGCTTCTTTATCAATGGATCTAACTGGGAGGGAATCCTGGGGCTTGCCTATGCTGATATAGCCCGGGTAAGAATCACTCTGTCTTTCCAAAATATGAGAAAAGAAAATCTCAATTCAAACTTTACAAGACACTTACAAATGCCATTATCCAGAGCAGCCTAACATATTAAAGTTAGGGCTAGAAGTTAGATTATGTCTCGACTGCTAATACACTTACTTAAAAGTGACATGTGATGAAATTATAAAGGAGAACAAATGAATGTGAGGACATGCAAAATAGATTTTATTATCACATCATACATCTATATTTAGCTCTTGTGGAAATTAGTGAGAGCATGTGACCAAACTGTCAAGCGGCACAGTATCAGATGTGGGTAAGCGATGCTACTAATCTAGCAAAAGATCAAGAAACTATTGAACTGGTGATGAAAAAAGTTTGGTTCTTTCAATTTAAACCTAAACCTGTGATTCGATTTTGTTACTCAGATGTCAAAGATCAGTGTAGTTTTATTACATACGGCATAAATGCCCACTTTATGATACAATAAAAAGTAAGTAATTTTATTCGCGACAGTAAGGTGTTTGGGGGTTTTGAATATGTAATTATTTGGGGCTGTGACAGTGGTCTGAATTAGGTTCACTTGTTCATATTTTCATGCACAATTTCCACAGAACATGGAAGTGGATTCAAAGTCCAAGGAAAGACCTTGGACTTTGAATCCTGTATCACACTTACACCTATTGGCATAATAACTGCCACACTGACATCTGCAGAAAAGTAATATGTGATTAGACAGCAGAACTGCTGATGGAGGATATTTAAGAAACTGAAAGCAGGTTGGGACGGGACAAAATATTGACCCGGCAATATATTTCATTGCATCCTCCCAAACATTATTTACAGAGAGGTGCCAAATATTAACATTTTTATTGAAACATTTACCTAAAAAATTACAATACTGAACTCTATTAAAATGAGAAAACAGTGAACACACACATTAACACCACAGTGCAGTCAACACATAGTTTTTGCATCTTTCCTTTTTTAGGGTCCGGTTACACAGATGATGTCATGTGTGGTAGATGATTATTCTTTATAATCATTGCTGTATAGATATACCATTTATATCATGATAGTATTGAATCTGTAGCTATGGTCTGATTCCCGGTTCTATTCTGGACTTATTTGTCTGTGTTTCCCTCCAGCCTGATGAGAAATTGGAGCCTTTCTTTGACTCTTTGGTTCGCCAGACTCCTGTCCCCAACCTCTTCTCTCTCCAGCTGTGTGGTGCAGGCTTCACACAAAACTACTCCCTGGGCAGCGCTACAGTTGGCGGAAGCATGGTGAGAAACACTTATAGCTCTTTTCCACTCGTACCTACTCGACTCGACTCGACTCGACTCGAGTCTTCTTGGTTTCGGTCATTTTCCATTACAATTGAGCACCACCTAATGCTCATGGGTCGTTATAGCAACACGCCCGAAACTCCTGTGACTTCATTTGTATCTAACACAAACACAAGACAACAGTGGGGGACGTTGAGGCGATGGTATACCTGCTTCTCAGTATATGGCTGTTTGTCAGATTCAGGTACCACGTGGGGTTTTTCATGTAACCATTGCCCTCGTTGCCGGGTTTCAAAAATGGTGGTTTATTTTCATGAAGAAGATGCTCTCATGGTTCATCGAGTGACGCCAATGACTAGCCAATTGGTGACATGCAGTCTGCTGACGTCACATTTTCAGATGGACTCAGATTGGACAGGGCATAAGTGGACAACTCTAAAAACCAAGCAAAGGCAAGCAGGGTTGAGTAGGTACTAGTGCACATGTGTTAGGCCGGATTGGACTCTATTATTCCCCTTGCTTTCAGATCATTGGAGGTGTGGATCCATCACTCTATGTGGGAGAGCTTTGGTACACACCCATCCGCAGGGAGTGGTACTATGAGGTTATCATCGTACGTATTGAGGTAAACGGACAGGACCTGAACATGGACTGTAAAGAGGTGAGGCTCGATAAGTAGATTCCTACGAAAGCTAAAAAAAACACAAACAGACTAATGAAGGATGTGTAAGAAATTTGAAATATGCCTGACTGTGTCACTGTCTTCTACAGTACAACTACGATAAGAGCATTGTGGACAGTGGAACTACCAACCTTCGACTGCCTAGAAAAGTGTTCCAGGCTGCAGTCAAAGCTATTGAAGCTGCCTCCTCAGTCAGTACTACTATAATGTACCATCACGTTTATATCACCGCCCTGGTCGTCTGGTTTGTACTGAGTGGATTATGAGAACCAACTAATGTCCTTCCGACCCTGATTTTTCAGACCGAGCAGTTTCCCTCTGGGTTCTGGCTCGGGGAGCAGCTGGTGTGCTGGCAGGCTGGCACCACGCCCTGGCACATCTTCCCCGTCATCTCCCTCTACCTGATGAGCGAAGTCCGTAACCAGTCCTTCAGAATCTCCATCCTGCCGCAGGTAGTCACAGCAGTCTCGCTCTGGATCTGAGTATAATTTTATAAAGCTGGAGTTTTAGAAGGGTCAGGGACATAAAGCTGTATTGCTCAACCTTGAATTCTCTCCGGGTGATGTGAAATTAAATGTTATTTTGTAAGATCTTTTGATAAGAAGATTACATTTAAAAATGTTATTCATTTCCGTCATTGGTGCAAGACGCAGTTATGCAAGAATGTAGTTAGCATGCCGCACACTGTATGAGGTCTCGACACCGTGTATTCATCAGTAAGTGAAAAGTTTTAACTTTCATTTGGACTTTGCACAGTACAAAAACTGTGGTCAGAGCAAACACACCAATATATGCAGTTCCACTCCTCATGGAATGAAAGCACAACTAGAAACCGTGACAAAAGAAAAGAGCACGTTTGAATGTCCTTTGAATATATTTTCTAAAGGTTTTAAAAGTAATTCAACGTCTTTTTTGTTGTTTTTTTATAAATTGGAAGCCGCTCAGACAGACCTTGATGGTGACGAGATTAATAGAATTTGAGATGTCAAAGAAAAGTTCACTTCAATAAATATCTGAGTGGGTTGTGACCTTGATACTGTCAGAAAAATTAAAAGCTTATTTATTTTACTTTGTGTCCCTCTGTTTGAATGTCTGTAGCAGGTATAATACAGTGAATGACTTTGCTATAACAACTGCATATACAGGAACACTTGAGCTGGAAAAATCTGCCTCTGTAATCTGATTGTTATTTGTTCTGAATAAGATCCTTTAAATATGAAAACATATGATCGCTCTCTAGTGGACAGCTTTGCAATTACATCATTGATTCTAGGTCATAGCTCAGTACTGATCAGCAAACAATATCTGGTACTAGTCCAGTGTGGCGTTATAGCCAGGATGTTCATATTAAACAAGTCCGGTTAGTGAGGTTAGTGTATGTACAGTCAAACTGTATGAGCCAAAAAATCATACGGTCAGCTTTTGTGGGGCAGCCACTGAAAAGGAGGTTGACTTAAATAAAGCTAAAACAGCTTGTTTCAGGCAGCTGAGGTCACTTCAGTAAGGCCCGGTACAAGATAAATAAGGATTATTTCCCACTATGCAAAGCTACTCTAACAGGCTCTAAGAATAAAACTGTGCAATGAGAAATTAGGGTGATACGGGCATTTTAGTGAGCTCTCTAGTCTCTGTATAAAAAAAAGTAACCAAGTTACTCAAAACACAAACCTTGTTGTAAGTAGGGATTTAAACGGTGCTTAAACGGTGCTCGAACCGGTGCTCAAAGAATGGAACACACAAACTTTGTCCAAAAACCTCTCATGTTTTAACTGTTTTCCACTTTTTCTTTGGTCATTTTAGCCTTTTTGGCCAGGGTGAAGGGAGCATCTGCCATCAAACAAGAAGACAGCCGCATGTAACTACGACGGTGTTTGCTAGTTCACCTTACGTGCATTAATGTAATAACATGGTTAGCGTACTCAACGTAAATTACACACGGACAACATTAAGCTACTCACGCAGAGAAGAACGGCTGCTGCTGCCGTCATCATCCATCATCATTTCTGCTACACTGGCAGGGCTAGGTGCCAGGACTCTCCTCTTCGGGTTCTTGGGGGATGTTGCTCTGTGTCCAATAACAGGCACCACACCCGCAGTAGATGTGCTCGATGTGAGGTCTCGCAGCAAGCTATCAAATACGGTGCATTTCTCGGCTTTAAAAAAAGCTCTATGTGTCAGGTGTTTCATCAGATTTGAGGTGTTACCTCCTTTGCACAGTATCACAGTATCACCTTAAAGCACTTGTTGCAGGCTGCTGAGTTTGTGTCTTTTGCTGTAAAGTACAGCCAGACTTTTGACCGCTTCGCCTTGAGCATTTTTAATCTGTAGCTCTGCTCTAAAAGAACGTACGTACCTGGGCCCGCCTACTATCCTCGGAAACGTAAAATGATTGGCTAGAATCTGAAGTGTATGACATCTCAGGAAAAAAAAGCACCGAAATAAAGCACTGAAATGTGCGCTGCTTTTCGGTCTGGTTACTACCATCTAGTTGTGAGCAGTTGTGAGCACTTTGGTTTGGGAACTATTTTCTACACGAACATTTCTTTCTGCAGATTGATTTTGTTTATGTCAGGAGAAAAAAAATGCTTTCTACATTTTATACCATTGTCATGATTTCTGGAGACATCGCTGCTATCTCTCGTTCAGCTTCATCTAGCACTCTGACATTGCAATATCTGAGCATGATGCACAAACTCTCTGTCTCTTTGCCTGTGAATTCCTCCTACACATGCAGGAGTTGAGCAACCAGGCTTGACAGGTACATCTTAGGCCCCTGAAGGCTTTTATCTATATCACATACTAAGATGTTTTTTGAATCTGATAACTCAAGAATGTAGTTGGTACCATCAGTGCATCTACTGGGAGGCTGAGGGGTAGCGCTGGGTGTTGCCCGTATTTTTAATATTTATGCACCTCTAACATCTTATAAAAGCATAGCATTGTTTTAATTTCATGACAATGACATCTAATTTATATCCAAAAATTTTGAATTATGGATGATGTATTACTTCGTCATGTTGCCTAGCGACCACCTAACAATGAGCCAGGTGACCCGCTTTTAGCAATGAAGGCACAATATCGTTTTAATTTCTTTACCGTGTCCTCAAACGCTGTTACAAAATAGCTGAGATGTTTTGTAAAGAGTAAATAACAACAACATGCAGTGATTTGCAAATCTCACATGATGGTGTATTTTAAGAATGAAGTAATGGTGATTACACAAGGGCTGTGCATGCCCGATGCTGGGTGTCTGACTCTACTTTTTTTCTTTTCTTTTGTATGCAGCAATACTTGCGTCCAGTGGAAGACGTGGCCTCTGCTCAGGAGGACTGCTACAAGTTTGCTGTGTCCCAGTCCAGCACCGGCACAGTGATGGGCGCCGTCATCATGGAAGGCTTCTACGTGGTGTTTGACCGCGAGAAGAAACGCATCGGATTTGCTGTTAGCACCTGCCATGGTGAGGAGCAGGGGATGGAGGGATGACAGAGAAAAAATGGGAGAAAAGAGAAGGAGGCAGAAGAAATGTAGGTAGTATTGTTCTGTTTCTTGACTACATACAATCCTGTTTTGTTTTTTTGTTTTTTTAGTGCACGATGAGTTCCGCACAGCCTCCGTGGAGGGTCCGTTCCACGGGGTCGACCTGGAGGACTGCGGCTACAACATCCCCCAGACGGACGAGTCCACCCTTATGACCATCGCCTACATCATGGCGGGCATCTGCGCTCTCTTCATGCTGCCGCTGTGTCTCATGGTGTGCCAGTGGCGCTTTGCCCGCTGCCTGCACCCACATGGGGACTTCGCTGACGACATATCGCTCCTAAAGTGAAAAGGAAGACGTGGAGGTCATATAAAGACATGTGCTTGAAAGGCAGGATAAACATGGACTGTGGTTAAAAAGTGTTTTAAAATGTCGGTGCTGTTAAAACAGGAGCTTTGAAAAGATTTTTCAGCTAACGTTAACTAAAGAAAATGGTGACAGCCTTGCTGCCCTCAAGTGTTTTGCAAGGATAACTAGAGCCGTTACAAAAAAGCCGTTTTCATCAGCATCAACTTTGCCTGTTTGAGCTACCTATGCAGATCAGCATGGCTATAGAGAGCAGATGCAGGAAAATGTGAAATGAAAGAATAATGATTATAAATAGTATATAAATAAATCACAACAATGGATTTGTTTTGTAACTCGGAAAGGTTTGTCTCTTAACATTTGGAACTTGAGGAAAGAGCATTTAGAAACATTAAAACACTTTTAATGAAGAAAATCACGCCAGATATGAGTACTGGATGGAGATAATGTAAACATATGGACGTATGAACTGGTCACTGTGTGCGTGTGTGTGTGTGTGTATAGATGTTCTGTTTGTGGCTTAGAGTGAATGAGACGAGTCTGATACATGTGAGCATGCCTGTAGATGTGCGCAGCTGTACTGTAAGTGAGAAGTGTACTGAGAGGTTTAACAAAAATGGAAACATGATAATAGCGCCAATGAAATGACATATGCCAGCAAATGAATCCTGCAATGCAAAACAAGTATGCATAACGTGGCTAATTTGATTAAATATCAGACGTTATATTTAAAGTATAAAAATCGGTTTTGCTTTGTGTGAAACTGAGACTACTGAACACAGCAGATGTCACTTTTTCTTATTATATTGATGGCTTCAATTATCTACTGTACATAAAGGTTGTGCATTCCAGATCATGTATTTGCGCAGACACACACAAAACACACAGAGCTTATATCCCTGCATATGACTGCTGCACCATCTGATGATTACCACATGTAACAAGAACACATGACAAGCAAACAAACCAAGACTTTATAGGGCTTTTTTTCCACAAACACAAACTGAATCACTCACCACATCTTTCAAGGGGGACCATACATGTATGCTTGGACAAAGATACCAGCCCAACGTATGTTATACACTAAAGAACACTATGTATGTCTATAAGAGACTGTTTGTATTGTCTCCGAACAAGGTGTAAATAGGTCAACTCAGAACTGTTTATTTATCTGCCAGGCGCTGGCAGCACTGTTGAACCAATAAAATACTAATTGTAACTGGAAAATGTGTTTTCTATGTACGTGTGTGTGCGGAATTATTAGGCAAATGAGTATTTTGTCCACATCATCCTCTTCATGCATGTTGTCTTACTCCAAGCTGTATAGGCTCGAAAGCCTACTACCAATTAAGCATATTAGGTGATGTGCATTTCTGTAATGAGAAGGGGTGTGGTCTAATGACATCAACACCCTATATCAGGTGTGCATAATTATTAGGCAACGTCCTTTCCTTTGGCAAAATGGGTCAAAAGAAGGACTTGACAGGCTCAGAAAAGTCAAAAATAGTGAGATATCTTGCAGAGGGATGCAGCAGTCTCAAAATTGCAAAGCTTCTGAAGCGTGATCATCGAACAATCAAGCGTTTCATTCAAAATAGTCAACAGGGTCGCAAGAAGCGTGTGGAAAAACCAAGGCGCAAAATAACTGCCCATGAACTGAGAAAAGTCAAGCGTGCAGCTGCCAAGATGCCACTTGCCACCAGTTTGGCCATATTTCAGAGCTGCAACATCACTGGAGTGCCCAAAAGCACAAGGTGTGCAATACTCAGAGACATGGCCAAGGTAAGAAAGGCTGAAAGACGACCACCACTGAACAAGACACACAAGCTGAAACGTCAAGACTGGGCCAAGAAATATCTCAAGACTGATTTTTCTAAGGTTTTATGGACTGATGAAATGAGAGTGAGTCTTGATGGGCCAGATGGATGGGCCCGTGGCTGGATTGGTAAAGGGCAGAGAGCTCCAGTCCGACTCAGACGCCAGCAAGGTGGAGGTGGAGTACTGGTTTGGGCTGGTATCATCAAAGATGAGCTTGTGGGGCCTTTTCGGGTTGAGGATGGAGTCAAGCTCAACTCCCAGTCCTACTGCCAGTTTCTGGAAGACACCTTCTTCAAGCAGTGGTACAGGAAGAAGTCTGCATCCTTCAAGAAAAACATGATTTTCATGCAGGACAATGCTCCATCACACGCGTCCAAGTACTCCACAGCGTGGCTGGCAAGAAAGGGTATAAAAGAAGAAAAACTAATGACATGGCCTCCTTGTTCACCTGATCTGAACCCCATTGAGAACCTGTGGTCCATCATCAAATGTGAGATTTACAAGGAGGGAAAACAGTACACCTCTCTGAACAGTGTCTGGGAGGCTGTGGTTGCTGCTGCACGCAATGTTGATGGTGAACAGATCAAAACACTGACAGAATCCATGGATGGCAGGCTTTTGAGTGTCCTTGCAAAGAAAGGTGGCTATATTGGTCGCTGATTTGTTTTTGTTTTGTTTTTGAATGTCAGAAATGTATATTTGTGAATGTGGAGATGTTATATTGGTGTCACTGGTAAAAATAAATAATTGAAATGGGTATATATTTGTTTTTTGTTAAGTTGCCTAATAATTATGCACAGTAATAGTCACCTGCACACACAGATATCCCCCTAAAATAGCTAAAACTAAAAACAAACTAAAAACTACTTCCAAAAACATTCAGCTTTGATATTTTTGGGTTCATTGAGAACATGGTTGTTGTTCAATAATAAAATTATTCCTCAAAAATACAACTTGCCTAATAATTCTGCACTCCCTGTATATATATATATATATATATATATATATAGGTGTGTGTTATTAAACTCAACTGCAATAGCCTTGCAAGATTTGTAATTTAAAATAAGCCCTACATGTTTCTTGGCCTTGATGTGGCCCTCTATTTCTTCCATTGTCTAAAACAAACCGTTATAGCTCAACTTTCTTCTGATTGGCTGCCCCTTGCAATCAGAAGAGGTCGATGGGGCTTCTGTGGTCACAGACAGAGCTGTGTGCAAAGGATATTAGGGAAATCTCCCATTTAACATAATTAAACATAAAAAACTACCAAACAGTAATCATTTAGTAACTACATAAGCACCTCGTATTAGAATGATATCTTCAAACTTAAAAAACGAAACAAAAATGACAGAAACGTTCCTGTTTTTCTCCTAATATCTACAATAAAAAGTACAGAACTTTTTCTGTGCTTTTACACATTCCCTCCTGCAATGTAAGCCCAAAGATATGGGATCAGAACGATGCCACCTTGAAATGAAACCGAAAAAAAAATATTGTAACTGAAATAAATGTACTGAAAACTCTTGTATTGAAACTGAAAAAAATTGATAGTGAAAAACAAATAATTGAAACTGTAATTTTTTTGTTTTCGCTTACAAATTTTTTTTTTTCCAGTTTCAATCCATTTTTCGGTTTCACTCTGCTGGCACTGTTTTGGCGTCCAGGGGCGCGCTGGGGGGCCTTCAAGACCTTTTCAAAGTCTTGAAGGCAAGCTAAGCCTGAAGGAAAAAAGAAGGAACACACACATGTAAAGGAAGCACTCAAAACTTGCAGCTATCCTAAATGGGCGTTTTTAAAGTCAGCAAAGAGGCACAGAAAAGAAGATCAGACACCAGCGAGGGAGGATAAGAAGGACATATGCAACAACATTGTCATCCCCTATGTAGCCGGTGTATCAGAGAAACTCAGGAGAGTTTTCTCCAAGCATGACATCCCAGTGTATTTCAGACCCAGCAACACGCTCAGACAAAAACTGGTTCACCCGAAAGACAAAACGCCAAAACACAAACTTAACAATGTGGTGTATGCTGTACAGTGCAGCGAGGAATGCTCAGACCTCGACATCGGAGAGACCAAACAGCCACTTCACAAGTGCATGGCACAACACAGAAGAGCCACCTCCACAGGACAAGACTCAGCAGTCCATCTGCATCTTAAGGATAAAGGACACTCTTTCGAGGATGTCAATGTTCACATTTTGGACAGAGAGGACAGATGGTTTGAAAGAGGAGTGAAAGAAGCCATCTATGTCCACTGTGAGCGACCATCTTTGAACAGAGGCGGGGTTTACGACACCAACTCTCTGCCATCTATAATCCAGTTTTGAGATCCCTTCCCAGACGCCTTAACGCCCACTCACATCCTGGGCCATCTGACCTCAGGAATTCGCATGATAAGTGGGGCCAGGTTTCACAATGAACTCACCCGAAACTCTGGCTGATTGGGACCCACGCCCAGTTTCCCACCTTGGCTCAGGCGATTAGAGGATCATCAGGGGGTCCTTTTGTCCCTCTGTGGGGGGTTTCTCCCACTAGGTTTATATCTGGGACTCTCCACCATTTGACCTTAGAACTGAAGAAGCTTCTCGGATGAGGGGTGAAACGTCTTCAAGTAACTTAAAGAAGTCCAGACGCTTTTCTTTGCAAGCTCTTTTGGCCATGGTGAGTATATCCTTCTCTCATCCTCCCCCTCTTCTCACGAAGCTTCTCCTTCAACCTCAGTTCTCACCTCCTCAGCAAAGAGAAGCAGAGAAGACATCTGCACTGAAGAGGTAAGTGCAAAGAGGTGCAAGGTAAGTGATGACACGTTCTGTGGCCCTTTAAGGGGACGCTGTGGAGCGTGTGAGCAGCTTCAAGTTCCTGGGAGTCCACATCTCCGAGGATCTCACCTGGACGACCAACTGCTCCAAGCTGGTCAAGAAGGCTCACCAGCGCTTCTTCTTCTTGAGGACTCTGAGGAAGAACCACCTGTCCTCAGGCATCCTGGTGAACTTCTATCGTTGCACCATCGAGAGCATCCTGACCAACTGTATAACAGTCTGGTACGGGAACTGCTCTGCCTCGGACCGGAAGGCGTTGCAGAGGGTCGTGAAAACTGCTCAGCGCATCGCCGGAGCACCACTTCCTGCAATAAAAGACATCTACAGGAAGCGGTGTCTGAAAAGGCCTGGGAAAATCATCAAAGACCCCAGTCACCCATCACATGGACTCTTCACCCTCCTGCCCTCTGGGAGGCGCCACAGGAGCCTCCGGACTAAGACCACCAGGTACCGGAACAGCTTCTTCCCCACAGCTGTCAGACTCCTGAACTCTGCCTCCTGACATCTGACCCACGTTAACACATGGACTGAACATACCCACACCCACAATGGACAACTGTACCCTCAAACACACAATAATAACATGGACTGAACCACCACTCACAACCACTAGCACTTTATATAGCCTCTGTAGAAACTATCTACACCCTCACTTATCTTAACTGCACTACTGTATAGCTCTGTGTAAATAATCATTCTGTACATTCGATAATCTTTAATCCTACAACTGTTTACAACTTGCATAGTTCCCATTTCTGTATAGCTGTATATCTCAGATTCTGTAAAGTTATTTATTTCATATTCTGTATAGTTTTTCATATTTATATCCTGTTCATAGCCTGTACATAGCTTGTACTCACTACAGACTTATAGTTATAGAATATTCACAACATACTTCATACCGTGTACATTATAACATACCATAATAGACCCATTTCTGTAATATACTCACATATCTATATTATTACTAATATATATTGTAATATATCTATATCACTAAAGCACTTCTGGATGGATGCAAACTGCATTTCGTTGCCCTGTACCTGTGCATGTGCAATGACAATAAAGTTGAATTCTATTCTATTCTATTCTATTCTATTCTATTCTATTCTATTCTATTCTAATTGTATAATATTACAGTTTGTGATGCTTTATACATGTTTTTATTGCTTCATTTCAAACTAGGAGATATAAAATAAACCAGTTTTCATAATAGTTTCTGTCTCTTTAGTTGTTTTCTTAATAAGTTATTTGGAACATCATTGCAACCCGTCAGCTTTTTATTGAGGATTTAGAAAGTTGCTGGTGGCCCGAGTGTGTACAGTGGGGTGTTGTTTTTGTCACATGGTGAAAGTGACCTTGGGGGGAGCAAAAAGAACAACTGCACAATTTAGGGATTCACAGACTTTGGTAATCGTTAAAAAAAATGAAGAAAAATTGTTCTGTGTGAACAAGAAGCTCAAATATAAACCCTACTGACACAAATGATCTGCTATCTGTAAGCAGGAAAATGTTTTCATGAGCCTGGGTGAAGCTAATTTGTATGAGTTTAACCTCCTGGTCAAAAACTTTTAGAAGATTAATACGTTCACCTGCTGATTCTTACTTGGCCTGAATGTTTGAATGTTTGCAGTTTCAGGTCCTACTGATCAGTTTTAAGTACTGTAGAAAGTGAGCAGCAATTTAATCGAGTCCTGGGATGAAATGGGACAAAAGGGTAATGTGACAGCCACATTAGTTCCCTTCCCTCGTTTAACAACGTGTAAGCAGACTGCTTTAACCTGCAATTTACTGCATGTTGTTAGGCTGCATGATACAACCACAGTCTGCTAACCACCCGTGGTGAGCGAAGGCTTTGAGGTCTTGCTCGAGCTACTGATGAAGCTTTATCAAAGCTTGTTAAGTTTCCCAACCACATTTCATCTCGATGGTCCAAGGCTTACATCTTTAAGTTCACAAATATACTTCTGTAATTAATCAGTAACCAATTTATTACTTTAAGTTACAGTGTGAGGGGCATTGATGAACATAAATTAGATTTAACTGGATTATGTGTTTAGGTCAAGAGACACAGACCTTCATCTTCAAGAGGCTCTTCTTAAATGTCTGATTACGATGTTTGTGTTTGTCTGCAGCATCACTGTAGCAAAGAGAGTATAACACAAGGCCACAGTCGTGTGGTATTCTGTCCTGCTATTAAGTGAATAAAATACTGAAAAAACATCTAGACACTAAATACAGTCACTGGCCACTTCATTAGTTACACCTTGCCAGTACTGTTTTGGACCTTCTTTCACCTTCGGAAATGCCTTAATTCTTTGTGGCGCAGATTCAACAAAGACCTGGAAACATTCCTCACAGATTTAGTTTCATATTGACATGATAGCATCACACAGTTGCTTCAGATTTGTCGGCTGTGCATCCATGTTGCAAATCTCCTGATCCACCACATGACAAAGATAATCTGCTGGATTGACATCTGTTATAAGATGAGTATACTGTGGTCATAAAACGATGGGCATGGTCAGCAGCACAGCTCAGGGAGGTTGTACCTCTGGAGAGGCCCCTTCCTACACCTGAAGTTTTTACCAGTGAAAAGAACGGAGGTTTCCTCACAGTGTTTCCTAGTGTTTCATCAACAAAGGAGAATTTATTCCTTAGACTGTGCAAAATTTCTTTCATGGTTATCCTGCTGCAAGGGTGAGCTCTGAGATGGGCCCAAGCCATGCTTGCTCCTCAGCAGTCTTTATTTAACCTGATATGTCAAACCCAATTATTGTGGAAGACTGCTCCGACTCTGGTTATGCTCCGACTCTGGTTATGCTTTCTGTTTTTTTAAATGAGCAGAAATAATACTTGCAATAAATGTAGCCTTTATGCAGCTCTGGAGGCTTGGATCGCTGAATTGGAAACCGAAAAAAAAATGGTTTGAAACCGAAAAATGGATTGAAACCGAAAAAAAATGGATTGAAACTGAAAAAACAGTTTCAATTAATTGTTTTTCACTATCATTTTTTTTCTGTTTCAATACAAGATTTTCAGTACATTTATTTCAGTTACAATATTTTTTTTTAGGTTTCAATATTTTTTTCGGTTTCATTTCAAGGTGCCATCGTTCTGACCCCATACAAAGAGTGCTAAGAAGATTTCTTGCATTCAATAGAACAGCAATTCTTTTATCTTGTACAAAAACAAAAACAGACATGCTGTTGAAATTGCACTTCTTTTTTATATTGAGGGAAAATTGTTAATGATTTCTTACGATAAATCTTCGATTACGATAAATGCTCCAAGTGTTTTGAATAACTTGCTGTTGTTGTTTTAACTGCAGTGCTTTACGCCGTGGCTCTGGGCCAATCAGGAAGCCCACACGACGTTTTGCGCAACGCGTGACGTAGCACCTAGATAGCGACTTTTCGAGCGTTGTACGGAAATGAGATGATTACCTTTGGTTCCCTGAATTTCACAAACGGCAGAGGACTAAACGGGGATTCGGTGGAAAACTAAGCTGAAGGTGTCTGACTACAGATCATTTTCAAACAGCTACTAATTCGTACTACTTTATCTAATAAAAGAATAGCGAGCTTACTCGTTAGCCGCCAGGACAACTAGCTCGCTTACTAAGCTATGATAACAACGAGGCTGGGAACGAAACCCGACTCCCTCTTCAGGTTGTTGACCTTTTTCCTCTTTCTTTTTCTGTTCTTACTACATTATAATTTTATCGAGTGTACGTGGCAGTGTTTTCACAGACACTGTAATTATACAACAAATCTCGGTCAAACGTACAGCTAGCTAGTAATCTGAATAAAAACAAAACAAAAAGAAGTAATCAAAACTAAGAAGTCACGAGAGCGTACTGTTGGGTGACAAGACAGCTAATGCGTATCAAAGAGAAAGAGCCACGATTTAAATAGCCGTAAATGCCTTTTTAAGGCTATCAATATCATAATTCAGATTTTCGATAGGACAGCCATCGGTAATGTCTTCGGCTGTATGTCTGATGTGGTTATAGATGTTACATACGCACATTTGCGCAGACTGGACGTTTTCCTGGTGATTGATTTGTCACGTTATTTGGTTCTGTGAAAAAACCTGAGGCATACATGTAGTACAACCTGTTGTTTGGCTAGAAGAAACCGCCCACAACAGGTATGATTGATGTTGTTTTGCAGGTGTTGGAATGCACTGTGTGTCTCACTGGTGCAAAGGCTTTGATTTAACCACAGGGTTTATCTAACACAGATGGCATCGAGTTAGTAAGGTGCTGTGAATTTGATACATTGCTTCTGAATACAGCATGCAGATGATAAACACCAAGGCGCACTGATTCACAGATTGTCCTCACTAATGACACCTTTTTCTCTCCCTGTCTGACTCTGTCTGATGTTCAGGTCGCTTTTCCAATGAGGAGAACTCGCCCTTTTGGCCCCGTGCATCACCCTTCCTCGCCATGGCAAAGCTCTATCTGCCTACTTTCCTCTTACTGATTTTTCTGTCCTCCTTCGTCCTCCTGCTGCTCATCCTTCTGACCCCTGTCACCCCCTCACTTCCTTTAGCGCCTGCCTCTGATCCCTCACTTTGGCCGTCACCCTCTTGCAGTCCAGGTCAGTCCTGGGCGGTTCGACTGCACATTGGTCTTAATCACAAGGAAGAAGATGGTGAACACGGTGCTGTGCACATGGATTTCATAGCCAACAAGGTAGAGTACTTCATTCATGCTTTTTCAGATTAGACTTAAGAGCTTGCTATTTGCTGTTGATATTGTAACCATAATAGGCCATTTCGTGCACTTGCATTTGGACTTAACACATTCACATTCATTAGCTTTTCATTTCACCAAACCTTTCAGTTGTTTGTTTTTTGCTCCCTGTTCGTATTCTCTTTTTATCCCATGGTCTCTTATCTATGTAGTGATTTGACAGGGTTTGTTTTACAGGTTTGCTGTAAAAATGCTTTAGGACCAAACAGTTCTGTGAAGCATTCTCACTACGATACTTCCCACAGAACTGCATACTGTTAGATCTTTTACGTTTTCCTTTTCTTCTTTTTTTTCCATTCACACAACTGATTGCATTTCTGAGCAACATATCCAACAGCCAGCCAGCTGTTGGCATAACAACAACTAAGCTACAAACACAAGAATGAGTTGGAGGACGCTGTGATTTGGAACATGTGTTTACTGAGTGTCAGGAGTTTCATGATAATGCTGTAGTTGAAAATTAGAGATGTGATTTGGTTCACTTTTAAAATGCATAACATAACATTACAAGTGACTCATTACTTACATGTTAAGTACCGTATACAGAGAGCTGCTAATCTTACACCGAGGCTTCCTGCAGTTCCTGGTGCTGCTCCTGATTACCTCCAAAACCCCACTAACCAATCACACCTACCCACATTAAGAGCACATGCCAGCCTGTTGGAGTTATATTCCAGTAAATCATACCAATAGTGATTCACTTTCATGATCTTCTCATGGTATGTCAGTTAGCACCTGCCAACAGTTCCTTCAGTCTGGATACACACACACACACACACACACACACACACACACACACACACACACACACACACACACACACACAATTTGGACTTCCTCCAAATGTTATAAGATCTATAAAAAGGTTTCTCTGGACCAGCAGTGCCTTACATTAGTCTTACATGAAGGTGGCCACGTTTAGATGCATTGTCCTAGTTTAATTTTTTCAGTCGTCATCTTTGTTCTCTCTTGTCACAGGTAGCGGAGCAGGCTGGGCTGCACAACCATGGCCAGATAGGACACCTGGAAGGCCACTACTTGCTGTGCTCTACAAAGCCCGGTGCTGGGTCTGTAGGACGCATCAAGAGACAAACTCTCCGGCCTGAGGATGTTTTAGCAGGACACCCTCATGTTATGTGGTACTCTCAGGAGAGAGTGCTCAGCCGCTCAAAGAGATCGATGGCCTTCAATGACCCCAACTACCCCAAACAGTGGCACCTGGTGAGGATGCATATTAACGAGCGACCGTGGCTCAGGGGTTGGGAAGCGTATCTGTAACCGGAAGGTCGCCGGTTCGATCCCTGGCCTCTCTGTCCTGGTCGTTGTGTCCTTGGGCAAGACACTTTACCCTACTTGCCTACTGGTGTTGGCCAGAGGGGCTGATGGCGCGATATGGCAGCCTCGCTTCTGTCAGTCTGCCCCAGGGCAGCTGTGGCTACAACTGTAGCTTGCCTCCACCAGTGTGTGAATGTGAGAGTGAATGAATAGTGGCATTGTAAAGCGCTTTGGGTGCCTTGAAAAGTGCTATATAAATCCAATCCATTATTATCATCATTATTATTATTATATGACTGACTCTGTCTTTATGATGAAATGTGGCATTAACATTTTTAACTAATTCAGAGGCTGACAATCAATTCATATCTTAATTAAAAAGCACTTTTAGCTCTAAATTCTATTTTAACAACTCAATCAGAATGGAATTTAAGCCAGGCAATTTAAGTGTGAATCAATCTGTGTGCGACGTGACATTTGGTGTTATTTTTAACGGTTATGCCAAATGCTACGGAGCAATATCAGACAGCTTACCAAGGAGAGAGAAGGAAAGTAAATTGTTGCCTAAAGTGAGAATGAAGTGCAAAGTGAAAAGCTAAATACTGCCTCTCAGTTGATTGTAACCTTTGAGCTTGCGCCTCTTTTATAGTTTCCTGATTTATAAGCTTATTACTTTGTTTTTCACAGCTGTCCAATATGTGGGTACAAAAACACAAAACAGCCATAGTGGATTTCAAAGCTCTGATTGGCTTCACAGAAATGCTTGTTGTACAATAAGACCCATACTGCCAGATACACCACTTCACCTTTTCTCCTTCTGTTCTCTTGTTTTGATTTTTGTTCTCGTTTTGATTTACCTTGACATTTCTATTTCCACCTCTTCCTCTCACCCTTTTTTTACTCTGCCTGTTTTTGCAGCACAATGATGTCAGTAAGGGCATGGACATCAACGTGACAGGAGTGTGGGAGCGTAACATTACCGGCCAGGGAGTCACAGTGGTGGTTGTTGATGACGGGGTGGAGCACACCCACCAAGATATTCAGCCAAATTATGTAAGTCAAAACTGTCTAAGCAATTTTTTGATTTATTCCTATTGCTTAACAATGGGAACTGGCATGGATTTATTTGTTTCGTAGGGAATCCAGTGTTGAATCACTGTAATCGATACTTTTTTTTTAGTCAATTCTGCCAGTGGGCTTTTGTATTATAGTTTAGCAACTGCAGGCCAGACAAGAATCATCTTGCTGTGGAGGAACTACTGTGGCAGATTTAACTTTAAACAGCATGTTGTAGATCAGAGGAAAGTTATAAAGTAGAGAGAATGTCGCTGTCAGCAGAAGGGAAGCAGTTTTTTTGTTTTGTTTTGTTTTTTAGTGTAGACAGACTTACAGTCCGCACTAGTAGAAAGGTGATCACACAGTGAAGAGAACATCAAAGTGAATTGGATAATAAGAAGTTCTAGTTGTAATAGTTTTCTTGATTGTCTTATTAACGATTCTAGTAATGTTTAAAAACTGATTTTATGTCCTCCTTAGAGTCCAGAAGGCAGCTACGACCTTAACTCAAATGACCCAGACCCCATGCCTCACCCTGACATTCACAGCGACAACCACCACGGTACTCGGTGCGCTGGGGAGATTGCAGCTGTTTCCAACAACAGCTTCTGCGCAGTGGGAGTGGCCTATGGCAGCAAAGTAGCAGGTACAGACCGGAAAATCTTGATTTTTTTTTTTTCCGTTGTTAAAATCTGAAGATGACAGAGTTAATTCTGAATTTATCTCATTTGTGACTTGTTGCTTGCTTCTAAGGTATTAGAGTGCTCGATGGCCCGCTGACAGACAGCCTGGAGGCTATAGCCTTTAACAAACACTACCAAGTTAATGACATCTACAGCTGCAGGTCCGACTGTTTCCCCTGTGTAATTAAGCGGTGTTTTAATATGCTGTAATATCATATTAATGAAGGTTCTCATGTTCTTGCTGATGTTGCTCGTTGTGTGTTTTTTAGTTGGGGTCCAGATGATGATGGGCATACTGTGGATGGACCTCATCCTCTGGGCAAGGTGGGATCATCTATTCACAGAACTCTTTGTCCAGCAGAGGGCAGTAAAACACAACAGCTCAGCAGCTTGGACATGTAGAAGACCACTGCAGATTTTCACTTCATGTTTTTGTTATTTTTTTTGTTTTTATGCTAATGACTTGTTTGTTGTCCCTGTTCCACAGGCAGCTCTGCAGCACGGGGTGATTGCAGGCAGACGAGGATTCGGGAGCATCTTTATAGTTGCCAGCGGTAACGGTGGTCAGTACAACGACAACTGCAACTACGACGGGTACGCCAACTCAATCTACACCATTACAATCGGTAAGAACCGGACATTCTTAGGCGTGCCTGTGCCCGCCCTGTTTCTGCAGGTTTATTTGTGCAGTATGTGTGGCGCATGCAAGTAGTTTCTGTGTTTGTTTGATGCAGGAGCGGTCGACGAGAAAGGCAAGATGCCATTCTATGCTGAGGAGTGCGCATCCATGCTGGCCGTCACTTTCAGCAGTGGGAGGGGCTCTTTGAGGAGCATTGTAAGTCTCATCAAACAAAGACAACTAAAAGAATTAAGTGCATGAATAGCGAGTCAACTTAGTTTAGCTTCATTTAGCTGGGTTAATAGTGGCCATGACAGTGGTTTGACACCTTACATGTTCGGTGAAATTCAGACTAGAGGTGTGTGCGTTCTGAACTAGACAAACAGCTTTAAATCATGTGCATCATGTGTAAAGTAAGCAACTAGACAGAGATTGACTCAAAGGTGAGTCTTGGCATTCTTCCAAGTGGATGTTAGCACAGTTTGTAGATAACTACAGCATTGCGTGATGCTAAATGTAGCAGAAATTTAAAAGTTTAACTAATATTTGAACTGCAGTCTTTAAAGAAATTTGTGGAGGCAGGCTGTTCTGTATCTCCACTCAAGCTGAAATAACTTGTTACATGATTACAAGTATAATAAAAAGTTCCCAAAAATTGTTACTCTCTCCAAAGCCTTCTTTCCACTAGCACAGACTTGGCTTTGCTTGACTCTGTTTTTCCATTAGGTGGTAGTAGCAGGAGGCCAGGGTTCCAACTGTTTGCGTTGCATGCAAATGATGTTACGGGACTTCTGTGCTGCTGTGCGGCACCAATGACCACACCCACATTGAGGTGGTGCTAAATTTTAATCAAAAATCACCAAAACAGAGTAAAGTCGAGCCAAGGTGGCACTGGAAAGGAGACATAAAGTTGAGTTGTGTCTAGGTGAGCTGTCAACCTCTTGGCCAGCACACACGTGTGAGTGAACAGATGATCGCCAATATAGAAAATCTATATAAAATTTTCAAAAGGGTCTGTTTCTTGCTCTACATGTTTAAAAACTGTTGTGCTGCGTATATTTAACCTTACTGATTAAGCCTGCAGATACCAAACTCCAAGACATGACATGCAGACCAGTGTGTTTGAGTTCTCTACTGGAAAGGTCTAAAACTGTAGTGATGGGGACAGCTGTTTGAAAGAGCAGCTCCACATCAAGAGCAACAGGGAGTGTTTTCATCTGAAAACCATGACTAATGTTGACAGGGGTAAGAGCCCATTGAAGCCGCTGACTTGTATTTGCTGTTGTTTGTGCATCACCACGGTAACGCAGTTTGGAGCGGCGGATGTCATCGCCTGAGGGAGAAGAGCTTAGCCAGGAGTGGGCTGCTGACCACAGTATGGTCACAGGCCAAATGCTGTCCAGACGCTGCCTGTTAGTTCAATAGTCTCCAGAAACTTTTACCAAGAACAGCTGCTGTCACCAGCGCGCTGAGTTGGGATTTATTATTGAGTTTATAACATCTGGACAGTCATGAGAAAAAAAGTAGTGATATCTTAGAAATTACTTCTAAGCTGTTGGCAGTTTTTGCATCTTGTACTAATGGAGGATTGAAGATATTTTAAGGGCTTCAACTCTCATAAAAATAATGTAAGTCCCAAATAATAGCTGTGACTAATTAAAACATGATGCTCAGTGTTGGAGATGAAGAAATTCAGTTGTTTGAAATAAATACACCATGACTATTTCTAAAAGACATGTGGGCCTTATAAAACCTCGTATATGAGTTAAAAAAGAGCCTCTAATGCTTTGAACAATGGTGACCACGGTTTGGCAGCATATTTTGTTTCTCATGTGTCCATCACATACTGACTTTTACATCAGTGTATCTGGTAGATAGCAGCAGTTGTACTGGCAGCATTTGATTGACTGAATGATTACACTTTGCTACCTTCACTAGGTGTCACCACAAATAGCAGTTATATTGTTGTAGAACGGCGCTTCATTATTCATTACTGGACAACTACAAGGGGCTGCAGTCTGCGTGGCCTTGCCAACAGCTCTAATACCTGTAGTGGATGTTGTAAATAAGGAGGTTGAAAGTTAGAACAAAAGATTGGATGTGTAACTATTAGACTCAGGCAATGCATTACCCACTTAAATAGGTGGCTCAAGGATGGCTTCCTTCAAGGAATGATAGTAAGAGACTGGTTGATTATTTTCCTCAAGCACAACTTTCTAGGGGCAAACAGTTCTTTGTTAATGTTGGCTGTGTCATCTTTGATCAGTGGGACTAAACCCAAGATACTCATGAACAGTTTACTGGTTACTTTGTTTTCTGTTCACTGTTGTTATGTTGCACAGCTCGCTGAGCTTAGC
The DNA here is from genome assembly GCF_963969265.1 of Rhamphochromis sp. 'chilingali'. Lineage (NCBI taxonomy): Eukaryota > Metazoa > Chordata > Actinopteri > Cichliformes > Cichlidae > Rhamphochromis > Rhamphochromis sp. 'chilingali'. The sequence goes on from NC_137935.1 coordinate 31,287,670, forward strand.
ACTCTGTTGGATTTGCGTGTTTAAGGTTTAGTTTGTTCTTGTTTTCATCAGCTGAGAAATATTAGTTGCTGTTCATGCTTTTATCTCATCTTTGGACTATTGTAATTTACTCTTCGTCTGCCTCAGTAAAACCTCCTTGGACCATCTATATCTTCCACAGATTGCTGCTGGTAGGCTTACCAGATCCCCCAACGTTGCTCATCTCACACAGCTGCTGATCTCAATGCACTCACTCCCTATTAAATTTAGAATTCAATGCAAAGTTCAACTTTAGCACCGAAATATATCAGTGAACCTTTGCAGCTATGTGTCACCAGTAGGACTCTCAGATGTTCTGATCAGGGTTTGTGTTCAGCCATAAAAATTCCTCATTTAAAAAGCTAACTGGGCCTTAGTATTTTATTTTGTCTTATCGTCTGTTTCGTTTTTAATTGTCTGTGTTTGATATGAACCACATTGTGATTTTCATCTTAAAAGGTGCTATATAAATGAAACGTTCTTAATAAATTACTTATTGTGGATCAGGAGACACTGCACATTGGTGGCAATTTAACACAGTGCAACAGCACAGAAGACCAAAATACATCATCGTCTTACTAGCTAAACAGAGAGTGTATTGAAAATCATACTGCAATACCACCCACATCCAATCATAATTGCCTTTTTAAAAACATTTTTGAGACCCAGTACATGTACAGCACTGCGCTGTATTTGATGTCCATGAGAAAACAGCAAAAGATCAACAGCTGGGAATAGCTGTTGATCTTTTGCTGTTTGCTCAAGGAGGTGTCTGGATTGTCTGTGTCTGTGTATACACATTTTAATGTATTCCTCCCTGTGGTTTTGTTCGTTTAACCTCATTTATTTTACTTTTTTTAATCTTAATGTGGCTCTTAAATTCTTCTCTGGGTGTTGCCAGTGTCAAATTGTACTCCAATAACTGCACATACAGAGGGCTGAACTCTGGTTACCTTCGTTCAAATGGGTCAAGATGGCTTTTTAAAAGGGTTTGAGGGTTTGATAACAGTTTATATTCAGACTCCTGACAGTTTTTACTGCCGTGACACTGTTTATACTGTGCACAGTTTCTCCAAACTATCCTTCCAACACTCAGCCCATCTGTGTGGTTCTTCAGGTGACTTCAGACTGGTCCATGCAGGGGGGCACAGGTTGTACCGAGGGCCACACCGGTACGTCTGCTGCAGCACCCCTGGCAGCAGGAATGGTGGCACTCATGCTGCAGGTCCGGCCCTGCCTCACCTGGAGGGATATCCAGCACATCATCACCTTCACTGCCACCAAGGTAAGCCTGATGAAATTCAGAAACTTGGTTATTACAGTACACACACACACACACACACACACACACACACACACACACACACACACACACACACACACACACACACACACACACACACTAACATTTGCATTATTTGGTGTAATGTAATTGTCGAGTATCTTTTTGAGTAAAGCCCTTGTGTGTTCTGTTGTTCAGCCAATCAGGTCACAATACCAGCTGTTCACAGAATGATTCAAAATGACATGTCAAAACCTGAAAGGTGAAAATGGGATGCAAAGTAAACTAAATGTAGGCTCTGACACAATTTAGCTCACAGTTCTAACAGTGTTTTGAAATCTTCCCTTAATCTTTTTTTCAGCAGTGTTTTGCTTCAGTGGCTAAAAATCAAGAGTTATTGGCTTATAAAAATTTGTGAGTCTTCATCGCTGACATATAGAGTGCAGTAAAAACAGACAAGCGGGAGAAAGTGGTGATTTCAGTAACATGCAGCTACGGCCCAGCCAACCAGGAATCAAAGAGAGAACTCGGCTGATTAGTCCCTGTGTTAAGTCTTGTGACTGTCGAGCTCCACAAGTTATTTTTATTATTAAGGAATTGTGTGTAGATTGTCAGGATATGGTGACAATTTTTTTTATTTTAATTTTTTTCGTAGCCTTGGAAAGTCCTGCTAATTTTTCTGCACTTCCGATATCGTCAGCGTGTGATGTTGAATGCATTTTGATACATATGAAGCCTCATCTACCCCCATTATTGCTAGTTACTCTTCCAGTAATCATAAATAGTAAAGCAATGCTTCGAGTGTTATGAAGGCCAGATAAAGAATCAGCTTTTATATGGATGGGTAAGCCCTGTCCAAACTTACTGCTGCTATATTTACATAGTTACAGGCAGCAGCCAGTTTATATGAGACTCAGAGAGCCAGCCTTTGTCCAGGGGTAACAAAATTTGCCTAAGAGGAAAGCTGGCTCATTAACGTGCCAGATCTGATGTATCTCATTTCCCAATACTCCTGGAAGTGGTCTCTGTTGTTTATTTTGTCATTTCTGTTGCTCAATAAGAGCATAAACTCGATCTTGGCTGTGTTTGTTTTGACAGTGCGACAGTAGTGCCGACTGGAAGGTGAACGGAGCAGGATTTCATCACAGCCACCAGCACGGCTTCGGTCTGCTCAACGCGTGGAGGCTCGTCAATGCCGCCAAGGTTCACACATACGCACGTAGAGACACAGCCACTGCTCTCAATAAAGATGTCCACTCCAGGTTAGGCTGAAGATGTCTCTGGTTTCTGTTTCAGGTGTGGGAGTCAGTGCCATTCCTCTTGTCCTATCAGAGCTCTGTAATAAAGGAGGAAACCCCCATTGTGATCTATCCCGATGAGCTCGTCCTTACCTGGGAAGGTAACCCTGCCTCAGTGTCTACTCTTCTCTCTCAGCTCTGTACTGGACATTTACTTGTCAAGTTTACGCACTGCACTCATGTAGCTAACTCCCTCTGCCCCTCCCTCTCTGCCTGCCTGCTCCTCAGTCAGGCTGCTTGTCCATATTTGGTAATGTTCTCTTTGTTTGTGAGTTCCCTTGGCGAAATTATTTTTCCAGATTTCTTTGCAGGTTTTTTTTCCCATTTTCTTCAATTTTTTTCTGATATAACTACTTTAACATTTCTCACTATTCATTTTGTTCCTTCATCACTTCTTACCGCTCTGAATCTCTCACATTCAGCTATCTGTGTATGTAATCTCTCCCTTGTACAGTTTTTTCGCATATGGTGACCTCATTCTAGCAGAAACATTTCCTTCTCCCTCATCTCCTCCTCTCCTCCCTCGATCTGTATCTTCCCTCTTTTATGGGCTTGTTGATTTCAGGAATACAGCCAGATGTGTGTGCGTCTGTGTGTGTGCGCACAAAGAGCTGCTGTTAAAGAGGTGCTGTACTCCACATTTTCTCCTTTAAGCGTCGTTTCAGTCAGTATTGGTTGGGGCTCTTTTTTTCTTCACCACTGACGCTGTTCAGACCTGCCCGTCACACTACTCGGGGTTTGTTGTGGTAGTTTCTATGTGTTTTGGCTGACTCACTAACACGCCCCCTTTAGCTTTTCAAAATTTCTTCTTCCCATGTGAACATTTTCTCCACTTGTAAGCGCACGCTGCAACTTGCTCTGACCTGTTCATGGCCAGTCACATCAGGTTTCATCAGCCCAGCTCAGGGCGAGTGGGTGACGTTAGTTTACAGACAACTTGAGTTTGACTTTTCTGAGGGAGAGAGGATGTGTGGGAGCTCGCAGTCTCACGTTCCTGTGAAGAATAGAGGTTTTAGGTTGCTGCGAGGTGAAGGAACGCCAGTGAGTTAGTTGTAAAAGAGAAACACGATGGTAAAAGCTCACAGCTGCTGCGTCATCACATTCTAACCCAGAGCAGTCATTTAGCAGAGTTGGTTTGTGTGGTATACTCAAACCTGTCATCTCAGACAAAAGTTGGGATTGAAAAAAAAAGTTTCAACAATCTTACATCATTTTTATAACTCTACACTGAATTTATTTAGTTTGGCCTAAAGCTCATGACCAGCCCAATGACAAAGATATAAAAAAAACCATCATCTGCTTATTTAGAAAAGCATGCAGTCTTTTATCCCAGGATACATCTTCATCTTCATGTGTCTTCCCTTCTTGAGCTATGAGCACAGGTCAGCAGCGTGCTGTCTGGAGTTTATTACGCACTCACCCCCGCACCCTGTTTATTGAATGCATATCAGGTTTCCTTAAAATTTCCAGTGAAAACCACTGCCAGACCAGTGCATTCATGGAAAATCTTCCAAAATCTGAAGTTGATTTGAACTCTGAGCTGTCAGAGCTTCTAGCATTTAAAACCTTTCTCCAAGCTTCTTCTTTGTCCTTTATTTCATTTCCCCTCTACAGTTGCTTTCTTTTCCTTCTTACTTTCCTCTTCTCCATGTGTCTCCTTGTCCTTGCTGCCCCTCCCTTTTTCTCTACATCTGTCCCATGCCTCTCCATCTTACCGTCCACACCTCTGTTTACACGTCTCCTCCTCTCTCCTTGGGCCCTCTGCGTCCTTCCCTGCCCCGAGGATGTGTTCAGCCCTACATGGTCAGATAGAGCCATGGCCCATTAGCACTCAGAGCCCAGGAAATACCAAGAAATTACCAGACACTCGCACTGGGAGGGCAAGAGGTGGTCAGGAAGACTCACTGATAACAGATTCACGTTTGAGGGAAGATTGAAATTATAGAGTGGTTTTTATTGATTTGCTCTGTTTTAAAGTCTCTCCAGATTAGGACTGATTTCATTCATTAGCTAAACTCTAATTGTTTTTAAAGGAAATGTTATTTGCTTTGTCATAACAGCAGCAAAGAAGTTTTACTGAAATAAAGTTTTGTAAATAATAGGACGAGTAGAAAATTGAATTCTTATCACCGCCGTATTGTGAAGCAGCACTTAAAATGACGCTAGTGAGCCCTGAAATAGAAACTTAAACATGCATTCTGAATGATTTCAAGCATATTCACATACTCTTCATTGTTTACCAGGTTAGAATAAAGGGTCAAACTGTCAAACATACAAACAGTGTGAGCCGCTCTGTCTCCTCTCCATCAGTCTCTGCTGCCGACCTGAGACAATCTGGAATGGAGACCCTGGAGCATGTGGCCGTGACCGTGACAGTCATCCATCCTTGCCGTGGCAACGTGGAGTTCGTGTTGATCTGCCCCAGCGGTATGACATCAGTCATCGGGGCTCGCCGTGCCATCGACAGGTAGTTTCTGTCTTTGAGCTTTGTAAAACAACACTTTACGGAAAATGGTAATTGTAAAACGTACTCACGTTTAAGGTTTCTAATGTATCTCAAGATTGCACTGAAAATTGTTTGTGCTGCAGTCTAATGTAGCTGTGTGTGTTTTGTGCTCATAGAGATAATGCAGGCTACCAGGACTGGACTTTCTCCACTGTGCGCTGCTGGGGAGAGAGAGCCCAGGGCCTCTACACCCTCAAGATCTCTGACCACAGTGAGTTTCTGCCCTGCTTACAGCTTGACTTGTTTGGGTTTTTAAATTTTTTTATTTGTTCGACTCTTCATCATGACCTCCTCACTCCACTTTTTCTGTAGAAGATGAATCTTCTGTCCAGTGTGCCGCTGTGGGAGTGCTGAAGGAGAGGAAGTTGACTCTGTATGGTTCATCTATGTTGTTCAGCGAGGTCAAGGAAAGACAGAGGCAAGAACCGATACACAGTCGGCATAACACTTGCGCAGATGTTTGGAGTGAACATGTGATTTTTAGGAAGATGTTCTGTGAGTTTGATGGGCTGTGCATCGATTGACAGGCTGGTGGAGGAGGCAATGACTGGGAAGTATCTGCACAGCAACTTCTCTCTGCCCTGCCCTCCAGGCCTGGACCTGCCTCCAGAAATCACCAAGCCCTTCACATCCAACAACCTCAAGGTAAACAGCACGGCGTTTACGTTGCACACTCAGACAAGCCGCGTCATGGTTACCATGCTGTTGCCCACTGTGTGCTTCAGTCTTTTGAGTTCTTTGCGGACTGTGTTCATTTTCTCCCTGGGGAGGTGATGTGTGTTTGTTGTTGTTTTTTAACATGTTTCTTGTACAACTTTCATGGTTTTAACCATCAATCAGGGAAGTGTTTATCATAAAGTCTCCAGTGATTAAATATATCCTCAGGCCTTCATCTTTCTTATTTAGTTAAGATGTGCGTAACTTAACTTAGCAGTAGGATGGTGGACATGTGAGAGGGTAACTAAAATCTGTGAGCCCCTGGACAAAAGGGTATAAAACAAATCGAGTATTGATTAATTAACCCTTCAGCTAACCTTTAGGTGTGTGTGCTCCTTCTCCTTTTCCATTCTTTATCAGCTCCCTTCCTTTGCACTTTACCAGCACATTCAGCCATCACTGATTGACTCTTCCTGTGGTGATTTACATTCCTTGTTTCTATAACCTGTGTCCTCCTCCTCTTCCAGTTCATGCTGTTGCTTGGCTGTTTTGCTCTCTTCTGGTCCCTCTACTACACATTGGAGGTTATGATGGCCCACGTAGACTTCAGGGTCCTTCTCTGCTTGCCCAGGAGACAGGGTGGTCACAGGAGGGGGCGACAAGGGAAAGGAGTGGAGGAGGCACTGATTGGGGATGAGGAGCAGGACTCAGGGGTGGAGTTGCAGGCTGTGCTGGACTCTGATGTCAAAGAGCCGCTTGCCAGTGGAGAATGGCTGGCAACATAGCACTGAGCCAGATTAAGGGCTAAAACCATCACACTGTTAGTCCTTATAGGACCTCTCAGGCTTACACCTTCATTTTGCCACTCACCAACTTAGCCTTCCACACTCAGCTTCCAGCAGTGGTGTTGGAGGGTCAAACCAGTGCACTCTTGTCCTTCTTTGCATTCCCCTTAAGAGTGGCCTTCAGTGTGTTTGTGCTGCACGCAAAGGTGTGTGGCTTGTGCACATCCCCTTAATAAAGGTGATCACATTTTTTTTCTGCGATCTCTTTAGACATGGAAGAAAAATTTGGTACAAAGGTTAAAATTCCTGTAAAGTAAGTTAATGCACAGGTCTGGTATGACCATCAGATGGACTTAACAGGGTTCCTGGTTTAATTACATGTGTGAAAGTGTTCATTTGCTCATATGTTTAAAATGTAACCTCAAAGAAGAGCTTGATAGGATACAATACACCTGTGGAAGGAAGAACTGAGATGTGCACTTAAAAAAAAAAACAGGTGTGAAAGTGTGTGTGTGTGTGGTGTAACCTGAGCGATTGTGTTTGTGATATGCAAGGTCTTCCATGGAAAAAGTGACCTATGGTAAAATGTGAGGCTTCAAGTGGGTACTGTATTTCAATAAAAAGATTGCTTTTTGAGGAAATTCCTTTATGCATTTATTTTTTTAAGCCTGGTGTTGTTTTCTGTGGCTTATCTACTACTGAGAATTTACAAATAAAAGAAAAATACAAACTTGAAATGGGATTTTTGCATTGTGGGATTTGCAAATCAATTTTTTAATAAAGTATAATATATAGACAATGTGCCTGCTGTACAGATGTACTATGCTGATGGTGTTTTTACAGTGCTTTTTTTTTTAAAAGACTATTAAAGAAGTATAATTTTTTTAATGTAAACAGTGTTTGGAGTGATATTGAAAACCATTACTGTGCAAGTCACAGGCAAGTTCAGTGATAATAAACAATGCTTGATTAAGTTTTCTCTTTGACTGATTTTTGTACTTTTAAAATAGTTTTAAAACCAAGTTCACACAAGCACACACCTCCAGTAAGTCACCTGTATAAATTAATCTGGTATGGTAAATGTATGTGTTGAGTGGTTTTACACATTTTTTTAAATCGAATAAGTCATTTGAATTGAGTAACTGACTACATTTCAAGGTAATCTGAAACAATCCTGGGTATGGTTACAGAGGTTTTTAAAGTCTATTATGGTAACAGTTGCAACATTAACTTGCACTGAACACAAACAACAGCATGGATACAAAGTAAAGCAAAAACAAAGAAAAATTAACCAATGGGAATGTCAAATCTCAGAACTGCCAGAAGACGACTGTTTTCCCGTAAAATAAGACTTTCCCATTTTTGAATTCTTTTATGTCGACGCTTACACGCCTACAGATAAAAATGTGATAAGTGTTCCCCGTTGCAATGTATTCTTAATCTGGGTCATATAAACATGCATGCATGCATGTTGGTGCGTGGGTTGTTTGAAATATTAGTAGGAGAGATCCCACCCCATTTTCCAACAAGGGAACCCTTAAAGAGCTGGAAACACAAAGTCAATTCGGAGATGTATTTCAAAGTCATTATTTAATAAGTCAATGTACAAAAATATGAGCGCTGATACAGCAGGCGCAGCGATGTGGGACGTGTACTTGACACGGTAGCAGTAAAAATGAGGAGCATTGGTGCAACATGGTTGTGCTTGTAAATTTGAGAAGAACGCTTTACGGCATGTAAACGAATTTGTATTTCTGTCAGAACCCATCAAAATTCAGGGAGGCAGATGCAACACGAGTTCCTTATCGAAGGAAAGACCGGATCAACTTTTGGTATGTGAAAGGTTTTTGTTTGGTTTAACAAGACACTTTTTGGTCATTTTTCATGGCTACAATTGCAGCTTAAGACTACAAACATTCAGTTGTTACTGGTCCGAAGACAAAGCATAGTTGAACCCTGCATTGATCACCAGTGCGAGCATGTAAATAAGGGCTCTGTGACAGTTATTAAGTTTAAGGAGGACCAAAGGGTGTAAGAGATCGTAAAAAGAGGGGCTAAAGAGGTTTGGGGTACTGATGCAAGTGCCATCTCTCTGAAGTTGGAGTTAGGATGGTGGCATGGCTGGACCTGGAGATGGAGTTGGACCAAGCCAGTGGCTCTGCAGTGAGCGCCCTTTCCACTGGCGGCTCAGTGACTTTACAGGATCTGTCGAGGTCTTCCGTAGCTCATGCCCTCCTGACTGGCTCCCTTATTGGAGCCCATCTGTAAGCCAATCACATTTTTGCCAGCCTTCATCTGCTCATCGCTGAAGTCTCGCTTGTTCTCCTGTGCCTTCCTGCAATGCAACATTGAAAATTGTCACAAAAAGGTGCCGGAGTCATTGTGTTAACAGGGCTCCGTTTAATTTTAGAGGACTCACTTGAAGAACCAGTTGGGGTCTCCCTTGTATGTGCCTTCATCCTTGGTAACGGCCAAGCTTCCCAAAGCTGACAGGGTCCTCTGCACCGCTGCCAAGTCCTTACCTGTCCCAACACACCATATTAACAACAGCACCAGTCAAAATATCAAATATCAATCTCTGAAAACTAAAACCAATATGTGGAAACAACTAAAACCTGCTGTTCCTCTAATGACCACCTCCTCTAATGGCAACACTCTGAAAATAACACGTGGTGACCACATTCATTAACAAAAAAAAAAAAAACATCTATGGTTGCACCATACAATCCAAGTGCCTAAACCCTCCACTATTAAACAATCCTGAGAGCATGAAACCTGTCTGACCTTCCCAAAGGTCCACGGTCTGGAACATGTCGGTCTTCGTGACGCCGTATTTCTCGGCAGCGTTGAGAAACTGGGAGATCTGTTCCATCTGCTTGAAGGCCATGGGCGAGCTCTGAATCTTCTTCACAGGCTTCTCGCCGGCAAACAGACTGTTAATGAGCTCGCTCAAGACCTGGAGAGAAAAAAATGAAACCAAAAAGGAGAGTAGAAAAGGGAGGGCAGTTAAAGGGAAGAAGAAAGGAAGGAGAAGCACAAGTAAAAGATTTTTATCTTAAAGCAATTTCTATTAGAAAACATCCGGGCAGCTTGTGCACTCACACATCCGTCCTTGAGCCAAGCCTGGAAGCCCTGTTTGCCGGGCTCTGGCTTCCCCACACCAGATCCACACTGACGGCTGATCCACTCCACCAGGATCTGCTCCAGCTCTGGGTCGTACTTGCTGTCGATCTTGTCCTGGACCTGCCGACTCAGGCCGTAGGATGGACCTTTGTTAGCCATGCCGGCACCCTGGGGCAGGCGAGAGAAGTGAAGTGAAGGATGGAAATGAACGAGAAATACATGCCTTCAAAGAAAAAGGGCTAATGTAGTTATGATCCCTTGATGTCACGTAATGATGGGGATTTCAGTCTCTCTGATCTTAGTCTTACCTGTGATCTCTTTTTATCAAATATTGTCACTTCTATCTTTGTCTTGCATATACGTTTATACCTATTCCATTCATAGTTGCTTTTAGCAGCTCACATGTTTGCACTGCAGTATCATTTAGGTTGAGTCTAAAGCATATGCAGAAACATGCATAGTTGTGCAAAGAATTTAAATAAAGCCACATTTACTCGGGAACACGCATACACCTCCTCCTGACTATATGCTGTAATCATGATACACCAGTACAAACATTAACACCATGCATGTCAGAAGCGTGTATAGAAGCGTAAATGCTCAGCATTCAGTACAATTATAAACCTTCCCAGGAGCACCAGCAGTAACAGTGCTGCGTCTCCCAGTGCAAACCATTCAGCCCCGTCAGGATGGACGGTGTGCAGAGGGAGCTCGCTATCAGCCAGCTGATTTTTGCATATGTTCCTCTGTAATGCCAGCACACACACACACACACTCTTTCTTCCTCCCTCTCTCTTTTTTTTTGGGTTTTGCTTTGCACCAACGCACAAACACACATACAGCCAGCACTTGTTTTTTTTTTGTTTTTTTTTCTCTCCATTTTATGCTTCTGTATTGCCTTTGGGCCAACAGCCAATGAGTGCAAATGAGTGCAAAATCTCATATCAAAGTGCTGTCTGCACCATCCAACCTTTGTTGCCATCTTGATGTCAGGTCACGTCAACTTCCCTGTTCCTGGAGAGGTTTAAAGTCGAAACATTGAAAAGGTTAAACTTCTCCTCTGGCTGGAGTAGCGACTCGTTCTGGCACAGGGTGAGGAATGCTGTTGTTCTGTTTTTACACAATGCACAAGTTTTTCTGATTGGATTCTTTCCACTGTAGCAGAGGCCTGTAGGGGTCACTGACAGAAGATAAAGTTGGGACTTTTTTTCTTAAAACGTTCCTTTCTTTCACATTCCTCTTATTTTCATTTGCTCATTTATTCTTTCTCACTCAATGATTTGTGAGGCATGGAAACCTGTGATGGAAACAACGTGCAAACACAATACTGGCACATTCCCACTTTGGAATATTCAACCTACTTTTAGCTCCATGTTTTTGTTTTTTCAGTTTTAATTTCACCCGTCTCCTACTCGTTGCTGGATATGCAGCTGATGAGTGAGCCAGTGTAGCTGTGTTTATGTAAATTGCAGATTATAGGCTGTACTTTATGGATTTTTACATTACATTTCAATGTAATTACTTATTTAGTTTAGTTTGGTAAAGGGATAAAAGACGTGGATTTTTTTGGTGTCGTGGATATGATAAATAAAACCATTGTACCATTGTACGAGTACATATCCCCCATGTCTGCGTATTAGAGGCTGAATGCCAAAGAAGTGAATGGCTCCCAGCCCAGAACGTCCAGAGCTCGTTACCTCCAGCCCAGTTTCATATTCTCTGCATACTCTGTGGTGCTTTTCCAGACCACAGGAAACCAAACACACATGCTGGGGAGCACGCTCACTTACTTACAACCACAAGTTCAGATATTATATCTCTTCCTCACACACACACACACACACACACACACACACTCATACCTCTCATTATTCCGCCTGACATTTGCCATTATATAATTATTATTTCAAAGCAATGTGTCTCTGGTATAATTTCAATCTGTCCTTTTTTTTCTCTTTTTAAACACTGGCCCTCCTGAAACACTCTGTGGGCTTTGACCACGAATCCTTCACGCTACACTTTTTTTAAATAGGAAAAGTAATAGACGGCATCTTTACCACACTGTGCACTCAGTGCCTTCTCCCACCACGAAGAGGAGAAAGTGTGCACTGCATAACAACCAAACAAAGCTTATATAATCTTTTTTTTTGGAGGTTAAGTAAATCCATTAAGGCCTAGTCTCTATTTCTGGTATTTATGTGCGTCCAGGGGCCTGATGTTGTGTTTGGGACCCGGCCCAGGTCCAATAAATATCTGCTAAACAAGCTTCTGTGCTGTCTGGCTGCTTCTGCTTAATTCTGCTGCATGGGGAGCTTTTCATTTATAGCGACTTCTAATGCTTTGTACTGTAGAAAGAAAAGGATGGAGATTTTTGTGTAAGAGCAATATGGCAGTATGAACATTTAAAAAAAAAAAAAAAAAAAAAAAAAAAAAAAAAAAATCACCAAAGATGGCCAAAACCACAGATTTGAAGTAAAGGCGAGCCTCAAATACCTCTTCTCAAAACTCCCAAAGAGCTCTATCCCACAGTCATGACTTCATCACCTCAGTCCATTCATCTCTCCCTCTCCTGTGTTTTCCCCCGTCTGTTTCTCTATCACCATGGCAAATGTGCCTAATGCCAGAACAGGAAACCAGTTTGAGGGCTGTGGCAACTGTGGCAGCCCGAGGGGACGTGGCATCGGACAGCCTCGCCTCCTCTACAGTTAACCAGCTAACCGCCATCTAATGATTTGTATGAATAAGCTGTGGGGTGCTTGTGGAAGCGGCGCACGCTCTATCCTTTTGTTTCTCAGCTTTTTAGAGAGTCAGGATTTGGCGTAAATCTGCTGAACTTTGTCAGCTGAGTCATCTGGCTGAAGGATGCCATCCCAGCTTGGTGATGTGCTGGTTTTATTTTATTTTTCCAGTTTATTCCAGGGGCACAGAAAAGTTTACTCCGACCTGCCACTTTCTGAAAGCCCTTTGCAGTTCTGATCATTCTGACAAACTTTACAACAGTTGTACATTTGAGCTGATGTACTTCTAGTGACTGTGTCATGTGAGCACTGCTGTCCGGCTCACAGCAACTATGCACTCTTACAAAGACGTGATCAGTCCCTGGCTTCTATAAACCTCTGCTGTGTTTATGTACTGCTCCTGGATTGGCAGCGCAGATAGTGTTATCTCCTCCTGTTGCTGCTGTTCAGAAACTCAGCTACCCACTAATACTCCTTCCCCTCCTCCTTCCCACTGCTACTGCTGGCTGGCTTTACTGGAATCACTGGGTGTGCTGCCATCTTTGATGATTTGCTCATTATCTTCTCTCCAAACGCTGCTCCACATCAGGCAGCAGCTTCATAATGTATTCATAAAGACAGATGGAAACTTTGGACAGCTCTGTATCCTCATTATATAAGTGGCTGTAACTGTCTGCTCTGTAACTCATTACGCCTCAGAAGCTCATGTATGGCAGTGGATCATTTGCTTGTACAAATAAAACTATGCCGATGTGGAGATATATGAAATGCTGTCTGGCTTTTATGTCCTTTCAGTTTAAGGGAAAATATATATATATATCAGCCCTCAAATAAGATATGCACCGCATTACAGTTAAACGGTGAGTTTATTTGCACAAAGTTTTAAGGTATGTATATAAAACGGTACAACCAGGCTTCCCGTACAGCAGTTTTTAATCAGAGAATGAAGATTATAAGCAGCTGTACTCAATCACGTGCAGATATTTGCAAACTTTTATTCAGTCAAATGCGCAAAAATCTTTAGTAAACCCGATAGTCTCTGCATACGTCGTAAACCATTGGTGCATATGGATGTTTGAGCTCCCATCTGCTCCTGGATTTTTCATGCAAACAGCCCCTTTGACCTCCGAAGGATGAAATTAGTCATATTCTGTATGTATTCCTTTTGATATGAATTTAACACCCCGCATCTGACCATCATCAACCAGACAACCATCACTTCCAGGAGTTTTACAAGGGAAAAAAGACAAGCATACTCACTGTGTGAAGCAATAGGTGAGTTCTCCGCTGGTGAAGGCGTGAGTGTGGATGCTTGACTGAGTGTTTGTATATGCTTGGCAAGGGACCTCCCTCTCAAAAATGCCGGCTTAAAAGGAGCAGATGAGGCCAGATGACTTCACTCCTCTACTGAGAGAGTGAGAGAGGGCGGAGGAAGGAGGGAGCAACGAAAGCCAAGAATGAGGGCGAGTGAGAGGGAAAAAAAGGAAACTTCATCCTTAAAAGGGCATGGCCTTTCAGCAGCTCCCTCTCCCTCTGCCTGTTGCGTCTCTTCCTCTCACGTCTAGTCAGAACGCCCAGCCTTATTTGGGTACGGCTGTTCCACGCAGAGAGGAGAGAGACGGCAGCATTGGTTTGGTCGGCGAGAATTCCCCAAATAGTTTCGCCGCATTGCTCTTCGTTCAAAGTGGCATCAAGAAAAAAAAAAGTGACAGCAAGATGGCGGAGGGAGAGGCTGGAGGGAAGCGGGGAGGAAGGGTGATGGGATGGAGGTGGAAAGAAAAGAGAGGAAGTGACAATTGGTTGTGGGGGAAATAACTAAAGTATTGTTCTATACTACTGTAGGGACTGAGCAGTGTCAAAAGTGACTATTTCCACATTTGTGTACACTGAGGAGGGAAGGAGGAGAGGAGAGATAAACAGGATGGGAGTAAGAGAAAGTCATCAAACTTTGAGACAGAAAGCTCCATGTAAGTCCAGGGTGCGTGCATGGATCCCACCGCAAACATTCATGACATTTCCATCACCTCCTTTCCAGTACAAGCACATTTCAGCACGATGCTCCTGTGTGTATATGAGAATTCAAACGTATAGTTACAAACTCTCTGTGAAGCTGGACAGATCACAGAGCGAGAAGCTAGTTCAGACCACTCCTACATAAAACAAAGCATCTATTCATACTGACAATGACAAAGTTACACTACATTTAATAAACTCTGCTAGCTGTCATACATTATGTTTTGTCCACATACCTGATAGAAGTAATGAATCGCTTTGCGTCGCAATCACTTTGTCGTGTCACAAAACATCTGTCTTATGATCATTGGTTTCCATCTTTAGCACTCTAATATTCAAGTTACATGACTTTGATCTTCTCCTTTAATCCTGCTTCCATAAGCTGTAAAAATAAAAGGAGAGCCAGATGTTTCTGTGTGCTTCATCGAGTGTTTTATTGGGTGACTATGAGATATGAGGTATGTTAGTCTTTGATAGATGAAGACGTAAAATGGCAAAATAAAAACGAATCAAACACAGAAAAGAAATGCACAACAACGTCTCATATGTGCTTCTTTGCACGTGTCAACAGTGTAGGAATAAATCTTCCACACATGGCTGTGCGGTTGGTACTGGTGGTTTTTGTGCTTCGTGCTCAGTGTTGCAGAGTAATCACATTACAGTTACTAAGCTAGCAGTCATATTATTAAGGCTTGATAGAAATCTAAAAAATGTGCAGGAAAACAGCTAAAATCGCAAACAGTTTCCAGGCCAGAAACAACTGCTGACAACAGGACAGCTACTGCTAGCATGCATCTGCAAATACAGCATGCTAACACATAGCTAGCAGCTTGTGGTTTTCGCCTTTGCTCACACTCGAGCACAAAAATCTTTCTCTTAAAAAAGAGTGCTATGTAAGTGTAAGCATCACCCTTTGAAAATGTACCAACTCATGTGTATTTTTTTACATATCTAGTAATATGTTTGTATAAATGACTTTTCATTAAGTAATACTCCCTGTACCAAACCCCAGCCCCAGTAGTACTTGGCGCCATCCCAGTAGGTAGTGCCCAGTTCCTTAAAAGGACGACTTGAAGCTGATTCCAAAAGTGAGTCAGTTCCCATACACCCCAAAGTAAGACGCTAAGCTGCAGCAGAAATAAATACTTGTGCTAAATTTTGCATCCTAACCCTTCAGGGTGTGGATTTTTTCTTTATATGTTACCTGTTTAAATAGAGTTTTAAAGTTGTGTGTTATCAGACTTGAGCATGCTTTAAATGATGGGGTCCCGACTTAGCCTCTTGCTGTCTGCAGGGAGTCAACTCAGCGTGACTGGTATCGCCAACGTGTTTGTAGTGATAATCAGAGACAGGCTGATGGGGGGAGGTTTGGGTTGTTTTGCATATTTTGTTTTTCTTTCTAAGAACTATAAGTGAGATCATATATCATTTATACAATTTCCTCCAACCTCCAATCTGCAGTAAGTTGGGATCTTCTCTCACTTTAACGACTAAAAATAAAGTGCTCTGCTACCGCAAAGAGTACAGTTCTGTACATTAGTGAATGAAATACTCAGATGCAATTGAATGCAGACTTTCAGCCTTATTTTAGCAGGTTGAACAAAAAGTTTACATAAAAATGCTAGAGGAAAATGCTTTTTTAACACGATCCCTTCATTTCAAGGGATCTAAAATAATTGGACAAATGAAATAACCGAAGATAAAATGTTCAATACTGTTGTTATGCTTCTTCGAAAACCCTTTGCTGGCAATGACAGCCTAAAGTCTTGAACTCATTGACATCACCAGATGCTGGGTTTCCTCCTTTTTAATGCTTGCCAGGCCTTTACTGCAGAGGCTTTCAGTTGCTGTTTGTTTGTGAGCCTTGCTGATGATGATCTTGATTTCATCTGTCCAGTGAATGTTTCCCAGAACTGTGCTGGCTTTTTTAGATGTCTTTTAGCAAACTCCAATCTAGCCTTTGTATTCTTGAGGCTTATGAGTGTCTTGCACCTTGCAGTGAACCCTCTGTATTTACTTTCAAGCTGTCTTCTCTTTATGGTAGACTTGGTTATCTATATGCCTACCTCCTGGAGAGTGTTGTTCACTTGGTTGCATGTTGTTAAGGGGTTTCTCATCACCAAGGAAATGACTCTGTGATCATCCACCAATCACAAAACTGTAGACTTTGCCACTCCTTTTTTCAGTTTTCACAGCTCAAGGATTAAGGATAGCTTGTTTCACCTGCATCGAGAGCTCCTTTGAACGTATGCTGTCGGTTCACAGCAAAATCTTCCAAATGCAAGCACCACACCTCAAATCAACTCCAGGCCTTTTATCTACCTAATTGAAAGCTTTAACTTTGCCTTTGTTGGCATCTTTAAAATATCTTTTTAAAAATCTGTCAGTTTCATTAAGTTTGTTGTTATCGGCATTTTTGTTGTGGTCCCCGTCGTTTTACTTTGATAAACTTTGTGTATTCACTCACAGTGAAAACCTTCCACAGTAAAGACAGATTCAGGGGAGCATTTTAATCCAGTATCACATAGCTTGTACTGTTGTGGTGTGAGAAATTCCAGTATTTTATTTGAGTGTCTCTAATTAGCACTTTTCTAAACAAGCTAGCTAGCATTAGTGATCCATCCTCTTGTGTTAGTGTGTTCATCGCAAGGTCTAAAAACCAGTAACAACACCCACTTCAGAGTCTGCAAACAATTTAGATAAAATGTGTGTCATTAGGAGCAGCTGCTTGTTCAGTCTGGCTTAAATATTCACCATTATCAGGAATTTAATATGCCATGAGTGAGCCTGTTATCTCTGTTTCTGTGGTCAGAAATGAACTTTGACCTTAGTTTGATAATAGAATGAAACTGTTCTCATTCCCAACGCATAACATACCGATGATTTGTCACGTCCCGAGGCATCACATAGGAACGTGAAAGGTAACCTTCTGCATCCATATGGATTGTGGATGGAGTCCAATAGAATGATGCTCCTGGCAGTAACACACGTTCCAGCCTTGGATTCCAGCCTTGACCCTAACCATAACCTTATCCCTAACCTCAATCGTATTAGATTGTGTTTTCCAAAGTGATTCATGATGAGAAAGTAAAATAAATGTACATGTGTAGATTCATTCCAAATAGTTCTCATGTTTCTGAACGAGTAACATACCAACGATTTGTCACATAGTGTCAGTATGTTATGCTTTGGGATGAGAATGTGTTGATAGAATAACGGATCTGGATCCTGATGCAAACAGGCAACACTTAACATGTTGTGTGTCTTGCATTGAGTACAAACTGAAGAAAACAAGAGGCTAGCTGTTCGTGTTTTACCAGTCTTTGTGCTAAGTTAAACTCCTCTGAGAAGTAGCTACATATTAAACAATTAATCATATATTCACAAGTTTACAGCTTTTCACAGCAATAAAAACCTCTCTCATGGTTATTGGTATTATTAGATGAACAATTAAGTAACATAAAAGTTCCAGTTGTAAGCCTTTGATTTACTACAGCAGCATTTCTTTCATGTGTAGGATAAGAAATGCTCTTTTTGCACCTTTTTTTCTCATATTCAGATATCTCTTGAACTAAATGTATAGTTTGGAGGACTTCCCTTTTCTAAGCTCAAACTGGGCTGTATGTGGTCCATGATGTAAAATGAGTTTGACATCCCAGCTTTAAAGTAACAACATGGACCCACCAGCCTGTGCTTCTGGCTTCTAAACAGAAGCTTCCTATTGGAATGACTGGTATGTCCAATTTCTCACAGCATGTGCGTGCATGTGTGTGTAATCTGCTCCTACATCATGTGTTTGTTTAACTGAAGGTGGGTCGTGGCCAGATGCCATCAGCAGTAGCAGCAGCATTGTTATGATCCACTGTCATCCTTCCTAATTTTTTAGAAAAACCTCTCACTGCTTTTTCCATTCATGGATGTTGCCTATGTGAGTGTGTACGAGTTCTGAAATTAAACACACGCCATCACTGTCAACTAAGCTTTTATTATGTCATAACCCAAAAATTTCACACTTTATCTTTATACAGACAGACTTTGTATAATTTATTGACACAGATTTAGATCTTAATCATGGAAATAACTTTGAAGAAGTGATTTTCTTGTTTTTCTTCTAACTATGCACAAACTGTGTTTCTTGGCATATTATGTGATAGCAACAAACATCTTTGTAGTTTTTTGTTTAAATCTAATGCAGGGGCTCTTAAACAATGGGACCTGCCCCACAATAAATCACAAACCTATATCTGGTGGGTGAACACTAGTATTTTGATTTCAATCCATTTAAGGTCCTGGAATGAGAAAGATGAAGTGACCTGGCTCTCCAGGTGGTGTATTAGGCAGCAATGTAGGGGTACAGGATGTAACCAGTGAAGACATTGTACTGAAGATTTGTACAGAGTTTCCTCCCAGACGTCAGGTCAAGGTAGACCTGATCGCCCCTCTGCATTTCCAGTGCAACGACCTGAAAAACAGATGGTAAATTGTGTTTCTCACTGTTTCTCTCAAAAATGACACAGTCTCACATTTAGTAACTGTATTTGTAGCAACCAATTTACCTGCGTGGCGCTGTCCTCTGTATCCTCTCGATTATTCTCCCACACACTGGCTCCGCGCTTCCCATTCTTCATAAGCTGGACCTGCACAGAAAAGTAAGGTACAACTCATTTTGTTGTTGCTATACAGCGAGACCAGTCAAATGTTATCTGATATCAGAAATTTCAATCTGCTTTGTTTACTTTATGGTAGAGGCGCCCATTCTCTCCCACAGATGAGTAGGTTGTGAAAGAAAAGACGTAAACACCAGGAAAGGGGGCAGTGAAGATACCTGAAGAGACAGAGAGTGCAGAGTTAGTGAGTTAAACTCATAGGAGTCATAGGAGTTTAAGCCTTCTTTTTCTGTGTGTGTCTTACCCAAGGACGGGTTATATCCATTGCCACTGTTGAGAAGAACAGAGTTGAAGGGAACTGGAATATTAATATTGAATGGACCAAAGCAACGTTCTGTTGATCCAGGAACCATAAGGGCAATATTTGGGTCCATTGTGGCCTTGAAGGCAACCTTGATTTTATCTGACAGCGAGAAGGGAGAATTAATACTGAACAACAGAGGTCAATGGCCTCAAAACACTTTGAATTTAATAAACAAGGGTGTTCACCTGTGAGTGACTGTACTCTGCCTTTCAGTGTGCTGATGTCATGCCACAAAAAGGTCATCCTTTCTAAGATATCCTCTTCTAATTGGAGCATGTCCCTTGCTGCACAGCAGCAGCCGCGCTGTTGATTGAAAGTGCAATTGCAGTCCGATGTTTCACAAGTCAGAGCTCCCTTCCAGTTAACTGGAAAAAACAGAGGAACACCAAGAAGGGCAAACAGATATGGCTTCAGCCGTCAAACTAAAGTTACTAAACTTAATGTTATATAAGAGTTTGTCAACAAAATAAGGCCGGATAACATACGTGCTGCCTGTTTCAGCATTAAGATGGTGTCGGACTGGGCCTGCACTGGATTACAGAGAAACAGTGACCCCAACAGGAACAAAACTGGTAATACAACCATCTGAAAAAAACAAAAAGCAGAATCCAGTATTTTATCAGACTAGAGAGGCCAAGTACTCCTTTCTTATAGATAGTAAGCTAAACACTGCTGAGCTAATGCAAGCATTTTCAGGCCTATCAGCACTAATTCTCACACCTTTAACTGAGTAACTGAACTTTTTAACATAACTGCTGGAATTACCTAAAACTAGCTACCTACCTTACCATACAACAACTTAAGTATTGTGTGTAAAGTGAAGAAGCTCATGTTTACTCAGAAAATTCTACTTAGATTTTGCCAACCTTTAGCAGTGTATTTTTGATCTTCATTCTGAGGTGTGTTGTAAGGAGGAGTTAAATGCTTGAAGCCATTCCCACCAAACAACAATGGTAAGGACGAATGTGCTGCGTTACTTAAAAATGCTGGTTTCATCTCTTGCTAATTGAGTGTGTACAACATGGCTATTACTTTTCAGCCACATTTAGTGTGGTTTAGGCTTAGTTTTGACCTGCTCTGAGCTATGTTATCTGCCTAGCCAATTAAGCTAGCTGCTAGCAAGTAAAAATACCAAAACTTATGCTTTCCTCAGAAAAATCCCAATAAGCTAGTATATACCCAGCTTAAACTCTAAGAACATGATGTTTATGTCGGCTAGATGTCTACTTGGATTTTTAGCCCTCTGTGTATGGATTCTTATTTCTTAAGAATTTTTTTGTCATCTAGGCTAAGTCCAAGTTTCACATTAATATTTCAAAATTTTGACTTACACAGGCGTTACGCAAAATTTTTAGATGTTTCATAAATTTTAATTTCAAGATTGTCTCAAAAAAGTTCCACTTAACTCTGGCTGGCAAATATTTTCAGTATTAGCTTTAAAATATGACTGACTTTGTAACTCATACCGACTTTTTGGACTGCTTTTTTAACCTAAATTAAAATGGGTAAAACTGAAATGTAGCAGAAAGCAGAGATAATGAATTTGACCTTGATAATATACATCAATCTGGTACCCGTGATACTCTTTATCAAGGCCATAAGTCAGTAGTTGAAAGCTAGAGTGTTAAGTATTTTGGTTATCTTACTGTAATCATCATAACATGTATATTAGTTAATGTCTGCATATAAACAATTTCCTTTTTCAGTCCCACATACAGCAGTATTTTTTTTTTAATTTTATATGTTTCAAATAAAGGTTAATTATATATCATCCCCCTGCGAAAGCAATGTAACGTTCTTCATTTGTATTTGTTTCACATTTTTATAATGTATATGTAAGGACTTAATCATAAAACTTACTGTTTTTCTGGTCCTCTTCTTGTTCTGAAAGACTGGGCCTGTGTCAGGTTCTTGTGAATTTAAGAAAGTTAATGGCGGAGGATGAATTCAGCTTCTTATTGTTACACTTTGGGTGATCCAGCCCATGAGGGTGCGAATGACAGTAGCTCCACCTTTTCACATGAACACACACACAAACACACAAGTAGACATTGGACAGCTAAGCACTAGCTATCCAATCCCTGCCACGGTGACAGCCTCAATTGCCTCTGTAATACAGTCCTGTAGATCATTTTCCTCTAGTTTAAAAGAACAAAAAGTGTTCTCACAGCACCTTTTAGCACTTATTGTGTGGACAGTAATACTCGTTTTTAGGACAGCAGTATCTGGTTGCCATTGTTCAAATGATGCCAGCTGCTCAAAAATGTAGATAGTTGTCAGGTCCCCGAGAATATAATAACACTGAGATAAGAAGACAAATGGAGCTGAGTTTTATCTGATTTAACAAAAACAATATACAGTATTGCTTTCCCACGATTGCTTTCTCTTTAAGTATTGTTGGAAACTCAGATAGTGGTAGTAGCCCAGTTTATCATCGATATGAGATAAAATAAAAATAAAAAAAGTGGGAAACACTTTAACCTGGTTCAGAGAATTGGCCTAATAAAGTCTTTTGTTGTGCAAGAATATGTTAGCTGACTGCACAATCGTCATAAGATATTGCATTCTGTTGAGGCCTATAATATGTGCCTAGATATGTCTATGTGTAGATAAGAAATCACGATTGCCATTATTTGGGAGTAGATTGATAACATAGACACTTCATTTGTTATCTCACTTAGAAACTTTGATCGTTTGAGTATGAAATTTTGCTTTACAGAGGTTAAACTCTGCTCTCCATGTGGTAGAATGGTGAAGTTGTTTCAAGTGAAATACTTGGAAAATAAATGAATGAACTGCACCAAAAACATTTGGTGCAGAAAATCATGTTTTTTAACCAACCACCATTATTTATAGAAATATACAAACATAAGTGGTAGTACAGTGTATATAAGGCAAATCTGAGTTTTTACAAAGTATTGAGCTTGAAAATGAATATTTGGTTTGACCACCTACTCAATCGTTCTTATAATTTCTTTAAGCAGTCTTCAGGAAAAGTTCTCCAGACGTCTTGAAGGAAAATTCAAACCTTTAGATCTTGGCTTCTTTTCATTCGGTTCTCTGTCAAGATGATCCCACATTGCTTCAATAATGCTGAGTTCCAGGCCCTGGAGAGATCAATCCACTCTTTGTCTGTTATCCAAGTATTCTTTTACTGCATTGCCAATGTGAGTAGGGTTATTGTGGTGCTGAAGAATTAAGCTGTTGCCAATTAGTTGCTTTCCAGATGGTATTGCATTGTTTAAAAATCTGACTGTACTCTTCTGTACTCATAATTACTTCAATTTTGACAGCATTTCCAGCGCCACTGGCTGATGCAGCCACAAACCATGACAGTGCCTCCACCATGTTTTAGAGAGGCTGTAGGCACACTAGTTTACCTCTTTACTCAGCTCCTTCTTGACAACCAACCTTTTACTGCACAGTCCAATATAAAGCCTTTGTAGACTAATAGATCCTTTGAATAGTAGTAAGATGCAGAGCATGCATGACCAGCTGAGGCCGATGTTGTATTTCCAATTAAAAAAAAGATCCTCTAGGCTATAAATAGACCTTGAACTAAGCATTTTCACCACCACCATCTTAGTGTTCGAAACTTGACATGATGAATAAGCAGTGGATCTGACTGCACTGAGGATATATCCCGGCTACTCTAATTGAACACAATTTATTAAAATAAATAATAGTTTTGATTCACTAGGACTTGAAACTAGCGACTGTGTCTATAAAATCATTTACAGAGAGTTTATTGAAAAAGGGTTCTAGGAGGCATTTTCTTAGACTTCTGTACACCCAAACTTCTATGTAACCAGCTGGCCACTAGTGACTACCTGACAAGATTTTGTATGGTAAATGGCCCAATTGTTAACCCATTGTTAGCTATAAAAATGAATTGCCCCATCATATGGGGAAGCAAATAGATAAATCTGTGTGTGCGCTTAATACAACATCGTCCTTAGCATGAAGTTAACAAATAACGTGATTGTACCAAAGTGTATATATTGAAATCATAGTTGGATATTTTTTTACGCATAAAAGTTAAGCATTTAAAATTAAAATATTGGCCCCATTAACAAGGGTTTGCTGTACAGCAGATCCTCATTCACCTCTACTGTTTGTTATTAACCTGAAACCAGGTGTTTTGTTCAAAAAGACGTGGCCCTATTTGATAACAGGGTTTTTCATGTGTTGACAACCACATTTAAAAATGTCCGTACTCCTGGAAAAATGTATTATACACTCAACAAAAATATAAACGCAACACTTTTGTTACTGCTCCCATTCCCCATGGGATGGACGTAGAGACCTAAAATTCATTCCAGATACACAATATAACCATCCCTCCCAAACAGTGGTCACAAATCAGTCCAAATGTGTGGTAGTGGGCACATCTGCTATATTGAGATAATCCATCCCACCTCACAGGTGTGCCACATCAGGATGCTGATCTGACATCATGAGTAGTGCACAGGTGTACCTCAGACTGCCCACAACAAAAGGCCACCCTGGAATGTGCAGTTTTTTGCGCTATTGGGGGTCTGGGGACCCAGAACTGGTCAGTATCTGGTGTGACCACCATTTGCCTCATGCAGTGCAACACATCGTCGCATGGAGTCTATCAGATTGTCAATTGTGGCCTGTGGAATGTTGGTCCACTCCACTTCAATGGCTGTGCGAGGTTGTTGGATATTCGTGGGAACTGGTACACGCTGTCGTATACGCCGGTCAAGCACATCCCGAACATGCTCAATGGGTGACATGTCCGGTGAGTATGCTGGCCATGCAAGAACTGGGACATTCTCAGCTGCTGTCTGCCCTGAACAATGTGAACCATGATTCATCCGTGAAGCGCACACCTCTCCAACGTGCCAGACGCCATCGAATGTGAGCATTTGCCCACACAAGTCTGTTACGGCGACGAGCTGGAGTCAGGTCAAGACCCCGATGAGGACGACGGGCATGCAGTTGAGCGTCCCAGAGACGGTTTCTGACAGTTTGTGCAGAAATTGTTTGGTTGTGCAAACCAATTGTTCCAGCAGCTGTCTGGGTGGCTGGTCTCAGACGATCTTGGAGGTGAACCTGCTGGATGTGGAGGTCCTGGGCTGGTGTGGTTACACGAGGTCTGCGGTTGTGAGGCCGGTTGGATGTGCTGCCATATTCTCTGAAACGCCTGTGGAGACGGCTTATGGTTGAGAAATGAACATTCAATGCACGGGCGACAGATCTGGTTGACATTCCTGCTGTCAGCATGCCAATTGCACGCTCCCTCATTGCTTGTGGCATCTGTGGCATTTTGCTGTGAGACAAAACTGCACATTCCAGGGTGGCCTTTTGTTGTGGGCAGTCTGAGGTACACCTGTGCACTACTCATGATGTCAGATCAGCATCCTGATGTGGCACACCTGTGAGGTGGGATGGATTATCTCAATATAGCAGATGTGCCCACTACCACACATTTGGACTGATTTGTGACCACTGTTTGGGAGGGATGGTTATATTGTGTATCTGGAATGAATTTTAGGTCTCTACGTCCATCCCATGGGGAATGGGAGCAGTAACAAAGGTGTTGCATTTATATTTTTGTTGAGTGTATTTGTCTTTTGTTCATCACTTGTGTGTACGGAGTCTCAAATCAGTTCACCTGGTTCATCGCATAGTTTCATGTTCTTCTTATCTGATCTTCTCAATGCCAGGGTATCTCAGGTGTTTTATGTCTGATTTCCTGTCCTCGAGATAATTCATGTAGCACCTGGGGACAAAACTGGCATGCAGTGTTATAACCTCAGATGTGATTTCAAACCAGAGATTGTTTGATACGGGTGTGAAAATGTGCCCGAGTTCATTTCAGTATGACGAAACCCATCCAGAAAAAGACTGCTTTCTTTTGGAGTAAAACAACTAGTAAAAAGGTCCCACTGCTGTTTGTTTGAAAAGTATAATGAAATACTACTAATTCTTTGAACAGTTTTCATTTCTTTTATTTTTCAGATTTAATAATTCAACTTATTGTGACAGAATGTATAAAAACTGCCCAGCAAATTTAACTTCTTAACATCTAGCTAGAGGCAGTTTTAGACTTAAGACGCATTTTGGCCTAATTTTTTAGCAAGTTTTAAAAACTCTTTTGATCACGAGTCACGGCTATTCTACTGATGACTTTTCTACTGATCACGCTATCAAAAACTAATGTGGATATTCAGTCTATTAAATGTCTTTGTGATTCAACTCGGGTATCATCCATCCGTCGTGCTTATCAAGAACCTGGTCGTGGGACCAGCAGCCTAAGCAGAGAAGCCCAAACCTCTCTCTCCCCAGCCACCTCCCTGAGTTCATCCAGGGGAACAAAGAGCCATTTCCAGGCCATTTGACAGATATAATCTATTCAGCATGACTTAGGTTTGCCCCAAGGCCTCTTTCCAGTAGGAAATGCCCAGAGCACTTCACCCAGGAGGCGCTCAAGAAACTGGGAAGTGCTAATTCTCATTCCTGTCGCTTTACACTCTACGCTACGAACCGCTCCGGTGCAACCTATTTCATTTCGACTCAACATGCCCAGCGTCCCTGCTTTTGAAGTTCTGCCTCAGGTCGGTGTTAAAGATCCCACAGACCGGGCCTCTGCCAGATTTTCCAAGTGCACCTTCACTATACGTTTGTATAGTGTCCAGCATCTTTCCCCAACTTACCACCAGTTGATATGGACACCTTTATGGACAAATCACTATTTGCAAAGAAGTCTTATGACAGACCCGCCTTCGGGTCTCACTATTGTTACCGATGTGAGAATTGAAGCCCCCCTTTAAGAATCACCAGATGACTCTAGACCACTTTGGTATACAAACCATGGCCGACTCAGTGACTATAAGGTGCCCAGGTCAGCATGTACTTGTACAATTTAACATGTAAAAACATGGTGAAAGTCCTTCACCCGAACATCGTTCTCTGAACCCCTGAACAGGTGACAGGTATAAGATCAGGTTTAAGGTGGTACCGGATGAAAGATTAGTTGGATGCATCTGACTGATGTTATTGGGTAAATAAAATAAAGTATATTAAAATGGACTGAAATCCACCATATACTAAATGTTAAGACATTCATCTCATTGATACTGTATGTGTCATGTATGTCTGTCACCAGAGTGGTAATATGGTTTAATAAGGCTTCATATTCATGCTCACTGTGAGCAAGATTGTAAATAAAGTTTTTTTAAATTTAATTGATATATGTGTGTTACTAAATATAGTTCAATATAAAGTTGGTCTGTGGAAAACATCAATACCTAAAAAAATAAACAGCATAGTACCATCAGTATTTCAATAGTTTAATTTTCCAAACAATCACACAATTGTTCAGGTAAAACAAACCTTTTGATTACAGTTCATGTAATTTTACAAGGTGCATGGCTGCTGATTGTATATACACATTACAGGCCATTACTGAAACAAGAAAATATATGTTTTTTTCAGAACAAAGATACTCTTATAGTTTCTTGGTTTAAGCTTTCAGATTGTACAAGCTGAATCAAAGCACGATGAATTTAAAACCGGGACTTTCTCAAAAGAATCCCCAAACAATAGACTGATGCAGAAAATTTCACCTAGCAGACTCTAACCTTAAAAGTGGAGCAAAACTTGCAATAAAAACCAACCATCCTCCAACTTATTCAGTAACATAAAGCAGAAAGCCACTGAAGGTGTTGTAGTAGCTTTCATCACAGAGATAGCAGCCACTGCTTAAGGTAACAGTCACCATGTCTCCAACTTTCAAGTGCATGGCCACAACTATGGTGGCGCTATCTTCTTGGTCATTGGTATTAAACTCTTTGGCTCTTGCCATCACTTTATTGTTAACCTGCAGATTGGCACAGGCAGCCAGCATGTTGCCGGGAGACCCTGCGTCACTGAAGATGGTGACTGCGAGACTGTAGACGCCTGAGAAAGGAACGGTGAAGACGCCAGTGTTCATGTTGTAGGCTCCGCCCAAGTTAAGGAAGGCATTTTTGTAGATGACGACCTTGTTCATTTCGCTGAAGGGGCCGTAACACTTAAAATTCTCATCGCTGAATAGAGAGAAAGAGAAGGCAACGCGGCTGGCTGGAAATGCAAAAGGGAGGTGGTGTGTTAGCAGTGCAAAAAAATCTGCTTTTGCTGTTATGTCCTTTATAATTGATCACTTACCTTCAACCACCCTGAGACTTTCTTTTGTCTTTTGGAAGTCCTTCTCCAGCTCAGTCATGCTCTTGTTAAAGTAGGTCTTCAGCCTGTTCACCTCTTGCACCATCAGGCAGCAACCACAGGAGAATTTGTCCGTGCTGCATGCTGAACACAAAGACACATTAACACACTTGCAACAGAGAATATATGAGCACACACTTTTTGTGCAGTCACAGTTCCTCACCACTGCCTGCGTTGGGGTCGGGATCTGGAGCAATCCGGACGGGTCCGTTCCAGGAATATTCGTTTTGAGCAAACGCTGCATTCAGCAGACACAGCAGTACAAGAGCTGTGGAGAAAAATGTGAAAGAGATAAACCAATTAAGAAAGAGAAAGCGCTACTTACTAGATACCTGTTTTGTGTGTAAACGTAGGCTCACCTCTCATGCCGACACTAAATGATGGCAGCTTCATGAATGAATGAAAGGTAAGAGAGACTGATGAGCTCAACAAGAGTCATGGATATATATTTTTCACAGCGCTCCTCCCTTATTGCCTTCCAACTTTGACAACGCCCCTTGTTGGGTTTTTTCCCTGTCCTTTTTACCTGTGCAACTGATAAAGCTGTATCATCACCACTTGATCTCAGCTTTAAAAATCACACAGAAGCAGGTACACACCCTGACTCTAAGGCTTTGTTGTGGATGCCGGTGAGGTGTCATCTATCATCTGGAAAGAGGTGTCAGTGTGTTCTCATTAGCAGACAAGGTGTAAAGTGCTGGTTGATAGTCTAGTGTACTTTTCTATGCACAGTTCTAACCTGCCTTTACAAAAGCACTGTCATTTTACATGCTTGTGCTTTCAGTGTGATAGATAAGTTGACATATTTTTGGTCCAACAGAAATGTGTTAGAAGGGCTCTATACACATGGCAGGTAGGAATGATTTCCTGTGTCATTCAGTGGTGCTTTTTGGTAATCTCAGTCTCTCACTGAACGTGAGAATATATGTATATAGTAGGAAGACTGGAGCAACGTTCTACACTGCAGGCTTATACTGTGTATATTATACAGTGTGGTGCTGTGATCATTTTTACATTAGGAAATAATCTGTGTAGATTAGAGTGAAATGAAAGGGTGACAAATGAAGCTGCCAGTACTCGTAGTTTCACATGATTTGTTACATTGTTACAGCATCTTAATTAGCTACAGAATGTATTCAGAATTATATACACCAATAATATATTTTAATGCTGCACTGTTTGTTGCAATTTAGGACATGATTAAATCTTGCTTTAGTCATCCATCCGCTTCCGCTTATCCTTTTCAGGGTTGCTGGTACGGACCAGCTGTCCCTGGATACCCTGGACAGGTCGCCAGTCTGTCGCAGGGCTAACACATAGACAGAGACAACCATTTGCACTCACATTCATACCTATGGGCAATTTAGACTTTCCAATTAACCTATCCCCACTAAGTGCATGGCTTCGGACTGTGGGAGTAAGCAAGAGGACCCACGCAAACATGAGGAGAACATGAAAACTCCCAACAAAAAGTGGTGTAATTGACCTCAGGACCTTCTTGGTGTGAGGTAGCAGTGCTAATCACCATGCCACCATGCTGCCCGTTATTTAGAAAGCATCCATCCATCCTATCAAATTTAAGATAGAGGGTTGACTCAAGTGAGTTGTCTACTAATTGGATCAGTTCTTGGTCCTCCAAGGCATCCTTGGGCAAACACACATACCCCCAACGTAACCCTTGATGAATCTTAGAGTGTGTGTAAATGTTAGACACAAAGTACGAAAATAAAAGTGCAGTTTGTGTGTATATATATATATATATATATATATATATATATATATATATATATATATATATATATATATGTGTATGTATGTATGTATGTATGTATATATATATATATGTATATATATATATATATGTGTATGTATGTATGTATGTATGTATATATATATATATATATATATATATATATATATATATATATATATATATGTATGTATGTATGTATGTATATATATATATATATATATATATATATATATATATATATATATATATATATATATATATGTATATATATATATATATATATATATATATATATATATATATATATATATATATATATATATATATAGTGAATGATACGTAGACTCTCTGACTGCTCAACTTGAGGAGTAGTAAGCCAGTACACAAGTATCATTTGATTTGGGCAAGAGTTGGATTACACCCTGCGCTGGTTGCTAGGCCATCACAGGACTTATTGGGAATTTCATTGGTGTGGAATAGCATTTATTTCAATTTATCTTTTTATTTCACAAAGAAGATAATGATTATATATCCTCTATTTTCCACTCAAATTGTGAACAGCACACTATGCTAGTACCACCGTTACAACTTTGCTTTATTTGTTACAGAATGGATCAAAAATTATAACAAAGGCAACTGTGTTTTTTTAAAGATCTGATTTATTTCATCATTTTTATAGGCTTGACAGATTTCACAGACAAGTAATATAACATTTATAACTAAATCAAAATCAATAACAGTTATAGCCAAGACACTTCAACAATCTAAAAAAAAGATACAGCTGTAGTAATTCAAGGGTTAATCCACATAAGAGTGTTTAAGAAACATCTCTTCAGCATAATGACATACAATCTCAGAAAGAACAAAACAAGTCACTGATGTCACCATAGAAAATTTTCATCTAGCAGGCTTACATTTTGGCTGTATTAGGCAAACGTTGGTACAAAGCACACTATGCCAACTTAATCAGAAGCATAAAGCAGAAAACCAGTGAAAGTGTTGTAGTGGTTGATGTCATCGCTTAAGGAGCATCCTTGGAGCAGCCTGGCAGACAGCTGGTCCCCGGCGTTCAGCTGCACAGCCACGACAACACTGGTGCTGTCTTCAAGGTCCTGACCACTTCTTTCAATGGCTTCAGCCACATTTTCGCCGTTAACCTGCAGAGTGACGCAGTTGCTCAGGGTTACGCGAGCAGAGCTGTAAACCGTGACGGAGAGGCTGTAGACGCCGGAGCGGGGCACGGTGAAGATGCCAGTCTCCACATTGTAGCCGTCTCCCAAGTTGATGAAGACATGTTTGTACTTAATTATGCTATCACTGGAGAAGGGGCCATAGGAGACCATGGCTGAGTTGTTGTTTAGAGCGATGGAGAAGGCGCTGCGGCTTCCTGGAAATGCAGAGAAGAAATAGCTTAGCGAAATGAGAAATCTATCAGCTTCGACTTTTAGTTTATTGGCCACTTGATGTCACTCACCTCTCATATTGTTGAGGATCATTTTGGAGCTCATGAGCTCGTCCTTCAGTTTGTTAATGCTCATGTTAAAGAACTTCTCCAACCTGCCTATTTGTTTCTGCATTAGACAGCAGCCACACGACGCCTGGTCAGTAACACACACTGCATACACACACAAATGAGTAGGTTTTCAGGTAAAAACATGCAGAGCTATATTGAGACATGAATGCAGACCTTCTTATTTAACAGCCTCTCACCTTGGCTTTGAACGGGGGCTTGCTGCGGTACATTCTCCAAAGGTCCAAGCCAGGAAAACTTGTTGTCCTGACCGAAAGCTGCATGCAGAAGACACAGCAATACAATTGCTGGAGAAAAAGAAGGGCATCAGACATCTTTGTTATTTTGAAATGTTGAACTGACTCTAAACCACTACTATTTTCTACCTTTTTTCAATTTGTGGAATTGACGAGCTTAATTGGAGACATTCAACATCCCAAAATGTAAAAGATTATTCTAATATACTTTTCATTTTCACATGGTTTAGTTTCCTAAATGTAAAATTCTAACACGCAGTCTTTAGTCCTTTTTGCCTACTAGAGTCTGAATATTTTGAACCTGAGCTAAATCCATTAATGTTCTTTGCAATTAAAAAATCTTCCTCCAAAATCTTATTTCAATGTAGATACAGCGTCCATCTAGTCTCACCTCTCATGTTGATGCTGATATATGGCAAATGATGATGCTTCTGAAGGGTGGAAGTTTGTACTGACTGATCATGACACGAAAGTAATGGATATATAGTTTTCTAAAAGCCCCTCCCTTGTAACCTCTTTTCACACGACTCCTCCTCTCTCTTTTTTCTTTGTTGTTCATCCCCTTTCCCTCTGTGACTTTATAGCTCAAGATTAATCTGTTTTTTTTTTCATCACTAGAGGCTCTCATTTTCTCAAATCCACACATTGACAGACAGCTTATGTGTGAGTGCTGCTCCAGGGTGCCTTGTTTGATGTTACACACATATCTTTGCTATGAGCAATTTTTTTTTCTAGTCAGATTACTAAACATTGTTTTTGCACTCTCCATGTTCATGATTGAGTTAAAAACAAACAACAAACCTGCCTTTTTGGAAGGATAAACTGTGCTGATTGTAAGCAGGATTTATTTCATTAAGCTGCTGCTGAGATCAGCACGACCCTCTGACTGCCAGTAGTCCTACATGGAAGCTCACCTGCATGTTGTTAGAGTCAGGTAGAAAACAGCAATGCTTTGAGGTAAATCCTAATGCCAATGCTAACATATTTATGATCAAACATTTCATTAATCATGTACACCATCTTACCATGTTAGCATGCTATCACTTTCTAATTAACCTTATAGGTAAAGTACAACTAAAAGACATTCATTCTTACTTATGCTGATGAACTATTTCAGTCCAGACCAATTTGTTTGGGCGGATCAATATTAGAGTGCTGCACCACTATAAGCTGTTGAATTATTTAAATAATTATATGCTGTGGACTATATACTTGGTCGCTTTGGAATCACATGATTGATACCATTGTCATGACTGTGTGGCTGTAATTTGCTTAGTAGAAAGACTGAAACAGAGGGAAATATGTTTAATTATGTTTGAAGAGGTCTATGCAAGCCATAGACAAAATAAAAAAAATCTTTTGCTTTCTTTGCTGAAAAACAGGCTATTCAGTAAAGAGGGCCAATGTGGAGATTTTGATGGCAGAAAAATTAAGACACGTGTAATCCCCGTGTGACTCAACACAGAACCTGTACGAGCTGATTGGGTGGCCAGTGGTCACTGCGTACCTGCTTAATGCCCAGTAGAAATCTGTATTGAGGCACACAAGTAGGAATACAGTGGAACCACAGTGTGTCTCATGTTTAAAGCCTTTCTGTTAATCTCTGCTAATTATCTGCTTCTGATAGCTTTATACTGAGCAAACAGGGGTATTGCTTTCTATGCTGAAATGAAAGCTTATAATTACTCATTAGTATTTACAACAGCTGAATGTTGTATGAAAACACTCATTTAAACTGTAAACAACCCATTAAATTACAGTCTACCTCCAGATCGGAATCACTGTATTTAAAATTCAATGCTCTTCTTTATAATGATCATGTGTATTAGTGCATTACAGTAACTTACGATTCACTTTCCCCTTACTTTTGGCAGATTGGTTTTACTTGTCTGCCCTAATGCTTTTTCATGTGTCACCTGCAGACTTTCTTGGGCTTTCTTTGACCTGTGATGAATCTAAGAATAATAAAACTACTGTACTTTCTTATGCACAAAAAAACTACTACTCCACAGGAAGAGATTGTTGACTTGAATCCAGACTAATGTAGTTTGCGTGGAATTTAATCCAAAGAAAAAGTAATGCAAATCCAAAAAAATGTCCTTCCTGCAGCTTGACCTTGGTTCAACTTGCAGCAGTTTCCAACTATGTGAGTCTCAGCTAAATAAACCAAACCAAAAGTTCAAAAAGGATAAGAAACTCTAAAGAAGTTAGCGGCCATTTGCATGCTCGAATCTCAAAGTACAACTCAGTGGCTCAAATGATGTTGCTGGAGACAGCATAGTTTAAAAAGCAGAATCATCCTGTTCCTAATCTCTGCTTGAAGTCTCAAGAGAATATTTGCAATTTTAGCATGAAACAAGAGAGAAGAAAGCAGATAAAATGAAAGACCTCTGCTTTGTTTTTTTGATACTTTTTAGGATATCCATCCATCATGACTGATAAATATCAACCACTAAATCAATTTACAGCTTTCTGCTGTTAATTGCACAGGTTTAAACAAAACAATTTACACTACTGTTACTTCAGATAAATGTGGATGATATTTAAAGTTTATCAGTGAGGTTTAAGTTTCCACAAATCCCAGAGCAGCTTATTTTTCCTTAACTCAGTCAGTAGCATACAGCAGAAAACCAGGGAAAATGTTCTCTGTATTCTACTGCTACCTAACAGTTAGCCTGCAGATCAGTCACCTTCATCCTGTCAATCAATCAATCAATCAATCAATCCATCCATCCATCCACTTTGTTCATGTAAGTAGGGAACCTTCTGCTTACAGTAAGGTTAATAATGGAGTTCCACAGGGTTCTGCACTAGGACCAGTTCTGTTTATATTATACATGCTTCCCTTAGGCAGTATTATTTGTATCCTTTTCTGTATCTAAATTCAGATTAAAATAACAGCTGGCAAAGAAGTGAGATATGGAACTCAACAAAACATTTACCTCACAGCAGGTGCGTTTCCTAAAGTTGCATCTTTTTTCTAACCATATCTAGTCTCACCTCAGATAATCTTGCTAACAGCACGCCAACATGTGCACCTCCCAGGTCTTTTGTTGTCATTGTAGGTCAGGTATCACCTCTCCTCTGGGCCAAAAAAGGTGAGTGTTTTTACTTTGTGTCCACAAGTACATGCTTAGTCATTTTGCACTGAATATACTTTTGTGGTCATATTAATGATTGCAACACTAGCGTCACCAGGTTTAACCAATAATGCTGTAGTATATTTATATATATGAGAACAGTGCCATTCTAAAGCATATGTTGTTATCTTAGAAGGCTGGGATTTGTTGTATCTATTTAGCGTGTCCAACTTTTTCAATCAGGGCGGGGTTGCAACAAACTGTTGCCAAAACATGTAAAATGAGCTCTTCCTTGTTCTCCTGTGAATAGTGTTTGATTACTAACTAGTGCAAAGCAAGATATTTTCTGAATATCTGCACTGAGAGAGAAAAGACTTACACAAGAGTTTCCTTCGGAAGAGTAACAAGTCAGTAAGGAAGAACCAGAGTTAAGGCTAAACAGACCAAACACAAATCAGGACTTTTCAGCTCATCGTATCTGTGTGTGGAGAAAGATTGAAATAAATATGGGAATACTAAATATATTGTAAGTGCAGAATGGAGGGGAAGCTCTAGGCATAAAGGTCAGTGAGATATAGAGAAGATCAGCATTATATTGGTTATGTGTTTGGTCACATAAGAAGGAAGAAATAGACCCAATGCGCTATAAGATACAGTCAGTCAACTCATTTAAAAAAAAAAAAAAATGCTAAAACAGATCACAGAGGTATGTGTTGCAAGTTTATTAATCTTTTATTTACTTACATAGACATATTAAAATTAATTTATATTACATGAATCATGGTTGGTGCAAAATCATTATGTAAACAAGAACTGACTGAACTAGTTCTCTGCAGAGCAAGAAGGCATCCTTGACATCCTTTTTAAAAACCTTAAGCTGTTACATTCTTGCAGCCAGATAAACATCTTTAATCAAAAACATCAGATAATTACTCTTGTGCACATCAGTCTAATTGGCAAATGGTTACTGTAGCACCTACTCTTGCCCAGAATCTGAATCCTGGGAACAGAGGGCCAGTGAACTGCTGCTGGTGTCTGTGGATGAGGGTAGCCTGGTTTTGGGTGATGCTGTAAAAGGCCAGAATCCCTGCATGCTGGTCCAGGTAGATGCCGATCCGTTTGGCCTTTGGTGCACCCAGCAGTTTTTCCTGGTTATTGTGCCAAAAGGAAAATCCGCTCCCAGACCAGTACAGACTCCAAGACAGCTCATTGTGGCCCAAACGGCTCTTGTCATCATTACTCTTGCGTTCTATCTCTTTGTAGGAAACTCCGATGGTGACCTGCATGATGGGAGTGAGGAAAATAAATTCAGTGAGGGGCACAAATGTAAGAGTCGTTTGCTAATCACTTTAAAAAACAAAAAACAAAAAGGGAAACAACAGAACTTTAAACTACAAATTGAGACCATAAGATGACTAAGAATATATTTATCAAGGTCATAAATAAATTCAAAAGTAGGATCAAATTTTCATAGATTTTTATACAATGTTACTTTTTCTTTTGCAATCAGAAGAGTCGCCCCCTGTTGGTTATTAAAAGAGCCTGTTTAATGCACAAGTGCATTAAACAGGTTTTCAGAACTGGAGGTCATGTGGCTCTTTTTTAAAAATAACCTACAAAAATAACATATGACAAATATGTATGTTGAACAGATTGTGTCTTTTAACGAGCGCAGCCGTGACTAATAGAAATGTCTGTAATTTTTGTATTTATAGCACTTCTGTCCTTAGGGCCTCTCTGGTACTCTAATACAGTATGACTTGGCATAAACTATGATGCAACTCTGTGCATTGTGTGAGAAAATGAATTACTTTCCAGGCAGAAAGTAATTGAAATGATTGGTTTCCTTTGAAGTTTCTGTATACATGGATTCCATTAGCCAATTAAAATGGAGCACAAAGGGCAGTTCCCTCTATTACCAGACTACCTGTGTAGACAAATGCTGGCTGCATGATTTAAATCCTCAAAAACATTTATTTTAATTAAAATATATAAAACTAAAAATGCTTTATAGCCAAAACCTATCCTAAAAGGAATGGTAGGACATAGAATATTGATTTAAGCCTTCTTTAGTCAGACTTACTATTGTGAGACTTCTATTTTGCTTTTAGGTCTGAAGACTTTTATGGCATTAGAGTTCTTTCATAACCATTACTTAGCACTGACTGGGCAAACAAAGCATGTTAACTAATTCTACGACTCAAACAGTTACAGTTGAAAACACACACACACACACACACACACACACACACACACACACACACACACACACACACACACACACACACACACACACACACACACACACACACACACACACACACACACACACACACAAAAGCACCTTCTGGCCAGTCCACTCCACCTCCCAGTAATAAGGGCTCCCTCCCAGCGGCTCTTTGCAGAGAACCTGTCTCCAGAACTGGAATCGATCAGGATGGTCTGGTGGGTTCAGGTTCTCAGCCCGCATCGTTGCCTTACGATTGCCATCCGACAGCAGAACGTGGCGATACACTGTGTTGGGGTCCATAGTGGGTTCGAAACGAACTAAAGAAAGAGGATTTGTCATTTTACCTAAGACTGGAACAAACAAAGGCTTCGATAAAGGGGTCTGTATTCTGGAGTACAAAAGACTTACATTTTATGAGTTCATCTCGAGTTTTTGGTTCTGGTTTCATAAATCCCACTGATGATACAGAAGCTGTTAAGACAGAAAAAAAAAATACACCATTGTAAAAAGGAAAAGTAACATTTAACCCCAAGATACTCTAAGAGGTATCTGTGAAAGGTCAGGTGAGCAAAGCTGTCCACAGCCAGCTTTTATCTCCTACAAGACGGGGTAACTGCCTGACGTGGATATCGTCAATGATAATGTTTGTGCTTTTACCTTGACGTCGAGGAGCAGGCAAGGGTGGAGGTGGGGCTGAAGCTTCATTCACAGAGAGAAGCAACAAACAGAACAGTTAAACTAAAGCATATCTAAACTCTATGACAGCCAACATTAGAGAAACCCTTTCAAGCATTACCTTGAATGTAAGCAGAACCACCAGACCTTGAAGGCAGAGGCCCTGAGGTGAAAAAAAAAATAAAAACAAGAGTAAAATATGAACTCAGTGTTTTTTCAAATGCCACATTAAAGTATATTCTGTGTGTGTGTGTGTGTGTGTGTGTGCGCGTGCGCGCGCGCATGTTTTACCTTGAGGTCGCAAAGGTGGCAAGGGTGGAGAGTCTGTTTTCATTTCATACACTACAGAAGAAAAGGGTTTACATGTAAAAAGGTGTCCTTTCCACAGTCAAAAGCTAACAGTCAAAATAAAGCTCATTTGTGCTTTTATTGGACTGGTATTTAACGTACCTGTACTTTGGGCAGGAACCTGAGCTGGTAGCGGGTCTGCAGGTAGTGGGCCTGTTGGTACTGGTCCCGCTGGTAGCGGGCCTGCTGCTTCCGGACCACTGGTAGTCAAAGCCAAGGGGTTATTCACTGCAAAAGGAAAAATTTTGACCTTATGTTATTAAGAGAAGAGAAAAGACGAGAAGAGAGTAGAAGAGAAGAGCTGACCTATTGTGATGATTTTTTCCAGGCTGCCTTTGCAGAGATCCTGAACTGACTCCTGCAGTTCTTTCATGACTGAGCGGACTGACGTCACCATGGTTTCCTCCTGCCCAATCACTGTGGCATCAGTCTGAACCAGCGGCTCCATGAGGAGGAAGTTCTTGAGAACAAATACCACAAATTCCACAGTCAGAGAGTACAGATCTAGTTTAGCACTAAAATATGTGCACTCCGCTTCACACTCGTTACCTTCAAGAAACAGACATCGTCCTGCATGTCAGCCAGTCTGCTCAGCTCTTCACTCTTCCAGTTGAGCTGTGCAACCTGCTGCTCCAGTCTGTTGAGCTGCCCCTCAGCCTGGCTGCCTAAAGAGGCCTCGTGGGTAGAGAGGAGCTCGCTGACCTGGGTGCCTGTTAGATTCACGTTCTTGGCTAGCTCCATGAATAAATCTGTGCTCTCCTTCTCTAGAGCCTGGACCAAGGCCTGGTAGTGTAGACAAGCAAGATGAGGACATATTGTCACCACAATTTCATATTTTTCAAAGTAAACAAGGATGGCATGAATTAAAAAGGTTTTCTACATGCCTTGTCTTGACGTGCAAAATGTGGGAGTTCCTTAATCTTCCTATCCGTCTCCTGGAGCCTCCTCTGTACCTCTGCTTGCATCTGAACAAGCTCTTTCTATACACAAACACATGCACACATACATTGTGAGGCAGTAATGACTGTACTTGAGACTGTACAGGCCATTTGTGATATTGTTACATAGTTTTGCTGGGAATCACTATAACATCAGTAAGGCGCGCTTCAGACTTGTTTTTCAAGTCCTTCAAGATTAGCTTAAGAAATGTTTTAGTTACACTTGGAAACTGCATTTATAGTGGTGTATTTCTTTTACCAGCATTTTACTTTAATTTTAAAAGTTGTTTAGAGACCCAAAAACAAATAAACAAAAATAAAAGCAGAGTGAAAATATCACCTGAAATAATTACAATTACACACCTGTCTTTCTTTTCTCTCGTCTCTCGGTTTGACAACACGGTGTCCACTGTGTCCATGCTGGCAACACACCTCACACACACACTCCCTGTCGTCATGGCAAAACAGGTCCAGGGGTCGGCCGTGTTGGTGACAGGGTTTGGGTTCCACAGAGGGAAGCTGTGGGTACACGCTGCCCTTTCGTTGCATTGTATCTGGCTGGACCTCCAAATAGACCGGCATGGATGGTGGGCCGGGGGAAGGAGCTGTGAAGGAGTGCTGCTTCAGGCTGTTGGTCCTCAGCTTCTCCATAGCCTCTGCTAGCAGGGTGCTCTTGGCCAGCGAGGGCCGAGGGTTAAACACCTGCCTACACTGGGGGCAGCTATACTGACCTTTGCTGCCCCCTTTGTCCCAGTGGCTCTGAATACAAGCCAAGCAGTATGAGTGTCCGCAGGGTAGAGTGGCTGGATCCTTCAGGGTTTCCAGACATACTGGACAGGCAAAGCTTTCCTCTTCAGTCCAACCTGAGGCCATGCTCGCTGGGAGGAGATGAGCTTAAACTTTCTTTGTATGGATCACAAAGTTCTCTGTGTGAAGTCACGGAACTGATACTACAGCAAACAGGTCAGAGAAATTAAAGCAATGACACCCAACAAATGACGAGGCTAAAATGCCAGTTCATATGAATCACCTGCTGCTTAAAACATGAAGAAACGGCTCAGGGTGGGGCTGGTTAAACAGGTGGAGTGAGGAGTCTATCAATCTGACATCATGGGTTTCAACAGTTTGTTGGAGCCTCCTAATGGAAAAATGAATTTTGCTGTTGATTTTTGCTACTCAAACGAATTAATTAAGTTTAATCATCCAGTCACATTCATTCTTGCCAGGCAGTCTGCCCATAGGCAAAAAACTGTAAAGAGCGCCTGTTTTAGTCTCCTCTGTAAAGGAAGCGGGCCTACACAGTCCAAACGAGAAGGACTGGTTTTAAAAACCTGTTACATAAACTGACATCATTTGGTGCTTTCCACGTGATTTAATCACTAAATAACGTAAATGTCGTGTCTTAAAACCAAACTTCGGGAGGGGACAAAGAAAGCACAACAGGCTAAGCTTGAATGCTGTGCAATAAGTTTGGCGTCATCACGACGTGGTGAGGGCAACACTGACGCGAGTGAAGCTAGCCGGCGCCATATTGACTGCTGGCAGCCGCCCAGCCGCTGCTGATTCAGCTTTCAAGGTGAGCATTTTCTGTGTTAAAATGACGTTTTACTGTCATACTTGGCACCTTGGTGTGTTTTCTGACATACCGTGAAACACGTTGGGGCTTTGTCATAAGCCAAATCTGAGTGTTAGCTTTGGGGTATGAGCTACTTCAGCTGTTTGGTTTTTGTTTTGATCGCTCGGTCAGTTAGCCTGCGTGCGCTCCTTACTCGTTTTAAAGACACTGAAGATTTTCTCGCCCAAAAAGCCTTCTTTGCATGGGTTTAGTTGGCGATGAGGACGTCTGAACATTGACAATGTCATATTTTATATATATATATCGTCATCACTGCTAACAAATGAATACAGCTAGCTAGCTAGCTGTATTCAACCCAAGTTTGGGAGAAACTTGAGCCAAACGTGAACTCCGTATTCGAAGCTAATATATAAAATACGTTTCTGTGTCTTAACAGCTTTGAACAACAGTTAAACGTAACACCGAGATATGACTGTGAGAGCACAGTGACCAGTATTACTGTAGGTAGGTTTGGGTGAGCCTCTGATCTCGGTTAAGCCAGGGTATCTTCAGCCCTGTTTACCCATGTTATCTGATCCCTCACCTCCCCTGCTGGCAGAGACGAGCAGATTTTAGTTCATCTTTCACTTCTTTCAAGTTGGTTTAACTAGCTAATGAACACAACTAATTGACTAATACATTTACGATCATATCGGTATGTTTTGTTTCCGTTTATAGGATGTTGGCAAGTTCTCGGATTCTGACTTGGTCTTGCCCCAAAAGATCATTACAGC
Organism: Rhamphochromis sp. 'chilingali'; assembly: GCF_963969265.1. Classification (NCBI taxonomy): domain Eukaryota; kingdom Metazoa; phylum Chordata; class Actinopteri; order Cichliformes; family Cichlidae; genus Rhamphochromis; species Rhamphochromis sp. 'chilingali'. The sequence continues at coordinate 31,328,433 of NC_137935.1, forward strand.
TGTTAAGAGACTCTCATCTCTGTGGTTTTTCCGAGATCACATGTGCTGGATGGCAGGGAGCAAGTCACGAGAAAGGAAGGAGACACTCAGAAATAAGTGGAACAGGCACCCACAAGGATGGACCATCCACAGAGACTGTTTATAGTTCAGCACCAGTATCTTTTTGTAGCTTCAATTATAAGCTGAGACAGACACGGTTTGAAAACCCTCTATTCAAAGCCATTTTATTAAACCACCACCATTCTGCCTCTACAAAAACCAAACAAGTGTGTGATCCTGTGCGCACTTACTGGAACTGTTTAGTCAAAATAACCTGCCTTCAGCGCTGGAGAAAACCTTGGGACTTTCACCTGCCTTCTTTTAGCCGCACCAGTAAGATTCAGTGTAGCCTTCTTCAAAGCCATTTAACTCATGGACAGGACTTCGTTAGACCTCTCAGCTTGTCAGCACATAGTCCCTGGACTTTAGAAAACAAGCACAATAAACCACAACTCCCTAGCCTCAGTTTCCACAAAACCATAGCTACTCATCAGGCTGCCACGTGCATGTCAGATACCTGGAGAGATTGCTTATCCCCTGGGAATGAAAACAGATGTCGACAGCACTTGGGCCCTAACTTGAAGCTCTACGAGTTGCAGAAGGGGAGGAAAGAACGAAATCAGAGATGGGCATCCGTCCTGGTCTCCCTCTGCTCTCTTGATGGGGAGCCTGCATTTCTCTTCACCCTGCGGTCCAGCACTCTGAAGGGCAGGCACAAAGGAGATGTCAGGTTAGTGGTAGATTAGAAGCAGGCTATGTCTTAAATCTTACTTATTGCAGTACTTTATGAGTCCTGCCTTTTTTTTCTTTCTTTTTTTTTTTCCCGTCCAGCTTTGCTGGAGGAAAGAGCGATCCTTCAGACAGCGATGTGGTGGCCACAGCATTGCGGGAAGCCAGGGAGGAGCTGGGTGTAAATGTGAGAATAGAAAAGGTGTGGGGCGTCCTGAAGCCACTAAGAGATGCGGTGAGTGGAGCTGTGCTGGTAGAACTCTCAAGTAGAAATGCATATTAAAAAATAATTGACAAAATCATATCATATTTATGTTACCCTAAATAAGCACTTACCACTTTTCTTTTTGTAAATTCATTGTTTGGTTGATAAATAATGGTGAAAAAGGATTATGTGACATTGTAAGAGCTCTGTGTTGATTATTTGGTCTGACCATCTGCCCAAAATACCCAAAGATTCCTTATACAAGTAGATAAAATAGAAATGAGCAGGAATTTCTGTAAAAACCTTCAAAACATTCGAATACCTGAGATAAATTTGAATTAAAAATCTGTTCATGTGTTTCGGTCCAGTCGGGCATGGTTATTGCTCCTGTGCTGGCTAACCTCGGTCCTCTAGAGGAGCTGAACTTCAAACCAAACCCTGGGGAGGTACGATCATCTGCCATTTTCTGTCTGTTTGAAAAGAACAGGGTGAGACTAGAGTTGACTAGTCTCATGTTATTCTTGACCCTAATATATAGTACTGTGCAGAAGTCTTGAGCAACTCCTCATTGCTTTATATTTTGCTTCCAAGGAGCTGGACAATTTTTAAAAATATAATTACTGAAGCTGAATCGAATAAAAATGCCAAAAGTTTGAGAGTCTGTTTCCCGCTTCCAGGTGGATGAGATCTTCACCCTGTCCTTGTCTCACTTGTGTAACCCCCAAAACCGAGGCTACACACACTTCCGCACCGGTGACAAATACGGATACACTCTTCCAGTGTTTAGGAATGGCAAACATCGAGTGTGGGGCCTGACTGCTGTTGCCCTAGACCATACCCTGAAACTCATTGTCCCTCCATAATAGAGCACAACAACTGAACTCAACAACTGAAGGATTATTCTGACAAATATAAGCTTTGCACCAAGTGAATCTGAGCAAATCCAAAATGGTTTAATACAGCCGCTTTTGTTTTGGAAGGTAAATTCCTCTCTTGAATTTATTAGAGTGAGGAAGAAGCTCTTTCTGCTAGTGCACTTTCTGAGCCTTAAATTTGTATGATTGTTTAAAAATGAAAAGCAGGTGTTGGAAGCTTTTCTAAGGAAGAACGTGAACCTGGTGGGTCAACGTTATAATTTTACACCGAGTGATTCTTATTCAAACTCTTTACGTTTTTAGGTAAGTCTTTTAATTATTTCTATAATAAAAGTTACCACCTGGGTTAAAATAAAATCAGTGAGTTGCTTTCTCAGATCAATTATGTCACATGACTGTGAATTGTTAAATGTTTGTCAGGGCAGCAAAGTACCGCTGTGACAGCCTGTTTCCTGTGTTAGCTAACATTAGATCAACTGAAGTAATCGGAGTATTTAGGAGTGATGTGGTGTGTTGAAGAACAATGCAATAAACTTTGTTTTAAACATATTTTCTCTGCATGGTTTATTTAATTTACAAGATTGACATCAAAGCATTAAATAAATACAGCAATTTACAGTAAAACAGTCTGATTCCCGTTGGAGATCGAAAGCTTTCATTTTACTTAGCTGTCTACTTTAAAACTGCATGTGGTCTCATATATACTGAGCACATGTATTACAAACTGTGTTTAAAACTGTAAACCTTTGTTTCCACTAAGGTAAGTAAGGTCCTCGAACGCTCTGGTATTTCCTGCCTGGGCCTGATTATGATCTCAAAGGTAACTGGACTGTCCCAGCTTCAAGGCAGTGAGCACTCCAAGGGGTCCTGTGAGTCTGGGAGAAGGTGGCAGTTGAAGGGCCAGCTGAAGGGAAAGAGATCCAGGGCTTGGCTGCATTGCTGCTCGGCCGAGGAGCAGACTGAGCGGCAGGGTTGGAGGACGCCGCCCTGAGGACTACACTGGGGCAGAAACATCCCACAAACCAGCCTCTGCAGAGGCTCAAAGCACGCCAGCTCCATCAGCACCTGGATGACAAAAGGAGGGGAGGGAGGATGGTTCGATGCCTGGTTTGAAACAGTTGCCAGCTACAGCTCCAGATGTCTGATGAAGCTTTTTGATGTGACTTTTACCCGATACTGTCCCAGGAGGGTGGCCGCTTCTCTCTGGTCAGCAATGGACAGCCAGATGTTGGGGAATGAGGTGAAGTTGTAGCTGAGGCCCCGACACATCTCTACTTCAATGTGCTCACAAGACGAGGCTACTTTCATGAGAGGAAATTATTCATTCAGAGAAACACTTACAAATAGAAACCACAAAACCATGTCGACATAGAGGTGAAAAGTGGTAACATTTCTATTTGGTGGTTTTCTCAGAATATGAAGCCATCGGCAATTCCTGTTATTTCAACACTTAAGTTTCTTCCTGCTGCTTTTCATTGGCAGTGGAAACAAAAACTGGCTGTGATTGAGGTCAGAGATAAACCAGACTCACTAAAGGGAGGATAGGTGGAGTTGCCACAGCCCTGTTCATCCACACCATCGGGGCAGTCGTTCCAGCCGTCACACAGCCACTGCTGCTGAACACACTCCCCTGTGCTGCAGGCGAACTGCCTGGGGCCGCATGTCCCTTTAAAAATAAAAAGGATGTAAAAGAGGTTTATAGAAAGCTAATGCAAAAAAAAAAAAAGTAATATTAAAGTATGAAAACTCACTGCCCAGCACAGACACAGCCTGGTATGTTACATTGAAGCCACTGTCGGCCACTCCCTCATCAGCCACAAACACCACTGTCATGTGAGGGCCAGAGGAGGTCAGCTCTGGGGGGAAGGTGGTACCACAAAACCTGGCACAAAGGGAGAAGAGACACAAAAGGTACTCCAGAAAACTGGTTGTTTAACTAGCATGAAGGTAAATGTGTTTGTCCTTAGTTACCCTCAGAATTAAAGACTGTGGCACTTCTCACCTTCCGAGGACTCTTCCAGCTCCGGTGCTGACGCTATCATGCACCTCCACATAGTCAAACTCACACACATCCTGAGTCTCCAGGCTGAAGTTTCTGAAGCTCAGCGTGATCACGTGACCCTCCTCAACAGATATATGCCATATACACAACTGGAAAACATCAGATTGGTGGAGAAAACTGCGTGGTGTGGCTGTCGGACTGAGAATGTGTTATGCATGTGGAAGTACTTCTGAATCTTTATAATTTTGTGTTTTCAATTACTATTAGGATTATTTTTCAGTTTGAATGGTTTAGAACGTAACCTGCTGGTGAGGGTAAGGCCCGGGGTGGTTTGGACTTGCCAGGTAACCATACGGCCCAATCTTCTGCCCACCGCATTCTGTGAAAAAGAAAAGAATCTCTTCAGTGGCTCCCTGTTAATCCCAGAATTGAAGTAAATCCTTCTCCGCATATACAAGGTCTTGAATAATCAGACCCCATGTTTTCTTCAAGACCTCATAGTACCATATCAACCCAATAGGGCACTTTGCTCTCAGACTGCTGGTTTACTTGTGGTTCCTAGGGTATTTAAAAAGCAGAAAAGGAGGCAGAGCCTTCAGCTTTCAGGCCTCTCTTTAATGGAACCAGCTGCCAGTTTGGATTCGGGAGACAGACACCCTATCTACTTTAAGATTAGGCTTAGCACTTTCCTTTTTGTTAAATCTTATAGTTAGGGATTGATCAGGTGGCCCTGGATCCCCCCTTAGCTACACTGCAATAGACTAGGCTAACTGCTGGGGGATTCTCTTGATGCAGATGATGGCTGCCCCTCCGTGATTGTGGTTCTGCTGGAGGTTTCTTCCTGTTAAAAGAGAGTTTTTCCTTCCAACTGTTATCAAGTGTTTGCTGGTAGGGGTTCATCTGATTGTTGGGATTTTCTCTGTTATTGCAGGGTCTTCATCTTCCAATATAAAGCACCTTGAGGTGACAGTTGTGATCCAATGTTATATAAATAAAAGTGAGTTGAATTGTGACCTTTGACCTTTCCTGTCTCTGTTTTAGTTCCATATGTGGACTCTCACCCTTGTGCTTGTGGCTGCAGTTTGCCTCGTCCATCTGGTCGTGGCAGTTTGGATGACCGTCGCACACAGACACAGGCAGCAGGCAGCGGCCGCCGTCGCACATGAACTCTTCTCTGGAGCAGCTTTCTGAGAAAACACAATGTGCTAACTTGAACATTGTTGCAAAACATATACAAGAGTGAACGCATGTGCTCCCAGATGCAGGCTACTGACTGTGTCCGGGGAGTACCGCCCTGTACTGGGCAGTGAAGCCGTTGCCTGCGATGCTGCCATCAGAGTGGAAGGTGACCCACACCGTACTGCTGTTTGTGTTGGCCGTCGGTGGCGCTACGTTACCACAGAACCTGCAAGGGAGACATTTGTTTTTGATCAGTCTCATTCTTGTTCAGCTTTGGATTGAACTTTGTGCCTGAGCCATGCAGCTATAAATTCTTAAAAGGATTTGTAAGCAGGAAATGTGTTACGTAGTTAGAGGAATTTAATGAATCACGTTACGACACTGTCCAGGAATGTGAGCAAAAAGGTCAACGTGTTGATACGTACAAAATTTCCAAAAACCCTTCAGTACATGGAAACGCTTTCCAATGATGCACGGGCTTTTGGCGCCATCTATCAGCAGTTTAGTGAAACAGCATAATGCTCCTACTCTGATTGTGTATAAAAATGTTGCTTGTGGAAATATGGAGGTGTGAATGATGTTCATAAGAAGGTATGCTTCATGATCGCTGACCTGGTGACCACAGAAGTCTGCTCGATCTGCTCCCGCACCTCCACCCAGTCAAACAGGCAAGGAGAGGGTCCCTCCACAGTCAAAGAGGAGACATGAATCTGGACCAGGTAGGGGGGCGGGACCTGAATCACCCACACGCACAGTGAGTTTGGGGGGTAGGACGCAGGGTGATTTGGAGAGCTGAAACTTCCTTCAGTGTCAGTTAAAACACCTCCACAGCCTGAGAGGCAGAGAGAGAGAGACCTTGTGTCTTAGGTCAACAAAAAGTATTTTGGGTAGAGAGGCCAGACCTACTTGGTTCAGATGGAGGGATTCTGGCAGGTTGTGGTGCAGCTGTACTGTCCTCTTTACTTCTATTGATAGGGACTGTAGGTAAAGCTTGGGACTGTCCATCTCCTGCATGCTGTAGGCCTGAAGTGGCAGTGGTCAGCACCTGATCCTCCACTGCCTGGTTCTTTATCTCTAAATAAGGAAGCAAATACATCTGGGTCAGAAGATTTTTATGATGTGCAGTGAGAGCACTAGTCATGCTGAGAAACCTTTAAACTCCAGTATCTGTGAGTTCATGGTGTACTTTGAGGTTTTAGCATGGATCCTGGGTTTATGAAATCACTCAATACTTTTAATCAGTTTGAGATTGTGGTAATGAAGCAGCTGATGTGCAGCAGTGACTCACGTGTGAGAATGAGGACCAGCATCAGTCCTAGGGCTGCTAATAGGAGCAGGACAGCAGCAGAGACCACTACCACCCCCCAACCGCAGCCCGGAGCACGCACACGCATCACACACACACCGAAAAATCCCCAGACTAGGCCTGAAAGAAATGCATAGTACATCTGTAATCTCTTTTTCCCCCACTTTGTTTTCTTTTTTGTTTTTCAAGAACTGTATTCTGGGAAATGCATTCATTTGGAAATAAGGACATCACTGAAAACTTCCAAACTCACCACGTCTATTTAAAGTTGACATAACCCTGATGACATCACTATGATATGTTTATGGGATTTGTTTCCTTTGAGAACAGCTAAAGAAGGCATCAACTGTACACTTTTTACAACTTGAGTACAATTATCATGAGGCCACATTTAACTATATTTCAAGAAAACTGAGCTTAAGTGATAAAATGATCCCGTTAGGGTAGAGGCACAAGAAGCAGCAAGCTGATTGGCTGACTCACTTGGTCCTGGTGGTTTGATTGGCTCAGGAGTAGAAGAGGCTGTCCTGAATCCCTCCACCCTCTCCTCCTTCTCCCCCTCCAGCTCAAAGGCGGGATTGCAAAAGACATTCTGCGGATGTAAAAATCAAAGATTCACACAAGTGCTGGTTTTAAAAAAAGCTTTTTTAAACTCTTCCTCTGCTTTCAAATAAAAAGCAACAAAACACACCTTCAGTTATTAGAACACACACATCTTATGGTTCCATTTCACTACTGGTCGGGTTACATGTAACATTTCATATGACACTGACCCATCATTACCTTCAGATCTGGTTAGCCAGATATCTGACTCCTTTGTGGCTAAATGTCCAGGTATGTTAACCAGCTAGTTACTGTGGAAGTTAGTTTTTGCTACAAAAAAAAAAGGATATTCTAACTGCATCACTGAAAAATTTCAAATTATTTTCTCAGAAGCTTGTGTTAATGAGTTGAAAGTTTGAGATATAAAAATTTGTTTTTCAGTAGTGTAAACAGCTTCTATATGTTATTGATTGTGTCTGATGTTTGCGTGGGAACCCTGCTCTTTGTTATAGCTATAAAGTTAGCCACTTGCTAAAAGAAAAAAAAACAGCAATGAGAAAAAGTTACAGAAACTAAACTATGACCTATGACCGGGTAAGAACTTCTTTGTGAGATTACCAGTGTGCTTAGACACTTTTCTCACATTGCTGTTTTGTAAAAATTCAAAAAAGCAAACAAATCATTATAGTATCATAAGAAATGTCCAGGAAAGAGCCAGAGTTTGCAAAGCCACACAGTGGGCATAGATATATTTGCAGTATACTCAAACAGCAAAAGTTTGTTTTCTAGACGACAAATACATGTTTCAAAGCAGAGGCAGAATGTGCAGGACAATAACTGCCAACATCGTCTCTTAAGCCTATTAGCGGCTCACTTAATGTGCAGACATTTTACACTGGACTACCTTTCTATTCTTGTTTCAACAATATTACCCAGTCTTCATCATCTGAAGTGAAACCCTTAACAGATTAATCTTCACAACAGCTGAATGGCTTTACTCTAAAGGCTGACAGCTGTGGAAAACAAGCTCGACGGCAGCCTTGAGCTGAGATTGTTTTGTCAAACCAAACTACTTAAGCTCTTAAAACTAGATTTTGATATAAGGCCTTTCTACAAATTACTAAAGTCCAAGTGATGCTGACTAAAGCACGAGATCTGAGCCTTTAGAACATTTGCCCAGTTTGGTAATCCAACTACAACCAGGAAAATTGGCGCCGTAGCTCCATAACATATCCGGTTAAAATCCAAAAACATGGGGAGTCAAAATCAACATATCCTACTCACCTTATAAATGTCTGAGGAGTCAGGGTATACAGCGACTTGGCTGAGTTCAGACATCTTTACTCTCTCAGTGCGCTCCTCTTCTTAAAGACTCCAATGTTGTTCTGAAAACATTTGGGATATGATCCTGAAGATATCCTTTTATCCGCGAGGGAATTTTAAAGATGGTCCCCTGAGTTTTCTTGTCATTGTTCACTTTTTTGCCCTGACTGCAAACCTCCACATGAGCTGTGAAAGCCTACAGCGCTCAATCCCCCAGCACAGCACAGTCCTTTGTTTAGACCCCATCAAAAATGGGGCCTAAACACTGCTAGAAATGAGAGAAAAGTACAATCAAATTCCGATCTTCAGCAGTAGAGATGACTGTGGTTGCTGTCTGTCTAGTTTATCGCAGTAATTATTATTATTTTCTTTTACGTGTGTTTGTGTGCCTGGTTAAAAAGGTTTTAGAAACTTGCTCACATTGCTGAGCAAATCCTTGTCAGGTGAGAGGACTGAGCCCTGGAGGAGGCGGGAAGAAGGACAAGGAATGCCAAAGATGGGGTTGGGGTGGAGGTGCGGGGGTCCCTGTTAAATCTCGGTAATCCCCTTAATGATGGTTTAAGCTCCTAAAATGTTTCACTGAAATGTGCACCTGCGCACAGCCGAGTGAGCAAACACACGAGAACGCTGCTGCAGAAACGGAGCAGTCTCAGTCATCTAACACGGATTCTGGGTAAGATGGCACCATAGCAACGACGGCAGCGTTCAGTGTGGAGAAGCAGGAGTGACATCTGATTGTGAGATCTGAAACTGTGTGTTGTGCCAAAAACTGATCATCTGAAAAGAAGTGATTTATGATATTTGTGGGGGTTTTTAAGGTCTAATCTCTTTCTTTTTTTTTAATTAAAACATTTAAAAAACAATGTAAAAAAAATTGGTTTTAGTTTAATTGTTTTAATTAAATTGTGCTTTTTATGGACCTTCTGTGTTTTAAATATATATTTTTATTTTTTGGATCAATTATTATTATTATTATTTATTCATGTTTGTGTTTTATTATTTTATTTTATTTATTTTTCTGTAATTTTATTCTGTCCTTAATGTTTGGTCAGCATTTACTGTTTCAAAGTGCTTTATAAATACAGTTGAGAGAAAAGCCGATAAGCTGATCATTGATCAGTTTCATGATTGAAGTAGAAACAGGAGAGGGAGGGGGGAGAATGAGAGAAAAAGAGGCACCTCTGCAGCAAAGACACTCAATAACTCCAGCTTTGTGTCTTTTTCATTGTAGCTGAAGTACAGGACAAACTGTTCCTTTTCACCATAATACAAAACGCTCTGAATACCAGATGTTTCTGTTTTTTACAGGACGGTTGGCAACTCTAATAATTAACCTTATGAACAAAATAAAGTTCAACATCATTAACATCATAGCACCCACCCAGCTGTATAGAAACTCCGTCATGCTAGCTAGCACGCAGTACGGAAAAAGTCAGAATAACGAAAATAAACTCCACCTAAACTTGGTTTATATCTGACCCAGAGAGACTGCAGGTCATAACTTCTTACCTGAAGTTCAGTTCACACCGGCGGCTGCCTCGGGTCTCTCTTCCTTCTGTCCCCTTTCTCTCATCCACCTGCTGGCCTCCACCACTTACTAATGTTACTGAATCTGTGGAAGCTCCGTGATAGCCACCATACGAAGTAATGAGTAACGACCCTATCTAAATCCCAGTAACGACTAACGCGTTCCTGATTTTGGTGATAGTAACTAGTTACCGTGCTCGTTACCACAATAATAACGTAGTTACTGTAACGCCACTGGTCTATCAAAATTTAAAACAAATTTCCTCTTATGTGGATCTAATTTTTCTCAGAAACAAAGATCAGATAAAAAAAAAAAATCAGGTAATTCTTTGTTTTTACACTCATCAGGTCCCAATCAGCCCAAATAGCAAAGAAAAGTTAAAAATGCATGCCATGAAAGAGTTCAGGTCTTGGGAGGTTAAATATGCTGTCACATTAATGTTGGGAGCTGTGATGCAGGGTCCCACATTGCATGCAGGTCTGGCACGGATCTGGTGTCAAGCCGGCACTGCTGGCTTGACACCAGATATGGGCCAGGCCTGGCATAGATGGCACTGTCTATGTGATGGCATGCCATATCTGGCTCAATTGTAGTTTTGTTTATGTCGCCCAGGCTCATAGAAATCAGGCCTGGCCCAGATCTGCCATCAAGCTGTCACTTCTGACTGACTGGTGTCATGGCCGGGTGTATGTCTACCAGATGTGGGCCAGGTCTGGCAATGAGGCACTATTTATGTTCCTATTTTCCAATTTTAGTTAGAAGACCCAAATGCCACGTTGCAATACTATACTGCTATGGTAGCCAACGTTTTAAATGCAGATTTGACAGGTTTGTGAGTGTACACTTTATCCAAAACCTAGTGAGGGTTTATGCACGTCTACCACAGGCTGGATGTAGCTCAGGAGGTACAGCAGGTCACCTGATTGGAAGGCTAGTGGTTCGATCCCTGGCTCCTCCAGTTTGCATGTCAAGAGTATGATAGTACTTAGGAAGCACGTCATGTTCCTTTTGCACTATTATGTTCCGGCACATGTTGTTATTACGTGGCTTGATTAAGGTACACATTAGGCTGACATCTGGAGCCAGAGCTGAAGCTGGGCCAGCACAGGACCACCAGTGTGTCTGCAGCTGGTCCATGTGTGGGCCACCAAAGGGCCATCATTCTTTGCGGTATGTGGGCCATGTGTAGGCACATTGTGTGGGCCACCAAAGGGCCATCATTCTTTGCGGTATGTGGGCCATGTGTAGGCACATTGTGTGGGCCAGATCCGGGCAATACCAGTTTTGCTATGTGGGGTGCTGGTATCTTATTTCTGAATAAAAATGTTCCAAAGTGTCACACCTTATTTACCATCCTGCAAACACAGAAACATCCCTCACTCACTTTAGTTAGGATGGATTCTCTCTCGTTTCTCCACACAGTTCTGTACATTTAATTAACGTGGACATTCATGTACGCATACCTGATATCTATGTCTGAAATGTTATCTCTTATCTAACTTATTATAATAACATGTAAATTAATATGATAATGGCAATATGGTCTCGAACCTAGAATGTTTATTCCAAACATCTTCAACATGAAACAATGGCTGATCTTTCTATGAAAGATTTTGGTCTTCCAAAGTGAGATTTATTAATTACTCAGGTAATAGCAGAGCCTGTACTGCACCTTTTTAACACTTGATTACAGTGAGTACAGTTGTGAGCAAAGTACTGGTGGTGGCACCACTGTTAAAACAATTTTTAACATTTATTTGCTACAAAAAAAAGGTTTTGAAACTTTTGAATTTCCCATGTTTGTTCTTCGCAACATCATAAGTTGCCCTAACTTAGTTATCTTAAATGACCTTTACTTAGTCTTTTTGGGCAACAAGTTTGAATAATTTATTTAAAGTTCTGGGAACTAATTCGATTTTACAGTGTAGAAAGGTGTAAAAAACAAAAAAACAAAAAACAAAAGAAAAACAACTGCAAAACAAACTTTGTGTCACTGACAACTTTTGTCCACAGCTGTACAGATTTGTTGGAAACAGCTGTTCAATCCATCATAGGCTGTGTATAAATGAGCTTATCAATAAGGTGAAACTTAAGTCACATGGTTTCTGGGAAATCATGTGGTGTAGCCATTCTACTTTGACTTTAGTTTTTTTTATTACTCATTTGAAACTCATGAAACTCCTTATACATCTTATATGACATCTCAGTTATTGGGAGCAGATGGGAGGAGTTTGGGAGGAGCCTCAATTTTATCCCACAACTTAGACATTCACATTACTCACACTCTCATTACACATACATATAGGATCTTGGGGGTGGGCACGATACACGGACTCCAAATTACCATCAGGGTGTACACCTCACCCCTGGCGTCGTTGCCCACCTCTCAATTTTAAATACACGTAGGCATTGAGGGCTAGCAGGAGGGACCGTGCGCTTACCTGCTGCTCTCTGGCAGGTAGCTCCATGCCCGCCTGGGTTTTCAATGCACCTTAGAACACACATGCATCAACACTACAATGAGCGGGTGGAGGGAGGTTTGGAGTCTTCTCTCACCCCCATTCTCTGCGGCCTGCTGGAGCGGGGGGGCTAGGAGGAGGAGTTGGCCGTCCGACTGTGGTCTGGAGTGTGGGGCCTCCCTGCTGCTGCGGAGTCGGGGCGGTCTGCCTCCCCCCACCGCAGGGAAAAGGGTAACACCACCTGGGTCTGGGTGCAGTTCCCCCCTCCAGGGGCAAGGGTACCTAGACCCGGTTCGTAGAGTACGCTTGGGGAGTGTGATCGTGTGTACAGCGTCTCTTCATGTCTGTCTCCACGTTGGTTGAGTGTGGAGTAAGTGCATATGAGAGCATGAGGGGGGGAATGGATGTTTGTATATGTGTGTGCCTGTATGTCTGTGTCTATATGTCAGGTTGGGTGTCAGACGCCACCTCTCTGGGGACATCTCGGGCCCTCCAAGGTTTGGAGGCCTATCTCCCCCTACCACCACTTCCCCTGCCAGTGGCGGACTCCCTCAGACATCGGTGCGTTGGTGGTTCTTTGTGTCCGGGGATGGGCGTCCAGGTACACACCGGCTCACTCCTTGGCGGCCGCTTGTCGGGGCCTGGAGCCTGGGGCTCGCTCGGGCCACTTCGGAGGTGGGGTGGCCCCGGCCTCTCGGCCTGGGGCTCGGTCACTCAGGCACGGCTGGCTGCCGGCGGAGCTCACGGGCGCGTCACTGCAACTCCCCCTGGCTTCTGCTCCGCGGCTGCTGAGTGAGCCCTCATCTGGGACTCTCCTCAGCTCTTTCTGGGACAGTGGCGCGGCTGCCCCTCTGTTGGTCTTCCTTGGTCTCTTGTGTTCTGGGGGCCTCTGGATGTCTGGAGTTTTGATCTCCTCCATACCTGCTTCATGCCCTGGAGGACGGGGCTGTGGCCCCCCCACACCCTCTAGCAGATCATTACATGAAGGAACCTTTTAAAAAAACACAAGCGCGTCCATGCTCACAGGTGTACACACGGGTGATCACACCCACAAACTACACCCTTTTTGGCTCCTAACTCAAAGCACACTGTGTTCTGTTGATCTTATGTGCTGCACAATAATGTTTAATATTTAGTATTTACTGTCATATTCCCATATATCATTGTGATGTTGTTTATTCTATTACTCTTGTTCTCTTCTGCTTGTTTTCTTTTTTCTTTCTCAGCAGGTGATCCAGGTGATCGATATATGCATTTTTTTCCTTTTTTTTTTCCCCTCTGCCCGTTCTGTTGGTTTTTGTCTTTTGCCCTTCTCCCCCGTCCCTCTTCTCAGCTGTTTCTCTTTCCCTCTTTCTTTATCCCCTTCTTTCCCCCAGTCAAGTCTGTCCCGTATTCAGCAAGTGAAAATAAACTAAACAATAAAAGGTGAATCAAATGGACCATTACGGCAAGGCTGGGATGGTCAATTTGGTAAAGTAAATCCGTTGGGCATTGTCAAGTGTTCTCTGACTGTGAGGTGCCCACACTTGAAAAAGACCAGACTTTGAATTTCACTCAACTTTATTTTGACCAGGTAGATAGGTAGGTAGCAGCAGCAGAGACTTTCTGAAGTGGTGGAGGTGGGAAAGCATCGGAGCCGCTTGCCAGCCGAGATGTGGAGGGTGTCGTTGTGGGAGCTGCCAGCCAGGGGGTAAAGAAATGACGCTTGCAGAAGAGAGGGAGATGGAGATCGTGAGGAATGGCCTGACTTACTCAACTGGAGTATGGAACGCCAGGACTGCCATAATGAATTAATTAAATACACCATTAAATAATTAATTAAATGTGGCAATAATTAATTAAAATTGGAATTAATTAATTAAATAAATAGTTATGATATATGTAATTAATTAATTATTGACACATTTAATTAATTATTGACACATTTAATTAATTATTGACACATTTAATTAATTATTTAATGATATATTTATTTATTTCATTTTGGCAGTCCTGACGCCTGGCTCTCATCATGAAATAATTTTATCTGTCAGCCTCACCCATCAAACTCAGGGGGCGGGGTTAACGCTGATCGAGTCAAAACCATTGCTTTGGCCTGGTGGCCATTGTTTCTAGCACACAACAACCGGCATGTGGAAGCTAACAGAACTGAGCTTTGAAAAACCCTGTTTGTGTGTTACCAAATACCGTTTTAATATTTTTTTAGCCGAGAATGTAGTGGTTTAATCTTCATGTGTCTGGTCGGTTTGTCAAGATACAGCCTCTTTGCAAAAGTGTTTCGATGATTTCGGAGATGTCGTCCCAGTCTCACGGCAAAGCGTGGGATAGACCCGCTCGCCTCGCAAGCAATCCCACCGACAAAGCGCAGGCCCCAGTACACAGCTGTAGTAACCCCCGCTGACTTCTTTTACTGAGGTTATATTTATCGGTGTTTTATTTCCTGATGTTCTTATGTGTCCTACGTGTTTCAGTCGCCAATTCTGAATTATAACTAACATTAAAAACATGTTTAAGGAGGAGAGAGAGCAAATAAATCTGTTTAACATCTGATCTTTGGGTTTTTGTTCAGTAATCAGCGTGACCTGTGTATAAACACATAAAAGAGATAACGTTGGTGTTTCCGTCATGTAGTAACTGCTGGCTTTAACTGTACAAAGGTTGTTCGACACTATGAAACACATACAGACTTCATGATGTTCGGCTAATATTTTTATTGTGAATATTAATCATGCTGACCTCGCTCTGTACACCACGCAGCGAGGTCAGCATATCCACGATATCCTCAGCTCCATGAGTTAACACAAAGTTTCCCAGCTGACTATCTAACTGCCAACTATTCCAGAGACGTGAAAATATACAGCATAAAGAAAAGTGTAAGAGACTCAGCAGCAGATTAGAATAACAGTTATACATTTAATAAATCACCAAATGAATCCAAGAAACGAGCAAACCTGTTCCGACAATTTGAATTTGTATTCCCTCAGCTGCAGACTCGCTGCTGTTTAAATGTTTGAAAAGGAAGATTAGATATAAACAAACGTCAAACATAGACTCAGTCTGCCTTCACATTTGATATGAGGCCAGCACGTATAGTGGCCTCAGCAGGCTATTACTGAAATACACGTGCTATATCATAAACTATGATATAAACAGGGAGGTCCTATTAACATGTTTAGTTTTAAAGGACACCTTCCTGCCTTTAGTCTCATTCATGAGCAGTATTCGTTTTCTTCTAACATCCAGAAGTCTGCACAATGTGTTTCATAGTTTGTAACAAGCCTTTGACAGGTAAACATAACATGACCGAAAAAGCAAAAAAAAAGAAAAAAAAAAAAGAGAGAGAGAGAGAGAGAGAGTGTTGACATAAGAAGAGAAAATGCTCTCAATTATGGAGACAGGCAAATGGTTCATTTATGTTTGATGTGTGTTTATTCCTCCCTAAATATCGTCGGTGAAGTTCGCCATGCACGTCAGATTTTCCTGCGCATTTTTATACCTCTGCCAACAGAGAGAGAAAAAAAAATCACATTCTAACAGACAGCTGGTGCTTAGAATACAGTTGAATAACTATTAAAAAACAGATGATATTTAGATGATAGTTCAGTCTAACACATGTGCCAGTGAACCATTAAACGTCTGTGAAACTATGCAGTTATGAAACGTAACTTTAACCTCAGCCAAACCGATTTGCTCAGTTGTAAATAAAACAGCGAAGTAAACGTGACCCGACAGACAGAACCTGAGTGAATGAAGTCCAGCGTTTAACCACTGAGAGCTAAAACTCAGCTGAGGTTTGAAAGCTGTGTGCCGGTGATTGGACATCAGCCGCTGATAAAGCTGGCTCGCCTATAAAGTGCTCTGTAAGGAAACGAGCTCCAGCAGCTCTGCGCTCAGGGAAAACACTATATTTACTTATCTTGTGCAGAAAAATGCGCTGACATTGCGTTATATCGAGCACCGGCTGCCCAGTTAAACTGTGACTATCACCAGGTAACTAGGTGTGTTTCTTGAATTAGCAGCAGGTGTTAAACAGCTGACAGATGAGGAGGAGGATGCATGCAGGTAAACTGAGGGTCTGCTGAGCTGATCGCTGGTTTCGTGAGAAAAATGTCAGCTCGTTCTTTATGTTACAGAAGCACAGAGACACAAGACCAGGCGGAAAGAGACGATCGTTCGGTGAAAATGAGAATCTGCGAATGCAACATGTGGAACACGGAGAGTGGAATATGTAAACAAACCGGTTAACGTAACCCCCTCGGTGCACTCTGCATGCTAACTGTTAGCAGAGCTAGTGAAATCTCTGAAAACATCTGAGCACTTTTGCAAGCATGTTCTATGTTGACAACCTGACCAGACATACGGCGCGACATTCGCGGCTAAAACACTGTTAAAAGTGTAGCTGGTGACAGAAAAACGGGGTATTTTAAAACTACACCACCACCATTGCTGCCTGTGATTTGATCTGCATTCTGGGATAACTGGCTGCCCCAAGTCTACACAAGCAATCGATTATCTAGGATCGACCTGTTTTGACTTACTTTGCACGGCAACCAATCAAATGTTAGAGAAGCTGCATGGGCAGCGTTAACCCCGCCCCCTGAGTTTGATGGGTGAGGCTGACAGATAAAATTATTTCATGACGAGAGCCAGGCGCCAGGACTGCCAAAATGAAATAAATAAATATATCATTAAATAATTAATTAAATGTGTCAATAATTAATTAAATGTGTCAATAATTAATTAAAATGTGAAATACATAAATAATTAATTAAATGTGTCAATAATTAATTAATTAAATGTGTCAATAATTAATTAAAATGTGAAATACATAAATAATTAATTAAATGTGTCAATAATTAATTAATTACATGTGTCATAACTATTTATTTAATTAATTAATTCCAATTTTAATTAATTATTGACACATTTAATTAATTATTTAATGGTGTATTTAATTAATTCATTATGGCAGTCCTGGCGTTCCATACTGGAGATGACCACAACAGTGAACCGCATTGGCATGCCAAATACCCATGGGTAGAAGATCCAGCAACCTTGCCAAATAACAGGAGAGCAGTAGAAGCAACATTCATCAGAACCGAGATGAAGCTATCTAAAGAACCTGAATGGAAGAAGGCCTATGCTGCACAAGTTCATGAGATGGTAAACCGCAGAGCTGCAGTGAAGCTGTCCAAAGAAGTCCTGCAGAGTTGGACTGGGCCAGTATGGTACATAAGCCACCTCATCGCGCCAAATCCACACTCTGTCTCTACCCCAGTGAGGTTGGTGTGGAACAGCAGCCAGAAGTACAGAGGCCTCAGCCTGAATGACATCCTCATCAAAGGTCCTGATGTCCTGAACCCGATAAGAGCTGTCCTGCTGAGGTTCCGAGCTGGTGTCTACGCCGCCCTTGGTGACGTCCGCAAGATGTACAACTCCGTCTGGCTGGAAGATCGAGAAGTCCACTTGCACAGATTCTTGTGGCGTGACACAGAAGATGCAGACATAGAAGACTATGCCATAACAAGAGTCAACATTGGAGACAAACCTGCTGGTTGCATAGCCCAAGTCGCCATGAGAGAAACTGCAAACCTACCTTCATTCAGTCACTTCACAGAAGAGAAACGTGTGCTGGAAGAAGATGCTTATGTCGATGACATCCTGACATCACACAATGACCTCGACCATCTGAGACGCCTAACAGCCAACATTGAGCACATCCTGAGAGCTGGAGGATTCTACATGAAGCCTTGGGTCTACTCCAGTCAAAGTGGGAGGGAGGAGTCGAAGAAAGAGTTGCCTCGATCAGAGCCAAAGACTATGATCCTGCCGAACCAGCTGACGGAAGATGACAACAAAGCCCTTGGCCTTGGCTACACCATCAATGATGACAAGCTTCATGTCATGGTTGCAGTGAACTTCTCAAAGAAAAGGAGGAAAATGCGCCTTGGTCAAGACCTGCTCAGAGAAGAAGTCAGAGAGCAAACACCTGATCCACTCACCAGGCGAGAACTGCTAAGCCAAGTCTCCGGCCTATACGACCCACTCGGTCTAGTGACTCCCGTCAAACAAAAGGGTGCCATCCTGGTAAGGAGAGCTTTCCAAGAAGCAAAAGTAAAGCACTGCCTCGAAGACACATGGGACGCAGCCTTGTCTGAAGGTCTCCGAGAAGACGCTATAAAGCTTCTGGAAGAGTATGCTGACCTGAAGAAACTGCATTTCACTAGAGCCCTGACTCCACCAGATCCTTGTGCAGAGCCCAGTGCCATCACGTTCTCTGACGGCAGTGAACATGCATATGGTGCAGTGATGTACCTTCGCTGGAGCTGCAGCCATAGTGTCATTGTGAGACTAGTAGAGTCCAAAGCCAAACTGACGCCTCTCAATCACAAAGGCGATCCTGTTAAAGCAGAGATGTGTGGCGCAGTCTTTGCTGCCCGTCTGAAGACCTACTTCCAGAGACACTGCAGAATCCAGGTCAAAAAATGGTACCACCTCGTTGACAGCCAGACCGTCTTGGGTGCAATCCAGCGTGAGAGCTACGGTTTCCAGACCTTCTTCGCAAACCGCGTTGGTGAAATCCAGAGTAGCACTGATGTCCAAGATTGGTGGTGGATTCCTGGGTCAGCAAACATTGCAGACATTCTCACCAGAGGGGCCAGTCCAGATGCCCTAACCGAGGACTCCGAGTGGCAGTCGGGCCCAAAGTTTCTCCAACTTCCTGAAGATGAGTGGCTGAAGAAATCCGCCGGAGAAGTCGCTGCCCAAGCTCGAGAAAAGGTCACAAAGCTACAGAAAAAGACTTTTGTTGCGGTCCTTACCAGAGTCCACATCAAGGCAGCTCAGGACTCAGCACACGTAGAGTCGAGAAGACCACGAGGAGTAGCAACCCAACAGCTAATCGACGAAAGGCGATTCAGCAACCTGAGAAGGCTGATTGGGACCGTGGCGTGGGTCTGGAGGGTTGCCAAAAAGTTCATGAGATCCAAGACCAGAGACCAAGAAAAGTGGGAGGCAGTACCATCTTTGGGTGTCCTCACAGTCTGCGAGAGACGAGATGCTTTTCGAGACCTTTGCCTAGCAGCACAAGAGGGCGTCAACTTCCCAAGCACCACAACAGACAGACTAGTTGTTTACAGAGACCAAACAAGTGGACTTCTAGTCTGTGGTGCTTTCTTTGCCTTTAGACAACAATTCTGATGGCAAAAGAGCTAAACGGGACAGGCAAAAAAAAAAGAAAAAAAGATTAAACAGTACAGCATGGATACGGCTTTACTCCAGTCTTAACCCTAAAGATAGAAACTGAGTTTTCAATTCCAGAAAAATAAGCAACTTTCACTCTAAAGCCTTTACTGTTTGTGTTGCAGCTAAAACCACTTTAAGAATAATACTGGAACAAATTTAGGTTACACTGGATTTTGGACTGCAGACAATCTATATGTGATAGCATTTCATGTTGAAATAAGTTCGGGCTTTGAAATACTGCTATTAAATAGATTAAATGGTGCTATAAACAATATTTTTTAAATGCAAACAGAATATGGATAAAAAAGTTTTGGTTCATAATTTTTATCAACACATCTTTACCACCAAACTCATTATAACTGGGTCAGCTGGGAGGAGTTTGTGAGGGGCAGACCTTTCATCAAATACTGATATCTGATCAGTATTTAATGATACTGATCTCTATATAAAGAACAGTGTCTTGTAGGATTCATAAGAAGGCAAGTGGAACTACAAAAAACGGAGGTGAGTTAATTATTATTTGGTAACATTTCTGTTGTGTGTGTGTGTGTGTGTGTGTGTGTGTGTGTGTGTGTGTGTGTGTGTGTGTGTGTGTGTACACGTACCTGTGTTTTGCCATCCCTAGTTTCTCTTCCAAAACTGTAAAAAGATGCATCAGAGCCAGCAAACCTGCAGCAAAGATAATTAATCACCTACATAATGTGATCTTCAGTCAGTTCTTCTTCCTGACATCATCACCTTGTGTCTGTTGGTAAAACCTCAAAATCCCATCCTTTCGTGAACCTCGGGACCAAAAATGGTCCCGCCCCAAAAGTGCTCTAAAAATGTTATATATCAATATTTTTTTCTACTTTAAATTAGTCAGTCTTTTAAAACTACTTCTGCTTAAAATATCCATATCAACTTTTAATTATATTTTCATTGTTTTAACCCTTTAAATCCCAGTTTTATTACATGAGCGCCCTGTTTTTTTAGCCCCAAAAAACAAAAAAACTAAATATTTTCCAAAAAAAACATTTGAAGTAATATTTGTTTGTTATTATAATTAGGCCTTTAGATGGACTAAAGATTGGCACCAACAGTCATTTCGATCGCCTTTTATTTTTTTTCCAGGAGCGCATTTCATAAAATGCACACTATCGACCACGCCCAAAAAGTGCTATAAAAAATTTATATATTAATATTTTATTCCACTTTAAATTAGCCAATCTTTTAGACCTACTTCTCCTTGAAATATTCATTTCAAGTTTTAATTACATTTCGCGGATTTTAACCCTTTATATCCCGGTTTCGTCACATGAGCGCACTGCTTTTTTTGCCCCAAAAACATAAAACATAAAACATAAAATATTTTCCAAAAAAAACATTTGAAGTAATATTTTATTGTTATTATAATTAGGCCTTTAGATGGACAAAAGATTGGCACCAACATTAATTTCGATCCGGTTTTAATTTTTTTTGCAGAAGCCAAAAATGTCCCCAGGCGGCGCTGCTGCTCCTGCTCCCCCGGGGAGGAGTGCCTCTGCCGCGGGTGTGTTTCGCGCAGCGCCGGAGCATATGGTTCGGTTCCCGTGTCTGCAGCACACACTTCCGCTACCACGTGAAAACAAATACGTCATTTCCTGTTGATTAAAAAAAATTAATGCACCCTCAAACGATCCTAAGGTCAGAAAATGGTCCGGAACGAGCAGCGGGCCAAGCTGCTGCTGTACGCGGGAAATTAGTCTGCCTTTTCCGGGTATCTGTCTCGAGCAGGCCGCTGGAGAAGGTGTGTATGTTCCAGCAGGCGTCACATGTGGAGCAAGGGCGCCACCCGGTGGACAAATAAAAAAATTACAACTCTAAGGCCTGTAGTCCAAAACGAAACCTAAGCTGGAAACCTGACGATCCCTTTGACCGTAATTTTTCTGGCGTGAAAAATAGCGTTTATAATGGGTTTCAATGGGGCACAAATCGGCCACGAGGTTCGATAGTGGATGTATGCCTTTTATTCAGCCATTTAAGCTCATTTAAAAAACTCAGACTGAAATTTTAAAATAAAATGGGAAAAAAATACATGTTTGAAAATTTGGCTATACTCCATTAAACACAGTGGAAATGGCGTGGAATTAAAAAACGGAAAGGCCACGAAATGGTCCCAGGTTCTACCAAGGGTTTTAATGAATCAATGGTACAGAAGTGGAGGAAGCAAGAAGAATGAGTTTAATAAAGTTTGATTTATCTGACTGCTTTGTTTCGCTTAATGTGCCTTATAATCCCGTGCACCTTATGGTCCGAAAAATGCGTACTGCACACTGCAGTTTAATGTTGCAAAGCACCTCTTTTTAACTTCAGTGGATATTATACATGGTTATGCTCAGTTTTTTGGGCCGGATTGACTCGGTGCAATCCTTTTAGACTCAGAACTTCTCAGTGTTCCCTATAAGTGAATTTCTCCCAAGCCAATTACAATCATGGAGAAACACACTTTGCAACTGTTTACAGTAATAATATTTTATAGCGCTTTAAACCTCAATCTTTCAGGCCTGGTTTAAAGAGCTGATTGTTAAATCATGAACTCCCAAAATATCAACATATCACCACCGGTGGATCACACCTCTCAGATTTTCTCCTCAGTGCACTGTAACAAAAACAAAAACAGACATAACCAACAAAATACTACTAAAATAACACAAACTAGGGCCCGTTGCAGACATGTCCAGCATAAAGCTATCCCTCTCTCGCTTACGAGAAAGAACACAAGCCAAAGCTCACTGATAACATCAAGCTAGCGCTAAGCAAAACCAAAAAATCAACCAGAAATTCACAGGAACGTTTTGCTTCCTGCCGGGACAATATTGTGTGGGAATGAGAACCTCAGGTGCCGTAACTCCTTTTGTTCCTCCTTGAATTAGATCTCAATCACAGAAAATGCCGTACTCCAACCTAAACTTACCCTATTAATTCATCATCTTCACTCTGTGCCACTGTTCCTCATCAGGGCTGTGTGAAGCACAGCAAAGAATTCAGTCAAGGCCTTGAGCCATAAACATACATCACGCACAGACATTGTTTTCATAACCAAACCGTTTTAGACCTTATTCCTAAAATCTACACAAATGCCCTCTGAGTGACATATAACACATTCTAAGTAATCAATGGTAATCAATGGCTCCTTATAAAATTATGCATCTGGATGTTTGTGTGCAGCATTTTGCATATCAGCATAAGCAAAGCATTATTCATTGCATCAGCGTGTATGTGTGTGTGCGTGTGGATCACTCTTCATTGCACAAGCGTGTGCATGTGTATGTGTGTGCATCACTTCTCAGTGAATCATCATTCCCATGTGTGTGTGTGCGTGTGTGTGTGTGTTTGTGTGTGTGTGTGTGTCATTTCTCACTCACTCAACGAGTGCCCGTGTTCATGTGTGTATTTCACTTCATTCTGAATCTGTGTATTTGGAGACGTGTGTGTGTGTGTGTGTGTGTGTGTGTTTGTTCATCACTTTCCTGTTCTGGTGTTCTGGGTAAACCACGGCCTGAAGCATGCCCTGGGGTCCTGCCCTCCTCCTTTTCAGTTTGTTTGCGACCATTGCTGCTGCTGCTGCTCAAAGTTCTGTCCGTCCTGGTTCTGACCCCAATTGGGGCAGTCCTTTCTCCAGTGTCCATGCTCACCGCAGGTGAAACCTGCATCTTCTCCTGTGTTTTTTTGTCCATTCTGAGGTGCCTTCTGACCTCAGTTACTCCTCCTGTCTCGGTCACGCCCTTTTTGCCGCCCGATCATCCGTGTTGGTCCATCACTGTCCTGCACAGTGTGAATGCAAAGTTATCAAGGTCAGCATTCTTTTGCTCGGCCTTACTTTTCCTCTGGGCTTGGCGGGCGTCTCGTCACAGCTGAGCTCTGTCAGCTGACGCAGTCTGGGAATTTTCCCCCGTGTAGTGAAACGGGCCTTAGGTTTAGTGCTCTCCGTCTCGTCTGCATGAGATCACATTCCTGCAGGTCTGTTGACATTCTCAGGTCGTTGTTGTGGGTCCAGCTGTTGCAGCATTTGGTCAGGGTCACGTATGGGGGAGAGCAGGAGTCCAGTCAGCCTCGGCTTTCAGGGCCGGCAAAGCAGCCTGTAATTAAACATAAAGAGAAAAACAAAAAACAAAAACAGACAAAAAACAAAAGCAAACGAACAGGAAAATGATGTTGTGTTGGCTGTATTACAAAGAGAGGGGAGAAACACCGGGACCAGGCCCTGTGTCAGCCTTCTCTCCCCCTTTTTTTGTTTTTTTTTCTCTCCCGATATAATCAACTCCTAACCCACCAAGTTGACAGGACAACATGCACCTGTTAAAATTCTTAAGATCATGTTTAAAAGCCCAAAAAGAAATTTTCTTTCATTCAGTAATCACTTGTAATCAATCAGCAGAAAACATGTCACAATTTGAATCTTTTAACCCCTAAATTTGTTGTGTCTTGCCTGGTTGGTTAGACCAGTGTCCCCTTTTTTTTTTTTAGTTAAATTGTTGTCCTGCAACCCAGAGGGTTTCTTTGTCAGTAATGTATAGACTTCATCATTTAAGTATGTTAATTTTTCTTTAACCTTGCTGGAAAATCTTCACGTGTTCATGAGTGTAAGCTGTTTCTTCATTGCGTGTATGTGCATTTGTATAAAAGCAGGTTAATTTTATCTTTTCTCAAACTAGGCGTTACCTTAAAAGGAGCCTTTCTCTCACACTTCTCTACTTGTGTGTTTTTGTTTCACCTTTTTGTTGTGATGCTCCGGACGCCTTCCCAACCTCCACAAGTCCGTTGGCCCCAATTTTATGAGTTAAAAACTTCTCTTAATTCTCTCCTTGCTGCTGTCTGTTTCACAGCTGCTGATTCGTGCTGGGTGTGGTTCCCATTACCTATAATTTTGCTTCGGCCGCTGTGCTTGTGGGGGCAGTTGGTCCAGGTCCGCAGCTTCCTGTATTAACACACTAAGAGATTTATTTTAATTTCATTTTCATCACTTTTAAACCGATAAGCAGGCAACACGCCTACCTCGACAGCGTAAACTGCACGCCAGTCTCCCAACACATTCCTCTCTCTACTCCTCCATAAGTCTCCACTACACACCTCTTACTATCTCTCCTTTTTATTTTTATTACACCACAGAGTAATACACCCAATTATGCCCGTCTATCTCTATGTGGCTCCAAATTCCCTCTTTATTTTAATTTCTCACTCGTCAGGGGACAGGCACACAACAATTTCAACCACTGAAACGAGGAATTTTAACCTTTTTATTTCTTTACTAATCTATGTACCTAAAATTTTACTTTGTATTATGACCGCAGCCCTTAAAACTCGACTGACGCCACAAACCACTGTCAAACCTCTATCCAATGTACTAAAATTAGCACCAACCACTACTGCACTTCACGGCCGCACCACCGGAACACGGCCGTATCATAAACCAAACCTACGGACGTGTTTCGCTCTCGCGTTGCCAGCGTTCAACTGCACCGTGAAGCCAGCATCTGCTTTTCCTTAAATCAACTTCTATTTCATAGCCGGCAAAAGCCAGGACGTCACTGACACCATAAACAAAATAAACAAACCTCGACTTCAATGTACTGGACTAATGGCCGCGTCTTCAGAAGAAATTCTAACGTATTATTGCTACAGAAGCCAGTATTAGACAAAATTAAATGTGGAAGGTAAAGTGGCTGCAACTAGTCCAACGTAGTATGTTATTAGTATCTCGGTAGAAGCAGTTTACTTAACACACTGGAATTCAGCCTCAACTTATGTTGTTAGTATCTTGCGCCAAAAACCAGACACCGACAAATTTACTGTGAAAATACATGTGACTCAGCGAACAGATTAATTTGGAAAGCCCAATATGCACATTTGGTATTTATAATACAACAGGCTGTGCTTACCTTTCTGTTTTAGGCCAGCCTTCTGTTCACCTCGCCCCACGATCTCACCAAAAAGCCAAATCTGCACTTCCTCAGCACACCAAAGATCCGGGTCACACGGCACCAAGTTGTTGAAATCTCCCAATTCTTTGAATCTTTGGGCTGAAGGAAGGACAATACTCGGTGTATAAATGCTCAATCAACAATCATTTATTTCCATACAATTCAACACTTATGAGCATTTAAGCCATCATGATGGGGAGAGCTGCATGCAGAGGGTCACAGCAAGTCTCAAAATGGTGACAGGTTGCTCAGCTTTTTATAGTCTCTAGTGGCCCCCATCTAGTCGTAAAAGCCAAAACATCACATTCTTTCTCTGTTACAGCTCCTAAGTTATGACCTCGGCAGTTGTCTCTCCGCTTTTCTGTAAGGTGGGGGTATGGAATGTGGTCTGTCTATCTCCCCTGTCTTAGACACAGAGTCTCCTGCTTACAATCTTCTCTTCATGATTCAACAATTAAGCATGTAATACATTCACAGCAGATCAAGGATACAGAGTGATGCACACTTATCTAATAAACTAATCAGTGAATATGTTCTTTTAACTCAAAAGTATAACGAGAACTAAACTACATACAGATCACACACTCTATATTAAAGGGTATAATATGATCTACAGCAGTATTCTAATTCAACTACTTTGATTACATATATAAGGTAACATATAATAACAGAATAATATCACAATATGTCAGCCCATTTCTACTGGAAATGCCTTTTGGTTAAACTTTCAGCAAGGAATTTGCATTTGCACTGTTACATTTTTATAAAGCTTTAATGTACATAAAAACCAGCTTCTTGTTTAAGTGAAAATAAATGGAAGGTTGTCTTTTTGCGCTAGTAATGTTGTGGAGTTGTATTTTGTCTCGCATCAATTATATCGTCGGTTATATCGTTATCGCAAATTTTCAAATATATATCGTGATAAATATTTTTGGCCATATCGCCCTGCTCTATGCACGACCCCCCCATCCCCTGGAAATGAAAGAAATAGCTCCATGGGGTGTAATCCCGATGAGGTATTTTATGGTCTGTGTACCCTTGTAATGAGAGTATGTTTGTGCGCGTGCCTTTAAATTAGATGGTCTTTCTGTTCGAATCTCAAAACAGTCAACAATGATGGCTACTCGTTTTCCAAAAGTTTCAGTAAACTGTGGAGGCATTGTCGCCTGCAGACAGTGCCTCTCAGGCCAGTGCACCAGTGCTCCTAAGTGGGCATACAAAACATCAATGGTATCGGTGAAGACAGAAGACAGTGTTTTGTGCGACACATGGAATAGATGACAAAGATGCTGGACTGGAAGATCAAGTCTCAGACGCATTAGTGTGAGTAAGAGCATTTGGAAACCTGTCAGTTTCTTCGATATTGGCAGGAAATCTTTGACAGTGTTGAAGAGGGACATCAAGACAGCATAACAATGTAGTCCAGTGTAATATCTTACTTTTTCGGTATCGTCCTTTAAGAAAGTTTCATTCAGCTCTGTCTTTTGCAACTGTGCTCGAAGCAGTCTGTTCTCCTCCAACAGCCGGTTTATTTCTGCTCTGCCCTGTTGACTGCACACACAATCCTTTGTCTGCCCTTCAGCTTCCGTGACGCTGTCACTCCCATCACCACTGTCCACATTTGCAGCTGGTACGTCAACCTCCACTTGTCCAACACAACTGCTGTCCACTGCCTCCATGACATGGTTGTTGTTCTTCTGTCAGACCTTCATCGATCATCAAGCCTGTAAGATAAAAAATAGTGCATAGACTTAAGGTTAATGTACACCAATATTCCAATGACAGGTGTGTGATTCATCTTTAAGTTATGTGCGGATTAGTGTACCATAAGAGCAATTTAGTATGTTTTCAGAGGGGGGTGTTTACCTGCAATGGGTGCTCTTTTTCGCTTCCGTTGCATACGCCTTGCGTGCCGGTCCGAGTCTGACACAGGTTTGTCGTCGTGCCCCATGTGCAGTGTTGGTGCCCAGTCTGGATTTGTTACATCCATTTCATATGCTGGTTTGCCTGCAATAATGCCAAATCAAAAGCTACTCAGTCGACATGACGTGGTTCTGCAGCATCACACATTAGCATGTTTTATCTCATTATCTATGACCGCAGCGCATTGAAAAAAAAAAAACACTAAAAGCCTTTTAGTTTGGTCCTTTTACAGCATCCTGCCATGCGATTACATTTGTTCCTGACCACCGAGAACACTCACGTTAACTTTTATCGAGTGGAAAAAAAGTTAGCGTGTTTATATTGTGCTAACATAGCTGTGTTGCTAGCGGTCACGTAGCACATCATTATATACCAGCTAGCCCAACTTCAGTAACCCTACAAATCAATCAATCAATCTTTATTTATAAAGCACTTTTCATACAGAAAAAATGTAGCACAAAGTGCTTTACATAGTTAAAAGCAGCCCACCCCACCTTCCAACTCACTCCCCACACTCTCAATACACATATATCCCCCCACCCCCACCCACACACACATACACACACGCGCACACTTAAAGAGTAAAAATTGGGCTGGGCTCGCATGAGCCAAGTGAGGAAACATTATAACAGAGAGCCGTCTGCACCGGGAGCCGGTCACAGACCGCAGCCTCCGGGCTGGGCACACAGCAGGAGGGAGGCCAAGGAGCCCCCCAACCAGGCTGAGAGGACCCCAGAGACCAGCAGCCACGGTCAATAACAGCCCCGGTGCAGAGAGCGCCCTCCGAGGAAACACTGGAGATATGACGCAATACGATATATACAGGGTAAAATGATAAAATAAATAAGAACAGGATACAATATAAATATAAATAGAGTAAGAAGATTAAAAAATGAATAAGAATAAAATCAAAAAATATTAGGTAAATCCTAAATTAATAATAGAATAACAGGATAGAATAAATAAGCATAAAAAATAAATAAACGCTAAGTAAAAGCTAAATTAAAAAGGTGGGTCTTGAGCCTGTTCTTAAAAACATGTACGTTCTCTGCGGCCCTGAGCTCCTCCGGCAGGCTGTTCCACAGACGAGGACCATACCACTGAAAAGCTGCCTCTCCGTGAGTATGTGTCCTGACTTTAGGGACAATCAAAAGGCCAGTACCAGAGGACCTCAGGGTCCGCGAGGGTTCGTATGGTAAAAGCAGATCTGAGAGATAAGAAGGCCCAAGACCATTAAGACATTTAAAAACCAATAAAAGAACTTTAAAATCGATCCTGAAACACACGGGGAGCCAATGCAGCGATTCTAAAACCGGTGTAATGTGGGCCCGCCCTCTGGTCTTCGTCAGCACACGAGCTGCCGAGTTTTGCAAGAGTTGTAAAGTTGAAATATTCTTCTTAGGAAGACCAGAGAGCAGGGCATTACAGTAATCAATGCGACTGGTAATAAAAGCATGCATCAGCATCTCCGTGTTGGCCCGAGAGAGAATAGGGCGGACTCTGGCTATATTTTTTAGATGATAAAATCCAATTTTGGTTACATGTTTAGTATGTGGGATAAAACCAAGCTCAGAGTCAAAAATAACACCCAGGTTTTTCACTTGTAGCGAAGGACATAGTGAAAATGCCTCTAATTTAGACAAGAGTTTCTCTCTCTGAGCCTCAGGACCGACAATTAAAACTTCAGTTTTGTCCTGGTTAAGCTGTAAAAAGTTTTCTGCCATCCAAGATCTTATATCCAAGATACGGTTAAAAAGGGCATCCATTGGTCTGGTGTCATCAGGAGACACGGAGATGTACAGCTGCGTGTCATCAGCGTAACTGTGGAAGTTCACTCCATGCCTCCTGATGACACTGCCGAGAGGCAACATATACAAATTAAAAAGTACAGGGCCTAGAACCGACCCTTGAGGCACACCACATGTCATTTTATGGATCTTAGAGGAGCATGTATCCATACTCACCATAAAAGATCTGTCAGAGAGATAGGAAGTGAACCAGTTGTGTACAGCACCAGAGAGGCCCACCATGTGTTTTAGTCTGTTTAAAAGAATAGCGTGGTCTACTGTATCAAAGGCTGCGCTTAGATCCAGCAGCACCAGGACTGAGAGCTTTTGGGCGTCCCAGTTACATCTAAGATCATTTAAAACCTTTAGGAGAGCCGTCTCTGTGCTGTGGTTCACCCTAAATCCAGACTGGAATATCTCCAGGATCTGTCTATCATTGAGAAAATCAGTAATCTGAGTAAAAAAAAGTTTTTCTAAGACTTTACTTAAAAATGGTAAGTTGGATACAGGTCTGTAGTTATTAAAATCATTACAATCCAAATTGCTCTTCTTCAGAAGGGGCCTCACCACCGCCGTTTTAAAGGCAGCAGGGAAGACACCCAACTGAAGAGAGCAATTCATCATGTATAAAAGCTCAGCCTCAAAAAATCCATAAAGTGTTTTAAAGAGTGAAGAGGGGATTGGATCTAAAAGACATGTGGTGGGTCTCACTGTGGAGAAAACCTTCTGAAAGTTCTCAGCATTAACCAGGACAAAGCTGTCCAGTGTCTCCTCAGGTACAATCGAGCCCTCAGATGTGTTTACAATCATATCGCGATTAGATAAAATATCAGATCTGATGGCGCTGATCTTTCCCCTGAAGTGGTCTGCAAACTGCTCACAGAGCGAGTCTGTGGGGGTTCTTTGGGAGCTGTTAAAATCAGGGTTAAATAAATGATCTATGGTGGAAAAGAGGACCTTGGGATTATTTTTGTTATCACTGATTATTTTGGCGAAGTATGAATTTCTTGACTTCCTTAATGTATTATTGTACATTTTAAGTTGCTCGGAAAATATTTGATGGTTGATATTATTTTTATTTTTCCTCCATCTCCTTTCTGCTGCCCTGCAATTTCTTTTGAGTTTTTTGACTTCTTCGTTTCTCCAGGGTGATGCATGTTTTACGTTAATCTTTTTGGTGGTGAGTGGAGCAACGGAGTCAAGGCTTTTCTTCAGTTTGCTGTTAAAATAACTAAAAATCAAATCGCAAGGTGCAGGTAAAATCACAGGGGGGCATTTGACTAAAACCCTGGTAAAATTTGCAGCCACTGTCACTGCTGTTTAGTTTTCTGTCTTCATTTATGTTGGAAGTGATAAGAAAGCTGTACGTTTTAATTTGTTTCCAAAACCCCGCAGTCAGGACATGCTATATTGTATTTAGATAGAAGCTAGCGAGCTAACTTGCTGCTAACTTCTAACTCATATGTCATAAATTCCATTTTCATGGATGCCTGGATGTTTAACTCAGTTGTTACACCTGGTAGAGCAGAACGCTGATAATTTTATTAAAGATGAAAGACTTAAGACAGTGTTTTAACTCTCAGTAATGCCACAGTGATCATTTGATATATGGACCTGCAGCAGAGTTTAGGCCCAGACACGGCTAGTGACGTCAGACTGAACAATCGGATAGTGATATGAATTACTTTAGAACTCACCGGAGAGAAAATGCCGCGAGCAAACCAACAAAAAGCTGGGGATTGCACGGAACTCGATATCCGCTCGTCTCACCGCTGCAATCCATGCCTGGCGTCTTTGTTTGGTGATATCGGATACATGGGATCCCTCACGTTGCCGCCAGGATGGAAAACGATGAAAAGATTAATCCAGTTTCTTGCCTTCACGATCGTGAGATCTAACGTTGCAACCGACTACACACGTACCATAGCTGAAGCTGTATCCTTTGTCTGGCCTACTGTGATGGCGGCGGGGGGCGTGGCCCGCCTCCTGTAACGTCACGCTCCAAAGCCCTGTGACGTTTCTGTGTTCTGTGACGTTGTCCCAAAGACGTTGTCCACCTCTGTTGGAGGGAGTAATGTGGGTGACTGTGTAGTGTAGTTGGTGTAATAGTTTTCGACTCCACACAGTCACTGCTTTGCTGTGCTTCTGCAGCGTATCCAGTAATGGTGACAAATCCTCCAGCGTTGCAATAGGAAGCTGCTCTTAAGCGCAGAAAGAATTGTTTCCAGGGATTTCTATTTGTATTCAGCTTGGCGTGCAGGATCCTTTGTGTAATCTATGCTTACATATGTATTTTACACACAGACAATGTGAAAAATACAACACATTGCTATGGATTGATGCTGAAAGTGCTAATTGCACTAAAAAATTTAGCTGAAAAAATAACACCAACTAAATAGATAAGCATGTCTGTTAACAAAAAAAACCCAAACGCTTTACCCAACTGGGGTTTTTCAACTACCTCAGGGACAAAGCTTTACCAAAATCTTCCAACTCAGACCCTGTGACAAGGTCTGTGAAAACCACGTTTTTATGCCTGAAATTCTACAGTACTACACTCCCACCAGATGAGCTCATGCAGCCTGTCACGAACCGGGACATACAACCATGACAAAACAGGAGATGCACACACAATTTATTGTGTTATTAATTTAGATCAACTGTGCTAATATAGTATACCAAAATGAAAACAATAAATCAAATTTCTCATGTACACTTTCTACAGAGGCACCATCGAGAGCATCCTGTCGAGCTGCATCACTGTGTGGTTTGGAGCCTGCAATGCGTCCTGTCATAGAACCCTCCAACGCATAGTGAGAGCTGCAGAGAGGATCATTGGTGTCTCTCTCCCCTCCCTCCAGGACATTTACAGCACCCGTCTCACTAAAAAAGCCCTTTGCATAGCGGCTGATCCCACGCACCCAATGCAAAGCTTCTTCAAGCTGCTGCCGTCAGGGAGGAGACTGCGGAGTCTCCAGGCCAGGACCAGCAGACTGAAGGACAGCTTCATCCATCAGGCTGTCAGGAAGCTTAACTCCCTCCCGATTCTGCCCCCTCTCCCCTCCTCTCCTCCATGGTCTCACTGAACTCTGTCACATACACACACACACACTCTCTGACTCACTCACTGGCCTGCACCAGTTACCAGTCACTTTGTGGAGCATTGGACTGCCATTACCTCATAAGACTTTGTTGTTATACTATCTCTAACCGTATATTACTAGATCTCCATTTGCACTATTTGCCTATTTGCACTACTCTGCCTGGTTTACACTCAATGTCATTTACCCTTACCTGAATATTGTATATTGTATATTGCATAGCTTTCTTGTTAAATTGTATTGTATTTATTTAAATTTTTACTTTTTAATTATTTTATTTGCATTTTTTAATCACTCTCTTATATTTAAATGTTCATTTGCTATTTCATCTAGGGTTTGAGAGTAACGAAATTTCTATTCTCTGTATGTCCTGTACATGTGGCAGAATTGACAAATAAAGTTGACTTTGACTTTGACTTTGAGATATTTGAGGTTGTGCTGAAAATAATGGTGCCAAATAAGGCAAGAAAAACATATTTTAAAGGTGAAATATAGAGGTAAAATCAAAAATAGTCAAGAACGGCCAATTATACCCTGGACCACAGAGGGTTAAATTTGAAAACGGTTTAAAAAAAAAACATCCCCATTCTAAAATGTCATGTGACAATCTGATTCATGAAGAGTGATGATGTCACAAGGACATGTGATGATGTCACAAGGACATGTGATGATGTCACAAGCACATGCCTTTGAGCCTTTGAAGTTTTTCTATAAATAGGGGTCAGGAGCAGCAAGTTTTAGTCAGTTTGTTCGCAGCCTTCAAACGTTCGACCAGAGCTATATTTGAAAGTATTTCGGTCAAGATGACTTTCACCTCAAATCATCTTGAAATATGTAAAGGGACCCTTTTGGGAGGTCACTACAAGGTCGAGGGTTTCCTTGAAGAAGGGGGCTTTGGTATTGTAACCAAATGTTGCAATACAAAAACCAACAAAGTCGTTGCTATTAAAGTCAACAAGAGCGACCCTGAAATTCTGCAACAGGCAAAAATGGAAATTTACATACTGGAGAAGCTGCGAGGCTTGGATGCAGATAGATGCAACATTGTTAAATGGAACGACTTTTTCATCGACGGTGACCGCATCTGCTTAAATTTTGAACTCCTCGATGAAAGCCTGTGGCAGTACATGCGGTACCGGAGGAACCGGGTTCTCCCAGTAACAGAAATCAGGCCAGTGTTATTTCAGCTCGCAAATGCTCTGTCCCACCTGGGTTCTTTGGGAATAGTGCATGCTGACCTCAAACCTGGAAACATAATGGTTGTGGACCGCTATGAGTGTCCCATCAAAGTCAAACTTATAGACTTTGCCCTTGCATGTCCCACATCTACAGTGATTCCTGGTGACTGTGTGGGGACGGTTGGTTATAAAGCACCTGAGGTTATGATTGGTAGTCTATTTAATGAAGCAATAGACATGTGGTCCCTGGGGCTGGTAGCTGTGGAGCTTGCTACAGGGTATCCTTTCTACCCTGGGAGAAATGATTATGATGTTTTGAAATTCATCATACAGACCCAGGGACAGCCACCAGATCATGTTTTAGACTCTGGCTTTTACACTGATAACTATTTCATAAAAGACAACTACAACGGACAACGCTGGACATTTAAGACCGAAAGACAATTTCAAGATGAGACAGGTTGTCAGTCCAAGGACACTCGATCCATAAAACTTAAGTGCCTCGATGACCTTGAACAACTACTGAAGATATGGGGGTGTTGGGAAAAAATCCAAAATGTATTTGTCAGCCTAATCAAAGAGATGTTAGCATTGGATCCAAACCAGCGCATAACACCCTCGGAGGTTCTCCACCACCCCTTTTTCAATCCTGGCCTCTCTAAGAGTTCTCCCTGCACTGACATGAGTAGCACAGGGGGACAAAACCTTGTGGTCTCTCAGCAGCCTTCTAGTTGCAAAAGAGAAGAATCACAGAAAATCAGCTGCAGTTCCCAAACCTCAAAAGAATTTTCTCAACAAGAATATGTCAACGCATCAGCCAACACATCCTCCTCTATAGATGATCTTGAAATATCTAAAGGGACCTTTTTGGGAGGTCACTACGAGGTCGAGGGTTTCCTTGGAGAAGGGGGCTTTGGTATTGTAACCAAATGTTGCAATACAAAAACCAACGAATTTGTTGCTATTAAAGTCAACAAGAGCGACCCTGAAATTCTGCAACAGGCAAAAATGGAAATTCTCATCCTGGAGCAGCTGCGAGGCTTGGATGCAGATAGATGCAACATTGTTCAATGGAACGACTTTTTCATCGACGGTGACCGCATCTGCTTAAATTTTGAACTCCTTGACCAATGCCTGTGGGACTACATAGAGGACCGGGAAAACCACTGTCTCCCCATAAGCGAAATCAGGCCAATTTTACATCAACTCACAAATGCCCTGTCCCACCTGGGTTCTGTGGGAATAGTGCATGCTGACCTCAAACCTGGAAACATAATGGTTGTGGACCGCTATGAGTGTCCCATCAAAGTCAAACTTATAGACTTTGGCCTTGCATGTCCCGCATCTACAGTGATTCCTGGTGACTGTGTGGGGACGGTTGGTTATTGTGCACCTGAGGTTATGATTGGTAGTCTATTTAATGAAGCAATAGACATGTGGTCCCTGGGGCTGGTAGCTGTGGAGCTTGCTACAGGGTATCCTTTCTACCCTGGGAGAGATGATTATGATGTTTTGAAATTCATCATACAGACCCAGGGACAGCCACCAGATCATGTTTTAGACTCTGGCTTTTACACTGATAACTATTTCATAAAAGACAACTACAACGGACAACGCTGGACATTTAAGACCGAAAAACAATTTCAAGATGAAACAGATTATCAGTCCAACGACACTCGATCCATAAAACTTAAGTGCCTCGATGACCTTGGACTACTACTGAGTATAATGTGGGGCTGGGAAAAAATCCAAAATGTATTTGTCAGCCTAATCAAAGAGATGTTAGCATTGGATCCAAACCAGCGCATAACACCCTCGGAGGTTCTCCACCACCCCTTTTTCAATCCTGGCCTCTCTAAGAGTTCTCCCTGCACTGACATGAGTAGCACAGGGGGACAAAACCTTGTGGTCTCTCAGCAGCCTTCTAGTTGCAAAAGAGAAGAATCACAGAAAATCAGCTGCAGTTCCCAATACTCAGAAGAATTTTCTCAACAAGAATACGTCAACGCATCAGCCAACACATCCTCCTCTATAGATGATCTTGAAATATCTAAAGGGACCTTTTTGGGAGGTCACTACAAGGTAGAGGGTTTCCTTGGAGAAGGGGGCTTTGGTATTGTAACCAAATGTTGCAATACAAAAACCAACGAATTTGTTGCTATTAAAGTCAACAAAAATAAACCTGAAATTCTGCAACAGGCAAAAATGGAAATTTTCATCCTGGAGCAGCTGCGAGGCTTGGATGCAGATAGATGCAACATTGTTCAATGGAACGACTTTTTCATCGACGGTGACCGCATCTGCTTAAATTTTGAACTCCTTGACCAATGCCTGTGGGACTACATAGAGGACCCGGAAAACCACTGTCTCCCCATAAGCGAAATCAGGCCAATTTTACATCAACTCACAAATGCCCTGTCCCACCTGGGTTCTGTGGGAATAGTGCATGCTGACCTCAAACCTGGAAACATAATGGTTGTGGACCGCTATGAGTGTCCCATCAAAGTCAAACTTATAGACTTTGGCGTTGCATGTCCCGCATCTACAGTGATTCCTGGTGACTGTGTGGGGACGGTTGGTTATTGTGCACCTGAGGTTATGATTGGTAGTCTATTTAATGAAGCAATAGACATGTGGTCCCTGGGGCTGGTAGCTGTGGAGCTTGCTACAGGGTATCCTTTCTACCCTGGGAGAGATGATTATGATGTTTTGAAATTCATCATACAGACCCAGGGACAGCCACCAGATCATGTTTTAGACTCTGGCTTTTACACTGATAACTATTTCATAAAAGACAACTACAACGGACAACGCTGGACATTTAAGACCGAAAGACAATTTCAAGATGAAACAGATTATCAGTCCAACGACACTCGATCCATAAAACTTAAGTGCCTCGATGACCTTGGACTACTACTGAGTATAATGTGGGGCCGGGAAAAAATCCAAAATGTATTTGTCAGCCTAATCAAAGAGATGTTAGCATTGGATCCAAACCAGCGCATAACACCCTCGGAGGTTCTCCACCACCCCTTTTTCAGTTCTGGCCTCTCTGAGAGTTCTCCCTGACATGAGTAGCAAACGGGGACCAAACCTTGTGGTCTCTCAGCAGCCTTCAAAACAGAAAGATCATAGAGAATCAATCTCCAGCATTGCTTCAACCACGGACAAAAATGACAAAAACACAAACAGGGATTGTAAAAAGCCATTAACAGCAGATTACATTGCAAGAATTAATTAAGCTGCTCCAATAATGATCACTTTGGCTTTTTTGTCTTTTTTAATTTTCACTCCCCCCACCCCAACCAGTCGCGACAGATGGCTGTCCCTTTAAGAGCC
This sequence comes from Rhamphochromis sp. 'chilingali', assembly GCF_963969265.1. Taxonomy (NCBI): domain Eukaryota; kingdom Metazoa; phylum Chordata; class Actinopteri; order Cichliformes; family Cichlidae; genus Rhamphochromis; species Rhamphochromis sp. 'chilingali'. The sequence goes on from NC_137935.1 coordinate 31,365,136, forward strand.
TGGTTCTGTCGAAGGTTTCTTCCTTTTAGAAGGGAGTTTTTCCTTCCCACTGTCGCTCATTGCTTGCTCATAGGGAATCACTTGATTGTTGAGGTGGCCAAAACTCTAGGGGAACTAGCAATTCTTGTGAAAATTGAAAAGGGAAAAAAAGCCTAAAAACATAAAAACAACTGATGAATATGTTCTTGAACTAAGGCACAATTTTGCTTAAAATCCATTAAGTAATCTCTGTGTCAAGTTCTTACCAATATTCAAAGCGGAGCAGCGGACAACTTACCATTACATCAGTCCTTCAATCAGACATAATTTGATCCAAATTGGAAATAAACTGGATGTTTATTAAATAAACCAGCTTTAAGCATCATCTAATTGTTGTTTGTAACTCTTTTTAAATATAGTGCTAACCTTTAGCCTCCTAGTAGACATACATGTTTTATAAATGGGAAAATCCTCTTTTCTTTAGAAAAGTTAAGCTCTGACCTTGAAGTCAAGGTCCCTGAGATTTAAACCTTACAGAGATTTTTAGTAAATGCTACCATGGTATTAATTTAAAAATTCTACATTGTCTCGTTCTTGAGTTATTGCATTCACAAACTTGGGTGTCCACAGCGCCCCGCCATATACCAGACTCAAAAGATTATGAGGTAGGTGTTTTGTTTTTGTTTGTTTGTTTTTTAAGTTTTTTCATAAAGATTACAACATAAAAATAACACAATTGGGAATATTATTGTCATTTTTGAAAACACTATTTTGATGTTATCTAATGCAGTGCAAAAAATAAATAACTAAATTGATAACTGGCACTGAGTCTTCTGTGTGCACACATTCTGCATCAACACACAGGGAGACACTGAGACTTCAGAAATTTTTCACTGTGTTTGTCTATACAGCCACAACTTTCAGATTTTTCACAAACAAGCAGCACGGATTTTGTCCTCATCATTTCAGCTAGAAGTACTTTATAAGGGGGTCTTTCAAGTGAACATTGAACAGGTACAGGTGCTTGAAATCCTTGAAAATGCTCGTTCAGGAGTTAGGCCTTTTTCATACAATCCCCCCATTTTCAAAGGCTCAAATTGGATTGAACAAGCAAGTTTTTTTGTTAATAATTTGGAGTGTAGAACTCATAGATATCAAATGTTGTTTCCTCCCTTGCGAGGCCTTTACTGTATCTGCCTTCAGTTCTGGTTGCTTTGCACTGTGAAGCTATTTGAAAGTATTTGTCAAAGAACAATGAGCACTAGATATCCACTAGATGGTGTTATAGTAAAACACAAGCATAACCCTCACTTAGACAATTTTACCTGATACACAGTTTGTGACCATGTATTTACTCTTCTGGCACTTTGCCTTCACAATTTTGTATTAATTTCACTACCTTTTGGCATGATCACCTTTTAATTTGTTTCTCACATTTGTGACAAAGACACTGCACTGGAGGCAAACAAGACTGTGTAAATACATTCAGCAAGTTGGATTAGTTTCCAGTTTCTGCTGAATACAAGCAAAAACCAGTCACTTCAGAAAGATGTTCAGAATAAAAGCTGTAAAACTGCCAAAGAGCAGCACGTGAAGGTAACCGACATGAAGATAACAACAGGGTAACAAATGCAAGTGAATATGAGCATCTTTTTATTCGCAGCCTTCCGTAAAGACGCTGAAACACAGTTTATTGCTGTTTATCATGAGCGCACAGGTCAGAGATAAGATCCCTCCAGGCTAAACCCTTTAAATCTAAATGCAAGCCCAAACCGATTGTCATATTTGCATGCCAAACACTGAGTAGCGCAAAGGCCTAGCACTCAGTATTTACATGAAAACAGGAATACTTATTTTCTGTTTATGTAAGAATATAAGGGTGAGAACTGTGTGTCCATGTTCTCATTAAGTAATCCTCCCATTGTTGTCACTGAAGCTTTTGTCTAGCTGTTTATTTATATCTAAAAGCAAAATGACTGTTTTTGTATTTTGCTGTTAAAGCCGCTGCTCCTCATGCCAACCACACCCCTGCAGCAGTTCATTTGTACTGAAAACGCTTCGGGCTCTTTAATTATTTTGGTATCAAGTGTGAAATTAGAGCTGTCATCGCAACAGGGGCCCAATTGATTTTAATTACATGTCTCTCTGGGACCGGGGCAATGAGCAAACTGCTTTCCTGGATCCCATTTCACCTGATGAGGCAGACACGGGATCACTTTTCTGTTTTAAATATCTCGAGCGTACATTTCAGCTAACGGCTGCAGCGGGCTATCAGCCAGTCAGCATTCACCTGTCTGATTCCCACGTGATTTTTTTTAAGCAAAGATGTAACCAGGAGCTTTTTTGGAAACTATCAGAGATAAAGGGCAGAATTCTGCCCTTCTGTCGTTTAAACGACCGCCAGATTATTTACCTGTGGCTAAAGGGATTATTTTCTGTGCACTTTTTGCAAGTTTAATCTGTGTGAAGGCATTATGGTTTGTAATTTCTCCATTCCCAACTGTAATATTAGAGGCTGTTCCCGTGTTTTTACACACTGCACACTGATATGTAACACCTAAAGTTTGGGATTTTGAGACAGAAAAGTTTGTTTGGAAACAGATGTGTGCACTATCTCCTCGTTTAAATATAAGACATTTAAAATAACGCAGTTAAATAGAGTTTCAGCTGACAAAGAGGCGTAAGCTTCTATCAGAAAACAAAAAAATGAAATAGCGGTTGTACAGTATTGCACAATCTCCTGTTTGGGGCTAATTACAGATTTTTTATCTCAGTCTAATTTGTTAATTCAGATTACAGAGCTACACGTTTTGTGAAAGTAAAACATTTAACCACTTTGCCACCTTCATATTTTCAAAACGAATGTTGCAATATGAAATAAAATGAAACCATCAACAATTAAGATAGAGCCCAATTAGACTCGATTAAACCTAAATGAAACAAGCTTTGCGTAAAAGCTCACTTTGGGCACTTTGAAATGGGATACTCCCTAAAAATGAGCACAGGAAACACAAATGAGGTTTACACAACTTATTTTTTTACACAGCATTAGAGCTGGGTGATAGAACGATAACGATATGTATCGCGATATAACTTTTTCTCGATAGAAAAATTTAACTATCGCGATAGACCTCGCCACTCTTGTCCTCTTGAAAAAAAAGAAAAAAAGAAAAGAACAGCCAATCCAAATTAAGTAGCGCAGAGGCGAACCAATCACAGCCGCAGCGTCACGTCACGTGACTTGTTACGTACAGCACAAGTGCCAAGCCACACACGTGTATTTGTTTGGGAAGCAGCCAGCCACCGTACCGCCCGGGTAATGGAGGAAATGAATGTGCCGACTAGAAAAATCAACCGAGCGTGACCGAAGAGAAAACAGATGATGGTTCCAATGCCAGAGAGATTGTCGAACGGAAGAGCCATAGAAGTTCCGTAGTGTGAAGGTATTTTGGCTATTTCAAGTCTGACAAAAAACAGAGTAGTGTGCACTGTAAATTGTGCCGAAAGCAAGTCTGGAAATACAATAAACTGGTGCATGCGCTACGTCCACACGTACCCGGGCATTCTTGAAAACGCAGATCTTTCTATGCGTTTGCACCTTTCGTCCACACGTAAACGGCGTTTTTGGTCACTGAAAACGAAGATTTCAAAAACTCCGGCCAGGGTGGATATTTTTGAAAACTCCGTTTTTGCATTTAAGTGTGGACTAGAAAAATGGAGAAAACGCAGCGTCAAAGGTGTGCGCATTTTTTGATGTCACACTGTGCGCCACGTTATTGTTTCGGTGAAATGAATTTCTACAATACTGTTACTGTTAATTCTACTCTCTGCAGTGTTTAAATGCTTACATATACAGGGAGTGCAGAATTATTAGGCAAGTTGTATTTTTGAGGAATAATGTTATTATTGAACAACAACCATGTTCTCAATGAACCCAAAAAACTCATTAATATCAAAGCTGAATGTTTTTGGAAGTAGTTTTTAGTTTGTTTTTAGTTTTAGCTACTTTAGGGGGATATCTGTGTGTGCAGGTGACTATTACTGTGCATAATTATTAGGCAACTTAACAAAAAACAAATATATACCCATTTCAATTATTTATTTTTACCAGTGAAACCAATATAACATCTCCACATTCACAAATATACATTTCTGACATTCAAAAACAAAACAAAAACAAATCAGCGACCAATATAGCCACCTTTCTTTGCAAGGACACTCAAAAGCCTGCCATCCATGGATTCTGCCAGTGTTTTGATCTGTTCACCATCAACATTGCGTGCAGCAGCAACCACAGCCTCCCAGACACTGTTCAGAGAGGTGTACTGTTTTCCCTCCTTGTAAATCTCACATTTGATGATGGACCACAGGTTCTCAATGGGGTTCAGATCAGGTGAACAAGGAGGCCATGTCATTAGTTTTTCTTCTTTTATACCCTTTCTTGCCAGCCACGCTGTGAAGTACTTGGACGCGTGTGATGGAGCATTGTCCTGCATGAAAATCGTGTTTTTCTTGAAGGATGCAGACTTCTTCCTGTACCACTGCTTGAAGAAGGTGTCTTCCAGAAACTGGCAGTAGGACTGGGAGTTGAGCTTGACTCCATCCTCAACCCGAAAAGGCCCCACAAGCTCATCTTTGATGATACCAGCCCAAACCAGTACTCCACCTCCACCTTGCTGGCGTCTGAGTCGGACTGGAGCTCTCTGCCCTTTACCAATCCAGCCACGGGCCCATCAAGACTCACTCTCATTTCATCAGTCCATAAAACCTTAGAAAAACCAGTCTTGAGATATTTCTTGGCCCAGTCTTGACGTTTCAGCTTGTGTGTCTTGTTCAGTGGTGGTCGTCTTTCAGCCTTTCTTACCTTGGCCATGTCTCTGAGTATTGCACACCTTGTGCTTTTGGGCACTCCAGTGATGTTGCAGCTCTGAAATATGGCCAAACTGGTGGCAAGTGGCATCTTGGCAGCTGCACGCTTGACTTTTCTCAGTTCATGGGCAGTTATTTTGCGCCTTGGTTTTTCCACACGCTTCTTACGACCCTGTTGACTATTTTGAATGAAACGCTTGATTGTTCGATGATCACGCTTCAGAAGCTTTGCAATTTTGAGACTGCTGCATCCCTCTGCAAGATATCTCACTATTTTTGACTTTTCTGAGCCTGTCAAGTCCTTCTTTTGACCCATTTTGCCAAAGGAAAGGAAGATGCCTAATAATTATGCACACCTGATATAGGGTGTTGATGTCATTAGACCACACCCCTTCTCATTACAGAGATGCACATCACCTAATATGCTTAATTGGTAGTAGGCTTTCGAGCCTATACAGCTTGGAGTAAGACAACATGCACGAAGAGGATGATGTGGACAAAATACTCATTTGCCTAATAATTCTGCACTCCCTGTATGGCTGATCAAACTTCCCACACCTCTATAGCCGCAGAATCGGAATTTTCAAAGCTAAGTTAGACAATGCCACATTGACCACACAGTTCTTCATGTTGGCAGTAGTTAAACCATCACTCAAAAATCATCACTTGACCCAGCTGTCCTAGCCAATCATAGGCCAATCTCCAACTTTAAATATCCCCACAAAAGCAGCTGGAAAATAGCCACAAAGGAATGCCTTATTAAAAGAGTTTCAGTCAGGTTTCAGAGCACATCACAGTATGGAAACAGCTTCGATGAAAGTTAAAAAATGATCTTCTTAAGGCCTCTGACAGTGGATTGATCTCTATGTTCAATACTGTTGACCATAACATGTTATTCGAAGAATCCTCCCACACACACAACACTAACCATTGAGCTTCACAAGGTTTCACACCAGGATCTATTTCTATTTACATAACACATGCCTCCTTCAGGTAGTACCACAAAAGACACAACATACCTCTGCCGTGCTGATGACACCCTCTCTCTCATCCAGTCATGAAGCCAAACAACACACACCTGTCAGTCAACCTAAAGGAATGCTCTGAATGGCATTACCTTGGTCTCCATTAACACTGTGAGGTTTCTTGGCCCAATATGCACTAATATGCACTTTTTAAGGACTGCTTTCTTCAATTTCTGCAATATCTCTAAAGTCCTATCCCAGAGTGATGCTGGAAGACAAGTTCATACATTTATTACTTCTAGGCTGGCCCGCTGTAATTTGTTATTATCAGGATGTGGTAAAAACTCCTTAAAAAGCATTCAACTATATCAAAATGTTGCAACATGAATACTGGAAGGGACTAGAATGACAGTATATGCTCCTATTGACTTCTCTTCATAGGCTCCTTGTTAAATCTGTTGTAAATTGCCATCCTGCTCCTATAGTACTATATCTCCCCACTTGACTCTCAAACTTTAAGCTTACTAGAATATTTAAAAGTAGAATGGGAAGCCAGGCCTCCAGTTTTTAGGTCTCTGTTTGGAGTTATTATTAGTTATTATCAATCTCTGGCTCTCCTACACAGCATAGTTTTTGCCTTGTCTCTTTCTCCTCACCCCAGCTGGTCACAACAGATGACCACTCCCCCCTGTGCCCAGTTCTACTGGGCATTTATTCCTGTTAAAAAGGGAGTTCTCTTCTCCAAATTTCTTGCTAAAAGTGGGTCAGATAAATAATCATGTTTTATTTTTGCAGTTTATCCTTAGATAATAGAGTGGCTTTAGATGACTGGCATTGTAATTTCATGCCTGTTCAACCTTGAGTTGAATACTATACAGCTTGACAGCCTTTGTTCTTATAGAAAAATAGCCATTGAAAAGCTAAAACAGCTGTATTAGACTAATAAAAACCTTTCTCAGCCATGCATGTTTATAGACACTAATCATAAAAATTCCCTAATTGGACCTTGTTACACATTTTGGTGGTGGACTCTGAAGCAGACAATTACTTCACACCCCATTTTCCTTAACTTGAATGATAGTAAATTTTGGACCGTAAATAATACATGTAATTGGTATTATGTTTACAATACAGCTGGATGGCCATGATGAACATTAAGACCTCCTGAAAAACAAACAGTTCTAATTGCATTGTAAAAGGTCTACTTCAACAGTTTGTAAATTTGTATTGTACTAGGTCAATAGTCGCTCACCTATAGAGGTTTAATCATACTGACTCAACTCTGCCTTACCTTAATCTTCTCAGTTTGCCCCATACCAATGAAAAGTCCTTCTCTTTCCTCGGCTTTTTTTTTTTTCTCTTTTTCATGTTCCTTGTCCAAAATGACCTTTTCGGAAATCCAATTTGTACTTGGTTGCCAAGTGCCCGGTCAGACTGCATGTCCCTCCTCAGTGCTTCAAACTCTACCATTGCACACTGTAACTCAATCAATCAAAGCTTTATTCGTCACATGGAGGTTGTGCTGCAGTGAAATGGAACCCCCCCCGACCTTACACACACAGCACAGACATTACATGGGGATACAAGTCGGAGATCGGTAGCGTTACAGAAAAACACTGAATTGTACACTACAGTGGGAAAGTACAAGAGGGAAAAAAGAGACCTCTACTCATGCTGTGCTTCCATGGTAGGACAGCATGGGAACAGGAAACAAAAAATCTCCTCTGCACAAAAGCACATAAATGTCCACAGCACAACATTGTGAGACACATGACAAGCCACGGGGTTGGGTCGGGGGTGAGGAGTCATCTGAAGCGAACACAGCAGCCATCCTGCACAGCGCTACCATTCCAGCGCGGCACACAGACCCGCCGTGTTCCCGCGCAGGAAACAAGCATCGAAGGCGTTTGGAAAGGGAGGGGGATGAGTGTGTGCTTATCAGTGTAAGTGTATGTGTGTGTGTGTGTGTGTCCAGAGTCAAGCTGAGACACTGTCCTTCGCCCTGCCAGGCTAAGTAAACAGTCTTCCAGCCAACTCAGGTGGCCTTGCATAGGATGGGCAGGAACAGACAAAACACAATCATTATCAGGGAGTTTTTGTTCAGCTCCAGCCTTGAGCCCACAGCTGGCGCCGAAGGGGTAGCTGCATGAAATGATGATGGTTTTAACTTTAGTGCGAACAGCTCATAAGAATTTCAAAGCTGTTCTAACAGTCCAATACTGGTCTCTCAATCTGCCGTTGGAGAGCCGTGAGCTTCCTATGATGTTATCCAAACTTACGTTCCGTGGTGTTGTCATTCTTGTGGTCAAAGAGCAGGTTCTGAGAACTCACAACTGCGGTGCACTTCCCAAGATGTGTTCAATTTGCACCCAGAGGTGTTATTCCGAGCTGGCCCCTCCAGATGTAATCAGTTTGCACTCAGAGGTCTTGTTCTGAGTATTCACGGCAGCCGTGTGGTTCTCCAAGATCTCATCCGTGTTGCACTCAATGACCCATTTCGAGAAACTCGCGCCTCATCCCATCGTTTTAATCCCAGTGGGCAGCTTTGTGGGGGTTTGAACTGCCGGTTCCACTTCCTTAATTCTTCGATAAGCCAGGGCCAAGCCAGCTCCGATCAGCAAGAACCCTGTTATCATGGTTCCGAATAGGTGGATATCTTCAGCAGTCAGGCTCACCCAAGCCCAGACTTCTCGTTGAAGGGGTGTCAATTGCATTCAGAGACCAGTTGATCAATCCATAATTCCTCTTTTAGGTTTTAGAGAACAAACTGTGAGAGAGTGTTCCAGGGAAAAGTAATAGTTTTGTAATAGATGGAAGTTTTCTTCCATCACTCCTGTTCTCACTGGCTTGCACTGGCTTCCAATTAAATACCGCATTCAATTTAAAATGTTACTTTTCACCTACAAAACCATTAATAACTTGGCGCCGAGCTACCTCAATGAGCTTCTCAAGTTACACACTCCTGTCCGAGCACTTAGATCTGCTACCCAAATTCTTTTGGAGCAACCTCGTTCTCGGCTGAAGTCTCGCGGTGACGGCGCGTTTGCTGTAGCTGCTGTAGCGGTCTTATGGAACAACCTTCCTGTCGCTATCCGGGCGTCTGACTCTATGCCACTGTTTAAATCACGGCTGAAGACTTATTTGTTTAATCTTGCCTTTCCAACCTAGTTAACACTTGGTGTGCGTTGGTACATTTTTATCCGTTATGCTTGTGAACTACTTATATCTTATGATTGTCAAGGTTTTTATAATTGATACGTGCCTGGTCCTTCCTCTTTTCCCTCCCATCTCCCTTTTCCTATTTTATTTTTGTCAAGCACCTTGGTATACCCTTGGTTTTTTAGTGTGCTTTATAAATAAAGTTTATTATTATTTATTATTAATAAAAGCACGAGACAAGACGAGGACATAAGAAGCTAAGCAGGGAAGATAAGGGAGAGGAGAGGAGAAAAGTGCGACCTCCTTCGCTGAGAGCCAAACGAGAAGGAAACTAGAATAGAACTAGAATAAAGTAATTTAGTTCTGCAGTTTTTGCTAGAGAATGCATTTGAGTACTTTAAATATGTCAATCCACAGAAAACTGGACCCTGCCACACACAGGAAAGATCATTTATGCCCCATTTTTCTAATTTGAGGTTTGCTCATTTTTTGCTGGGGATGAGGCGTTAACCTCTTTCCCTCCAAAATATTGGATAATTTAGATTTTCTCTTCTGTTTTTTGTTCATTCTTTGGGAGAGTTAGCAATTTAGCTCTGCTAAGCGATATGTTTCTCCCCCTTTGCCAATGCAGTTAAGATTATGACAGAATCCTTTGCTGCTTTCTCCTCCACACTGCATTCATTTTTATTTTTCTTCCTTTTGAAAAGAACTACAAATTGCACACACACAGAATTATAGCACTGTGGATAGTTTAGTGCTGCACGTTTAGAGCTAGCATCTTACTTCTAGCTTCAATATAGGAAGATAATCTGATAAAAGACAGATTATTTGTCATATCTGCATACAGATTTACACATATGTACACATTTGCACCCACACAGTTACATACATGTCAGGAGGATACCCAAGAGCAGTGTACCAGGGTCAGAAACAGCAGATGTTTCAATTTCTCATTTTGTGTTACCAGGGATCCTGAGTATCATCAGTACCTCAGCTTTTAGTAAATCCCCATGTATAGGTCTCATCCCTTCAATAATGCAATGCTCATAAGGTGATTAATAACTTCTCTAAGTTTACTTATCTGTCCCATGCCCTACTGAGGTTCTAATGCTCTGTGTGTATCTGTTCTAGTGTCAATGGGAGTCATGTCTGAGCCCTTTATGTATTAAGCTGCGCCGATCTGTTTTATTTACATGAATCGTCAATCCATTGCCGGAGGGTGAACCGGTGAAACTTCTTCACGGTCATCAGCGGGAAGGGTGTGTGCGTGAGGAGGAGGGTGAGGGGGATCTACTCGCATTTGTATTGGCTGATCCTTTTAGTGGGCGTGGCTAACCGTCAATAACAGTGCTTGATAACGAAGTTAATCTTTAATGGATAACTAGACAGAAATACATATTGGAAATACATTACTACCAATTATCCTAGAATATCATTTGACAGCAGTCAGAGGGGATAAAAGGGGGAAAATAGTACAGGGTTTTTTTTTATTTTCTAAGAATTCCTTATAAGTATTTAAAGGTTGTGGGGTAAATGGTGGATATTTAAACCTCAGGGTGTAGACTTCACTTTCTTTATTCCCACTATTCACATGGAAAACAAAAGAAATGACAGAGAGCACAAAAGTTTATTTGTCTGACCCACTTTTGTTAAAACAGCCCATTTCTGGAAAAATTTGACTTCATTATGAGATCAAAAAATGACTTTCACACTCAAACTCCTCTCTACTTCAACAAGCTCATGAGTACTTCAGACTAATCCCTTAGTACACCTACGCTTGTTCCTCAAATTAAAAGGTGCCGTCATCCTAAATTGCCATTGAGTTCATTAACTGAAATCCAAATGGAATAACTTCAGCTGCTGAGTTTGTGTGAGATTGTTTACTGATGGACCAAAATCAATGCAGAGGTTTCAGCCTTTGACCTTTAGACAAGCTGAGCACTGATTAGGTGGGTGGTGCACTTGCTTCGTCATGTCTTTGCAGTGTAACTGAACAGTACAGCTTTAAGTGTTTTTTTTTAGGTAAAACCTGTTATGTACAAAATACACACAATACTGTTACTTTTTATGCTTACAGCACAACCACCAACATTTCTCTCCCAACAAATTCAAGGCGTATGTGATACCCACCAATGTGTGATCACATTTATGTGAATTAATTTAAGTAATTTCACTTTCAATGTAAGTGATATTTCCATTTGGAAATGCCCTAAATAACTACAGTAATTGTAACAGGAAACTTGGTAACTACCCTGGGATATTTGTAGCGGACGCTTCATTTTTATACCAATAGGTGGCAGTGTGAGACCATGGTTTGGCCTGTTGTTAGCAGCCTGAAGCGCATGCTCCGCGCTGTTTTCTCATAATGGCGGAGTATTCAGGAAACGGCAAGCCACGTCTCCCTGTCTGATCATTTCTTTCCTGTTTACAGGTTCGTATCGTGCCCGAAATAGAATATAATAGCAATCACACCCATTATATAGCATAGACTAACCATTACGGTTGGAAAGTGAAAGCGTACAACATTGTGTCGTACAGTAAATTACACTTTTGTAAGTATTTGTTTACGGCTTTAGCAGCATGCTAAGGTTAGCATGTTAGTTTGGGTCACACACCTCCTATGCTCTGTGATGTTAGTGATCGGCTCCACCGTTATTCTGTATTGTTTTAGTATCTTGTTTCTGCCATAAAGTGTTTCCGTGAATTCAGTGCACATGTCAAGATGGTGCTGATTACACCATTCTTTCAAGCTATTTGAGATTTATAGATTTGTCCTGTTGGAATTCATTTTAAGATAAGATAACCTTTATTAGTCCCACACGTGGGAAATTTGTTTTGTCACAGCAGGAAGTGGACAGTGCAAAAGTTATGAAGCAAAAATTAGGATACAATAAGAATAAATACAGTACACAACTGTACAGAATAGAATAAAATAAAATACTATATACAGTAGAATAAAATAAATATACAATAAGATAAAAATAGAATACAAATATAAATGCTATATACAACTGAGTAAAAATACAACGATGCCAGAAAGGATTATTGCACTTAGTATTATTGCATATGTATGGATGTGTGTGCTTGATCAGTTAAAGTCTTTATTATGGAGTCTGACAGCAGTGGGGAGGAAAGACCTGCGAAATCTCTCCGTCCCACACCGTGGGTGCCGCAGTCTCCCACTGAAGGAGCTGCTCAGTGCTGTCACAGTCTGCTGCATGGGGTGGGAGATGTTGTCCATCAGGGATGACAGCTTAGCCGCCGTTCTCCTGTCACTCACCACCTCCACTGGGTCCAGAGGGCATCCTAGAACAGAGCTGGCCCTTCGGATCACCCTGTTCAGTCTCTTCCTGTCCCCAGCAGAGATGCTGCCGCCCCAGCAGACCACACCATAAAAGATAGCAGAAGCCACCACAGAGTCATAGAAGGTCTTCAGGAGTGGGCCCTCCACCCCAAACGACCTGAGTCTCCGCAGCAGGTACAGCCTGCTCTGCCCTTTCCTGTAGAGGGCGTCTGAGTTATGAGTCCAGTCCAGTCTATTGTTCAGATGAACACCAAGGTACCTGTAGCTGTCCACAGCCTCAATGTCCATACCTTGGATGTTCAGTGGTTGCAGTGGAGAATGCTTGTGCCTGCGGAAGTCTACCACTAGTTCCTTGGTTCTACTGGCGTTGATCTGGAGGTAGTTCAGCTGGCACCAGTCCACAAAGTCTTGGGTTTGAACCAACCATTTTGAACCAACCAACCAACCATTTTGAACCAAGTCTTACAAGAAAATTGGTCATGTTTATTAGATTTGGAATGTGTTAATTCCCTTTAGTCTAGATTGTAACAGTTGGTAACACATATGGAGAATGTGTGTGTGAGCTATGTTAAGAATAAGTAAATACACAGTTGTAATACTGTAAAAGTAATGAAAGGAGTGCATAATTGTGAATTTGAATAAATAATGGCGGAGTATTCAGGAAACGGCAATCCACGTCTCCCTGTCTGATCATTTCTTTCCTGTTTACAGGACACATATATAGCTGTCTACAGGTGCTGCCACCCGGTACCTGTAACACGTACATTTCAACACTTTGGACAGTTCCCACACTACTTTTGTTGTGCATGCTGGAGTCAGTCTGACCTTTTCAAACCATAAAAGGAGAGACCCGGGGTCAGGCGCCCACTTTGACCAGAGAGAGAGACACAGAGACACAGGTGAACTGCAAAATTCAAAACAGGAAATGGCAGTTATCACCCTTGAAAAGTTGCATCAAGAAGAAGAAGAAGACGCTGAACATCTAAAAATATCTACAACAGATTAAAGCATTTGAAAGTCATGCCAATGAGAAATAAGAAAAAAAAAAAACAAATGCCAAATTGCACAAGAGCTGCACTAAAAATCAGTGGCAACATGCTTTACGGATGATGAATCCATATTTGAATAATGGAAAATTATGGAGTTATGAAAAAAGAAAAGTACCATCAGATTTTGATCCACCATGCAATACAATTTAGAAAACATCTGATTGGCAACAGCTTCATGTTTCAGCAGGAAAATGATGCCAAACACGCTGCAAATGCAGTAAAAGCATACCTGGATAGACAAATGAGTGCATCTGGTTATTAGATATTGGAAATAAGCCTGTTTATTTACTCTTATTTTTACATGCCTCGCTGTAACTCTTCAGCACATTTTCTTAAAAATGAAAGAAATCAACAGCTTTTCATTCCAGCTTACTGACTCAAGTCAGGTCACTCATTTCACGAAAACATGATGCTTTTTCTAGTAATAATAAACCAGTGATAAACAACGAGACTTCACTCTTTCTGCACTCTGAGCACAGCTGCTCTTTAAAAGTATTTTTCCTCTGAAAGAACACAGTTATCCTGCAAAATTTCTCCTTGTGATCTTTTAAAAAGATTTTAATCATGTAATAAGAAACTTTGGAGTTTTTCTTATTTCTCTTCTTCCAAACACAATATGAAAATAGATTTTTTTATTCAATTTTTTTTATTCAATAGAGACAGAGGACATGAGTTGAACATGAGCAGGCCAATGACTTGCAGCAAAGGGGACATGCTGCTTAGGTCAGCCAAGACAGTCTTTGTTTTGCCGCCATCTTGTGGATAAATGTTTTACCTGGGTGCAAAGACTAGCCAAGTGAATACGGACAGCCAGTGATGTGTAAACTGTGTCTTGCCACAGGCGACTTTAAAGTCTGCCTTATCAGTGGGTTATACATATATGCTGAGGTCAAAGGAAAACTAAATATACACACACCAGCACTTTGGTGAATTAACTCGAGTCTTTGCTTTAATCTGTGCTAAGTACAGTAGGAGGTTTGGTAGTACATATGAAGATAAGTTCACACATGCACAGAAACATCAGAAGACACATGAAAGTATAGATATTTCTATTTTAGAAAAAAAAATCCATCGTATCTTGTTTTTTTCTTTACGTTTCTTTGAAGCTGTTTAATATAATCTAAGTTGTAGCTCGTTTGTGCAAGTGTCTCTCTTTTTTTCCTTTGATGCTTTTGATGATATGTTTTCCCTGTTCTACCAGACCCAGTGAAAAATGCAGGGAGCTTTCCTGTAGTTTAATATTCTTCAGGCTGCAATAGGTTTCTGCTCAACCACTCTGCTCAGAATATATGTCTTATTCAGTTTTGAGAGTGTGGTAAACCATGTTTTATCTTTGCAATCATAAATTCTTTTTACATTTTGTTTTGCTTTGAATACTACAGATATTATTTGTCATATTATCGGTAGTGTTTGTAGTTGAATAGTGTTATATTATTATTATGTGTTAGGATTTGATCAATCCATGACGTGCACAAATGCATTCACAATGGTCTTTAAAAGCAAATACATTTTTTCTCTCTAACAGCTGCTGTATTTACTTTCCTCTTCAGTCCTTCCTGTACTTGGTCAACCTCCTCTCCTCTTCCCAGTCGGTGTGGCAACTGCTGGGCCGACAGTCTTTGGCCAACAAAAGCGAATACACCCTGAGGGAGATGCCAACCTCCATACCTGTAAGTGTTTTTCTTCTTCTTCTTTTCCACACACTGCAGTTTTTTTTGTCATCCATCTGAGGGCATGTTTGCACTTTTTAATTGGCCTCCAAACACCACCCACCCATTTGTTTTACTTCAAACGCATTCAAATAAACCCTCTCACACTGAGACTGATATACGTTCTCCACCTTACCCATTGTAAATTTCCACACAGTTTTCGTTTTGCACCCTATCCGGTGCATTCTTGTTCAAAGCCTCTCATTTTACTCCACAGGATTTGATTGACAGACTGATTGCCGTGAATTCGGATGGGAAGATTCATTCTCTCTTCCACTACGAAGAGAGTCACACATTCGGCCTAAGGTGGGATTCTTTTTTTTTTTCATATTACTTAACATCAGTGGGGAAGTACACGATATCAGATTATCACCTGGTGACTGCACACACACTTCAGCCTCTGGCAATAGGAGACTGGCATGGTTCTTTATACTTTGATTACCCAGCATTGAAAGGCTGATGAAAGGATTTCTCTGGATAAGAGAGAAATAAGCTGGTGTGTGTGTGTGTGTGTGTGTGTGTGTGTGTGTGTGTGTGTGTGTGTGTGTGTGTGTGTGTGTGTGTGTGTGTGTGTGTGTGTGTGTGTGTGTGCTTGTGTAAATACTCACATCAGCCTGTACTTTGCATTCTGTGAGAGCCGTATAAAATACAGCAATGCATAAGTGTTTTGAATGAATAGAAATGTGACACATGAGAAGGTGTGTCTGTGACTGTTCCTGTATAACTTATTTTCAGACTAGTTAACAAGTTATGCTCCGGTCATTTGATGTTACCAAGATAGATGTCCTTTTGTAATATAGTTAAATTTTCTTTGTACATTTCATTTATCCAACATCATACATTAAGCCAAGAAGAGTTCATTATACTAACAAGAGGTATCAACGCTGGGCCAAAGTGCAGCACGTGGTTAAAGTTTGTAATCCAGCCGGGGTGTAAATATCACTCAGCAGCCAGTCGCAGAGATGAAGCAGGCAGCATCAACACATAAATCTACTCTACCCGGCTTAAATCAAAAGACCACCTCTGACTGAAAAGCTGTAGATTTTACTTTTTTGCACAAATTAATTCAGATTCACACTAATTCTGTTCACAGCTCCAACAAAATGAGGAAGAGGAGGGGGAGAAACACAAGTAGATTGAAGTACAATTGGATGAAAGTCGAGGAGAAGGAAGTTTAGGATGAGGAGGAAGAAAAGCAGCAGGAGCATCTTTAGGGATCCCTATGATGTCATTGAGGTTTATTTCATTAATATTGTCCTCTCACAAAGAAAGATGACTTGTTTTAGTTCACCTACCTACTTCCTGTATTAAATAGTGATGTGCAAAATGTTGTGGAAAACCACGGAGCAGGCACGTATAGTGCATCTGCAGGTAAATGAACATCAGATCTCTCAGACTAAAATCTGTATTATACTTTTAGTCTTAAGAACATATGTTGTATATTTATCACCCTTATGATAAAACCCATGTCAGCCATTGGTTTATGGACTTTGTATTTAGAAGCCTCAACATTTGCTTTATTGCTATCGCTATGTTGTTTTTTGTGAGCCTTTTAGGACCATATTAGGACGAGGGATCAGAATCTGGAGTCGTGCACACTACTGTTTCATTTAGCGTGTATCCATAAGATTTGTGCAGCAGATCCAAGTTGTGCCTTGAAAACAGGAAGGTTGTCTGCATAGAGGAGAACTTTAATAGCAGGCTTGTACAAAGTGAGGCTTTGTGCTCACATTTGCTGCAAACACTCGTTTTAATTCTGTTACCCTGTTTTGATGCAGAATTGAGTTGAAATCAGGCACCTTCTGTTTTAATGTGTTCTTGTGAATTGATTGTGTATCGCATACATTTGATTTGACTTTCTGCGAGACAACAGTCGTCCGCTGGCCAAAAAAAGTTTTCCAAATACCTCCACGTGATCAAGCCAGGATTTAGAAAACAATAGCAAAAAGAATCTGCACCTCCTGCTTCACATGCAATTTGTGTTTGTGTGTTCAGAGGCGGCGGCGAGAGGGGAGACCTCGGCTCATCCAGCTGGAGAGCCTGACCAGGAGGAGTCGAACATTAACTCTGCTCTTCCAGGGCACCCTGCAGACTTGGCTGCTGGCATTGGCGAGGGAGTGCGGCCGCCGCTGGGATGACGTGAACGCCAATCATAGGTCGACTGCAGGTATGCGAGTCAGACCTTCTCAGGAGGGTTTCACTTTTCTCTCTTCTTTATAATTGACCCTTGTTTTCTCTCTCAGCTCCTTGTCTCAGAGTGGAAGGGATTTGAAGCACAAAGGGAGGAGCTTGTCGTTTGGTTGGCTGATATGGATGTCCACCTGAGTGAGGTTGACCAGCTGACAGGAAACACCTGTGAAAAACTGAAACAACTGCAGGTGTGGGGTTGTTTTGATATGACATATATTTGATATGATACATACGTCATCCTAAACTGGACTAACAAAGAACCATGAGTCCAACATGAAACTTACCTTGCATAAGCAGGGCTCGCAAAATTTCAAAATCCCTGGTAGCCCTTCGGGCAGGCACTCTTCAGTTTTTGGTAGCCCAAAATAAATTTAAGAAGCCCAAATAAAAAAATAAAAAAAGAGGACAATTTTTAGATTGATGTTTTGTTTACTTTACAATATTGTAAAGGAAACAAAACATCAATCTAAAAATATTTAAAACACAAATTACAACAACAATTTCAACCATCAACTCAAATATTTGGTTCTAATTGAACAGAAATTTCTATGAACTTGCAAGAACTGTGTAGGACATGAAACAGTGTGTGTCAGATCCTGAATTTGAAATTTCCACTGAAATCACGGGTAAGAGGCAAGTGGAACCAAGCTGACTTCTGCTAAATGGGTCAAACTGGGCAGAAAGTACACAAACACATAACATCCTTATAGAATCAAAGGAGCTTGCAAAGAAAAGCATCTGGACTTCTTTAAGTTACTTGAAGACGTTTCACCTCTCATCCGAGAAGCTTCTTCAGTTCTAAGGTCAAATGGTGGAGATGCCTTAACGCCCACTCACATCCTGGGCCATCTGACCTCAGGAATTCGCATGATAAGGTGGGGCCAGGTTTCACGATGAACCCACCCAAAACTCTGGCTGATTGGAGCCCACACCCAGTTTCACACCTTGGCTCAGGCGATTAGAGGATCATCAGGGGGTCCTTTTGTCCCTCTGTGGGGGGTTACTCCCACTAGGTTTATATCTGGGACTCTCCACCATTTGACCTTAGAACTGAAGAAGCTTCTCGGATGAGAGGTGAAACGTCTTCAAGTAACTTAAAGAAGTCCAGACGCTTTTCTTTGCAAGCTCCTTTGACTACGATGACCTGGATGACTGAGAACCTTCACAGACATCCTTATAGAATATGATGTAACACTATAGATCAACTTACCTCAGAATATATAAAGCATATAAACAATTACAGCAATATGATGCAACAAACACAGCAGTGCTACTAATCCAAAATACTCATAGAACTTCATAGAACTGAAACAAACATTTATTTTTAGACCTTTGTCGCGTCGCTGTGACGTAATCGGCCTTAAAATGCGGCCTTTAAGGCTGCAGACCCTGAATTGGGATACAGCCTCTGAATCGCTGCATCTTGTAGCTGTGTCGTCTTAAATTGGTCATGTGATTTTGACGCGCCGACGCGTCCGGCGACCCCAGAGGTTTAACTTAATATTTAAGTGTCTCTTGGTTTTAGACTAGTTGTTTAGTCTAATTTGATGTTTTAAACCAGAAAAGGAAGAAGAGGGCTTAGAATTACAGGTAAGAACTGCTCAGTGGTATGTGATAAACTGTAAATGTAAAGCTTACAGGTCAGTCCTCATGTTTTTAAATCAGATTTTGAGTCTGTACATGGCACATTATGCTTTTGCATGTTGTGAAATGTGCTGCAAAACAAACTGAGGTAAACTAACTGGTTTACTGTGATGGATTTAAAGTGCGTGTGACTGGTGCGCAGTGGCTGTGGTGCTCACAGAGTTCAGTCACAAAGAGGGTAACAGAGATGAATTTAAAGTTAAGGTGATGGTGCTTAGATTCATTCACAGACTGAAACCTTCACACCAACTTTATCCTGTGTCTCTTAGTTTTAGACTAGTTGTTTAGTCTATTTTGATGTTTTTAAACCATATAGTCAAGGAAAATAACTAAAGGGCACTTTGTGGATCAGTGAAGACAGACATACGGTACAGGGACGCAAAACGAACCTCTGTGCTCTGCTCTGTTTACTTTATTTCTGGGTTATGAATATTATGTAAAGGTAAATGTTGGTTATACTCCAAAGCATATACAGTACACACTGTGTATAAATGTTTTAACACCTAATTTTAGTGCAGTGTATTTCATGTAAGTTTGAACTTGACATTTTGTTTTCTGTTGTGGGTTGTTATAGCCTTCTACTCCAGTCGCTTCTGAAAGGGCCTGTTGGCTCAGTCAGCTGAACTGAAGCCTGCTCATGCTTCAATGTGGAGATCTGGTCTGTTAATAGTCTTGGTGAACTGAACCCTGGCGATTAAACTAGCCCTGGGGATAGGAATCAAAGCTGGTGATAACAACTGTGTATAGATGGTATAAAAGCACCATCTTGGTCTTTTGTAACCAGACATGACAAAAAAGACGTCCCTTTTTTGTCATGTCTGGTTACAAAAGACCAAGATCTGATTGTTCAACTAAAGAAAACACACACGCATTGGCTATTAAGTTTTAAATGATGATGAGATTGTATGTCTACTTTGGGAGCCATAAACATCATTAGACCAGTGCACATATTGGTAAATGGACTGGTTCTTATATAGCGCTTTTCTACTCTTCTGAGCACTCAAAGCGCTTTACACAACTTGTGCATTCACCCATTCACACCCATTCGCACAAGCACATTGTTCTAGGTGCTTTCTAAGTAACATTCACACTCCGATGGATGCATCGGAGAGCAATTTGGGGTTAATATCTTGCCCAAGGATATTTGGCATGCAGACTGGGGGAAGCCAGGAATCGAACCACCAATCTTCCGATCAGCAGATGACCTGCTCTACCGCCTGAGCTACAGCCACCCCCTTATTGTCTCTATTGTGCTCTGTCTTGGTTGTTGAGTTGACTAATGTGGAAATAAAATTTATCCAGCAGTAAACCTGAGTTTGCGGTGAGGGAAGCATCTTGTACAGTACAGCACTTTCCAGCAGGAACTTCGATAGAATGTAAAATAAAACATTTTGTGTATTTTAAAATGACATTCAGTGTGTTTTTGTTGTTGCTGCACTAATCAACCACTTACTACTAACTGCAATGGTAGTTTATTGGATTGGAAAGTGTGGCGATGCTCGCCACCTGGTCTCCCTTCTTGCTTGTTGGTGTGGGCAGGTCTCATTTGTAGGTGCTGAAGAGCTGCTGTGGCTCATTTCCATCAGTGGCACTGGCAATACCTGGGCTCATTCTGTCAGTGAGGTAGTTGAAAAACCCCAGTTGGGTAAAGCGTTTGGGGGTTTTTGTTAACAGACATGCTTATCTATTTAGTTGGTGTTATTTTTTTCAGCTAAATTTTTTAGTGCAATTAGCACTTTCAGCATCAATCCATAGCAATGTGTTGTATTTTTCACATTGTCTGTGTGTAAAATACATATGTAAGCATAGATTACACAAAGGATCCTGCACGCCAAGCTGGATACAAATAGAAATCCCTGGAAACAATTCTTTCTGCGCTTAAGAGCAGCTTCCTATTGCAACGCTGGAGGATTTGTCACCATTACTGGATACGCTGCAGAAGCACAGCAAAGCAGTGACTGTGTGGAGTCGAAAACTATTACACCAACTACACTACACAGTCACCCACATTACCCCAATCACTGGCGTGTTTACACAACAGAGACGCTGAGTCTTTGTTACGGGCGCCAGCTACTGTGGCCTCGTTGTGTGGACACAGAGAGACCTTGCTGTGACTCGCGTCTTCCCTGCTGTGGATTTCTGGAAACCGCGCTTAAAGAAAGCACAAGACTTCTTTCGTAAAGTGTGCCTTCCTGAACTTGTTGGGAAATACTTCTCGAAACAACGTGCTGCTCTAAATAGCCTGTAATGTTTCATGTTGTGGTTAAAGATTGATGACAGCTGTGTGGTGCGATGTAAATAGTTTGCATTTCATTTTTATGTGATTGCTGTGTACATGTGAATAGATCTATAATAAAGAAAAACAAACAAATATACTATTCTTTTTTGTTTTATTAAAACAACTTCACACAAAGTACAACTATTTACAATGTACAGTACATCCAAAAGAACAGCTTTAAGAATACTCAACAGGAGCAAGTGTCATTTGGCCCTGGTTTGACAACAACACTGGGGCACATATTAACAAAAACACAGCAAACCTTAACGATCTTATCAAGAAGTGTTGTGTCTTCAGCCTCACATGATAAGAGTAATCAGACTGTGTGTAACATTTTGAACTTGTTGCGCAAACTACCTATTACTCGCTCAACATGAATTCTCAGGTGGGCAATTGCTCTCGTTTGTTCAACGTCCCTTGCATCAAGTTGACAGTAGCCTTTTGTGAAAGCTGGAATCTTGACCTCCGCACACATCATTCCTACAGCATCTCTGATGTCAAAGCCTCTGTCAGCCAATACTACGTCCCCTGGTAACAGCTTTTGAAGAATGCCACATCTCTCTGTGATTTGTTTATCTGATGCACGACTAGGGCTGGGCCATATTATACCGTTCACGGTAATACCGGTATAATGTTAGGCAACGATAGGAAAATGAAATATCGCGATAGAATGGGAGTAAAACGCGCATGCGCAGTGCCTTTGTTTTCATATGCACATGGCCGATTATTGAGTGAAACAGATGAACCAGAATTGGTTTGTAAAAATGGTGCAACTTCAGTGATGTGGAACTGGTTTGGTGTTTGTCTGTCAGATACACGACAAAGCACATTTTTTTGCAGAACATGCAAGCGGTCGTCGTTATTGTCGTATTTGTCGGACTAAGATGCTCTTAAATCTGGGAGTAATCTGGGTCCTAAACTCCGTATGCTTCAGGTCAAACAACACTGTAGCATCACTGAGAGTTAAAAACTGTCTAAATTCTTTCATCTTTAATAAAACGATCAGCATTGCTGCTTTACCAGGTGTAACTATAAAGTTTAACTTCCAGGCATCCATGAAAACAAAAGTTATTACATTTAATGGAGTTAGAAGTTAGCAGGAAGCTAGCGGAAGTTAGCTCGCTAGTTTCGCTAGTTACCTAAGCATGATATTGCATGTTCTGACTGAGAGATTTCTGAAAAAAATCAAACGTACAGCTCTGCTATCACTTCCAACATAAATGAAGACAGGAAACTAAACAGCAGTGACGTTTGTAGGGTTACTGAAGTTGGGCTAGCTGGTATATAATGATGTGCTACGTGATCGCTAGCGACACAGCTATGTTAGCATAACATAAACAGTGAAGCTGGAGGACGAACACTAACACTTTTCCACTTATAAAAGTTAACGTGAAGGTTCTTCATGGTTAGAGACAAATGCAATCGCATGGCAGGATGCTGTAAACGGACCAAACTTCAGTCAGGAGAACAACTGAGATAATCCATCCACAATACGAGGTTAGTCATTAATATACTGCAACAACATGGGAATAGAGCAGCTGCCAGAGAATTCAACATTAATGAATCAATGGTACAGAAGTGGAGGAAGCAAGAAGAATGAGTTTAATAAAGTTTGATTTATCTGACTGCTTTGTTTCGCTTAATGTGCCTTATGGTCCGAAAAATGCGTACTGCACACTGCAGTTTAATGTTGCAAAGCACCTCTTTTTAACTTCAGTGGATATTATACATGGTTATTCTCAGGATATGTCAGCCCATTTCTACTGGAAATGCCTTTTGGTTAAACTTTCAGCAAGGAATTTGCATTTGCACTGTTACATTTTTATAAAGCTTTAATGTACATAAAAACCAGCTTCTTGTTTAAGTGAAAATAAATGGAAGGTTGTCTTTTTGCGCTAGTAATGTTGTGGAGTTGTATTTTGTCTCGCATCAATTATATCGTCGGTTATATCGTTATCGCAAATTTTCAAATATATATCGTGATAAATATTTTTGGCCATATCGCCCTGCTCTATGCACGACCCCCCCATCCCCTGGAAATGAAAGAAATAGCTCCATGGGGTGTAATCCCGATGAGGTATTTTATGGTCTGTGTACCCTTGTAATGAGAGTATGTTTGTGCGCGTGCCTTTAAATTAGATGGTCTTTCTGTTCGAATCTCAAAACAGTCAACAATGATGGCTACTCGTTTTCCAAAAGTTTCAGTAAACTGTGGAGGCATTGTCGCCTGCAGACAGTGCCTCTCAGGCCAGTGCACCAGTGCTCCTAAGTGGGCATACAAAACATCAATGGTATCGGTGAAGACAGAAGACAGTGTTTTGTGCGACACATGGAATAGATGACAAAGATGCTGGACTGGAAGATCAAGTCTCAGACGCATTAGTGTGAATAAGAGCATTTGGAAACCTGTCAGTTTCTTCGATATTGGCAGGAAATCTTTGACAGTGTTGAAGAGGGACATCAAGACAGCATAACAATGTAGTCCAGTGTAATATCTTACTTTTTCGGTATCGTCCTTTAAGAAAGTTTCATTCAGCTCTGTCTTTTGCAACTGTGCTCGAAGCAGTCTGTTCTCCTCCAACAGCCGGTTTATTTCTGCTCTGCCCTGTTGACTGCACACACAGTCCTTCGTCTGCCCTTCAGCTTCCGTGACGCTGTCACTCCCATCACCACTGTCCACATTTGCAGCTGGTACGTCAACCTCCACTTGTCCAACACAACTGCTGTCCACTGCCTCCATGACATGGTTGTTGTTCTTCTGTCAGACCTTCATCGATCATCAAGCCTGTAAGATAAAAAATAGTGCATAGACTTAAGGTTAATGTACACCAATATTCCAATGACAGGTGTGTGATTCATCTTTAAGTTATGTGCGGATTAGTGTACCATAAGAGCAATTTAGTATGTTTTCAGAGGGGGATGTTTACCTGCAATGGGTGCTCTTTTTCGCTTCCGTTGCATACGCCTTGCGTGCCGGTCCGAGTCTGACACAGGTTTGTCGTCGTGCCCCATGTGCAGTGTTGGTGCCCAGTCTGGATTTGTTACATCCATTTCATATGCTGGTTTGCCTGCAATAATGCCAAATCAAAAGCTACTCAGTCGACATGACGTGGTTCTGCAGCATCACACATTAGCATGTTTTATCTCATTATCTATGACCGCAGCGCATTGAAAAAAAAAAACACTAAAAGCCTTTTAGTTTGGTCCTTTTACAGCATCCTGCCATGCGATTACATTTGTTCCTGACCACCGAGAACACTCACGTTAACTTTTATCGAGTGGAAAAAAAGTTAGCGTGTTTATATTGTGCTAACATAGCTGTGTCGCTAGCGGTCACGTAGCACATCATTATATAACAGCTAGCCCAACTTCAGTAACCCTACAAATGTCACTGCTGTTTAGTTTTCTGTCTTCATTTATGTTGGAAGTGATAAGAAAGCTGTACGTTTTAATTTGTTTCCAAAACCCCGCAGTCAGGACATGCTATATTGTATTTAGATAGAAGCTAGCGAGCTAACTTGCTGCTAACTTCTAACTCATATGTCATAAATTCCATTTTCATGGATGCCTGGATGTTTAACTCAGTTGTTACACCTGGTAGAGCAGAACGCTGATAATTTTATTAAAGATGAAAGACTTAAGACAGTGTTTTAACTCTCAGTAATGCCACAGTGATCATTTGATATATGGACCTGCAGCAGAGTTTAGGCCCAGACACGGCTAGTGACGTCAGACTGAACAATCGGATAGTGATATGAATTACTTTAGAACTCACCGGAGAGAAAATGCCGCGAGCAAACCAACAAAAAGCTGGGGATTGCACGGAACTCGATATCCGCTCGTCTCACCGCTGCAATCCATGCCTGGCGTCTTTGTTTGGTGATATCGGATACATGGGATCCCTCACGTTGCCGCCAGGATGGAAAACGATTAAAAGATTAATCCAGTTTCTTGCCTTCACGATCGTGAGATCTAACGTTGCAACCGACTACACACGTACCACCATAGCTGAAGCTGTATCCTTTGTCTGGCCTACTGTGATGGCGGCAGGGGGCGCATTCTAAAATGTCATGTGACAATCTGATTCATAAAGAGTGATGATGTCACAAGGACATGTGATGATGTCACAAGGACATGCCTTTGAGCCTTTGAAGTTTTTCTATAAATAGGGGTCAGGAGCAGCAAGTTTTAGTCAGTTTGTTCGCAGCCTTCAAACGTTCGACCAGAGCTATATTTGAAAGTATTTGTAAACCTCTTCAGAGTCACTGTGCACAGGATTAAAAATGTATCCACGAAAACGCCAACAAAGAATAAACAATCTTGCTGCCTCTCCTTCGAGGTCTGGCCGGCCACTCACTTCAAGAGGGAAGCCTGATATGACACGATCCATTGGTGCCTCATCAGTCCAAAGGACATTACAGGAAAACTCCGACCTACATGCAAAAATTAAACAAATTGAAGAAGAGAAGCTTCAACTGGAGGAGAAGTGCAGACAATTGGAAGCACGAAATCAAGAGCTGGAAAAACAACAGCAACGCCAGCCTTACACAAAAATTATTAGTGAGGCCTGGGAAGGAAAGTTTGGTGAAGCACGACAGAAGATTTTGTTCCTGATGAAGGAAAACAAGACAAAGAGTGCTGAATTAAAAGAAACATCTGCCCAGCTTCAACGCGCGAATGCTACTATTGGGGAGATGCAAAGGGATCTCCAAAACATGGAGCAAAAGAATCAGGCGCTCCAAGGAACGCTTGATGAAGCTATGGAACAAACTGCACAAATCCTCGGACAGAAAAAGGAAGGGGTCACACAAATGCAGGACCAACTCAAAGGCATAAAGAAAAAATACGAAGTGCTGAAAGTCAGGCTGGATGAAACAGAGTGCAAAAATAAAGCGCTTCTTCAAGAGAAAGAGCAACAGGAAGAAGAAAAAAAACGTATTCTCCAGGACTCAGACAACTTGAAGCGCGAAAACGCTGAAATGCTTGCACAAAAGCAGCAACAAGAGAAAATAAATGAAGACCTGCAGCGTAAGCTTCAAGAAATCACAAGAAGAAATGAGCAGTTAGAAAAGATGCACGAGGAAAAACAACAGCAAAATACAGACAAGTGCAATCTATTAAAAGAAATGGAGCAAAGATGCCAGAAACTTGAGAAGGAAGTTGAAGAAACAACCGATCAGTTGAGAACCCTCATCCTAGAGAAAAAAGTGGTCGTGGAAAAGCTCATGGAAAAGAAGAAAAAACGTTTCCGCTTCTTCTGGAGGAGGGACACTCCTGCTCTTTCTACTTTTTCTATTTTTTCTACTGCTGACGTCACCTCGTCTCCCTCCACCTCTGTTCCATCTTAATTTTCACCTCTCCTCTCCCCTTCTCTCCTAACACTTCTTCCCTCTCTCCTTCATCTTTTTTCACCCCAACCAGTCCCGGCAGTTGACTGCCCCTCGTGAGCCTGGTTCTGCCGGAAGTTTCTGCCCGTTTAAAAGGCAGTTTTTCTTCCCCACTGTCGCCTAGTGCTTGCTCAGAGGGGATTGTTGGGGTTTTCTCTTTTCTTTTTTTTCCCCTTCTTATTACCATTTTCCTTTATTTACCGATTTGTTTTGTTTACTTTTCTTTTACGTTGTTTCTTTATTTACTTGTTTAACTTTTTTTCAACTTATGTAATAAACTAATAAACCAATTGAATTTATCCTCTGGGTATTTTACATCTAATCTTTAAAGAATATTTCCAAAACATTTTCAAACATCACGATCTGTCTTTTGTTTGCTTGTTAAAACCCCGTAAATGGTGAAGTAAAAACCCTGTGATATGGTTTAAAACATCAAAATAGACTAAACAACTAGTCTAAAACTAAGAGACACAGGATAAAGTTGGTGTGAAGGTTTCAGTCTGTGAATGAATCTAAGCACCATCACCTTAACTTTAAATTCATCTCTGTTACCCTCTTTGTGACTGAACTCTGACCGTGAGCACCACAGCCACTGCGCACCAGTCACACACACTTTAAATCCATCACAGTAAACCAGTTAGTTTACCTCAGTTTGTTTTGCAGCACATTTCACAACATGCAAAAGCATAATGTGCCATGTACAGACTCAAAATCTGATTTAAAAACATGAGGACTGACCTGTAAGCTTTACATTTACAGTTTATCACATACCACTGAGCAGTTCTTACCTGTAATTCTAAGCCCTCTTCTTCCTTTTCTGGTTTAAAACATCAAATTAGACTAAACAACTAGTCTAAAACCAAGAGACACTTAAATATTAAGTTAAACCTCTGGGGTTGCCGGACGCGCCGGCGCGTCAAAATCACATGACCAATTTAAGACGACACAGCTACAAGATGCAGCGATTCAGAGGCTGTATCCCAATTCAGGGTCTGCAGCCTTAAAGGCCGCATTTTAAGGCCGATTACGTCACCATGCCAGTCTCCTATTGCCAGAGGCTGAAGTGTGTGTGCAGTCACCAGGTGATAATCTGATATCGTGTACTTCCCCACTGATGTTAAGTAATTTGAAAAAAAAAAAGAATCCCACCTTAGGCCGAATGTGTGACTCTCTTCGTAGTGGAAGAGAGAATGAATCTTCCCATCCGAATTCACGGCAATCAGTCTGTCAATCAAATCCTGTGGAGTAAAATGAGAGGCTTTGAACAAGAATGCACCGGATAGGGTGCAAAACGAAAACTGTGTGGAAATTTACAATGGGTAAGGTGGAGAACGTATATCAGTCTCAGTGTGAGAGGGTTTATTTGAATGCGTTTGAAGTAAAACAAATGGGTGGGTGGTGTTTGGAGGCCAAATAAAAAGTGCAAACATGCCCTCAGATGGATGACAAAAAAAACTGCAGTGTGTGGAAAAGAAGAAGAAGAAAAACACTTACAGGTATGGAGGTTGGCATCTCCCTCAGGGTGTATTCGCTTTTGTTGGCCAAAGACTGTCGGCCCAGCAGTTGCCACACCGACTGGGAAGAGGAGAGGAGGTTGACCAAGTACAGGAAGGACTGAAGAGGAAAGTAAATACAGCAGCTGTTAGAGAGAAAAAATGTATTTGCTTTTAAAGACCATTGTGAATGCATTTGTGCACGTCATGGATTGATCAAATCCTAACACATAATAATAATATAACACTATTCAACTACAAACACTACCGATAATATGACAAATAATATCTGTAGTATTCAAAGCAAAACAAAATGTAAAAAGAATTTATGGATTTTTTTTTCTAAAATAGAAATATCTATACTTTCATGTGTCTTCTGATGTTTCTGTGCATGTGTGAACTTATCTTCATATGTACTACCAAACCTCCTACTGTACTTAGCACAGATTAAAGCAAAGACTCGAGTTAATTCACCAAAGTGCTGGTGTGTGTATATTTAGTTTTCCTTTGACCTCAGCATATATGTATAACCCACTGATAAGGCAGACTTTAAAGTCGCCTGTGGCAAGACACAGTTTACACATCACTGGCTGTCCGTATTCACTTGGCTAGTCTTTGCACCCAGGTAAAACATTTATCCACAAGATGGCGGCAAAACAAAGACTGTCTTGGCTGACCTAAGCAGCATGTCCCCTTTGCTGCAAGTCATTGGCCTGCTCATGTTCAACTCATGTCCTCTGTCTCTATTGAATAAAAAAAATTGAATAAAAAAATCTATTTTCATATTGTGTTTGGAAGAAGAGAAATAAGAAAAACTCCAAAGTTTCTTATTACATGATTAAAATCTTTTTAAAAAATCACAAGGAGAAATATTGCCTCCTACTCCTACTCCTGCCTCTGGCCCCATAACAGCTGGGATGGCTCCAATCTTGAATTGGATAAGCTGAAGAAATGGATGGAAGGATGATCCAAAGAGAAACATCAAAGGCCCTCTCACAAAAAAAAGATAAGAACTCATTTTACACATTGTTGTTTGTTTGGGATATTTTAGAAACAACCGTAAACACTATTTACTACTTACCACTTTGTTCATTCTTGCTGACGTTCACTCTCCTCATCTTCTCTCTAAAGGAAGATGCAAACGCTCTCATTGTGAAAGATAAGTATACATCCATCTAACCTGCGACTCTGTCACAACTCTGATCAGCAATTCTTTCAGGTTTGTCTGTTTTGATGATGCTATTAATTGTTATTATCCTTTATCCAGGTAACTTTCAGAGAGGAGCGGAGGGAGGAGCGAAGCCAGCGTGACATTAAGGTGACATTAAGACCTAAGACAGGACGGATTGAACCCTTTCTCGTAAAAAGATAAGTATTCACTCTGCTTTTAATCAGAATATTGATAAATATCTAAAATTCTGCTCACCTGGTTGATAAAGTTACTAAAATGATTCCCTCTTTACTGTCATTTGTCCTTTAGAGAGAAGATGAGGAGAGTGAACGTCAGCAAGAATGAACAAAGTGGTAAGTAGTAAATAGTGTTTACGGTTGTTTCTAAAATAGCCCAAACATTCAAAAATCGTTGAGGTTTTAACTTTTATTCTTTCTTTTCTGCCTCTTGTTTCTAAATGTCAGGAAAAAGAGCCAAGATGAGAAGAAACTCCACACAGAAGATTTTCCCTCAGTAAAATGGTAAATATATTCATCTTGTTATGACGTTTGCTCACAATAACCAGGAGTGTTCCCGTTGTTCTGAAGTGATTCACTCTCATTTGGTGTTATTTGGTGTTTGTCTTTGAATGGAGAGGAGCAGTAACGACACTGGGAGACAAACAACAGGATGATCCAAAGACAACTGAGGGTCTTCAGAGCAGCGTGAACGGCCGTCACCTGAGAGCAAGACAGTCCTCGCGCCTTTGTGGTTCCCTCCAGGTACTCCAGCTTCATCCCACAGTCCAGAGAGATGCAGTTAGGTTGAATGTGAGTGTGAATAGTTGTCTGTTTCTCTGTGTTAGACTGACCTGTCCAGGTTGTACTCCTGCCTCTGGCCCCATAACAGCTGGGATGGCTCCAATCTTGAATTGGATAAGCTGAAGAAATGGATGGAAGGATGATCCAAAGAGAAACATCAAAGGCCCTCTCACCAGATTTCATTTATTAAATTTGTCTTTACTGAACGATTTCTGGTGTGTATTTGCATTGATACTCAGACAACAGCTCCTCTTTCTGTTTGTGCTGGAAGATTCAGGCAAACACATATTACATATATAGATTGTTATGATATGACTCAGTTTCACATTTAGTGCTATATGAGAATGATAAGGTCCAGTTTAATAGTATTGCTAGTGTCTAATGAAATGAACACGTGATTTTTTTTTTTTTTTTTTTGCCTGTCCCGTTTGGCTCTTTTGCCATCAGAATTATTGTCTAAAGGCAAAGAAAGATGCCCAACGGATTTACTTTACCAAATTGACCATCCCAGCCTTGCCGTAATGGTCCATTTGATTCACCTTTTATTGTTTATTTTATTTTCACTTGCTGAATACGGGACAGACTTGACTGGGGGAAAGAAGGGGAGAAAGAAAGAGAAACAGCTGAGAAGAGGGACAGGGGAGAAGGGCAAAAAACAAAACCCAACAGAATGGGCAGGAAAAGAAAAAAAAGAAAAAGAAAGAAAAAAAGAAAATGCATATATCGATCACCTGGATCACCTGTTGAGAAAGAAAAAAGAAAACAAGCAGAAGAGAACAAGAGTAATAGAATAAAGAACATCACAATGATATATGGGAATATGACAGTAAATACTAAATATTAAACATTATTGTGCAGCACGTAAGATCAACAGAACACAGTGTGCTTTGAGGTAGGAGCCAAAAAGGGTGTAGTTTGTGGGTGTGATCACTCGTGTGTACACCTGTGAGCATGGACGCGCTTGTTTTTTTAAAAGGTTCCTTCATGTAATGATCTGCTAGAGGGTGTGGGGGGGCCACAGCCCGTCCTCCAGGGCATGAAGCAGGTGTGGAGGAGATCAAAACTCCAGACATCCAGAGGCCCCCAGAACACAAGAGACCAAGGAAGACCAACAGAGGGGCAGCTGCGCCACTGTCCCAGAAAGAGGAGAGTCCCAGATGAGGGGTCACTCAGCAGCCGCGGAGCAGAAGCCAGGGGGAGTTGCAGTGACGCGCCCGTGAGCTCCGCCGGCAGCCAGCTGTGCCTGAGTGACCGAGCCCCAGGCCAAGAGGCCGGGGGCACCCCACCTCCGAAGTGGCCCGAGCGAGCCACAGGATCCAGGCCCCGATAAGCGGCCGCCAAGGAGTGAGCCGGTGTGTACCTGGACGCCCATCCCCAGACACAAAGAACCACCAACGCACCGATGTCTGAGGGAGTCTGCCATTGGCAGGGGAAGTGGTGGTGGGGGGAGATAGGCCTCCAAACCTTGGAGGGCCTGAGATGTCCCCAGAGAGGTGGCGTCTGATACCCAACCTGACATATAGACACAGACATACAGGCACACACAGATACAAACATCCATTCCCACCCTCATGCTCTCATATGCACTTACTCCACACTCAACCAACGTGGAGACAGACATAAAGAGACGCTGTACACACGATCACACTCCCCAAGCGTACTCTACTAACCGGGTCTAGGTACCCTTGCCCCTGGAGGGGGGAACTGCACCCAGACTCAGGTGGTGTTTCCCTTTTCCCTGCGGTGGGGAGAGGCAGACCACCCCGACATTTTTAAGATGTAATTTTCAAGTGAAAAACATAATATTTATCTGTTGCATAGTTTACAGTGCGGTGTTTTATGCACTGGGTTATCATGTAGAGTTCTGTTTGTCATCTAGCACCATAATCAGGTTTTGTTTTTATTGCATCTTAGATTTTCCAGCTGCTGTGCCTGAGCAGCCACCCAGAGACCCTTTGCTGCAGTTAGTCTCCCTGCAGGAGGCGTCTGGCTGCTGGCTGCTTGATCCAGCTCTGGCTGCTGCACTGGGACAGACCAACGAGGAGGTGGAAAAGTCAAAGCCTGAAAAGATGCACTGCTGTCAATTTAAATATTAACACAAAATGATGATGTGAGATAAAACAGATTTGATTCTATAATTTGAACAAAAACACATGATATAATTAAAAACACACCATAAAACAAATAAAATGAAGTCAAACTAAACGTAGGCCTGCCTCACAGCCTGAGAATAAACATCTGCATATCAGAAGCTAAAACACTGGTGGTAATCACACTCCTAACCTCCCACTGAGCTGCACCAGCGTCTGATATTATCCAGAAACCACACGGCAGCAGAAATTATTTTCCTCATCAGTTGTTGTAAAAACATGTCAGCACATTATTTTAGAGCATTTATGATATCACAGTTTGGGATTTCATCAGGAAGAGCATCCAGTGTAATAATCTGCCAAATCAAATATGCAGAGCTGCCCACCTTGGTGACCCCGTGTGACAAAGAAGTACACAAACATATGTAATATTACTGGTTGTAGAAAGTAAAATGTGTGTTCTGTCTGTTTTATTTGATTGATTTTGATTTGGGGAATTAGACCAGCAGTGAAGTGTGGGCCACCATTCTGGCTCTGATCTGGCTTCATGGTTTCAAGATGGATGCAAAGGACGAGTGGGAGCTTCTGGCTATGAAGGCTGCCTCGTGGCTCTGTGCTCACAATGGTACTAGCAATGATTGTAACAGATAAAATAACAGCTTTAAAAAACTGTTTCATTCTACAGCTTTCCTCCCACAATCATTATTTTAATATCTGTTTTGTGTTTTTAGCACCGTGTGTGTCAGAGTGTGTGGATGCTGGAAATGTCCTGCTGGGTTGCAGCGTGAAGAAAGAAGCTCTGGGACTCTGAGGGTTTTCTTAAAGTAGCTTCATCTTCATAGTGAACAGAAGCAGGTCTGCTTACTCCACACTGCCTTTGATACAGAGCTGTTTTATATCATCAACCCCTTTTACATGTTTATTTGTCATGAATTATGTACCTAATATTGGTTTTACCATTGTGGAAAAAAAGTATGTCAAAATTGTCTGAATACTCCTGACACAGTAGAAGATTGGACCACTGCTGTGGCAGCTCATTCACAAAGTGTTTTAATTCCTTTTCTCTGCCACTAGATGGCGATTATGTTCATACTTTTACTGATTTCACACAGAAACACCAAAACCAATCTAAGAAGTCTTTTCCCTTCCTGTTATAGTTCTGAAAATGGCTTCAGTTCAGGACATTTTCAAGATGGTCCTCAGTGAATTGGAGTGAATAGAGCTAAACATTTAAAATAACTATTCACAGTGTTTACACCATCTTCTAAACAAAGTAGTCTATCTTAGCTTCTATTTTTTAGAAAGTAATATTTTTATGGCCAAATTGAAATGAAACCATACAGAACGTCATTCTGTTTCTCTCGCAGGAGTTACAATTTTATCCATAAAACACTTTCATTCTGCTAATTGACACTGATTGATCCTTGACAGGGCTATCCGGGGGTCTAAGTGCTAGACTAACTTTTTGCCATGGGCGTACCGGTACGCCCAACTTTTTAAAGTTAGCCGTACCATGGACAAAAGTTAGGCGCACACAAATTTTATAATAATTTATATAATATAATGTGTTTTCTGGATACACTGTGCTTTTTCAGCATTCAAAGATTGATGACACCGTGTCAGAGCACTGGCTATGAATTTCAGAAGGATCAGGCCTTAACTTAACAGAAAAGTTATCAATAGTTATTTTCTTATTACAGCTACATCCACTTCTGTCGTGCCTAGGCTGCTCACTAGGGCTGGGTATCATCACTGATTTCTATAATCCATTCGATTCCGGTTTTCAAAGTCCCGATTCGATTCAACTTAGCCTCAGACAGTCAGAAATATTATAATTCTGATCATTTATCAGTACGGATACATGTCAGACTTCATCAGAATTGTGAACATCACAGCAGATGCCTTTGTGTGAAAGTAACTGAGAATAAAACACAGAAAAACATGAAGGAGATTTTCCTGGTCTGGCTTTTTATAGCAGATAACCTTCAAAATATTCTACAATGTTCTGCATATAAAGTTTAAATTTCTTCAGTATTGAACAACAGAAAAAATAGGCTTTCTTGTCCGAGGTCATTTAAGTGAAAAAAAGAAAAAGACAGCAGCCGACAGCGCTGTAAACAACGGTAGACTGGTGGGTAATAAGCAAATGAATAATGCAGAAAACAGAGATTGGAGACGGGAAACTGTTCTTGAAGTACGGAGAGAGATAGAGAGAGAGCTAGCTGTGCATGAAGTGTGATTTTAATAGTCGTGGAAGCAAAACAGCAAAATTCATGACGACATTGATCAAAGGTGAAGCGCAGTTTGCTGCTTCTTTTGCTGCTGGCTCGGTGAATTTTGGTTGAAAGAGAGACAAAACCTGCAGCTCAGAATCAGCGCAAAAAGACGTAAACACAGCGCGGACGCATCAGAATCGCTGAGCTCCGACAGCGTGTCCGTCTAAGGCCGTCGCTTGAGAAAGCTGAGAAAGACAAAGCTGATTCTGATGCGTCGGGTCCGCTCTGTGTTTACGTCTTTGTGTGAATCCGTGTACCTGCTCTCATTTGCTGTTTGGTTGTTGTTGAAATGGTTTTGTGAGCTTTAATCTGAGAATCTGGCGTTTCTGGCAAAACACAGTTATATTTAAAAGTCATTCAGGATTTAATGAATTGATATCGCTTTATTCAAGCTACTCACCTCCCACTTCCACCTGCACTTTCATCTGGACCACGGCGAATCAGAGAGGTCCCGCCCCTTACTATCTCTGATTGGTTTAGTCCACGATAGGGGCAAAATGTGTGTCTGTTGTTGACCACAGGGAAGGTTGCAAATTTTTTTTTTTTTGCTACCCCAACAGTTTTAGTTGCACCACTGAAAAATTTGGTCGTATTTGCGACCAAATTGGTCGCACTCTAGAGCCCTGCTTGAACGTCTTAAGACAGCACATAGTCTTCATTCATGTTTGCTTATTCATGACTGTAGTTAGAGTTACATCTGAATTTTCAAAAACTGCCTGTTTTGACTTTTCAAATAATAATTAGCATAAAAAGTTATGAAATCTGTTTGGTTTTTTATTTCTTTGTTGTAACAATTTTGGAAATAAATTGTATATTGGCGTAAAAGTATCAATATATTTGAGGTTTGAGCAGCAAAGTTGAGTACCAGGGTTATGCTTCTGAATAACTTCCCAAGTCTTCTCTGCCAATGCCAAATAGCCTTCTGGGTGCTGCGCTGCACTGTCAGAGCACACCTCCTTATCTAAGGTTTTCTGTGTTTCTTATTCTCTTTAAAAGTTCTGCTGAGGGCCTCCTATACTCGAAGTCTAAGAGCCAACTCTGTTCTTTGGCTCGACTTTCTTCCATAATCTTTTCACTTTTGTGAGAAATAAAACACAATTTAAGAACAGATTGTCATAAAAAGAAATGACATCAATAACTACACTAAGGACATTCAAAACAAATTTTAAACTTGGCTTAAAGACCATAAGTCTGATCTGAAAATGTCGACCAACTTCAACATTTAGATTGTGACACTAACTTGTCTCTCTTCCACAGTGTGTTTCTTTTGTCCTGCTCCCCTCTCCCTTAACCAGTTGTGGCAAATGGCTGCCCCTTCCTGAGCCTTGATCTCCCAGAGCTTTCTTCCTGTTAAAAGGGAGTTTTTATTTCCCACTGTTGCCAGGTACTTGCTCAAAGAGGATCATTCAATTGTTGGTTTTTTCCCTGTATTACTTAGTGTATTTACCTTACAATATAAAGCACCTTGAGGTGACTGTTGTGTTGATTTGGCGCTATATAATTAAAACTGAATTACATCTCTGAAGAAATGTTACATGCATGTTTTGTTGCCTTTTTAAAGTGATGGGGGAATAATTGTAATGGGCTAATAAAAAGGGACAGACGTGCTCTGTGTAAAGATCAACCCTTTGACCATCATTCACTGCATCATTAATTGCTTTAACTTATAGTCCATAGTGCTGTAAAAACAAAAAAAGAAAAAGCTGAGTCATTTTCACATTTTTATTGAGGTTTGAATTCCGAAAGTCTGTTGCTGATCTCAGTAAATGTAACAGGATGTCTCCGAAAATTTACAGTTGTGGATAAAACAGGGTGATGTGTTATTGTCAGGTTTGTATTCCCGTGAAAAGATCTTTTTTTATTGAGTCTGCTTTTGGCTAAAGGCCAACGTATCGACCTTCCTTGGGACAGAAAATAATCTGTATCTTAGTCTTAATACTCGTCAACAACACACAAAACAAAAATGAGCATTTAAATTTAAATGACATAAATAACACTGAATATAAACAGTCTGGTTTTCTAATATTGAAATGAAAGAAATTCTATTTTTTAAATTCAATCATTTTGAATTTTTAGCAGCACTGCCAAACTCTGATTCCTTCTTTAATAAACCTGGAGAGTCACTTACCTCTGTGTCAGTACTTACCAAAATATTGCCTCTTGCCCCTCTGACAGATGACCTCGCCTGAGAAAAATAAAACAAAAAACCTTAAAATGGCTGCAACTGCTGTGCTCCCTAAATTAGTACAAATGGGGGGGAAAGGAGAGTAGGCATGTTAAATATTACAGTTAGATTTTCTTAAACTTTCACTCTTAGAAAGCATTCTGTTTTAAAGCGAGCACTTCAAAGACATGATGTTTGTGCAGGTCTCCACTCCTTCCTCCTCATGTTATCCAGCCACTGGTTCAGTCTTGCTGCTCCAGCATAACCTTTAGTAAAACGAGAGGCTCAGAAGCAACAAGAGTATTGTGTGAAAAGAGATCTGAATAAACAAAGAGTGGCAGACCCCCGGCTGTGTTGTGTTCTTGCTCTTAGCAACTTTATGGTGATTCAGAACATACAGAACAGCTGGGGGCCGGCGGAGCTCACGGGCGCGTCACTGCAACTCCCCCTGGCTTCTGCTCCGCGGCTGCTGGGCGAGCCCTCATCTGGGACTCTCCTCAGCTCTTACTGGAACAGTGGCGCGGCTGCCCCTCTGTTGGTCTTCCTTGGTCTCTTGTGTTCTGGGGGCCTCTGGATGTCTGGAGTTTTGATCTCCTCCATACCCGCTTCACACCCTGGAGGACGGGGCTGTGGCCCCCCCACACTCCCTAGCAGATCATTACATGGAGAAACCTTTGGAATGCAAGCATGCTGATCCACACAGGTATGCACACAGGTGTACACACGGGTATTCACAGATGCGGACTAAAGCTTTCTTGGCTGCTGCCTCAAAGCACACTGTGCGCTGTCTATCTTGCGTGCGGAACAATATCGTTTATTATTTAGTAACTATTGATATCTATGACTAGCTAGTTTATTGTGATGGTGCTTTGTTTTTTCTATTATTATGTTGCTCTTTGTTGTTTGCCGTCTCCTCTGTTTGGTTTTCTTGTTTTTTTTTCTCCATACAGGTGACCCAGGAGTTTTTTTTTTTGTGTTTTTTTTTGTTGTTTGTTTGTTTTTTTTTTCTTTTTTCTCTCTCTTCCCCCCCCTTCTCACCGTCTCTTCTCCCCTTTGGTTTTCTTTCTTTCTCTCCCCCTCTTTCTCTCATTCATTCCCCCTGTCCTATTTAAAAAAAAATAAAAAATGACAAAGGATGAACTGAAGCTCCGCCATCACGTGATGTCGCATACTGCTGTTTCTGATGTCATTTAAAAAAAAAAAAAAGAAAAAGAAAAAAAAAAAAGAACATACAGATCCTTTTTTATAGATGATGTTTGCTGAGTATTCATGCATGCATCATCCATTAATGTTTGGGAGGAGGGGCTGATTGACTTTGTCAGGACTGTTTTTCCCCAATAAGCCACCAATATTAAACTTTGACGAGCCTTATGGCCAACTCAACCCATCAGATCTTTACGGAAGCGTAGAGCTGCCACCCAGGCAAAAGAAAAATACAAGTGTATCACGTTATAACGTGAAAGGTTTATTGTTCTAACAAGATACTTTTCCTGTTTGTACAATATACTATCATGTTTGTACAATATACTTTTCACGTTTGAACAACATAATATCACGTTCGTACAATATACATAATTATCACGTTCGTACAATATACATAATTATCACGTTCGTACAATATAAATATTATATTGTACGAACGTGATAGTATATTGTACAAACAGGAAAAGTATCTTGTTAGAACAATAAACCTTTCACGTTATAACGTGATACACTTGTATTTTTCTTTTGCCTGGGTGGCAGCTCTACGCTTCCGTAGATCTTTGATGTGTTAAAGCCAAAAACCTGCTACAAGACACAATCGAGAGGACTGATGAGAAAAGAAAGTGAACTGGATTTTCTTCAAATTTAAAGAGCACCGTTAGCTTTAGCCCATTTAGCTTTGTTAGTGAGCATACATGTAGCTTACAAATAAGTAAATTGAATTAAGGGAGGGAAGAATCAACTTGAAGGCTGAACTCCAGGAAAAACTAGGAAGCTTGAAAGGGAAACAGCAGTTACTTTGGCTGCTGCCACAGCCGCTCCTTAAATACCTGGTCTTGCTGACACACTTAATTATCACGCTGGTGCCTACATGAAGGTGAGAACTTCACTCCCAACCACTGAATAGACAAGATTGTATCCACACGACGGCTTTATTGATCCCTTTGCAGAGGTTTGATATTTCTTAAAATAAATCTCAGAAAATCGGTTTGGTTTCGTTGTTTAAATTATTTTTCCACAACAACAAACAGAAGCATTGATGTGAGCATCGGTCCAAACAAAAACAATACAAAGATATTATTAGTAGCTAACATATTGCACTTTGGGCTACTGACTAGATAGCCACTAATTACACGAGGAAATACAAGAATAACTGAATGCAATTTGATTTATTGAATTTGTTTATTGAAAATGACTTGAAGAAAGACGAGAACATTTGTTGTCATTTAAAGTTTTCTTTATTTTGTGCCAAATTGGTGCCAAATCAATAAATGAGCAGTAGAAGCTACCGTTCACAGATGGAAAATGTAAAACACTCACTTGCCACTCTATTAAGAACATGTTGCTTTTTGGTCAATGTGACGGACCAAAAAGCAACAAAGTTATTGTACCCAATTGATCCCTATGAGCGACCGTGGAGAGGAAAAACTCCCTTTTAACAGGAAGAAACCTCTGGCAGAACCAGGCTCAGGGAGGGCGGCCATCTGCTTCGACCGGTTGGTGGATAAGTGAGTGTTTTTTGTGCATATTAAATATTTAATTACTGTGAATGTTATATTAAATATTTAAATGACATATATACTTACCTGAAGCAGACGTGATGTGGGAAATTTCTGAAAATACCACACAGAAATGAGCAGCCTTCAAAGTGGTTTATTAATTTGAAGGCTGCTCATGTATGCTGTGTGGCTTACCTGTGTCTGTTATTTCTGAAATACGTCTCTGAGTCTTCTTTCCACCTCCCAGCGGGATTTATCCGAGACGCTTTCTTCCCACATCTTTCTGAATTTCCTGTGTTTGACCAGGTCTTTTAGGATGGCCTTTCCATGAGCTCTGCAGAGAGAAGCATTTTTAATCAGCACATTAGTTTCTAAGTAAATGCAGAGAATTTATCAAAAGAAAGTCAAAATAGAAATATCAGCCTATAATTGTTAAAAGTTCACACTGACCTGACTTCAGAGGAAGCATCCTGACACAGTTCACTGACAGCCAACAGGAAGCATTTGGTGAAAATCTGTCCTGCAGACAGAACTTTCTCTGCTTCCGTGAATTTATTGATTATAAGGAGCCCCAGTGCGGCACCAGCTCTCACGAGAAAAGCTCTTATGTCTGAGGAAGGAAACACAGACAAATCCACTCAGTGTGTTTGATTTTCACCTGATCTGATTGTGATGCTGGGGTCACAGATACTCTTCACAGGTGTGAACTTACTTCAAACCCATAGTCACCAGGCTGTTTAGAAAGCGACTCGGGCTGCAACCGTGAAGCAGAGCGGTCAGAGCTTCCTTGGCATGCTGCTGGATGAACACATTGGCATTTGCCCTTGCAAACACCTGGAGTAAACTGTCACAGGTCCATTCAGCTTCTTTGTCCATCCTCTCTCTGAGGTGTACACACAAATATATTACGGTGTCCAGTGCCGCACAGGACACAAGAGCGATTGTTTTTAATCTAAAGAATCAGAGGAAATTTCAGCAGTTAGAAATCAAACTTGTTACAAAGATGCATGAGACAGGGCACGCTTGCAAACATGGACAGAAGAGGGTGGCATAAAGACAGATGTAGAGAAAAACAGCTGGTATCTGTGGAGCAGGGAAATTATTTTACTGCTATTGTTAAATAATTGTCATCATTAGCATTGCATTAATAATATAATCTGGAGTTGATATTGCATTCAGAGGTTTAAACAGTGTCTCTTTCAGAAAGACTGAGTTGCAGGCTGACAGGAAGTTGTATGCAGAAGTGAAAGCAGGAAGTTATTTTGAGCAGCAGGCTAAGACGAGGCTTTAACAATGTAACAGATAGCTTTAAGAAGGCCTTAAGCAGTTATGACTATTTTATACACAATGCATATCTGTGCTTATTAAAGAGTTGGAGCTCGGTCAATTAATTGGGGGTCGGAAGCGTTGTTCGGCGCGATGTTCGGACAATCTATTGTGCAAGTGACTTGGAGCCATAGAAGGAATTGCAATACATGCTTACAAAACACTTATATATCAGATCATTTTATATTAAGGTTTTAGTAGAGGTTCTTGGTTAAAACATTTATTTAGTAGAAGACATACACATAGTCTCAGTGAGCTTCTGGTCTAGTGAAAGGTCAGAAGTGCAACAGGTGAATTGAGAAAGAGCATTTGAGGACGAGACACAGACAGTAGGAGGTGAAGAGGTGACACAAAGAGCATGTGAGGTCAACACATACACACACATTAGTTAGATTTATTTAGAGGAGAGATTAGTTATGTCTCGACAAGAAAGAGGAACAATTCACTTTAAGACAAGAACGGAAAGTACCAGCCATGAAAATAGAAGATGATCTTCTGGGTGAAAAGTCATTGTAGTGTTGATCTGATCTATGTATAAAATGTATCTGTGACGCATGAAGGGGCGTCAGTAAATCAAACCCTGATGCTATAAAATATCTGTTCATGCTTTGATTAAGTCGAGGACTACTGGCTGTCTGCGTACAGAGTGTCTTCCCACACGTGTGTTCATTAAAATCATTGTTTGACCAAGACCTTCTGGACCATGGGTGGTTTGTACTCTCCCTCCTCAATTTTGAACCTTAACATTTGGGGGCTTCGTCCGGTGGTTGAGGAGGGAGAATTGGAGGTTTAGATGGAGAAATTTGGTGGTCTCTGAGGTGGTCTGACGGGCAGACATGAATTCCAGTGGTCGAAGTGAGTGGGCATAAGCCGGCTTATCCAAAAGGTAAGGCACTACCTGTTGAATTATTTCCAAAGTGTGCCAAATTGGACATGATAAGATTTAAGTCTACTCACTGAAATTACTGGTGGATGTCTGTTTTGATTTTGATGAAAAATCTCATGAGTTGAAGCAGTTAGAGTTCTGCTAAGAAGAAATGAAAGCAGTAAAGTCTGCTAAAGCAGTTAGAGTCTGCCAGGAAAAGTTTAAATACTGGGTTGAAGTCCCAAAGAAATTGAGTTAGAGTCTCAAGTAGTTTGGTAGGGAATTGGTTATTTTGTTGGTTAGAGTCCAAATTTGGTCATAAGAGTGGACCTGAGCGGTCATTTTGTGAGTTGGAGTCTCCATTGACCACTAGGTTGCACCTGCCTCAGTTATACACTTGTTTTGGGTGTTGATTGTTGTTTCAAAGTATTATAAATTATTTTAGAACGGAACCGTGGGGGTTCTAGGAAGCGCAGTGCTCAGAGGTAACGCTTGCCAATGCCAAGGACGCTTAGGCATTGTCCTCGAAGAGGGATAGTCAGTTGGTCACTGTGGAGCTTGGGGCACTCCAGAATAACTAGGAGTTAGAGTCTCCTTACCGTTTGGAACGGTAGTCTGCGCTTTTTTGGACAGGAGAAGTTGGACTTCGGGCGTGTAACTTTAACTTAAAACTTCAGGGTAAGCCTTGGCTGTGAAACGCCAAAATTAGAGCTTCAGGCAAAGTTTGGGTTGGTTGACGCTTTTAAATTGAGTTAGGGACTTTAGAGATGAGGCCAGAAACTGTTGGACAGATACTGGTTAATTGGTCGCAAAAAACTCAGGGAGTTCATCCGCTGGGCGGTTATTTTAAATTTGTCGAAATTGGGTAGGCGCTAAAGCTGACAGATCTGACAGTGGTTGTAAATATAAGACGTTGTTGTAATATAGAATAAGAAAATTTGGTGTGAGAGATCTCTGTGTGTCGAGTCAGTAATGCACTGACTGCCTGCTGCTATTTTTAGATGTGTGTGTGTGAGTGAAAATG
Source organism: Rhamphochromis sp. 'chilingali' (assembly GCF_963969265.1). Classification (NCBI taxonomy): domain Eukaryota; kingdom Metazoa; phylum Chordata; class Actinopteri; order Cichliformes; family Cichlidae; genus Rhamphochromis; species Rhamphochromis sp. 'chilingali'. Next base: position 31,407,580 of record NC_137935.1, read on the forward strand.
CAAATGAGTAAGCAGTGAACTGTTTAAACCACAGTTGGTTTTACAAATACTGCTGCAAACATTGTAGAGTGTGTGTTTAAGATGCCATTTATGTTTATTAGAGGGTTATAAATAAAGTATTGAGTTGCCGTAGTGGATGTATAGTAATTGACTGAAGTTGGATGTAGATATATAAATATATTGAGTGCACTGTGTATACTTAAGATTAACATATTACTTTCAGTAGTAACTTTTCTCCAGCATTAGTTGCTGGTGTGTTTTATTTTTTCAATTTCTTGTGTGTGCGGTGAGAATTAATGGAGGTTTCAATTTTTTGTTTGTTTGTTTTTTACTTGCTCTTTTTGATTATGACAAGCATGTCTGAAATACTCTTAGGAAAGTGTGTTTTGAGTTATATTCCTCAACTCTGGTCACACTTTAAGTGTGTGAATGCGGTGACTAGAAGGTTTTGAATGATGAATAAAGGTGTGAGAGGTATTTCTTTGGTGATGTAAAGTAGGATGTTTTAAAGTTTGAAAGTGTTTTTAATTTAAGAGATGCATGAGTGATGTTATAAGAGTTTAGTTTATTTAAAAGGTGTGTGTGTGAGAGGATTATGAAATCATTGTGTGAATGATGCTACATTTTAGATCAAAAGTTAGTAGAATTACAGAGGGTTTGTAGATTGTAAATACAAAATAAGTTTGATTAGCCTGAAGAAACAGAAAAGCAGCTTGAGCTGCTCTGAGAAGCTGTGTGTGTGTGACAGGAAGTTACATGCGCATAAAAGGAAGTGACTGTGACGAGTGAGCACCCAGAGAGAGAAACAGATGAGTTAAACTTTAGGCAGATAAAGCGAATGGAGGTTTTGAGAAAAGAAATGAAAAGGATATTAATTGTATGTTTTAGTGTGTTAACACAGATTACAGATAAATAAAGGTGGACTTCTCTCAACCTGGAATTTTGAGTACGGCGCCAAAACCACTAGAGTAGCATAATTGGGAGAAAACAGGCCAGATTTTGGCTTAAAATTTTACAGCTTGACCTCGCACTTGTCCCCATCCTGAGAAGAAGCTCAAAGGACAGTTAATCTCCTGATGAAGACCGACAGAACATCGTGGACTTCAAGAATTAATAGCAGGCAAAAGACAGTGCAACTGAAACCACACTGACGACACCAGCAGCAGCATGTAGGGAACCATGAGGTGGAAACATGTACTGTAAATTACAGGCTGGGCAGTTGAACAGTTGGATAATGAACGGCGGTAAAGCACTGGACACTGATTGTCAGATTTGCCATGCTTGGAGTAATCTTGAAAGAGACGAGTGAAAGGATCAACAGAAAAGAAGAAACTACGTGATGGAACATGCACGGTGGACTGAAGGCTGGTAAGAACAGTGTGACATGACTGTTTAAAGGCACTGAATGTGATATTTTGCCAGGCTGGGACTTAATCAAAAAGGACACTGAGAGAAGAGGTCAGGGACCAGTGAAAGGTGAAGCAGGACGAGTTCGACTGTGAGAATACAGGGTGTAATTGGACTGAAAGTGAAGCTTGAACTCATGATGGTTTAGAGATGTCCACCGTCACAAACAAAGAGGTAACCAACAATAGAAAACACACATACACAAAGTGTTACATGTGAAATTATTTTTGGAAAGAATCAGAAGTGAGATAATTTTGAATTAAGAAATCAGTGTAAAGATGCATTAATTAAACCTGATTATAACATACAGAGGCAATGAAGAAAGCAGCTTACACTCACTGAACAAAATACATAGGAAAAGCAATGAAGACCTGCTTACACGTATATACATGACATAAGCTGGGATTTCTGACCAGAGAGAGGGAAACGGGTAGTTTAAGTACTTAAGATAATGATGAAAATGTCTCAGTTGTGTTTCTTTAGGGGCTAAACAGACCTGGATCAATTCTCCACATGCAGCGATCGGAAGAAACCTGTAGGTTAACTTGACTGGACATGCTAAGGCAAGTTTTTGGTTGAATTGTTCACAGCGCCATGTCTCCATAAACCTGACAAGTGGGCCCTAATTTCTGGCTGAGGAGCAGGAATGCTGTTAATAAGGTGGGAACTTAAAATTTGGGTTAGTAAATTTGGGAAAGAAACTGACGGCTTGAGTGGAGAATTGTGCAGGAGTCTGACACACTGCAAAAGCAACATATGCAAATTCACACACACAAACAGAAAATGCATTAACCTTATATAGACAAGACAAGCTCATGGAGTTTAATGCATAGACACTGATTAAACCTGGCTAAGAACACAAACATATGCAATGAAGAACAGCTTGCTATTTTGTATGAATGATACAATGGTGTGAATGTTTAATAAAATGCATTTGAGTTTGTAATTGAGGAATAGAAGAAGCCATATGACAAAGGGAGTGAGTTATGTAAACAAAAAGTGATTAAAGTAGTTTTAAAAGAGTGACTTAGGAGTGCTCTCTCGTACTGAGTGATCAAAACCAGTGATCACTGTAGAAAGAAATAAAATGATTTAATGAGTTGGGAATGTTTAAACATATGTTTCTGTTGTTACAGCTTTTTGAGAGATGACTCAGTATGCACATTAGCTGGAGTGAGTGGTGACGTAGGAGCTTCCTGTATGTGTGTGACTGAGGAAGTGACTTTCAGAAGAGGAAGCATAGCAGAGAAGAGAAGTACAGAGTTGGGTAGGAAATTTATAGTTTAGTGATATGTTGTTGTAAGGGGGTCTTATGCTGAATGTAAGTATGTTACAGAGCATAAGGGGGTGATTTTTGTGTGCAAATTGTGTGGTTTTAATGAGACTTTCGGTGTATTGAGGAGCTGAAATTATGTGGTGGCAAAACTTTTGTGTGTTTAAGGTTCGGGTTGTTGTTGTTTTTGTTTTTAATAGAGGGAGTTTTAGGAAACATGGACATGTCTAAAAATTGGGCCCATTATTTTGTAACAGTGCACTTAAAGAAAACCTGTCAGGTGATTTTGTTTTGCTTTTATGAGCTAACAATCAGCTCTATTTTTTCCATTTCTGTTTTAAGCAGGCCTGCAACAGTGAATAACGGCGCTGAAAATTCTCGGGAAGAGCAAATATAAGGGGGCTTTCCAGATCATAATTGGCTGAGGAGAAAGCTACCTGGGGACTATTCAGGTCGTAAGTCCTTATAAAAAGGATTTTATGCAAGTCAATCCAGTCCAAAGCATAAAGAAATATTTTCCTATGGAAAATAAAAAATGACTGAGCTCATTTTGCTGAGGGTGGAGAATCTGACGCGGGAAGCTCCACTATTAGCAAAAATATGGAGTGAATGTGTGAGTGAATGTGAGGATGAATAAATGTGGACAAACAATTTGTTTTTACCAGAGAAAATTTCTGTTTTGTTTTGTTGACTGGGGTTAGATTATGGGATTATAGTATATTGTTGGGAGAATGCCAAATGCTAAAGGGGAAATATTTTTTGATGTAACTCAGTTACCATTAATTGTAGAAACACATGACTGATAACTGTTCTGTTTTAAGTTTATTTTTATGACATAGATTGGAACATGAGTGGGGAAAACTGAGCATTTTTAAGTTTTGTATAGTATCTTGACACATGAAATGTATCAAGATAAAGGGGGGTTTAGGGTTTAATAATTTAATTGTTTAATAATTTAGGATCATTTTAGGACCTTTTGGGTTTTTGATCATTTGGATATGGTAAAACTGAAACTGTTATTTTTAAGTTAAGGTTAAAGGATTAAAAGTGAACTTGTCACGGTTTGCGGGGCAAGCCGTGTGGAGTTGTAGAAAAGGACCCAAAAGGCGGCAGCTCTGGTGCAGGTGAATATTTATTTATAACGGTGGGCACAAAACAGCACTGGTGGAAAAACAAGAAACCGGAAACCTAAACTGGGTAAGCTAATAACACAAACCAGAAACGAGGATGCAGGGAGGTCCGGGGAAATACACAAGAGACGCAGGGAGACCGAGGGGAAACAACACAGACGAACCAGCAACTACCATAACAGAAGACACAACTTAAATACACCCAGAGAACACAGGGAGATTACACACAGGTGGGGAACACAGGTGACACTGATAAACATAACGAGACAGGGCAGGAGTGAACACAACATTACGCATACTGACGAGAGACTGTCAAAGTAAAACATGGAATAAACACAAAGAGAGACGAGAGCTCATAAATACACAGAGGGGCACAAGGGGGTAAGAGTCACAAAGGGAAAAACACTTAGGGAACACCACAACAGGACACCTCAGAAAACCTGGCCTAAATAAGGAGCGAAAATACAAGGAACCAAGAATACTGGGCCAACATGGCCCAGGACCATGACAGAACTGAATCCTGTTTAGAAGATACAATGCCGGTTTTTCAAAGCTGTGAATAATTCTTAGAGGGAAAATTAGTGAGGGTTGAAGGAGTAGAACAGCTTTGATTTCTTTTTGATTTCTAGAAGTAGTGGTTATAATGTAGGCTTACACATACAGATATTACATAGGAGGTATTTTTAGGATAAAGGGGAGAGCTTGTAAATAGAAATGATTTTTATACATATTGCATTTTTTAATATGAGTTATTGAAGTTATTGAAGGATTGCACACGCTTACAGACACAGAGTTAAGAAACACACATGACAGTATTGATTCCAGGCAAAAGGCCTCAAATTCATTTAGCTTTTAACTGAACTTAAAGAAGGACCAAAGAGGAAGGAAAGCATATATTTTGGTTAAGTCTGATAAATTAGAATTAAAAGGTATTGTTACATTAAAGGAGCAAAATGAAATAAAAAGGCTATACCAAAAACAGGTGATAACATAGGAAATGTGAGGTTTTAAAATGAAGTTAGTGTTAACACACAGGAGTTGTTTCAAGGCAGCATTTAGCTATGGTGAAATGTATACAGGAGTAGTTGCTTATATGCTTAAACTTAATTGATTAAAGTGGTTGTTTTCTTTTGGATCTTTTAGAGTAGAGGGACTTGCAGCAGCGACAATTTGTGCACAGGATGTTGATGGTCATATAGGGAAAATAGAGCGAGCAACCGGACGTAAAAGCAGGGCTTAAAGAGTTTTAAAGTGATGAGTAACGTTGAAGAATATATATAAATATAAGTCAATAAGTTAAGAACATAATTAGGATCAGGCTTTTGATTAAAGAGTCCCAAAAAGGATAAGTTAGGGAGTTGCAGGAAAAGGTGTTTTGTTTCCTTTGCAGAGGATCGATCTCGGCGACCACAGGAGGGGCGAGGATCCTGGAGATCTCGAGGCCTGCTGAACTACCAGAGAGGGACCGAGAAAACCTAAGCTTACACATGGAGTGTTCTCGAATGGGAGCTGGTTGAGCCAGAGGACGGCTAGAGAGGGTCTGAGCGAGGACACAATGTATTGCGACCTCTGGTGTTCCAGAGGTCGAGAGAGGGAGTGTGGAGCAGGGAAATTATTTTACTGCTATTGTTAAATAATTGTCATCATTAGCATTGCATTAATAATATAATCTGGAGTTGATATTGCATTCAGAGGTTTAAACAGTGTCTCTTTCAGAAAGACTGAGTTGCAGGCTGACAGGAAGTTGTATGCAGAAGTGAAAGCAGGAAGTTATTTTGAGCAGCAGGCTAAGACGAGGCTTTAACAATGTAACAGATAGCTTTAAGAAGGCCTTAAGCAGTTATGACTATTTTATACACAATGCATACCTGTGCTTATTAAAGAGTTGGAGCTCGGTCAATTAATTGGGGGTCGGAAGCTTTGTTCGGCGCGATGTTCGGACAATCTATTGTGCAAGTGACTTGGAGCCATAGAAGGAATTGCAATACATGCTTACAAAACACTTATATATCAGATCATTTTATATTAAGGTTTTAGTAGAGGTTCTTGGTTAAAACATTTATTTAGTAGAAGACATACACATAGTCTCAGTGAGCTTCTGGTCTAGTGAAAGGTCAGAAGTGCAACAGGTGAATTGAGAAAGAGCATTTGAGGACGAGACACAGACAGTAGGAGGTGAAGAGGTGACACAAAGAGCATGTGAGGTCAACACATACACACACATTAGTTAGATTTATTTAGAGGAGAGATTAGTTATGTCTCGACAAGAAAGAGGAACAATTCACTTTAAGATAAGAACGGAAAGTACCAGCCAGGAAAATAGAAGATGATCTTCTGGGTGAAAAGTCATTGTAGTGTTGATCTGATCTATGTATAAAATGTATCTGTGACGCATGAAGGGGCGTCAGTAAATCAAACCCTGATGCTATAAAATATCTGTTCATGCTTTGATTAAGTCGAGGACTACTGGCTGTCTGCGTACAGAGTGTCTTCCCACACGTGTGTTCATTAAAATCATTGTTTGACCAAGAGCTTCTGGACCATGGGTGGTTTGTACTCTCCCTCCTCAATTTTGAACCTTAACATATCCCAGATAGCAAGGAAACATTGAAACACTGTTGAGTCAATATCAGGCTGTGTCATTGAACCAACGTTGAAATGTGACGTTGACCTAACGTCACTCTTGCACCCTTTTTTAACGTTGAAACAACGTCAGGTTTTGATGTTGAATCAATGCTCTGTGTAAAGATCAACCCTTTGACCATCATTCACTGCATCATTAATTGCTTTAACTTATAGTCCATAGTGCTGTAAAAACAAAAAAAGAAAAAGCGGAGTCATTTTCACATTTTTATTGAGGTTTGAATTCCGAAAGTCTGTTGCTGATCTCAGTAAATGTAACAGGATGTCTCCGAAAATTTACAGTTGTGGATAAAACAGGGTGATGTGTTATTGTCAGGTTTGTATTCCCGTGAAAAGATCTTTTTTTATTGAGTCTGCTTTTGGCTAAAGGCCAACGTATCGACCTTCCTTGGGACAGAAAATAATCTGTATCTTAGTCTTAATACTCGTCAACAACACACAAAACAAAAATGAGCATTTAAATTTAAATGACATAAATAACACTGAATATAAACAGTCTGGTTTTCTAATATTGAAATGAAAGAAATTCTATTTTTTAAATTCAATCATTTTGAATTTTTAGCAGCACTGCCAAACTCTGATTCCTTCTTTAATAAACCTGGAGAGTCACTTACCTCTGTGTCAGTACTTACCAAAATATTGCCTCTTGCCCCTCTGACAGATGACCTCGCCTGAGAAAAATAAAACAAAAAACCTTAAAATGGCTGCAACTGCTGTGCTCCCTAAATTAGTACAAATGGGGGGGAAAGGAGAGTAGGCATGTTAAATATTACAGTTAGATTTTCTTAAACTTTCACTCTTAGAAAGCATTCTGTTTTAAAGCGAGCACTTCAAAGACATGATGTTTGTGCAGGTCTCCACTCCTTCCTCCTCATGTTATCCAGCCACTGGTTCAGTCTTGCTGCTCCAGCATAACCTTTAGTAAAACGAGAGGCTCAGAAGCAACAAGAGTATTGTGTGAAAAGAGATCTGAATAAACAAAGAGTGGCAGACCCCCGGCTGTGTTGTGTTCTTGCTCTTAGCAACTTTATGGTGATTCAGAACATACAGAACAGCTGGGGGCCGGCGGAGCTCACGGGCGCGTCACTGCAACTCCCCCTGGCTTCTGCTCCGCGGCTGCTGGGCGAGCCCTCATCTGGGACTCTCCTCAGCTCTTACTGGAACAGTGGCGCGGCTGCCCCTCTGTTGGTCTTCCATGGTCTCTTGTGTTCTGGGGGCCTCTGGATGTCTGGAGTTTTGATCTCCTCCATACCTGCTTCACACCCTGGAGGACGGGGCTGTGGCCCCCCCACACTCCCTAGCAGATCATTACATGGAGAAACCTTTGGAATGCAAGCATGCTGATCCACACAGGTATGCACACAGGTGTACACATGGGTATTCACAGACGCGGACTAAAGCTTTCTTGGCTGCTGCCTCAAAGCACACTGTGCGCTGTCTATCTTGCGTGCGGAACAATATCGTTTATTATTTAGTAACTATTGATATCTATGACTAGCTAGTTTATTGTGATAGTGCTTTGTTTTTTCTATTATTATGTTGCTCTTTGTTGTTTGCTGTCTCCTCTGTTTGGTTTTCTTGTTTTTTTTCTCCATACAGGTGACCCAGGAGTTGTTTTTTTTCTCCATACAGGTGACCCAGGAGTTGTTTTTTTTTTGTTTTTTTTTGTTGTTTGTTTGTTTTTTTTTCTTTTTTCTCTCTCTTCCCCCCCCTTCTCACCGTCTCTTCTCCCCTTTGGTTTTCTTTCTTTCTCTCCCCCTCTTTCTCTCATTCATTCCCCCTGTCCTATTTAAAAAAAAATAAAAAATGACAAAGGATGAACTGAAGCTCCGCCATCACGTGATGTCGCATACTGCTGTTTCTGATGTCATTTAAAAAAAAAAAAAAAAAAAAAAAAAAGAACATACAGATCCTTTTTTATAGATGATGTTTGCTGAGTATTCATGCATGCATCATCCATTAATGTTTGGGAGGAGGGGCTGATTGACTTTGTCAGGACTGTTTTTCCCCAATAAGCCACCAATATTAAACTTTGACGAGCCTTATGGCCAACTCAACCCATCAGATCTTTACGGAAGCGTAGAGCTGCCACCCAGGCAAAAGAAAAATACAAGTGTATCACGTTATAACGTGAAAGGTTTATTGTTCTAACAAGATACTTTTCCTGTTTGTACAATATACTATCATGTTTGTACAATATACTTTTCACGTTTGAACAATATCACGTTATTACAATATACATAATTATCACGTTCGTACAATATAATATTTATATTGTACGAACGTGATATTATGTTGTTCAAACGTGAAAAGTATATTGTACAAACATGATAGTATATTGTACAAACAGGAAAAGTATCTTGTTAGAACAATAAACCTTTCACGTTATAACGTGATACACTTGTATTTTTCTTTTGCCTGGGTGGCAGCTCTACGCTTCCGTAGATCTTTGATGTGTTAAAGCCAAAAACCTGCTACAAGACACAATCGAGAGGACTGATGAGAAAAGAAAGTGAACTGGATTTTCTTCAAATTTAAAGAGCACCGTTAGCTTTAGCCCATTTAGCTTTGTTAGTGAGCATACATGTAGCTTACAAATAAGTAAATTGAATTAAGGGAGGGAAGAATCAACTTGAAGGCTGAACTCCAGGAAAAACTAGGAAGCTTGAAAGGGAAACAGCAGTTACTTTGGCTGCTGCCACAGCCGCTCCTTAAATACCTGGTCTTGCTGACACACTTAATTATCACGCTGGTGCCTACATGAAGGTGAGAACTTCACTCCCAACCACTGAATAGACAAGATTGTATCCACACGACGGCTTTATTGATCCCTTTGCAGAGGTTTGATATTTCTTAAAATAAATCTCAGAAAATCGGTTTGGTTTCGTTGTTTAAATTATTTTTCCACAACAACAAACAGAAGCATTGATGTGAGCATCGGTCCAAACAAAAACAATACAAAGATATTATTAGTAGCTAACATCTTGCACTTTGGGCTACTGACTAGATAGCCACTAATTACACGAGGAAATACAAGAATAACTGAATGCAATTTGATTTATTGAATTTGTTTATTGAAAATGACTTGAAGAAAGACGAGAACATTTGTTGTCATTTAAAGTTTTCTTTATTTTGTGCCAAATTGGTGCCAAATCAATAAATGAGCAGTAGAAGCTACCGTTCACAGATGGAAAATGTAAAACACTCACTTGCCACTCTATTAAGAACATGTTGCTTTTTGGTCAATGTGACGGACCAAAAAGCAACAAAGTTATTGTACCCAATTGATCCCTATGAGCGACCGTGGAGAGGAAAAACTCCCTTTTAACAGGAAGAAACCTCTGGCAGAACCAGGCTCAGGGAGGGCGGCCATCTGCTTCGACCGGTTGGTGGATAAGTGAGTGTTTTTTGTGCATATTAAATATTTAATTACTGTGAATGTTATATTAAATATTTAAATGACATATATACTTACCTGAAGCAGACGTGATGTGGGAAATTTCTGAAAATACCACACAGAAATGAGCAGCCTTCAAAGTGGTTTATTAATTTGAAGGCTGCTCATGTATGCTGTGTGGCTTACCTGTGTCTGTTATTTCTGAAATACGTCTCTGAGTCTTCTTTCCACCTCCCAGCGGGATTTATCCGAGACGCTTTCTTCCCACATCTTTCTGAATTTCCTGTGTTTGACCAGGTCTTTTAGGATGGCCTTTCCATGAGCTCTGCAGAGAGAAGCATTTTTAATCAGCACATTAGTTTCTAAGTAAATGCAGAGAATTTATCAAAAGAAAGTCAAAATAGAAATATCAGCCTATAATTGTTAAAAGTTCACACTGACCTGACTTCAGAGGAAGCATACTGACACAGTTCACTGACAGCCAACAGGAAGCATTTGGTGAAAATCTGTCCTGCAGACAGAACTTTCTCTGCTTCCGTGAATTTATTGATTATAAGGAGCCCCAGTGCGGCACCAGCTCTCACGAGAAAAGCTCTTATGTCTGAGGAAGGAAACACAGACAAATCCACTCAGTGTGTTTGATTTTCACCTGATCTGATTGTGATGCTGGGGTCACAGATACTCTTCACAGGTGTGAACTTACTTCAAACCCATAGTCACCAGGCTGTTTAGAAAGCGACTCGGGCTGCAACCGTGAAGCAGAGCGGTCAGAGCTTCCTTGGCATGCTGCTGGATGAACACATTGGCATTTGCCCTTGCAAACACCTGGAGTAAACTGTCACAGGTCCATTCAGCTTCTTTGTCCATCCTCTCTCTGAGGTGTACACACAAATATATTACGGTGTCCAGTGCCGCACAGGACACAAGAGCGATTGTTTTTAATCTAAAGAATCAGAGGAAATTTCAGCAGTTAGAAATCAAACTTGTTACAAAGATGCATGAGACAGGGCACGCTTGCAAACATGGACAGAAGAGGGTGGCATAAAGACAGATGTAGAGAAAAACAGCTGGTATCTGTGGAGCAGGGAAATTATTTTACTGCTATTGTTAAATAATTGTCATCATTAGCATTGCATTAATAATATAATCTGGAGTTGATATTGCATTCAGAGGTTTAAACAGTGTCTCTTTCAGAAAGACTGAGTTGCAGGCTGACAGGAAGTTGTATGCAGAAGTGAAAGCAGGAAGTTATTTTGAGCAGCAGGCTAAGACGAGGCTTTAACAATGTAACAGATAGCTTTAAGAAGGCCTTAAGCAGTTATGACTATTTTATACACAATGCATATCTGTGCTTATTAAAGAGTTGGAGCTCGGTCAATTAATTGGGGGTCGGAAGCGTTGTTCGGCGCGATGTTCGGACAATCTATTGTGCAAGTGACTTGGAGCCATAGAAGGAATTGCAATACATGCTTACAAAACACTTATATATCAGATCATTTTATATTAAGGTTTTAGTAGAGGTTCTTGGTTAAAACATTTATTTAGTAGAAGACATACACATAGTCTCAGTGAGCTTCTGGTCTAGTGAAAGGTCAGAAGTGCAACAGGTGAATTGAGAAAGAGCATTTGAGGACGAGACACAGACAGTAGGAGGTGAAGAGGTGACACAAAGAGCATGTGAGGTCAACACATACACACACATTAGTTAGATTTATTTAGAGGAGAGATTAGTTATGTCTCGACAAGAAAGAGGAACAATTCACTTTAAGATAAGAACGGAAAGTACCAGCCAGGAAAATAGAAGATGATCTTCTGGGTGAAAAGTCATTGTAGTGTTGATCTGATCTATGTATAAAATGTATCTGTGACGCATGAAGGGGCGTCAGTAAATCAAACCCTGATGCTATAAAATATCTGTTCATGCTTTGATTAAGTCGAGGACTACTGGCTGTCTGCGTACAGAGTGTCTTCCCACACGTGTGTTCATTAAAATCATTGTTTGACCAAGAGCTTCTGGACCATGGGTGGTTTGTACTCTCCCTCCTCAATTTTGAACCTTAACATATCCCAGATAGCAAGGAAACATTGAAACACTGTTGAGTCAATATCAGGCTGTGTCATTGAACCAACGTTGAAATGTGACGTTGACCTAACGTCACTCTTGCACCCTTTTTTAACGTTGAAACAACGTCAGGTTTTGATGTTGAATCAATGTTGAAACCTGACATTGAAACAATGTCAGATTCTGATATTGAAACACTGTTGAGCTATGGTGTTGATTTTCCACCTCTTTCGCACAGTTGCTTTTTATTAAAACAACAGTTAAATCATGACTGGAAATCTACCTTTCTTTATAGGTATTTTAACCAATACTAAACTACTGCATGTTTCCATCAATACTTAAACCACCTAAACACATAATTGTACTTATTCCTCAAATTGGACAACCTTTATAAAAAAAAACCCCAAATGTCTCACAATGTATCATGTCAATATTAATATCCTAAAATAAGAAAGCATTGCATGTGATGTAACAGAGAAAAAAAAGGTCAATAGGCATGTTTTGTTTGCTAAATACTTTATTAAAAGACAGTTTCCTATTTACATTTATATGTTTCACAGAAGTTTGTAATTTTTTACTCTGGGATGGGGATGCATGATGTGCGTCCTGCACCACCCAAACGATCTGGGGCGTATCGGAGCCATTTCTGCACTGCTTGCGCAAAGACAAACTCGGACATAGAGTTTGCCCCTAACTGCTGCATCAGGCCATCTAGGACAAAAATACACACACACACACACACACACACACACACACACACACACACACACACACACACACACACACACACACACACACACACAAACAAAAAAAGTGAATTAGAGCACATGAATAAGCTCTTGTTAACTGTCTTCAGCGGGGAGAAAGTATGTAAACTCCTGGGCTGATAAACATGAAAGTCACCAGGCGTAAATCTGCAAACTGCCGCATTTGATTCCCAAAGAGCTATGAGCGGAAAAAGTGATAAGTCTTAGCATGGTGTGCCGTGTATCCTTTAAAACAAAATAAACATGGGGTCCTCGGGCTGTACAAACTACAACCCGAGGACTAAACAAGCCAAAGACCAAAGACTCCATCTCCAGATTAACCGGACATGAAAGTCTTGTTATTAAGAAAGACAAAGTAATATAGCAAAAAAAACAGTAAAACTTACCAAATATGCATTTGCAGAGCGCTGTATCTTTAAATGCCATTTTTTGCTTTGTCTGGTCCTTGGTTTTTTCCCTGCCCAGTTTAGTACCGAGGCCAGCTCGTTTGTAATGGCATAAGCCATTACACGGCGGACTCGCACCTCCAGTGTGGTCCTTCCAATCAAGGCAAAGCGTCTCACCTATAGACACATTTTAAGAGATGGAATTAGCATGTCTCATGTCTTAAATGTGTATGCAAGTGCTTGTGTGTTTAATCAACAAGCCGTTGTTATGTATTTAAATCACATCTGACAGCTATTACACTTTATAGTTACAAAGTGTACATAACCTTTATATACTTACCATTGCCTTATTTGCCTCTTGTGATTGAAGAGCTGGCTCTGCATTGTTTAGCTCCTCAATGTTGTGCAAGGGCAAATCCAGAGGCAGTACCCCAGCATCTACCGATTCATTGCAGCCGGTATTGCGGATGGCTCTGACCTCCTCACGGAGTTCGTTAACAGCTCTCGTCAGGTCTGACAGAAAAAGATAATTTTTTTTAAGTATTTAAGAATACAGACAACTTGTCAAAAGTTTCCTTGTGTCACACACAGATATGTACAAAGACACTAGACAGTATTTTATTACCTGGTATTTTCACTCGAGGGGCCTGGGGAAACCATTTTTTTGTGGGCTGCTCATCCTCTGAGTCACTATATGTGTACAGGGGATTTGGTCTAAAGAAAAAAAGTTGAAAACGGTCATAAGTAATTACAAATGTGCTTTTGGAATATTTTTTCCTAAAGTTACAGTTTAATTTATAACAACACACACAGGAAACGGAGATGTGCAAGAAGGTACAGTATACAAGGGATTTTTGAAGTGCACAAGTGTACACGGCTTTGCATTTATAAAAAAGTTTACAAGCTTCCACTTTTTGGACTATATTATGTGGTGATATTGCAGATAAACAGGAAACAGATAATTACAATATATTTCATAGTCACTACAAAACTTGATCTATTGATTGAACTAAATAATAAATAATAGCTTAAAATGTATATAGGCAACAATTACAAGCAAACCCGTATATGTAAGCATTTAAACACTGAAGATAATAACATTAACAGTATTTTGTCTAAGTCTGCCATTGTAGGAATTCATGGCACCGAGACAAAAACTTGGCGCACAGTGTGGCGTCAAAATAGGCGCACACCTTTGACGCTGTGTTTTCTCCGTCTTCCTCGTCCACACGTAAATGCTAAACGCAGTTTACGTGTGGACAAGATACACATACACACAACTGAACTGAACCTTTCAACTGTCTTTGGGCTGTCGGTGCCTTTTAGAGTGTTTTTTAATTACCTGATAATTTGCTGACTTCTTTTTTGGGCTGTAAGCTACACATCAGTGTTCCAATTTTGGTTTGTGTTATTTTAGTCTGCTACTTGGCACTTATTAGCAGGTATTAGTGTCTGTGTGATCCAGTTATACGGTCTTTGGATGCCGCTTATTAACCAAGTGTTAATAAGTTAGCACTCCATCTTCATTTCTAAAATTGTCACATCCGTCTCCTAAGGACAACAGAATGCATCATGTCAGAGGGGCTGCTTCCATCTGTAGTTGGCACATTGGTTTTATTGTTTGTTGGCTGTTTTCATTTTTCTTTTTACGTAATCTTTGGGAACGCTGACACTTTTCTCGAGACACCTCACCTCATGTTGCTATTGATTATAAAGTGGCAGGTTGCAGTAGGAGGATTATGACTTTATTTATTGGTTAACAGAAATATATAACATAGAATACGCTGTATCAGTACGACCATTAATAGTAGTAAAACTTTAACGCCTTAAACTTACTGCATCTACATCCATGCTGTTCGTGATGAACACTATATTGCTACTGTACTGTTGAGTCAGGCTGATAACTTTTCGTCTCTTAGCTCTGAAACAAAAAAGCTGCTGTTTGAAGTTTTGCTGCTCGTGGAAAAGCAGCAGCAAGCACCCTCAGGCCTCCTGCTTCAACTCTTAATTTGATTCCTTTTTTTTTTTTTTTCTTTTCTTTTTTTAAATGACATCAGAAACAGCAGTATGCGACATTACGTGATGGCAGAGCTTCAGTTCATCCTTTGTCATTTTTTTTTTTTTTTTTTTAATAAATAGGACAGGGGGAATGAATGAGAGAAAGAGGGGGAGAGAAAGAAAGAAAACCAAAGGGGAGAAGAGACGGTGAGAAGGGGGGGGAAGAGAGAGAAAAAAAAAACGAAAAAAAAAAAAACTCCTGGGTCACCTGTATGGAGAAAAAAAAACAAACAAAAAAAACAAACAGAGGAGACAGCAAACAACAAAGAGCAGCCTCGGGGCTTGGGTCCTGGTTGGTGTGTTGCCGGGGTTGTGGGCGGGTGGGTGCATGGGGGCCCGGCCCTGGAGCAGGGTGCCGCCGGTGCGTCGAGCCGCCTGGGGGGCTCTTCAACTGGTGGGGGGGATGGTCACATCTTGCAGGAGCTTTCTTCTCTTCAGGAACTCTCTGCAGGAGGGGGAGATACAGGAGAGGTGGAGGAAGATCTCAGCCTGGGCGTTTACCGTCTTATGTAGTCTGGAAGATGAGTGGATGGTGGGGTGGGTGCAGTTTTCTCTGTGGTGGGGTTGGGTGGACTGTCCAGGGCTCTGTGGAGCCGGGGGGCGCTACTGCACTGGGCCCCGGTCTGATGGGCCTGGGCCCCCTTTCCCTGGCGGGTCGCGAAGGGTGGGAGTGCCTACTGGGGTCAGCGGGGGAGCTGGCCCCAGGGAGGGGTTACCTACCCCTCCCTTCCTTCCCTCCCCATCTCCAGCTGCCTCCCTCTTCCCGCTCCTCCACAACCACCCACACATGCAGGGCCTTGGAGTAGGGGTATGTCACCAGGGTGCAGAGGAGGCTACCCCCCCCTCTGTCCCCTTCTGGCTGCCTCTGCCTCAATTTTATCCCACAACTTAGACATTCACATTATTCACACTCTCATTATACATACATATAGGATCTTGGGGGTGGGCTCAATCGCGGAGTCCAAATTACCATCAGGGTGTATACCTCACCCCTGACGTCGTTGCCCACCTCTCAATTTTAAATACACTTAGTCATTGAGGGCTAGCAGGAGGGACTATGCGCTTACCTGCTGCTCCTTGGCAGGTAGCTCCATGCCCTCCTGGGTTTTAATTGCACCTTAGAACACATATGCATCAACACTACAATGAGCGGGTGGAGGGAGGTTTGGAGTCTTCTCCCACCCCCATTCTCTGCGGCCTGCTGGAGCGGGAGGGCTAGTAGGAGGAGTTGGCCGTCCGACTGCGGTCTGGGGTGTGGGGCCTCCCTGCTGCTGCGGAGTCGGGGTGGTCTGCCTCTCCCCACCGCAGGGAAAAGGGTAACACCACCTGGGTCTGGGTGCAATTCCCCCCTCCAGGGGCAAGGGTACCTAGACCCGGTTTGTAGAGTACGCTTGGGGAGTGTGATCGTGTGTACAACGTCTCTTTATGTCTGTCTCCACGTTGGTTGAGTGTGGAGTGAGTGCATATGAGAGCATGAGGGTGGGAATGGATGTTTGTGTCTGTGTGTGCCTGTATGTCTGTGTCTATATGTCAGGTTGGGTATCAGACGCCACCTCTCTGGGGACACCTCAGGCCCTCCAAGGTTTGGAGGCCTATCTCCCCCCACCACCACTTCCCCTGCCAATGGCGTCCGGGTACACACCGGCTCACTCCTTGGCGGCCGCTTGTCGGGGCCTGGGGCCTGGGGCTCGCTCGGGCCCCTTTGGAGGTGGGGTGCCCCCGGCCTCTCGGCCTGGGGCTCGGTCACTCAGGCACAGCTGGGGGCCGGCGGAGCTCACGGGCGCGTCACTGCAACTCCCCCTGGCTTCTGCTCCGCGGCTGCTGAGTGAGCCCTCATCTGGGACTCTCCTCAGCTCTTACTGGGACAGTGGCGCGGCTGCCCCTCTGTTGGTCTTCCATGGTCTCTTGTGTTCTGGGGGCCTCTGGATGTCTGGAGTTTTGATCTCCTCCATACCCGCTTCACACCCTGGAGGACGGGGCTGTGGCCCCCCCACACTCCCTAGCAGATCATTACATGGAGAAACCTTTGGAATGCAAGCATGCTGATCCACACAGGTATGCACACAGGTGTACACATGGGTATTCACAGACGCGGACTAAAGCTTTCTTGGCTGCTGCCTCAAAGCACACTGTGCGCTGTCTATCTTGCGTGCGGAACAATATCGTTTATTATTTAGTAACTATTGATATCTATGACTAGCTAGTTTATTGTGATGGTGCTTTGTTTTCTCTATTATTATGTTGCTCTTTGTTGTTTGCTGTCTCTTAATTTGATTCCTGCCTCTGCCTGCTCCCTTCATCATTTGGAGCCTCGTGGTTTTTTTTTTTTTGTGTACACTATGACATTTTTGTTCCTTTTCCTTCATCCTAACTCACGCTTCTTATGTTCCATGTAGCTTTAATTGCATGTGAGTCAGCTTGGCTCCTTCAGTGATTCACTGCATTACAGCTCTTTCTCATCCACGATGCAGCTCTGAGAAGTGTCAGCACCACATCACTGTATTTTCTGCACAATTGCTTGACTTAAAATATGCACAAAATTGCATGTGCGCGCACACACACACACACACACACACACACACACACACACACACACACACACACACACACACACACACACCGTGGAGGAGCATTTGTGTTATTGAGTGTCCAGAATTTTAATAATGTGTCTGCCAATCAGAATAAATTTCTTTGACTACATTACACTGACACTGATTTACTTGAGGCGATCTTATTCATTTTTATCTACCAAGCAATCACAGCGTATAGCCCTATTTAGATATATATGGAGAAAATCATTTGTCAGCTAAATGTAATCAAAAAGACATAGGTCTGTTTCCCACTATTCAT
Source organism: Rhamphochromis sp. 'chilingali' (assembly GCF_963969265.1). Classification (NCBI taxonomy): domain Eukaryota; kingdom Metazoa; phylum Chordata; class Actinopteri; order Cichliformes; family Cichlidae; genus Rhamphochromis; species Rhamphochromis sp. 'chilingali'. The sequence goes on from NC_137935.1 coordinate 31,425,553, forward strand.
CATTTCACAGCGCTGTACTTTTATCCTCCGAGCTGCACTTCAAAGTCCCATCAGGCCTGCAGACAGCAAGGATGAAGAGTGAATATGGATGTATAGGACTTCAAAAGATTTGCACCCCATTCACAAAACCTTCGTTATTTATTTATTTATTTACACAAAATAGTCAGAGTTCAGGCGTTTTTACTAGCCAAACTCACAATACTGCATGAATTAACATTTCCCCTTGACTTTTAAGTACAGGCTTGGTGATGCAGTCCTTGACATACTGAAAAAGAACATCTTATGTGACATTTCTTTGAAGATGATTTTAATTTCTGCAACACAAATAAGCAGGTGGGTAGACAGATCTCTCAGCTTCCCCCTGCATCTACAATGACGTTGAATGTTTTCTTTGGGGAATTATTACATTGGTGCTTCTCCAACTTTTTCCATGTTACAGACTAAAAAAACAAAATAATTTTTTGTGACAATCTGCAAAATTTTCATTTTGCAGTACCTTATAAACTGTATAAACTGAACTTAAATTGAAGGTTTCGATGGAAGTTAGAGTTGCCTATGTTGCACTAGCCGATATAAGAAAACTTCTCTGTTTGGATCGAGCTTTAATTAGATTATTCTACCACTTTAAGATGAGAAATACAATATATAACCAGTCGTCCTTTAGCAGGGGTCCTGCTACACCGTGGGTTTAATTAAACCATGTTTTAATCTGTACTATCAGCTATTGAACTGCAATTCAATGCCAACACCTCCAAGTAAAATTGTGCTTACGATTTATTTGGTTGTTTACATTTCTTCCTCATCTTTGTGTGTCTCTCGCTGTACTTCATTCTCATATCTTTTATCTCTCTTCCCTGCTGTCTCCTCTGTTGTTCATTCTTCTACAGTAAAAGGTAATGAATTACATGAGGCACACCACATAGATCCACTGAAAGCCAATAATGAGGGCAGTGACCCTCAGGCTGCTCCTGTAGTCTGCTCCAGTACAGGGGTTAATGGGAGTAATCTCACCTTGATTAATCATACTAACAGTAATTGGCTATTGGTAGCTTTCTAAGTGGCCTTAGGCATTTTCCCTTCTTCCTGTATTTTCCTCAAACTGTCTGTGAAATAAACTGTCTAAAGTCTGCTGTCCTGATCCAAGTATCATGCCAGGATTTGCAGACTTTAAGTGCCTAATATGAACATTTATCTGCAACTGTTCAATCAGATATTACTGCTTGTATATGAAAAAGCTGTAAAAATTCTTAGGATGAGTTTTTTTTGTTTTTGTTTTTTAATCTAGTGTGTGTTGGTCGTGGGGCTATAATGAAATGTGCACTGGAGCGTAGAGGTTACAGACCTCAAGACAGAAGTAACTCTTTTTGTGGCCCATAAGAGTCTCACTGCAAGTCATTTTCGTCAGTTTCATCATGTGGCCAATGTTTATGTAAATTCAAAACACTACATGACTGGTTCCAGAAATGAGCTACAATTCATTTTCCCGCCTGTTGTTACCCTCGTGGCACGTGTTATGTTTTATTTTGCTCAATTAATCTTCTGGCCTTTGACGGCTTGGTGACGCAGCGGTAATGGAGACATAAATTTCTCCTGAAGGCTTTGGTCCTTTTAACGGAAACAGATAGGCTGCAGAGATCGATAAAAACGCTGAGCATTCATTTTAACAGGGAAGAGAATGTGTGCATGTTAGACCTGGGTGTTGAGCAGAGGAGGGCATAAATAATTGACTAAACTGAATTGCCTTACAGGTTGCATACTTAGTGTTAGTGAAGATTTCTATTCTCTTTACTTTACACTTCCAAACTGCACCATCCCACACTGCAACAAGTGTACCTGTGTGTAGTCACAATGACGATTGTTGAAGGGTCTCTTAATAAGGAGCAGGGTAGAAATACAGCAACCAGCTTTTGGATGCCGTCACTTTTCTCCAGTGGAACTCACAAATAACATCTGCAGTAATTTATATACTGCTGTCAGACTGATGTGTTAAGATCAGGGGCTGAACTTGCTTGAAAACACAGCTAGTTATTTACAGTGTCAGTCAGACAATAAATCCAACATTTACGAAATGCTTCCACTTCTAATCCTCCTTTTCTTCTTTTTGGTTTCCTCATCATTAGCATTTATATTAATAAATTGAAGCGCTAATCAAAAACGTCTATAAAGTCATATGATTTAGTCTTCACTGAAATAATTACACAGAAATCACACCTGTAAGTTTGTGGAGTTTCATCTGTATTTAACATAAAACAGATGTGCACCATCACAAGTTTTGGTTGTTAAGGATGTAACTGTGCAGACTAGTTGGATCAGCACTTAATTCACAACCAGTGTGAAAGTGTGTAGGGGCTGGACTGGAACTCAGTCTTTCTTTGCTTTTTCTTCTTCTCCCTCTATCTCACTTCCCTTACCTTTGATTTTGTTGTCACTCTACGGCTCTTGTTTGTTTGTTCTTTCTTTATCACTCCCGGTCATCCCGATTACACCGAATCGCTCCTCATTTAACAAGAGAACTGCCTTTTTCTCACACTCTGACCTTTATTAGTTTCAGTCTTCAGCTCTGCTTTTGTTTTCTTTCAGGAGTCAGTTTTTTTTTCCATTTGTGTTCTGTAACTGTAATTTACTTTAGAAAAAACATTTAATTTTAAAGGTCTGTAATTTCAATGCTTTCTTTATTCCCTTTATTCTAATTAGATGCATGTTTTGACGGTAAGCCTTTTTTTCTGAACATCCTAATTAGGACAAGTATTTTAATTTTCAGATTTAGAAAATTTATATTTTTAAGCAGACATGATATCGTGAAAATACTGAGATTTGGATATATGAGTAATGGATGTGTGTTTTTTGTTTTGTTTTGATTTTGCAGACAGTGCAGCACAGCCCTACAGTGTGTAGGGAACAGCTGGGAACACCATACGTGCACAGCTGTTTGCGTATAAACCTCCTTTCAGTATTGCAGGTGTGTGTGATCTTGCACTATAGAGGCCATGCCAGGTGTCTTAATCAACTGTAAGTTTTTGTTACTTACAACCATTTCGTCGGACTTGGAAATCACATTACATATTTGACATATTTGAAGCCTTGTCTCTCAAGCTTCTGTAAAATTCTCCCCCAAAGTCCAGAACTCTCCTTTCTCCAGCTTGACAACAGCATCCACAGATTACATGATCAGTTTCTGTTACTGTCATGTTGCCCTGCAAAAAAACAAACCAAAACAACAAAAACCCTGGTGCAGTCAGATCCCTGGAAAACCACCACCTCACACTTTCTTATAATCAGCCTCTGACAATACACTGAAATGAAAAAAATGAAATATCTCTTATTTCTATAGATAGTGTTTACATTAAAACAAGCATAGAGCATGTTCTTCTGCATTCAAATCAAACAGGGTTCAAGGATGTGCCTCCTCAGCTGCAGCACGTTTTAAATGGATTAATATTTCTACCATCTGGAAAAAATAGGACTTGCAAGTTCATTGCATTAGATTTACATTAGCAAATGCATATAATTGGATTCGTCAGTGTGTGGAGAATGTTATCTGTAGCTCTATAATTTGGCTGTACTGCAAAGGGCTGAACTCAGCAGATGGATGGATGCTGGCTCTTGGCACCTTCTCACCGCCTGTGTGTGTGAGCAGCTGAGTACGCCTCATTTATGGGTGTAAAGATGAACATGGCTTTCTCCACAATCCCAAATCCACTTTGCGGTGTGACCAGGAGATATTTTATTTTGTATTCTTATGATCACAGTTATAATCAGAAGTATCAATCATTAATCATTTACCATTGTTGAACCAGTTGACAGAATAATCTTTGAACCACATCTATGTTAACATTAATCTACACAGATTGTCAGTACTTTAATCAGTCTATTGTTGTTCTGTACTATTCATGTTATTTGCTTAAAGCTGTTTCACAGTTCTGTAACCAGGGCGAAAACAAGAATGTTTAAATTTATGCAGGAGGAGTATATGCAACAGGAGAAGTGCTCGGCCTATTTTTTTGCTCAAATGAAAAAGAAAGAGGAAAAAGGGGCAATTATGGAACTGGAAAGGGAAGGGAAATCGGTTACTGGACGGGATAATATTTTGAAGATGGTAGAGGAGTACTACAGTTCATTGTTTGGTGTGGAAGAAGTAGATAGAGGGGCTCAAGAAATGGTTTTAGGTTTTCTGAAAGAGAGGTTACCAGAGGACGCAAGGAAGCTTTTGGAAAGGAGCATAACAAACCACGAACTATACGAGGCGATAAAGACAATGAAGAATAACAAGGTACCTGGGATAGATGGACTCACAAAGGAGTTTTACATCACCTTTTGGGATCTCATCGGAGACCACTTGTTGGAGGTATTTGAAGAAATGTGTGAAACGGGTAGAATGCCAAAGAGTATGAGGACGGGTGTGATAAGTTTTCTACATAAGAAAGGCTCACCTGCTGTGCTTTCAAATTATAGGCCTCTTTCAATGGTCTGCGTGGACTACAAAATTTTGAGTCGAACTCTAGCAAGACGCCTGGCCCGAGTCTTGCCTGCTATTATTAATGCAGACCAGACATGCGGGGTAAAGGGCAGGCAGATTGGTTGGAACTTACAATTACATAGAGATGTGCTTACACTTGATCAGGAAAAAGCTTTTGATAGGGTCAATCATGATTTCTTATGGAGGGTGATGAGAAATTTTGATATAGGAGGTAAATTTTTGAATTGGATAAGTATGATGTATACTGACATAATCTGCAAGATAAAGATAAATGGACACTTAACAGAGGAAGTACAACAAACGAGAGGGCTACGGCAGGGTTGCCCCCTGTCCGCCCTACTCTATGTTATATATGTAGAACCTTTAGCATGTGCAATAAGAGGAAACGAGAAAATTAGAGGAGTGCCCTTGCCAGGGGGGAGGTGTTGAAGATCTCCCAGTACGCTGACGACACAGTTCTTTACTTGGAAGATGATGGAAGTGTGAGGGAGATGATACGAACAATACAGACCTTTGAGAGCGCTGCGGGGTCAAAGGTCAATGAGGAGAAATCAAAATATAAATTTTTGGGACGATGGGCAGGTAGGAGACAGACGCTTTGCGGGCTTTCTTTGTGTGAAGGGTCCATGCAGGTCCTGGGCATTGATTTTGGAAATCCAGCAAATTACAACTGGGATTTGAAGATAGCGAAGATCTAAAAGAAATTGGGGATGTGGTCAAAAAGAAAGCTCACTATAACTGGCAAAGTTTTGGCCGTAAAAGCTGACATCTTACCTGCCCTACTCCATTTGGCATATGTCTTTCCAATGCCACAGACTCATAGGAAGGTGCTAACACGGGGAATTTTTAAATTAATATGGGGGGGGGGGGGGTATGAATATGTAAAAGAACAACTATGTATCAGACAATATCAAAAGGTGGGAGGGATGTCCCATACATCCCTTTGAAATTGGATGTGATGTATTACAGTAACATATGTGATCCTCTCCAGTCACCCCTTTCCTGTCAAAGTGGAACTCTGGAGCAGAGCAGGCGGGGCCTGAGATCTGCCCCTTCAGCCAAGCAAACAGGGCCTACCGTGACGCCGGAAGCCGGGACGAGGAGTCACTGCGGCTTCCTGCGAGGCCAAAGAAACACACACTCTGGCTTCTCTTCAAAACGTACAAGTCTTTCGCCTTTTACTAAAGACTTCCGTGGAGAGTGAGGCTAAGGAGTTGCACCTATTTTTGGCAGGGTCTGCCGTCTGGCTGGCCCCTCTCCTCGTTGTTCAAAAGAAGAAATAGAAGAAAGCGCGTCTAGCAGATTTCAAATGGTTGACTGCGTTGTGACGACAGACACAGACTGGCTGGAAACTGGATTTATTTCTAAAAGACAAAGTGCAGCAGCAAAATCAGTGTCACACAGCAACAGCAGGCCTCTCCTCATCCCAGTGTGGAGTCCATGCAGCTCTGCTTACAATATATAAAAGAAAATACAATCTATCAAAACAACGATTCTCCCAACAGCCACTTTAAAGTCAAATGTTATAGTGGGGTAAAACAGAGACAAATATGAAGCCACTAATAATAACTTGTAATATTTAAATCCCCACTAAGATGGATCAATTACACAATACATATTCAAACAACTTTAACTTTTCTCAACATGGCTGAAAATACTATGCAGTGTGCAGCCTCAGGTGATGAACTCATTATACACATAAAACATAACCTATACATTTACACATACCTAGAAGACAAAGTGCAGCAGCAAAATCAGTGTCACACAGCAACAGCAGGCCTCTCCTCATCCCTGTTTAGCACAAGTAAGGACCACATAAACGGATGGTGTAACAGATAAAACGCAGTTCCAATTACTATTTTTCTCGTTCAAAGCAATCAAAAACACTTTGGGAGCTTTTAGCCATGAGAACTAATAGTTAGCAAAGAAAAATACACCAAATTTAAATGTATAATTTAGTACAGGGAGAGGAGCTACAGAAAGTGTGCCTCACCAGTGTGGAGTCCATGCAGCTCTGGCTGGGAAACCCCACACACGCAACATGTTTACAAGTGGCGTCACACTGATTAATGCCCCACTTCAACAGTGACACGTGGAACCTTAGTTTTACATAAATTAAATTTACACAATAAAAAATAAATAAACTATATACAATACAGTTTTGAGAATGTTCACACTCAGTATATTATATCTCAGCTACACGCACAGTTCCAGGAAGCTCCGCAGGCCTCTGAGGTACTGTAGGTGGGCGGAGATTTGAAGCGGCTCCCTCCCTGTGAGCCAAGTGAAAGAGCGCACCGTCACAAGCGAGAAGTGTCCCGAGAAGGCGGCTCAGCCAGGAACCTGGCTAAGTATCTGTTCTTATCAGTTTAATATCTGATACGCCCCCGATTTGGGGGCAACGTATTAAACGCATTTTTAGAACAGGGAGCCGAATAAGGGGCTCGCTCCGTTCGCTCCACGCATCGCCCCGGTATTGCAGCGCCTCTGGGAACGGTGCCCCCTTTGCTGACTTTGTGCAAAAGCAAGAAAGCCAAACAAAGTAAGGTCGGCCAAACCAAGAGCCAGAAAGCAGCCGCAAGCGGCGAAAGTGCAGGGATAGAAGCTCAGAGAAATAAGGAAAAAAACTGGGAAGATAGCGAGGAACTGAATATATTATTAAAGGAACAGGAGGTTTTGTTTCAGGAGAGGGCGAAAACAAGAATGTTTAAATTTATGCAGGAGGAGTATATGCAACAGGAGAAGTGCTCGGCCTATTTTTTTGCTCAAATGAAAAAGAAAGAGGAAAAAGGGGCAATTATGGAACTGGAAAGGGAAGGGAAATCGGTTACTGGACGGGATAATATTTTGAAGATGGTAGAGGAGTACTACAGTTCATTGTTTGGTGTGGAAGAAGTAGATAGAGGGGCTCAAGAAATGGTTTTAGGTTTTCTGAAAGAGAGGTTACCAGAGGACGCAAGGAAGCTTTTGGAAAGGAGCATAACAAACCACGAACTATACGAGGCGATAAAGACAATGAAGAATAACAAGGTACCTGGGATAGATGGACTCACAAAGGAGTTTTACATCACCTTTTGGGATCTCATCGGAGACCACTTGTTGGAGGTATTTGAAGAAATGTGTGAAACGGGTAGAATGCCAAAGAGTATGAGGACGGGTGTGATAAGTCTTCTACATAAGAAAGGCTCACCTGCTGTGCTTTCAAATTATAGGCCTCTTTCAATGGTCTGCGTGGACTACAAAATTTTGAGTCGAACTCTAGCAAGACGCCTGGCCCGAGTCTTGCCTGCTATTATTAATGCAGACCAGACATGCGGGGTAAAGGGCAGGCAGATTGGTTGGAACTTACAATTACATAGAGATGTGCTTACACTTGATCAGGAAAAAGCTTTTGATAGGGTCAATCATGATTTCTTATGGAGGGTGATGAGAAATTTTGATATAGGAGGTAAATTTTTGAATTGGATAAGTATGATGTATACTGACATAATCTGCAAGATAAAGATAAATGGACACTTAACAGAGGAAGTACAACAAACGAGAGGGCTACGGCAGGGTTGCCCCCTGTCCGCCCTACTCTATGTTATATATGTAGAACCTTTAGCATGTGCAATAAGAGGAAACGAGAAAATTAGAGGAGTGCCCTTGCCAGGGGGGAGGTGTTGAAGATCTCCCAGTACGCTGACGACACAGTTCTTTACTTGGAAGATGATGGAAGTGTGAGGGAGATGATACGAACAATACAGACCTTTGAGAGCGCTGCGGGGTCAAAGGTCAATGAGGAGAAATCAAAATATAAATTTTTGGGACGATGGGCAGGTAGGAGACAGACGCTTTGCGGGCTTTCTTTGTGTGAAGGGTCCATGCAGGTCCTGGGCATTGATTTTGGAAATCCAGCAAATTACAACTGGGATTTGAAGATAGCGAAGATCTTAAAGAAATTGGGGATGTGGTCAAAAAGAAAGCTCACTATAACTGGCAAAGTTTTGGCCGTAAAAGCTGACATCTTACCTGCCCTACTCCATTTGGCATATGTCTTTCCAATGCCACAGACTCATAGGAAGGTGCTAACACGGGGAATTTTTAAATTAATATGGGGGGGGGGGGGGTATGAATATGTAAAAGAACAACTATGTATCAGACAATATCAAAAGGTGGGAGGGATGTCCCATACATCCCTTTGAAATTGGATGTGATGTATTACAGTAACATATGTGATCCTCTCCAGTCACCCCTTTCCTGTCAAAGTGGAACTCTGGAGCAGAGCAGGCGGGGCCTGAGATCTGCCCCTTCAGCCAAGCAAACAGGGCCTACCGTGACGCCGGAAGCCGGGACGAGGAGTCACTGCGGCTTCCTGCGAGGCCAAAGAAACACACACTCTGGCTTCTCTTCAAAACGTACAAGTCTTTCGCCTTTTACTAAAGACTTCCGTGGAGAGTGAGGCTAAGGAGTTGCACCTATTTTTGGCAGGGTCTGCCGTCTGGCTGGCCCCTCTCCTCGTTGTTCAAAAGAAGAAATAGAAGAAAGCGCGTCTAGCAGATTTCAAATGGTTGACTGCGTTGTGACGACAGACACAGACTGGCTGGAAACTGGATTTATTTCTAAAAGACAAAGTGCAGCAGCAAAATCAGTGTCACACAGCAACAGCAGGCCTCTCCTCATCCCAGTGTGGAGTCCATGCAGCTCTGCTTACAATATATAAAAGAAAATACAATCTATCAAAACAACGATTCTCCCAACAGCCACTTTAAAGTCAAATGTTATAGTGGGGTAAAACAGAGACAAATATGAAGCCACTAATAATAACTTGTAATATTTAAATCCCCACTAAGATGGATCAATTACACAATACATATTCAAACAACTTTAACTTTTCTCAACATGGCTGAAAATACTATGCAGTGTGCAGCCTCAGGTGATGAACTCATTATACACATAAAACATAACCTATACATTTACACATACCTAGAAGACAAAGTGCAGCAGCAAAATCAGTGTCACACAGCAACAGCAGGCCTCTCCTCATCCCTGTTTAGCACAAGTAAGGACCACATAAACGGATGGTGTAACAGATAAAACGCAGTTCCAATTACTATTTTTCTCGTTCAAAGCAATCAAAAACACTTTGGGAGCTTTTAGCCATGAGAACTAATAGTTAGCAAAGAAAAATACACCAAATTTAAATGTATAATTTAGTACAGGGAGAGGAGCTACAGAAAGTGTGCCTCACCAGTGTGGAGTCCATGCAGCTCTGGCTGGGAAACCCCACACACGCAACATGTTTACAAGTGGCGTCACACTGATTAATGCCCCACTTCAACAGTGACACGTGGAACCTTAGTTTTACATAAATTAAATTTACACAATAAAAAATAAATAAACTATATACAATACAGTTTTGAGAATGTTCACACTCAGTATATTATATCTCAGCTACACGCACAGTTCCAGGAAGCTCCGCAGGCCTCTGAGGTACTGTAGGTGGGCGGAGATTTGAAGCGGCTCCCTCCCTGTGAGCCAAGTGAAAGAGCGCACCGTCACAAGCGAGAAGTGTCCCGAGAAGGCGGCTCAGCCAGGAACCTGCGGGAGGCCATCGCTTCTCGGCCTTTTGGCTAAGTATCTGTTCTTATCAGTTTAATATCTGATACGCCCCCGATTTGGGGGCAACGTATTAAACGTATTTTTAGAACAGGGAGCCGAATAAGGGGCTCGCTCCGTTCGCTCCACGCATCGACCCGGTATTGCAGCGCCTCCGGGAACGGTGCCCCCTTTGCTGACTTTGTGCAAAAGCAAGAAAGCCAAACAAAGTAAGGTCGGCCAAACCAAGAGCCAGAAAGCAGCCGCAAGCGGCGAAAGTGCAGGGATAGAAGCTCAGAGAAATAAGGAAAAAAACTGGGAAGATAGCGAGGAACTGAATATATTATTAAAGGAACAGGAGGTTTTGTTTCAGGAGAGGGCGAAAACAAGAATGTTTAAATTTATGCAGGAGGAGTATATGCAACAGGAGAAGTGCTCGGCCTATTTTTTTGCTCAAATGAAAAAGAAAGAGGAAAAAGGGGCAATTATGGAACTGGAAAGGGAAGGGAAATCGGTTACTGGACGGGATAATATTTTGAAGATGGTAGAGGAGTACTACAGTTCATTGTTTGGTGTGGAAGAAGTAGATAGAGGGGCTCAAGAAATGGTTTTAGGTTTTCTGAAAGAGAGGTTACCAGAGGACGCAAGGAAGCTTTTGGAAAGGAGCATAACAAACCACGAACTATACGAGGCGATAAAGACAATGAAGAATAACAAGGTACCTGGGATAGATGGACTCACAAAGGAGTTTTACATCACCTTTTGGGATCTCATCGGAGACCACTTGTTGGAGGTATTTGAAGAAATGTGTGAAACGGGTAGAATGCCAAAGAGTATGAGGACGGGTGTGATAAGTTTTCTACATAAGAAAGGCTCACCTGCTGTGCTTTCAAATTATAGGCCTCTTTCAATGGTCTGCGTGGACTACAAAATTTTGAGTCGAACTCTAGCAAGACGCCTGGCCCGAGTCTTGCCTGCTATTATTAATGCAGACCAGACATGCGGGGTAAAGGGCAGGCAGATTGGTTGGAACTTACAATTACATAGAGATGTGCTTACACTTGATCAGGAAAAAGCTTTTGATAGGGTCAATCATGATTTCTTATGGAGGGTGATGAGAAATTTTGATATAGGAGGTAAATTTTTGAATTGGATAAGTATGATGTATACTGACATAATCTGCAAGATAAAGATAAATGGACACTTAACAGAGGAAGTACAACAAACGAGAGGGCTACGGCAGGGTTGCCCCCTGTCCGCCCTACTCTATGTTATATATGTAGAACCTTTAGCATGTGCAATAAGAGGAAACGAGAAAATTAGAGGAGTGCCCTTGCCAGAGGGGAGGTGTTGAAGATCTCCCAGTACGCTGACGACACAGTTCTTTACTTGGAAGATGATGGAAGTGTGAGGGAGATGATACGAACAATACAGACCTTTGAGAGCGCTGCGGGGTCAAAGGTCAATGAGGAGAAATCAAAATATAAATTTTTGGGACGATGGGCAGGTAGGAGACAGACACTTTGCGGGCTTTCTTTGTGTGAAGGGTCCATGCAGGTCCTGGGCATTGATTTTGGAAATCCAGCAAATTACAACTGGGATTTGAAGATAGCGAAGATCTAAAAGAAATTGGGGATGTGGTCAAAAAGAAAGCTCACTATAACTGGCAAAGTTTTGGCCGTAAAAGCTGACATCTTACCTGCCCTACTCCATTTGGCATATGTCTTTCCAATGCCACAGACTCATAGGAAGGTGCTAACACGGGGAATTTTTAAATTAATATGGGGGGGGGGGGGGGGGGGGTATGAATATGTAAAAGAACAACTATGTATCAGACAATATCAAAAGGTGGGAGGGATGTCCCATACATCCCTTTGAAATTGGATGTGATGTATTACAGTAACATATGTGATCCTCTCCAGTCACCCCTTTCCTGTCAAAGTGGAACTCTGGAGCAGAGCAGGCGGGGCCTGAGATCTGCCCCTTCAGCCAAGCAAACAGGGCCTACCGTGACGCCGGAAGCCGGGACGAGGAGTCACTGCGGCTTCCTGCGAGGCCAAAGAAACACACACTCTGGCTTCTCTTCAAAACGTACAAGTCTTTCGCCTTTTACTAAAGACTTCCGTGGAGAGTGAGGCTAAGGAGTTGCACCTATTTTTGGCAGGGTCTGCCGTCTGGCTGGCCCCTCTCCTCGTTGTTCAAAAGAAGAAATAGAAGAACGCGCGTGTAGCAGATTTCAAATGGTTGACTGCGTTGTGACGACAGACACAGACTGGCTGGAAACTGGATTTATTTCTAAAAGACAAAGTGCAGCAGCAAAATCAGTGTCACACAGCAACAGCAGGCCTCTCCTCATCCCAGTGTGGAGTCCATGCAGCTCTGCTTACAATATATAAAAGAAAATACAATCTATCAAAACAACGATTCTCCCAACAGCCACTTTAAAGTCAAATGTTATAGTGGGGTAAAACAGAGACAAATATGAAGCCACTAATAATAACTTGTAATATTTAAATCCCCACTAAGATGGATCAATTACACAATACATATTCAAACAACTTTAACTTTTCTCAACATGGCTGAAAATACTATGCAGTGTGCAGCCTCAGGTGATGAACTCATTATACACATAAAACATAACCTATACATTTACACATACCTAGAAGACAAAGTGCAGCAGCAAAATCAGTGTCACACAGCAACAGCAGGCCTCTCCTCATCCCTGTTTAGCACAAGTAAGGACCACATAAACGGATGGTGTAACAGATAAAACGCAGTTCCAATTACTATTTTTCTCGTTCAAAGCAATCAAAAACACTTTGGGAGCTTTTAGCCATGAGAACTAATAGTTAGCAAAGAAAAATACACCAAATTTAAATGTATAATTTAGTACAGGGAGAGGAGCTACAGAAAGTGTGCCTCACCAGTGTGGAGTCCATGCAGCTCTGGCTGGGAAACCCCACACACGCAACATGTTTACAAGTGGCGTCACACTGATTAATGCCCCACTTCAACAGTGACACGTGGAACCTTAGTTTTACATAAATTAAATTTACACAATAAAAAATAAATAAACTATATACAATACAGTTTTGAGAATGTTCACACTCAGTATATTATATCTCAGCTACACGCACAGTTCCAGGAAGCTCCGCAGGCCTCTGAGGTACTGTAGGTGGGCGGAGATTTGAAGCGGCTCCCTCCCTGTGAGCCAAGTGAAAGAGCGCACCGTCACAAGCGAGAAGTGTCCCGAGAAGGCGGCTCAGCCAGGAACCTGCGGGAGGCCATCGCTTCTCGGCCTTTTGGCTAAGTATCTGTTCTTATCAGTTTAATATCTGATACGCCCCCGATTTGGGGGCAACGTATTAAACGCATTTTTAGAACAGGGAGCCGAATAAGGGGCTCGCTCCACGCATCGACCCGGTATTGCAGCGCCTCCGGGAACGGTGCCCCCTTTGCTGACTTTGTGCAAAAGCAAGAAAGCCAAACAAAGTAAGGTCGGCCAAACCAAGAGCCAGAAAGCAGCCGCAAGCGGCGAAAGTGCAGGGATAGAAGCTCAGAGAAATAAGGAAAAAAACTGGGAAGATAGCGAGGAACTGAATATATTATTAAAGGAACAGGAGGTTTTGTTTCAGGAGAGGGCGAAAACAAGAATGTTTAAATTTATGCAGGAGGAGTATATGCAACAGGAGAAGTGCTCGGCCTATTTTTTTGCTCAAATGAAAAAGAAAGAGGAAAAAGGGGCAATTATGGAACTGGAAAGGGAAGGGAAATCGGTTACTGGACGGGATAATATTTTGAAGATGGTAGAGGAGTACTACAGTTCATTGTTTGGTGTGGAAGAAGTAGATAGAGGGGCTCAAGAAATGGTTTTAGGTTTTCTGAAAGAGAGGTTACCAGAGGACGCAAGGAAGCTTTTGGAAAGGAGCATAACAAACCACGAACTATACGAGGCGATAAAGACAATGAAGAATAACAAGGTACCTGGGATAGATGGACTCACAAAGGAGTTTTACATCACCTTTTGGGATCTCATCGGAGACCACTTGTTGGAGGTATTTGAAGAAATGTGTGAAACGGGTAGAATGCCAAAGAGTATGAGGACGGGTGTGATAAGTTTTCTACATAAGAAAGGCTCACCTGCTGTGCTTTCAAATTATAGGCCTCTTTCAATGGTCTGCGTGGACTACAAAATTTTGAGTCGAACTCTAGCAAGACGCCTGGCCCGAGTCTTGCCTGCTATTATTAATGCAGACCAGACATGCGGGGTAAAGGGCAGGCAGATTGGTTGGAACTTACAATTACATAGAGATGTGCTTACACTTGATCAGGAAAAAGCTTTTGATAGGGTCAATCATGATTTCTTATGGAGGGTGATGAGAAATTTTGATATAGGAGGTAAATTTTTGAATTGGATAAGTATGATGTATACTGACATAATCTGCAAGATAAAGATAAATGGACACTTAACAGAGGAAGTACAACAAACGAGAGGGCTACGGCAGGGTTGCCCCCTGTCCGCCCTACTCTATGTTATATATGTAGAACCTTTAGCATGTGCAATAAGAGGAAACGAGAAAATTAGAGGAGTGCCCTTGCCAGGGGGGAGGTGTTGAAGATCTCCCAGTACGCTGACGACACAGTTCTTTACTTGGAAGATGATGGAAGTGTGAGGGAGATGATACGAACAATACAGACCTTTGAGAGCGCTGCGGGGTCAAAGGTCAATGAGGAGAAATCAAAATATAAATTTTTGGGACGATGGGCAGGTAGGAGACAGACGCTTTGCGGGCTTTCTTTGTGTGAAGGGTCCATGCAGGTCCTGGGCATTGATTTTGGAAATCCAGCAAATTACAACTGGGATTTGAAGATAGCGAAGATCTTAAAGAAATTGGGGATGTGGTCAAAAAGAAAGCTCACTATAACTGGCAAAGTTTTGGCCGTAAAAGCTGACATCTTACCTGCCCTACTCCATTTGGCATATGTCTTTCCAATGCCACAGACTCATAGGAAGGTGCTAACACGGGGAATTTTTAAATTAATATGGGGGAGGGGGGGGGGGGGTATGAATATGTAAAAGAACAACTATGTATCAGACAATATCAAAAGGTGGGAGGGATGTCCCATACATCCCTTTGAAATTGGATGTGATGTATTACAGTAACATATGTGATCCTCTCCAGTCACCCCTTTCCTGTCAAAGTGGAACTCTGGAGCAGAGCAGGCGGGGCCTGAGATCTGCCCCTTCAGCCAAGCAAACAGGGCCTACCGTGACGCCGGAAGCCGGGACGAGGAGTCACTGCGGCTTCCTGCGAGGCCAAAGAAACACACACTCTGGCTTCTCTTCAAAACGTACAAGTCTTTCGCCTTTTACTAAAGACTT
Organism: Rhamphochromis sp. 'chilingali'; assembly: GCF_963969265.1. Lineage (NCBI taxonomy): Eukaryota > Metazoa > Chordata > Actinopteri > Cichliformes > Cichlidae > Rhamphochromis > Rhamphochromis sp. 'chilingali'. The sequence continues at coordinate 31,440,990 of NC_137935.1, forward strand.
CCGTGGAGAGTGAGGCTAAGGAGTTGCACCTATTTTTGGCAGGGTCTGCCGTCTGGCTGGCCCCTCTCCTCGTTGTTCAAAAGAAGAAATAGAAGAAAGCGCGTCTAGCAGATTTCAAATGGTTGACTGCGTTGTGACGACAGACACAGACTGGCTGGAAACTGGATTTATTTCTAAAAGACAAAGTGCAGCAGCAAAATCAGTGTCACACAGCAACAGCAGGCCTCTCCTCATCCCAGTGTGGAGTCCATGCAGCTCTGCTTACAATATATAAAAGAAAATACAATCTATCAAAACAACGATTCTCCCAACAGCCACTTTAAAGTCAAATGTTATAGTGGGGTAAAACAGAGACAAATATGAAGCCACTAATAATAACTTGTAATATTTAAATCCCCACTAAGATGGATCAATTACACAATACATATTCAAACAACTTTAACTTTTCTCAACATGGCTGAAAATACTATGCAGTGTGCAGCCTCAGGTGATGAACTCATTATACACATAAAACATAACCTATACATTTACACATACCTAGAAGACAAAGTGCAGCAGCAAAATCAGTGTCACACAGCAACAGCAGGCCTCTCCTCATCCCTGTTTAGCACAAGTAAGGACCACATAAACGGATGGTGTAACAGATAAAACGCAGTTCCAATTACTATTTTTCTCGTTCAAAGCAATCAAAAACACTTTGGGAGCTTTTAGCCATGAGAACTAATAGTTAGCAAAGAAAAATACACCAAATTTAAATGTATAATTTAGTACAGGGAGAGGAGCTACAGAAAGTGTGCCTCACCAGTGTGGAGTCCATGCAGCTCTGGCTGGGAAACCCCACACACGCAACATGTTTACAAGTGGCGTCACACTGATTAATGCCCCACTTCAACAGTGACACGTGGAACCTTAGTTTTACATAAATTAAATTTACACAATAAAAAATAAATAAACTATATACAATACAGTTTTGAGAATGTTCACACTCAGTATATTATATCTCAGCTACACGCACAGTTCCAGGAAGCTCCGCAGGCCTCTGAGGTACTGTAGGTGGGCGGAGATTTGAAGCGGCTCCCTCCCTGTGAGCCAAGTGAAAGAGCGCACCGTCACAAGCGAGAAGTGTCCCGAGAAGGCGGCTCAGCCAGGAACCTGCGGGAGGCCATCGCTTCTCGGCCTTTTGGCTAAGTATCTGTTCTTATCAGTTTAATATCTGATACGCCCCCGATTTGGGGGCAACGTATTAAACGCATTTTTAGAACAGGGAGCCGAATAAGGGGCTCGCTCCACGCATCGACCCGGTATTGCAGCGCCTCCGGGAACGGTGCCCCCTTTGCTGACTTTGTGCAAAAGCAAGAAAGCCAAACAAAGTAAGGTCGGCCAAACCAAGAGCCAGAAAGCAGCCGCAAGCGGCGAAAGTGCAGGGATAGAAGCTCAGAGAAATAAGGAAAAAAACTGGGAAGATAGCGAGGAACTGAATATATTATTAAAGGAACAGGAGGTTTTGTTTCAGGAGAGGGCGAAAACAAGAATGTTTAAATTTATGCAGGAGGAGTATATGCAACAGGAGAAGTGCTCGGCCTATTTTTTTGCTCAAATGAAAAAGAAAGAGGAAAAAGGGGCAATTATGGAACTGGAAAGGGAAGGGAAATCGGTTACTGGACGGGATAATATTTTGAAGATGGTAGAGGAGTACTACAGTTCATTGTTTGGTGTGGAAGAAGTAGATAGAGGGGCTCAAGAAATGGTTTTAGGTTTTCTGAAAGAGAGGTTACCAGAGGACGCAAGGAAGCTTTTGGAAAGGAGCATAACACACCACGAACTATACGAGGCGATAAAGACAATGAAGAATAACAAGGTACCTGGGATAGATGGACTCACAAAGGAGTTTTACATCACCTTTTGGGATCTCATCGGAGACCACTTGTTGGAGGTATTTGAAGAAATGTGTGAAACGGGTAGAATGCCAAAGAGTATGAGGACGGGTGTGATAAGTTTTCTACATAAGAAAGGCTCACCTGCTGTGCTTTCAAATTATAGGCCTCTTTCAATGGTCTGCGTGGACTACAAAATTTTGAGTCGAACTCTAGCAAGACGCCTGGCCCGAGTCTTGCCTGCTATTATTAATGCAGACCAGACATGCGGGGTAAAGGGCAGGCAGATTGGTTGGAACTTACAATTACATAGAGATGTGCTTACACTTGATCAGGAAAAAGCTTTTGATAGGGTCAATCATGATTTCTTATGGAGGGTGATGAGAAATTTTGATATAGGAGGTAAATTTTTGAATTGGATAAGTATGATGTATACTGACATAATCTGCAAGATAAAGATAAATGGACACTTAACAGAGGAAGTACAACAAACGAGAGGGCTACGGCAGGGTTGCCCCCTGTCCGCCCTACTCTATGTTATATATGTAGAACCTTTAGCATGTGCAATAAGAGGAAACGAGAAAATTAGAGGAGTGCCCTTGCCAGGGGGGAGGTGTTGAAGATCTCCCAGTACGCTGACGACACAGTTCTTTACTTGGAAGATGATGGAAGTGTGAGGGAGATGATACGAACAATACAGACCTTTGAGAGCGCTGCGGGGTCAAAGGTCAATGAGGAGAAATCAAAATATAAATTTTTGGGACGATGGGCAGGTAGGAGACAGACGCTTTGCGGGCTTTCTTTGTGTGAAGGGTCCATGCAGGTCCTGGGCATTGATTTTGGAAATCCAGCAAATTACAACTGGGATTTGAAGATAGCGAAGATCTTAAAGAAATTGGGGATGTGGTCAAAAAGAAAGCTCACTATAACTGGCAAAGTTTTGGCCGTAAAAGCTGACATCTTACCTGCCCTACTCCATTTGGCATATGTCTTTCCAATGCCACAGACTCATAGGAAGGTGCTAACACGGGGAATTTTTAAATTAATATGGGGGGGGGGGGGTATGAATATGTAAAAGAACAACTATGTATCAGACAATATCAAAAGGTGGGAGGGATGTCCCATACATCCCTTTGAAATTGGATGTGATGTATTACAGTAACATATGTGATCCTCTCCAGTCACCCCTTTCCTGTCAAAGTGGAACTCTGGAGCAGAGCAGGCGGGGCCTGAGATCTGCCCCTTCAGCCAAGCAAACAGGGCCTACCGTGACGCCGGAAGCCGGGACGAGGAGTCACTGCGGCTTCCTGCGAGGCCAAAGAAACACACACTCTGGCTTCTCTTCAAAACGTACAAGTCTTTCGCCTTTTACTAAAGACTTCCGTGGAGAGTGAGGCTAAGGAGTTGCACCTATTTTTGGCAGGGTCTGCCGTCTGGCTGGCCCCTCTCCTCGTTGTTCAAAAGAAGAAATAGAAGAAAGCGCGTCTAGCAGATTTCAAATGGTTGACTGCGTTGTGACGACAGACACAGACTGGCTGGAAACTGGATTTATTTCTAAAAGACAAAGTGCAGCAGCAAAATCAGTGTCACACAGCAACAGCAGGCCTCTCCTCATCCCAGTGTGGAGTCCATGCAGCTCTGCTTACAATATATAAAAGAAAATACAATCTATCAAAACAACGATTCTCCCAACAGCCACTTTAAAGTCAAATGTTATAGTGGGGTAAAACAGAGACAAATATGAAGCCACTAATAATAACTTGTAATATTTAAATCCCCACTAAGATGGATCAATTACACAATACATATTCAAACAACTTTAACTTTTCTCAACATGGCTGAAAATACTATGCAGTGTGCAGCCTCAGGTGATGAACTCATTATACACATAAAACATAACCTATACATTTACACATACCTAGAAGACAAAGTGCAGCAGCAAAATCAGTGTCACACAGCAACAGCAGGCCTCTCCTCATCCCTGTTTAGCACAAGTAAGGACCACATAAACGGATGGTGTAACAGATAAAACGCAGTTCCAATTACTATTTTTCTCGTTCAAAGCAATCAAAAACACTTTGGGAGCTTTTAGCCATGAGAACTAATAGTTAGCAAAGAAAAATACACCAAATTTAAATGTATAATTTAGTACAGGGAGAGGAGCTACAGAAAGTGTGCCTCACCAGTGTGGAGTCCATGCAGCTCTGGCTGGGAAACCCCACACACGCAACATGTTTACAAGTGGCGTCACACTGATTAATGCCCCACTTCAACAGTGACACGTGGAACCTTAGTTTTACATAAATTAAATTTACACAATAAAAAATAAATAAACTATATACAATACAGTTTTGAGAATGTTCACACTCAGTATATTATATCTCAGCTACACGCACAGTTCCAGGAAGCTCCGCAGGCCTCTGAGGTACTGTAGGTGGGCGGAGATTTGAAGCGGCTCCCTCCCTGTGAGCCAAGTGAAAGAGCGCACCGTCACAAGCGAGAAGTGTCCCGAGAAGGCGGCTCAGCCAGGAACCTGCGGGAGGCCATCGCTTCTCGGCCTTTTGGCTAAGTATCTGTTCTTATCAGTTTAATATCTGATACGCCCCCGATTTGGGGGCAACGTATTAAACGCATTTTTAGAACAGGGAGCCGAATAAGGGGCTCGCTCCGTTCGCTCCACGCATCGACCCGGTATTGCAGCGCCTCCGGGAACGGTGCCCCCTTTGCTGACTTTGTGCAAAAGCAAGAAAGCCAAACAAAGTAAGGTCGGCCAAACCAAGAGCCAGAAAGCAGCCGCAAGCGGCGAAAGTGCAGGGATAGAAGCTCAGAGAAATAAGGAAAAAAACTGGGAAGATAGCGAGGAACTGAATATATTATTAAAGGAACAGGAGGTTTTGTTTCAGGAGAGGGCGAAAACAAGAATGTTTAAATTTATGCAGGAGGAGTATATGCAACAGGAGAAGTGCTCGGCCTATTTTTTTGCTCAAATGAAAAAGAAAGAGGAAAAAGGGGCAATTATGGAACTGGAAAGGGAAGGGAAATCGGTTACTGGACGGGATAATATTTTGAAGATGGTAGAGGAGTACTACAGTTCATTGTTTGGTGTGGAAGAAGTAGATAGAGGGGCTCAAGAAATGGTTTTAGGTTTTCTGAAAGAGAGGTTACCAGAGGACGCAAGGAAGCTTTTGGAAAGGAGCATAACAAACCACGAACTATACGAGGCGATAAAGACAATGAAGAATAACAAGGTACCTGGGATAGATGGACTCACAAAGGAGTTTTACATCACCTTTTGGGATCTCATCGGAGACCACTTGTTGGAGGTATTTGAAGAAATGTGTGAAACGGGTAGAATGCCAAAGAGTATGAGGACGGGTGTGATAAGTTTTCTACATAAGAAAGGCTCACCTGCTGTGCTTTCAAATTATAGGCCTCTTTCAATGGTCTGCGTGGACTACAAAATTTTGAGTCGAACTCTAGCAAGACGCCTGGCCCGAGTCTTGCCTGCTATTATTAATGCAGACCAGACATGCGGGGTAAAGGGCAGGCAGATTGGTTGGAACTTACAATTACATAGAGATGTGCTTACACTTGATCAGGAAAAAGCTTTTGATAGGGTCAATCATGATTTCTTATGGAGGGTGATGAGAAATTTTGATATAGGAGGTAAATTTTTGAATTGGATAAGTATGATGTATACTGACATAATCTGCAAGATAAAGATAAATGGACACTTAACAGAGGAAGTACAACAAACGAGAGGGCTACGGCAGGGTTGCCCCCTGTCCGCCCTACTCTATGTTATATATGTAGAACCTTTAGCATGTGCAATAAGAGGAAACGAGAAAATTAGAGGAGTGCCCTTGCCAGGGGGGAGGTGTTGAAGATCTCCCAGTACGCTGACGACACAGTTCTTTACTTGGAAGATGATGGAAGTGTGAGGGAGATGATACGAACAATACAGACCTTTGAGAGCGCTGCGGGGTCAAAGGTCAATGAGGAGAAATCAAAATATAAATTTTTGGGACGATGGGCAGGTAGGAGACAGACGCTTTGCGGGCTTTCTTTGTGTGAAGGGTCCATGCAGGTCCTGGGCATTGATTTTGGAAATCCAGCAAATTACAACTGGGATTTGAAGATAGCGAAGATCTTAAAGAAATTGGGGATGTGGTCAAAAAGAAAGCTCACTATAACTGGCAAAGTTTTGGCCGTAAAAGCTGACATCTTACCTGCCCTACTCCATTTGGCATATGTCTTTCCAATGCCACAGACTCATAGGAAGGTGCTAACACGGGGAATTTTTAAATTAATATGGGGGGGGGGGGGTATGAATATGTAAAAGAACAACTATGTATCAGACAATATCAAAAGGTGGGAGGGATGTCCCATACATCCCTTTGAAATTGGATGTGATGTATTACAGTAACATATGTGATCCTCTCCAGTCACCCCTTTCCTGTCAAAGTGGAACTCTGGAGCAGAGCAGGCGGGGCCTGAGATCTGCCCCTTCAGCCAAGCAAACAGGGCCTACCGTGACGCCGGAAGCCGGGACGAGGAGTCACTGCGGCTTCCTGCGAGGCCAAAGAAACACACACTCTGGCTTCTCTTCAAAACGTACAAGTCTTTCGCCTTTTACTAAAGACTTCCGTGGAGAGTGAGGCTAAGGAGTTGCACCTATTTTTGGCAGGGTCTGCCGTCTGGCTGGCCCCTCTCCTCGTTGTTCAAAAGAAGAAATAGAAGAAAGCGCGTCTAGCAGATTTCAAATGGTTGACTGCGTTGTGACGACAGACACAGACTGGCTGGAAACTGGATTTATTTCTAAAAGACAAAGTGCAGCAGCAAAATCAGTGTCACACAGCAACAGCAGGCCTCTCCTCATCCCAGTGTGGAGTCCATGCAGCTCTGCTTACAATATATAAAAGAAAATACAATCTATCAAAACAACGATTCTCCCAACAGCCACTTTAAAGTCAAATGTTATAGTGGGGTAAAACAGAGACAAATATGAAGCCACTAATAATAACTTGTAATATTTAAATCCCCACTAAGATGGATCAATTACACAATACATATTCAAACAACTTTAACTTTTCTCAACATGGCTGAAAATACTATGCAGTGTGCAGCCTCAGGTGATGAACTCATTATACACATAAAACATAACCTATACATTTACACATACCTAGAAGACAAAGTGCAGCAGCAAAATCAGTGTCACACAGCAACAGCAGGCCTCTCCTCATCCCTGTTTAGCACAAGTAAGGACCACATAAACGGATGGTGTAACAGATAAAACGCAGTTCCAATTACTATTTTTCTCGTTCAAAGCAATCAAAAACACTTTGGGAGCTTTTAGCCATGAGAACTAATAGTTAGCAAAGAAAAATACACCAAATTTAAATGTATAATTTAGTACAGGGAGAGGAGCTACAGAAAGTGTGCCTCACCAGTGTGGAGTCCATGCAGCTCTGGCTGGGAAACCCCACACACGCAACATGTTTACAAGTGGCGTCACACTGATTAATGCCCCACTTCAACAGTGACACGTGGAACCTTAGTTTTACATAAATTAAATTTACACAATAAAAAATAAATAAACTATATACAATACAGTTTTGAGAATGTTCACACTCAGTATATTATATCTCAGCTACACGCACAGTTCCAGGAAGCTCCGCAGGCCTCTGAGGTACTGTAGGTGGGCGGAGATTTGAAGCGGCTCCCTCCCTGTGAGCCAAGTGAAAGAGCGCACCGTCACAAGCGAGAAGTGTCCCGAGAAGGCGGCTCAGCCAGGAACCTGCGGGAGGCCATCGCTTCTCGGCCTTTTGGCTAAGTATCTGTTCTTATCAGTTTAATATCTGATACGCCCCCGATTTGGGGGCAACGTATTAAACGCATTTTTAGAACAGGGAGCCGAATAAGGGGCTCGCTCCACGCATCGACCCGGTATTGCAGCGCCTCCGGGAACGGTGCCCCCTTTGCTGACTTTGTGCAAAAGCAAGAAAGCCAAACAAAGTAAGGTCGGCCAAACCAAGAGCCAGAAAGCAGCCGCAAGCGGCGAAAGTGCAGGGATAGAAGCTCAGAGAAATAAGGAAAAAAACTGGGAAGATAGCGAGGAACTGAATATATTATTAAAGGAACAGGAGGTTTTGTTTCAGGAGAGGGCGAAAACAAGAATGTTTAAATTTATGCAGGAGGAGTATATGCAACAGGAGAAGTGCTCGGCCTATTTTTTTGCTCAAATGAAAAAGAAAGAGGAAAAAGGGGCAATTATGGAACTGGAAAGGGAAGGGAAATCGGTTACTGGACGGGATAATATTTTGAAGATGGTAGAGGAGTACTACAGTTCATTGTTTGGTGTGGAAGAAGTAGATAGAGGGGCTCAAGAAATGGTTTTAGGTTTTCTGAAAGAGAGGTTACCAGAGGACGCAAGGAAGCTTTTGGAAAGGAGCATAACAAACCACGAACTATACGAGGCGATAAAGACAATGAAGAATAACAAGGTACCTGGGATAGATGGACTCACAAAGGAGTTTTACATCACCTTTTGGGATCTCATCGGAGACCACTTGTTGGAGGTATTTGAAGAAATGTGTGAAACGGGTAGAATGCCAAAGAGTATGAGGACGGGTGTGATAAGTTTTCTACATAAGAAAGGCTCACCTGCTGTGCTTTCAAATTATAGGCCTCTTTCAATGGTCTGCGTGGACTACAAAATTTTGAGTCGAACTCTAGCAAGACGCCTGGCCCGAGTCTTGCCTGCTATTATTAATGCAGACCAGACATGCGGGGTAAAGGGCAGGCAGATTGGTTGGAACTTACAATTACATAGAGATGTGCTTACACTTGATCAGGAAAAAGCTTTTGATAGGGTCAATCATGATTTCTTATGGAGGGTGATGAGAAATTTTGATATAGGAGGTAAATTTTTGAATTGGATAAGTATGATGTATACTGACATAATCTGCAAGATAAAGATAAATGGACACTTAACAGAGGAAGTACAACAAACGAGAGGGCTACGGCAGGGTTGCCCCCTGTCCGCCCTACTCTATGTTATATATGTAGAACCTTTAGCATGTGCAATAAGAGGAAACGAGAAAATTAGAGGAGTGCCCTTGCCAGGGGGGAGGTGTTGAAGATCTCCCAGTACGCTGACGACACAGTTCTTTACTTGGAAGATGATGGAAGTGTGAGGGAGATGATACGAACAATACAGACCTTTGAGAGCGCTGCGGGGTCAAAGGTCAATGAGGAGAAATCAAAATATAAATTTTTGGGACGATGGGCAGGTAGGAGACAGACGCTTTGCGGGCTTTCTTTGTGTGAAGGGTCCATGCAGGTCCTGGGCATTGATTTTGGAAATCCAGCAAATTACAACTGGGATTTGAAGATAGCGAAGATCTTAAAGAAATTGGGGATGTGGTCAAAAAGAAAGCTCACTATAACTGGCAAAGTTTTGGCCGTAAAAGCTGACATCTTACCTGCCCTACTCCATTTGGCATATGTCTTTCCAATGCCACAGACATAGGAAGGTGCTAACACGGGGAATTTTTAAATTAATATGGGGGGGGGGGGGGGGTATGAATATGTAAAAGAACAACTATGTATCAGACAATATCAAAAGGTGGGAGGGATGTCCCATACATCCCTTTGAAATTGGATGTGATGTATTACAGTAACATATGTGATCCTCTCCAGTCACCCCTTTCCTGTCAAAGTGGAACTCTGGAGCAGAGCAGGCGGGGCCTGAGATCTGCCCCTTCAGCCAAGCAAACAGGGCCTACCGTGACGCCGGAAGCCGGGACGAGGAGTCACTGCGGCTTCCTGCGAGGCCAAAGAAACACACACTCTGGCTTCTCTTCAAAACGTACAAGTCTTTCGCCTTTTACTAAAGACTTCCGTGGAGAGTGAGGCTAAGGAGTTGCACCTATTTTTGGCAGGGTCTGCCGTCTGGCTGGCCCCTCTCCTCGTTGTTCAAAAGAAGAAATAGAAGAACGCGCGTGTAGCAGATTTCAAATGGTTGACTGCGTTGTGACGACAGACACAGACTGGCTGGAAACTGGATTTATTTCTAAAAGACAAAGTGCAGCAGCAAAATCAGTGTCACACAGCAACAGCAGGCCTCTCCTCATCCCAGTGTGGAGTCCATGCAGCTCTGCTTACAATATATAAAAGAAAATACAATCTATCAAAACAACGATTCTCCCAACAGCCACTTTAAAGTCAAATGTTATAGTGGGGTAAAACAGAGACAAATATGAAGCCACTAATAATAACTTGTAATATTTAAATCCCCACTAAGATGGATCAATTACACAATACATATTCAAACAACTTTAACTTTTCTCAACATGGCTGAAAATACTATGCAGTGTGCAGCCTCAGGTGATGAACTCATTATACACATAAAACATAACCTATACATTTACACATACCTAGAAGACAAAGTGCAGCAGCAAAATCAGTGTCACACAGCAACAGCAGGCCTCTCCTCATCCCTGTTTAGCACAAGTAAGGACCACATAAACGGATGGTGTAACAGATAAAACGCAGTTCCAATTACTATTTTTCTCGTTCAAAGCAATCAAAAACACTTTGGGAGCTTTTAGCCATGAGAACTAATAGTTAGCAAAGAAAAATACACCAAATTTAAATGTATAATTTAGTACAGGGAGAGGAGCTACAGAAAGTGTGCCTCACCAGTGTGGAGTCCATGCAGCTCTGGCTGGGAAACCCCACACACGCAACATGTTTACAAGTGGCGTCACACTGATTAATGCCCCACTTCAACAGTGACACGTGGAACCTTAGTTTTACATAAATTAAATTTACACAATAAAAAATAAATAAACTATATACAATACAGTTTTGAGAATGTTCACACTCAGTATATTATATCTCAGCTACACGCACAGTTCCAGGAAGCTCCGCAGGCCTCTGAGGTACTGTAGGTGGGCGGAGATTTGAAGCGGCTCCCTCCCTGTGAGCCAAGTGAAAGAGCGCACCGTCACAAGCGAGAAGTGTCCCGAGAAGGCGGCTCAGCCAGGAACCTGCGGGAGGCCATCGCTTCTCGGCCTTTTGGCTAAGTATCTGTTCTTATCAGTTTAATATCTGATACGCCCCCGATTTGGGGGCAACGTATTAAACGCATTTTTAGAACAGGGAGCCGAATAAGGGGCTCGCTCCACGCATCGACCCGGTATTGCAGCGCCTCCGGGAACGGTGCCCCCTTTGCTGACTTTGTGCAAAAGCAAGAAAGCCAAACAAAGTAAGGTCGGCCAAACCAAGAGCCAGAAAGCAGCCGCAAGCGGCGAAAGTGCAGGGATAGAAGCTCAGAGAAATAAGGAAAAAAACTGGGAAGATAGCGAGGAACTGAATATATTATTAAAGGAACAGGAGGTTTTGTTTCAGGAGAGGGCGAAAACAAGAATGTTTAAATTTATGCAGGAGGAGTATATGCAACAGGAGAAGTGCTCGGCCTATTTTTTTGCTCAAATGAAAAAGAAAGAGGAAAAAGGGGCAATTATGGAACTGGAAAGGGAAGGGAAATCGGTTACTGGACGGGATAATATTTTGAAGATGGTAGAGGAGTACTACAGTTCATTGTTTGGTGTGGAAGAAGTAGATAGAGGGGCTCAAGAAATGGTTTTAGGTTTTCTGAAAGAGAGGTTACCAGAGGACGCAAGGAAGCTTTTGGAAAGGAGCATAACAAACCACGAACTATACGAGGCGATAAAGACAATGAAGAATAACAAGGTACCTGGGATAGATGGACTCACAAAGGAGTTTTACATCACCTTTTGGGATCTCATCGGAGACCACTTGTTGGAGGTATTTGAAGAAATGTGTGAAACGGGTAGAATGCCAAAGAGTATGAGGACGGGTGTGATAAGTTTTCTACATAAGAAAGGCTCACCTGCTGTGCTTTCAAATTATAGGCCTCTTTCAATGGTCTGCGTGGACTACAAAATTTTGAGTCGAACTCTAGCAAGACGCCTGGCCCGAGTCTTGCCTGCTATTATTAATGCAGACCAGACATGCGGGGTAAAGGGCAGGCAGATTGGTTGGAACTTACAATTACATAGAGATGTGCTTACACTTGATCAGGAAAAAGCTTTTGATAGGGTCAATCATGATTTCTTATGGAGGGTGATGAGAAATTTTGATATAGGAGGTAAATTTTTGAATTGGATAAGTATGATGTATACTGACATAATCTGCAAGATAAAGATAAATGGACACTTAACAGAGGAAGTACAACAAACGAGAGGGCTACGGCAGGGTTGCCCCCTGTCCGCCCTACTCTATGTTATATATGTAGAACCTTTAGCATGTGCAATAAGAGGAAACGAGAAAATTAGAGGAGTGCCCTTGCCAGGGGGGAGGTGTTGAAGATCTCCCAGTACGCTGACGACACAGTTCTTTACTTGGAAGATGATGGAAGTGTGAGGGAGATGATACGAACAATACAGACCTTTGAGAGCGCTGCGGGGTCAAAGGTCAATGAGGAGAAATCAAAATATAAATTTTTGGGACGATGGGCAGGTAGGAGACAGACGCTTTGCGGGCTTTCTTTGTGTGAAGGGTCCATGCAGGTCCTGGGCATTGATTTTGGAAATCCAGCAAATTACAACTGGGATTTGAAGATAGCGAAGATCTTAAAGAAATTGGGGATGTGGTCAAAAAGAAAGCTCACTATAACTGGCAAAGTTTTGGCCGTAAAAGCTGACATCTTACCTGCCCTACTCCATTTGGCATATGTCTTTCCAATGCCACAGACTCATAGGAAGGTGCTAACACGGGGAATTTTTAAATTAATATGGGGGGGGGGGGGTATGAATATGTAAAAGAACAACTATGTATCAGACAATATCAAAAGGTGGGAGGGATGTCCCATACATCCCTTTGAAATTGGATGTGATGTATTACAGTAACATATGTGATCCTCTCCAGTCACCCCTTTCCTGTCAAAGTGGAACTCTGGAGCAGAGCAGGCGGGGCCTGAGATCTGCCCCTTCAGCCAAGCAAACAGGGCCTACCGTGACGCCGGAAGCCGGGACGAGGAGTCACTGCGGCTTCCTGCGAGGCCAAAGAAACACACACTCTGGCTTCTCTTCAAAACGTACAAGTCTTTCGCCTTTTACTAAAGACTTCCGTGGAGAGTGAGGCTAAGGAGTTGCACCTATTTTTGGCAGGGTCTGCCGTCTGGCTGGCCCCTCTCCTCGTTGTTCAAAAGAAGAAATAGAAGAAAGCGCGTCTAGCAGATTTCAAATGGTTGACTGCGTTGTGACGACAGACACAGACTGGCTGGAAACTGGATTTATTTCTAAAAGACAAAGTGCAGCAGCAAAATCAGTGTCACACAGCAACAGCAGGCCTCTCCTCATCCCAGTGTGGAGTCCATGCAGCTCTGCTTACAATATATAAAAGAAAATACAATCTATCAAAACAACGATTCTCCCAACAGCCACTTTAAAGTCAAATGTTATAGTGGGGTAAAACAGAGACAAATATGAAGCCACTAATAATAACTTGTAATATTTAAATCCCCACTAAGATGGATCAATTACACAATACATATTCAAACAACTTTAACTTTTCTCAACATGGCTGAAAATACTATGCAGTGTGCAGCCTCAGGTGATGAACTCATTATACACATAAAACATAACCTATACATTTACACATACCTAGAAGACAAAGTGCAGCAGCAAAATCAGTGTCACACAGCAACAGCAGGCCTCTCCTCATCCCTGTTTAGCACAAGTAAGGACCACATAAACGGATGGTGTAACAGATAAAACGCAGTTCCAATTACTATTTTTCTCGTTCAAAGCAATCAAAAACACTTTGGGAGCTTTTAGCCATGAGAACTAATACTTAGCAAAGAAAAATACACCAAATTTAAATGTATAATTATACATTTAAATTTGGTGTATTTTTCTTTGCTAAGTATTAGCAGCTAAAAGCTCCCAAAGTGTTTTTGATTGCTTTGAACGAGAAAAATAGTAATTGGAACTGCGTTTTCTCTGTTACACCATCCGTTTATGTGGTCCTTACTTGTGCTAAACAGGGATGAGGAGAGGCCTGCTGTTGCTGTGTGACACTGATTTTGCTGCTGCACTTTGTCTTTTAGAAATAAATCCAGTTTCCAGCCAGTCTGTGTCTGTCGTCACAACGCAGTCAACCATTTGAAATCTGCTAGACGCGCTTTCTTCTATTTTTTCTTTTGAACAACGAGGAGAGGGGCCAGCCAGACGGCAGACCCTGCCAAAAATAGGTGCAACTCCTTAGCCTCACTCTCCACGGAAGTCTTTAGTAAAAGGCGAAAGACTTGTACGTTTTGAAGAGAAGCCAGAGTGTGTGTTTCTTTGGCCTCGCAGGAAGCCGCAGTGACTCCTCGTCCCGGCTTCCGGCGTCACGGTAGGCCCTGTTTGCTTGGCTGAAGGGGCAGATCTCAGGCCCCGCCTGCTCTGCTCCAGAGTTCCACTTTGACAGGAAAGGGGTGACTGGAGAGGATCACATATGTTACTGTAATACATCACATCCAATTTCAAAGGGATGTATGGGACATCCCTCCCACCTTTTGATATTGTCTGATACATAGTTGTTCTTTTACATATTCATACCCCCCCCCCCCCATATTAATTTAAAAATTCCCCGTGTTAGCACCTTCCTATGAGTCTGTGGCATTGGAAAGACATATGCCAAATGGAGTAGGGCAGGTAAGATGTCAGCTTTTACGGCCAAAACTTTGCCAGTTATAGTGAGCTTTCTTTTTGACCACATCCCCAATTTCTTTAAGATCTTCGCTATCTTCAAATCCCAGTTGTAATTTGCTGGATTTCCAAAATCAATGCCCAGGACCTGCATGGACCCTTCACACAAAGAAAGCCCGCAAAGCGTCTGTCTCCTACCTGCCCATCGTCCCAAAAATTTATATTTTGATTTCTCCTCATTGACCTTTGACCCCGCAGCGCTCTCAAAGGTCTGTATTGTTCGTATCATCTCCCTCACACTTCCATCATCTTCCAAGTAAAGAACTGTGTCGTCAGCGTACTGGGAGATCTTCAACACCTCCCCCCTGGCAAGGGCACTCCTCTAATTTTCTCGTTTCCTCTTATTGCACATGCTAAAGGTTCTACATATATAACATAGAGTAGGGCGGACAGGGGGCAACCCTGCCGTAGCCCTCTCGTTTGTTGTACTTCCTCTGTTAAGTGTCCATTTATCTTTATCTTGCAGATTATGTCAGTATACATCATACTTATCCAATTCAAAAATTTACCTCCTATATCAAAATTTCTCATCACCCTCCATAAGAAATCATGATTGACCCTATCAAAAGCTTTTTCCTGATCAAGTGTAAGCACATCTCTATGTAATTGTAAGTTCCAACCAATCTGCCTGCCCTTTACCCCGCATGTCTGGTCTGCATTAATAATAGCAGGCAAGACTCGGGCCAGGCGTCTTGCTAGAGTTCGACTCAAAATTTTGTAGTCCACGCAGACCATTGAAAGAGGCCTATAATTTGAAAGCACAGCAGGTGAGCCTTTCTTATGTAGAAAACTTATCACACCCGTCCTCATACTCTTTGGCATTCTACCCGTTTCACACATTTCTTCAAATACCTCCAACAAGTGGTCTCCGATGAGATCCCAAAAGGTGATGTAAAACTCCTTTGTGAGTCCATCTATCCCAGGTACCTTGTTATTCTTCATTGTCTTTATCGCCTCGTATAGTTCGTGGTTTGTTATGCTCCTTTCCAAAAGCTTCCTTGCGTCCTCTGGTAACCTCTCTTTCAGAAAACCTAAAACCATTTCTTGAGCCCCTCTATCTACTTCTTCCACACCAAACAATGAACTGTAGTACTCCTCTACCATCTTCAAAATATTATCCCGTCCAGTAACCGATTTCCCTTCCCTTTCCAGTTCCATAATTGCCCCTTTTTCCTCTTTCTTTTTCATTTGAGCAAAAATGAGCAAAGACGTCAAGACCAAGATCCTGTGCCGCGAGTGCCGAGTGCACGTGTGTACAAACTGCACCGTCACGTACTGTCCCAACTGCGCCGCTTCTTCCCGCGCCGCCGCTCCCCAGACGCCACCGACGCCGTGATAACACAAGCGCCCCACGGTGGTCCTAGCGACCCCCCCCCACCCTATCATCATCATCATCATCATCATCATAACACACATATGCCCCGAGGGGGGTCCTAGCGACCCCCACCCTAATCACCATAACACACATATGCCCCGAGGGGGTCCTAGCGACCCCCCCCCACCCTATCATCATCATCATCATCATCATAACACATATATGCCCCGAGGGGGTCCTAGCGACCCCCACCCTATCATCATCATCATCATCATCATATTTTTTGTAATTTTGAATTCCAGTTCTTAATTCTCATATTTTCTCCTATTTCCACCCCTAAAATTTTCAACGTTTCTGATTTTTCTTGCAATCCCCATTTGTCTTTAATCTTCCGCCACTTAAAATAAATCACCTCACTCTTCTCTTTATTCATTTTCATCCCTGAGGCTGCTGAAAAAGCTTCACAAACTGCCAAACTTACTTCAATCGACTTATTGTCCGTAAGCAGCAGAGTTATATCGTCCATATACATGGAAAATTTAATTTCCAACCCTCCGCTACCCGGTGGGGTCAACCCTTTAATTAGCTCATTAGCTCGTAATGCACACGCTAATGGCTCCATCACCAATATAAATAAGGTGGGAGACAACGGGCATCCCTGCCTTACTCCAGCTTTCACTGCAACTGTAGTAGTCTGTACACCATTCACATTCACAACACTACTACAACCAGAATACAACACCTCAATTCATCTCTGAAAGACTTCTCCAAATCCTAATTTATCTAGGACTTTCATCAGAAAGGCATGACTGACATTGTCAAAGGCTTTTTCTAAATCCAAGCTTAACCCACAAAGGGGGATATTCCGCTCATGGCTATAAAGGTAGCTATCCCTTATAATCACTAAACTATCTGTCATCTTACGTCCTTGTATCCCACATGTTTGTTCCACTCCAACTAATTTAGGTACTACTGTCTGTAAACGAAAAAAAAGGGCTTTTGCTAAAATCTTAATATCTACCCCTAACAATGTCAGGGGTCTCCAATTTCTCAAATCTTTTTTAGAACCCCTTTTCCATAACAGGGAAATCACTCCTGTATTCATGGACGTTGACCATACACCTTTATCCCATGCTTCTTTATAAACCTTGCACAACGACGGGCTAAGTTGTTCCCAAAAGGCCTGATAGTATTTCTTAGGTAAGCCATCCATACCTGGTGACTTGATATCTTGCATACTTTCCATGGCTCTTGTGATTTTCTCTAGTGTTATACCTTCATCTAAATTTATACCATCTTCTGGATCCAATTTTTGTGTTAACTTTGAGATAAAGGATTCTACAATCGCCTCATCAATACTTTGTTCTTTGTACAAGTTGATATAAAAGGAATATACTACCTTTAAAATTTCTTGGGTACTTTTCACTTCTTTCCCTTCTTCATTAATCAGGCTGTCAATAGCAGGTTTAGATTTATACAATTTTTAAAAAAAATATCTCGTACATTTTTCATTTTCTTCCACATGTTTTACCCTACTCCATATTAATACTCCCTTGCTTTTGTCATTTAAAACTACCATCATTTCTTTTTTCAGATTTGTAATCTCTTCACTAACATCAAAGCCCAAATTCAGGAGGTTGTAAAACCTTTGTAATTTTTCTTGCTTTCTCAATAACCTCCTCTTTGCCCGCCTTTTCCCTTCAAGACTAAAAAATACTTGGGTCCTAATCTTTATACTCTCCCACCATTCCCCTACAGATTCATATAGTGGTTGTAGAGAGACCCATTGTTGTAATTTAAGTTTATACCTTCCCGTAACCTTTCCGTCCTTCAATAGATTCAGGTTTAGTTTCCATGGCCCTGGGGCCGACTGAAAAGAAGATTGAATACTAAATCCACACATGACCTTATGGCGATCAGAAAAAGGTACTGGTTCCACTTTACATGACAGGGGTATTAAGCCTTCACTGGCAAACAAAAAATCAATCCGTGAAGAGGACTTATTATTAGACCAGGTATATCCAGGGTCTGACGGGTTAAGAAATCTAAACACGTCTTTCAAATTACCGTCTTTAATCAAATTATCTAATGCACAAGTACTTGAATCTTTCTTCACTGTTGAAGCCGCCCCCTGGATTCCACTTGTTTCTGGTGTACAGTTAAAATCCCCACCCATTATTATCGGTCTTCTATTACAAAGAAATGGTTGTAATATTTGAAATAATGCCGTCCGTTCTTTCAACTCTGTATGTCCATAGACATTAATAATCCTGAGTTTACTCCCATTTTTTTCTACATCTATACATAAAGCTCTTCCGTCCACCACTACCTCCACTTTTTCTATATTAAGTTTTATTGTTAATCAAAAAACCTACACCAGACATCCGATTTTGGTTATCCCCTGACCAAAAGGATTGGCCATATGTCCATCGTTTTGCAAACTTCGTGTAGTTGTTGTTACGAGTTCAAAATTGGGGATGGATACAAGAGGAAAAACCACAATAACAACACTGGTCCGGCCGGGTTAAGTCAAACGATGATTTTAATAGTCACACGCGTGGGAGATGGACACTGTATGCAGACAGCCTCAGATCTCAAAATGGTGGAGCATTGATCAAACTCTTATAGCCTCTGGTGTCCCCACCTTATCATAAAAGCCTAAACATTCACATGCTTTCTCTCACACGGCGCCTAAGCTACGACCTTGGCTCCCTGTTTATCTGCTCCTGCTGAGATGGGGCAGAAAACTCCAGCATGTTCCGTTCTCTTCTAATCAGACAAATAAGGCGATGACTTTCTGCAAACAGTATTTCTTATAACATCATAAAACAACATCATTCATCCACAATAAATCAGCAGTCTAATGTAATGCAAATCAGTTTAACAAATGCAATAGTTATCAGCTTCTTCTAATTCAGGAGAATAATGCAAACTAAAACTACATAATAATTCACAACCTTTAATTAGGGGTCTAACATGGCATAAAATAATATTATAATCTAACACTTCCCCTGATGAGCTCGTTAGAATAATGAGCTCACCTACACCCTGTACTCCAGTGTGGCCGGGTTCATTTCTTCTTACTCCTGAGGTCCTTTGTCCCCCTGATGGGCGAACCACATGTGAGATGACCTCTGAGTTTGCGCAGTTCAGATGTAAGAAAAACTATTATTACAACAGTAGCCGGTACAGATGACACTCCCCAGTTCTCCCACAGCTTTATTTGGTGCTACCTTATACCCTTCAGACGTACTCAGACTAGAACCTCTGTCCAAGGAGCTTTTAGCCTTTATTTTATTGCTGCAGCTACCAGTGTCGTCCAGTTGGGTGATCCTCTGCTCTTCTTTCTTCAACCTCAGGGGTTAGACAACCCTTCAGTCGTGGCACAGATCAGGGGATTATTCTGCCTCGATTTCAAACGACGATCTGTGTATCCTCGGGTCCTGTGTGTCCTGTGTATCCTCCAGAAAAAGAACAGGAACGCGTCCCCCTTTTGCCCAAGAGCCTCTCGAACCTCGTTGGTCTGGTGTTCCCGGATTTCCGCCAACCCCTTCATGGTTATTGCTGTGTTTATGGGATCCATCCTTTTGAGGTGACTAGCTGGAGCCCAAACGCCATGACACTTGCACCCAGCTGGCGTCTCGGCAGTCACTGTGTCCGTCTCTGCTGCGAAGGATCCTCGCCTATCTGTGACCTCGTCTGGTGTCTGTTCCTTTCTCTGTAAGAGACAGAAAACCAAAACACCTCTCTTCCTAACCCTAATAACCTAATGTTGTTATCTACTGACCTTCTAGTGATTCAGAATTGGTTTAGAATATTCAGAATGTCCCAGGGACTTATTCTAATCATATCCTATGTGTGTGTAAGCGTGTTTGCATTTAGCCCTCTGCACTCAAGGCATTTCCTACACTTTATCAGTCCGGACCATCACGCCGAACGAAGCTTATGACCTTCAAAAGACTGAGTGCCAACTCATTATAAGCACATTTGCAAAGTGTGTCTGAAAATTACTAAAGCCACTCATATTAAGAAAAGACATCAAAAACAAATTAGCCATTTTTAATCCTAACATTTGCCCCCCAAAAATCATGTGTTTGCTTCTGCCTACTGTCCCTTATGGAGACACAATATTGCAGCTACAAGGTCTCCCAGGTTGTCAAGTTGATCTGCATGTGATTCTCTGACTCAGGTATATAATATTAAATGAATCTCGTGTAATTAACTGCCACTACTTAAAACTTAACTTAAAGATATAATTGAATAAAAGATCACAGAGAATAACATGATATCAGTGTTATGTAAGCGCGTGCGGCCTTCCATGCTCGAAGCCTTTCCCCTCCATAGATCAGCCAGACATCGTGCTGACTGTAGCTTTTAACCCTTATTAACTTGAGCACAACTCTATAATGAGCAACAAACTGCAATATGTATAAAAATGTTTTGATTAGCGCCAGTTATAGTTTTAGTAGTGTTTTGCAAAAATTAAGTGTCACCAAATCCCAGCTCCATCATATCAGTCATGCTCTTCTGCTTATCCTTGGGTATTGAGACTATTAACTCTTGCAGCACCGGGTGCTCCTAATTTTGGTTCAAGTGAATTGATAAACTTTTTGAAGGCGATTGACTCACACAGTTATATAGGTGTCCCCGTCCTGTTGTCTCGGGATGCATCACGCTGCCTTATCTGGGGTTAGCTGTTTTCTGGGGATGCGGGTTGAGTGGGGGAGCTCTTCAAGGAGGGGGAGTGTGCTCCCCCTGATGAGCTCTTCAAGGTAAGCTAGGTTAGCCTTCTTGTGTGAGCTTTTCAAGTGCCCTTCAAGGTTTGTGGGATTTTTAGTTTTATAAATGTCCCTCATAACCTCCTGATGACCCAGTACTTCATTTTTGCGCACTAGTACACATTTAGTTTTTGCTTGTAGCTCTCATACTCTACTTACCACTCATCTAAGTCCTGATGTTTCTTAGAGAGGACAACAGTACCTTTAAAATTATATCAAATGTGTGGGGGCGTGGCCTTGCCAATTGTTTTGTTTTTTCCCCCCACCTTTTCAAAATGGCTGGCATGCCCACAAGCACATTTTATGGAAGAAAGAAAGGTAAACTTGATACAATTAAAATGTTTTGTTAAACTCAGATCTTGATTAATTTTCAAAAATAAACATCTAGTAAATAATTTGAGGGGTTCTTAAGAATTATGCTTATTTAGTTTCACAGAGGAAATGACTAATTTATTAATGTGTACTCTAGTGCACGTCGGGACTTTGTACTTATATTTATTTCACTTTTTCCTAGTAGACAACTCTTTAACAAAGGCAGAGAAAATTCTCAACAGAATAATTGAGCGAGATTCAAACATAGATTTTTCAGAAGATGAGAGTCATGTGAGCCAGATAGGGGAGGGTGAGAACCCAGGAGGAGCCACACAAAGATTATCGAGATTCAGTGGCAGATGTAATAGAGAAAAACACAGGGCCACCTGAAATCTGTCGTCCTATCTGGTCCAAAACCAACATGTAGGAGAATCTGGAATTTTTGATTTTGAGTTAAAAATAAAATATGGGTAAAATGCAGAAATGTTTTCCAGTAAGGTAAAAAATAAGAGTCATTTAAATCCATGACACCTAATTATTTCTACAAGATCACGTCGTTGCTAAAAATTATCAATGATCTCAATGTGTGAAAAGAACTCACAGTATCTGGAGTTCAAGCTCCTCTTGGCTGAGAAACCAAGGACAAACATGTGAGCGAGACCTGAATAATACCAGTAATTAAGAGTTCTCTCCAAAAATCAAGAAAAGGAAGCCCCAATCAGATGAGAATGTAGCAAAATATGGTTCACTCCACTTGCCTGAAATGGTTAACAGTCCAAGGCATTTCAGTTGTAGAATGGTTGGGTGCAACAGTAAAACATATGTGAGATGTGGGAAGTGCCAAATGTTCCTTTGTGTCTCCGAATAAAAAAAATCACAGTACTTCCTCAGATATCATAAATGAATTGACTTTTGTGAAATAGAAAGCCCAGTGCAATCACTTGTTCCTGAACCAATGGCTTACAGCTAGTGAAATGTCAGTGTATTCTAAGTTGATCCCTGATCTACATTTTTATGATATTGTTATATAAATAAGTTTTAATATCCTGCTTACAAAAATTTCAGTGGAACATTTAATTTTCTTAAATAGCTCTTGAATTTTGTTAGTTTCACATTCATGATCAATGAACTCCCCTTGTGCACTGTAGTGCACATATTGTAAAATTTCAATAAAATTAGTTAAAAACAATTTTGTTTTTGTAATGTGTTTTTTTTTTTACCGTCCCAACACTTGATTTATCTTAAAGAAAAAAGAAAAAGAAAAAACGAAAATACTTTTTCCCTTTTTTTTCTTCTCTCCCTGGGTCTCAGGAGGACATTGTGTCTCTTTCCACTACAAGCCACTTGCTATATCTAAAAAACAGTCATATTCAAAGTAATCCTAAATTGGACTCTGGCGCTTTCTCCCGACTTTTCCTGACATGGTTCTACGCGTGGACGGAGCAGCAACACAGACGACTTGACCAACGTTCTGCCTTGACTTCACTATTGCAGGGCACGCACACATCAATGAAACTAAACACATTTTGCTATAAATCCAGTTAAGTTTAGTTAGTTTTGTGAACATTCATTACAGTTTTTAGTCAGTTTTCCTTTTTTGTTTTGATTTTATTTTCATTAACGCGAATGTTTTTCCACTTCTAGTTTTCGTTATTTCATTTGTTTTCTCTAATAATAATAATCTTGCTCTGCACACTGGAATAAACATAATCAACATGATCAACATTTTACTGCGTGTCAATTCACCATCTTATCGATTCAAGTGCTCCATCCTTATGTGGTTTGTGACATTATGTTTATCTAAACCTCCACTCTGTCTCTAAATGTTTGAAGAATTTTTCAAGTTCGGGGTCAAATTTTGAGAATTTGACCATAAGTGAAAGTTATGGCGTTATCACCCCCGTTGGGGCTTACCTTTCCCAGTTTTGATGATATTCCTCCCCATTCTCTATTCTTTGCAAGTACCCCTTTTCGGTGGCGAGAAACTGTTGGTGTGGTCAAGCGGGTGCTGTAAAAACAAAAGCTCAGGACAGAACAGTCACCAGTCATGTACTTCATACAAAATTAGCATATATCGAACTTCATATTGATCCTCTGAGTGTAATGGTACATTTTAATTTTAATTTCTCAAAGCTAAACACAATATTTTTCTTTATTTTGCTCTTGTTCTTGTGCAGCACCACCCCTCAGCACATGCCCCTGTCGGTTCTATCTTACTTTTAAATTGCTAATTATTTCAAGAAAGCACCCAAAAGTGTCTATCATTACATATCTCCATTTTGAGTGTGACAAATCTATCATTCCCCTGTTATTCATAGACCTCAGTGGAGGGTTTTTTTTTTTTACCTCTATAAAAGTTAATTGACTCTTTACAGTGACCCGCTATGGTTAATAATAACATGTTCAGTCATGAGTGAAATCAAACCTTTTCTTCACTTTAGCATTTAACATTCCCAACCATATAATATGATACATTAATCGAAACACAGCTACTAAAACACAATTTTCTTAATGTAAACATCAGTAACTCAAAATTAGCAACCAAAGGGTTAAGTCTGCAGTTCACACTCCTGTGAAGCTACAGCCTCCCTCTTTAGTCTCTGTCCTCCTTCTGTTCCTGCAAAAACAAAAACAAAGCAAGACAAAACATCCACCCTTCTTTTACAGGCTGGGTGAATTGTCTGTGGACATCTACTAATCCTAAAGTCAGTACCGTTTTTGTCTCAGTATTAAGTCAGTTAAAACTTTTAGTCGTCAGTCCGTCACAGTCCAGTCACATGCATACATCCACACACATTTATACCAGGTATTGCTGATAAGGGAGTCTCACGAAGAGTGTCACGCGCAACCTATTCGAGCCTCCATCACCAGCAAGATGACGTCATTATTTTAAAGGAAACAGTTCCTTGTTTGTTTTTTCCTTCTTTGGACTGGATTGACTCACTGCAATCCTTTTAGGCTCAGGACTTCTCATTCGATCAGTGTCCCATATAAGTGAATTTCTCCCAAGCCCATTATAATCATGGAGAAAAATACTTCGCGACTGTTTTCAGTAAGAACATTTTATAGCACTTTAAAGTTCAATCTCTCAGGCCTGGATTAAAGAGCCGATTTGTTAAATCGGGAACTCACAAAATACCAAAATATCACCACCGGTGGATCACACCTCTCAGATGTCCTTATTTCAGTGCACTGTAACAAAAGCAAAAACAAACGTAAACAATAAAATACTCAAATAATAACAAATACTGGGGCCCATTGCAAACATGTCCAAGCCTAAAACCATCCTTCTCTCTCTTAGAGAAGGAAAACAATCCAAACCTCACTGATAGAATCAACCTAGTGTCAAACAAAACCCAAAAATCAACCAAAACTTCACCAGAAAGTTTTTCTCCCTCCCGGGACAATATTGTGTAGGCATGCAGGTACTGTAACTCCTTTTTGCACTGACAAAAACATGTTGGACACTGGTTGCACACAAATGCTTTGCTTTGGCAGAAACTTAAACAACTGAGTTAAATCAACACAACCTTTTCATATTCTCTCCGAAATAAAACTCACACCGTTAATTCATCATTTTCACTCTGTACCACTGCTCCTTATGAGGCTGTGTGAAGCACAATAAACAATTCAGTGGAGGCCTTAAGCCATAAACAGACATCACGCACAGACATTGTTTTCACAACCCAACTGCTTTAGACCTTGTCCCCTAAATCTACACAAATGCCCTCTGGGTGACATGAAATGCATTTAACCAATAAACAATCAATGGGTTCTTGTTGTTGTAACCGACTCCATATTTGGATGTTTGTGTGCAGCATTTGTTAGTAAAGCATTCTTCATTGCATCAGCGTGTGTGTGTGTATCACTCTTCAGTGAATTGAATCAGCATTTCGATTTTTTGCACGTGTGTGTGTGTCATTTCTCACTCAATCAACGAGTGCATATGTGCATATGTGTGTTTCTCTTCATTCTGAGTCAGTGCATGTGGATGTGTGTGTTTGTGTGGGTGTTTGTATTCATCACTTTCCTGTTCTGGTGTTCTGGGTAAACCACGGCCTGAAGCGTGCCCTGGGGTCCTGCCCTCCTCCTTTTCAGTCCGTTTGCATCCGTTGGTGCTGCTGCTGCTCAAAGTTCTGTCCATACTGGTTCTGGCCCCAATTGAGGCAGTGCTTTTCTCCAGTGTCCTGCATCTTCTCCTTGTTCCGCTCCTCCTTAACTTGACCCTTTTGCTTCTGTAGCTCCTTCAGGGCTTGCTCCTGCTGTTGGAGCTTTTTCGTCAGGTTTGGCGACCTCCTGCTCCAGCAAGGTCCGGCCTGATTTCAAGTCCTGTGTCTGGGACTCCAAGCCTGATGGGTTCGATTATCAGCCAGCTCCTCCTGAGCCATGCTCAGTTTCTGCTCTGATGCCTTGAGAAACCTCAGAGTCTTTTCCGTACAAGTCAGATTGAAGTCCATTGATGTTTCCCTTGCTTTGCTCCACGGCCTTCTACAGCTCTGCTGTTCGGCTCTTCTCAGAGGTCAGCTCCTGGCCGAGCCCCGACACCTGTGCCTTCAGCTTATTTTCTCCTGGTGCCTTTGTTCATTCCGAGGTGCCTCCTGACCTCAGTTACTCCTCCTGTTTCTGGCACGCCCTTTTTGCTGCCCGATCATCCGTGTTGGTCCGTCACTGTCCTGCACAGTTTTAATGCAGAGTTGTTAAGGTCAGCATTGTCTTGCTCGGCCTCACTTTTCCTCCGGGCTTAATGGGCGTCTCGTCACAGCTCTGTCAGCTGAAGCTGTCTGGAAATCTCCCCCGTGTAGTGAAACGGGCCTTGGATTTAACGCTCTCCGTCTCCGTTGCATGAGATCGTTTTCCTGCAGCACTGTTGACATTTTCAGGTTGTTGTTGTGGGTCCAGCTGCTGTAGCATTTGGTCAGGGTCACATCAAAGATAGTAGAGGAGAGAGCAAAGATGGTAGGGGGGGAGAGCAGGAGTCCAGGTCAGCCTCGGCTTTCCGGGCCGACAAGGCAGCCTGTAATCAAACATACAGAGAAAAAACAAAACAAACACAAAACAAAAACAAACGAACAGGAAAATGATGTTATTTTGGCTACGTTATTCAGAGAGGGGAGAAACAACGGGACCAGGCCCTGTGTCAGCCTTCTCTCCCCCTTTTTTTGTTTTTTCTCACTATATAATCCACTCATGACCCGCCAAGTTGACAGGACAACACAGGTACATGTTAAAATTCTTAAGATCATGTTTAAAAGCCCAAAAATGGGATTTTCCTTCATTCAGTAATCACTTGTATTAATCAATCAGCAGAAAACATGTCACAATTTGAATCTTTTTACCACTAAATTTGTTGTGTCTTCCCTGGTTGGTCAGACCAGTGTCTTTTTTTTTTTTAAGTTAAGTTGTTGTCCTGCAACCCAGAGAGTTTATTTGTTATTAGTGGATAAATTCAATTCAATTCAATTTTATTTATATAGCGCCAAATCACAACATAAGTCGCCTCAAGGCGCTTCATAGATACAGAGAAAAAAACCCAACAATCATATGACCCCCTATGAGCAAGCACTTTGGCAACAGTGGGAAGGAAAAACTCCCTTTTAACAGGAAGAAACCTCCGGCAGAACCAGGCTCAGGGAGGGGCGGCCATCTGCTGCGACCGGTTGGGGTGAGAGAAGGAAGACAGGATAAAAGACATGCTGTGGAAGAGAGACAGAGGTTAATAACAGATATGATTCAATGCAGAGAGGTCTGTTAATACATAGTGAGTGAGAAAGGTGACTGGAAAGGAAAAACTCAATGCATCATGGGAATCCCCCGGCAGCCTATGTCTATTGCAGCATAACTAAGGGAGGATTCAGGGTCACCTGGTCCAGCCCTAACTATATGCTTTAGCAAAAAGGAAAGTTTTAAGCCTAATCTTGAAAGTAGAGATAGTGTCTGTCTCCCGAATCCAAACTGGAAGCTGGTTCCACAGAAGAGGGGCCTGAAAACTGAAGGCTCTCCCTCCCATTCTACTTTTAAATACTCTAGGAACAACAAGTAGGCCTGCAGAGCAAGAGCGAAGTGCTCTAATAGGGTGATATGGTACTACAAGGTAATTAAGATAAGATGGGGCCTGATTATTTAAGACCATGTATGTGAGGAGCAGGATTTTGAATTCAATTCTGGATTTAACAGGAAGCCAATGAAGGGAAGCCAAAACAGGAGAAATATGCTCTCTCTTTCTAGTCCCTGTCAGTACTCTTGCTGCAGCATTTTGGATTAGCTGAAGGCTTTTCAGTGAGTTTTTTGGACATCCTGATAATAATGAATTACAGTAGTCCAGCCTGGAAGTAATAAATGCATGAACTAGGTTTTCAGCGTCACTCTGAGACAGGATATTTCTAATTTTAGAGATGTTGCGCAAATGGAAGAACGCAGTCTTACATATTTGTTTGATATGTGCATTGAAGGACATGTCCTGGTCAAAAATGACTCCAAGGTTCCTCACAGTGTTACTGGAGGCCAAGGTAATGCCATCCAGAGTAAGAATCTGGTTAGATACCATATTTCTAGGCTTTTCAGGGCCGAGTACAATAACCTCAGTTTTATCTGAATTAAGAAGCAGAAAGTTAGCGGCCATCCAGGTCTTTATGTCTTTAAGACATTCCTGCAGTTTAACTAATTGGTGTGTGTTATCTGGCTTCATGGACAGATAGAGCTGGGTGTCATCTGCATAGCAGTGAATATGTATGCTATGTCTTCTAATGATACTGCCTAAGGGAAGCATGTATAATGTAAACAGAATTGGTCCTAGCACTGAACCCTGTGGAACTCCATAATTAACCTCAGTGTGTGAAGAGGACTCTCCATTTACATTTACATGAACAAACTGGAGTCTATTAGATAGATATGATACAAACCACTGCAGCGCAGTACCTGTAATACCTACAGCATGTTCTAATCGCTCTAATAGGATATTATGATCGACAGTATCTAATGCTGCACTAAGGTCTAGCAGGACAAGCACAGAGATGAGTCCACTGTCAGAGGCCATAAGAAGATCATTTGTAACCTTCACTAAAGCTGTTTCTGTGCTGTGATGAGCTCTGAAACCTGACTGAAACTCTTCAAATAAACCATTCCTCTGCAGATGATCTGTTAGCTGTTTGACAACTACTCTTTCAAGGATTTTTGATATGAAAGGAAGGTTGGAGATTGGCCTATAATTAGCTAAGACTGCTGGGTCTAGAGATGGCTTTTTGAGTAAAGGTTTAACTACAGCTAGCTTGAAGGCCTGTGGTACATAGCCGATCATTAGAGATAGGTTGATCATATTTAAGATCGAAGAATTAATTAATGGCAGGACTTCTTTGAGCAGTTTTGTAGGAATGGGGTCTAAAAGACACGTTGATGGCTTGGAGGAAGTAATTATTGAAGTTAACTCAGAAAGATCAATTAGAGAAAAAGAGTCTAACTTAACATCAATGGTACTAAGAGTAGCTGTAGATAATATTACATCTGTGGGATGATTACTGGTAATTTTTTCTCTAATGATAAAAATTTTATTTGTGAAGAAGTTCATGAAGTCATTACTAGTTAACGTTAAAGGGATTGTTGGCTCAAAAGAGCTCTGACTTTTTGTCAGCCTGGCTACAGTGCTGAAGAGAAACCTGGGGTTGTTCTTATTTACTTCAATCAGTGATGAATAGTAAGATGTTCTGGCTTTGCGGAGGGCTTTCTTATAAAGCAGCAAACTATTTCTCCAGGCTAAATGATGATCCTCTAAATTTGTGACACGCCATTTCCTCTCCAGATTACTAGTCATCTGCTTTAGGGTACGTGTTTGAGAATTATACCACGGAGTCAGGTACTTCTGATTAGAGACCTTAGTTTTCACAGGAGCTACAGTATCCAGAGTCGTACAAGATAATCGACCTCTGTTGGGGTAGCGTTCAGATAGCTGCTCTGCTCTATGTTGGTACAGGGCATTGAAGATGATAACAGTGGGTGGATTATATTCTTAAACTCAGTTACAGCGCTTTCAGAAAGACATCTACTGTGATAACGTCTACTCTCCACCGCTGTGTAATCAATTATTGTAAATGTAAATGTTATCAGGAAATGATCAGACAGGAGAGGGTTTTCAGGAAACACTGTTAAATGTTCAGTTTCTATGCCATATGTTAAAACAAGATCTAGAGTGTGATTAAAGTGGTGGGTGGGTTCTTTTACATTTTGAGAGAAACCAATTGAGTCTAATAACAGATTAAATGCCATGTTGAGGCTGTCATTTTTAGCATCTACATGGATGTTAAAATCACCCACAATAATTATTTTATCTGAGCTGAGAACTAAATCAGATAAAAAGTCTGAGAAATCAGACAGAAACTCTGTGTAAGGCCCAGGTGGACGATAGATGATAACAAGTAAGACTGGTTTCTGAGTTTTACAGCTGGGGTGGACGAGGCTAAGCATCAGGCTTTCAAATGAATTAAAAGTCTGTCTTGGTCTTTCATTAATTAATAGGCTGGTGTGAAAAATTGCTGCCACACCGCCCCCCCGGCCTGTGCTTCGAGATTTCTGGTAGTTAGAATGACTCGGGGGTGTTGATTCATTTAAACTAACATAATCATCCTGCTGCAACCAGGTTTCTGTAAGGCAGAGTAAATCGATTTGTTGATCAATTATTAAGTCATGTACTAACAGAGACTTGGAGGAGAGAGACCTAATATTTAATAATCCACATTTCACTGTTTTACTCTTTGGTTCAGATGTGGATACTGTATTGTTCTTTCTTTGTAATTGTTTATGTTTAAGTTGTTTGTTGCTGGTTTTTAGTTTGTTTTTTGTCTTTTTGGAAGCTGACACAGTCTCTATGGAGATGGGTTTTTGGGGGGGGTAGCAGGAGGAGAGAAGCTGCAGAGAGGCGTGTAAGACTGCAACTCTGCTTCCTGGTCCCAACTCTGGATAGTCATATTTTGGGGGGTTTAATAAATTTGTCCATATTTCTAGAAATGAGAGCTGCTCCATCCAAAGTGGGATGGATGCCGTCTCTCCTAACAAGACCAGGTTTCCTCCAGAAGGTTTGCCAATTATCTATGAAGCCCACATCGTTTCTGGGACACCACTCAGAGAGCCAGCAATTTAAGGAGAACATGCAGCTAAACATGTCACTCCTGGTCTGATTGGGGAGGGGACCAGAGAAAACTTTATTATTCAACAACAGGTGTGTGTTAAGTTTCGCTACTTTAACCTTGTTGGAAAATCTTCACGTGTTCATGAATGTAAGCTGTTTCTTCATTGCGTGTATGTGCGTTTGTAGGTGGGTTAATTTAACTTTTTTTTTCTCAAACAAGGCATTCCTCTAGCACGTGCCTCTCTCTCACATTACTCTGCTTGTGTGTGTTTTGTGTTTCACCTTTTTGTTGTGATGCTCCGGACGCCTTCCCAACCTCCACAAGTCTGTTGGCCCCAATTTTATGTGTTAAAAACTTCTCTTAATTTCTTCTCTAATTCTTTCCTAGCTGCTGTCTTTTCCACAGCTGCTGATTCTTGCTGAGTGTGGTTTCCATTACTATAATTTTGCTTCGGCCGCTGTGCTTGTGGGGGCAGTTGGTCCAGGCCCGTAGCCACCTGTATCAACACACTAAGAGATTTATTTAATATCATTTTCATCACAATCTTACTCTGCCGACTGAAGTGCCGGTCTAAATCATGCACGATTTGTCTCTTCTATATCAAAACCCAGCCAAACATCAAACATTCAGCGTAGTCATTCAAAACCTTATTTGTAGTATTATAATCAGCAAAATCAGCGTTTTAATTACAGGCATGTATCATTGTTTGCAAATCATAATTATAAAACTCAATAACACGCTAAACAGGAAGCAAAAGTCCTCTGTGCGCTTCACAGCAGCCACCTCATTTGCATGTTCACACACCGTCTAAAAATAGCTCGCAGCGCTACAGTGCGCTGTCGTCACACACAGTCTCACACAAAGCTCTGTTATTTTATATTACAAAGACGTCTTATATTTACAACCACTGACAGGCCTGGCAGGTTTAGCGCCTGTTAAGGAAAATGTTCTAAAACACTTCTTCAGTAAAGACTCAGAGAAGAGAGACACACAGAACGTCTTGCTAGCAAGGGCAACCTCCAGACAGAGAGACTCGCGCTGAGCACTGCCCCCTGTCTTTATTTTATACTTCAGTGTGTGTGTGTGTGTGTGTGTGTGTGTGTGTGTGTGTCCTGTTGATCAAAGGGTCATATAACATGAAGGCACAAAAGGTACATCCTTGGTCACAAAGAGGGCAGTCTCCCCCTCACCCTAAATAACATGGTGAGGAAGTCCAGCAGTTCATCTATATGTAAAGAAGCACTTAAACTAAAACAGACATAGCTACGTTAATCCTACCGTAAAACAATAAAACAAGGTACGAACTCTCATGCTCCCAGGACGTGGGGGTGCATTCCTGGAGTGCACACCAAGCCTGCAGCCTGTTAGAGATCACACACAATTGATTATATGCCTCTAAGTATACATGGTTGAATATTTCCTAATACAAATAACTACATGCAGTATTCTATCATATGCAAACTTATATCCAGTGTTGGGAAGGTTACTTTTAAAATGTATTCCATTACAGAATACAGAATACATGCCCCAAAATGTATTCTGTAACGTATTCCATTACCTTACTCAATGACAGTAACGTATTCTGAATACTTTGGATTACTTAATATATTATGCTATATCATGCTTTTTACAACAACGTGAATGTACTATTGCTGTGTGATTTATTACTATTACTGAAGGTCCGCGACTCCGAACTGTAGTAAAGGGACCTCTGACTAATACGGCGGGGTCCCTGTCGGCTCGTAGCCAAAAAATAGCTTTACTTTGTTGTGTGGGTCAACTTTTCTTGCGAGAGACAGAGAGAGGCGTTGAAAGGCTGCTCCAACGGAACTTATTGTTTTCGGAGGAAAACACGAACACGGTGTACAGTCGAGTCTTAATAGCTTACTTACAACTGGGCTCGTCAGGCACTCTTCTTGGCTGAAGTGGTTATTATTACATTTACATGCTTCCAGCTCCCGTTTTTCCTCGATGACAACTCGTACCTTTCCACTCCCCTTTTTCTCCCTCCTCGCACTCACAGACCCATAACGGGTATGGCAGTGCATTCTCCCTGCAACACGGACTACACTGCCCATGATGCTACATTCTTTAGAGCTATGCTTGTAGCATTCTGCCTGTTAGCTTAGCACAACAACAACAACAACAACGAAAAGGCGCTCTCTCACCCAGGAAACACACAGTCGCAGAGAGAGAGAGAGAGAGAGCGTCGCCCTGTAACCATGGCAACCGTAACACTGCCACCTGGAACAACAGAACGTGGCTGTCAAACAAAACCCAAACAGTCCTGACCTGCGACAAAATGAAACAGGAAAGTACCGCAGTGTAATCCATTTATTTCAACAAAGTAACTGTATTCTGAATACCACCTTTTTAAACGGTAACTGTAACGGAATACAGTTACTCATATTTTGTATTTTAAATACGTAACGGTGGTACATGTATTCCGTTACTCCCCAACACTGCTTATATCACTAAAAGATTATACTGACTACTAAATACAATTTTCCATTGACAGCGCCTATACAATTTCGACAAATCTAAGTTAACGGGTCTCACCGAAGAAAGTCTAACTTTTTTGTAATCAATTAACCAGTATCAGACTCTAACTGTATCTGGCCTCATTTCTAAAGTCCCTAACTCAATTTAACTGTATCCAAAAAAGCACATAACACCGTTTCTGACGGTAAAGTGGTAAAACCACTTAGTTGTTCTGGAGTGCCCCAGGCTCCACAGTGACCAACTGACTATCCCTCAAAGAGGACAAGCATTGGGCGTCCCCAACCCTGGCAAGCGTTACCTCTGAGCAATGCGCTTCTTAGCAGTTTCCGACTGCCGTCCTATAATAATTTATAACACTTTGAAACAACAGTCAACACCCTAAAACAAGAGTCTGACTAAGGCAAGTGCAACCTAGAGGTCAATGGAGCCTTTCCCTCACTTATAATCACACAGGTCCACACTTATAACCAATTTGGACTTTAACCAACGACATGAGCAATTCCCTACCAAAGTACTTGAGACTCTAACTCAATTGCTTGGGACTCTAACCCAGCATTTCTTTCATACTTTTTCAACTTCATTAAACACTCTTAACCGACTTTAACTGCATTAGACACACGCGGATCCTCATCAAAATTAAAACAGACCCTCTACCAGTAGAGGCAGCACGGTGGCACGGTGGTTAGCACTGTTGCCGCACAGCAAGAAGGTCCTGAGTTCAATTCCACCATCAGGCCGGGGTCTTTCTGTGTGGAGTTTGCATGTTCTCCCCGTGTTTGCGTGGGTTCTCTCCGGGTACTCCGGCTTCCTCCCACCGTCCAAAGACATGCAGCTTGTGGGGGTAGGTTAATTGGATAATCCAAATTGCCACTAGGTGTGAATGTGCGAGTGAATGTGAGTGTGAATGGTTGTCTGTCCCTATGTGTTAGCCCTGCGACAAACTGGCGACCTGTCCAGGGTGTACCCTGCCTCTCGCCCTATGACAGCTGGGATAGGCTCCAGTGCCCCCCGCGACCCTGAAAAGGATAAGCGGAAGCGAATGGATGGATGGATGGACCTCTACCAGTAATTTCAGTGAGTAGACTTTTAATTTAATCATGTCCAATTTGGCACACTTTGGAAATAATTCAACAGGTAGTGCCTTACCTTTGGATAAGCCGGCTTATGCCCACTCACGTCAGACCACTGGCTTGTGCCTGTCCGCTCGACAACCTCGGACCGTCCAAACCTCTAACTTCCACCCCAATACCACAGGACGAGCCCCCAAGCTGTTACGAGTTCAAAATTGGGGATGGAGACAAGAGGAAAAACCACAATAACAACACTGGTCTGGCCGGGTTAAGTCAAACGATGATTTTAATAGTCACACGCGTGGGAGATGGACACTGTATGCAGACAGCCTCAGATCTCAAAATGGTGGAGCATTGATCAAACTCTTATAGCCTCTGGTGTCCCCACCTTATCATAAAAGCCTAAACATTCACATGCTTTCTCTCACACGGCGCCTAAGCTACGACCTTGGCTCCCTGTTTATCTGCTCCTGCTGAGATGGGGCAGAAAACTCCAGCATGTTCCGTTCTCTTCTAATCAGACAAATAAGGCGATGACTTTCTGCAAACAGTATTTCTTATAACATCATAAAACAATATCATTCATCCACAATAAATCAGCAGTCTAATGTAATGCAAATCAGTTTAACAAATGCAATAGTTATCAGCTTCTTCTAATTCAGGAGAATAATGCAAACTAAAACTACATAATAATTCACAACCTTTAATTAGGGGTCTAACATGGCATAAAATAATATTATAATCTAACATTGTCCATAAAGGGAAGGGCACATTCTTGAAGAAGACAAATGTCCCCACCCGTTTCATGTAATACATTAAAGACAGATTGACACTTCACTGCATCATTCAACCGTCTTGTATTGATTGTCGATACATGAAAAGAGTTTATGTTATTACTAAATAGGGGGAATCTTTACACTCTGGCTTTTATTAATAAAGTCTCTTGCTATGGTTTTACCTTCTTCTTTTTCTTTTTCCGTGGGAGCCATACTGTAAACGGAGCACTCACATCATTACTTTCCTGCTGACTTTCCTGAACAACTCCCTGGGTAGATATCAGTCTTTGTTCTTCAAGTACGGGTATTGACGAGGAGTCTATTTGGTCCTGACTTTCTGAATCCAAATTCCCTGTAGACGACTCGGTTGAAGTGTTTATCTGTCGTTTTTGTGATGTCAGCGCTACACTTACGTTTACTTGTGGTGACAATTCGGGAAGAATTGTCATGTTATCTTCAATGTCGCAAGTTGGTTGTTATGGAATTTTTACTGTTTTATTTGATTATGCTTCAAATGTTATGTTATACTTATGTTCACATATTTCACCAGACACAGCTTTCTGTAAAAACAGGAAGCTGACCCTGTGACACTGTAACATTTACCGCAAGAGATCAGTACAGAAATACACATCCGCAGAAGTTGACTTGCATTATCTTATTCTTAGAAATTGACTTGTAGCACACACACACACTTTGTGACACACACACACAGCTTACACACAGACAGCATCAGGACCTGCGTAACAGGAAATGTGATTATATTTGCATATTGACGATGTAACCTATAAAAATAAACGAATACTGCAGTACGATGTGTCTCTCTGTCTGAGATTCACCCGTGCCGCACGTTATCAGTAACAAGTGTCTCAGTGTTGTTTACTCACCTGACTGTTTGTTAACTGTAAATCTCTGACATTTAATTGGTCCTTCGAAGCCGTTAATGGACTGGTATTAATAATAATATTATGCTCCATTTCACAGTGGTATCCTTCCTCAAGTCCCGACGCCGTGACAAATCTGCGTTGAAGCCTCTGCAGAGCGCCCTCCAGGAAGGGTTGAAAGTCCAGGGACGTTAAAATTCGGGTCCTGGCCAACGTCTTATACAGGCCCACGGCGGTGGGGCTTGAAGGAGGACGCCCGACAGACCGGCAACAGCGAAGCCAGGTGATTATTCCACATTTGACACACCTCGCGTAAAACGATCGGCTGGGACAGTCTGTCTGGTCTAAGTATATTAAAATAGGAACTATTCGCTAACAAGAGTCTATGGAAAGACTGATTTTGTCCGCTTGCCTGAAATAGCGGCTCAAAGCCCGACAAGTTATCCGCTCGCCTGAAATAGGGCTAGAAGCAGTATAACGGTTAGCAGCTCGCCTGAAAGACGGCTGGTAGCAGATACTAAAGAGACACCCAGACTGTCCAGCATAAATTTTACGCGCATAAACTGTTTTTACTGTTTTGTTGGTGGAGTAAGTTGATTTAACAGCACATTAAGGTGGCTGAACTACTCCACTGAATTGTTTACCGTTGATAGCTCACGTACTGGCTGAATGAGAAAAAAAGTTGTGCGTCATCACGTAAAATCGACAACCGCTTTCAAGAATAGCTTGAAAGTAGAAGCCTGTTGTTGATAACTTATCTCGTTCTTCGTGCCAGTGACAGCTTCACGGGTCAGACTGTATATTTAACTCAATAAAATACCTTGTAAACAAACCTTCTACAAAACGAAACCAAATGGGTAATAACGAAACTAAACTCACGGCAGATGAACAGTGGTTAGACAAAAAATATCTCGGCGCCGGCCGAATAAGTGCAGGTAGGTGGAGAAATCCAAAGAAACTAAATTGTCCTGCGTGGGAGGGGAAATGCAGTCCGTCTGCAGTAACTATTTTAAGAGGAACCTTACAAACAGAACTAAACAATGAAATATAGTTGGCATGACGATCATGCCCAGATTGTATAAAATAAACAAAAGGAAATCATTCACATGAAAACCTTTTCTATAAAAAAAGAGAGATGCATAAGGTAGATTAAGACTGTGTCATTGTTCAGCCAAGGAAAGTGTGTGAAAAGGTAAATGTCTCCAGCATCGCTACCTTATCGTGGTGGAGGGGTTTGTGTGTCCCAGGGATCCCAGGGGCTATGTTGTCTGGGGGCTTTTGCCCCCTGGTAGGGTCTCCCATGGCAAATTGGCCCTGGGTGAGGGACCAGACAAAGAGCGATTCAGAAGACCCTTATGAAAAGGATACCGAGGGAACAGTTTACCCTGCCCGGGATAGGGTTACCGGGGCCCCGCCCTGGAGCCAGGCCCGGGGAGGGTGCCCGAGGGCAAGCGTCTGGTGGCCGGGCCTTAGTCCATGGGGCCCGGCCGGGCACAGCCCGAAGAGGAGACATGGGCCCATCCTCCCGCAGGCCCACCACCCGCAGGATGCGCCATAGGGGTCGGGTGCATTGTGTGCCGGGTGGCGGCCAGGAGCGGAGGCCCTGGCGGACTGACCCCCGGCTGCCAAGACTGGCAATAGGGACATGGAATGTCACCTCTCTGGTGGGGAAGGAGCCTGAGTTAGTGCGTGAGGTTGAGAGGTACCGGCTAGATATAGTCGGGCTCACCTATACACATGGCTTGGGCTCTGGAACCAGTCTCCTGGAGAGGGGCTGGACTCTGTCTCAGTCTGGAGTTGCCCCTGGTGAGAGGCGGCGGGCTGGGGTGGGTATTCTAATATCCCCTCGGCTTGCTGCCGGTACGTTGGGGTTTTTCCCGGTGGACGAGAGGGTTTGTTCCCTGCGCCTTAGGGTCGGGGAACGGGTCCTGGCTGTCATCTGCGCTTATGCGCCGAGTGGCAGTTCAGAGTACCCAGCCTTCTTAGAGTCCCTGGGGGGGGGGTGCTGGAGGGTGCTCCACCTGGAGACTCTGTTGTCCTGCTGGTAGACTTCAATGCTCATGTGGGTAACGACAGCGAGACCTGGAGGGGCGTGATTGGGAGGAACGGCCTCCCTGATCTGAACCCGAGCGGTGCTTTGTTATTGGACTTTTGTGCTAATCACAGTTTGGCCATAACGAACACCCTGTTCGAACATAAGAGTGTCCATAAGTGCACGTGGCACCAGGACGCTCTAGGCCGTAGGTCGATGATCGATTTTGTAATCGTATCAGCAGACCTGCGACCATATGTTCTGGACACTCGGGTAAAGAGAGGGGCTGAGCTGTAAACTGATCACCACCTGGTGGTGAGTTGGATCAGGTGGTGGGGGAGGACGCTGGACAGACCTGGTGCACCTAAACGCGTAGTGAGGGTGTGCTGGGAACGTCTAGCAGAGGCCCCAGTCCGCGAGATCTTCAACGCACACCTCCGGCAGAGCTTCAACAGCATTCCAAGGGAGACTGGGGACATTGAGTCCGAATGGACCATGTTCAGCGTCTCCATTGCCGAAGCTGCTGCATTGAGCTGCGGCCGCAAGGTGGTTGGTGCCTGCCGTGGTGGTAATCCCCGAACCAAATGGTGGACACCAGAGGTGAAGGGAGCCACCAGGCTGAAGAAGGAGTCCTATCGGGCTTGGTTAGCCTGTGGGACTCCGGAGGCAGCCGACAGGTATCGACAGGCCAAGCGGAATGCGGCTCAGGCAGTGGCTGAAGCAAAAACGAGGGTGTGGGAGGAGTTCGGAGAGGGCATGGAAAAAGACTTTCGGACTGCCTCGAAGAGATTCTGGCAAACCGTCAGGCGTCTCAGGAGGGGAAAGCGGTGCTCTACCTGCACTGTGTATAGTGCTGGCGGAGCGCTGCTGACGTCGACTGAGAAAATTGTCGGGCGGTGGAAGGAATACTTCGAGGACCTCCTTAATCCCACTGACACGTCTTCCGAGGAGGAAGCAGAGTCTGGGGATGAGGGGAATGACCCGCCAATTTCCGGGGGCGAGGTCACTGAGGCAGTTAAACAACTCCTTGGTGGCAGAGCCCCTGGTGTTGATGAGGTCCGCCCCGAGTTCCTGAAGGCTCTGGACGTTGTAGGGCTGTCCTGGTTGACACGCCTCTGCAATGTTGCGTGGAGATCAGGGGCAGTACCTGTGGACTGGCAGACCGGGGTGGTGGTCCCCATCTTTAAGAAGGGGGACCGGAGGGTGTGTTCCAACTACAGGGGGATCACACTCCTCAGCCTCCCTGGGAAAGTCTATGCCAGGGTGCTGGAAAGGAGAGTTCGTCCGCTAGTCGAACCTCGGATACAGGAGGAACAATGCGGTTTTCGTCCTGGTCGCGGAACACTGGACCAGCTCTTTATCCTCTCCAGGATACTTGAGGGTGCATGGGAGTTTGCCCAACCAGTCTACATGTGTTTTGTGGACTTGGAGAAGGCATTCGACCGTGTCCCTCGGGGTGTCCTGTGGGAGGTGTTGCGGGAGTATGGGGTGTCTGGCCCATTGCTACGGGCCATTCGATCCCTATACAACCGTTGCAAGAGCTTGATTCGCATTGCCGGCAATAAGTCGGACTCGTTCCCGGTGGGTGATGGGCTCCGCCAGGGCTGCCCTTTGTCTCCGGTTCTGTTCATAAATTTTATGGACAGGATTTCTAGGCGCAGCCAAGTGGCGGAGGGCTTTCGCTTTGGTGGCCTCAGAATCTCATCTCTGATTTTTGCAGATGATGTGGTTCTGTTGGCTTCTTCGGGTGAGGGCCTCCAGCTCGCACTGGAACGGTTCGCAGCCGAGTGTGAAGCAGCGGGAATGAGGATCAGCACCTCCAAATCTGAGGCCATGGTTCTCAGCCGGAAAAGGGTGGAGGGCCCACTCCGGGTCGGGGATGAGTTCCTGCCGCAAGTGGAGGAGTTCAAGTATCTCGGGGTCTTGTTCGCGAGTGATGGGAGAAGGGAGCCGGAGATCGACAGACGGATTGGGGCTGCAGCTGCAGTAATGCAGACGCTACACCGGTCCGTCGTGGTGAAGAGGGAGCTGAGTGTAAAAGCGAAGCTCTCAATTTACCGGTCGATCTACGTCCTGTTGAAATCTCCCAATTCTTTGAATCTTTGGGCTGAAGGAAGGACAATACTCGGTGTATAAATGCTCAATCAACAATCATTTATTTCCATACAATTCAACACTTAAGAGCATAAGAACCATCATGATGGGGAGACCTGCCTGCAGAGGGTCACAGCAAGTCTCAAAATGGTGACGGGTTGCTCAGCTTTTTATAGTCTCTAGTGGCCCCCACCTAGTCGTAAAAGACCAAACATTAACATTCTTTCTCTCTTACGGCGCCTAAGTTATGACCTCGGCAGTTGTTTCTCTGCTTTCTGTAAGGTGGGGGTGTGGAATGTGGTCTGTCTATCTCCCCTGTCTTAGACACAGAGTCTCCTGCTTACAACCTTCTTTTCATGATTCAACAATTAAGCATGTAATACATTCACAGCAGATCAAGGATACAGAGTGATGCACACTTATCTAATAAACTAATCAGTGAATATGTTCTTTTAACTCAAAAGTATAATGAGAACTAAACTACATACAGATCACACACTCTATATTAAAGGGTATAATATGATCTACAGCAGTATTCTAATTCAACTACTTTGATTACATATATAAGGTAACATATAATAACAGAATAATCTAATAATTCCCCCTTTTGATCTCTTAAAAGAGATCACTTATAAACTACACTCCAGGGTCGCAAGGTCCAGTTCTTCTTGGTCCTGAGGCCCTCTGTCCCCCTTTAACGGGTGGACCATATGTGGGATGACCTCTGTGTTCACGCAGTTCAGATGCAAGCAAAGTTAGACTTACGACCATAACAGCAGTTACAGATGACACTCCCATCACTCCCCAATTCTCCCACAGCTTTATTTTGGTGCTCCAGTTTTCCACCCCCTTTTTAATGTCACCTTATACCTTTCAAATGTACTTAGACTAGAACCTCTGTCTAAGGAGCTTTTAACCTTTATTTTTATTGCTGCAGCTACCAGTGTCTTCCAGTTGGGTGATTCTCAGCTTCTTTCTTCGACCTCCGGGGTTAGACCACCCTTTAGTCATTGCACAGTTCTGGGGATTATTCTGCCCCGATTTCAAACAAGGATCTGTGTGTTTTGGGGTCACCTCCGTGTCCCCCTTTTTGCCAAGAGCCTCTTGAACCTCGTTGGTCTGGTGTTCCTGGTTTTCGCCAGCCCCTTCATGGTTATTGCTGTGTTTGTGGGATCCATCTTCTCCAGGAGCCCAAACGCCATGACACTTGACCCCAGTTGCTGTCTCGGCAGTCCCTACATCTGTCTCTGCTGTGAAGGGTCCTCACATCTCCGTGTCCCTGTCTGGTGTCTGTTCCTTTCTCTGCAAGAGACAGAAAACCAAAACACCTCTCTCCCTAGCCTTGATAATCTAATATTGTTATCCATTGTTCTTCTAATGATTCAAATTTGGTTTAAAATATTATGTTCAGGACCTATTCTAATCATAATCTATGTGTGTGTAAAAGAAATCAAAAATTAGTGAACCCTTCCTAAGTCTAACACATTATAAGCTTAAGTGTCTGTGAAGGTTCTCAGTCATCCAGGTCATCGTAGTCAAAGGAGCTTGGAAAGAAAAGCGTCTGGACTTCTTTAAGTTGCTTGAAGACGTTTCACCTCTCATCCGAGAAGCTTCTTCAGTTCTAAGGTCAAATGGTGGAGAGTCCCAGATATAAACCTAGTGGTAGTGACCCCCCACAGAGGGACAAAAGGACCCCCTGATGATCCTCTAATCGCCTGAGCCAAGGTGTGAAACTGGGCGTGGGTCCCAATCAGCCAGAGTTTCGGGTGTGTTCATTGTGAAACCTGGCCCCACCTTGTCATGCGAATTCCTGAGGTCAGATGGCCCAGGATGTGAGTGGGCGTTAAGGCGTCTGGGAAGGGATCTCAAAACTGGATTATAGATGGCAGAGAGTTGGTGTCATAAACCCCCGCCTCTGTTCAAAGATGGTCGCTCACAGTGGACATAGATGGCTTCTTTCACTCCTCTTTCAAACCATCTGTCCTCTCTGTCCAAAATGTGAACATTGGCATCCTCGAAAGAGTGACCTTTATCCTTTAGATGCAGATGGACAGCTGAGTCTTGTCCTGTGGAGGTGGCTCTTCTGTGTTGTGCCATGCGCTTATGAAGTGGCTGTTTGGTCTCTCCAATGTAGAGGTCTGAGCATTCCTCGCTGCACTGTACAGCATACACCACATTGTTAAGTCTGTGTTTTGGCGTTTTGTCTTTCGGGTGAACCAGTTTCTGTCTGAGTGTGTTGCTGGGTCTGAAATACACTGGGATGTCATGCTTGGAGAAAACTCTCCTGAGTTTCTCTGATACACCGGCTACATAGGGGATGACAATGTTGTTGCGTCTGTCCTCCCTCGCTGGTGTCTGGTCTTCTTTTCTGTGCCTCTTTGCTGACTTTAAGAACGCCCATTTAGGATAGCCGCACGTTTTGAGTGCTTCCTTTACATGTGTGTGTTCCTTCTTTTTCCCTTCAGGCTTAGAGGGAACATGTTCTGCCCGGTGGTGTAGGGTCCTAATTACTCCAAGTTTGTGTTCCAAAGGGTGATGGGAGTCAAAGAGTCAAAGAGCCAGATCAAGATCAGCCAGACCCTGCAAGAACTGGAAATCCTTCTACCCTCTCCAATCTTAGAAGAGGTTTACAAGTTTGTGGACAAGGCTCAGCGGGCCCAACACTCTAAAGGAAAAGAAAGACAACGCAGGAAATTCCACACCTTGCTTTCAAAAACACACACTCCTCATCCTGAATCTACACAACCCAGAGAAGAAAACACACCTGAAGTCAGTCAGGAGAAATGGGTGAAGAACTTTTCAGACAGGATTCTCACTGAACCTGAAAAGAGAGTATTAGCCAAAGGACTCAATTTTGCCATTTCTCCACAACAGTTGCCCATAGTGGACCTCATCACAGCCACAGAATCTGCCATACGGATTAATAAATTATCACAGACAGAAGCAGAGCAAATCAGGATGAAAGTCTCAGCCACGCTCTCCAGTGCCAAAGTCCCTCCATCCAACCTCACAATACAGGAAAAGAAGGCCGTCGCTTCCCTGAGCAAAGACCACAACATCACTGTTTTACCAGCTGATAAGGGAAGATGCACCGTGGTCCTAAACACTACAGATTACCATACAAAGATCACTACTCTCCTCAGTGACGACAATACCTACGAAGCCCTAAAGCGAGACCCCACAAGCAGCTACAAAAAGAAAGTTATAGCTTGCCTTCAAGACTTTGAAAAGGACAAAATTATTGACCGCCTTACATATCACCGCCTTTACCCAGGAGATGCCATACCCTGCATCTATGGACTTCCAAAGATCCACAAGGAAGCTGTCCCACTCAGACCCATAGTCAGTAGCATAAACTCAGCCACTTACAACATTGCTAAACACCTTGCTACCATCCTTGCGCCTCTCGTGGGGAACACCCCACACCACATCAAGAACTCCACCGACTTCACCGACAAGGTCCAGAAACTTACCCTGGATCCAGATGAAACCATGGTGTCCTTTGATGTAGTCTCTCTCTTCACCTGCATACCCACCACGGAGGCCGTGGAGACTGTCAGAAAACGACTACAAGAAGACAGCTCCTTGGAGGACAGGACCAACTTCACACCCGATCAGATCTGCACACTGTTAGACCTCTGCCTCACCACTACATATTTCAAGTACAACGAAGGCTTTTACAGACAAAAACATGGCTGTGCCATGGGCTCCCCCGTGTCACCTATTGTAGCCAACCTTTACATGGAGGAAGTGGAAAGGAAGGCTCTTGGCTCTTTCAAAGGAAGAGTACCCAGCCACTGGTACAGATATGTGGACGACACCTGGGTCAAAATCAAGACACAAGAAGTGGAATCCTTCACTGCGCACATTAACGCTGTGGATAAGAACATCAAGTTCACCAGGGAAGACACAAAGGACAACTGTCTGCCTTTCCTGGACTGCGCCGTGCACATTGAAGAGAACGGCAAACTCAACATCGAAGTTTACCGGAAGCCCACACACACGGACCAGTACCTCCTCTTTGACTCCCATCACCCTTTGGAACACAAACTTGGAGTAATTAGGACCCTACACCACCGGGCAGAACATGTTCCCTCTAAGCCTGAAGGGAAAAAGAAGGAACACACACATGTAAAGGAAGCACTCAAAACGTGCGGCTATCCTAAATGGGCGTTCTTAAAGTCAGCAAAGAGGCACAGAAAAGAAGACCAGACACCAGCGAGGGAGGACAGACGCAACAACATTGTCATCCCCTATGTAGCCGGTGTATCAGAGAAACTCAGGAGAGTTTTCTCCAAGCATGACATCCCAGTGTATTTCAGACCCAGCAACACACTCAGACAGAAACTGGTTCACCCGAAAGACAAAACGCCAAAACACAGACTTAACAATGTGGTGTATGCTGTACAGTGCAGCGAGGAATGCTCAGACCTCTACATTGGAGAGACCAAACAGCCACTTCATAAGCGCATGGCACAACACAGAAGAGCCACCTCCACAGGACAAGACTCAGCTGTCCATCTGCATCTAAAGGATAAAGGTCACTCTTTCGAGGATGCCAATGTTCACATTTTGGACAGAGAGGACAGATGGTTTGAAAGAGGAGTGAAAGAAGCCATCTATGTCCACTGTGAGCGACCATCTTTGAACAGAGGCGGGGGTTTACGACACCAACTCTCTGCCATCTATAATCCAGTTTTGAGATCCCTTCCCAGACGCCTTAACGCCCACTCACATCCTGGGCCATCTGACCTCAGGAATTCGCATGACAAGGTGGGGCCAGGTTTCACAATGAACACACCCAAAACTCTGGCTGATTGGGACCCACGCCCAGTTTCACACCTTGGCTCGGGCGATTAGAGGATCATCAGGGGGTCCTTTTGTCCCTCTGTGGGGGGTCACTACCACTAGGTTTATATCTGGGACTCTCCACCATTTGACCTTAGAACTGAAGAAGCTTCTCGGATGAGAGGTGAAACGTCTTCAAGCAACTTAAAGAAGTCCAGACGCTTTTCTTTCCAAGCTCCTTTGATTATAAGCTTAAGTTTTACCATAGCTAAATTATTAAACACAGAAATAACGTCATAAGATGTTCATAAAACCATTGTTTGATGTTCGGACTCAACTCCCCCCTTTTTGACACACTCCCATGTGTCAATTCATTGGAGCTAGACAATTAAAAGAGAAGGTTAGTGACATCATATCTCAGAAAGTATCAGAAATTCTTCTCTCGAGTACCGTTGCTCCAGC
Organism: Rhamphochromis sp. 'chilingali'; assembly: GCF_963969265.1. Lineage (NCBI taxonomy): Eukaryota > Metazoa > Chordata > Actinopteri > Cichliformes > Cichlidae > Rhamphochromis > Rhamphochromis sp. 'chilingali'. The sequence goes on from NC_137935.1 coordinate 31,485,772, forward strand.
CTTGTCATCCCTGAGGATCTTCAATCCCGGAAATTTCCCTTCTCCTCATGTAATAAAGTCTATCATCCTTCCATGCCCTGGTAACTGGTCCATCCAGAGCTGTAACATTTTGAAATGTACATACAACAAGCCAAACAAAAAGCTTGGTCACACCAACCCTTTTCTGCCCTGAAGATGTCCAACGCCATCTTAGTCTGGACCAGGGTTGTAATAGTTTTGCAATTTTCATTAGTTTTTATTTTTATTTAGGTTCGACTTCAGATTTTCAATTTTATATCAGTTTTAATCAGTTTTTATCAATTGTTTGCTAGTTTAGTTTAGTTTTGATTAGTTTCAGTTATAGTTTTAGTCGTGTCTGCAATAATTAAGTGTAGCAAAATCCCAGTCCCATCATATCAGTCATGCTCTTGTGCTTATCCTTGGGTATTGTGACTATTAACTCTTGCAGCACCGGGTGCTCCTAATTTTGGTTCAAGTGAATTTATAAACTTTGTGAAGGGAATTGACTCCTCTGCACACTGGAATAAACATAATCAACATGATCTACATTTTACTGCGTGTTATTTCACCATCTTATTGATTCAAATGCTCCATCCTTCTGTGGTTTGCGACATTATGTTTATCCACTCTGTCTCTAAATGTTTGAAGAATCTTCAAGTTTGGGGTCAAATTTTAAGAATTTGACCATAAGTGAAAGTTATGGTGTTATCACCCCCTTCGGGGCTTACCTTTCCCAGTTTTGATGATATTCCTCCCTATTCTTTGCAAATACCCCCTGTTGGTGGCGAGAAACTGTTGGTGTGGTCAAGTGGGTGCTATAGAAACAAAAGCTCAGGACAGAACAGTTATCAGTAATGTACTTCATACAAATTTTGCATATGTTTTATTTCATATTGATCCTCTGAGTGTAATGGTACATTTTAATTTGAATTTATCCAAACTAAACACAATAGGTTTTTCTTTCTCTACTTTGCTCTTGTTCTTTTGCAGTACCACATCCTATCAAATGTCCCTGTCGATTATATTCTACTTTTAATAACTTACTATTTCAAGCGAGAACCTAAATCACGTGGCCCAATGTTTATTATTGCATATCTCTATTCTGAATGTGGCAAGTCATTCATAGGTATTGTTAAAGTTTTGGCGATTTTCCTCTATAAAATTTAATTGACTTTTTTACAGTGGCCTGCTGTGGTTAATAGTAACATATTCCAGTCATGAGTGATATCAATAGTTTTCTCCACTGTAGCATTTGGCATTCCCAATAATATAACATGATACCTTAATCAAAACACAGCTAATATAGCACAGTTTTCTTAATGCAAACATCAGTAACTCAGACTCAGCAACCAAAGTGTTAAGTCTGCAGTTCATACTTATGTGAAGCTACAGTCTCCTCCTCCAGTCTCTCTTATCCTCCTGCTCCTGAAAAAACAAAACAAAGCGAAGCATCCACCCTTCTCTTGTCCGCTGGGTGAATTGTTTATTGGCATTTACTAATCCTAAAGTGGGTGCAGTCATTGTCTCAGTATCAAGTCAGTCAAAACTTTTAGTCGTCAGTCCATCACAGTCCATTCACATGCATTCATCCACACACATTCATACCAGATTTTGCTGATAACGGAGTCTCCCTATTCGAGCCTCCATCACCAGCAAGATGACGTCATCATTTTAAAAGGAAAACAATTCTTTGTTCTTTTGTTCTGGATTGACTCGCTGCAATCCTTTTAGACTCAGGACTTCTCATATGATCAGTGTCCCCTATACGTGAATTCCTCCCAAGCCAATTACAATCATGGAGAAACACACTTTGCAACTGTTTTTGTAAGAATATTTCATAGCGCTTTAAATTTCAATCTTTCAGGCCTGGTTTAAAGAGCTGATTGTTAAATCATGAACTCACAAAATATCAACATATCACCACCGGTGGATCACACCTCTCAGATTTTCTTATCTCAGTGCACTGTAACAAAAACGAAAACAGACATAACCAACAAAATACTACTAAAATAACACAAACTAGGGCCCGTTGCAGACATGTCCAGCATAAAACTATCCCTCTCTCGCTTACGAGAAAGAACACAAGCCAAAGCTCACTGATAACATCAAGCTAGCGCTAAGCAAAGCCACAAAATCAACCAGAAATTCACAGGAACGTTTTGCTTCCTGCCGGGACAATATTGTGTGGGAATGAGAAGCTCAGGTGCCGTAACACCTTTTGTTCCTCCTTGAATTAGATCTCAATCACAGAAAATGCCGTACTCCAACCTAAACTTACACTGTTAATTCATCATTTTCACTCTGTGCCACTGTTCCTCATCAGGGCTGTGTGAAGCACAGCAAAGAATTCAGTCAAGGCCTTGAGCCATAAACATACATCACGCACAGACATTGTTTTCATAACCAAACCGTTTTAGACCTTATTCCTAAAATCTACATAAATGCCCTCTGAGTGACATATAACACATTCTAAGTAATCAATGGTAATCAATGGCTCCTCATAAAAATTATGCATTGGGATGTTTGTGTGCAGCATTTTGCATATCAGCATAAGCAAAGCATTCTTCATTGCACCAGCGTGTATGTGTATGTGTGCATCACTCTTCATTGCACAAGCGTGTGCATGTGTATGTGTGTGTGCATCACTTCTCAGTGGATCAGCATTCCAATGTGTGTGTGAGTGTGTGTATGTGTGTGTGTGTCATTTCTCACTCAATCAACGAGTGCACATGTATTCATGTGTGTATTTCACTTCATTCTGAATCTGTGTGTGTGTAGACGTGTGTGTGTGTGTTTGTTCATCACTTTCCTGTTCTGGTGTTCTGGGTAAACCACGGCCTGAAGCATGCCCTGGGGTCCTGCCCTCCTCCTTTTCAGTTTGTTTGCGACCATTGCTGCTGCTGCTGCTCAAAGTTCAGTCCGTCCTGGTTCTGAGCCCAATTGGGGCAGTCCTTTCTCCAGTGTCCATGCTCACCGCAGGTGAAACCTGCATCTTCTCCTGTGTTTTTTTGTCCATTCTGAGGTGCCTTCTGTCCTCAGTTACTCCTCCTGTCCCGGTCACGCCCTTTTTGCTGCCCGATCATCCGTGTTGGTCCATCACTGTCCTGCACAGTGTAAATGCAGCATTATCAAGGTCAGCATTCTTTTGCTCAGCCTTACTTTTCCTTCAGGCTTGGCGGGCTTCTCGTCACAGCTCTGTCAGCTGACGCAGTCTGGGAATTTTCCCCCGTGTAGTGAAACGGGCCTTAGGTCTAGTGCTCTCCGTCTCTGCTGCATGAGATCACATTCCTGCAGCACTGTTGACATTTTCAGGTCGTTGTTGTGGGTCCAGCTGTTGCAGCATTTGGTCAGGGTCACGTATGGAGGAGAGCAGGAGTCCAGTCAGCCTCGGCTTTCAGGGCCGGCAAAGCAGCCTGTAATTAAATATATATAGAGAAAAACAAAAAACAAAAACAGACAAAAAACAAAAGCAAACGAACAGGAAAATGATGTTGTGTTGGCTGTATTTCAACGAGAGGGGAGAAACACCGGGACCAGGCCCTGTGTCAGCCTTCTCTCCCCCTTTTTTTTTTTTTTTTTTTCTCACCCTATAATCAACTCATGACCCGCCAAGCTGACAGGACAACACAGGTACATATTAAAATTCTTAAGATCATGTTTAAAAGCCCAAAAATGGACTTTTCTTTCATTCAGTAATCACTTGTATTAATCAATCAGCAGAAAACATGTCACAATTTGAATCTTTTAACCCCTAAATTTGTCGTGTCTTCACTGGTTGGTCAGACCAGTGTCTTTTTCTTTGAAGTTAAATTGTTGTCCTGCAACCCAGAGAGTTTATTTGTCAGTAATGTATTTATCCTTTAACAACAGGTGTATGTTAAGTTTCGCTGCTTTAGCCTTGCTGGAAAATCTTCACGTGTTCATGAGTGTAAGCTGTTTCTTCATTGCGTGTGTATGCATTTGTAGGCAGGCAGGTTAATTTGATCTTTTTTTCAAACTAGGCGTTACCTTAAAAGGAGCCTTTCTCTCAGATTTCTCTGCTTGTGTATGTTTTTGTTTCACCTTTTTGTTGTGATGCTCCGGACGCCTTCCCAACCTCCACAAGTCCGTTGGCCCCAATTTTATGTGTTAAAACTTCTCTTAATTTCTCCTCTAATTCTCTCCTCGCTGCTGTCTTTTTCACAGCTGCTGATTCTTACTGGGTGTGGCTCCCATTACTTATAATTTTGCTTCGGCCGCTGTGCTTGTGGGGGCAGTTGGTCCAGGTCCGCAGCTTCCTGTATTAACACACTAAGAGATTTATTTAATTTCATTTTCATCACTGTTAAACAGATAAGCAGGCAACACGCCTACCTTGACAGCGTAAACTGCACGCCAGTCTCCCAACACATTCCTCTCTCTACTCCTCCATAATTCTCCACTACACACCTCTTACTATCTCTCTTTTTTATTTTTTTATTTTTTTATTACACCACAGAGTAATACACCCAATTATGCCCGTCTATCTCTATGTGGCTCCAAATTCCCTCTTTATTTAATTTCACACTCGTCAGGGGACAGGCACACAACAATTTCAACCACTGAAACGAGGAATTCAACCTTTTTATATTTCACCTATGATAGAACTCAACCTTAGATGTAAAAGCATTCTCTTGTTCTATTCCAGAATAAATGTGAACCCGTGATTACACGGTCGTTCCAGTGTTATTCTGTAGCTATGCGGGGGTCCTCACCTCCCCAAGTCACCACCTCGGCATCCGGACGCCGCCGGGCCTGCCCGCGCGTCCACGAACAGGAGGGTTGCCACTCCTAGGACAAAATTATTTTCCACAGGTACACTAGGCGTCAACCTTAGATCTTAAAGCATCCTCTTCGCACTAGTGTCCTCCTATTCAAACACATCAACCGTCACTGTCACTGTGTTTCACGCTTCCCCCACAGAAACACACTCAGAGCGCGCCTCACACACTCAAAACAGTGAGACCCACAGAGAGCGCTTTTCTTCAGCAGAAATTTGCACAGAAACCTCTGAGCTCAACTGTTAGAATTCTTTTGATGCACAACAACCATAGACCAAAATACCCCTTTCTCTGCGCTTATGGCCGCCACAACGGGGCAAAATCGCATCATAAAAGTGATGCCTGCGTCCCCTGAAGTTATACCAGACACCATAAACCAGGTTTTGCTCTATGTACTTCTTGGCAAGTAAAATTTTACTTTGTTTTATGACCGCAGCCCTTGAGACTCGACTGACGCCATAAACCACCGTCAAACCTCTCTTCAATGTACTAAAACCAGCACCAACCACTACTGCACTTCACGGCCGCACCACCGGAACACGGCCGTATCATAAACCAAACCTACGGATGTGTTTCGCTTTCGCGTTGCCAGTGTTTAACCGCACCGTGAGCCAGCATCTGCTTTTCCTTAAATCAACTTCTATTTCATAGCCGGCAAGAGCCAGGACTTAACCGACACCATAAACAAACTTCAAAACCTCGACTTCAATGTACTGAACTAATGGCCGCGTCTCCAGAAGAAATTCTAATGTATTATTGCTACAGAAGCCAGTCTTAGACAAAATTAAATGTGGAAGGTAAAGTGGCTGCAACTAGTCCAACGTAGTATGTTATTAGTATCTCGGTAGAAGCAGTTTACTGCAACTAGTCCAACGTAGTATGTTATTAGTATCTCGGTAGAAGCAGTTTACTGCAACTAGTCCAACGTAGTATGTTATTAGTATCTCGGTAGAAGCAGTTTATTTAACACACTGGAATTCAGCCTCAACTTATGTTGTTAGTATCTTGCGCCAAAAACCAGACACTGTATCTTCACAGTTACATGTGAAGATACATGTAACTCAGTGAACAGATTAATTTGGAAAGCCCAATATGCACATTTGGTATTCATAATACAACAGGCTGTGCTTACCTTTTTATATTTGGACCGGTCCTCTGTTCACCTCGCCTCACGATCTCACCAAAGGCCAAATCTGCCCCTCCTCAGCACACCAAAGATTCGGGTCACACGGCACCAAGTTGTTGAAATCTCCCAATTCTTTGAATCTTTGGGCTGAAGGAAGGACAATACTCGGTGTATAAATGCTCAATCAACAATCATTTATTTCCATACAATTCAACACTTAAGAGCATAAGAACCATCATGATGGGGAGACCTGCCTGCAGAGGGTCACAGCAAGTCTCAAAATGGTGACGGGTTGCTCAGCTTTTTATAGTCTCTAGTGGCCCCCACCTAGTCGTAAAAGACCAAACATTAACATTCTTTCTCTCTTACGGCGCCTAAGTTATGACCTCGGCAGTTGTTTCTCTGCTTTCTGTAAGGTGGGGGTGTGGAATGTGGTCTGTCTATCTCCCCTGTCTTAGACACAGAGTCTCCTGCTTACAACCTTCTTTTCATGATTCAACAATTAAGCATGTAATACATTCACAGCAGATCAAGGATACAGAGTGATGCACACTTATCTAATAAACTAATCAGTGAATATGTTCTTTTAACTCAAAAGTATAATGAGAACTAAACTACATACAGATCACACACTCTATATTAAAGGGTATAATATGATCTACAGCAGTATTCTAATTCAACTACTTTGATTACATATATAAGGTAACATATAATAACAGAATAATCTAATAGTCCCTACCCTCACCTATGGCCACGAGCTGTGGGTAGTGACCAAAAGAACGAGATCGCGGATACAAGCGGCAGAAATGAGCTTCCTCCGAAGGGTGGCTGGCCTCTCCCTTAGAGATAGGGTGAGAAGTTCGGCCATCCGGGAGGGGCTCAGAGTAGAGCAGCTGCTGCTCCACATCGAAAGGAGCCAGCTGAGGTGGTTCGGGCATCTGACAAGGATGCCCCCTGGGCGCCTCCTGGGTGAAGTGTTCCAGGCATGTCCCACCGGGAGGAGGCCCCGGGGCAGACCCAGGACACGCTGGAGAGATTATATCTCTCGGCTGGCCTGGGAACGCCTTGGTATTCCCCCGGATAAGCTGGAGGAGGTGGCTGGGGAGAGGGAGGTCTGGGCCTCTTTGCTTAGGCTGCTGCCCCGCGACCCGGCCCCGGATAAAGCGGATGAAGATGGATGGATGGAATTATCCTCATTCAAAAGTCATGTAAGAACCTCATTGGTTTACGGAATTCTGATGTCACAGGCTTCTAAAGCTTTGATCCTTTGAAGCTTTGATCCTCATGAATTCTTAAGTAGGGGTGAGGAGGTACAACTTTTAGTCCGTTATTTGCAGCACTTATGTTAGCAGCATTCAAACGTTCACCAGTAAAGCATTTTCAAACATTTGGATCCTTTTCGTACTCATGGTATACAGACTCCAACATGTCTCAGAAAGAGCAAGAAAGACAAGAAGCTGACCCCAGCTCTATTCCATGGTATGAGTCCCTAGACCCTTACATCAGCTCTCTTCCTTGGGACAAACACGTAGAATTAGAGGAAAAGCGATTGGAAGAAATGGAGAAGGAAAATCTCATGAACAGAGAAAAGATTAAGATCCTGACAGAAGAAAATGAGAGAAAGAGTGCTGAATTAGAAAAATTATCCTACCAGCTTCAGGAAAGGGAAGGTATTATTGAGGAGAAACAATGGGCTCTCCAAGATAAGAAGAATCACGAGCTCCAAGAAAAGCTTGATGAAGCTCTAGAAAAAATTAAAGATCTGCTCCAAAATGAGAAAAAAGAGAGCATTAAAGGGGATAAAATGCTCAAGAAGAATCAGGAGCTCCAAGAAAAGCTTGATGGAGCTCTGGAAAAAAATAAAGATCTGCTCCAAAAGGAGAAAAAAGAGTGCATAAAACAGGAAAACATGGTCAAGAAGAATCAGGAGCTCCAAGGGAAGCTTGATGAAGCTCTGGAAAAACTGAAAGAAATCCACCAAGAATAGAAGCAACAGTCCACACAGCAGAGAGACATGCAGAGCAAACTCCAAGCCATGGAGGAAAAATACAAAGCGCTGCAGGTGAAACATGACAAAACTCTGCACAAAAGTCAACAGTTGCTTCAAGACAAGAAGAAAATGGAAACGAAACAGAAGGAAATGGACTCCAAGCTTGACGAGATGGAGGAAAAACACAGTTTGCTCCAAATCAAGCTTGATAAAACAGTGCACTGAAATAAAGAGTTCATTCAAGAGAGAGAGGAACAAGAAATGCTCGAGAAAGAAACGGACTCCAAGCTTGAAGTCTTGGGAGAAGAACTGAAAATGCTCCAAATAACTCTTGAGGAAACACTGCTCAAAAACAAAGAGTTGCTTCACGAGAAAGACCAACAGAAAATACAAAAGGAAGAAATGGATTGCAAGCTGAGGCACATCAAGAAACAGAATGAAGGCTTGCAAGTGATGCTTGATGAAGCTCTGGAGAGAAATAAAGAGTTGCTTCACGAGAAAGACCAACAGAAAATACAAAAGGAAGAAATGGATTGCAAGCTGAGGAACATCGAGAAACAAAATGAAGGCTTGCAAGTACTACTCGATGAAGCTCTGGAGAGAAATAAAGAGATCCTCCAAGACAGGAAACAAGAGCCCGTAGAGCAGAGAGACCTGCAGAGCAAACTCCAAGCCATGGAGGAAAAATACAAAGCGCTGCAGGTGAAACATGACAAAACTCTGCACAAAAGTCAACAGTTGCTTCAAGACAAGAAGAAAATGGAAACGAAACAGAAGGAAATGGACTCCAAGCTTGACGAGATGGAGGAAAAACACAGTTTGCTCCAAATCAAGCTTGATAAAACAGTGCACTGAAATAAAGAGTTCATTCAAGAGAGAGAGGAACAAGAAATGCTCGAGAAAGAAACGGACTCCAAGCTTGAAGTCTTGGGAGAAGAACTGAAAATGCTCCAAATAACTCTTGAGGAAACACTGCTCAAAAACAAAGAGTTGCTTCACGAGAAAGACCAACAGAAAATACAAAAGGAAGAAATGGATTGCAAGCTGAGGCACATCAAGAAACAGAATGAAGGCTTGCAAGTGATGCTTGATGAAGCTCTGGAGAGAAATAAAGAGTTGCTTCACGAGAAAGACCAACAGAAAATACAAAAGGAAGAAATGGATTGCAAGCTGAGGAACATCGAGAAACAAAATGAAGGCTTGCAAGTACTACTCGATGAAGCTCTGGAGAGAAATAAAGAGATCCTCCAAGACAGGAAACAAGAGCCCGTAGAGCAGAGAGACCTGCAGAGCAAACTCCAAGCCATGGAGGAAAAATACAAAGCGCTGCAGGTGAAACATGACAAAACTCTGCACAAAAGTCAACAGTTGCTTCAAGACAAGAAGAAAATGGAAATGAAACAGAAGGAAATGGACTCCAAGCTTGACAAGATGGAGGAAAAACACAGATTGCTCCAAATCAGGCTTGATAAAAAAGTGCATGGAAATAAAGAGCTGCTTCAAGAAAAAGACCAACAGAAAATACAACAGGAAGAAGAAAGACTTAATCTCCAGAGGAAAAATCAAGCACTCCAAGAATTGTATAACGAAACGAAGTACAAAACAACTGTACTGGAAGAAGAAAGAAAAAACTGGAAAAACAATGCTCAGCGATGCAGAGTAGCATCAATGAGATGCTGAGAAAAAATACCGAACTTGAGGAACTTTCTAAGACATTGAAGTACAAAAACACTGAAATCCAGGCGCAAAAGCAAGAACAACAGAAAACACATAAAGACCTGCAGTGTAGACTTCAAGAAACCCAGAAGAGAAAGCAGCAGCTGGAAGACATGCACACAGATGTGCACAAGGCAAAGCGAATAGAGGAGGCAACAGTTAAAGAACTGAAAGACAAGCTTAAAGAAAAACAAGATTAATTAGAAGACATGGTGAAAAGATGCAACAAACGAGAAAGAAAACGCAGAAACAATCGATGAGCTGAAAACCCTCATCATTGAAAAAAAAAGTGCTCGTGGAAGAGTATTTGAAAAAGAAGAAAAAACGCTTCCACTGGTTCTGGAGGAGGGGCACTGCTGCTTCTCACCTGATGTAACCTCGTCTTCCTCCACCTCTATTCCATCTTCATTTCCCCCCTTCCCCTCCCTCCTTTTACTTTTTTCACCCTCACCCCCCGACCAGTCCCGGCAGTTGACTGCCCCCTCCTGAGCCTGGTTCTGCCATAGGTTTCTCCTTTAGGTTTCTTTCACTTTAAAAGGAGTTTTTCCTATCCACTGTCGCCTGGTGCTTGCTCAGAGGGGATTGTTGGGGTTTTCTCTCATCTCTCTCTTTCATTCTTTCTATCCCCCCATTCCCCCCCCCCCTTCTGCCTTTTCCTTTACCCAATAAACACAATTGCGCACATTTTACATGTGTTTGAAAAATGTCTTCATTCAACAATAATTCATCCTAGGTATAAAAACAAGAAATAGGTAATAGCTGCATGTGTGTTTGTGTGTGTGCATAATATACATACTTGTTTCCCAGAAAGAATTAATACTAGATGGATAGAGACAGGTTTTAAAGACTAGAAATGAAAACATGTGAGTCCTGTCTGTCACGGTCTGCGGAGGCAGACCGTGCGGAAATGTGTGTGGTGGACCCAGGAGCGAACACAAGCGAGGATGCAGGAGTGGAGTTAAACAAAAGCGAGCCTTTTATTCTGGCTGATGAAAGGAACAAAACAGAGTGAGGGCAGCATAAGAGTAATAGTTCAAACAGAAACCTAAACTGGACATAAACTAAGGAAAAGCTATAGCTGGAGATACGGAACACAGGGGGTGGTAACACAGACGACGCGACACAGACTACATGAAACACAGAGACTAAATACACAAGAGGGATGATCAGGGGAAGTTGCCACACATGGGAACACAGCTGACACAGATAAACATAACAAGACATGGCAGGAGTAAACAACACTGACGGGAGACTGTCAAAGTAAAACAGGAAGTACACAGGTGCAAACAGGAGGAGAGAGAGAGCGCGGGCATAGTGGGCTGGGGAAACATGGAATGAAACAAGGAGGGGAGATGAGGGCTCACAGATACATAGAGGGGCACACAGGGGATAAAAGTCACAAGGGGAAGTCAAATAAGGAACAACACAACAGGACAACTTAGGAAACATGGCCTAAATAAGGAACGAAATACAAAAATATAAGAAACTAAGAATACTGGGCCCACATGGCCCAGGACCATGACATCACCCCCCCCTCAAGGGCTGGCTCCAGACAGCCCAAACACAGGAAAACAAAAACCAAACAGAAAACGACCCAGGGCGGAGGGCTCGGAACAGAAAACAAAAAGGAAAGCACAGCTCAGTTCAGGGGGCCGGCCGTGCACAAGGCAACGGCGACGACGTGGAAACAGTTCAGGGGGCCGGCCGTGCTCAAGGCAACGGCGGCGACGAAGGAGACGACGGAGCAGTTCAGGAGGCCGGCCGCGCGGAAGGCGGCGGCGGCGAAGGAGACGGAGCAGTTCAGGAGGCCGGCCGCGCGGAAGGCAGCGTCGGCGTCGGCGACGGAGCAGTTCAGGAGGCCGGCCGCGCGGAAGGCAGCGGCGGCGGCGGCGAAGGAGTTGACGGAGCAGTTCAGGAGGCCGGCCGCGCGGAAGGCAGCGGCGGCTCTCCAGTGTTAGGCGTGCTGGCCATGGCCCGGTGGCCACAGGACCAGACAAGGCAGGACCAGACGAGGCAGGACCAGGCGAGGCAGGACCAGGCGAGGCAGGACCAGGCGAGGCACAGGCTGAAGCTGGACCAGACGAGGCAGGACCAGACGAGGCAGGACCAGACGAGGCACAGGCTGAAGCTGGACCAGACGAGGCAGGACCAGACGAAGCACAGGCTGAAGCAGGACCAGACGAGGCAGGACCAGACGAAGCACAGGCTGAAGCAGGACCAGACGAAGACTCTGAGGCAGGGCCAGACGAGGACGAAGACTCTGAGGCAGGGCCAGACGAGGACGAAGACTCTGAGGCAGGGCCAGACGAGGACGAAGCAGGAGCCGAGGCTGGACCAGGCGACGGCGAAGCAGGGGCTGAGGCCCGAAGCCGGACCAGGCGGAGCAGAAGCAGATGGTGGCTGGACGGGCTCCTCGGGCCCTCCAGCTGACGTGGCATGAGGCCGGACGGGCTCCTCGGGCCCTCCAGCTGACATGGCATGAGGCTGGTGTGGTTCTCCGGAACCACCAGCAGACGAGGAAGGCTGCTGGATGGGCTCCTCGGACCCCCCAGCGGAGACAGGAGGCTGAACAGGCCCCTCGGACCCTCCAGCAGAGACGGGAGGCTGAACGGGCCCCTCGGACCCTCCAGCGGAGACGGGAGGCTGAACGGGCCCCTCGGACCCTCCAGCGGGGACGGGAGGCTGAACGGGCCCCTCGGACCCTCCAGCGGAGACATGAGGCTGAACGGGCCCCTCGGACCCTCCAGCGGAGACATGAGACTGAACGGGCCCCTCGGACCCTCCAGCGGAGACATGAGGCTGAACGGGCCCCTCGGACCCTCCAGCGGAGACATGAGACTGAACGGGCCCCTCGGACCCTCCAGCGGAGACGGGTGGCTGAACGGGCCCCTCGGACCCTCCAGCGGAGACGGGTGACTGAACGGGCCCCTCGGACCCTCCAGCTGACGAGACATGAGGCTGGACGCGTTCACCTGACATCTTACAGTTAACAGTCCAGAAGCAAACAGGTGTCAGATGTCCTGAGGCACAGACCAGCTCATTCACTTCAAGACTCATGTAGGCTGACATAACAGGCTCTAAAACAGAAAGTCCTGCTTCTATATTCCTCCCTTCAGTCTCGAGCAATGACAGAGCTTGACGGCCCAGATAAGCCGGGTCAGCCACAGGGAAAACAAGGACTACAAACATTCCCCAGAAAAACACGACTTAAGCCTTCACGGATAAGCTCCTGGGCAAACATGAAATGTTCAGGAATGAATCTGGGCGATGAGAACTGACCAGCATGATGGCGGTAAGTGTTATATTGACTAGGAACCATGTGTGAGGTGGACTGTAACTCAAGGGTGTTATGTAGTGTGTATGGTGAAATGGGTACGGCTAATGCTGTGCTAGCATTCCTAGCTGAGACGGGTGATGTTACACAGGTCATGTTACCCTGATTTGACTCCATGTCGTCATCTTTAAGTACCAACGTGAGTTCATGATCAGCGTTCTCAGTTTTAAGTTCATTGGGAATAGGAGCAGCATGCAAAACAGGATTACACATCATCTCACACTCAGTACTCTTATACTTTACGTCATGACCCCCCTTTAAATAATCCTTATGTGCTAAGGAAGCACAGGGGCCTACTTTAAGTAGCTCGTTGGTGAGCGGAGCGGGCTCGGGAAGGGAGGCATTAGCCACAGGTACTTCAGTCTTTGATGGAACCCCAGGCACATTAAATGACACAGAAGAAAACACTTCCACCCCACTCCCCACACAAGCAACATCACGGCCTGTGGAACTCTCTGTCAATCCAAGTGTAGTGTCAGAGGTCCCTACACGATCACTAGGCCTGTCCAAGAGCCTCTCTGAAACAAATTCACTTGGCTGTGGCTTGGTTAGCAGAGCATTACTCAGTCTGAAGTTAGCACTGGCTAATTCCGAAACAGTGGCTTTATTTTCACAAACAGAAACACACGAAACAGGGGATTCCCCGGTCAGCTTAGAGGCTGGACAGTCAAACACCTGTTCGGGTGGCGGTGACAAGAACACCGGCTGAAACTCCCCAGTGTTGGAATTCACAGTCTGAGTAGGTCTTACTCCCTGTTCGTGGAAGCCAGACGAACAGACCACACCATTCACAGTACCAGAGTCAGCCATTGCCACACTATGTGTCTCTGTTAACTTTGACCCGTGGCTTTGTAATTCTGAGTCCAGTTCATCTTCTACGGCTTCAATGGAGGCTGGTGATGACAGGTTGCATTCACTCACCTCCGGTCGTCGCGCAGCGCGACGGGCACGCGAACGCCGTTTCTTCCTGATCGCAGCGTCCGATGAACCAGGCAGGGGCGCCTCATGCGCGCCGGGGGGCGTCGCAGAGGCTGGGGAACTGGGCGCTGATGGAGCGGTAGGTGAGAGTTCTTGGAAGCTCAGGGGACCCCCGAGAGCCAGGCGAGTTCCCCGGAAGACCTCGTCATAGTCAGGAGCAAGCCACGGCTTCCGCCGGAGCTCTTCCTCCAGTCGAGCGCATGCCGCGCGCTGCCGCTCCCTGAGGTCGAAATCCACTGCCTCCACAGCATCCTCGCGTCGCACCGGGGAGGGCGAGACATGCCGTAGCGACGAGCGACGGCGACATGAACGCCGCTTCCTTTTTGAAGTGGTGGTGGGCGAAACGTGGATCTCTGTGGCGACCGGCTCCTCGTCTTCCGACCACATCCGCGCCAGATAATAAGCGGGAGAAAAATAGTCCGACCGAGGGCGGGCGGCCGGTCCGAGGCGGGGCGGCTGGCGGGAGCTCCTCCTCGGAGATAAGCCAGGGCTTCCAGCGTAGCTCGTCCTCCCGATACGCCCGCAACACCTGCTGCTGCTCCTCCTCACCGAAGTCAACAGCCTCGGGCATCTCCGTGCAGTCAGGCGGTGGCGAAGATGCGGAAGCCGATGAAGCGGGAGCCAACGGTGTGTCGGTGGTGAGCCTCACCGTTCCGACTCTGACTGCCACTGGCTCATGAGGCAGCGGGGTAACATCGCAACAGCATGGCTCTGGCGAAGGCACACGCACACCGGGCCGCTGCGGATGGAGTTGGAGAGTGGTGACGAGAAAGTCAACGATCAGTGGGTGTAGTGCCTCCCATAACCAGGGGAATACAGACGCGCATACTCCCACTTGCCGGGCTAACTCCTCCCGTTCCTCCACTCCGGAACACTGCAGCCATTTAGTACATAGTGACTCCACCGTCTGGATGATCTTCCTCTCGTGTGTCGCTGGGTCCGGCATGGTCGCGTCGTACTGTCACGGTCTGCGGAGGCAGACCGTGCGGAAATGTGTGTGGTGGACCCAGGAGCGAACACAAGCGAGGATGCAGGAGTGGAGTTAAACAAAAGCGAGCCTTTTATTCTGGCTGATGAAAGGAACAAAACAGAGTGAGGGCAGCATAAGAGTAATAGTTCAAACAGAAACCTAAACTGGACATAAACTAAGGAAAAGCTATAGCTGGAGATACGGAACACAGGGGGTGGTAACACAGACGACGCGACACAGACTACATGAAACACAGAGACTAAATACACAAGAGGGATGATCAGGGGAAGTTGCCACACATGGGAACACAGCTGACACAGATAAACATAACAAGACATGGCAGGAGTAAACAACACTGACGGGAGACTGTCAAAGTAAAACAGGAAGTACACAGGTGCAAACAGGAGGAGAGAGAGAGCGCGGGCATAGTGGGCTGGGGAAACATGGAATGAAACAAGGAGGGGAGATGAGGGCTCACAGATACATAGAGGGGCACACAGGGGATAAAAGTCACAAGGGGAAGTCAAATAAGGAACAACACAACAGGACAACTTAGGAAACATGGCCTAAATAAGGAACGAAATACAAAAATATAAGAAACTAAGAATACTGGGCCCACATGGCCCAGGACCATGACATCACCCCCCCCTCAAGGGCTGGCTCCAGACAGCCCAAACACAGGAAAACAAAAACCAAACAGAAAACGACCCAGGGCGGAGGGCTCGGAACAGAAAACAAAAAGGAAAGCACAGCTCAGTTCAGGGGGCCGGCCGTGCACAAGGCAACGGCGACGACGTGGAAACAGTTCAGGGGGCCGGCCGTGCTCAAGGCAACGGCGGCGACGAAGGAGACGACGGAGCAGTTCAGGAGGCCGGCCGCGCGGAAGGCGGCGGCGGCGAAGGAGACGGAGCAGTTCAGGAGGCCGGCCGCGCGGAAGGCAGCGTCGGCGTCGGCGACGGAGCAGTTCAGGAGGCCGGCCGCGCGGAAGGCAGCGGCGGCGGCGGCGAAGGAGTTGACGGAGCAGTTCAGGAGGCCGGCCGCGCGGAAGGCAGCGGCGGCTCTCCAGTGTTAGGCGTGCTGGCCATGGCCCGGTGGCCACAGGACCAGACAAGGCAGGACCAGACGAGGCAGGACCAGGCGAGGCAGGACCAGGCGAGGCAGGACCAGGCGAGGCACAGGCTGAAGCTGGACCAGACGAGGCAGGACCAGACGAGGCAGGACCAGACGAGGCACAGGCTGAAGCTGGACCAGACGAGGCAGGACCAGACGAAGCACAGGCTGAAGCAGGACCAGACGAGGCAGGACCAGACGAAGCACAGGCTGAAGCAGGACCAGACGAAGACTCTGAGGCAGGGCCAGACGAGGACGAAGACTCTGAGGCAGGGCCAGACGAGGACGAAGACTCTGAGGCAGGGCCAGACGAGGACGAAGCAGGAGCCGAGGCTGGACCAGGCGACGGCGAAGCAGGGGCTGAGGCCCGAAGCCGGACCAGGCGGAGCAGAAGCAGATGGTGGCTGGACGGGCTCCTCGGGCCCTCCAGCTGACGTGGCATGAGGCCGGACGGGCTCCTCGGGCCCTCCAGCTGACATGGCATGAGGCTGGTGTGGTTCTCCGGAACCACCAGCAGACGAGGAAGGCTGCTGGATGGGCTCCTCGGACCCCCCAGCGGAGACAGGAGGCTGAACAGGCCCCTCGGACCCTCCAGCAGAGACGGGAGGCTGAACGGGCCCCTCGGACCCTCCAGCGGAGACGGGAGGCTGAACGGGCCCCTCGGACCCTCCAGCGGGGACGGGAGGCTGAACGGGCCCCTCGGACCCTCCAGCGGAGACATGAGGCTGAACGGGCCCCTCGGACCCTCCAGCGGAGACATGAGACTGAACGGGCCCCTCGGACCCTCCAGCGGAGACATGAGGCTGAACGGGCCCCTCGGACCCTCCAGCGGAGACATGAGACTGAACGGGCCCCTCGGACCCTCCAGCGGAGACGGGTGGCTGAACGGGCCCCTCGGACCCTCCAGCGGAGACGGGTGACTGAACGGGCCCCTCGGACCCTCCAGCTGACGAGACATGAGGCTGGACGCGTTCACCTGACATCTTACAGTTAACAGTCCAGAAGCAAACAGGTGTCAGATGTCCTGAGGCACAGACCAGCTCATTCACTTCAAGACTCATGTAGGCTGACATAACAGGCTCTAAAACAGAAAGTCCTGCTTCTATATTCCTCCCTTCAGTCTCGAGCAATGACAGAGCTTGACGGCCCAGATAAGCCGGGTCAGCCACAGGGAAAACAAGGACTACAAACATTCCCCAGAAAAACACGACTTAAGCCTTCACGGATAAGCTCCTGGGCAAACATGAAATGTTCAGGAATGAATCTGGGCGATGAGAACTGACCAGCATGATGGCGGTAAGTGTTATATTGACTAGGAACCATGTGTGAGGTGGACTGTAACTCAAGGGTGTTATGTAGTGTGTATGGTGAAATGGGTACGGCTAATGCTGTGCTAGCATTCCTAGCTGAGACGGGTGATGTTACACAGGTCATGTTACCCTGATTTGACTCCATGTCGTCATCTTTAAGTACCAACGTGAGTTCATGATCAGCGTTCTCAGTTTTAAGTTCATTGGGAATAGGAGCAGCATGCAAAACAGGATTACACATCATCTCACACTCAGTACTCTTATACTTTACGTCATGACCCCCCTTTAAATAATCCTTATGTGCTAAGGAAGCACAGGGGCCTACTTTAAGTAGCTCGTTGGTGAGCGGAGCGGGCTCGGGAAGGGAGGCATTAGCCACAGGTACTTCAGTCTTTGATGGAACCCCAGGCACATTAAATGACACAGAAGAAAACACTTCCACCCCACTCCCCACACAAGCAACATCACGGCCTGTGGAACTCTCTGTCAATCCAAGTGTAGTGTCAGAGGTCCCTACACGATCACTAGGCCTGTCCAAGAGCCTCTCTGAAACAAATTCACTTGGCTGTGGCTTGGTTAGCAGAGCATTACTCAGTCTGAAGTTAGCACTGGCTAATTCCGAAACAGTGGCTTTATTTTCACAAACAGAAACACACGAAACAGGGGATTCCCCGGTCAGCTTAGAGGCTGGACAGTCAAACACCTGTTCGGGTGGCGGTGACAAGAACACCGGCTGAAACTCCCCAGTGTTGGAATTCACAGTCTGAGTAGGTCTTACTCCCTGTTCGTGGAAGCCAGACGAACAGACCACACCATTCACAGTACCAGAGTCAGCCATTGCCACACTATGTGTCTCTGTTAACTTTGACCCGTGGCTTTGTAATTCTGAGTCCAGTTCATCTTCTACGGCTTCAATGGAGGCTGGTGATGACAGGTTGCATTCACTCACCTCCGGTCGTCGCGCAGCGCGACGGGCACGCGAACGCCGTTTCTTCCTGATCGCAGCGTCCGATGAACCAGGCAGGGGCGCCTCATGCGCGCCGGGGGGCGTCGCAGAGGCTGGGGAACTGGGCGCTGATGGAGCGGTAGGTGAGAGTTCTTGGAAGCTCAGGGGACCCCCGAGAGCCAGGCGAGTTCCCCGGAAGACCTCGTCATAGTCAGGAGCAAGCCACGGCTTCCGCCGGAGCTCTTCCTCCAGTCGAGCGCATGCCGCGCGCTGCCGCTCCCTGAGGTCGAAATCCACTGCCTCCACAGCATCCTCGCGTCGCACCGGGGAGGGCGAGACATGCCGTAGCGACGAGCGACGGCGACATGAACGCCGCTTCCTTTTTGAAGTGGTGGTGGGCGAAACGTGGATCTCTGTGGCGACCGGCTCCTCGTCTTCCGACCACATCCGCGCCAGATAATAAGCGGGAGAAAAATAGTCCGACCGAGGGCGGGCGGCCGGTCCGAGGCGGGGCGGCTGGCGGGAGCTCCTCCTCGGAGATAAGCCAGGGCTTCCAGCGTAGCTCGTCCTCCCGATACGCCCGCAACACCTGCTGCTGCTCCTCCTCACCGAAGTCAACAGCCTCGGGCATCTCCGTGCAGTCAGGCGGTGGCGAAGATGCGGAAGCCGATGAAGCGGGAGCCAACGGTGTGTCGGTGGTGAGCCTCACCGTTCCGACTCTGACTGCCACTGGCTCATGAGGCAGCGGGGTAACATCGCAACAGCATGGCTCTGGCGAAGGCACACGCACACCGGGCCGCTGCGGATGGAGTTGGAGAGTGGTGACGAGAAAGTCAACGATCAGTGGGTGTAGTGCCTCCCATAACCAGGGGAATACAGACGCGCATACTCCCACTTGCCGGGCTAACTCCTCCCGTTCCTCCACTCCGGAACACTGCAGCCATTTAGTACATAGTGACTCCACCGTCTGGATGATCTTCCTCTCGTGTGTCGCTGGGTCCGGCATGGTCGCGTCGTACTGTCACGGTCTGCGGAGGCAGACCGTGCGGAAATGTGTGTGGTGGACCCAGGAGCGAACACAAGCGAGGATGCAGGAGTGGAGTTAAACAAAAGCGAGCCTTTTATTCTGGCTGATGAAAGGAACAAAACAGAGTGAGGGCAGCATAAGAGTAATAGTTCAAACAGAAACCTAAACTGGACATAAACTAAGGAAAAGCTATAGCTGGAGATACGGAACACAGGGGGTGGTAACACAGACGACGCGACACAGACTACATGAAACACAGAGACTAAATACACAAGAGGGATGATCAGGGGAAGTTGCCACACATGGGAACACAGCTGACACAGATAAACATAACAAGACATGGCAGGAGTAAACAACACTGACGGGAGACTGTCAAAGTAAAACAGGAAGTACACAGGTGCAAACAGGAGGAGAGAGAGAGCGCGGGCATAGTGGGCTGGGGAAACATGGAATGAAACAAGGAGGGGAGATGAGGGCTCACAGATACATAGAGGGGCACACAGGGGATAAAAGTCACAAGGGGAAGTCAAATAAGGAACAACACAACAGGACAACTTAGGAAACATGGCCTAAATAAGGAACGAAATACAAAAATATAAGAAACTAAGAATACTGGGCCCACATGGCCCAGGACCATGACACTGTCTTTAAATAAAAATTTATAATTCCCTATATTCCTATCTATTCCAAACAACGGTAATAAGTAACAAAGTTTCAAATTTGCTTTGGTTGCAATCAGATTGCCATAGTCATCTGCAGTTTGCATGTTGGATGCCAACTACTCACAAAGCGGTGGGAAAAGTTTGGTTTGGTTTAGTTTGGCTTTCATCTTTACTTTTGCGTCCTTTCTAAAAACACTAACATATAGGTCTGGTCTACCTGGACTGGCAGCATGCTCGAGGTGTCCCAGTCTCGTCTGTTTGGTGACGCAGTAGATGAGCTCGCCCGGCTCGCTGTCCTGGTCGCTGGCTGACAGCTGCAGCGTGGTCAGCTTCTGAAAAATTACATTTTCTTATGTTGCAAGTCTCAAATCTTGATTGCCTGGATCCATTTAGTGTTTTATCATATGTGCTTTAAGCAGTAAATCTCAGGTAAAATGAACTGTTCTATCTGCCAGGAAGGACACAAACACAGACCCAAGATAAACAAAGACTGGATACAGTCTTTACATTATCTGCATGTCGTTTGAAATCTACAAGACATGCTGACTCCATGTCTGTGTAGGTTCCTAGTCAATCAGGTCATGTTTGTCTTAAGAGAGGCAGCTGGACTCCTTTAAAACATTTCACTTCTCATCCAAGAGGTTTGTTCAGCTTGAAAAACAAAAAGGTGAAGAGTCCCAGCTATTTAAACCCTAATGGAGGTTGTTCTCTATGGAGGTGGTAGCTGACCTACCTACTATTAATCATGAGCTAAGGTTTGAAAAACCGCATTTGTCATTACCAACAGGGGTTCCAAGTAAAACCACTGGCATCATGGGAGAGTGTCTGCATCTAAATTTCACTCTTTCATGGATGCCAGCATATGCTTGTCAAATAAAGCCTGACTTTAGTTTAGTTTTCCTTCTATAAATAGAGATATTTCTAAACTGGAAATGTTCAAACTTCAAACTGGCGCAGAAAAACAATTCAAAGGGTATTGAGTGTCTGATGGTTCAAATTACCTTGAAGGACGATCATTGCAGTATACTGTAAAATGAAACACTGCATATACATATTATACTAGAGAGTACCTGTGTGAAGTATGAATAACATAACCACCACACCAGAGGTGTAAGCACCTTTTGCAAGGCACTCAAGGAAACCAGTGAACAGCCTCAAAAATAAATGAACAGGTGGAGATGCAGACTGTATTTGCAGATTACAGCTCCACCACAAATCAAACTTCCATATTACAGCGAGACTGCTCAGCAAGGAAAAATAGTCAATTTCAGTAAGACTGAATGAAGACAGACTAAAAATTAATGGCATCTGCTCACACATTACTCAGCTGTAAGGTTTTCTAAGTACTCAGATGTAACACTGTGGAGGAAAATCCAAAGAAATGGCAAAGAGAAGTTCATTCTAATAAATTGGAAATGTGGATCAAGTCCATCAAAACATTTTAATTAAATCATTAATAAAACAGATAAAAATATTAAGAAGACTCTGTGTAATAAACATCTTCAGGTATGCTGGGTTGTCGTTCTTGCTACCTAACGTGAGCAGACAATGCAAACCAGCTTTCTCGAGCTCTCTCCTTGTCCATCTATTGGCAATGGAGAAAGTTTTTTTCAAATCCAAGCAATGACATGTAAATAATGCACAGTGTGTGTGTGTGTGTGTGTGTGTGTGTGTGTGTGTAAAGACCTGGTAAAATCTGTGAGTCTTCAGTATTAAAGGAAAAATGTAACTTTTGATGCCTAAAGTGGGGGTCTGGGTGCTTGACTTTATCCTTTTAGAGGGAACCATCATTTTAAAGTAGTGTACTTTTTTTTTTCTGATCAATCACCTCTTCAAGGTGAATTTAACATTTACAACGAAGAGAGTGAAAATAATGTAAGATGACAGTGCCATTGGTGGGTCGCGTCCAACAGGGCAGAGAAGGATTTGGTCTTGGCAACCTCGGTGGCAACAGGCATCTGTAACCGAACGTCAAAAAATGGTGGTGGAGGAGGTGTGTCGAAAGGAGGAACCAGTAAGACACGCCAGAGCCATAGCGCTGGCCAAGCAGGGTCACTGGATGAATTGGGAGAGTTTTGAAAAGAGGAAACTCTTATGGAATGGCTGAGCGGTCTAAGACGCTGCGTTCAGGTTGCAGTCTCCCCTGGAGGTGTGGCTTTGAATCCCACTTCTGACATTGAAGCTTTACTCTTCTTGATATTGTGACAAAATACTCTTGGGTTAACCACGAGCTTTCTAAAAACTTGCATATAACAATTGTGCACCATTCATTCCTCATCTTTGCTGCCCATCATTACAACTTTGCTAATGATGGGCAGCAGGTTAGTGTCATGATGTTACCTCAGACATGGTTAAAAGCCCTGTTAACGTAAGTGCTTCTCGCCGGGTGCGGTGGCGCGTGCCTGTAATCCAAGCTATCGGGAGGCTGAGGTTTGAGGATTGTTTGAGCTCAGGAGCTCTGAGCTGCAGCAGGTTATGTCGATCGGGTGTCCGCATTGATATGGTGATCCTGGGGGAGCCTGAGACCACCAGGTCACCTAAGGAGGGGTGCACCGGCCCAGGTCGGAGACGGAGCAGGTCAAAGCCCCCGTGTCGCTCAGTAGTGGGATCGCACCTGTGAATAGATGCTGTAGCGCAGCCTGAGCAATACAGCTAGACCCAATCTTTATACACATCCTTATACTTGTCTCTAGATCACACAGCAACCTGATCAGCATGTCTTGGTCTTTTTAATTCAAGTCCAAAACACTCACAAATCTGCTGCTCTGCTTGTCCGGCACCACCTCCACCTGCAGGACAGCTGCAACTACATCCTCCACTCTAAACACGCCACCGCCCAGCAGGTGGAGACAAACTCAAAGTAGGACATTTCCTTGGTGAGGAGAGAGGATGGAACCAAAAATGCATTTATCCCCGTGTTCTGTGTTGATGAAAATCACCCAACAGGAAAGCAGCTGGGCATTCATTTGAAACCAGTTCACAGGTTGGGCTGTGGTTCCCCCTCTAGCGTGTCTGCTTGAACTTTCAACTGTGAACCTCTTAGATCCAACCTTCCCAACTGCTCATCTCGCAAAAGACAAAATAGAAGAACCCAGAATGTCTTTTTATACCTGCTCACGCTTTTTCACGCTTCCCTCACAGGACGTCACATTTCACACTTTGGCCATCCAATCAAGTTGTTGACATCTAATCATTCCTGTCCACCACACCTGATCTTTCTATTTCGATCTGACTTACAACATTTAACACAAACTTTTAAATCAATATATTTTCTTAGTAATTATTTTTATTTGTTTATTACATGCACTTAACATACAAGTATGTCAAATGGAAATCAGCAACTGCGTGGGATTATTCAACTAGTTGGCTGCTGCAATGTGTCAGGATGGCCGAGCGGTCTAAGGTGCTGCGTTCAGATCGCAGTCTCACCTGGAGGCGTGGGTTCGAATCCCACTTCTGACAATTGTATCTTGGCACTTCTTTCTTCCTTCTACTCATGGGTCTTTGATCAGTGGTTGTTGATTAATGGTCATGAGAATTTGCATAATTGTGATGAAGGAACTGACCTCCAAGCCCACTGTTCCTTCAGGGGGCTACTTTCAGTCATTATGCAAATATACTGTTTATAAGATTGGGGAAACCTGCAGTCAGCTGACACTGAAGAAGTCACTTGGATGAGTGACGAGACATTTTTCCCACTGAAAACGCTACATTCAGATGAACAGAATCAACCTTTGGAGACTTCTTACTGTTGTGACAAAATACACTTGAAACTGGCAATTCTATATCAGTGGAGAACCAATTCCAACAGTCTAAGAGATGTCCATCAAGAGCCTGGGACGGTGGTATAATGTAGACCTCAATGATACCTGGCAACTTGACAAACGAAGGCAAAACTTGGCTAATGACCTCAGGCGGATTAACAACACTGCACTCCTTGAGTGAGGCTTGAGATGTCACTCAAGGACTCCCAGGACCCCATAGTGAGGGGCGCTGCTCCCACCCTAGCAACAGGGAGGAAGTGGACCACAGCCACGTCTGTGCTACAGGCCAAATCGGCTCTGAGCCATAATGACATGGTGGGTCGCGTCCAACAGGGCAGAGAAGGATTTGGTCTTGGCAACCTCGGTGGCAACAGGCATCTGTAACCGAACGTCAAAAAATGGTGGTGGAGGAGGTGTGTCGAAAGGAGGAAACAGTAAGACACGCCAGAGCCATAGCGCTGGCCGAGCAGGGTCACTGGATGAATTGGGAGAGTTTTGAAAAGAGGAAACTCTTATGGAGTGAAATCTGGTGAAATCGGTGGGACCTGATTTTTGGGGGGTGAAACCATACTGCATGTCTTCTCTGGCACATTGAATTTCTGTATGACTTGTGTTTTCTGTGAGAGCTTTATAAAATCAAGCAGCTAACCATGACGTCTGCCTTTACAAAACACTTGTCAATCACTAAAGTTATCCTTCACTTGTCAGTCACTATGTGGTACTAAAGAGCTGTCTGAAATTCAGTTACAGCCCACACAAAGTTACAGATTGGAGTATCCGAGTGCTGAGGTGCGCTTGTGCGCAAAAGTCACAAACACTCTGCTGACTCACTAACTGTACAGCTCCAAACCTCTTCCGACCTCAAAGTCAGCACAGAAAGTGGGCGCCACGAGCTTCGTAGTATGTGTTTACATGGCTGAAGAGCTGCTATATTCGAACAAACGCCTTCAGAGGAGACTGCGACCTGAACGCAGTGCCTTCGCCCGCTTGGCGACCAAAAACAAGTTATCACTATGTGACATGAAGTATGGTTTCACCTCCCAATAAGCAGGTCCCACCGAGATTTGAACGCAGATCGCTGGATTCAAAGTCCAGAGTGCTAACCATTACACCATGGAACCGATGTGAAACTGTGTGAACTGTCATGTCATGGCAACCTGCCTAAAAGTATTCAGCCAAATGATCAGTATGGATGACATTGTAGATTATTCGCACTACGTTTCCATGGCTGAACAGCTGCTATATGTGTTATGAGAAGGATAATGTGTGTTTCTTCCAAAGTATCTAACAGTGGTAACCTCCACCAAACTGGCACTGCAATGTCAGAATGGCTGAGCGGTCTAAGACGCTGCGTTCAGGTTGCAGTCTCCCCTGGAGGTGTGGCTTTGAATCCCACTTCTGACATTGAAGCTTTACTCTTCTTGATATTGTGACAAAATACTCTTGGGTTAACCACGAGCTTTCTAAAAACTTGCATATAACAATTGTGCACCATTCATTCCTCATCTTTGCTGCCCATCATTACAACTTTGCTAATGATGGGCAGCAGGATAGTGTCATGATGTTACCTCAGACATGGTTAAAAGCCCTGTTAACGTAAGTGATTCTCGCCGGGTGCGTTGGCGCGTGCCTGTAATCCAAGCTACCGGGAGGCTGAGGTTTGAGGATCGTTTGAGCTCAGGAGCTCTGAGCTGCAGCAGGCTATGTCGATCGGGTGTCCGCATTGCGTTCGGCATTGATATGGTGATCCTGGGGGAGCCTGAGACCACCAGGTCACCTAAGGAGGGGTGCACCGGCCCGAGACGGAGCAGGTCAAAGCCCCCGTGTCGCTCAGTAGTGGGATCGCACCTGTGAATAGATGCTGTAGCGCAGCCTGAGCAATACAGCTAGACCCAATCTTTATACACATCCTTATACTTGTCTCTAGATCACACAGCAGCCTGATCAGCATGTCTTGGTCTTTTTAATTCAAGTCCAAAACACTCACAAATCTGCTGCTCTGCTTGTCCGGCACCACCTCCACCTGCAGGACAGCTGCAACTACATCCTCCACTCTAAACACGCCACCGCCCAGCAGGTGGAGACAAACTCAAAGTAGGACATTTCCTTGGTGAGGAGAGAGGATGGAACCAAAAATGCATTTATCCCCGTGTTCTGTGTTGATGAAAATCACCCAACAGGAAAGCAGCTGGGCATTCATTTGAAACCAGTTCACAGGTTGGGCTGTGGTTCCCCCTCTAGCGTGTCTGCTTGAACTTTCAACTGTGAACCTCTTAGATCCAACCTTCCCAACTGCTCATCTCGCAAAAGACAAAATAGAAGAACCCAGAATGTCTTTTTATACCTGCTCACGCTTTTTCACGCTTCCCTCACAGGACGTCACATTTCACACTTTGGCCATCCAATCAAGTTGTTGACATCTAATCATTCCTGTCCACCACACCTGATCTTTCTATTTCGATCTGACTTACAACATTTAACACAAACTTTTAAATCAATATATTTTCTTAGTAATTATTTTTATTTGTTTATTACATGCACTTAACATACAAGTATGTCAAATGGAAATCAGCAACTGCGTGGGATTATTCAACTAGTTGGCTGCTGCAATGTGTCAGGATGGCCGAGCGGTCTAAGGCGCTGCGTTCAGGTCGCAGTCTCACCTGGAGGCGTGGGTTCGAATCCCACTTCTGACAATTGTATCTTGGCACTTCTTTCTTCCTTCTACTCATGGGTCTTTGATCAGTGGTTGTTGATTAATGGTCATGAGAATTTGCATAATCGTGATGAAGGAACTGACCTCCAAGCCCACTGTTCCTTCAGGGGGCTGCTTTCAGTCATTATGCAAATATACTGTTTATAAGATTGGGGAAACCTGCAGTCAGCTGACACTGAAGAAGTCACTTGGATGAGTGACGAGACATTTTTCCCACTGAAAACGCTACATTCAGATGAACAGAATCAACCTTTGGAGACTTCTTACTGTTGTGACAAAATACACTTGAAACTGGCAATTCTATATCAGTGGAGAACCAATTCCAACAGTCTAAGAGATGTCCATCAAGAGCCTGGGACGGTGGTATAATGTAGACCTCAATGATACCTGGCAACTTGACAAACGAAGGCAAAACTTGGCTAATGACCTCAGGCGGATTAACAACACTGCACTCCTTGAGTGAGGCTTGAGATGTCACTCAAGGACTCCCAGGACCCCATAGTGAGGGGCGCTGCTCCCACCCTATCAACAGGGAGGAAGTGGACCACAGCCACGTCTGTGCTACAGGCCAAATCGGCTCTGAGCCATAATGACATGGTGGGTCGCGTCCAACAGGGCAGAGAAGGATTTGGTCTTGGCAACCTCGGTGGCAACAGGCATCTGTAACCGAACGTCAAAAAATGGTGGTGGAGGAGGTGTGTCGAAAGGAGGAAACAGTAAGACACGCCAGAGCCATAGCGCTGGCCGAGCAGGATCACTGGATGAATTGGGAGAGTTTTGAAAAGAGGAAACTCTTATGGAGTGAAATCTGGTGAAATCGGTGGGACCTGATTTTTGGGGGGTGAAACCATACTGCATGTCTTCTCTGGCACATTGAATTTCTGTATGACTTGTGTTTTCTGTGAGAGCTTTATAAAATCAAGCAGCTAACCATGACGTCTGCCTTTACAAAACACTTGTCAATCACTAAAGTTATCCTTCACTTGTCAGTCACTATGTGGTACTAAAGAGCTGTCTGAAATTCAGTTACAGCCCACACAAAGTTACAGATTGGAGTATCCGAGTGCTGAGGTGCGCTTGTGCGCAAAAGTCACAAACACTCTGCTGACTCACTAACTGTACAGCTCCAAACCTCTTCCGACCTCAAAGTCAGCACAGAAAGTGGGCGCCACGAGCTTCGTAGTATGTGTTTACATGGCTGAAGAGCTGCTATATTCGAACAAACGCCTTCAGAGGAGACTGCGACCTGAACGCAGTGCCTTCGCCCGCTTGGCGACCAAAAACAAGTTATCACTATGTGACATGCAGTATGGTTTCACCTCCCAATAAGCAGGTCCCACCGAGATTTGAACGCGGATCGCTGGATTCAAAGTCCAGAGTGCTAACCATTACACCATGGAACCGATGTGAAACTGTGTGAACTGTCATGTCATGGCAACCTGCCTAAAAGTATTCAGCCAAATGATCAGTATGGATGACATTGTAGATTATTCGCACTACGTTTCCATGGCTGAACAGCTGCTATATGTGTTATGAGAAGGATAATGTGTGTTTCTTCCAAAGTATCTAACAGTGGTAACCTCCACCAAACTGGCACTGCAATGTCAGAATGGCTGAGCGGTCTAAGACGCTGCGTTCAGGTTGCAGTCTCCCCTGGAGGTGTGGCTTTGAATCCCACTTCTGACATTGAAGCTTTACTCTTCTTGATATTGTGACAAAATACTCTTGGGTTAACCACGAGCTTTCTAAAAACTTGCATATAACAATTGTGCACCATTCATTCCTCATCTTTGCTGCCCATCATTACAACTTTGCTAATGATGGGCAGCAGGATAGTGTCATGATGTTACCTCAGACATGGTTAAAAGCCCTGTTAACGTAAGTGCTTCACGCCGGGTGCGTTGGCGCGTGCCTGTAATCCAAGCTACCGGGAGGCTGAGGTTTGAGGATCGTTTGAGCTCAGGAGCTCTGAGCTGCAGCAGGCTATGTCGATCGGGTGTCCGCATTGCGTTCGGCATTGATATGGTGATCCTGGGGGAGCCTGAGACCACCAGGTCACCTAAGGAGGGGTGCACCGGCCCAGGTCGGAGACGGAGCAGGTCAAAGCCCCCGTGTCGCTCAGTAGTGGGATCGCACCTGTGAATAGATGCTGTAGCGCAGCCTGAGCAATACAGCTAGACCCAATCTTTATACACATCCTTATACTTGTCTCTAGATCACACAGCAACCTGATCAGCATGTCTTGGTCTTTTTAATTCAAGTCCAAAACACTCACAAATCTGCTGCTCTGCTTGTCCGGCACCACCTCCACCTGCAGGACAGCTGCAACTACATCCTCCACTCTAAACACGCCACCGCCCAGCAGGTGGAGACAAACTCAAAGTAGGACATTTCCTTGGTGAGGAGAGAGGATGGAACCAAAAATGCATTTATCCCCGTGTTCTGTGTTGATGAAAATCACCCAACAGGAAAGCAGCTGGGCATTCATTTGAAACCAGTTCACAGGTTGGGCTGTGGTTCCCCCTCTAGCGTGTCTGCTTGAACTTTCAACTGTGAACCTCTTAGATCCAACCTTCCCAACTGCTCATCTCGCAAAAGACAAAATAGAAGAACCCAGAATGTCTTTTTATACCTGCTCACGCTTTTTCACGCTTCCCTCACAGGACGTCACATTTCACACTTTGGCCATCCAATCAAGTTGTTGACATCTAATCATTCCTGTCCACCACACCTGATCTTTCTATTTCGATCTGACTTACAACATTTAACACAAACTTTTAAATCAATATATTTTCTTAGTAATTATTTTTATTTGTTTATTACATGCACTTAACATACAAGTATGTCAAATGGAAATCAGCAACTGCGTGGGATTATTCAACTAGTTGGCTGCTGCAATGTGTCAGGATGGCCGAGCGGTCTAAGGCGCTGCGTTCAGGTCGCAGTCTCACCTGGAGGCGTGGGTTCGAATCCCACTTCTGACAATTGTATCTTGGCACTTCTTTCTTCCTTCTACTCATGGGTCTTTGATCAGTGGTTGTTGATTAATGGTCATGAGAATTTGCATAATCGTGATGAAGGAACTGACCTCCAAGCCCACTGTTCCTTCAGGGGGCTGCTTTCAGTCATTATGCAAATATACTGTTTATAAGATTGGGGAAACCTGCAGTCAGCTGACACTGAAGAAGTCACTTGGATGAGTGACGAGACATTTTTCCCACTGAAAACGCTACATTCAGATGAACAGAATCAACCTTTGGAGACTTCTTACTGTTGTGACAAAATACACTTGAAACTGGCAATTCTATATCAGTGGAGAACCAATTCCAACAGTCTAAGAGATGTCCATCAAGAGCCTGGGACGGTGGTATAATGTAGACCTCAATGATACCTGGCAACTTGACAAACGAAGGCAAAACTTGGCTAATGACCTCAGGCGGATTAACAACACTGCACTCCTTGAGTGAGGCTTGAGATGTCACTCAAGGACTCCCAGGACCCCATAGTGAGGGGCGCTGCTCCCACCCTAGCAACAGGGAGGAAGTGGACCACAGCCACGTCTGTGCTACAGGCCAAATCGGCTCTGAGCCATAATGACATGGTGGGTCGCGTCCAACAGGGCAGAGAAGGATTTGGTCTTGGCAACCTCGGTGGCAACAGGCATCTGTAACCGAACGTCAAAAAATGGTGGTGGAGGAGGTGTGTCGAAAGGAGGAAACAGTAAGACACGCCAGAGCCATAGCGCTGGCCGAGCAGGATCACTGGATGAATTGGGAGAGTTTTGAAAAGAGGAAACTCTTATGGAGTGAAATCTGGTGAAATCGGTGGGACCTGATTTTTGGGGGGTGAAACCATACTGCATGTCTTCTCTGGCACATTGAATTTCTGTATGACTTGTGTTTTCTGTGAGAGCTTTATAAAATCAAGCAGCTAACCATGACGTCTGCCTTTACAAAACACTTGTCAATCACTAAAGTTATCCTTCACTTGTCAGTCACTATGTGGTACTAAAGAGCTGTCTGAAATTCAGTTACAGCCCACACAAAGTTACAGATTGGAGTATCCGAGTGCTGAGGTGCGCTTGTGCGCAAAAGTCACAAACACTCTGCTGACTCACTAACTGTACAGCTCCAAACCTCTTCCGACCTCAAAGTCAGCACAGAAAGTGGGCGCCACGAGCTTCGTAGTATGTGTTTACATGGCTGAACAGCTGCTATATTCGAACAAACGCCTTCAGAGGAGACTGCGACCTGAACGCAGTGCCTTCGCCCGCTTGGCGACCAAAAACAAGTTATCACTATGTGACATGCAGTATGGTTTCACCTCCCAATAAGCAGGTCCCACGGAGATTTGAACGCGGATCGCTGGATTCAAAGTCCAGAGTGCTAACCATTACACCATGGAACCGATGTGAAACTGTGTGAACTGTCATGTCATGGCAACCTGCCTAAAAGTATTCAGCCAAATGATCAGTATGGATGACATTGTAGATTATTCGCACTACGTTTCCATGGCTGAACAGCTGCTATATGTGTTATGAGAAGGATAATGTGTGTTTCTTCCAAAGTATCTAACAGTGGTAACCTCCACCAAACTGGCACTGCAATGTCAGAATGGCTGAGCGGTCTAAGACGCTGCGTTCAGGTTGCAGTCTCCCCTGGAGGTGTGGCTTTGAATCCCACTTCTGACATTGAAGCTTTACTCTTCTTGATATTGTGACAAAATACTCTTGGGTTAACCACGAGCTTTCTAAAAACTTGCATATAACAATTGTGCACCATTCATTCCTCATCTTTGCTGCCCATCATTACAACTTTGCTAATGATGGGCAGCAGGATAGTGTCATGATGTTACCTCAGACATGGTTAAAAGCCCTGTTAACGTAAGTGCTTCACGCCGGGTGCGTTGGCGCGTGCCTGTAATCCAAGCTACCGGGAGGCTGAGGTTTGAGGATCGTTTGAGCTCAGGAGCTCTGAGCTGCAGCAGGCTATGTCGATCGGGTGTCCGCATTGCGTTCGGCATTGATATGGTGATCCTGGGGGAGCCTGAGACCACCAGGTCACCTAAGGAGGGGTCCACCGGCCCAGGTCGGAGACGGAGCAGGTCAAAGCCCCCGTGTCGCTCAGTAGTGGGATCGCACCTGTGAATAGATGCTGTAGCGCAGCCTGAGCAATACAGCTAGACCCAATCTTTATACACATCCTTATACTTGTCTCTAGATCACACAGCAACCTGATCAGCATGTCTTGGTCTTTTTAATTCAAGTCCAAAACACTCACAAATCTGCTGCTCTGCTTGTCCGGCACCACCTCCACCTGCAGGACAGCTGCAACTACATCCTCCACTCTAAACACGCCACCGCCCAGCAGGTGGAGACAAACTCAAAGTAGGACATTTCCTTGGTGAGGAGAGAGGATGGAACCAAAAATGCATTTATCCCCGTGTTCTGTGTTGATGAAAATCACCCAACAGGAAAGCAGCTGGGCATTCATTTGAAACCAGTTCACAGGTTGGGCTGTGGTTCCCCCTCTAGCGTGTCTGCTTGAACTTTCAACTGTGAACCTCTTAGATCCAACCTTCCCAACTGCTCATCTCGCAAAAGACAAAATAGAAGAACCCAGAATGTCTTTTTATACCTGCTCACGCTTTTTCACGCTTCCCTCACAGGACGTCACATTTCACACTTTGGCCATCCAATCAAGTTGTTGACATCTAATCATTCCTGTCCACCACACCTGATCTTTCTATTTCGATCTGACTTACAACATTTAACACAAACTTTTAAATCAATATATTTTCTTAGTAATTATTTTTATTTGTTTATTACATGCACTTAACATACAAGTATGTCAAATGGAAATCAGCAACTGCGTGGGATTATTCAACTAGTTGGCTGCTGCAATGTGTCAGGATGGCCGAGCGGTCTAAGGCGCTGCGTTCAGGTCGCAGTCTCACCTGGAGGCGTGGGTTCGAATCCCACTTCTGACAATTGTATCTTGGCACTTCTTTCTTCCTTCTACTCATGGGTCTTTGATCAGTGGTTGTTGATCAATGGTCATGAGAATTTGCATAATCGTGATGAAGGAACTGACCTCCAAGCCCACTGTTCCTTCAGGGGGCTGCTTTCAGTCATTATGCAAATATACTGTTTATAAGATTGGGGAAACCTGCAGTCAGCTGACACTGAAGAAGTCACTTGGATGAGTGACGAGACATTTTTCCCACTGAAAACGCTACATTCAGATGAACAGAATCAACCTTTGGAGACTTCTTACTGTTGTGACAAAATACACTTGAAACTGGCAATTCTATATCAGTGGAGAACCAATTCCAACAGTCTAAGAGATGTCCATCAAGAGCCTGGGACGGTGGTATAATGTAGACCTCAATGATACCTGGCAACTTGACAAACGAAGGCAAAACTTGGCTAATGACCTCAGGCGGATTAACAACACTGCACTCCTTGAGTGAGGCTTGAGATGTCACTCAAGGACTCCCAGGACCCCATAGTGAGGGGCGCTGCTCCCACCCTAGCAACAGGGAGGAAGTGGACCACAGCCACGTCTGTGCTACAGGCCAAATCGGCTCTGAGCCATAATGACATGGTGGGTCGCGTCCAACAGGGCAGAGAAGGATTTGGTCTTGGCAACCTCGGTGGCAACAGGCATCTGTAACCGAACGTCAAAAAATGGTGGTGGAGGAGGTGTGTCGAAAGGAGGAAACAGTAAGACACGCCAGAGCCATAGCGCTGGCCAAGCAGGGTCACTGGATGAATTGGGAGAGTTTTGAAAAGAGGAAACTCTTATGGAGTGAAATCTGGTGAAATCGGTGGGACCTGATTTTTGGGGGGTGAAACCATACTGCATGTCTTCTCTGGCACATTGAATTTCTGTATGACTTGTGTTTTCTGTGAGAGCTTTATAAAATCAAGCAGCTAACCATGACGTCTGCCTTTACAAAACACTTGTCAATCACTAAAGTTATCCTTCACTTGTCAGTCACTATGTGGTACTAAAGAGCTGTCTGAAATTCAGTTACAGCCCACACAAAGTTACAGATTGGAGTATCCGAGTGCTGAGGTGCGCTTGTGCGCAAAAGTCACAAACACTCTGCTGACTCACTAACTGTACAGCTCCAAACCTCTTCCGACCTCAAAGTCAGCACAGAAAGTGGGCGCCACGAGCTTCTTAGTATGTGTTTACATGGCTGAACAGCTGCTATATTCGAACAAACGCCTTCAGAGGAGACTGCGACCTGAACGCAGTGCCTTCGACCGCTTGGCGACCAAAAACAAGTTATCACTATGTGACATGCAGTATGGTTTCACCTCCCAATAAGCAGGTCCCACCGAGATTTGAACGCGGATCGCTGGATTCAAAGTCCAGAGTGCTAACCATTACACCATGGAACCGATGTGAAACTGTGTGAACTGTCATGTCATGGCAACCTGCCTAAAAGTATTCAGCCAAATGATCAGTATGGATGACATTGTAGATTATTCGCACTACGTTTCCATGGCTGAACAGCTGCTATATGTGTTATGAGAAGGATAATGTGTGTTTCTTCCAAAGTATCTAACAGTGGTAACCTCCACCAAACTGGCACTGCAATGTCAGAATGGCTGAGCGGTCTAAGACGCTGCGTTCAGGTTACAGTCTCCCCTGGAGGTGTGGCTTTGAATCCCACTTCTGACATTGAAGCTTTACTCTTCTTGATATTGTGACAAAATACTCTTGGGTTAACCACGAGCTTTCTAAAAACTTGCATATAACAATTGTGCACCATTCATTCCTCATCTTTGCTGCCCATCATTACAACTTTGCTAATGATGGGCAGCAGGATAGTGTCATGATGTTACCTCAGACATGGTTAAAAGCCCTGTTAACGTAAGTGCTTCACGCCGGGTGCGTTGGCGCGTGCCTGTAATCCAAGCTACCGGGAGGCTGAGGTTTGAGGATCGTTTGAGCTCAGGAGCTCTGAGCTGCAGCAGGCTATGTCGATCGGGTGTCCGCATTGCGTTCGGCATTGATATGGTGATCCTGGGGGAGCCTGAGACCACCAGGTCACCTAAGGAGGGGTGCCCAGGTCGGAGACGGAGCAGGTCAAAGCCCCCGTGTCGCTCAGTAGTGGGATCGCACCTGTGAATAGATGCTGTAGCGCAGCCTGAGCAATACAGCTAGACCCAATCTTTATACACATCCTTATACTTGTCTCTAGATCACACAGCAGCCTGATCAGCATGTCTTGGTCTTTTTAATTCAAGTCCAAAACACTCACAAATCTGCTGCTCTGCTTGTCCGGCACCACCTCCACCTGCAGGACAGCTGCAACTACATCCTCCACTCTAAACACGCCACCGCCCAGCAGGTGGAGACAAACTCAAAGTAGGACATTTCCTTGGTGAGGAGAGAGGATGGAACCAAAAATGCATTTATCCCCGTGTTCTGTGTTGATGAAAATCACCCAACAGGAAAGCAGCTGGGCATTCATTTGAAACCAGTTCACAGGTTGGGCTGTGGTTCCCCCTCTAGCGTGTCTGCTTGAACTTTCAACTGTGAACCTCTTAGATCCAACCTTCCCAACTGCTCATCTCGCAAAAGACAAAATAGAAGAACCCAGAATGTCTTTTTATACCTGCTCACGCTTTTTCACGCTTCCCTCACAGGACGTCACATTTCACACTTTGGCCATCCAATCAAGTTGTTGACATCTAATCATTCCTGTCCACCACACCTGATCTTTCTATTTCGATCTGACTTACAACATTTAACACAAACTTTTAAATCAATATATTTTCTTAGTAATTATTTTTATTTGTTTATTACATGCACTTAACATACAAGTATGTCAAATGGAAATCAGCAACTGCGTGGGATTATTCAACTAGTTGGCTGCTGCAATGTGTCAGGATGGCCGAGCGGTCTAAGGCGCTGCGTTCAGGTCGCAGTCTCACCTGGAGGCGTGGGTTCGAATCCCACTTCTGACAATTGTATCTTGGCACTTCTTTCTTCCTTCTACTCATGGGTCTTTGATCAGTGGTTGTTGATTAATGGTCATGAGAATTTGCATAATCGTGATGAAGGAACTGACCTCCAAGCCCACTGTTCCTTCAGGGGGCTACTTTCAGTCATTATGCAAATATACTGTTTATAAGATTGGGGAAACCTGCAGTCAGCTGACACTGAAGAAGTCACTTGGATGAGTGACGAGACATTTTTCCCACTGAAAACGCTACATTCAGATGAACAGAATCAACCTTTGGAGACTTCTTACTGTTGTGACAAAATACACTTGAAACTGGCAATTCTATATCAGTGGAGAACCAATTCCAACAGTCTAAGAGATGTCCATCAAGAGCCTGGGACGGTGGTATAATGTAGACCTCAATGATACCTGGCAACTTGACAAACGAAGGCAAAACTTGGCTAATGACCTCAGGCGGATTAACAACACTGCGCTCCTTGAGTGAGGCTTGAGATGTCACTCAAGGACTCCCAGGACCCCATAGTGAGGGGCGCTGCTCCCACCCTAGCAACAGGGAGGAAGTGGACCACAGCCACGTCTGTGCTACAGGCCAAATCGGCTCTGAGCCATAATGACATGGTGGGTCGCGTCCAACAGGGCAGAGAAGGATTTGGTCTTGGCAACCTCGGTGGCAACAGGCATCTGTAACCGAACGTCAAAAAATGGTGGTGGAGGAGGTGTGTCGAAAGGAGGAAACAGTAAGACACGCCAGAGCCATAGCGCTGGCCGAGCAGGGTCACTGGATGAATTGGGAGAGTTTTGAAAAGAGGAAACTCTTATGGAGTGAAATCTGGTGAAATCGGTGGGACCTGATTTTTGGGGGGTGAAACCATACTGCATGTCTTCTCTGGCACATTGAATTTCTGTATGACTTGTGTTTTCTGTGAGAGCTTTATAAAATCAAGCAGCTAACCATGACGTCTGCCTTTACAAAACACTTGTCAATCACTAAAGTTATCCTTCACTTGTCAGTCACTATGTGGTACTAAAGAGCTGTCTGAAATTCAGTTACAACCCACACAAAGTTACAGATTGGAGTATCCGAGTGCTGAGGTGCGCTTGTGCGCAAAAGTCACAAACACTCTGCTGACTCACTAACTGTACAGCTCCAAACCTCTTCCGACCTCAAAGTCAGCACAGAAAGTGGGCGCCACGAGCTTCTTAGTATGTGTTTACATGGCTGAACAGCTGCTATATTCGAACAAACGCCTTCAGAGGAGACTGCGACCCGAACGCAGTGCCTTCGACCGCTTGGCGACCAAAAACAAGTTATCACTATGTGACATGCAGTATGGTTTCACCTCCCAATAAGCAGGTCCCACCGAGATTTGAACGCGGATCGCTGGATTCAAAGTCCAGAGTGCTAACCATTACACCATGGAACCGATGTGAAACTGTGTGAACTGTCATGTCATGGCAACCTGCCTAAAAGTATTCAGCCAAATGATCAGTATGGATGACATTGTAGATTATTCGCACTACGTTTCCATGGCTGAACAGCTGCTATATGTGTTATGAGAAGGATAATGTGTGTTTCTTCCAAAGTATCTAACAGTGGTAACCTCCACCAAACTGGCACTGCAATGTCAGAATGGCTGAGCGGTCTAAGACGCTGCGTTCAGGTTGCAGTCTCCCCTGGAGGTGTGGCTTTGAATCCCACTTCTGACATTGAAGCTTTACTCTTCTTGATATTGTGACAAAATACTCTTGGGTTAACCACGAGCTTTCTAAAAACTTGCATATAACAATTGTGCACCATTCATTCCTCATCTTTGCTGCCCATCATTACAACTTTGCTAATGATGGGCAGCAGGATAGTGTCATGATGTTACCTCAGACATGGTTAAAAGCCCTGTTAACGTAAGTGCTTCACGCCGGGTGCGTTGGCGCGTGCCTGTAATCCAAGCTACCGCGAGGCTGAGGTTTGAGGATCGTTTGAGCTCAGGAGCTCTGAGCTGCAGCAGGCTATGTCGATCGGGTGTCCGCATTGCGTTCGGCATTGATATGGTGATCCTGGGGGAGCCTGAGACCACCAGGTCACCTAAGGAGGGGTGCCCAGGTCGGAGACGGAGCAGGTCAAAGCCCCCGTGTCGCTCAGTAGTGGGATCGCACCTGTGAATAGATGCTGTAGCGCAGCCTGAGCAATACAGCTAGACCCAATCTTTATACACATCCTTATACTTGTCTCTAGATCACACAGCAGCCTGATCAGCATGTCTTGGTCTTTTTAATTCAAGTCCAAAACACTCACAAATCTGCTGCTCTGCTTGTCCGGCACCACCTCCACCTGCAGGACAGCTGCAACTACATCCTCCACTCTAAACACGCCACCGCCCAGCAGGTGGAGACAAACTCAAAGTAGGACATTTCCTTGGTGAGGAGAGAGGATGGAACCAAAAATGCATTTATCCCCGTGTTCTGTGTTGATGAAAATCACCCAACAGGAAAGCAGCTGGGCATTCATTTGAAACCAGTTCACAGGTTGGGCTGTGGTTCCCCCTCTAGCGTGTCTGCTTGAACTTTCAACTGTGAACCTCTTAGATCCAACCTTCCCAACTGCTCATCTCGCAAAAGACAAAATAGAAGAACCCAGAATGTCTTTTTATACCTGCTCACGCTTTTTCACGCTTCCCTCACAGGACGTCACATTTCACACTTTGGCCATCCAATCAAGTTGTTGACATCTAATCATTCCTGTCCACCACACCTGATCTTTCTATTTCGATCTGACTTACAACATTTAACACAAACTTTTAAATCAATATATTTTCTTAGTAATTATTTTTATTTGTTTATTACATGCACTTAACATACAAGTATGTCAAATGGAAATCAGCAACTGCGTGGGATTATTCAACTAGTTGGCTGCTGCAATGTGTCAGGATGGCCGAGCGGTCTAAGGCGCTGCGTTCAGGTCGCAGTCTCACCTGGAGGCGTGGGTTCGAATCCCACTTCTGACAATTGTATCTTGGCACTTCTTTCTTCCTTCTACTCATGGGTCTTTGATCAGTGGTTGTTGATTAATGGTCATGAGAATTTGCATAATCGTGATGAAGGAACTGACCTCCAAGCCCACTGTTCCTTCAGGGGGCTACTTTCAGTCATTATGCAAATATACTGTTTATAAGATTGGGGAAACCTGCAGTCAGCTGACACTGAAGAAGTCACTTGGATGAGTGACGAGACATTTTTCCCACTGAAAACGCTACATTCAGATGAACAGAATCAACCTTTGGAGACTTCTTACTGTTGTGACAAAATACACTTGAAACTGGCAATTCTATATCAGTGGAGAACCAATTCCAACAGTCTAAGAGATGTCCATCAAGAGCCTGGGACGGTGGTATAATGTAGACCTCAATGATACCTGGCAACTTGACAAACGAAGGCAAAACTTGGCTAATGACCTCAGGCGGATTAACAACACTGCGCTCCTTGAGTGAGGCTTGAGATGTCACTCAAGGACTCCCAGGACCCCATAGTGAGGGGCGCTGCTCCCACCCTAGCAACAGGGAGGAAGTGGACCACAGCCACGTCTGTGCTACAGGCCAAATCGGCTCTGAGCCATAATGACATGGTGGGTCGCGTCCAACAGGGCAGAGAAGGATTTGGTCTTGGCAACCTCGGTGGCAACAGGCATCTGTAACCGAACGTCAAAAAATGGTGGTGGAGGAGGTGTGTCGAAAGGAGGAAACAGTAAGACACGCCAGAGCCATAGCGCTGGCCGAGCAGGGTCACTGGATGAATTGGGAGAGTTTTGAAAAGAGGAAACTCTTATGGAGTGAAATCTGGTGAAATCGGTGGGACCTGATTTTTGGGGGGTGAAACCATACTGCATGTCTTCTCTGGCACATTGAATTTCTGTATGACTTGTGTTTTCTGTGAGAGCTTTATAAAATCAAGCAGCTAACCATGACGTCTGCCTTTACAAAACACTTGTCAATCACTAAAGTTATCCTTCACTTGTCAGTCACTATGTGGTACTAAAGAGCTGTCTGAAATTCAGTTACAACCCACACAAAGTTACAGATTGGAGTATCCGAGTGCTGAGGTGCGCTTGTGCGCAAAAGTCACAAACACTCTGCTGACTCACTAACTGTACAGCTCCAAACCTCTTCTGACCTCAAAGTCAGCACAGAAAGTGGGCGCCACGAGCTTCTTAGTATGTGTTTACATGGCTGAACAGCTGCTATATTCGAACAAACGCCTTCAGAGGAGACTGCGACCCGAACGCAGTGCCTTCGACCGCTTGGCGACCAAAAACAAGTTATCACTATGTGACATGCAGTATGGTTTCACCTCCCAATAAGCAGGTCCCACCGAGATTTGAACGCGGATCGCTGGATTCAAAGTCCAGAGTGCTAACCATTACACCATGGAACCGATGTGAAACTGTGTGAACTGTCATGTCATGGCAACCTGCCTAAAAGTATTCAGCCAAATGATCAGTATGGATGACATTGTAGATTATTCGCACTACGTTTCCATGGCTGAACAGCTGCTATATGTGTTATGAGAAGGATAATGTGTGTTTCTTCCAAAGTATCTAACAGTGGTAACCTCCACCAAACTGGCACTGCAATGTCAGAATGGCTGAGCGGTCTAAGACGCTGCGTTCAGGTTGCAGTCTCCCCTGGAGGTGTGGCTTTGAATCCCACTTCTGACATTGAAGCTTTACTCTTCTTGATATTGTGACAAAATACTCTTGGGTTAACCACGAGCTTTCTAAAAACTTGCATATAACAATTGTGCACCATTCATTCCTCATCTTTGCTGCCCATCATTACAACTTTGCTAATGATGGGCAGCAGGATAGTGTCATGATGTTACCTCAGACATGGTTAAAAGCCCTGTTAACGTAAGTGCTTCACGCCGGGTGCGTTGGCGCGTGCCTGTAATCCAAGCTACCGGGAGGCTGAGGTTTGAGGATCGTTTGAGCTCAGGAGCTCTGAGCTGCAGCAGGCTATGTCGATCGGGTGTCCGCATTGCGTTCGGCATTGATATGGTGATCCTGGGGGAGCCTGAGACCACCAGGTCACCTAAGGAGGGGTGCCCAGGTCGGAGACGGAGCAGGTCAAAGCCCCCGTGTCGCTCAGTAGTGGGATCGCACCTGTGAATAGATGCTGTAGCGCAGCCTGAGCAATACAGCTAGACCCAATCTTTATACACATCCTTATACTTGTCTCTAGATCACACAGCAGCCTGATCAGCATGTCTTGGTCTTTTTAATTCAAGTCCAAAACACTCACAAATCTGCTGCTCTGCTTGTCCGGCACCACCTCCACCTGCAGGACAGCTGCAACTACATCCTCCACTCTAAACACGCCACCGCCCAGCAGGTGGAGACAAACTCAAAGTAGGACATTTCCTTGGTGAGGAGAGAGGATGGAACCAAAAATGCATTTATCCCCGTGTTCTGTGTTGATGAAAATCACCCAACAGGAAAGCAGCTGGGCATTCATTTGAAACCAGTTCACAGGTTGGGCTGTGGTTCCCCCTCTAGCGTGTCTGCTTGAACTTTCAACTGTGAACCTCTTAGATCCAACCTTCCCAACTGCTCATCTCGCAAAAGACAAAATAGAAGAACCCAGAATGTCTTTTTATACCTGCTCACGCTTTTTCACGCTTCCCTCACAGGACGTCACATTTCACACTTTGGCCATCCAATCAAGTTGTTGACATCTAATCATTCCTGTCCACCACACCTGATCTTTCTATTTCGATCTGACTTACAACATTTAACACAAACTTTTAAATCAATATATTTTCTTAGTAATTATTTTTATTTGTTTATTACATGCACTTAACATACAAGTATGTCAAATGGAAATCAGCAACTGCGTGGGATTATTCAACTAGTTGGCTGCTGCAATGTGTCAGGATGGCCGAGCGGTCTAAGGCGCTGCGTTCAGGTCGCAGTCTCACCTGGAGGCGTGGGTTCGAATCCCACTTCTGACAATTGTATCTTGGCACTTCTTTCTTCCTTCTACTCATGGGTCTTTGATCAGTGGTTGTTGATTAATGGTCATGAGAATTTGCATAATCGTGATGAAGGAACTGACCTCCAAGCCCACTGTTCCTTCAGGGGGCTGCTTTCAGTCATTATGCAAATATACTGTTTATAAGATTGGGGAAACCTGCAGTCAGCTGACACTGAAGAAGTCACTTGGATGAGTGACGAGACATTTTTCCCACTGAAAACGCTACATTCAGATGAACAGAATCAACCTTTGGAGACTTCTTACTGTTGTGACAAAATACACTTGAAACTGGCAATTCTATATCAGTGGAGAACCAATTCCAACAGTCTAAGAGATGTCCATCAAGAGCCTGGGACGGTGGTATAATGTAGACCTCAATGATACCTGGCAACTTGACAAACGAAGGCAAAACTTGGCTAATGACCTCAGGCGGATTAACAACACTGCACTCCTTGAGTGAGGCTTGAGATGTCACTCAAGGACTCCCGGGACCCCATAGTGAGGGGCGCTGCTCCCACCCTAGCAACAGGGAGGAAGTGGACCACAGCCACGTCTGTGCTACAGGCCAAATCGGCTCTGAGCCATAATGACATGGTGGGTCGCGTCCAACAGGGCAGAGAAGGATTTGGTCTTGGCAACCTCGGTGGCAACAGGCATCTGTAACCGAACGTCAAAAAATGGTGGTGGAGGAGGTGTGTCGAAAGGAGGAAACAGTAAGACACGCCAGAGCCATAGCGCTGGCCGAGCAGGGTCACTGGATGAATTGGGAGAGTTTTGAAAAGAGGAAACTCTTATGGAGTGAAATCTGGTGAAATCGGTGGGACCTGATTTTTGGGGGGTGAAACCATACTGCATGTCTTCTCTGGCACATTGAATTTCTGTATGACTTGTGTTTTCTGTGAGAGCTTTATAAAATCAAGCAGCTAACCATGACGTCTGCCTTTACAAAACACTTGTCAATCACTAAAGAGTTCCTTCACTTGTCAGTCACTATGTGGTACTAAAGAGCTGTCTGAAATTCAGTTACAACCCACACAAAGTTACAGATTGGAGTATCCGAGTGCTGAGGTGCGCTTGTGCGCAAAAGTCACAAACACTCTGCTGACTCACTAACTGTACAGCTCCAAACCTCTTCCGACCTCAAAGTCAGCACAGAAAGTGGGCGCCACGAGCTTCGTAGTATGTGTTTACATGGCTGAACAGCTGCTATATTCGAACAAACGCCTTCAGAAGAGACTGCGACCTGAACGCAGTGCCTTCGACCGCTTGGCGACCAAAAACAAGTTATCACTATGTGACATGCAGTATGGTTTCACCTCCCAATAAGCAGGTCCCACCGAGATTTGAACGCGGATCGCTGGATTCAAAGTCCAGAGTGCTAACCATTACACCATGGAACCGATGTGAAACTGTGTGAACTGT
The DNA here is from genome assembly GCF_963969265.1 of Rhamphochromis sp. 'chilingali'. Taxonomy (NCBI): domain Eukaryota; kingdom Metazoa; phylum Chordata; class Actinopteri; order Cichliformes; family Cichlidae; genus Rhamphochromis; species Rhamphochromis sp. 'chilingali'. The sequence continues at coordinate 31,528,647 of NC_137935.1, forward strand.
CATGTCATGGCAACCTGCGTAAAAGTATTCAGCCAAATGATCAGTATGGATGACATTGTAGATTATTCGCACTACGTTTCCATGGCTGAACAGCTGCTATATGTGTTATGAGAAGGATAATGTGTGTTTCTTCCAAAGTATCTAACAGTGGTAACCTCCACCAAACTGGCACTGCAATGTCAGAATGGCTGAGCGGTCTAAGACGCTGCGTTCAGGTTGCAGTCTCCCCTGGAGGTGTGGCTTTGAATCCCACTTCTGACATTGAAGCTTTACTCTTCTTGATATTGTGACAAAATACTCTTGGGTTAACCACGAGCTTTCTAAAAACTTGCATATAACAATTGTGCACCATTCATTCCTCATCTTTGCTGCCCATCATTACAACTTTGCTAATGATGGGCAGCAGGATAGTGTCATGATGTTACCTCAGACATGGTTAAAAGCCCTGTTAACGTAAGTGCTTCACGCCGGGTGCGTTGGCGCGTGCCTGTAATCCAAGCTACCGGGAGGCTGAGGTTTGAGGATCGTTTGAGCTCAGGAGCTCTGAGCTGCAGCAGGCTATGTCGATCGGGTGTCCGCATTGCGTTCGGCATTGATATGGTGATCCTGGGGGAGCCTGAGACCACCAGGTCACCTAAGGAGGGGTGCACCGGCCCAGGTCGGAGACGGAGCAGGTCAAAGCCCCCGTGTCGCTCAGTAGTGGGATCGCACCTGTGAATAGATGCTGTAGCGCAGCCTGAGCAATACAGCTAGACCCAATCTTTATACACATCCTTATACTTGTCTCTAGATCACACAGCAGCCTGATCAGCATGTCTTGGTCTTTTTAATTCAAGTCCAAAACACTCACAAATCTGCTGCTCTGCTTGTCCGGCACCACCTCCACCTGCAGGACAGCTGCAACTACATCCTCCACTCTAAACACGCCACCGCCCAGCAGGTGGAGACAAACTCAAAGTAGGACATTTCCTTGGTGAGGAGAGAGGATGGAACCAAAAATGCATTTATCCCCGTGTTCTGTGTTGATGAAAATCACCCAACAGGAAAGCAGCTGGGCATTCATTTGAAACCAGTTCACAGGTTGGGCTGTGGTTCCCCCTCTAGCGTGTCTGCTTGAACTTTCAACTGTGAACCTCTTAGATCCAACCTTCCCAACTGCTCATCTCGCAAAAGACAAAATAGAAGAACCCAGAATGTCTTTTTATACCTGCTCACGCTTTTTCACGCTTCCCTCACAGGACGTCACATTTCACACTTTGGCCATCCAATCAAGTTGTTGACATCTAATCATTCCTGTCCACCACACCTGATCTTTCTATTTCGATCTGACTTACAACATTTAACACAAACTTTTAAATCAATATATTTTCTTAGTAATTATTTTTATTTGTTTATTACATGCACTTAACATACAAGTATGTCAAATGGAAATCAGCAACTGCGTGGGATTATTCAACTAGTTGGCTGCTGCAATGTGTCAGGATGGCCGAGCGGTCTAAGGCGCTGCGTTCAGGTCGCAGTCTCACCTGGAGGCGTGGGTTCGAATCCCACTTCTGACAATTGTATCTTGGCACTTCTTTCTTCCTTCTACTCATGGGTCTTTGATCAGTGGTTGTTGATTAATGGTCATGAGAATTTGCATAATCGTGATGAAGGAACTGACCTCCAAGCCCACTGTTCCTTCAGGGGGCTACTTTCAGTCATTATGCAAATATACTGTTTATAAGATTGGGGAAACCTGCAGTCAGCTGACACTGAAGAAGTCACTTGGATGAGTGACGAGACATTTTTCCCACTGAAAACGCTACATTCAGATGAACAGAATCAACCTTTGGAGACTTCTTACTGTTGTGACAAAATACACTTGAAACTGGCAATTCTATATCAGTGGAGAACCAATTCCAACAGTCTAAGAGATGTCCATCAAGAGCCTGGGACGGTGGTATAATGTAGACCTCAATGATACCTGGCAACTTGACAAACGAAGGCAAAACTTGGCTAATGACCTCAGGCGGATTAACAACACTGCGCTCCTTGAGTGAGGCTTGAGATGTCACTCAAGGACTCCCAGGACCCCATAGTGAGGGGCGCTGCTCCCACCCTAGCAACAGGGAGGAAGTGGACCACAGCCACGTCTGTGCTACAGGCCAAATCGGCTCTGAGCCATAATGACATGGTGGGTCGCGTCCAACAGGGCAGAGAAGGATTTGGTCTTGGCAACCTCGGTGGCAACAGGCATCTGTAACCGAACGTCAAAAAATGGTGGTGGAGGAGGTGTGTCGAAAGGAGGAAACAGTAAGACACGCCAGAGCCATAGCGCTGGCCGAGCAGGGTCACTGGATGAATTGGGAGAGTTTTGAAAAGAGGAAACTCTTATGGAGTGAAATCTGGTGAAATCGGTGGGACCTGATTTTTGGGGGGTGAAACCATACTGCATGTCTTCTCTGGCACATTGAATTTCTGTATGACTTGTGTTTTCTGTGAGAGCTTTATAAAATCAAGCAGCTAACCATGACGTCTGCCTTTACAAAACACTTGTCAATCACTAAAGTTATCCTTCACTTGTCAGTCACTATGTGGTACTAAAGAGCTGTCTGAAATTCAGTTACAACCCACACAAAGTTACAGATTGGAGTATCCGAGTGCTGAGGTGCGCTTGTGCGCAAAAGTCACAAACACTCTGCTGACTCACTAACTGTACAGCTCCAAACCTCTTCCGACCTCAAAGTCAGCACAGAAAGTGGGCGCCACGAGCTTCTTAGTATGTGTTTACATGGCTGAACAGCTGCTATATTCGAACAAACGCCTTCAGAGGAGACTGCGACCCGAATGCAGTGCCTTCGACCGCTTGGCGACCAAAAACAAGTTATCACTATGTGACATGCAGTATGGTTTCACCTCCCAATAAGCAGGTCCCACCGAGATTTGAACGCGGATCGCTGGATTCAAAGTCCAGAGTGCTAACCATTACACCATGGAACCGATGTGAAACTGTGTGAACTGTCATGTCATGGCAACCTGCCTAAAAGTATTCAGCCAAATGATCAGTATGGATGACATTGTAGATTATTCGCACTACGTTTCCATGGCTGAACAGCTGCTATATGTGTTATGAGAAGGATAATGTGTGTTTCTTCCAAAGTATCTAACAGTGGTAACCTCCACCAAACTGGCACTGCAATGTCAGAATGGCTGAGCGGTCTAAGACGCTGCGTTCAGGTTGCAGTCTCCCCTGGAGGTGTGGCTTTGAATCCCACTTCTGACATTGAAGCTTTACTCTTCTTGATATTGTGACAAAATACTCTTGGGTTAACCACGAGCTTTCTAAAAACTTGCATATAACAATTGTGCACCATTCATTCCTCATCTTTGCTGCCCATCATTACAACTTTGCTAATGATGGGCAGCAGGATAGTGTCATGATGTTACCTCAGACATGGTTAAAAGCCCTGTTAACGTAAGTGCTTCACGCCGGGTGCGTTGGCGCGTGCCTGTAATCCAAGCTACCGCGAGGCTGAGGTTTGAGGATCGTTTGAGCTCAGGAGCTCTGAGCTGCAGCAGGCTATGTCGATCGGGTGTCCGCATTGCGTTCGGCATTGATATGGTGATCCTGGGGGAGCCTGAGACCACCAGGTCACCTAAGGAGGGGTGCCCAGGTCGGAGACGGAGCAGGTCAAAGCCCCCGTGTCGCTCAGTAGTGGGATCGCACCTGTGAATAGATGCTGTAGCGCAGCCTGAGCAATACAGCTAGACCCAATCTTTATACACATCCTTATACTTGTCTCTAGATCACACAGCAGCCTGATCAGCATGTCTTGGTCTTTTTAATTCAAGTCCAAAACACTCACAAATCTGCTGCTCTGCTTGTCCGGCACCACCTCCACCTGCAGGACAGCTGCAACTACATCCTCCACTCTAAACACGCCACCGCCCAGCAGGTGGAGACAAACTCAAAGTAGGACATTTCCTTGGTGAGGAGAGAGGATGGAACCAAAAATGCATTTATCCCCGTGTTCTGTGTTGATGAAAATCACCCAACAGGAAAGCAGCTGGGCATTCATTTGAAACCAGTTCACAGGTTGGGCTGTGGTTCCCCCTCTAGCGTGTCTGCTTGAACTTTCAACTGTGAACCTCTTAGATCCAACCTTCCCAACTGCTCATCTCGCAAAAGACAAAATAGAAGAACCCAGAATGTCTTTTTATACCTGCTCACGCTTTTTCACGCTTCCCTCACAGGACGTCACATTTCACACTTTGGCCATCCAATCAAGTTGTTGACATCTAATCATTCCTGTCCACCACACCTGATCTTTCTATTTCGATCTGACTTACAACATTTAACACAAACTTTTAAATCAATATATTTTCTTAGTAATTATTTTTATTTGTTTATTACATGCACTTAACATACAAGTATGTCAAATGGAAATCAGCAACTGCGTGGGATTATTCAACTAGTTGGCTGCTGCAATGTGTCAGGATGGCCGAGCGGTCTAAGGCGCTGCGTTCAGGTCGCAGTCTCACCTGTAGGCGTGGGTTCGAATCCCGCTTCTGACAATTGTATCTTGCCACTTCTTTCTTCCTTCTACTCATGGGTCTTTGATCAGTGGTTGTTGATTAATGGTCATGAGAATTTGCATAATCGTGATGAAGGAACTGACCTCCAAGCCCACTGTTCCTTCAGGGGGCTACTTTCAGTCATTATGCAAATATACTGTTTATAAGATTGGGGAAACCTGCAGTCAGCTGACACTGAAGAAGTCACTTGGATGAGTGACGAGACATTTTTCCCACTGAAAACGCTACATTCAGATGAACAGAATCAACCTTTGGAGACTTCTTACTGTTGTGACAAAATACACTTGAAACTGGCAATTCTATATCAGTGGAGAACCAATTCCAACAGTCTAAGAGATGTCCATCAAGAGCCTGGGACGGTGGTATAATGTAGACCTCAATGATACCTGGCAACTTGACAAACGAAGGCAAAACTTGGCTAATGACCTCAGGCGGATTAACAACACTGCACTCCTTGAGTGAGGCTTGAGATGTCACTCAAGGACTCCCGGGACCCCATAGTGAGGGGCGCTGCTCCCACCCTAGCAACAGGGAGGAAGTGGACCACAGCCACGTCTGTGCTACAGGCCAAATCGGCTCTGAGCCATAATGACATGGTGGGTCGCGTCCAACAGGGCAGAGAAGGATTTGGTCTTGGCAACCTCGGTGGCAACAGGCATCTGTAACCGAACGTCAAAAAATGGTGGTGGAGGAGGTGTGTCGAAAGGAGGAAACAGTAAGACACGCCAGAGCCATAGCGCTGGCCAAGCAGGGTCACTGGATGAATTGGGAGAGTTTTGAAAAGAGGAAACTCTTATGGAGTGAAATCTGGTGAAATCGGTGGGACCTGATTTTTGGGGGGTGAAACCATACTGCATGTCTTCTCTGGCACATTGAATTTCTGTATGACTTGTGTTTTCTGTGAGAGCTTTATAAAATCAAGCAGCTAACCATGACGTCTGCCTTTACAAAACACTTGTCAATCACTAAAGAGTTCCTTCACTTGTCAGTCACTATGTGGTACTAAAGAGCTGTCTGAAATTCAGTTACAACCCACACAAAGTTACAGATTGGAGTATCCGAGTGCTGAGGTGCGCTTGTGCGCAAAAGTCACAAACACTCTGCTGACTCAGTAACTGTACAGCTCCAAACCTCTTCCGACCTCAAAGTCAGCACAGAAAGTGGGCGCCACGAGTTTCGTAGTATGTGTTTACATGGCTGAACAGCTGCTATATTCGAACAAACGCCTTCAGAGGAGACTGCGACCTGAACGCAGTGCCTTCGACCGCTTGGCGACCAAAAACAAGTTACCACTATGTGACATGCAGTATGGTTTCACCTCCCAAAAAGCAGATGCCACCGAGATTTGAACGCGGATCGCTGGATTCAAAGTCCAGAGTGCTAACCATTACACCATGGAACCGATGAGAAGCTGTGTGAACTGTCATGTCATGGCAACCTGTCTAAAAGTATTCAGCCAAATGATCAGTATGCATGACATTGTAGATTATTCGCACTACGTTTCCATGGCTGAACAGCTGCTATATGTGTTATGAGAAGGATAATGTGTGTTTCTTCCAAAGTATCTAACAGTGGTAACCTCCACCAAACTGGCACTGCAATGTCAGAATGGCTGAGCGGTCTAAGGCGCTGCGTTCAGGTTGCAGTCTCCCCTGGAGGTGTGGCTTTGAATCCCACTTCTGACATTGAAGCTTTACTCTTCTTGATATTGTGACAAAATACTCTTGGGTTAACCACGAGCTTTCTAAAAACTTGCATATAACAATTGTGCACCATTCATTCCTCATCTTTGCTGCCCATCATTACAACTTTGCTAATGATGGGCAGCAGGATAGTGTCATGATGTTACCTCAGACATGGTTAAAAGCCCTGTTAACGTAAGTGCTTCACGCCGGGTGCGTTGGCGCGTGCCTGTAATCCAAGCTACCGGGAGGCTGAGGTTTGAGGATCGTTTGAGCTCAGGAGCTCTGAGCTGCAGCAGGCTATGTCGATCGGGTGTCCGCATTGCGTTCGGCATTGATATGGTGATCCTGGGGGAGCCTGAGACCACCAGGTCACCTAAGGAGGGGTACACCGGCCCAGGTCGGAGACGGAGCAGGTCAAAGCCCCCGTGTCGCTCAGTAGTGGGATCGCACCTGTGAATAGATGCTGTAGCGCAGCCTGAGCAATACAGCTAGACCCAATCTTTATACACATCCTTATACTTGTCTCTAGATCACACAGCAACCTGATCAGCATGTCTTGGTCTTTTTAATTCAAGTCCAAAACACTCACAAATCTGCTGCTCTGCTTGTCCGGCACCACCTCCACCTGCAGGACAGCTGCAACTACATCCTCCACTCTAAACACGCCACCGCCCAGCAGGTGGAGACAAACTCAAAGTAGGACATTTCCTTGGTGAGGAGAGAGGATGGAACCAAAAATGCATTTATCCCCGTGTTCTGTGTTGATGAAAATCACCCAACAGGAAAGCAGCTGGGCATTCATTTGAAACCAGTTCACAGGTTGGGCTGTGGTTCCCCCTCTAGCGTGTCTGCTTGAACTTTCAACTGTGAACCTCTTAGATCCAACCTTCCCAACTGCTCATCTCGCAAAAGACAAAATAGAAGAACCCAGAATGTCTTTTTATACCTGCTCACGCTTTTTCACGCTTCCCTCACAGGACGTCACATTTCACACTTTGGCCATCCAATCAAGTTGTTGACATCTAATCATTCCTGTCCACCACACCTGATCTTTCTATTTCGATCTGACTTACAACATTTAACACAAACTTTTAAATCAATATATTTTCTTAGTAATTATTTTTATTTGTTTATTACATGCACTTAACATACAAGTATGTCAAATGGAAATCAGCAACTGCGTGGGATTATTCAACTAGTTGGCTGCTGCAATGTGTCAGGATGGCCGAGCGGTCTAAGGCGCTGCGTTCAGGTCGCAGTCTCACCTGGAGGCGTGGGTTCGAATCCCACTTCTGACAATTGTATCTTGGCACTTCTTTCTTCCTTCTACTCATGGGTCTTTGATCAGTGGTTGTTGATTAATGGTCATGAGAATTTGCATAATCGTGATGAAGGAACTGACCTCCAAGCCCACTGTTCCTTCAGGGGGCTTCTTTCAGTCATTATGCAAATATACTGTTTATAAGATTGGGGAAACCTGCAGTCAGCTGACACTGAAGAAGTCACTTGGATGAGTGACGAGACATTTTTCCCACTGAAAACGCTACATTCAGATGAACAGAATCAACCTTTGGAGACTTCTTACTGTTGTGACAAAATACACTTGAAACTGGCAATTCTATATCAGTGGAGAACCAATTCCAACAGTCTAAGAGATGTCCATCAAGAGCCTGGGACGGTGGTATAATGTAGACCTCAATGATACCTGGCAACTTGACAAACGAAGGCAAAACTTGGCTAATGACCTCAGGCGGATTAACAACACTGCACTCCTTGAGTGAGGCTTGAGATGTCACTCAAGGACTCCCAGGACCCCATAGTGAGGGGCGCTGCTCCCACCCTAGCAACAGGGAGGAAGTGGACCACAGCCACGTCTGTGCTACAGGCCAAATCGGCTCTGAGCCATAATGACATGGTGGGTCGCGTCCAACAGGGCAGAGAAGGATTTGGTCTTGGCAACCTCGGTGGCAACAGGCATCTGTAACCGAACGTCAAAAAATGGTGGTGGAGGAGGTGTGTCGAAAGGAGGAAACAGTAAGACACGCCAGAGCCATAGCGCTGGCCAAGCAGGGTCACTGGATGAATTGGGAGAGTTTTGAAAAGAGGAAACTCTTATGGAGTGAAATCTGGTGAAATCGGTGGGACCTGATTTTTGGGGGGTGAAACCATACTGCATGTCTTCTCTGGCACATTGAATTTCTGTATGACTTGTGTTTTCTGTGAGAGCTTTATAAAATCAAGCAGCTAACCATGACGTCTGCCTTTACAAAACACTTGTCAATCACTAAAGAGTTCCTTCACTTGTCAGTCACTATGTGGTACTAAAGAGCTGTCTGAAATTCAGTTACAACCCACACAAAGTTACAGATTGGAGTATCCGAGTGCTGAGGTGCGCTTGTGCGCAAAAGTCACAAACACTCTGCTGACTCACTAACTGTACAGCTCCAAACCTCTTCCGACCTCAAAGTCAGCACAGAAAGTGGGCGCCACGAGCTTCGTAGTATGTGTTTACATGGCTGAACAGCTGCTATATTCGAACAAACGCCTTCAGAGGAGACTGCGACCTGAACGCAGTGCCTTCGCCCGCTTGGCGACCAAAAACAAGTTATCACTATGTGACATGCAGTATGGTTTCACCTCCCAATAAGCAGGTCCCACCGAGATTTGAACGCGGATCGCTGGATTCAAAGTCCAGAGTGCTAACCATTACACCATGGAACCGATGTGAAACTGTGTGAACTGTCATGTCATGGCAACCTGCATAAAAGTATTCAGCCAAATGATCAGTATGGATGACATTGTAGATTATTCGCACTACGTTTCCATGGCTGAACAGCTGCTATATGTGTTATGAGAAGGATAATGTGTGTTTCTTCCAAAGTATCTAACAGTGGTAACCTCCACCAAACTGGCACTGCAATGTCAGAATGGCTGAGCGGTCTAAGACGCTGCGTTCAGGTTGCAGTCTCCCCTGGAGGTGTGGCTTTGAATCCCACTTCTGACATTGAAGCTTTACTCTTCTTGATATTGTGACAAAATACTCTTGGGTTAACCACGAGCTTTCTAAAAACTTGCATATAACAATTGTGCACCATTCATTCCTCATCTTTGCTGCCCATCATTACAACTTTGCTAATGATGGGCAGCAGGATAGTGTCATGATGTTACCTCAGACATGGTTAAAAGCCCTGTTAACGTAAGTGCTTCACGCCGGGTGCGTTGGCGCGTGCCTGTAATCCAAGCTACCGGGAGGCTGAGGTTTGAGGATCGTTTGAGCTCAGGAGCTCTGAGCTGCAGCAGGCTATGTCGATCGGGTGTCCGCATTGCGTTCGGCATTGATATGGTGATCCTGGGGGAGCCTGAGACCACCAGGTCACCTAAGGAGGGGTGCACCGGCCCAGGTCAGAGACGGAGCAGGTCAAAGCCCCCGTGTCGCTCAGTAGTGGGATCGCACCTGTGAATAGATGCTGTAGCGCAGCCTGAGCAATACAGCTAGACCCAATCTTTATACACATCCTTATACTTGTCTCTAGATCACACAGCAGCCTGATCAGCATGTCTTGGTCTTTTTAATTCAAGTCCAAAACACTCACAAATCTGCTGCTCTGCTTGTCCGGCACCACCTCCACCTGCAGGACAGCTGCAACTACATCCTCCACTCTAAACACGCCACCGCCCAGCAGGTGGAGACAAACTCAAAGTAGGACATTTCCTTGGTGAGGAGAGAGGATGGAACCAAAAATGCATTTATCCCCGTGTTCTGTGTTGATGAAAATCACCCAACAGGAAAGCAGCTGGGCATTCATTTGAAACCAGTTCACAGGTTGGGCTGTGGTTCCCCCTCTAGCGTGTCTGCTTGAACTTTCAACTGTGAACCTCTTAGATCCAACCTTCCCAACTGCTCATCTCGCAAAAGACAAAATAGAAGAACCCAGAATGTCTTTTTATACCTGCTCACGCTTTTTCACGCTTCCCTCACAGGACGTCACATTTCACACTTTGGCCATCCAATCAAGTTGTTGACATCTAATCATTCCTGTCCACCACACCTGATCTTTCTATTTCGATCTGACTTACAACATTTAACACAAACTTTTAAATCAATATATTTTCTTAGTAATTATTTTTATTTGTTTATTACATGCACTTAACATACAAGTATGTCAAATGGAAATCAGCAACTGCGTGGGATTATTCAACTAGTTGGCTGCTGCAATGTGTCAGGATGGCCGAGCGGTCTAAGGCGCTGCGTTCAGGTCGCAGTCTCACCTGGAGGCGTGGGTTCGAATCCCACTTCTGACAATTGTATCTTGGCACTTCTTTCTTCCTTCTACTCATGGGTCTTTGATCAGTGGTTGTTGATTAATGGTCATGAGAATTTGCATAATCGTGATGAAGGAACTGACCTCCAAGCCCACTGTTCCTTCAGGGGGCTACTTTCAGTCATTATGCAAATATACTGTTTATAAGATTGGGGAAACCTGCAGTCAGCTGACACTGAAGAAGTCACTTGGATGAGTGACGAGACATTTTTCCCACTGAAAACGCTACATTCAGATGAACAGAATCAACCTTTGGAGACTTCTTACTGTTGTGACAAAATACACTTGAAACTGGCAATTCTATATCAGTGGAGAACCAATTCCAACAGTCTAAGAGATGTCCATCAAGAGCCTGGGACGGTGGTATAATGTAGACCTCAATGATACCTGGCAACTTGACAAACGAAGGCAAAACTTGGCTAATGACCTCAGGCGGATTAACAACACTGCACTCCTTGAGTGAGGCTTGAGATGTCACTCAAGGACTCCCAGGACCCCATAGTGAGGGGCGCTGCTCCCACCCTAGCAACAGGGAGGAAGTGGACCACAGCCACGTCTGTGCTACAGGCCAAATCGGCTCTGAGCCATAATGACATGGTGGGTCGCGTCCAACAGGGCAGAGAAGGATTTGGTCTTGGCAACCTCGGTGGCAACAGGCATCTGTAACCGAACGTCAAAAAATGGTGGTGGAGGAGGTGTGTCCAAAGGAGGAAACAGTAAGACACGCCAGAGCCATAGCGCTGGCCAAGCAGGGTCACTGGATGAATTGGGAGAGTTTTGAAAAGAGGAAACTCTTATGGAGTGAAATCTGGTGAAATCGGTGGGACCTGATTTTTGGGGGGTGAAACCATACTGCATGTCTTCTCTGGCACATTGAATTTCTGTATGACTTGTGTTTTCTGTGAGAGCTTTATAAAATCAAGCAGCTAACCATGACGTCTGCCTTTACAAAACACTTGTCAATCACTAAAGAGTTCCTTCACTTGTCAGTCACTATGTGGTACTAAAGAGCTGTCTGAAATTCAGTTACAGCCCACACAAAGTTACAGATTGGAGTATCCGAGTGCTGAGGTGCGCTTGTGCGCAAAAGTCACAAACACTCTGCTGACTCACTAACTGTACAGCTCCAAACCTCTTCCGACCTCAAAGTCAGCACAGAAAGTGGGCGCCACGAGCTTCGTAGTATGTGTTTACATGGCTGAACAGCTGCTATATTCGAACAAACGCCTTCAGAGGAGACTGCGACCTGAACGCAGTGCCTTCGCCCGCTTGGCGACCAAAAACAAGTTATCACTATGTGACATGCAGTATGGTTTCACCTCCCAATAAGCAGGTCCCACCGAGATTTGAACGCGGATCGCTGGATTCAAAGTCCAGAGTGCTAACCATTACACCATGGAACCGATGTGAAACTGTGTGAACTGTCATGTCATGGCAACCTGTCTAAAAGTATTCAGCCAAATGATCAGTATGGATGACATTGTAGATTATTCGCACTACGTTTCCATGGCTGAACAGCTGCTATATGTGTTATGAGAAGGATAATGTGTGTTTCTTCCAAAGTATCTAACAGTGGTAACCTCCACCAAACTGGCACTGCAAAGTCAGAATGGCTGAGCGGTCTAAGACGCTGCGTTCAGGTTGCAGTCTCCCCTGGAGGTGTGGCTTTGAATCCCACTTCTGACATTGAAGCTTTACTCTTCTTGATATTGTGACAAAATACTCTTGGGTTAACCACGAGTGTTATGATATTTTGATACCACGGTAAGCATTTACAGGATATTGTTTTATACAGGAAAACTGTTACTCAATATGGCCCATCTACTAGTTGTTTTTCTCTTTCTCTGTGACCCAAGAATTAATGTGTAGGACTCACAAGCTGGTACCCCAAGGTCGAAAACACCACAGAGATGAGACCACTTCCTTACTCCCATCCTCCCTTTTTCTTTATCTCCTGGAAAAGGCTCGTTAAAGGCTAGGTGGTTCGTTTCAGAATTCACTAATGAAAGAACTCTGTATTTTATGTCTAGGAGTGTATTTTGCTGGGATGATCATAAATTATAGCTGAACTGATAAACTACACACAGGATACTTCTTTGCTCACAAGGCAGGAAGACGTTTCCTTATTTAGTCTGTACCGGTTTGAACTGGGAAAGCTGACACACGAACCTTTTTTTTCATCTATATAAACTGCTGTGTATCAAATAAACCTTTGAGTTGATTTGGGAAGGCAACCTGAAGCAGTCTGTGTTTCCTTGTTCTCCCAAGCTGCTCCCGGCGCTGTAACTAACCCAGCTGAACGGCATACCTGAGTGTTACTTTAAATAATTAGGAATCTTAGAAGGAAAGGACAAAACTCTGCTTATCGCTCACGCCACGGAGGAAACCCGGGACGGCAATTTCCTTCAATTTGGTGTCAGAAGTGGGATAACTGACAGAAGGTAAATATGCGTCTTTCATATTTATATAAAGACCTATTATACCTCTCTCAGTGATCGATCCATAAAGAAACGGGATATGCTGACGAAGTTTCACTTAGTGATCCAGAGAGATACACTGACGACTTCCTCAGTCCCCGAATAAAGTAAATTAACCCTTGTGTGGTGTTGGTGGACACAGGAAGTTGCCTGTTGTCTTGAAACGTACGTTAAAAAGTGAGAAGTTGCTCACTCAGAAAAAGTGACATAGGAAGTTGCCTGTTGTCTTAAATACTTCTCGTTAAGTGAGAAGTTGCTCACCAAAGAGTGACACAGGAAGTTGCCTGTTGTCTTGAAACGTACGTTAAAAAGTGAGAAGTTGCTCACTCACAGAAAGCTAGTAAATAATTAAATTTAATTTTGTTAAAAAAAAAAAAAAAAAAAAACGAAAGAAAACTGAAAACGGGTCTCACAGACCCGATTACCATACAAGGGTTAAAAGCAGTAAATTAAAAGCAGAAAGACACAGGAAGTTGCCTGTTGTTTTACGAGAAGTTGCTCGTTAAGCGAGAAGTTGCTCGCTAAGTGAGAGTTGCTCACACAAACAAAAAATTGCTAGCAATAAATTTAAAGTGACCTCAGCTGTGCCGCAGCGAAAATACTAACCTAAATCCTCCTAGCGTGTAAACCCCTCTGGAAATCACTGAACATGAGTCAGAATTATTCAAAGACCACAGACAGGTCCGATAAAAAATCTAAAGTACCTGTAAAACCAAAAATTAATAAAATACAAAATAAAGTCTCAAATAACGGCTCAGTACAACTCCCATTTCCGGTTACGTGTAACCTACGTCCGCGAATCGGTGAAGACGTCCATGATCACGTATCCAGAACATGCGGGAGTGCTTATGTGACTGACTTTGTTTACAACTTAAGAAGTTCAATGCATTCTAATTTATTTCTGGAGCCTTATCCCGAACGATTATCGCCAGAAAACAGGTCAGTAGAAATGTTGAATATCATTTGTGATAAGAAAAGTAGTCTGCTTAAAAAGTCCTGTAGAAAATATATGATAGAATGCCGCGACGTGATACATCAAATGTTACCACTATGGAAAAAGGGACCGGAACCAGGTGTAGATACTTTTACATCAAATAAAACTAGTGCAGGCTCTGGCATAGAAAATAAACCTACCGCAGGAAAAGCTAGTCTTGCATGTTCAGCCGTTCAGCCTACAGCCCCACACCCTTACGATGAGACCGAATTAATAGTCGCTGTAGCAGCTGCACGTAAACAATGTCAGCATTCTGATCCAACCAGCTCAAAAGAAAGCGACGAAAAATCTGAATCACATGCAACGGATCTTAGCCATCTCTTTAAACAAGATCAGGAAAAACAATATATACGCCGCAAGGAAGAATTAGCAGAACATAAAAAAAAGAGAAAAACTTTTGAAAGAAGAATGTGAGGAACTTATGAAAAACAATTTAGACGACTATGAAGAAAAACTTTTGCATCAGGCAGTGTCCACAATAGACACCCACATGAAACGCCACGATATCGTAGCTAGAGGTTTAGAGGTAGCTAAAGAAATACCTGTTACCCGAACTTTAATAAAGACTTATCTAAAAGGAAAAAAGGAAAAACAAAGCCGGAATGACAAAGGTCCTCACGCCAACACTCGCGGTAGTAAACAAACAGACCCAAAGCATGATAAAGCATCCACAACTGCAGAGTTTTTGTGGGTAAATAATGACAAAATCACCAATTTCTTTAAGAATCTAAAGAAATTCCTGCTAACAATGTCCAGAGACAAAATTGACTTAAATGCAGTAACTATGTGTAAACAGAAGCCTGATGAATCTATCCTAGTATTCATAAAATGCTTTATGCACTGTTGGACAAGCTAGAGGTGCAAATTTAGCTCAGTTTTCCAGCAGCCGCAGACACCCAAAGCAAAAATGAATTTGTGTATTTAATTTAACACAAAGGGTGAAATGTTTGCTGACACTGATAACAGCTTATGTTTTCTCTGCCCTATGTACCGACATGATGGAGAAGGAACATCCTCTGTGTCAGCTGGACCCTCAGCAGAGAATGAACTCAACATCCTTTTTGTCCGGTACTGTATGTCACACACTGTGCCAAAAAAACGTGTACAGACGCCACTACCAGGTAATCCCATGACTGGGAGCCACACTTTTGTTTCTCTCACACTGTTCAACAACATGATAACTGCTCACACAAGTGAAGGTCAAACAGTGATTTTGTCACATAACTCAGACATAGGTTATGATATAACTACACCATGTCGTCACATAGATCTAACCTATCCTATCCACTGTACTATTTCTGCACTTATGTTGCCAGCTGAATACCAGAATATGACATTGTGGTCAAGAAGTGAGAATGATATAGGATTTATTGACTGTACACTTTATCACGTACACCTATTAAAACACAACAAGCCAGTATATGTCAAGCAACATCCCATTTCTGCCGAAAAAGCCGCAGCTCTAGATGTCATCATAGGAGATTTATTGACTACAGGAGCAATAAAGCCCACACTCCTGTCAATCCTGTGCCAAAGCCTAACAAACCTGGCGTATGGCGTTTCATACAAGACTTAAGGCAAATTAATGCAGTCAACATTCCTCTGCCACCTCTCGTTTCAGATGTTCACAGCATATTGACATGCATTGCATACACATTTTACCGTGGTGGATTTATGCTCCGCTCCTTTTTCTCAGTACCTGTGACACACAGCCGTTATTTGCATTCACACATAGAAATAAGCAGTACACTTGGACTCGTTTGCCCCAAGGCATGATAGACAGCTCTGCTGCTTTCTCAATGGTGCTTCACTCCTCCAGGGCTGCACCCTGATCCACATGTGGATGACCTCCTCCTCTGTGCTGAAAGTGAAAAACTGTGTCAAACTGCTACACACATGCTTCTCCAGCACCTCCAAAAGACTGGCCACAAAGCATATGCAAAGAAAATGCAGTACTGTCAGACTTCTGTTCAATATTTGGGATTCACACTGTCTCACGGAAAACGTTCCATGACTGCAGACAGGGTCAAAGCTGTGACCTCTGTCCCTCGTCCCACTACACAGAAGGAAATGTTGTCCTTCCTGGGCATGGTGAACTATTGCAGACAGTGGATACCAGACTGTTCTTTTCATGACCACATTCTGCGTGACTGTTGTAAAAAAGACAAGCCTCCTCGAATACTGTGGTCCACAGAAATGACTGCCTCTTTCAATGCATTACAGGGAGTGCTGACCTCCGCCACTCAAAGGTGCTGCCTGAATTGTTCAGGAATGCCGGCCTGCCTGAGGGCAGTAGCAGCTTGCTCTATCATGATAAGGGACTGCGAGAAGCTCACACTCTCACATGACACTATTCTACACACCAATCACTAGGTCACGACCATTATAGCAAACATAACTATACAACACATGCAAATCTCACTATAAAAGCGAGCAGCACACCTGATTCGCCAGCACATTTATTGATCCTATGCTGTGTTCTTCTGACCGACAGGATGGCTCAGACAGGCTTGACGATCATGACTGCATGACACGTATACAGGAATCCACAGCACCACGTCCAGATTTAGAGCAAACACCTATCTCAGACTCAGCCACGGTTTATGTGGACGGGTCCTGTTCAAGGCCGAATGACAACTCATTTCTTTGTGGCTATTCAGTGGTGACATTGCCTGACATAATACTAGAGGCTCACTCATTACCATTTCACTCAGCACAAAAAGCAGAGCTCATGGCTTTAATACGCGCCTGTGAGCTACATTTGGATAAGCATGTGACAATTTACGCAGACAGCCGCTATGCATTTGGCGTTGTGCATGACTTTGGCACATTGTGGAGACAGAGAGGATTTAGATCTGCTGATGGAAAATAAATTGCTAAATTGTGATTTTGTTAAAAGACTTTTTCAGGCTATACAGCTGCCATCGGCCGTTGCAGTTGTAAAAACGAAAGGACACAGTACAGCTGACACAGACGAAGCAACAGGTAATGCCTTAGCAGACGTGACAGCCAAGGCTGCAGCTGCATCACAGCTCCCACCTCCGCAGGAAGTATTATCTGTGCCCCTACAGCTGCCACTTGTTACACTCCCAGACTATTTAGACAAAAATGTTGATTTAAAATTCATAAAAGAGCAAGCCTGTGCATGTGATTACACGTATTGGGAGAATAATGACTGTACCTTAGATGACAGAGATGGCCTATACAAAATCTTAAGGGTTTGATTGCCCTCCCATATTCCCTGATGCCAGTCCTTGCCCGACATTTTCACTGTGTGAGTCATGTCGGACAAAGAGGGGTAATAGGGGCAATAAAATCAAGATTTGTAATTGAGAAAACATTGCATGCAGTAAAAAGCATATTAGCAACCTGTCTAACATGTGCGCGAACTAATGTAGGTAGCTCAAAAGCAAAACATCAGCATTTACCACAACCAGATTTTCCATTTCATACATTACAAATTGATTTCACACATATGCCAGCACAAGGAAGCATCAAGTACTTACTGGTAATAGTGGATCAATTTAGTAAATGAGTAGAAGCTTATCCAACCTCAAAAGAAACTGCAGAAGTAGTCTGTCAAAAGTTGTGCAATGAAATAATACCCAGATTCGGAATACCTCACCAGATTAACAGTGATAGAGGATCTTCATTCACATTAGAAGTAATTCAAAAGTGTGCTAAAACTTTAATGACCTGGGTCAAATTACTTACTCAAGTCCTGTGTGAGATTAGAATGACTCAATCTGCAGTAACCAAATTATTTCCATTTGAAATAAGACTATTTCCAACACCATGGTCAGCTTCCAGAGGGGCACCGCTAGTAGAAGGTGATGTATATTGCATTGTCCACTGATGTTCACAACCTGGTAGAAAAACTGAATAATAACTATCAGAAAGTTTGTCTCTCTCAGCTTTTCCCCTCCACAGTTCCACCAGTGGAGACAAGGAGATGCATGTTGGAGAAGCCACTAAAACCAAGGACTCTCTGGGAGGCCGCGCGTGTTCCAGCCCCAGACTGTACTGGCAGTGACGAAGAACCAGCATCCTCACAGACGGACAACCTCAGTGGATTCATGCCAGCAGGGTTAAGACCAGCCCAATCGGACCATCTCAGGCGTCGGATCAAGCAGACGACATCTCCGGCGAGCCAGCGCCCGGAACTAGAGCAAATAAACACACACGGGTAGATGACATCTCAGGCGAGCCAGCGCCCGGATCCAAAAGTTACATACACACACGCAATCACTGATTAACACACAACGTCTGAAAGAACAACAACAAGGTACTCAAACATCCAGCAGGAACAGAAAGCCAAAAGTACCACATGATGTCTAACCTGATAAAGCCAGACTCATTTCATCCTGATAATGGAGAAAATGAAATGCCCATTGTCATCATACGACGCTTATTCTGTGTCTCTCGAACCTGGGACCAGGCCAGAAGACGACTGAAGAACTGTCTTTCTTATATATTTAGGTTATTTATCACATCTATCGCAGTAACCTTAGGATTTCTCTTTGCTATTTTGTATTGTAAACTGCAACCATGTTCACATTTCTGCAGGTCATATTTTGCTGACTATACCTCATGCTCCATTTTGCAAGACACCTACTTAATGCACTCCTCACGTTCCCTAAAATCAGTAAATAGCAACATAGACGCCACTAATAAACCATCTTATGCGCCCTCTAGAACAGGAGCTAACGCCTGGTATGAAAATGCCAGAACAGCCGCTCGTGATTTAGGAAACAGTAACTGTTATGTCTGTTCAAAGGCTAATCCAGAACAGGTAATAGTAGGATACCCCATATCCGGTTTCCCCCTCACTGAGGGACTAGAGAAAATCGGCGGAGATAATGCTCTCTTTAAAGACACTTTACAGTTGACTCTGAGCCCTCTCGACTGCCTACTTAGACACACACACACACCAACTAACCCTGAGACTCCATTAGGCGAATTATTGAAGTTATCTAATGACACCGCAGGGACCTGCGCCCCAATGAAACGCCCTAAGAATAGGTTAAAGCCCTCACTGCCCTTAGGACAGATCCCTCTCCATTTTAATACTAGTATGATATGTCTGCGCAGACTAAAGTTAACTGGCCCAGACACACACATAGATTATACAAAGGATAACTACACATTCTTCTCTGACTCCCCAGGTGCACGCTGTAATGAGACATGGCTAGCTGTCTCTGTGGCTGAAGTTGTATCATATCTGGAGGAACACACACACAGTTCAAGTTCGAGCAGAGAATCGATCATTGTTCCCCCAGACGGTGTATTAAATGACACTGACTGGGGGGAGTTAGTTAAATCACACATGGTCACGCGCCTAACTAGAGCAATCCCACATGCTTATTGGATGTGCAATAATACTCTTAGATTAGCTTTACCTGTTAATTGGACCGGTACCTGTGGTCTAGTAACCGTTGATGTATGCTGTACTTTCATTCCCAATAATACCGCTCCTAACGGTTCATTCACACAAGCTATGAATAAACTTGAAGCATTGCAGATAGAACTAATTGCCAATGCAGGTCACGGTCAGTGGCTACATAAGTGGCTACAGGACACGTTTGGAAGATGGAAGAAACTAATTGTAGCCTTTGTAACCGTTGCAGCATGTTTTTGATGATTATTGTCTGTTGTGTGATACCATGTATACGCTCTCGGAATTTTTGATATTAAGCTCACTCGAAGGACTAGTTACATTTATGATTTGTTTCACATTTATGATTTATCTTTATATTATGTTATTACATTCTGTCTTTATACTATGTTATCATTTCATGATAAAAGGGGAGAACTGTTATGATATTTTGATACCACGGTAAGCATTTACAGGATATTGTTTTATACAGGAAAACTGTTACTCAATATGGCCCATCTACTAGTTGTTTTTCTCTTTCTCTGTGACCCAAGAATTAATGTGTAGGACTCACAAGCTGGTACCCCAAGGTCGAAAACACCACAGAGATGAGACCACTTCCTTACTCCCATCCTCCCTTTTTCTTTATCTCCTGGAAAAGGCTCGTTAAAGGCTAGGTGGTTCGTTTCAGAATTCACTAATGAAAGAACTCTGTATTTTATGTCTAGGAGTGTATTTTGCTGGGATGATCATAAATTATAGCTGAACTGATAAACTACACACAGGATACTTCTTTGCTCACAAGGCAGGAAGACGTTTCCTTATTTAGTCTGTACCGGTTTGAACTGGGAAAGCTGACACACGAACCTTTTTTTTCATCTATATAAACTGCTGTGTATCAAATAAACCTTTGAGTTGATTTGGGAAGGCAACCTGAAGCAGTCTGTGTTTCCTTGTTCTCCCAAGCTGCTCCCGGCGCTGTAACTAACCCAGCTGAACGGCATACCTGAGTGTTACTTTAAATAATTAGGAATCTTAGAAGGAAAGGACAAAACTCTGCTTATCGCTCACGCCACGGAGGAAACCCGGGACGGCAATTTCCTTCAACGAGCTTTCTAAAAACTTGCATATAACAATTGTGCACCATTCATTCCTCATCTTTGCTGCCCATCATTACAACTTTGCTAATGATGGGCAGCAGGATAGTGTCATGATGTTACCTCAGACATGGTTAAAAGCCCTGTTAACGTAAGTGCTTCACGCCGGGTGCGTTGGCGCGTGCCTGTAATCCAAGCTACCGGGAGGCTGAGGTTTGAGGATCGTTTGAGCTCAGGAGCTCTGAGCTGCAGCAGGCTATGTCGATCGGGTGTCCGCATTGCGTTCGGCATTGATATGGTGATCCTGGGGGAGCCTGAGACCACCAGGTCACCTAAGGAGGGGTGCACCGGCCCAGGTCGGAGACGGAGCAGGTCAAAGCCCCCGTGTCGCTCAGTAGTGGGATCGCACCTGTGAATAGATGCTGTAGCGCAGCCTGAGCAATACAGCTAGACCCAATCTTTATACACATCCTTATACTTGTCTCTAGATCACACAGCAGCCTGATCAGCATGTCTTGGTCTCTTTAATTCAAGTCCAAAACACTCACAAATCTGCTGCTCTGCTTGTCCGGCACCACCTCCACCTGCAGGACAGCTGCAACTACATCCTCCACTCTAAACACGCCACCGCCCAGCAGGTGGAGACAAACTCAAAGTAGGACATTTCCTTGGTGAGGAGAGAGGATGGAACCAAAAATGCATTTATCCCCGTGTTCTGTGTTGATGAAAATCACCCAACAGGAAAGCAGCTGGGCATTCATTTGAAACCAGTTCACAGGTTGGGCTGTGGTTCCCCCTCTAGCGTGTCTGCTTGAACTTTCAACTGTGAACCTCTTAGATCCAACCTTCCCAACTGCTCATCTCGCAAAAGACAAAATAGAAGAACCCAGAATGTCTTTTTATACCTGCTCACGCTTTTTCACGCTTCCCTCACAGGACGTCACATTTCACACTTTGGCCATCCAATCAAGTTGTTGACATCTAATCATTCCTGTCCACCACACCTGATCTTTCTATTTCGATCTGACTTACAACATTTAACACAAACTTTTAAATCAATATATTTTCTTAGTAATTATTTTTATTTGTTTATTACATGCACTTAACATACAAGTATGTCAAATGGAAATCAGCAACTGCGTGGGATTATTCAACTAGTTGGCTGCTGCAATGTGTCAGGATGGCCGAGCGGTCTAAGGCGCTGCGTTCAGGTCGCAGTCTCACCTGGAGGCGTGGGTTCGAATCCCACTTCTGACAATTGTATCTTGGCACTTCTTTCTTCCTTCTACTCATGGGTCTTTGATCAGTGGTTGTTGATCAATGGTCATGAGAATTTGCATAATCGTGATGAAGGAACTGACCTCCAAGCCCACTGTTCCTTCAGGGGGCTGCTTTCAGTCATTATGCAAATATACTGTTTATAAGATTGGGGAAACCTGCAGTCAGCTGACACTGAAGAAGTCACTTGGATGAGTGACGAGACATTTTTCCCACTGAAAACGCTACATTCAGATGAACAGAATCAACCTTTGGAGACTTCTTACTGTTGTGACAAAATACACTTGAAACTGGCAATTCTATATCAGTGGAGAACCAATTCCAACAGTCTAAGAGATGTCCATCAAGAGCCTGGGACGGTGGTATAATGTAGACCTCAATGATACCTGGCAACTTGACAAACGAAGGCAAAACTTGGCTAATGACCTCAGGCGGATTAACAACACTGCACTCCTTGAGTGAGGCTTGAGATGTCACTCAAGGACTCCCAGGACCCCATAGTGAGGGGCGCTGCTCCCACCCTAGCAACAGGGAGGAAGTGGACCACAGGCCAAATCGGCTCTGAGCCATAATGACATGGTGGGTCGCGTCCAACAGGGCAGAGAAGGATTTGGTCTTGGCAACCTCGGTGGCAACAGGCATCTGTAACCGAACGTCAAAAAATGGTGGTGGAGGAGGTGTGTCGAAAGGAGGAAACAGTAAGACACGCCAGAGCCATAGCGCTGGCCAAGCAGGGTCACTGGATGAATTGGGAGAGTTTTGAAAAGAGGAAACTCTTATGGAGTGAAATCTGGTGAAATCGGTGGGACCTGATTTTTGGGGGGTGAAACCATACTGCATGTCTTCTCTGGCACATTGAATTTCTGTATGACTTGTGTTTTCTGTGAGAGCTTTATAAAATCAAGCAGCTAACCATGACGTCTGCCTTTACAAAACACTTGTCAATCACTAAAGAGTTCCTTCACTTGTCAGTCACTATGTGGTACTAAAGAGCTGTCTGAAATTCAGTTACAGCCCACACAAAGTTACAGATTGGAGTATCCGAGTGCTGAGGTGCGCTTGTGCGCAAAAGTCACAAACACTCTGCTGACTCACTAACTGTACAGCTCCAAACCTCTTCCGACCTCAAAGTCAGCACAGAAAGTGGGCGCCACGAGCTTCGTAGTATGTGTTTACATGGCTGAACAGCTGCTATATTCGAACAAACGCCTTCAGAGGAGACTGCGACCTGAACGCAGTGCCTTCGCCCGCTTGGCGACCAAAAACAAGTTATCACTATGTGACATGCAGTATGGTTTCACCTCCCAATAAGCAGGTCCCACCGAGATTTGAACGCGGATCGCTGGATTCAAAGTCCAGAGTGCTAACCATTACACCATGGAACCGATGTGAAACTGTATGAACTGTCATGTCATGGCAACCTGCATAAAAGTATTCAGCCAAATGATCAGTATGGATGACATTGTAGATTATTCGCACTACGTTTCCATGGCTGAACAGCTGCTATATGTGTTATGAGAAGGATAATGTGTGTTTCTTCCAAAGTATCTAACAGTGGTAACCTCCACCAAACTGGCACTGCAATGTCAGAATGGCTGAGCGGTCTAAGACGCTGCGTTCAGGTTGCAGTCTCCCCTGGAGGTGTGGCTTTGAATCCCACTTCTGACATTGAAGCTTTACTCTTCTTGATATTGTGACAAAATACTCTTGGGTTAACCACGAGCTTTCTAAAAACTTGCATATAACAATTGTGCACCATTCATTCCTCATCTTTGCTGCCCATCATTACAACTTTGCTAATGATGGGCAGCAGGATAGTGTCATGATGTTACCTCAGACATGGTTAAAAGCCCTGTTAACGTAAGTGCTTCACGCCGGGTGCGTTGGCGCGTGCCTGTAATCCAAGCTACCGCGAGGCTGAGGTTTGAGGATTGTTTGAGCTCAGGAGCTCTGAGCTGCAGCAGGCTATGTCGATCGGGTGTCCGCATTGCGTTCGGCATTGATATGGTGATCCTGGGGGAGCCTGAGACCACCAGGTCACCTAAGGAGGGGTGCACCGGCCCAGGTCGGAGACGGAGCAGGTCAAAGCCCCCGTGTCGCTCAGTAGTGGGATCGCACCTGTGAATAGATGCTGTAGCGCAGCCTGAGCAATACAGCTAGACCCAATCTTTATACACATCCTTATACTTGTCTCTAGATCACACAGCAGCCTGATCAGCATGTCTTGGTCTTTTTAATTCAAGTCCAAAACACTCACAAATCTGCTGCTCTGCTTGTCCGGCACCACCTCCACCTGCAGGACAGCTGCAACTACATCCTCCACTCTAAACACGCCACCGCCCAGCAGGTGGAGACAAACTCAAAGTAGGACATTTCCTTGGTGAGGAGAGAGGATGGAACCAAAAATGCATTTATCCCCGTGTTCTGTGTTGATGAAAATCACCCAACAGGAAAGCAGCTGGGCATTCATTTGAAACCAGTTCACAGGTTGGGCTGTGGTTCCCCCTCTAGCGTGTCTGCTTGAACTTTCAACTGTGAACCTCTTAGATCCAACCTTCCCAACTGCTCATCTCGCAAAAGACAAAATAGAAGAACCCAGAATGTCTTTTTATACCTGCTCACGCTTTTTCACGCTTCCCTCACAGGACGTCACATTTCACACTTTGGCCATCCAATCAAGTTGTTGACATCTAATCATTCCTGTCCACCACACCTGATCTTTCTATTTCGATCTGACTTACAACATTTAACACAAACTTTTAAATCAATATATTTTCTTAGTAATTATTTTTATTTGTTTATTACATGCACTTACAGTTTTTTCCGAATGCTTAAACCCTAACTGTGATTCCTGTAGCACAATCTCTAAAACTATTCAGACTTATAGCAAAACCACTCACTGAGTTTGCAAAACTAAAAGCACAAAAACTGCTTTGCACTCAGTTTGCAATTTTGTAACACACACTTTGCAAAACTGTAGGCACAATTCACTGCACAACACTCAATTACCAAATTTCCAACACACTCCTAGCAAAAGTATACACATGTATGGCTATCATTAACCCTAATTTGCCAACTGTCTGGCACACTTTCACATGTGAAAACTTTCTTAGATAATTCGTTCACTTTGCAATCAGCCTAAGCACTATAATACAGGTAAGCTGTGTGTGCGGAGTACAATGGTGGGAGCAGAAAGAGTGAGAAGTAGAGGAGGCCGAGGAAGAGGACGTGGAGGTGAAGAAGTAGGATGAAGAGGACGACAAGGACAAGGAGGAGCAAGAGGAAGACGAGGAGGGGGCAGAGGAAGCATGTTCACTGCAGACCAAGTAACCCATATAGTCATTATGGCGATTGCAAATAATCCTATACTTGGAAATAAACACTTGTGTTTGTTTTGATGTGTTTGACTAAACACCAGTACTTGAAGTTTGGATCCCTCTATGCTTATGGATCTATGACAGAAGTATGAGCTCAAACTGACATAGCCTACCTTGTGCACAGGGAAGGCAAACGCCAGATGTGTTTTGTATTCATACCATCGGTGTGCAGTTGGCGCATTGTGTGCTTAGTAGATGATGGCTTGTGTGTACTGTTTGATACGGAAACACCATTTTTACGAAGGTGTGAAGAGTTAATCTAGCTGTGTTTGCTTTTGCAAGAGAACTACAATGTTTTGATGATTGGGTGACAGGTTTTCTTATTTGTGTGAAGAGTTTTGCAAAATTAGCCAATAGTTACAAAAAATGTGCTTAAGCAATCAGAAAAAACTGTAACATACAAGTATGTCAAATGGAAATCAGCAACTGCGTGGGATTATTCAACTAGTTGGCTGCTGCAATGTGTCAGGATGGCCGAGCGGTCTAAGGCGCTGCGTTCAGGTCGCAGTCTCACCTGGAGGCGTGGGTTCGAATCCCACTTCTGACAATTGTATCTTGGCACTTCTTTCTTCCTTCTACTCATGGGTCTTTGATCAGTGGTTGTTGATTAATGGTCATGAGAATTTGCATAATCGTGATGAAGGAACTGACCTCCAAGCCCACTGTTCCTTCAGGGGGCTGCTTTCAGTCATTATGCAAATATACTGTTTATAAGATTGGGGAAACCTGCAGTCAGCTGACACTGAAGAAGTCACTTGGATGAGTGACGAGACATTTTTCCCACTGAAAACGCTACATTCAGATGAACAGAATCAACCTTTGGAGACTTCTTACTGTTGTGACAAAATACACTTGAAACTGGCAATTCTATATCAGTGGAGAACCAATTCCAACAGTCTAAGAGATGTCCATCAAGAGCCTGGGACGGTGGTATAATGTAGACCTCAATGATACCTGGCAACTTGACAAACGAAGGCAAAACTTAGCTAATGACCTCAGGCGGATTAACAACACTGCACTCCTTGAGTGAGGCTTGAGATGTCACTCAAGGACTCCCAGGACCCCATAGTGAGGGGCGCTGCTCCCACCCTAGCAACAGGGAGGAAGTGGACCACAGCCACGTCTGTGCTACAGGCCAAATCGGCTCTGAGCCATAATGACATGGTGGGTCGCGTCCAACAGGGCAGAGAAGGATTTGGTCTTGGCAACCTCGGTGGCAACAGGCATCTGTAACCGAACGTCAAAAAATGGTGGTGGAGGAGGTGTGTCGAAAGGAGGAAACAGTAAGACACGCCAGAGCCATAGCGCTGGCCAAGCAGGGTCACTGGATGAATTGGGAGAGTTTTGAAAAGAGGAAACTCTTATGGAGTGAAATCTGGTGAAATCGGTGGGACCTGATTTTTGGGGGGTGAAACCATACTGCATGTCTTCTCTGGCACATTGAATTTCTGTATGACTTGTGTTTTCTGTGAGAGCTTTATAAAATCAAGCAGCTAACCATGACGTCTGCCTTTACAAAACACTTGTCAATCACTAAAGAGTTCCTTCACTTGTCAGTCACTATGTGGTACTAAAGAGCTGTCTGAAATTCAGTTACAGCCCACACAAAGTTACAGATTGGAGTATCCGAGTGCTGAGGTGCGCTTGTGCGCAAAAGTCACAAACACTCTGCTGACTCACTAACTGTACAGCTCCAAACCTCTTCCGACCTCAAAGTCAGCACAGAAAGTGGGCGCCACGAGCTTCGTAGTATGTGTTTACATGGCTGAACAGCTGCTATATTCGAACAAACGCCTTCAGAAGAGACTGCGACCTGAACGCAGTGCCTTCGACCGCTTGGCGACCAAAAACAAGTTACCACTATGTGACATGCAGTATGGTTTCACCTCCCAAAAAGCAGATGCCACCGAGATTTGAACGCGGATCGCTGGATTCAAAGTCCAGAGTGCTAACCATTACACCATGGAACCGATGTGAAACTGTGTGAACTGTCATGTCATGGCAACCTGTCTAAAAGTATTCAGCCAAATGATCAGTATGCATGACATTGTAGATTATTCGCACTACGTTTCCATGGCTGAACAGCTGCTATATGTGTTATGAGAAGGATAATGTGTGTTTCTTCCAAAGTATCTAACAGTGGTAACCTCCACCAAACTGGCACTGCAATGTCAGAATGGCTGAGCGGTCTAAGGCGCTGCGTTCAGGTTGCAGTCTCCCCTGGAGGTGTGGCTTTGAATCCCACTTCTGACATTGAAGCTTTACTCTTCTTGATATTGTGACAAAATACTCTTGGGTTAACCACGAGCTTTCTAAAAACTTGCATATAACAATTGTGCACCATTCATTCCTCATCTTTGCTGCCCATCATTACAACTTTGCTAATGATGGGCAGCAGGATAGTGTCATGATGTTACCTCAGACATGGTTAAAAGCCCTGTTAACGTAAGTGATTCTCGCCGGGTGCGGTGGCGCGTACCTGTAATCCAAGCTACCGCGAGGCTGAGGTTTGAGGATTGTTTGAGCTCAGGAGCTCTGAGCTGCAGCAGGCTATGTCGATCGGGTGTCCGCATTGCGTTCGGCATTGATATGGTGATCCTGGGGGAGCCTGAGACCACCAGGTCACCTAAGGAGGGGTGCACCGGCCCAGGTCGGAGACGGAGCAGGTCAAAGCCCCCGTGTCGCTCAGTAGTGGGATCGCACCTGTGAATAGATGCTGTAGCGCAGCCTGAGCAATACAGCTAGACCCAATCTTTATACACATCCTTATACTTGTCTCTAGATCACACAGCAGCCTGATCAGCATGTCTTGGTCTTTTTAATTCAAGTCCAAAACACTCACAAATCTGCTGCTCTGCTTGTCCGGCACCACCTCCACCTGCAGGACAGCTGCAACTACATCCTCCACTCTAAACACGCCACCGCCCAGCAGGTGGAGACAAACTCAAAGTAGGACATTTCCTTGGTGAGGAGAGAGGATGGAACCAAAAATGCATTTATCCCCGTGTTCTGTGTTGATGAAAATCACCCAACAGGAAAGCAGCTGGGCATTCATTTGAAACCAGTTCACAGGTTGGGCTGTGGTTCCCCCTCTAGCGTGTCTGCTTGAACTTTCAACTGTGAACCTCTTAGATCCAACCTTCCCAACTGCTCATCTCGCAAAAGACAAAATAGAAGAACCCAGAATGTCTTTTTATAACTGCTCACGCTTTTTCACGCTTCCCTCACAGGACGTCACATTTCACACTTTGGCCATCCAATCAAGTTGTTGACATCTAATCATTCCTGTCCACCACACCTGATCTTTCTATTTCGATCTGACTTACAACATTTAACACAAACTTTTAAATCAATATATTTTCTTAGTAATTATTTTTATTTGTTTATTACATGCACTTAACATACAAGTATGTCAAATGGAAATCAGCAACTGCGTGGGATTATTCAACTAGTTGGCTGCTGCAATGTGTCAGGATGGCCGAGCGGTCTAAGGCGCTGCGTTCAGGTCGCAGTCTCACCTGGAGGCGTGGGTTCGAATCCCACTTCTGACAATTGTATCTTGGCACTTCTTTCTTCCTGGTACTCATGGGTCTTTGATCAGTGGTTGTTGATTAATGGTCATGAGAATTTGCATAATTGTGATGAAGGAACTGACCTCCAAGCCCACTGTTCCTTCAGGGGGCTACTTTCAGTCATTATGCAAATATACTGTTTATAAGATTGGGGAAACCTGCAGTCAGCTGAGACTGAAGAAGTCACTTGGATGAGTGACGAGACATTTTTCCCACTGAAAACGCTACATTCAGATGAACAGAATCAACCTTTGGAGACTTCTTACTGTTGTGACAAAATACACTTGAAACTGGCAATTCTATATCAGTGGAGAACCAATTCCAACAGTCTAAGAGATGTCCATCAAGAGCCTGGGACGGTGGTATAATGTAGACCTCAATGATACCTGGCAACTTGACAAACGAAGGCAAAACTTGGCTAATGACCTCAGGCGGATTAACAACACTGCACTCCTTGAGTGAGGCTTGAGATGTCACTCAAGGACTCCCGGGACCCCATAGTGAGGGGCGCTGCTCCCACCCTAGCAACAGGGAGGAAGTGGACCACAGCCACGTCTGTGCTACAGGCCAAATCGGCTCTGAGCCATAATGACATGGTGGGTCGCGTCCAACAGGGCAGAGAAGGATTTGGTCTTGGCAACCTCGGTGGCAACAGGCATCTGTAACCGAACGTCAAAAAATGGTGGTGGAGGAGGTGTGTCGAAAGGAGGAAACAGTAAGACACGCCAGAGCCATAGCGCTGGCCAAGCAGGGTCACTGGATGAATTGGGAGAGTTTTGAAAAGAGGAAACTCTTATGGAGTGAAATCTGGTGAAATCGGTGGGACCTGATTTTTGGGGGGTGAAACCATACTGCATGTCTTCTCTGGCACATTGAATTTCTGTATGACTTGTGTTTTCTGTGAGAGCTTTATAAAATCAAGCAGCTAACCATGACGTCTGCCTTTACAAAACACTTGTCAATCACTAAAGAGTTCCTTCACTTGTCAGTCACTATGTGGTACTAAAGAGCTGTCTGAAATTCAGTTACAACCCACACAAAGTTACAGATTGGAGTATCCGAGTGCTGAGGTGCGCTTGTGCGCAAAAGTCACAAACACTCTGCTGACTCACTAACTGTACAGCTCCAAACCTCTTCCGACCTCAAAGTCAGCACAGAAAGTGGGCGCCACGAGCTTCGTAGTATGTGTTTACATGGCTGAACAGCTGCTATATTCGAACAAACGCCTTCAGAAGAGACTGCGACCTGAACGCAGTGCCTTCGACCGCTTGGCGACCAAAAACAAGTTACCACTATGTGACATGCAGTATGGTTTCACCTCCCAAAAAGCAGATGCCACCGAGATTTGAACGCGGATCGCTGGATTCAAAGTCCAGAGTGCTAACCATTACACCATGGAACCGATGAGAAGCTGTGTGAACTGTCATGTCATGGCAACCTGTCTAAAAGTATTCAGCCAAATGATCAGTATGCATGACATTGTAGATTATTCGCACTACGTTTCCATGGCTGAACAGCTGCTATATGTGTTATGAGAAGGATAATGTGTGTTTCTTCCAAAGTATCTAACAGTGGTAACCTCCACCAAACTGGCACTGCAATGTCAGAATGGCTGAGCGGTCTAAGACGCTGCGTTCAGGTTGCAGTCTCCCCTGGAGGTGTGGCTTTGAATCCCACTTCTGACATTGAAGCTTTACTCTTCTTGATATTGTGACAAAATACTCTTGGGTTAACCACGAGCTTTCTAAAAACTTGCATATAACAATTGTGCACCATTCATTCCTCATCTTTGCTGCCCATCATTACAACTTTGCTAATGATGGGCAGCAGGATAGTGTCATGATGTTACCTCAGACATGGTTAAAAGCCCTGTTAACGTAAGTGATTCTCGCCGGGTGCGGTGGCGCGTACCTGTAATCCAAGCTACCGCGAGGCTGAGGTTTGAGGATTGTTTGAGCTCAGGAGCTCTGAGCTGCAGCAGGCTATGTCGATCGGGTGTCCGCATTGCGTTCGGCATTGATATGGTGATCCTGGGGGAGCCTGAGACCACCAGGTCACCTAAGGAGGGGTGCACCGGCCCAGGTCGGAGACGGAGCAGGTCAAAGCCCCCGTGTCGCTCAGTAGTGGGATCGCACCTGTGAATAGATGCTGTAGCGCAGCCTGAGCAATACAGCTAGACCCAATCTTTATACACATCCTTATACTTGTCTCTAGATCACACAGCAGCCTGATCAGCATGTCTTGGTCTTTTTAATTCAAGTCCAAAACACTCACAAATCTGCTGCTCTGCTTGTCCGGCACCACCTCCACCTGCAGGACAGCTGCAACTACATCCTCCACTCTAAACACGCCACCGCCCAGCAGGTGGAGACAAACTCAAAGTAGGACATTTCCTTGGTGAGGAGAGAGGATGGAACCAAAAATGCATTTATCCCCGTGTTCTGTGTTGATGAAAATCACCCAACAGGAAAGCAGCTGGGCATTCATTTGAAACCAGTTCACAGGTTGGGCTGTGGTTCCCCCTCTAGCGTGTCTGCTTGAACTTTCAACTGTGAACCTCTTAGATCCAACCTTCCCAACTGCTCATCTCGCAAAAGACAAAATAGAAGAACCCAGAATGTCTTTTTATAACTGCTCACGCTTTTTCACGCTTCCCTCACAGGACGTCACATTTCACACTTTGGCCATCCAATCAAGTTGTTGACATCTAATCATTCCTGTCCACCACACCTGATCTTTCTATTTCGATCTGACTTACAACATTTAACACAAACTTTTAAATCAATATATTTTCTTAGTAATTATTTTTATTTGTTTATTACATGCACTTAACATACAAGTATGTCAAATGGAAATCAGCAACTGCGTGGGATTATTCAACTAGTTGGCTGCTGCAATGTGTCAGGATGGCCGAGCGGTCTAAGGCGCTGCGTTCAGGTCGCAGTCTCACCTGGAGGCGTGGGTTCGAATCCCACTTCTGACAATTGTATCTTGGCACTTCTTTCTTCCTTCTACTCATGTATCTTTGATCAGTGGTTGTTGATCAATGGTCATGAGAATTTGCATAATCGTGATGAAGGAACTGACCTCCAAGCCCACTGTTCCTTCAGGGGGCTGCTTTCAGTCATTATGCAAATATACTGTTTATAAGATTGGGGAAACCTGCAGTCAGCTGAGACTGAAGAAGTCACTTGGATGAGTGACGAGACATTTTTCCCACTGAAAACGCTACATTCAGATGAACAGAATCAACCTTTGGAGACTTCTTACTGTTGTGACAAAATACACTTGAAACTGGCAATTCTATATCAGTGGAGAACCAATTCCAACAGTCTAAGAGATGTCCATCAAGAGCCTGGGACGGTGGTATAATGTAGACCTCAATGATACCTGGCAACTTGACAAACGAAGGCAAAACTTAGCTAATGACCTCAGGCGGATTAACAACACTGCACTCCTTGAGTGAGGCTTGAGATGTCACTCAAGGACTCCCGGGACCCCATAGTGAGGGGCGCTGCTCCCACCCTAGCAACAGGGAGGAAGTGGACCACAGCCACGTCTGTGCTACAGGCCAAATCGGCTCTGAGCCATAATGACATGGTGGGTCGCGTCCAACAGGGCAGAGAAGGATTTGGTCTTGGCAACCTCGGTGGCAACAGGCATCTGTAACCGAACGTCAAAAAATGGTGGTGGAGGAGGTGTGTCGAAAGGAGGAAACAGTAAGACACGCCAGAGCCATAGCGCTGGCCAAGCAGGGTCACTGGATGAATTGGGAGAGTTTTGAAAAGAGGAAACTCTTATGGAGTGAAATCTGGTGAAATCGGTGGGACCTGATTTTTGGGGGGTGAAACCATACTGCATGTCTTCTCTGGCACATTGAATTTCTGTATGACTTGTGTTTTCTGTGAGAGCTTTATAAAATCAAGCAGCTAACCATGACGTCTGCCTTTACAAAACACTTGTCAATCACTAAAGAGTTCCTTCACTTGTCAGTCACTATGTGGTACTAAAGAGCTGTCTGAAATTCAGTTACAGCCCACACAAAGTTACAGATTGGAGTATCCGAGTGCTGAGGTGCGCTTGTGCGCAAAAGTCACAAACACTCTGCTGACTCACTAACTGTACAGCTCCAAACCTCTTCCGACCTCAAAGTCAGCACAGAAAGTGGGCGCCACGAGCTTCGTAGTATGTGTTTACATGGCTGAACAGCTGCTATATTCGAACAAACGCCTTCAGAAGAGACTGCGACCTGAACGCAGTGCCTTCGACCGCTTGGCGACCAAAAACAAGTTACCACTATGTGACATGCAGTATGGTTTCACCTCCCAAAAAGCAGATGCCACCGAGATTTGAACGCGGCTCGCTGGATTCAAAGTCCAGAGTGCTAACCATTACACCATGGAACCGATGAGAAGCTGTGTGAACTGTCATGTCATGGCAACCTGTCTAAAAGTATTCAGCCAAATGATCAGTATGCATGACATTGTAGATTATTCGCACTACGTTTCCATGGCTGAACAGCTGCTATATGTGTTATGAGAAGGATAATGTGTGTTTCTTCCAAAGTATCTAACAGTGGTAACCTCCACCAAACTGGCACTGCAATGTCAGAATGGCTGAGCGGTCTAAGACGCTGCGTTCAGGTTGCAGTCTCCCCTGGAGGTGTGGCTTTGAATCCCACTTCTGACATTGAAGCTTTACTCTTCTTGATATTGTGACAAAATACTCTTGGGTTAACCACGAGCTTTCTAAAAACTTGCATATAACAATTGTGCACCATTCATTCCTCATCTTTGCTGCCCATCATTACAACTTTGCTAATGATGGGCAGCAGGATAGTGTCATGATGTTACCTCAGACATGGTTAAAAGCCCTGTTAACGTAAGTGCTTCACGCCGGGTGCGGTGGCGCGTGCCTGTAATCCAAGCTACCGCGAGGCTGAGGTTTGAGGATTGTTTGAGCTCAGGAGCTCTGAGCTGCAGCAGGCTATGTCGATCGGGTGTCCGCATTGCGTTCGGCATTGATATGGTGATCCTGGGGGAGCCTGAGACCACCAGGTCACCTAAGGAGGGGTGCACCGGCCCAGGTCGGAGACGGAGCAGGTCAAAGCCCCCGTGTCGCTCAGTAGTGGGATCGCACCTGTGAATAGATGCTGTAGCGCAGCCTGAGCAATACAGCTAGACCCAATCTTTATACACATCCTTATACTTGTCTCTAGATCACACAGCAGCCTGATCAGCATGTCTTGGTCTTTTTAATTCAAGTCCAAAACACTCACAAATCTGCTGCTCTGCTTGTCCGGCACCACCTCCACCTGCAGGACAGCTGCAACTACATCCTCCACTCTAAACACGCCACCGCCCAGCAGGTGGAGACAAACTCAAAGTAGGACATTTCCTTGGTGAGGAGAGAGGATGGAACCAAAAATGCATTTATCCCCGTGTTCTGTGTTGATGAAAATCACCCAACAGGAAAGCAGCTGGGCATTCATTTGAAACCAGTTCACAGGTTGGGCTGTGGTTCCCCCTCTAGCGTGTCTGCTTGAACTTTCAACTGTGAACCTCTTAGATCCAACCTTCCCAACTGCTCATCTCGCAAAAGACAAAATAGAAGAACCCAGAATGTCTTTTTATAACTGCTCACGCTTTTTCACGCTTCCCTCACAGGACGTCACATTTCACACTTTGGCCATCCAATCAAGTTGTTGACATCTAATCATTCCTGTCCACCACACCTGATCTTTCTATTTCGATCTGACTTACAACATTTAACACAAACTTTTAAATCAATATATTTTCTTAGTAATTATTTTTATTTGTTTATTACATGCACTTAACATACAAGTATGTCAAATGGAAATCAGCAACTGCGTGGGATTATTCAACTAGTTGGCTGCTGCAATGTGTCAGGATGGCCGAGCGGTCTAAGGCGCTGCGTTCAGGTCGCAGTCTCACCTGGAGGCGTGGGTTCGAATCCCACTTCTGACAATTGTATCTTGGCACTTCTTTCTTCCTGGTACTCATGGGTCTTTGATCAGTGGTTGTTGATTAATGGTCATGAGAATTTGCATAATTGTGATGAAGGAACTGACCTCCAAGCCCACTGTTCCTTCAGGGGGCTACTTTCAGTCATTATGCAAATATACTGTTTATAAGATTGGGGAAACCTGCAGTCAGCTGAGACTGAAGAAGTCACTTGGATGAGTGACGAGACATTTTTCCCACTGAAAACGCTACATTCAGATGAACAGAATCAACCTTTGGAGACTTCTTACTGTTGTGACAAAATACACTTGAAACTGGCAATTCTATATCAGTGGAGAACCAATTCCAACAGTCTAAGAGATGTCCATCAAGAGCCTGGGACGGTGGTATAATGTAGACCTCAATGATACCTGGCAACTTGACAAACGAAGGCAAAACTTGGCTAATGACCTCAGGCGGATTAACAACACTGCACTCCTTGAGTGAGGCTTGAGATGTCACTCAAGGACTCCCGGGACCCCATAGTGAGGGGCGCTGCTCCCACCCTAGCAACAGGGAGGAAGTGGACCACAGCCACGTCTGTGCTACAGGCCAAATCGGCTCTGAGCCATAATGACATGGTGGGTCGCGTCCAACAGGGCAGAGAAGGATTTGGTCTTGGCAACCTCGGTGGCAACAGGCATCTGTAACCGAACGTCAAAAAATGGTGGTGGAGGAGGTGTGTCGAAAGGAGGAAACAGTAAGACACGCCAGAGCCATAGCGCTGGCCAAGCAGGGTCACTGGATGAATTGGGAGAGTTTTGAAAAGAGGAAACTCTTATGGAGTGAAATCTGGTGAAATCGGTGGGACCTGATTTTTGGGGGGTGAAACCATACTGCATGTCTTCTCTGGCACATTGAATTTCTGTATGACTTGTGTTTTCTGTGAGAGCTTTATAAAATCAAGCAGCTAACCATGACGTCTGCCTTTACAAAACACTTGTCAATCACTAAAGAGTTCCTTCACTTGTCAGTCACTATGTGGTACTAAAGAGCTGTCTGAAATTCAGTTACAACCCACACAAAGTTACAGATTGGAGTATCCGAGTGCTGAGGTGCGCTTGTGCGCAAAAGTCACAAACACTCTGCTGACTCACTAACTGTACAGCTCCAAACCTCTTCCGACCTCAAAGTCAGCACAGAAAGTGGGCGCCACGAGCTTCGTAGTATGTGTTTACATGGCTGAACAGCTGCTATATTCGAACAAACGCCTTCAGAAGAGACTGCGACCTGAACGCAGTGCCTTCGACCGCTTGGCGACCAAAAACAAGTTACCACTATGTGACATGCAGTATGGTTTCACCTCCCAAAAAGCAGATGCCACCGAGATTTGAACGCGGATCGCTGGATTCAAAGTCCAGAGTGCTAACCATTACACCATGGAACCGATGAGAAGCTGTGTGAACTGTCATGTCATGGCAACCTGTCTAAAAGTATTCAGCCAAATGATCAGTATGCATGACATTGTAGATTATTCGCACTACGTTTCCATGGCTGAACAGCTGCTATATGTGTTATGAGAAGGATAATGTGTGTTTCTTCCAAAGTATCTAACAGTGGTAACCTCCACCAAACTGGCACTGCAATGTCAGAATGGCTGAGCGGTCTAAGACGCTGCGTTCAGGTTGCAGTCTCCCCTGGAGGTGTGGCTTTGAATCCCACTTCTGACATTGAAGCTTTACTCTTCTTGATATTGTGACAAAATACTCTTGGGTTAACCACGAGCTTTCTAAAAACTTGCATATAACAATTGTGCACCATTCATTCCTCATCTTTGCTGCCCATCATTACAACTTTGCTAATGATGGGCAGCAGGATAGTGTCATGATGTTACCTCAGACATGGTTAAAAGCCCTGTTAACGTAAGTGATTCTCGCCGGGTGCGGTGGCGCGTGCCTGTAATCCAAGCTACCGGGAGGCTGAGGTTTGAGGATCGTTTGAGCTCAGGAGCTCTGAGCTGCAGCAGGCTATGTCGATCGGGTGTCCGCATTGCGTTCGGCATTGATATGGTGATCCTGGGGGAGCCTGAGACCACCAGGTCACCTAAGGAGGGGTGCACCGGCCCAGGTCGGAGACGGAGCAGGTCAAAGCCCCCGTGTCGCTCAGTAGTGGGATCGCACCTGTGAATAGATGCTGTAGCGCAGCCTGAGCAATACAGCTAGACCCAATCTTTATACACATCCTTATACTTGTCTCTAGATCACACAGCAGCCTGATCAGCATGTCTTGGTCTCTTTAATTCAAGTCCAAAACACTCACAAATCTGCTGCTCTGCTTGTCCGGCACCACCTCCACCTGCAGGACAGCTGCAACTACATCCTCCACTCTAAACACGCCACCGCCCAGCAGGTGGAGACAAACTCAAAGTAGGACATTTCCTTGGTGAGGAGAGAGGATGGAACCAAAAATGCATTTATCCCCGTGTTCTGTGTTGATGAAAATCACCCAACAGGAAAGCAGCTGGGCATTCATTTGAAACCAGTTCACAGGTTGGGCTGTGGTTCCCCCTCTAGCGTGTCTGCTTGAACTTTCAACTGTGAACCTCTTAGATCCAACCTTCCCAACTGCTCATCTCGCAAAAGACAAAATAGAAGAACCCAGAATGTCTTTTTATACCTGCTCACGCTTTTTCACGCTTCCCTCACAGGACGTCACATTTCACACTTTGGCCATCCAATCAAGTTGTTGACATCTAATCATTCCTGTCCACCACACCTGATCTTTCTATTTCGATCTGACTTACAACATTTAACACAAACTTTTAAATCAATATATTTTCTTAGTAATTATTTTTATTTGTTTATTACATGCACTTAACATACAAGTATGTCAAATGGAAATCAGCAACTGCGTGGGATTATTCAACTAGTTGGCTGCTGCAATGTGTCAGGATGGCCGAGCGGTCTAAGGCGCTGCGTTCAGGTCGCAGTCTCACCTGGAGGCGTGGGTTCGAATCCCACTTCTGACAATTGTATCTTGGCACTTCTTTCTTCCTTCTACTCATGTATCTTTGATCAGTGGTTGTTGATCAATGGTCATGAGAATTTGCATAATCGTGATGAAGGAACTGACCTCCAAGCCCACTGTTCCTTCAGGGGGCTGCTTTCAGTCATTATGCAAATATACTGTTTATAAGATTGGGGAAACCTGCAGTCAGCTGAGACTGAAGAAGTCACTTGGATGAGTGACGAGACATTTTTCCCACTGAAAACGCTACATTCAGATGAACAGAATCAACCTTTGGAGACTTCTTACTGTTGTGACAAAATACACTTGAAACTGGCAATTCTATATCAGTGGAGAACCAATTCCAACAGTCTAAGAGATGTCCATCAAGAGCCTGGGACGGTGGTATAATGTAGACCTCAATGATACCTGGCAACTTGACAAACGAAGGCAAAACTTAGCTAATGACCTCAGGCGGATTAACAACACTGCACTCCTTGAGTGAGGCTTGAGATGTCACTCAAGGACTCCCAGGACCCCATAGTGAGGGGCGCTGCTCCCACCCTAGCAACAGGGAGGAAGTGGACCACAGCCACGTCTGTGCTACAGGCCAAATCGGCTCTGAGCCATAATGACATGGTGGGTCGCGTCCAACAGGGCAGAGAAGGATTTGGTCTTGGCAACCTCGGTGGCAACAGGCATCTGTAACCGAACGTCAAAAAATGGTGGTGGAGGAGGTGTGTCGAAAGGAGGAAACAGTAAGACACGCCAGAGCCATAGCGCTGGCCAAGCAGGGTCACTGGATGAATTGGGAGAGTTTTGAAAAGAGGAAACTCTTATGGAGTGAAATCTGGTGAAATCGGTGGGACCTGATTTTTGGGGGGTGAAACCATACTGCATGTCTTCTCTGGCACATTGAATTTCTGTATGACTTGTGTTTTCTGTGAGAGCTTTATAAAATCAAGCAGCTAACCATGACGTCTGCCTTTACAAAACACTTGTCAATCACTAAAGAGTTCCTTCACTTGTCAGTCACTATGTGGTACTAAAGAGCTGTCTGAAATTCAGTTACAGCCCACACAAAGTTACAGATTGGAGTATCCGAGTGCTGAGGTGCGCTTGTGCGCAAAAGTCACAAACACTCTGCTGACTCACTAACTGTACAGCTCCAAACCTCTTCCGACGTCAAAGTCAGCACAGAAAGTGGGCGCCACGAGCTTCGTAGTATGTGTTTACATGGCTGAACAGCTGCTATATTCGAACAAACGCCTTCAGAGGAGACTGCGACCTGAACGCAGTGCCTTCGCCCGCTTGGCGACCAAAAACAAGTTATCACTATGTGACATGCAGTATGGTTTCACCTCCCAATAAGCAGGCCCCACCGAGATTTGAACGCGGATCGCTGGATTCAAAGTCCAGAGTGCTAACCATTACACCATGGAACCGATGTGAAACTGTGCGAACTGTCATGTCATGGCAACCTGCCTAAAAGTATTCAGCCAAATGATCAGTATGCATGACATTGTAGATTATTCGCACTACGTTTCCATGGCTGAACTGCTGCTATATGTGTTATGAGAAGGATAATGTGTGTTTCTTCCAAAGTATCTAACAGTGGTAACCTCCACCAAACTGGCACTGCAATGTCAGAATGGCTGAGCGGTCTAAGACGCTGCGTTCAGGTTGCAGTCTCCCCTGGAGGTGTGGCTTTGAATCCCACTTCTGACATTGAAGCTTTACTCTTCTTGATATTGTGACAAAATACTCTTGGGTTAACCACGAGCTTTCTAAAAACTTGCATATAACAATTGTGCACCATTCATTCCTCATCTTTGCTGCCCATCATTACAACTTTGCTAATTATGGGCAGCAGGTTAGTGTCATGATGTTACCTCAGACATGGTTAAAAGCCCTGTTAACGTAAGTGCTTCTCGCCGGGTGCGGTGGCGCGTGCCTGTAATCCAAGCTACCGGGAGGCTGAGGTTTGAGGATCGTTTGAGCTCAGGAGCTCTGAGCTGCAGCAGGCTATGTCGATCGGGTGTCCGCATTGCGTTCGGCATTGATATGGTGATCCTGGGGGAGCCTGAGACCACCAGGTCACCTAAGGAGGGGTCCACCGGCCCAGGTCGGAGACGGAGCAGGTCAAAGCCCCCGTGTCGCTCAGTAGTGGGATCGCACCTGTGAATAGATGCTGTAGCGCAGCCTGAGCAATACAGCTAGACCCAATCTTTATACACATCCTTATACTTGTCTCTAGATCACACAGCAACCTGATCAGCATGTCTTGGTCTTTTTAATTCAAGTCCAAAACACTCACAAATCTGCTGCTCTGCTTGTCCGGCACCACCTCCACCTGCAGGACAGCTGCAACTACATCCTCCACTCTAAACACGCCACCGCCCAGCAGGTGGAGACAAACTCAAAGTAGGACATTTCCTTGGTGAGGAGAGAGGATGGAACCAAAAATGCATTTATCCCCGTGTTCTGTGTTGATGAAAATCACCCAACAGGAAAGCAGCTGGGCATTCATTTGAAACCAGTTCACAGGTTGGGCTGTGGTTCCCCCTCTAGCGTGTCTGCTTGAACTTTCAACTGTGAACCTCTTAGATCCAACCTTCCCAACTGCTCATCTCGCAAAAGACAAAATAGAAGAACCCAGAATGTCTTTTTATACCTGCTCACGCTTTTTCACGCTTCCCTCACAGGACGTCACATTTCACACTTTGGCCATCCAATCAAGTTGTTGACATCTAATCATTCCTGTCCACCACACCTGATCTTTCTATTTCGATCTGACTTACAACATTTAACACAAACTTTTAAATCAATATATTTTCTTAGTAATTATTTTTATTTGTTTATTACATGCACTTAACATACAAGTATGTCAAATGGAAATCAGCAACTGCGTGGGATTATTCAACTAGTTGGCTGCTGCAATGTGTCAGGATGGCCGAGCGGTCTAAGGCGCTGCGTTCAGGTCGCAGTCTCACCTGGAGGCGTGGGTTCGAATCCCACTTCTGACAATTGTATCTTGGCACTTCTTTCTTCCTTCTACTCATGGGTCTTTGATCAGTGGTTGTTGATCAATGGTCATGAGAATTTGCATAATCGTGATGAAGGAACTGACCTCCAAGCCCACTGTTCCTTCAGGGGGCTGCTTTCAGTCATTATGCAAATATACTGTTTATAAGATTGGGGAAACCTGCAGTCAGCTGACACTGAAGAAGTCACTTGGATGAGTGACGAGACATTTTTCCCACTGAAAACGCTACATTCAGATGAACAGAATCAACCTTTGGAGACTTCTTACTGTTGTGACAAAATACACTTGAAACTGGCAATTCTATATCAGTGGAGAACCAATTCCAACAGTCTAAGAGATGTCCATCAAGAGCCTGGGACGGTGGTATAATGTAGACCTCAATGATACCTGGCAACTTGACAAACGAAGGCAAAACTTGGCTAATGACCTCAGGCGGATTAACAACACTGCACTCCTTGAGTGAGGCTTGAGATGTCACTCAAGGACTCCCGGGACCCCATAGTGAGGGGCGCTGCTCCCACCCTAGCAACAGGGAGGAAGTGGACCACAGCCACGTCTGTGCTACAGGCCAAATCGGCTCTGAGCCA
The DNA here is from genome assembly GCF_963969265.1 of Rhamphochromis sp. 'chilingali'. NCBI lineage: Eukaryota > Metazoa > Chordata > Actinopteri > Cichliformes > Cichlidae > Rhamphochromis > Rhamphochromis sp. 'chilingali'. The sequence goes on from NC_137935.1 coordinate 31,570,003, forward strand.
TAATGACATGGTGGGTCGCGTCCAACAGGGCAGAGAAGGATTTGGTCTTGGCAACCTCGGTGGCAACAGGCATCTGTAACCGAACGTCAAAAAATGGTGGTGGAGGAGGTGTGTCGAAAGGAGGAAACAGTAAGACACGCCAGAGCCATAGCGCTGGCCAAGCAGGGTCACTGGATGAATTGGGAGAGTTTTGAAAAGAGGAAACTCTTATGGAGTGAAATCTGGTGAAATCGGTGGGACCTGATTTTTGGGGGGGTGAAACCATACTGCATGTCTTCTCTGGCACATTGAATTTCTGTATGACTTGTGTTTTCTGTGAGAGCTTTATAAAATCAAGCAGCTAACCATGACGTCTGCCTTTACAAAACACTTGTCAATCACTAAAGAGTTCCTTCACTTGTCAGTCACTATGTGGTACTAAAGAGCTGTCTGAAATTCAGTTACAACCCACACAAAGTTACAGATTGGAGTATCCGAGTGCTGAGGTGCGCTTGTGCGCAAAAGTCACAAACACTCTGCTGACTCACTAACTGTACAGCTCCAAACCTCTTCCGACCTCAAAGTCAGCACAGAAAGTGGGCGCCACGAGCTTCGTAGTATGTGTTTACATGGCTGAACAGCTGCTATATTCGAACAAACGCCTTCAGAGGAGACTGCGACCTGAACGCAGTGCCTTCGCCCGCTTGGCGACCAAAAACAAGTTATCACTATGTGACATGCAGTATGGTTTCACCTCCCAATAAGCAGGTCCCACCGAGATTTGAACGCGGATCGCTGGATTCAAAGTCCAGAGTGCTAACCATTACACCATGGAACCGATGTGAAACTGTGCGAACTGTCATGTCATGGCAACCTGCCTAAAAGTATTCAGCCAAATGATCAGTATGGATGACATTGTAGATTATTCGCACTACGTTTCCATGGCTGAACTGCTGCTATATGTGTTATGAGAAGGATAATGTGTGTTTCTTCCAAAGTATCTAACAGTGGTAACCTCCACCAAACTGGCACTGCAATGTCAGAATGGCTGAGCGGTCTAAGACGCTGCGTTCAGGTTGCAGTCTCCCCTGGAGGTGTGGCTTTGAATCCCACTTCTGACATTGAAGCTTTACTCTTCTTGATATTGTGACAAAATACTCTTGGGTTAACCACGAGCTTTCTAAAAACTTGCATATAACAATTGTGCACCATTCATTCCTCATCTTTGCTGCCCATCATTACAACTTTGCTAATGATGGGCAGCAGGTTAGTGTCATGATGTTACCTCAGACATGGTTAAAAGCCCTGTTAACGTAAGTGCTTCTCGCCGGGTGCGGTGGCGCGTGCCTGTAATCCAAGCTACCGGGAGGCTGAGGTTTGAGGATCGTTTGAGCTCAGGAGCTCTGAGCTGCAGCAGGCTATGTCGATCGGGTGTCCGCATTGCGTTCGGCATTGATATGGTGATCCTGGGGGAGCCTGAGACCACCAGGTCACCTAAGGAGGGGTGCACCGGCCCAGGTCGGAGACGGAGCAGGTCAAAGCCCCCGTGTCGCTCAGTAGTGGGATCGCACCTGTGAATAGATGCTGTAGCGCAGCCTGAGCAATACAGCTAGACCCAATCTTTATACACATCCTTATACTTGTCTCTAGATCACACAGCAACCTGATCAGCATGTCTTGGTCTTTTTAATTCAAGTCCAAAACACTCACAAATCTGCTGCTCTGCTTGTCCGGCACCACCTCCACCTGCAGGACAGCTGCAACTACATCCTCCACTCTAAACACGCCACCGCCCAGCAGGTGGAGACAAACTCAAAGTAGGACATTTCCTTGGTGAGGAGAGAGGATGGAACCAAAAATGCATTTATCCCCGTGTTCTGTGTTGATGAAAATCACCCAACAGGAAAGCAGCTGGGCATTCATTTGAAACCAGTTCACAGGTTGGGCTGTGGTTCCCCCTCTAGCGTGTCTGCTTGAACTTTCAACTGTGAACCTCTTAGATCCAACCTTCCCAACTGCTCATCTCGCAAAAGACAAAATAGAAGAACCCAGAATGTCTTTTTATACCTGCTCACGCTTTTTCACGCTTCCCTCACAGGACGTCACATTTCACACTTTGGCCATCCAATCAAGTTGTTGACATCTAATCATTCCTGTCCACCACACCTGATCTTTCTATTTCGATCTGACTTACAACATTTAACACAAACTTTTAAATCAATATATTTTCTTAGTAATTATTTTTATTTGTTTATTACATGCACTTAACATACAAGTATGTCAAATGGAAATCAGCAACTGCGTGGGATTATTCAACTAGTTGGCTGCTGCAATGTGTCAGGATGGCCGAGCGGTCTAAGGCGCTGCGTTCAGGTCGCAGTCTCACCTGGAGGCGTGGGTTCGAATCCCACTTCTGACAATTGTATCTTGGCACTTCTTTCTTCCTTCTACTCATGTATCTTTGATCAGTGGTTGTTGATCAATGGTCATGAGAATTTGCATAATCGTGATGAAGGAACTGACCTCCAAGCCCACTGTTCCTTCAGGGCCTGCTTTCAGTCATTATGCAAATATACTGTTTATAAGATTGGGGAAACCTGCAGTCAGCTGAGACTGAAGAAGTCACTTGGATGAGTGACGAGACATTTTTCCCACTGAAAACGCTACATTCAGATGAACAGAATCAACCTTTGGAGACTTCTTACTGTTGTGACAAAATACACTTGAAACTGGCAATTCTATATCAGTGGAGAACCAATTCCAACAGTCTAAGAGATGTCCATCAAGAGCCTGGGACGGTGGTATAATGTAGACCTCAATGATACCTGGCAACTTGACAAACGAAGGCAAAACTTGGCTAATGACCTCAGGCGGATTAACAACACTGCACTCCTTGAGTGAGGCTTGAGATGTCACTCAAGGACTCCCGGGACCCCATAGTGAGGGGCGCTGCTCCCACCCTAGCAACAGGGAGGAAGTGGACCACAGCCACGTCTGTGCTACAGGCCAAATCGGCTCTGAGCCATAATGACATGGTGGGTCGCGTCCAACAGGGCAGAGAAGGATTTGGTCTTGGCAACCTCGGTGGCAACAGGCATCTGTAACCGAACGTCAAAAAATGGTGGTGGAGGAGGTGTGTCCAAAGGAGGAAACAGTAAGACACGCCAGAGCCATAGCGCTGGCCAAGCAGGGTCACTGGATGAATTGGGAGAGTTTTGAAAAGAGGAAACTCTTATGGAGTGAAATCTGGTGAAATCGGTGGGACCTGATTTTTGGGGGGTGAAACCATACTGCATGTCTTCTCTGGCACATTGAATTTCTGTATGACTTGTGTTTTCTGTGAGAGCTTTATAAAATCAAGCAGCTAACCATGACATCTGCCTTTACAAAACACTTGTCAATCACTAAAGAGTTCCTTCACTTGTCAGTCACTATGTGGTACTAAAGAGCTGTCTGAAATTCAGTTACAACCCACACAAAGTTACAGATTGGAGTATCCGAGTGCTGAGGTGCGCTTGTGCGCAAAAGTCACAAAAACTCTGCTGACTCACTAACTGTACAGCTCCAAACCTCTTCCGACCTCAAAGTCAGCACAGAAAGTGGGCGCCACGAGCTTCGTAGTATGTGTTTACATGGCTGAACAGCTGCTATATTCGAACAAACGCCTTCAGAGGAGACTGCGACCTGAACGCAGTGCCTTCGACCGCTTGGCGACCAAAAACAAGTTACCACTATGTGACATGCAGTATGGTTTCACCTCCCAATAAGCAGGTCCCACCGCGATTTGAACGCGGATCGCTGGATTCAAAGTCCAGAGTGCTAACCATTACACCATGGAACCGATGAGAAGCTGTGTGAACTGTCATGTCATGGCAACCTGTCTAAAAGTATTCAGCCAAATGATCAGTATGCATGACATTGTAGATTATTCGCACTACGTTTCCATGGCTGAACAGCTGCTATATGTGTTATGAGAAGGATAATGTGTGTTTCTTCCAAAGTATCTAACAGTGGTAACCTCCACCAAACTGGCACTGCAATGTCAGAATGGCTGAGCGGTCTAAGGCGCTGCGTTCAGGTTGCAGTCTCCCCTGGAGGTGTGGCTTTGAATCCCACTTCTGACATTGAAGCTTTACTCTTCTTGATATTGTGACAAAATACTCTTGGGTTAACCACGAGCTTTCTAAAAACTTGCATATAACAATTGTGCACCATTCATTCCTCATCTTTGCTGCCCATCATTACAACTTTGCTAATTATGGGCAGCAGGTTAGTGTCATGATGTTACCTCAGACATGGTTAAAAGCCCTGTTAACGTAAGTGATTCTCGCCGGGTGCGGTGGCGCGTACCTGTAATCCAAGCTACCGGGAGGCTGAGGTTTGAGGATCGTTTGAGCTCAGGAGCTCTGAGCTGCAGCAGGCTATGTCGATCGGGTGTCCGCATTGCGTTCGGCATTGATATGGTGATCCTGGGGGAGCCTGAGACCACCAGGTCACCTAAGGAGGGGTGCACCGTCCCAGGTCGGAGACGGAGCAGGTCAAAGCCCCCGTGTCGCTCAGTAGTGGGATCGCACCTGTGAATAGATGCTGTAGCGCAGCCTGAGCAATACAGCTAGACCCAATCTTTATACACATCCTTATACTTGTCTCTAGATCACACAGCAACCTGATCAGCATGTCTTGGTCTTTTTAATTCAAGTCCAAAACACTCACAAATCTGCTGCTCTGCTTGTCCGGCACCACCTCCACCTGCAGGACAGCTGCAACTACATCCTCCACTCTAAACACGCCACCGCCCAGCAGGTGGAGACAAACTCAAAGTAGGACATTTCCTTGGTGAGGAGAGAGGATGGAACCAAAAATGCATTTATCCCCGTGTTCTGTGTTGATGAAAATCACCCAACAGGAAAGCAGCTGGGCATTCATTTGAAACCAGTTCACAGGTTGGGCTGTGGTTCCCCCTCTAGCGTGTCTGCTTGAACTTTCAACTGTGAACCTCTTAGATCCAACCTTCCCAACTGCTCATCTCGCAAAAGACAAAATAGAAGAACCCAGAATGTCTTTTTATACCTGCTCACGCTTTTTCACGCTTCCCTCACAGGACGTCACATTTCACACTTTGGCCATCCAATCAAGTTGTTGACATCTAATCATTCCTGTCCACCACACCTGATCTTTCTATTTCGATCTGACTTACAACATTTAACACAAACTTTTAAATCAATATATTTTCTTAGTAATTATTTTTATTTGTTTATTACATGCACTTAACATACAAGTATGTCAAATGGAAATCAGCAACTGCGTGGGATTATTCAACTAGTTGGCTGCTGCAATGTGTCAGGATGGCCGAGCGGTCTAAGGCGCTGCGTTCAGGTCGCAGTCTCACCTGGAGGCGTGGGTTCGAATCCCACTTCTGACAATTGTATCTTGGCACTTCTTTCTTCCTTCTACTCATGGGTCTTTGATCAGTGGTTGTTGATTAATGGTCATGAGAATTTGCATAATCGTGATGAAGGAACTGACCTCCAAGCCCACTGTTCCTTCAGGGGGCTGCTTTCAGTCATTATGCAAATATACTGTTTATAAGATTGGGGAAACCTGCAGTCAGCTGACACTGAAGAAGTCACTTGGATGAGTGACGAGACATTTTTCCCACTGAAAACGCTACATTCAGATGAACAGAATCAACCTTTGGAGACTTCTTACTGTTGTGACAAAATACACTTGAAACTGGCAATTCTATATCAGTGGAGAACCAATTCCAACAGTCTAAGAGATGTCCATCAAGAGCCTGGGACGGTGGTATAATGTAGACCTCAATGATACCTGGCAACTTGACAAACGAAGGCAAAACTTGGCTAATGACCTCAGGCGGATTAACAACACTGCACTCCTTGAGTGAGGCTTGAGATGTCACTCAAGGACTCCCAGGACCCCATAGTGAGGGGCGCTGCTCCCACCCTAGCAACAGGGAGGAAGTGGACCACAGCCACGTCTGTGCTACAGGCCAAATCGGCTCTGAGCCATAATGACATGGTGGGTCGCGTCCAACAGGGCAGAGAAGGATTTGGTCTTGGCAACCTCGGTGGCAACAGGCATCTGTAACCGAACGTCAAAAAATGGTGGTGGAGGAGGTGTGTCGAAAGGAGGAAACAGTAAGACACGCCAGAGCCATAGCGCTGGCCGAGCAGGGTCACTGGATGAATTGGGAGAGTTTTGAAAAGAGGAAACTCTTATGGAGTGAAATCTGGTGAAATCGGTGGGACCTGATTTTTGGGGGGTGAAACCATACTGCATGTCTTCTCTGGCACATTGAATTTCTGTATGACTTGTGTTTTCTGTGAGAGCTTTATAAAATCAAGCAGCTAACCATGACGTCTGCCTTTACAAAACACTTGTCAATCACTAAAGTTATCCTTCACTTGTCAGTCACTATGTGGTACTAAAGAGCTGTCTGAAATTCAGTTACAGCCCACACAAAGTTACAGATTGGAGTATCCGAGTGCTGAGGTGCGCTTGTGCGCAAAAGTCACAAACACTCTGCTGACTCACTAACTGTACAGCTCCAAACCTCTTCCGACCTCAAAGTCAGCACAGAAAGTGGGCGCCACGAGCTTCGTAGTATGTGTTTACATGGCTGAACAGCTGCTATATTCAAACAAACGCCTTCAGAGGAGACTGCGACCTGAACGCAGTGCCTTCGCCCGCTTGGCGACCAAAAACAAGTTATCACTATGTGACATGCAGTATGGTTTCACCTCCCAATAAGCAGGTCCCACCGAGATTTGAACGCGGATCGCTGGATTCAAAGTCCAGAGTGCTAACCATTACACCATGGAACCGATGTGAAACTGTGCGAACTGTCATGTCATGGCAACCTGCCTAAAAGTATTCAGCCAAATGATCAGTATGGATGACATTGTAGATTATTCGCACTACGTTTCCATGGCTGAACAGCTGCTATATGTGTTATGAGAAGGATAATGTGTGTTTCTTCCAAAGTATCTAACAGTGGTAACCTCCACCAAACTGGCACTGCAATGTCAGAATGGCTGAGCGGTCTAAGGCGCTGCGTTCAGGTTGCAGTCTCCCCTGGAGGTGTGGCTTTGAATCCCACTTCTGACATTGAAGCTTTACTCTTCTTGATATTGTGACAAAATACTCTTGGGTTAACCACGAGCTTTCTAAAAACTTGCATATAACAATTGTGCACCATTCATTCCTCATCTTTGCTGCCCATCATTACAACTTTGCTAATGATGGGCAGCAGGTTAGTGTCATGATGTTACCTCAGACATGGTTAAAAGCCCTGTTAACGTAAGTGATTCTCGCCGGGTGCGGTGGCGCGTACCTGTAATCCAAGCTACCGGGAGGCTGAGGTTTGAGGATCGTTTGAGCTCAGGAGCTCTGAGCTGCAGCAGGCTATGTCGATCGGGTGTCCGCATTGCGTTCGGCATTGATATGGTGATCCTGGGGGAGCCTGAGACCACCAGGTCACCTAAGGAGGGGTGCACCGGCCCAGGTCGGAGACGGAGCAGGTCAAAGCCCCCGTGTCGCTCAGTAGTGGGATCGCACCTGTGAATAGATGCTGTAGCGCAGCCTGAGCAATACAGCTAGACCCAATCTTTATACACATCCTTATACTTGTCTCTAGATCACACAGCAGCCTGATCAGCATGTCTTGGTCTTTTTAATTCAAGTCCAAAACACTCACAAATCTGCTGCTCTGCTTGTCCGGCACCACCTCCACCTGCAGGACAGCTGCAACTACATCCTCCACTCTAAACACGCCACCGCCCAGCAGGTGGAGACAAACTCAAAGTAGGACATTTCCTTGGTGAGGAGAGAGGATGGAACCAAAAATGCATTTATCCCCGTGTTCTGTGTTGATGAAAATCACCCAACAGGAAAGCAGCTGGGCATTCATTTGAAACCAGTTCACAGGTTGGGCTGTGGTTCCCCCTCTAGCGTGTCTGCTTGAACTTTCAACTGTGAACCTCTTAGATCCAACCTTCCCAACTGCTCATCTCGCAAAAGACAAAATAGAAGAACCCAGAATGTCTTTTTATACCTGCTCACGCTTTTTCACGCTTCCCTCACAGGACGTCACATTTCACACTTTGGCCATCCAATCAAGTTGTTGACATCTAATCATTCCTGTCCACCACACCTGATCTTTCTATTTCGATCTGACTTACAACATTTAACACAAACTTTTAAATCAATATATTTTCTTAGTAATTATTTTTATTTGTTTATTACATGCACTTAACATACAAGTATGTCAAATGGAAATCAGCAACTGCGTGGGATTATTCAACTAGTTGGCTGCTGCAATGTGTCAGGATGGCCGAGCGGTCTAAGGCACTGCGTTCAGGTCGCAGTCTCACCTGGAGGCGTGGGTTCGAATCCCACTTCTGACAATTGTATCTTGGCACTTCTTTCTTCCTTCTACTCATGGGTCTTTGATCAGTGGTTGTTGATCAATGGTCATGAGAATTTGCATAATCGTGATGAAGGAACTGACCTCCAAGCCCACTGTTCCTTCAGGGGGCTGCTTTCAGTCATTATGCAAATATACTGTTTATAAGATTGGGGAAACCTGCAGTCAGCTGACACTGAAGAAGTCACTTGGATGAGTGACGAGACATTTTTCCCACTGAAAACGCTACATTCAGATGAACAGAATCAACCTTTGGAGACTTCTTACTGTTGTGACAAAATACACTTGAAACTGGCAATTCTATATCAGTGGAGAACCAATTCCAACAGTCTAAGAGATGTCCATCAAGAGCCTGGGACGGTGGTATAATGTAGACCTCAATGATACCTGGCAACTTGACAAACGAAGGCAAAACTTGGCTAATGACCTCAGGCGGATTAACAACACTGCACTCCTTGAGTGAGGCTTGAGATGTCACTCAAGGACTCCCGGGACCCCATAGTGAGGGGCGCTGCTCCCACCCTAGCAACAGGGAGGAAGTGGACCACAGCCACGTCTGTGCTACAGGCCAAATCGGCTCTGAGCCATAATGACATGGTGGGTCGCGTCCAACAGGGCAGAGAAGGATTTGGTCTTGGCAACCTCGGTGGCAACAGGCATCTGTAACCGAACGTCAAAAAATGGTGGCGGAGGAGGTGTGTCGAAAGGAGGAAACAGTAAGACACGCCAGAGCCATAGCGCTGGCCAAGCAGGGTCACTGGATGAATTGGGAGAGTTTTGAAAAGAGGAAACTCTTATGGAGTGAAATCTGGTGAAATCGGTGGGACCTGATTTTTGGGGGGTGAAACCATACTGCATGTCTTCTCTGGCACATTGAATTTCTGTATGACTTGTGTTTTCTGTGAGAGCTTTATAAAATCAAGCAGCTAACCATGACGTCTGCCTTTACAAAACACTTGTCAATCACTAAAGAGTTCCTTCACTTGTCAGTCACTATGTGGTACTAAAGAGCTGTCTGAAATTCAGTTACAACCCACACAAAGTTACAGATTGGAGTATCCGAGTGCTGAGGTGCGCTTGTGCGCAAAAGTCACAAACACTCTGCTGACTCACTAACTGTACAGCTCCAAACCTCTTCCGACCTCAAAGTCAGCACAGAAAGTGGGCGCCACGAGCTTCGTAGTATGTGTTTACATGGCTGAACAGCTGCTATATTCGAACAAACGCCTTCAGAGGAGACTGCGACCTGAACGCAGTGCCTTCGACCGCTTGGCGACCAAAAACAAGTTATCACTATGTGACATGCAGTATGGTTTCACCTCCCAATAAGCAGGTCCCACCGAGATTTGAACGCGGATCGCTGGATTCAAAGTCCAGAGTGCTAACCATTACACCATGGAACCGATGTGAAACTGTATGAACTGTCATGTCATGGCAACCTGCGTAAAAGTATTCAGCCAAATGATCAGTATGGATGACATTGTAGATTATTCGCACTACGTTTCCATGGCTGAACAGCTGCTATATGTGTTATGAGAAGGATAATGTGTGTTTCTTCCAAAGTATCTAACAGTGGTAACCTCCACCAAACTGGCACTGCAATGTCAGAATGGCTGAGCGGTCTAAGACGCTGCGTTCAGGTTGCAGTCTCCCCTGGAGGTGTGGCTTTGAATCCCACTTCTGACATTGAAGCTTTACTCTTCTTGATATTGTGACAAAATACTCTTGGGTTAACCACGAGCTTTCTAAAAACTTGCATATAACAATTGTGCACCATTCATTCCTCATCTTTGCTGCCCATCATTACAACTTTGCTAATGATGGGCAGCAGGATAGTGTCATGATGTTACCTCAGACATGGTTAAAAGCCCTGTTAACGTAAGTGCTTCACGCCGGGTGCGTTGGCGCGTGCCTGTAATCCAAGCTACCGGGAGGCTGAGGTTTGAGGATCGTTTGAGCTCAGGAGCTCTGAGCTGCAGCAGGCTATGTCGATCGGGTGTCCGCATTGCGTTCGGCATTGATATGGTGATCCTGGGGGAGCCTGAGACCACCAGGTCACCTAAGGAGGGGTGCACCGGCCCAGGTCGGAGACGGAGCAGGTCAAAGCCCCCGTGTCGCTCAGTAGTGGGATCGCACCTGTGAATAGATGCTGTAGCGCAGCCTGAGCAATACAGCTAGACCCAATCTTTATACACATCCTTATACTTGTCTCTAGATCACACAGCAGCCTGATCAGCATGTCTTGGTCTTTTTAATTCAAGTCCAAAACACTCACAAATCTGCTGCTCTGCTTGTCCGGCACCACCTCCACCTGCAGGACAGCTGCAACTACATCCTCCACTCTAAACACGCCACCGCCCAGCAGGTGGAGACAAACTCAAAGTAGGACATTTCCTTGGTGAGGAGAGAGGATGGAACCAAAAATGCATTTATCCCCGTGTTCTGTGTTGATGAAAATCACCCAACAGGAAAGCAGCTGGGCATTCATTTGAAACCAGTTCACAGGTTGGGCTGTGGTTCCCCCTCTAGCGTGTCTGCTTGAACTTTCAACTGTGAACCTCTTAGATCCAACCTTCCCAACTGCTCATCTCGCAAAAGACAAAATAGAAGAACCCAGAATGTCTTTTTATACCTGCTCACGCTTTTTCACGCTTCCCTCACAGGACGTCACATTTCACACTTTGGCCATCCAATCAAGTTGTTGACATCTAATCATTCCTGTCCACCACACCTGATCTTTCTATTTCGATCTGACTTACAACATTTAACACAAACTTTTAAATCAATATATTTTCTTAGTAATTATTTTTATTTGTTTATTACATGCACTTAACATACAAGTATGTCAAATGGAAATCAGCAACTGCGTGGGATTATTCAACTAGTTGGCTGCTGCAATGTGTCAGGATGGCCGAGCGGTCTAAGGCGCTGCGTTCAGGTCGCAGTCTCACCTGGAGGCGTGGGTTCGAATCCCACTTCTGACAATTGTATCTTGGCACTTCTTTCTTCCTTCTACTCATGGGTCTTTGATCAGTGGTTGTTGATTAATGGTCATGAGAATTTGCATAATCGTGATGAAGGAACTGACCTCCAAGCCCACTGTTCCTTCAGGGGGCTGCTTTCAGTCATTATGCAAATATACTGTTTATAAGATTGGGGAAACCTGCAGTCAGCTGACACTGAAGAAGTCACTTGGATGAGTGACGAGACATTTTTCCCACTGAAAACGCTACATTCAGATGAACAGAATCAACCTTTGGAGACTTCTTACTGTTGTGACAAAATACACTTGAAACTGGCAATTCTATATCAGTGGAGAACCAATTCCAACAGTCTAAGAGATGTCCATCAAGAGCCTGGGACGGTGGTATAATGTAGACCTCAATGATACCTGGCAACTTGACAAACGAAGGCAAAACTTGGCTAATGACCTCAGGCGGATTAACAACACTGCACTCCTTGAGTGAGGCTTGAGATGTCACTCAAGGACTCCCGGGACCCCATAGTGAGGGGCGCTGCTCCCACCCTAGCAACAGGGAGGAAGTGGACCACAGCCACGTCTGTGCTACAGGCCAAATCGGCTCTGAGCCATAATGACATGGTGGGTCGCGTCCAACAGGGCAGAGAAGGATTTGGTCTTGGCAACCTCGGTGGCAACAGGCATCTGTAACCGAACGTCAAAAAATGGTGGTGGAGGAGGTGTGTCGAAAGGAGGAAACAGTAAGACACGCCAGAGCCATAGCGCTGGCCAAGCAGGGTCACTGGATGAATTGGGAGAGTTTTGAAAAGAGGAAACTCTTATGGAGTGAAATCTGGTGAAATCGGTGGGACCTGATTTTTGGGGGGTGAAACCATACTGCATGTCTTCTCTGGCACATTGAATTTCTGTATGACTTGTGTTTTCTGTGAGAGCTTTATAAAATCAAGCAGCTAACCATGACGTCTGCCTTTACAAAACACTTGTCAATCACTAAAGAGTTCCTTCACTTGTCAGTCACTATGTGGTACTAAAGAGCTGTCTGAAATTCAGTTACAACCCACACAAAGTTACAGATTGGAGTATCCGAGTGCTGAGGTGCGCTTGTGCGCAAAAGTCACAAACACTCTGCTGACTCACTAACTGTACAGCTCCAAACCTCTTCCGACCTCAAAGTCAGCACAGAAAGTGGGCGCCACGAGCTTCGTAGTATGTGTTTACATGGCTGAACAGCTGCTATATTCGAACAAACGCCTTCAGAGGAGACTGCGACCTGAACGCAGTGCCTTCGACCGCTTGGCGACCAAAAACAAGTTATCACTATGTGACATGCAGTATGGTTTCACCTCCCAAAAAGCAGATGCCACCGAGATTTGAACGCGGATCGCTGGATTCAAAGTCCAGAGTGCTAACCATTACACCATGGAACCGATGTGAAACTGTGTGAACTGTCATGTCATGGCAACCTGCCTAAAAGTATTCAGCCAAATGATCAGTATGCATGACATTGTAGATTATTCGCACTACGTTTCCATGGCTGAACAGCTGCTATATGTGTTATGAGAAGGATAATGTGTGTTTCTTCCAAAGTATCTAACAGTGGTAACCTCCACCAAACTGGCACTGCAATGTCAGAATGGCTGAGCGGTCTAAGGCGCTGCGTTCAGTTTGCAGTCTCCCCTGGAGGTGTGACTTTGAATCCCACTTCTGACATTGAAGCTTTACTCTTCTTGATATTGTGACAAAATACTCTTGGGTTAACCACGAGCTTTCTAAAAACTTGCATATAACAATTGTGCACCATTCATTCCTCATCTTTGCTGCCCATCATTACAACTTTGCTAATGATGGGCAGCAGGTTAGTGTCATGATGTTACCTCAGACATGGTTAAAAGCCCTGTTAACGTAAGTGCTTCACGCCGGGTGCGTTGGCGCGTGCCTGTAATCCAAGCTACCGGGAGGCTGAGGTTTGAGGATCGTTTGAGCTCAGGAGCTCTGAGCTGCAGCAGGCTATGTCGATCGGGTGTCCGCATTGCGTTCGGCATTGATATGGTGATCCTGGGGGAGCCTGAGACCACCAGGTCACCTAAGGAGGGGTGCACCGGCCCAGGTCGGAGACGGAGCAGGTCAAAGCCCCCGTGTCGCTCAGTAGTGGGATCGCACCTGTGAATAGATGCTGTAGCGCAGCCTGAGCAATACAGCTAGACCCAATCTTTATACACATCCTTATACTTGTCTCTAGATCACACAGCAGCCTGATCAGCATGTCTTGGTCTTTTTAATTCAAGTCCAAAACACTCACAAATCTGCTGCTCTGCTTGTCCGGCACCACCTCCACCTGCAGGACAGCTGCAACTACATCCTCCACTCTAAACACGCCACCGCCCAGCAGGTGGAGACAAACTCAAAGTAGGACATTTCCTTGGTGAGGAGAGAGGATGGAACCAAAAATGCATTTATCCCCGTGTTCTGTGTTGATGAAAATCACCCAACAGGAAAGCAGCTGGGCATTCATTTGAAACCAGTTCACAGGTTGGGCTGTGGTTCCCCCTCTAGCGTGTCTGCTTGAACTTTCAACTGTGAACCTCTTAGATCCAACCTTCCCAACTGCTCATCTCGCAAAAGACAAAATAGAAGAACCCAGAATGTCTTTTTATACCTGCTCACGCTTTTTCACGCTTCCCTCACAGGACGTCACATTTCACACTTTGGCCATCCAATCAAGTTGTTGACATCTAATCATTCCTGTCCACCACACCTGATCTTTCTATTTCGATCTGACTTACAACATTTAACACAAACTTTTAAATCAATATATTTTCTTAGTAATTATTTTTATTTGTTTATTACATGCACTTAACATACAAGTATGTCAAATGGAAATCAGCAACTGCGTGGGATTATTCAACTAGTTGGCTGCTGCAATGTGTCAGGATGGCCGAGCGGTCTAAGGCGCTGCGTTCAGGTCGCAGTCTCACCTGGAGGCGTGGGTTCGAATCCCACTTCTGACAATTGTATCTTGGCACTTCTTTCTTCCTTCTACTCATGGGTCTTTGATCAGTGGTTGTTGATTAATGGTCATGAGAATTTGCATAATCGTGATGAAGGAACTGACCTCCAAGCCCACTGTTCCTTCAGGGGGCTGCTTTCAGTCATTATGCAAATATACTGTTTATAAGATTGGGGAAACCTGCAGTCAGCTGACACTGAAGAAGTCACTTGGATGAGTGACGAGACATTTTTCCCACTGAAAACGCTACATTCAGATGAACAGAATCAACCTTTGGAGACTTCTTACTGTTGTGACAAAATACACTTGAAACTGGCAATTCTATATCAGTGGAGAACCAATTCCAACAGTCTAAGAGATGTCCATCAAGAGCCTGGGACGGTGGTATAATGTAGACCTCAATGATACCTGGCAACTTGACAAACGAAGGCAAAACTTGGCTAATGACCTCAGGCGGATTAACAACACTGCACTCCTTGAGTGAGGCTTGAGATGTCACTCAAGGACTCCCAGGACCCCATAGTGAGGGGCGCTGCTCCCACCCTAGCAACAGGGAGGAAGTGGACCACAGCCACGTCTGTGCTACAGGCCAAATCGGCTCTGAGCCATAATGACATGGTGGGTCGCGTCCAACAGGGCAGAGAAGGATTTGGTCTTGGCAACCTCGGTGGCAACAGGCATCTGTAACCGAACGTCAAAAAATGGTGGTGGAGGAGGTGTGTCGAAAGGAGGAAACAGTAAGACACGCCAGAGCCATAGCGCTGGCCGAGCAGGGTCACTGGATGAATTGGGAGAGTTTTGAAAAGAGGAAACTCTTATGGAGTGAAATCTGGTGAAATCGGTGGGACCTGATTTTTGGGGGGTGAAACCATACTGCATGTCTTCTCTGGCACATTGAATTTCTGTATGACTTGTGTTTTCTGTGAGAGCTTTATAAAATCAAGCAGCTAACCATGACGTCTGCCTTTACAAAACACTTGTCAATCACTAAAGAGTTCCTTCACTTGTCAGTCACTATGTGGTACTAAAGAGCTGTCTGAAATTCAGTTACAGCCCACACAAAGTTACAGATTGGAGTATCCGAGTGCTGAGGTGCGCTTGTGCGCAAAAGTCACAAACACTCTGCTGACTCACTAACTGTACAGCTCCAAACCTCTTCCGACCTCAAAGTCAGCACAGAAAGTGGGCGCCACGAGCTTCGTAGTATGTGTTTACATGGCTGAACAGCTGCTATATTCGAACAAACGCCTTCAGAAGAGACTGCGACCTGAACGCAGTGCCTTCGCCCGCTTGGCGACCAAAAACAAGTTATCACTATGTGACATGCAGTATGGTTTCACCTCCCAATAAGCAGGTCCCACCGAGATTTGAACGCGGATCGCTGGATTCAAAGTCCAGAGTGCTAACCATTACACCATGGAACCGATGTGAAACTGTGCGAACTGTCATGTCATGGCAACCTGTCTAAAAGTATTCAGCCAAATGATCAGTATGCATGACATTGTAGATTATTCGCACTACGTTTCCATGGCTGAACAGCTGCTATATGTGTTATGAGAAGGATAATGTGTGTTTCTTCCAAAGTATCTAACAGTGGTAACCTCCACCAAACTGGCACTGCAATGTCAGAATGGCTGAGCGGTCTAAGACGCTGCGTTCAGGTTGCAGTCTCCCCTGGAGGTGTGGCTTTGAATCCCACTTCTGACATTGAAGCTTTACTCTTCTTGATATTGTGACAAAATACTCTTGGGTTAACCACGAGCTTTCTAAAAACTTGCATATAACAATTGTGCACCATTCATTCCTCATCTTTGCTGCCCATCATTACAACTTTGCTAATGATGGGCAGCAGGTTAGTGTCATGATGTTACCTCAGACATGGTTAAAAGCCCTGTTAACGTAAGTGCTTCACGCCGGGTGCGTTGGCGCGTGCCTGTAATCCAAGCTACCGGGAGGCTGAGGTTTGAGGATCGTTTGAGCTCAGGATCTCTGAGCTGCAGCAGGCTATGTCGATCGGGTGTCCGCATTGCGTTCGGCATTGATATGGTGATCCTGGGGGAGCCTGAGACCACCAGGTCACCTAAGGAGGGGTGCACCGGCCCAGGTCGGAGACGGAGCAGGTCAAAGCCCCCGTGTCGCTCAGTAGTGGGATCGCACCTGTGAATAGATGCTGTAGCGCAGCCTGAGCAATACAGCTAGACCCAATCTTTATACACATCCTTATACTTGTCTCTAGATCACACAGCAACCTGATCAGCATGTCTTGGTCTTTTTAATTCAAGTCCAAAACACTCACAAATCTGCTGCTCTGCTTGTCCGGCACCACCTCCACCTGCAGGACAGCTGCAACTACATCCTCCACTCTAAACACGCCACCGCCCAGCAGGTGGAGACAAACTCAAAGTAGGACATTTCCTTGGTGAGGAGAGAGGATGGAACCAAAAATGCATTTATCCCCGTGTTCTGTGTTGATGAAAATCACCCAACAGGAAAGCAGCTGGGCATTCATTTGAAACCAGTTCACAGGTTGGGCTGTGGTTCCCCCTCTAGCGTGTCTGCTTGAACTTTCAACTGTGAACCTCTTAGATCCAACCTTCCCAACTGCTCATCTCGCAAAAGACAAAATAGAAGAACCCAGAATGTCTTTTTATACCTGCTCACGCTTTTTCACGCTTCCCTCACAGGACGTCACATTTCACACTTTGGCCATCCAATCAAGTTGTTGACATCTAATCATTCCTGTCCACCACACCTGATCTTTCTATTTCGATCTGACTTACAACATTTAACACAAACTTTTAAATCAATATATTTTCTTAGTAATTATTTTTATTTGTTTATTACATGCACTTAACATACAAGTATGTCAAATGGAAATCAGCAACTGCGTGGGATTATTCAACTAGTTGGCTGCTGCAATGTGTCAGGATGGCCGAGCGGTCTAAGGCGCTGCGTTCAGGTCGCAGTCTCACCTGGAGGCGTGGGTTCGAATCCCACTTCTGACAATTGTATCTTGGCACTTCTTTCTTCCTGGTACTCATGGGTCTTTGATCAGTGGTTGTTGATTAATCGTCATGAGAATTTGCATAATCGTGATGAAGGAACTGACCTCCAAGCCCACTGTTCCTTCAGGGGGCTACTTTCAGTCATTATGCAAATATACTGTTTATAAGATTGGGGAAACCTGCAGTCAGCTGACACTGAAGAAGTCACTTGGATGAGTGACGAGACATTTTTCCCACTGAAAACGCTACATTCAGATGAACAGAATCAACCTTTGGAGACTTCTTACTGTTGTGACAAAATACACTTGAAACTGGCAATTCTATATCAGTGGAGAACCAATTCCAACAGTCTAAGAGATGTCCATCAAGAGCCTGGGACGGTGGTATAATGTAGACCTCAATGATACCTGGCAACTTGACAAACGAAGGCAAAACTTGGCTAATGACCTCAGGCGGATTAACAACACTGCACTCCTTGAGTGAGGCTTGAGATGTCACTCAAGGACTCCCAGGACCCCATAGTGAGGGGCGCTGCTCCCACCCTAGCAACAGGGAGGAAGTGGACCACAGCCACGTCTGTGCTACAGGCCAAATCGGCTCTGAGCCATAATGACATGGTGGGTCGCGTCCAACAGGGCAGAGAAGGATTTGGTCTTGGCAACCTCGGTGGCAACAGGCATCTGTAACCGAACGTCAAAAAATGGTGGTGGAGGAGGTGTGTCGAAAGGAGGAAACAGTAAGACACGCCAGAGCCATAGCGCTGGCCGAGCAGGGTCACTGGATGAATTGGGAGAGTTTTGAAAAGAGGAAACTCTTATGGAGTGAAATCTGGTGAAATCGGTGGGACCTGATTTTTGGGGGGTGAAACCATACTGCATGTCTTCTCTGGCACATTGAATTTCTGTATGACTTGTGTTTTCTGTGAGAGCTTTATAAAATCAAGCAGCTAACCATGACGTCTGCCTTTACAAAACACTTGTCAATCACTAAAGTTATCCTTCACTTGTCAGTCACTATGTGGTACTAAAGAGCTGTCTGAAATTCAGTTACAGCCCACACAAAGTTACAGATTGGAGTATCCGAGTGCTGAGGTGCGCTTGTGCGCAAAAGTCACAAAAACTCTGCTGACTCACTAACTGTACAGCTCCAAACCTCTTCCGACCTCAAAGTCAGCACAGAAAGTGGGCGCCACGAGCTTCGTAGTATGTGTTTACATGGCTGAACAGCTGCTATATTCGAACAAACGCCTTCAGAGGAGACTGCGACCTGAACGCAGTGCCTTCGCCCGCTTGGCGACCAAAAACAAGTTATCACTATGTGACATGCAGTATGGTTTCACCTCCCAATAAGCAGGTCCCACCGAGATTTGAACGCGGATCGCTGGATTCAAAGTCCAGAGTGCTAACCATTACACCATGGAACCGATGTGAAACTGTGTGAACTGTCATGTCATGGCAACCTGCCTAAAAGTATTCAGCCAAATGATCAGTATGGATGACATTGTAGATTATTCGCACTACGTTTCCATGGCTGAACAGCTGCTATATGTGTTATGAGAAGGATAATGTGTGTTTCTTCCAAAGTATCTAACAGTGGTAACCTCCACCAAACTGGCACTGCAATGTCAGAATGGCTGAGCGGTCTAAGACGCTGCGTTCAGGTTGCAGTCTCCCCTGGAGGTGTGGCTTTGAATCCCACTTCTGACATTGAAGCTTTACTCTTCTTGATATTGTGACAAAATACTCTTGGGTTAACCACGAGCTTTCTAAAAACTTGCATATAACAATTGTGCACCATTCATTCCTCATCTTTGCTGCCCATCATTACAACTTTGCTAATGATGGGCAGCAGGATAGTGTCATGATGTTACCTCAGACATGGTTAAAAGCCCTGTTAACGTAAGTGCTTCACGCCGGGTGCGTTGGCGCGTGCCTGTAATCCAAGCTACCGCGAGGCTGAGGTTTGAGGATCGTTTGAGCTCAGGAGCTCTGAGCTGCAGCAGGCTATGTCGATCGGGTGTCCGCATTGCGTTCGGCATTGATATGGTGATCCTGGGGGAGCCTGAGACCACCAGGTCACCTAAGGAGGGGTGCCCAGGTCGGAGACGGAGCAGGTCAAAGCCCCCGTGTCGCTCAGTAGTGGGATCGCACCTGTGAATAGATGCTGTAGCGCAGCCTGAGCAATACAGCTAGACCCAATCTTTATACACATCCTTATACTTGTCTCTAGATCACACAGCAGCCTGATCAGCATGTCTTGGTCTTTTTAATTCAAGTCCAAAACACTCACAAATCTGCTGCTCTGCTTGTCCGGCACCACCTCCACCTGCAGGACAGCTGCAACTACATCCTCCACTCTAAACACGCCACCGCCCAGCAGGTGGAGACAAACTCAAAGTAGGACATTTCCTTGGTGAGGAGAGAGGATGGAACCAAAAATGCATTTATCCCCGTGTTCTGTGTTGATGAAAATCACCCAACAGGAAAGCAGCTGGGCATTCATTTGAAACCAGTTCACAGGTTGGGCTGTGGTTCCCCCTCTAGCGTGTCTGCTTGAACTTTCAACTGTGAACCTCTTAGATCCAACCTTCCCAACTGCTCATCTCGCAAAAGACAAAATAGAAGAACCCAGAATGTCTTTTTATACCTGCTCACGCTTTTTCACGCTTCCCTCACAGGACGTCACATTTCACACTTTGGCCATCCAATCAAGTTGTTGACATCTAATCATTCCTGTCCACCACACCTGATCTTTCTATTTCGATCTGACTTACAACATTTAACACAAACTTTTAAATCAATATATTTTCTTAGTAATTATTTTTATTTGTTTATTACATGCACTTAACATACAAGTATGTCAAATGGAAATCAGCAACTGCGTGGGATTATTCAACTAGTTGGCTGCTGCAATGTGTCAGGATGGCCGAGCGGTCTAAGGCGCTGCGTTCAGGTCGCAGTCTCACCTGGAGGCGTGGGTTCGAATCCCACTTCTGACAATTGTATCTTGGCACTTCTTTCTTCCTTCTACTCATGGGTCTTTGATCAGTGGTTGTTGATTAATGGTCATGAGAATTTGCATAATCGTGATGAAGGAACTGACCTCCAAGCCCACTGTTCCTTCAGGGGGCTACTTTCAGTCATTATGCAAATATACTGTTTATAAGATTGGGGAAACCTGCAGTCAGCTGACACTGAAGAAGTCACTTGGATGAGTGACGAGACATTTTTCCCACTGAAAACGCTACATTCAGATGAACAGAATCAACCTTTGGAGACTTCTTACTGTTGTGACAAAATACACTTGAAACTGGCAATTCTATATCAGTGGAGAACCAATTCCAACAGTCTAAGAGATGTCCATCAAGAGCCTGGGACGGTGGTATAATGTAGACCTCAATGATACCTGGCAACTTGACAAACGAAGGCAAAACTTGGCTAATGACCTCAGGCGGATTAACAACACTGCACTCCTTGAGTGAGGCTTGAGATGTCACTCAAGGACTCCCGGGACCCCATAGTGAGGGGCGCTGCTCCCACCCTAGCAACAGGGAGGAAGTGGACCACAGCCACGTCTGTGCTACAGGCCAAATCGGCTCTGAGCCATAATGACATGGTGGGTCGCGTCCAACAGGGCAGAGAAGGATTTGGTCTTGGCAACCTCGGTGGCAACAGGCATCTGTAACCGAACGTCAAAAAATGGTGGTGGAGGAGGTGTGTCGAAAGGAGGAAACAGTAAGACACGCCAGAGCCATAGCGCTGGCCGAGCAGGGTCACTGGATGAATTGGGAGAGTTTTGAAAAGAGGAAACTCTTATGGAGTGAAATCTGGTGAAATCGGTGGGACCTGATTTTTGGGGGGTGAAACCATACTGCATGTCTTCTCTGGCACATTGAATTTCTGTATGACTTGTGTTTTCTGTGAGAGCTTTATAAAATCAAGCAGCTAACCATGACGTCTGCCTTTACAAAACACTTGTCAATCACTAAAGTTATCCTTCACTTGTCAGTCACTATGTGGTACTAAAGAGCTGTCTGAAATTCAGTTACAGCCCACACAAAGTTACAGATTGGAGTATCCGAGTGCTGAGGTGCGCTTGTGCGCAAAAGTCACAAAAACTCTGCTGACTCACTAACTGTACAGCTCCAAACCTCTTCCGACCTCAAAGTCAGCACAGAAAGTGGGCGCCACGAGCTTCGTAGTATGTGTTTACATGGCTGAACAGCTGCTATATTCGAACAAACGCCTTCAGAGGAGACTGCGACCTGAACGCAGTGCCTTCGCCCGCTTGGCGACCAAAAACAAGTTATCACTATGTGACATGCAGTATGGTTTCACCTCCCAATAAGCAGGTCCCACCGAGATTTGAACGCGGATCGCTGGATTCAAAGTCCAGAGTGCTAACCATTACACCATGGAACCGATGTGAAACTGTGTGAACTGTCATGTCATGGCAACCTGCCTAAAAGTATTCAGCCAAATGATCAGTATGGATGACATTGTAGATTATTCGCACTACGTTTCCATGGCTGAACAGCTGCTATATGTGTTATGAGAAGGATAATGTGTGTTTCTTCCAAAGTATCTAACAGTGGTAACCTCCACCAAACTGGCACTGCAATGTCAGAATGGCTGAGCGGTCTAAGACGCTGCGTTCAGGTTGCAGTCTCCCCTGGAGGTGTGGCTTTGAATCCCACTTCTGACATTGAAGCTTTACTCTTCTTGATATTGTGACAAAATACTCTTGGGTTAACCACGAGCTTTCTAAAAACTTGCATATAACAATTGTGCACCATTCATTCCTCATCTTTGCTGCCCATCATTACAACTTTGCTAATGATGGGCAGCAGGATAGTGTCATGATGTTACCTCAGACATGGTTAAAAGCCCTGTTAACGTAAGTGCTTCACGCCGGGTGCGTTGGCGCGTGCCTGTAATCCAAGCTACCGGGAGGCTGAGGTTTGAGGATCGTTTGAGCTCAGGATCTCTGAGCTGCAGCAGGCTATGTCGATCGGGTGTCCGCATTGCGTTCGGCATTGATATGGTGATCCTGGGGGAGCCTGAGACCACCAGGTCACCTAAGGAGGGGTGCACCGGCCCAGGTCGGAGACGGAGCAGGTCAAAGCCCCCGTGTCGCTCAGTAGTGGGATCGCACCTGTGAATAGATGCTGTAGCGCAGCCTGAGCAATACAGCTAGACCCAATCTTTATACACATCCTTATACTTGTCTCTAGATCACACAGCAGCCTGATCAGCATGTCTTGGTCTTTTTAATTCAAGTCCAAAACACTCACAAATCTGCTGCTCTGCTTGTCCGGCACCACCTCCACCTGCAGGACAGCTGCAACTACATCCTCCACTCTAAACACGCCACCGCCCAGCAGGTGGAGACAAACTCAAAGTAGGACATTTCCTTGGTGAGGAGAGAGGATGGAACCAAAAATGCATTTATCCCCGTGTTCTGTGTTGATGAAAATCACCCAACAGGAAAGCAGCTGGGCATTCATTTGAAACCAGTTCACAGGTTGGGCTGTGGTTCCCCCTCTAGCGTGTCTGCTTGAACTTTCAACTGTGAACCTCTTAGATCCAACCTTCCCAACTGCTCATCTCGCAAAAGACAAAATAGAAGAACCCAGAATGTCTTTTTATACCTGCTCACGCTTTTTCACGCTTCCCTCACAGGACGTCACATTTCACACTTTGGCCATCCAATCAAGTTGTTGACATCTAATCATTCCTGTCCACCACACCTGATCTTTCTATTTCGATCTGACTTACAACATTTAACACAAACTTTTAAATCAATATATTTTCTTAGTAATTATTTTTATTTGTTTATTACATGCACTTAACATACAAGTATGTCAAATGGAAATCAGCAACTGCGTGGGATTATTCAACTAGTTGGCTGCTGCAATGTGTCAGGATGGCCGAGCGGTCTAAGGCGCTGCGTTCAGGTCGCAGTCTCACCTGGAGGCGTGGGTTCGAATCCCACTTCTGACAATTGTATCTTGGCACTTCTTTCTTCCTTCTACTCATGGGTCTTTGATCAGTGGTTGTTGATTAATGGTCATGAGAATTTGCATAATCGTGATGAAGGAACTGACCTCCAAGCCCACTGTTCCTTCAGGGGGCTACTTTCAGTCATTATGCAAATATACTGTTTATAAGATTGGGGAAACCTGCAGTCAGCTGACACTGAAGAAGTCACTTGGATGAGTGACGAGACATTTTTCCCACTGAAAACGCTACATTCAGATGAACAGAATCAACCTTTGGAGACTTCTTACTGTTGTGACAAAATACACTTGAAACTGGCAATTCTATATCAGTGGAGAACCAATTCCAACAGTCTAAGAGATGTCCATCAAGAGCCTGGGACGGTGGTATAATGTAGACCTCAATGATACCTGGCAACTTGACAAACGAAGGCAAAACTTGGCTAATGACCTCAGGCGGATTAACAACACTGCACTCCTTGAGTGAGGCTTGAGATGTCACTCAAGGACTCCCAGGACCCCATAGTGAGGGGCGCTGCTCCCACCCTAGCAACAGGGAGGAAGTGGACCACAGCCACGTCTGTGCTACAGGCCAAATCGGCTCTGAGCCATAATGACATGGTGGGTCGCGTCCAACAGGGCAGAGAAGGATTTGGTCTTGGCAACCTCGGTGGCAACAGGCATCTGTAACCGAACGTCAAAAAATGGTGGTGGAGGAGGTGTGTCGAAAGGAGGAAACAGTAAGACATGCCAGAGCCATAGCGCTGGCCGAGCAGGGTCACTGGATGAATTGGGAGAGTTTTGAAAAGAGGAAACTCTTATGGAGTGAAATCTGGTGAAATCGGTGGGACCTGATTTTTGGGGGGTGAAACCATACTGCATGTCTTCTCTGGCACATTGAATTTCTGTATGACTTGTGTTTTCTGTGAGAGCTTTATAAAATCAAGCAGCTAACCATGACGTCTGCCTTTACAAAACACTTGTCAATCACTAAAGTTATCCTTCACTTGTCAGTCACTATGTGGTACTAAAGAGCTGTCTGAAATTCAGTTACAACCCACACAAAGTTACAGATTGGAGTATCCGAGTGCTGAGGTGCGCTTGTGCGCAAAAGTCACAAACACTCTGCTGACTCACTAACTGTACAGCTCCAAACCTCTTCCGACCTCAAAGTCAGCACAGAAAGTGGGCGCCACGAGCTTCGTAGTATGTGTTTACATGGCTGAACAGCTGCTATATTCGAACAAACGCCTTCAGAGGAGACTGCGACCTGAACGCAGTGCCTTCGCCCGCTTGGCGACCAAAAACAAGTTATCACTATGTGACATGCAGTATGGTTTCACCTCCCAATAAGCAGGTCCCACCGAGATTTGAACGCGGATCGCTGGATTCAAAGTCCAGAGTGCTAACCATTACACCATGGAAAAGATGTGAAACTGTGTGAACTGTCATGTCATGGCAACCTGCCTAAAAGTATTCAGCCAAATGATCAGTATGGATGACATTGTAGATTATTCGCACTACGTTTCCATGGCTGAACAGCTGCTATATGTGTTATGAGAAGGATAATGTGTGTTTCTTCCAAAGTATCTAACAGTGGTAACCTCCACCAAACTGGCACTGCAATGTCAGAATGGCTGAGCGGTCTAAGGCGCTGCGTTCAGGTTGCAGTCTCCCCTGGAGGTGTGGCTTTGAATCCCACTTCTGACATTGAAGCTTTACTCTTCTTGATATTGTGACAAAATACTCTTGAGTTAACCACGAGCTTTCTAAAAACTTGCATATAACAATTGTGCACCATTCATTCCTCATCTTTGCTGCCCATCATTACAACTTTGCTAATGATGGGCAGCAGGATAGTGTCATGATGTTACCTCAGACATGGTTAAAAGCCCTGTTAACGTAAGTGATTCTCGCCGGGTGCGGTGGCGCGTACCTGTAATCCAAGCTACCGCGAGGCTGAGGTTTGAGGATTGTTTGAGCTCAGGAGCTCTGAGCTGCAGCAGGCTATGTCGATCGGGTGTCCGCATTGCGTTCGGCATTGATATGGTGATCCTGGGGGAGCCTGAGACCACCAGGTCACCTAAGGAGGGGTGCACCGGCCCAGGTCGGAGACGGAGCAGGTCAAAGCCCCCGTGTCGCTCAGTAGTGGGATCGCACCTGTGAATAGATGCTGTAGCGCAGCCTGAGCAATACAGCTAGACCCAATCTTTATACACATCCTTATACTTGTCTCTAGATCACACAGCAGCCTCATCAGCATGTCTTGGTCTTTTTAATTCAAGTCCAAAACACTCACAAATCTGCTGCTCTGCTTGTCCGGCACCACCTCCACCTGCAGGACAGCTGCAACTACATCCTCCACTCTAAACACGCCACCGCCCAGCAGGTGGAGACAAACTCAAAGTAGGACATTTCCTTGGTGAGGAGAGAGGATGGAACCAAAAATGCATTTATCCCCGTGTTCTGTGTTGATGAAAATCACCCAACAGGAAAGCAGCTGGGCATTCATTTGAAACCAGTTCACAGGTTGGGCTGTGGTTCCCCCTCTAGCGTGTCTGCTTGAACTTTCAACTGTGAACCTCTTAGATCCAACCTTCCCAACTGCTCATCTCGCAAAAGACAAAATAGAAGAACCCAGAATGTCTTTTTATAACTGCTCACGCTTTTTCACGCTTCCCTCACAGGACGTCACATTTCACACTTTGGCCATCCAATCAAGTTGTTGACATCTAATCATTCCTGTCCACCACACCTGATCTTTCTATTTCGATCTGACTTACAACATTTAACACAAACTTTTAAATCAATATATTTTCTTAGTAATTATTTTTATTTGTTTATTACATGCACTTAACATACAAGTATGTCAAATGGAAATCAGCAACTGCGTGGGATTATTCAACTAGTTGGCTGCTGCAATGTGTCAGGATGGCCGAGCGGTCTAAGGCGCTGCGTTCAGGTCGCAGTCTCACCTGGAGGCGTGGGTTCGAATCCCACTTCTGACAATTGTATCTTGGCACTTCTTTCTTCCTTCTACTCATGGGTCTTTGATCAGTGGTTGTTGATTAATGGTCATGAGAATTTGCATAATCGTGATGAAGGAACTGACCTCCAAGCCCACTGTTCCTTCAGGGGGCTACTTTCAGTCATTATGCAAATATACTGTTTATAAGATTGGGGAAACCTGCAGTCAGCTGAGACTGAAGAAGTCACTTGGATGAGTGACGAGACATTTTTCCCACTGAAAACGCTACATTCAGATGAACAGAATCAACCTTTGGAGACTTCTTACTGTTGTGACAAAATACACTTGAAACTGGCAATTCTATATCAGTGGAGAACCAATTCCAACAGTCTAAGAGATGTCCATCAAGAGCCTGGGACGGTGGTATAATGTAGACCTCAATGATACCTGGCAACTTGACAAACGAAGGCAAAACTTGGCTAATGACCTCAGGCGGATTAACAACACTGCACTCCTTGAGTGAGGCTTGAGATGTCACTCAAGGACTCCCAGGACCCCATAGTGAGGGGCGCTGCTCCCACCCTAGCAACAGGGAGGAAGTGGACCACAGCCACGTCTGTGCTACAGGCCAAATCGGCTCTGAGCCATAATGACATGGTGGGTCGCGTCCAACAGGGCAGAGAAGGATTTGGTCTTGGCAACCTCGGTGGCAACAGGCATCTGTAACCGAACGTCAAAAAATGGTGGTGGAGGAGGTGTGTCCAAAGGAGGAAACAGTAAGACACGCCAGAGCCATAGCGCTGGCCGAGCAGGGTCACTGGATGAATTGGGAGAGTTTTGAAAAGAGGAAACTCTTATGGAGTGAAATCGGTGGGACCTGATTTTTGGGGGGTGAAACCATACTGCATGTCTTCTCTGGCACATTGAATTTCTGTATGACTTGTGTTTTCTGTGAGAGCTTTATAAAATCAAGCAGCTAACCATGACGTCTGCCTTTACAAAACACTTGTCAATCACTAAAGTTATCCTTCACTTGTCAGTCACTATGTGGTACTAAAGAGCTGTCTGAAATTCAGTTACAGCCCACACAAAATTACAGATTGGAGTATCCGAGTGCTGAGGTGCGCTTGTGCGCAAAAGTCACAAACACTCTGCTGACTCACTAACTGTACAGCTCCAAACCTCTTCCGACCTCAAAGTCAGCACAGAAAGTGGGCGCCACGAGCTTCGTAGTATGTGTTTACATGGCTGAACAGCTGCTATATTCGAACAAACGCCTTCAGAGGAGACTGCGACCTGAACGCAGTGCCTTCGCCCGCTTGGCGACCAAAAACAAGTTATCACTATGTGACATGCAGTATGGTTTCACCTCCCAATAAGTAGGTCCCACCGAGATTTGAACGCGGATCGCTGGATTCAAAGTCCAGAGTGCTAACCATTACACCATGGAACCGATGTGAAACTGTGTGAACTGTCATGTCATGGCAACCTGCCTAAAAGTATTCAGCCAAATGATCAGTATGGATGACATTGTAGATTATTCGCACTACGTTTCCATGGCTGAACAGCTGCTATATGTGTTATGAGAAGGATAATGTGTGTTTCTTCCAAAGTATCTAACAGTGGTAACCTCCACCAAACTGGCACTGCAATGTCAGAATGGCTGAGCAGTCTAAGACGCTGCGTTCAGGTTGCAGTCTCCCCTGGAGGTGTGGCTTTGAATCCCACTTCTGACATTGAAGCTTTACTCTTCTTGATATTGTGACAAAATACTCTTGGGTTAACCACGAGCTTTCTAAAAACTTGCATATAACAATTGTGCACCATTCATTCCTCATCTTTGCTGCCCATCATTACAACTTTGCTAATGATGGGCAGCAGGATAGTGTCATGATGTTACCTCAGACATGGTTAAAAGCCCTGTTAACGTAAGTGCTTCACGCCGGGTGCGTTGGCGCGTGCCTGTAATCCAAGCTACCGGGAGGCTGAGGTTTGAGGATCGTTTGAGCTCAGGAGCTCTGAGCTGCAGCAGGCTATGTCGATCGGGTGTCCGCATTGCGTTCGGCATTGATATGGTGATCCTGGGGGAGCCTGAGACCACCAGGTCACCTAAGGAGGGGTGCACCGGCCCAGGTCGGAGACGGAGCAGGTCAAAGCCCCCGTGTCGCTCAGTAGTGGGATCGCACCTGTGAATAGATGCTGTAGCGCACCCTGAGCAATACAGCTAGACCCAATCTTTATACACATCCTTATACTTGTCTCTAGATCACACAGCAGCCTGATCAGCATGTCTTGGTCTTTTTAATTCAAGTCCAAAACACTCACAAATCTGCTGCTCTGCTTGTCCGGCACCACCTCCACCTGCAGGACAGCTGCAACTACATCCTCCACTCTAAACACGCCACCGCCCAGCAGGTGGAGACAAACTCAAAGTAGGACATTTCCTTGGTGAGGAGAGAGGATGGAACCAAAAATGCATTTATCCCCGTGTTCTGTGTTGATGAAAATCACCCAACAGGAAAGCAGCTGGGCATTCATTTGAAACCAGTTCACAGGTTGGGCTGTGGTTCCCCCTCTAGCGTGTCTGCTTGAACTTTCAACTGTGAACCTCTTAGATCCAACCTTCCCAACTGCTCATCTCGCAAAAGACAAAATAGAAGAACCCAGAATGTCTTTTTATACCTGCTCACGCTTTTTCACGCTTCCCTCACAGGACGTCACATTTCACACTTTGGCCATCCAATCAAGTTGTTGACATCTAATCATTCCTGTCCACCACACCTGATCTTTCTATTTCGATCTGACTTACAACATTTAACACAAACTTTTAAATCAATATATTTTCTTAGTAATTATTTTTATTTGTTTATTACATGCACTTAACATACAAGTATGTCAAATGGAAATCAGCAACTGCGTGGGATTATTCAACTAGTTGGCTGCTGCAATGTGTCAGGATGGCCGAGCGGTCTAAGGCGCTGCGTTCAGGTCGCAGTCTCACCTGGAGGCGTGGGTTCGAATCCCACTTCTGACAATTGTATCTTGGCTCTTCCTTCTACTCATGGGTCTTTGATCAGTGGTTGTTGATTAATGGTCATGAGAATTTGCATAATCGTGATGAAGGAACTGACCTCCAAGCCCACTGTTCCTTCAGGGGGCTGCTTTCAGTCATTATGCAAATATACTGTTTATAAGATTGGGGAAACCTGCAGTCAGCTGACACTGAAGAAGTCACTTGGATGAGTGACGAGACATTTTTCGGACTGAAAACGCTACATTCAGATGAACAGAATCAACCTTTGGAGACTTCTTACTGTTGTGACAAAATACACTTGAAACTGGCAATTCTATATCAGTGGAGAACCAATTCCAACAGTCTAAGAGATGTTCATCAAGAGCCTGGGACGGTGGTATAATGTAGACCTCAATGATACCTGGCAACTTGACAAACGAAGGCAAAACTTGGCTAATGACCTCAGGCGGATTAACAACACTGCACTCCTTGAGTGAGGCTTGAGATGTCACTCAAGGACTCCCAGGACCCCATAGTGAGGGGCGCTGCTCCCACCCTAGCAACAGGGAGGAAGTGGACCACAGCCACGTCTGTGCTACAGGCCAAATCGGCTCTGAGCCATAATGACATGGTGGGTCGCGTCCAACAGGGCAGAGAAGGATTTGGTCTTGGCAACCTCGGTGGCAACAGGCATCTGTAACCGAACGTCAAAAAATGGTGGTGGAGGAGGTGTGTCGAA
Source organism: Rhamphochromis sp. 'chilingali' (assembly GCF_963969265.1). Lineage (NCBI taxonomy): Eukaryota > Metazoa > Chordata > Actinopteri > Cichliformes > Cichlidae > Rhamphochromis > Rhamphochromis sp. 'chilingali'. The sequence continues at coordinate 31,600,138 of NC_137935.1, forward strand.
AGGAGGAAACAGTAAGACACGCCAGAGCCATAGCGCTGGCCGAGCAGGGTCACTGGATGAATTGGGAGAGTTTTGAAAAGAGGAAACTCTTATGGAGTGAAATCTGGTGAAATCGGTGGGACCTGATTTTTGGGGGGTGAAACCATACTGCATGTCTTCTCTGGCACATTGGATTTCTGTATGACTTGTGTTTTCTGTGAGAGCTTTATAAAATCAAGCAGCTAACCATGACGTCTGCCTTTACAAAACACTTGTCAATCACTAAAGTTATCCTTCACTTGTCAGTCACTATGTGGTACTAAAGAGCTGTCTGAAATTCAGTTACAACCCACACAAAGTTACAGATTGGAGTATCCGAGTGCTGAGGTGCGCTTGTGCGCAAAAGTCACAAACACTCTGCTGACTCACTAACTGTACAGCTCCAAACCTCTTCCGACCTCAAAGTCAGCACAGAAAGTGGGCGCCACGAGCTTCGTAGTATGTGTTTACATGGCTGAACAGCTGCTATATTCGAACAAACGCCTTCAGAGGAGACTGCGACCTGAACGCAGTGCCTTCGACCGCTTGGCGACCAAAAACAAGTTACCACTATGTGACATGCAGTATGGTTTCACCTCCCAAAAAGCAGATGCCACCGAGATTTGAACGCGGATCGCTGGATTCAAAGTCCAGAGTGCTAACCATTACACCATGGAACCGATGTGAAACTGTGTGAACTGTCATGTCATGGCAACCTGTCTAAAAGTATTCAGCCAAATGATCAGTATGCATGACATTGTAGATTATTCGCACTACGTTTCCATGGCTGAACAGCTGCTATATGTGTTATGAGAAGGATAATGTGTGTTTCTTCCAAAGTATCTAACAGTGGTAACCTCCACCAAACTGGCACTGCAATGTCAGAATGGCTGAGCGGTCTAAGGCGCTGCGTTCAGGTTGCAGTCTCCCCTGGAGGTGTGGCTTTGAATCCCACTTCTGACATTGAAGCTTTACTCTTCTTGATATTGTGACAAAATACTCTTGGGTTAACCACGAGCTTTCTAAAAACTTGCATATAACAATTGTGCACCATTCATTCCTCATCTTTGCTGCCCATCATTACAACTTTGCTAATGATGGGCAGCAGGTTAGTGTCATGATGTTACCTCAGACATGGTTAAAAGCCCTGTTAACGTAAGTGATTCTCGCCGGGTGCGGTGGCGCGTACCTGTAATCCAAGCTACCGCGAGGCTGAGGTTTGAGGATTGTTTGAGCTCAGGAGCTCTGAGCTGCAGCAGGCTATGTCGATCGGGTGTCCGCATTGCGTTCGGCATTGATATGGTGATCCTGGGGGAGCCTGAGACCACCAGGTCACCTAAGGAGGGGTGCACCGGCCCAGGTCGGAGACGGAGCAGGTCAAAGCCCCCGTGTCGCTCAGTAGTGGGATCGCACCTGTGAATAGATGCTGTAGCGCAGCCTGAGCAATACAGCTAGACCCAATCTTTATACACATCCTTATACTTGTCTCTAGATCACACAGCAGCCTGATCAGCATGTCTTGGTCTTTTTAATTCAAGTCCAAAACACTCACAAATCTGCTGCTCTGCTTGTCCGGCACCACCTCCACCTGCAGGACAGCTGCAACTACATCCTCCACTCTAAACACGCCACCGCCCAGCAGGTGGAGACAAACTCAAAGTAGGACATTTCCTTGGTGAGGAGAGAGGATGGAACCAAAAATGCATTTATCCCCGTGTTCTGTGTTGATGAAAATCACCCAACAGGAAAGCAGCTGGGCATTCATTTGAAACCAGTTCACAGGTTGGGCTGTGGTTCCCCCTCTAGCGTGTCTGCTTGAACTTTCAACTGTGAACCTCTTAGATCCAACCTTCCCAACTGCTCATCTCGCAAAAGACAAAATAGAAGAACCCAGAATGTCTTTTTATACCTGCTCACGCTTTTTCACGCTTCCCTCACAGGACGTCACATTTCACACTTTGGCCATCCAATCAAGTTGTTGACATCTAATCATTCCTGTCCACCACACCTGATCTTTCTATTTCGATCTGACTTACAACATTTAACACAAACTTTTAAATCAATATATTTTCTTAGTAATTATTTTTATTTGTTTATTACATGCACTTAACATACAAGTATGTCAAATGGAAATCAGCAACTGCGTGGGATTATTCAACTAGTTGGCTGCTGCAATGTGTCAGGATGGCCGAGCGGTCTAAGGCGCTGCGTTCAGGTCGCAGTCTCACCTGGAGGCGTGGGTTCGAATCCCACTTCTGACAATTGTATCTTGGCACTTCTTTCTTCCTTCTACTCATGGGTCTTTGATCAGTGGTTGTTGATTAATGGTCATGAGAATTTGCATAATCGTGATGAAGGAACTGACCTCCAAGCCCACTGTTCCTTCAGGGGGCTACTTTCAGTCATTATGCAAATATACTGTTTATAAGATTGGGGAAACCTGCAGTCAGCTGACACTGAAGAAGTCACTTGGATGAGTGACGAGACATTTTTCCCACTGAAAACGCTACATTCAGATGAACAGAATCAACCTTTGGAGACTTCTTACTGTTGTGACAAAATACACTTGAAACTGGCAATTCTATATCAGTGGAGAACCAATTCCAACAGTCTAAGAGATGTCCATCAAGAGCCTGGGACGGTGGTATAATGTAGACCTCAATGATACCTGGCAACTTGACAAACGAAGGCAAAACTTGGCTAATGACCTCAGGCGGATTAACAACACTGCACTCCTTGAGTGAGGCTTGAGATGTCACTCAAGGACTCCCAGGACCCCATAGTGAGGGGCGCTGCTCCCACCCTAGCAACAGGGAGGAAGTGGACCACAGCCACGTCTGTGCTACAGGCCAAATCGGCTCTGAGCCATAATGACATGGTGGGTCGCGTCCAACAGGGCAGAGAAGGATTTGGTCTTGGCAACCTCGGTGGCAACAGGCATCTGTAACCGAACGTCAAAAAATGGTGGTGGAGGAGGTGTGTCGAAAGGAGGAAACAGTAAGACACGCCAGAGCCATAGCGCTGGCCAAGCAGGGTCACTGGATGAATTGGGAGAGTTTTGAAAAGAGGAAACTCTTATGGAGTGAAATCTGGTGAAATCGGTGGGACCGGATTTTTGGGGGGTGAAACCATACTGCATGTCTTCTCTGGCACATTGAATTTCTGTATGACTTGTGTTTTCTGTGAGAGCTTTATAAAATCAAGCAGCTAACCATGACGTCTGCCTTTACAAAACACTTGTCAATCACTAAAGTTATCCTTCACTTGTCAGTCACTATGTGGTACTAAAGAGCTGTCTGAAATTCAGTTACAGCCCACACAAAGTTACAGATTGGAGTATCCGAGTGCTGAGGTGCGCTTGTGCGCAAAAGTCACAAAAACTCTGCTGACTCACTAACTGTACAGCTCCAAACCTCTTCCGACCTCAAAGTCAGCACAGAAAGTGGGCGCCACGAGCTTCGTAGTATGTGTTTACATGGCTGAACAGCTGCTATATTCGAACAAACGCCTTCAGAGGAGACTGCGACCTGAACGCAGTGCCTTCGCCCGCTTGGCGACCAAAAACAAGTTATCACTATGTGACATGCAGTATGGTTTCACCTCCCAATAAGCAGGTCCCACCGAGATTTGAACGCGGATCGCTGGATTCAAAGTCCAGAGTGCTAACCATTACACCATGGAACCGATGTGAAACTGTGTGAACTGTCATGTCATGGCAACCTGCCTAAAAGTATTCAGCCAAATGATCAGTATGGATGACATTGTAGATTATTCGCACTACGTTTCCATGGCTGAACAGCTGCTATATGTGTTATGAGAAGGATAATGTGTGTTTCTTCCAAAGTATCTAACAGTGGTAACCTCCACCAAACTGGCACTGCAATGTCAGAATGGCTGAGCGGTCTAAGACGCTGCGTTCAGGTTGCAGTCTCCCCTGGAGGTGTGGCTTTGAATCCCACTTCTGACATTGAAGCTTTACTCTTCTTGATATTGTGACAAAATACTCTTGGGTTAACCACGAGCTTTCTAAAAACTTGCATATAACAATTGTGCACCATTCATTCCTCATCTTTGCTGCCCATCATTACAACTTTGCTAATGATGGGCAGCAGGATAGTGTCATGATGTTACCTCAGACATGGTTAAAAGCCCTGTTAACGTAAGTGCTTCACGCCGGGTGCGTTGGCGCGTGCCTGTAATCCAAGCTACCGGGAGGATCGTTTGAGCTCAGGAGCTCTGAGCTGCAGCAGGCTATGTCGATCGGGTGTCCGCATTGCGTTCGGCATTGATATGGTGATCCTGGGGGAGCCTGAGACCACCAGGTCACCTAAGGAGGGGTGCACCGGCCCAGGTCGGAGACGGAGCAGGTCAAAGCCCCCGTGTCGCTCAGTAGTGGGGTCGCACCTGTGAATAGATGCTGTAGCGCAGCCTGAGCAATACAGCTAGACCCAATCTTTATACACATCCTTATACTTGTCTCTAGATCACACAGCAGCCTGATCAGCATGTCTTGGTCTTTTTAATTCAAGTCCAAAACACTCACAAATCTGCTGCTCTGCTTGTCCGGCACCACCTCCACCTGCAGGACAGCTGCAACTACATCCTCCACTCTAAACACGCCACCGCCCAGCAGGTGGAGACAAACTCAAAGTAGGACATTTCCTTGGTGAGGAGAGAGGATGGAACCAAAAATGCATTTATCCCCGTGTTCTGTGTTGATGAAAATCACCCAACAGGAAAGCAGCTGGGCATTCATTTGAAACCAGTTCACAGGTTGGGCTGTGGTTCCCCCTCTAGCGTGTCTGCTTGAACTTTCAACTGTGAACCTCTTAGATCCAACCTTCCCAACTGCTCATCTCGCAAAAGACAAAATAGAAGAACCCAGAATGTCTTTTTATACCTGCTCACGCTTTTTCACGCTTCCCTCACAGGACGTCACATTTCACACTTTGGCCATCCAATCAAGTTGTTGACATCTAATCATTCCTGTCCACCACACCTGATCTTTCTATTTCGATCTGACTTACAACATTTAACACAAACTTTTAAATCAATATATTTTCTTAGTAATTATTTTTATTTGTTTATTACATGCACTTAACATACAAGTATGTCAAATGGAAATCAGCAACTGCGTGGGATTATTCAACTAGTTGGCTGCTGCAATGTGTCAGGATGGCCGAGCGGTCTAAGGCGCTGCGTTCAGGTCGCAGTCTCACCTGGAGGCGTGGGTTTGAATCCCACTTCTGACAATTGTATCTTGGCACTTCTTTCTTCCTTCTACTCATGGGTCTTTGATCAGTGGTTGTTGATTAATGGTCATGAGAATTTACATAATCGTGATGAAGGAACTGACCTCCAAGCCCACTGTTCCTTCAGGGGGCTGCTTTCAGTCATTATGCAAATATACTGTTTATAAGATTGGGGAAACCTGCAGTCAGCTGACACTGAAGAAGTCACTTGGATGAGTGACGAGACATTTTTTCCACTGAAAACGCTACATTCAGATGAACAGAATCAACCTTTGGAGACTTCTTACTGTTGTGACAAAATACACTTGAAACTGGCAATTCTATATCAGTGGAGAACCAATTCCAACAGTCTAAGAGATGTCCATCAAGAGCCTGGGACGGTGGTATAATGTAGACCTCAATGATACCTGGCAACTTGACAAACGAAGGCAAAACTTGGCTAATGACCTCAGGCGGATTAACAACACTGCACTCCTTGAGTGAGGCTTGAGATGTCACTCAAGGACTCCCAGGACCCCATAGTGAGGGGCGCTGCTCCCACCCTAGCAACAGGGAGGAAGTGGACCACAGCCACGTCTGTGCTACAGGCCAAATCGGCTCTGAGCCATAATGACATGGTGGGTCGCGTCCAACAGGGCAGAGAAGGATTTGGTCTTGGCAACCTCGGTGGCAACAGGCATCTGTAACCGAACGTCAAAAAATGGTGGTGGAGGAGGTGTGTCGAAAGGAGGAAACAGTAAGACACGCCAGAGCCATAGCGCTGGCCGAGCAGGGTCACTGGATGAATTGGGAGAGTTTTGAAAAGAGGAAACTCTTATGGAGTGAAATCTGGTGAAATCGGTGGGACCTGATTTTTGGGGGGTGAAACCATACTGCATGTCTTCTCTGGCACATTGAATTTCTGTATGACTTGTGTTTTCTGTGAGAGCTTTATAAAATCAAGCAGCTAACCATGACGTCTGCCTTTACAAAACACTTGTCAATCACTAAAGAGTTCCTTCACTTGTCAGTCACTATGTGGTACTAAAGAGCTGTCTGAAATTCAGTTACAGCCCACACAAAGTTACAGATTGGAGTATCCGAGTGCTGAGGTGCGCTTGTGCGCAAAAGTCACAAACACTCTGCTGACTCACTAACTGTACAGCTCCAAACCTCTTCCGACCTCAAAGTCAGCACAGAGAGTGGGCGCCACGAGCTTCGTAGTATGTGTTTACATGGCTGAACAGCTGCTATATTCGAACAAACGCCTTCAGAAGAGACTGCGACCTGAACGCAGTGCCTTCGACCGCTTGGCGACCAAAAACAAGTTACCACTATGTGACATGCAGTATGGTTTCACCTCCGAAAAAGCAGATGCCACCGAGATTTGAACGCGGATCGCTGGATTCAAAGTCCAGAGTGCTAACCATTACACCATGGAACCGATGAGAAGCTGTGTGAACTGTCATGTCATGGCAACCTGTCTAAAAGTATTCAACCAAATGATCAGTATGCATGACATTGTAGATTATTCGCACTACGTTTCCATGGCTGAACAGCTGCTATATGTGTTATGAGAAGGATAATGTGTGTTTCTTCCAAAGTATCTAACAGTGGTAACCTCCACCAAACTGGCACTGCAATGTCAGAATGGCTGAGCTGTCTAAGACGCTGCGTTCAGGTTGCAGTCTCCCCTGGAGGTGTGGCTTTGAATCCCACTTCTGACATTGAAGCTTTACTCTTCTTGATATTGTGACAAAATACTCTTGGGTTAACCACGAGCTTTCTAAAAACTTGCATATAACAATTGTGCACCATTCATTCCTCATCTTTGCTGCCCATCATTACAACTTTGCTAATGATGGGCAGCAGGATAGTGTCATGATGTTACCTCAGACATGGTTAAAAGCCCTTTTTAACGTAAGTGCTTCACGCCGGGTGCGTTGGCGCGTGCCTGTAATCCAAGCTACCGGGAGGCTGAGGTTTGAGGATCGTTTGAGCTCAGGAGCTCTGAGCTGCAGCAGGCTATGTCGATCGGGTGTCCGCATTGCGTTCGGCATTGATATGGTGATCCTGGGGGAGCCTGAGACCACCAGGTCACCTAAGGAGGGGTGCACCGGCCCAGGTCGGAGACGGAGCAGGTCAAAGCCCCCGTGTCGCTCAGTAGTGGGATCGCACCTGTGAATAGATGCTGTAGCGCAGCCTGAGCAATACAGCTAGACCCAATCTTTATACACATCCTTATACTTGTCTCTAGATCACACAGCAACCTGATCAGCATGTCTTGGTCTTTTTAATTCAAGTCCAAAACACTCACAAATCTGCTGCTCTGCTTGTCCGGCACCACCTCCACCTGCAGGACAGCTGCAACTACATCCTCCACTCTAAACACGCCACCGCCCAGCAGGTGGAGACAAACTCAAAGTAGGACATTTCCTTGGTGAGGAGAGAGGATGGAACCAAAAATGCATTTATCCCCGTGTTGTGTGTTGATGAAAATCACCCAACAGGAAAGCAGCTGGGCATTCATTTGAAACCAGTTCACAGGTTGGGCTGTGGTTCCCCCTCTAGCGTGTCTGCTTGAACTTTCAACTGTGAACCTCTTAGATCCAACCTTCCCAACTGCTCATCTCGCAAAAGACAAAATAGAAGAACCCAGAATGTCTTTTTATACCTGCTCACGCTTTTTCACGCTTCCCTCACAGGACGTCACATTTCACACTTTGGCCATCCAATCAAGTTGTTGACATCTAATCATTCCTGTCCACCACACCTGATCTTTCTATTTCGATCTGACTTACAACATTTAACACAAACTTTTAAATCAATATATTTTCTTAGTAATTATTTTTATTTGTTTATTACATGTACTTAACATACAAGTATGTCAAATGGAAATCAGCAACTGCGTGGGATTATTCAACTAGTTGGCTGCTGCAATGTGTCAGGATGGCCGAGCGGTCTAAGGCGCTGCGTTCAGGTCGCAGACTCACCTGGAGGCGTGGGTTCGAATCCCACTTCTGACAATTGTATCTTGGCACTTCTTTCTACTCATGGGTCTTTGATCAGTGGTTGTTGATTAATGGTCATGAGAATTTGCATAATCGTGATGAAGGAACTGACCTCCAAGGGGGCTGCTTTCAGTCATTATGCAAATATACTGTTTATAAGATTGGGGAAACCTGCAGTCAGCTGACACTGAAGAAGTCACTTGGATGAGTGACGAGACATTTTTCGGACTGAAAACGCTACATTCAGATGAACAGAATCAACCTTTGGAGACTTCTTACTGTTGTGACAAAATACACTTGAAACTGGCAATTCTATATCAGTGGAGAACCAATTCCAACAGTCTAAGAGATGTTCATCAAGAGCCTGGGACGGTGGTATAATGTAGACCTCAATGATACCTGGCAACTTGACAAACGAAGGCAAAACTTGGCTAATGACCTCAGGCGGATTAACAACACTGCACTCCTTGAGTGAGGCTTGAGATGTCACTCAAGGACTCCCAGGACCCCATAGTGAGGGGCGCTGCTCCCACCCTAGCAACAGGGAGGAAGTGGACCACAGCCACGTCTGTGCTACAGGCCAAATCGGCTCTGAGCCATAATGACATGGTGGGTCGCGTCCAACAGGGCAGAGAAGGATTTGGTCTTGGCAACCTCGGTGGCAACAGGCATCTGTAACCGAACGTCAAAAAATGGTGGTGGAGGAGGTGTGTCGAAAGGAGGAAACAGTAAGACACGCCAGAGCCATAGCGCTGGCCGAGCAGGGTCACTGGATGAATTGGGAGAGTTTTGAAAAGAGGAAACTCTTATGGAGTGAAATCTGGTGAAATCGGTGGGACCTGATTTTTGGGGGGTGAAACCATACTGCATGTCTTCTCTGGCACATTGAATTTCTGTATGACTTGTGTTTTCTGTGAGAGCTTTATAAAATCAAGCAGCTAACCATGACGTCTGCCTTTACAAAACACTTGTCAATCACTAAAGTTATCCTTCACTTGTCAGTCACTATGTGGTACTAAAGAGCTGTCTGAAATTCAGTTACAGCCCACACAAAGTTACAGATTGGAGTATCCGAGTGCTGAGGTGCGCTTGTGCGCAAAAGTCACAAACACTCTGCTGACTCACTAACTGTACAGCTCCAAACCTCTTCCGACCTCAAAGTCAGCACAGAAAGTGGGCGCCACGAGCTTCGTAGTATGTGTTTACATGGCTGAACAGCTGCTATATTCGAACAAACGCCTTCAGAGGAGACTGCGACCTGAACGCAGTGCCTTCGCCCGCTTGGCGACCAAAAACAAGTTATCACTATGTGACATGCAGTATGGTTTCACCTCCCAATAAGCAGGTCCCACCGAGATTTGAACGCGGATCGCTGGATTCAAAGTCCAGAGTGCTAACCATTACACCATGGAACCGATGTGAAACTGTGTGAACTGTCATGTCATGGCAACCTGCCTAAAAGTATTCAGCCAAATGATCAGTATGGATGACATTGTAGATTATTCGCACTACGTTTCCATGGCTGAACAGCTGCTATATGTGTTATGAGAAGGATAATGTGTGTTTCTTCCAAAGTATCTAACAGTGGTAACCTCCACCAAACTGGCACTGCAAAGTCAGAATGGCTGAGCTGTCTAAGACGCTGCGTTCAGGTTGCAGTCTCCCCTGGAGGTGTGGCTTTGAATCCCACTTCTGACATTGAAGCTTTACTCTTCTTGATATTGTGACAAAATACTCTTGGGTTAACCACGAGCTTTCTAAAAACTTGCATATAACAATTGTGCACCATTCATTCCTCATCTTTGCTGCCCATCATTACAACTTTGCTAATGATGGGCAGCAGGATAGTGTCATGATGTTACCTCAGACATGGTTAAAAGCCCTGTTAACGTAAGTGCTTCACGCCGGGTGCGTTGGCGCGTGCCTGTAATCCAAGCTACCGGGAGGCTGAGGTTTGAGGATCGTTTGAGCTCAGGAGCTCTGAGCTGCAGCAGGCTATGTCGATCGGGTGTCCGCATTGCGTTCGGCATTGATATGGTGATCCTGGGGGAGCCTGAGACCACCAGGTCACCTAAGGAGGGGTGCACCGGCCCAGGTCGGAGACGGAGCAGGTCAAAGCCCCCGTGTCGCTCAGTAGTGGGATCGCACCTGTGAATAGATGCTGTAGCGCAGCCTGAGCAATACAGCTAGACCCAATCTTTATACACATCCTTATACTTGTCTCTAGATCACACAGCAGCCTGATCAGCATGTCTTGGTCTTTTTAATTCAAGTCCAAAACACTCACAAATCTGCTGCTCTGCTTGTCCGGCACCACCTCCACCTGCAGGACAGCTGCAACTACATCCTCCACTCTAAACACGCCACCGCCCAGCAGGTGGAGACAAACTCAAAGTAGGACATTTCCTTGGTGAGGAGAGAGGATGGAACCAAAAATGCATTTATCCCCGTGTTCTGTGTTGATGAAAATCACCCAACAGGAAAGCAGCTGGGCATTCATTTGAAACCAGTTCACAGGTTGGGCTGTGGTTCCCCCTCTAGCGTGTCTGCTTGAACTTTCAACTGTGAACCTCTTAGATCCAACCTTCCCAACTGCTCATCTCGCAAAAGACAAAATAGAAGAACCCAGAATGTCTTTTTATACCTGCTCACGCTTTTTCACGCTTCCCTCACAGGACGTCACATTTCACACTTTGGCCATCCAATCAAGTTGTTGACATCTAATCATTCCTGTCCACCACACCTGATCTTTCTATTTCGATCTGACTTACAACATTTAACACAAACTTTTAAATCAATATATTTTCTTAGTAATTATTTTTATTTGTTTATTACATGCACTTAACATACAAGTATGTCAAATGGAAATCAGCAACTGCGTGGGATTATTCAACTAGTTGGCTGCTGCAATGTGTCAGGATGGCCGAGCGGTCTAAGGCGCTGCGTTCAGGTCGCAGTCTCACCTGGAGGCGTGGGTTCAAATCCCACTTCTGACAATTGTATTTTGGCACTTCTTTCTTCCTTCTACTCATGTATCTTTGATCAGTGGTTGTTGATCAATGGTCATGAGAATTTGCATAATCGTGATGAAGGAACTGACCTCCAAGCCCACTGTTCCTTCAGGGGGCTGCTTTCAGTCATTATGCAAATATACTGTTTATAAGATTGGGGAAACCTGCAGTCAGCTGACACTGAAGAAGTCACTTGGATGAGTGACGAGACATTTTTCCCACTGAAAACGCTACATTCAGATGAACAGAATCAACCTTTGGAGACTTCTTACTGTTGTGACAAAATACACTTGAAACTGGCAATTCTATATCAGTGGAGAACCAATTCCAACAGTCTAAGAGATGTCCATCAAGAGCCTGGGACGGTGGTATAATGTAGACCTCAATGATACCTGGCAACTTGACAAACGAAGGCAAAACTTGGCTAATGACCTCAGGCGGATTAACAACACTGCACTCCTTGAGTGAGGCTTGAGATGTCACTCAAGGACTCCCAGGACCCCATAGTGAGGGGCGCTGCTCCCACCCTAGCAACAGGGAGGAAGTGGACCACAGCCACGTCTGTGCTACAGGCCAAATCGGCTCTGAGCCATAATGACATGGTGGGTCGCGTCCAACAGGGCAGAGAAGGATTTGGTCTTGGCAACCTCGGTGGCAACAGGCATCTGTAACCGAACGTCAAAAAATGGTGGTGGAGGAGGTGTGTCGAAAGGAGGAAACAGTAAGACACGCCAGAGCCATAGCGCTGGCCGAGCAGGGTCACTGGATGAATTGGGAGAGTTTTGAAAAGAGGAAACTCTTATGGAGTGAAATCTGGTGAAATCGGTGGGACCTGATTTTTGGGGGGTGAAACCATACTGCATGTCTTCTCTGGCACATTGAATTTCTGTATGACTTGTGTTTTCTGTGAGAGCTTTATAAAATCAAGCAGCTAACCATGACGTCTGCCTTTACAAAACACTTGTCAATCACTAAAGTTATCCTTCACTTGTCAGTCACTATGTGGTACTAAAGAGCTGTCTGAAATTCAGTTACAGCCCACACAAAGTTACAGATTGGAGTATCCGAGTGCTGAGGTGCGCTTGTGCGCAAAAGTCACAAACACTCTGCTGACTCACTAACTGTACAGCTCCAAACCTCTTCCGACCTCAAAGTCAGCACAGAAAGTGGGCGCCACGAGCTTCGTAGTATGTGTTTACATGGCTGAACAGCTGCTATATTCGAACAAACGCCTTCAGAGGAGACTGCGACCTGAACGCAGTGCCTTCGCCCGCTTGGCGACCAAAAACAAGTTATCACTATGTGACATGCAGTATGGTTTCACCTCCCAATAAGCAGGTCCCACCGAGATTTGAACGCGGATCGCTGGATTCAAAGTCCAGAGTGCTAACCATTACACCATGGAACCGATGTGAAACTGTGTGAACTGTCATGTCATGGCAACCTGCCTAAAAGTATTCAGCCAAATGATCAGTATGGATGACATTGTAGATTATTCGCACTACGTTTCCATGGCTGAACAGCTGCTATATGTGTTATGAGAAGGATAATGTGTGTTTCTTCCAAAGTATCTAACAGTGGTAACCTCCACCAAACTGGCACTGCAATGTCAGAATGGCTGAGCGGTCTAAGACGCTGCGTTCAGGTTGCAGTCTCCCCTGGAGGTGTGGCTTTGAATCCCACTTCTGACATTGAAGCTTTACTCTTCTTGATATTGTGACAAAATACTCTTGGGTTAACCACGAGCTTTCTAAAAACTTGCATATAACAATTGTGCACCATTCATTCCTCATCTTTGCTGCCCATCATTACAACTTTGCTAATGATGGGCAGCAGGATAGTGTCATGATGTTACCTCAGACATGGTTAAAAGCCCTGTTAACGTAAGTGCTTCACGCCGGGTGCGTTGGCGCGTGCCTGTAATCCAAGCTACCGGGAGGCTGAGGTTTGAGGATCGTTTGAGCTCAGGAGCTCTGAGCTGCAGCAGGCTATGTCGATCGGGTGTCCGCATTGCGTTCGGCATTGATATGGTGATCCTGGGGGAGCCTGAGACCACCAGGTCACCTAAGGAGGGGTGCACCGGCCCAGGTCGGAGACGGAGCAGGTCAAAGCCCCCGTGTCGCTCAGTAGTGGGATCGCACCTGTGAATAGATACTGTAGCGCAGCCTGAGCAATACAGCTAGACCCAATCTTTATACACATCCTTATACTTGTCTCTAGATCACACAGCAGCCTGATCAGCATGTCTTGGTCTTTTTAATTCAAGTCCAAAACACTCACAAATCTGCTGCTCTGCTTGTCCGGCACCACCTCCACCTGCAGGACAGCTGCAACTACATCCTCCACTCTAAACACGCCACCGCCCAGCAGGTGGAGACAAACTCAAAGTAGGACATTTCCTTGGTGAGGAGAGAGGATGGAACCAAAAATGCATTTATCCCCGTGTTCTGTGTTGATGAAAATCACCCAACAGGAAAGCAGCTGGGCATTCATTTGAAACCAGTTCACAGGTTGGGCTGTGGTTCCCCCTCTAGCGTGTCTGCTTGAACTTTCAACTGTGAACCTCTTAGATCCAACCTTCCCAACTGCTCATCTCGCAAAAGACAAAATAGAAGAACCCAGAATGTCTTTTTATACCTGCTCACGCTTTTTCACGCTTCCCTCACAGGACGTCACATTTCACACTTTGGCCATCCAATCAAGTTGTTGACATCTAATCATTCCTGTCCACCACACCTGATCTTTCTATTTCGATCTGACTTACAACATTTAACACAAACTTTTAAATCAATATATTTTCTTAGTAATTATTTTTATTTGTTTATTACATGCACTTAACATACAAGTATGTCAAATGGAAATCAGCAACTGCGTGGGATTATTCAACTAGTTGGCTGCTGCAATGTGTCAGGATGGCCGAGCGGTCTAAGGCGCTGCGTTCAGGTCGCAGTCTCACCTGGAGGCGTGGGTTCGAATCCCACTTCTGACAATTGTATCTTGGCACTTCTTTCTTCCTTCTACTCATGGGTCTTTGATCAGTGGTTGTTGATTAATGGTCATGAGAATTTGCATAATCGTGATGAAGGAACTGACCTCCAAGCCCACTGTTCCTTCAGGGGGCTACTTTCAGTCATTATGCAAATATACTGTTTATAAGATTGGGGAAACCTGCAGTCAGCTGACACTGAAGAAGTCACTTGGATGAGTGACGAGACATTTTTCCCACTGAAAACGCTACATTCAGATGAACAGAATCAACCTTTGGAGACTTCTTACTGTTGTGACAAAATACACTTGAAACTGGCAATTCTATATCAGTGGAGAACCAATTCCAACAGTCTAAGAGATGTCCATCAAGAGCCTGGGACGGTGGTATAATGTAGACCTCAATGATACCTGGCAACTTGACAAACGAAGGCAAAACTTGGCTAATGACCTCAGGCGGATTAACAACACTGCACTCCTTGAGTGAGGCTTGAGATGTCACTCAAGGACTCCCAGGACCCCATAGTGAGGGGCGCTGCTCCCACCCTAGCAACAGGGAGGAAGTGGACCACAGCCACGTCTGTGCTACAGGCCAAATCGGCTCTGAGCCATAATGACATGGTGGGTCGCGTCCAACAGGGCAGAGAAGGATTTGGTCTTGGCAACCTCGGTGGCAACAGGCATCTGTAACTGAACGTCAAAAAATGGTGGTGGAGGAGGTGTGTCGAAAGGAGGAAACAGTAAGACACGCCAGAGCCATAGCGCTGGCCGAGCAGGGTCACTGGATGAATTGGGAGAGTTTTGAAAAGAGGAAACTCTTATGGAGTGAAATCTGGTGAAATCGGTGGGACCTGATTTTTGGGGGGTGAAACCATACTGCATGTCTTCTCTGGCACATTGAATTTCTGTATGACTTGTGTTTTCTGTGAGAGCTTTATAAAATCAAGCAGCTAACCATGACGTCTGCCTTTACAAAACACTTGTCAATCACTAAAGTTATCCTTCACTTGTCAGTCACTATGTGGTACTAAAGAGCTGTCTGAAATTCAGTTACAACCCACACAAAGTTACAGATTGGAGTATCCGAGTGCTGAGGTGCGCTTGTGCGCAAAAGTCACAAACACTCTGCTGACTCACTAACTGTACAGCTCCAAACCTCTTCCGACCTCAAAGTCAGCACAGAAAGTGGGCGCCACGAGCTTCGTAGTATGTGTTTACATGGCTGAACAGCTGCTATATTCGAACAAACGCCTTCAGAGGAGACTGCGACCTGAACGCAGTGCCTTCGCCCGCTTGGCGACCAAAAACAAGTTATCACTATGTGACATGCAGTATGGTTTCACCTCCCAATAAGCAGGTCCCACCGAGATTTGAACGCGGATCGCTGGATTCAAAGTCCAGAGTGCTAACCATTACACCATGGAACCGATGTGAAACTGTGTGAACTGTCATGTCATGGCAACCTGCCTAAAAGTATTCAGCCAAATGATCAGTATGGATGACATTGTAGATTATTCGCACTACGTTTCCATGGCTGAACAGCTGCTATATGTGTTATGAGAAGGATAATGTGTGTTTCTTCCAAAGTATCTAACAGTGGTAACCTCCACCAAACTGGCACTGCAATGTCAGAATGGCTGAGCGGTCTAAGACGCTGCGTTCAGGTTGCAGTCTCCCCTGGAGGTGTGGCTTTGAATCCCACTTCTGACATTGAAGCTTTACCCTTCTTGATATTGTGACAAAATACTCTTGGGTTAACCACGAGCTTTCTAAAAACTTGCATATAACAATTGTGCACCATTCATTCCTCATCTTTGCTGCCCATCATTACAACTTTGCTAATGATGGGCAGCAGGATAGTGTCATGATGTTACCTCAGACATGGTTAAAAGCCCTGTTAACGTAAGTGCTTCACGCCGGGTGCGTTGGCGCGTGCCTGTAATCCAAGCTACCGGGAGGCTGAGGTTTGAGGATCGTTTGAGCTCAGGAGCTCTGAGCTGCAGCAGGCTATGTCGATCGGGTGTCCGCATTGCGTTCGGCATTGATATGGTGATCCTGGGGGAGCCTGAGACCACCAGGTCACCTAAGGAGGGGTGCACCGGCCCAGGTCGGAGACGGAGCAGGTCAAAGCCCCCGTGTCGCTCAGTAGTGGGATCGCACCTGTGAATAGATGCTGTAGCGCAGCCTGAGCAATACAGCTAGACCCAATCTTTATACACATCCTTATACTTGTCTCTAGATCACACAGCAGCCTCATCAGCATGTCTTGGTCTTTTTAATTCAAGTCCAAAACACTCACAAATCTGCTGCTCTGCTTGTCCGGCACCACCTCCACCTGCAGGACAGCTGCAACTACATCCTCCACTCTAAACACGCCACCGCCCAGCAGGTGGAGACAAACTCAAAGTAGGACATTTCCTTGGTGAGGAGAGAGGATGGAACCAAAAATGCATTTATCCCCGTGTTGTGTGTTGATGAAAATCACCCAACAGGAAAGCAGCTGGGCATTCATTTGAAACCAGTTCACAGGTTGGGCTGTGGTTCCCCCTCTAGCGTGTCTGCTTGAACTTTCAACTGTGAACCTCTTAGATCCAACCTTCCCAACTGCTCATCTCGCAAAAGACAAAATAGAAGAACCCAGAATGTCTTTTTATACCTGCTCACGCTTTTTCACGCTTCCCTCACAGGACGTCACATTTCACACTTTGGCCATCCAATCAAGTTGTTGACATCTAATCATTCCTGTCCACCACACCTGATCTTTCTATTTCGATCTGACTTACAACATTTAACACAAACTTTTAAATCAATATATTTTCTTAGTAATTATTTTTATTTGTTTATTACATGCACTTAACATACAAGTATGTCAAATGGAAATCAGCAACTGCGTGGGATTATTCAACTAGTTGGCTGCTGCAATGTGTCAGGATGGCTGAGCGGTCTAAGGCGCTGCGTTCAGGTCGCAGTCTCACCTAGAGGCGTGGGTTCGAATCCCACTTCTGACAATTGTATCTTGGCACTTCTTTCTTCCTTCTACTCATGGGTCTTTGATCAGTGGTTGTTGATTAATGGTCATGAGAATTTGCATAATCGTGATGAAGGAACTGACCTCCAAGCCCACTGTTCCTTCAGGGGGCTACTTTCAGTCATTATGCAAATATACTGTTTATAAGATTGGGGAAACCTGCAGTCAGCTGACACTGAAGAAGTCACTTGGATGAGTGACGAGACATTTTTCCCACTGAAAACGCTACATTCAGATGAACAGAATCAACCTTTGGAGACTTCTTACTGTTGTGACAAAATACACTTGAAACTGGCAATTCTATATCAGTGGAGAACCAATTCCAACAGTCTAAGAGATGTCCATCAAGAGCCTGGGACGGTGGTATAATGTAGACCTCAATGATACCTGGCAACTTGACAAACGAAGGCAAAACTTGGCTAATGACCTCAGGCGGATTAACAACACTGCACTCCTTGAGTGAGGCTTGAGATGTCACTCAAGGACTCCCAGGACCCCATAGTGAGGGGCGCTGCTCCCACCCTAGCAACAGGGAGGAAGTGGACCACAGCCACGTCTGTGCTACAGGCCAAATCGGCTCTGAGCCATAATGACATGGTGGGTCGCGTCCAACAGGGCAGAGAAGGATTTGGTCTTGGCAACCTCGGTGGCAACAGGCATCTGTAACCGAACGTCAAAAAATGGTGGTGGAGGAGGTGTGTCGAAAGGAGGAAACAGTAAGACACGCCAGAGCCATAGCGCTGGCCGAGCAGGGTCACTGGATGAATTGGGAGAGTTTTGAAAAGAGGAAACTCTTATGGAGTGAAATCTGGTGAAATCGGTGGGACCTGATTTTTGGGGGGTGAAACCATACTGCATGTCTTCTCTGGCACATTGAATTTCTGTATGACTTGTGTTTTCTGTGAGAGCTTTATAAAATCAAGCAGCTAACCATGACGTCTGCCTTTACAAAACACTTGTCAATCACTAAAGTTATCCTTCACTTGTCAGTCACTATGTGGTACTAAAGAGCTGTCTGAAATTCAGTTACAGCCCACACAAAGTTACAGATTGGAGTATCCGAGTGCTGAGGTGCGCTTGTGCGCAAAAGTCACAAACACTCTGCTGACTCACTAACTGTACAGCTCCAAACCTCTTCCGACCTCAAAGTCAGCACAGAAAGTGGGCGCCACGAGCTTCGTAGTATGTGTTTACATGGCTGAACAGCTGCTATATTCGAACAAACGCCTTCAGAGGAGACTGCGACCTGAACGCAGTGCCTTCGCCCGCTTGGCGACCAAAAACAAGTTATCACTATGTGACATGCAGTATGGTTTCACCTCCCAATAAGCAGGTCCCACCGAGATTTGAACGCGGATCGCTGGATTCAAAGTCCAGAGTGCTAACCATTACACCATGGAACCGATGTGAAACTGTGTGAACTGTCATGTCATGGCAACCTGCCTAAAAGTATTCAGCCAAATGATCAGTATGGATGACATTGTAGATTATTCGCACTACGTTTCCATGGCTGAACAGCTGCTATATGTGTTATGAGAAGGATAATGTGTGTTTCTTCCAAAGTATCTAACAGTGGTAACCTCCACCAAACTGGCACTGCAATGTCAGAATGGCTGCGCGGTCTAAGACGCTGCGTTCAGGTTGCAGTCTCCCCTGGAGGTGTGGCTTTGAATCCCACTTCTGACATTGAAGCTTTACCCTTCTTGATATTGTGACAAAATACTCTTGGGTTAACCACGAGCTTTCTAAAAACTTGCATATAACAATTGTGCACCATTCATTCCTCATCTTTGCTGCCCATCATTACAACTTTGCTAATGATGGGCAGCAGGATAGTGTCATGATGTTACCTCAGACATGGTTAAAAGCCCTGTTAACGTAAGTGCTTCACGCCGGGTGCGTTGGCGCGTGCCTGTAATCCAAGCTACCGGGAGGCTGAGGTTTGAGGATCGTTTGAGCTCAGGAGCTCTGAGCTGCAGCAGGCTATGTCGATCGGGTGTCCGCATTGCGTTCGGCATTGATATGGTGATCCTGGGGGAGCCTGAGACCACCAGGTCACCTAAGGAGGGGTGCACCGGCCCAGGTCGGAGACGGAGCAGGTCAAAGCCCCCGTGTCGCTCAGTAGTGGGATCGCACCTGTGAATAGATGCTGTAGCGCAGCCTGAGCAATACAGCTAGACCCAATCTTTATACACATCCTTATACTTGTCTCTAGATCACACAGCAGCCTCATCAGCATGTCTTGGTCTTTTTAATTCAAGTCCAAAACACTCACAAATCTGCTGCTCTGCTTGTCCGGCACCACCTCCACCTGCAGGACAGCTGCAACTACATCCTCCACTCTAAACACGCCACCGCCCAGCAGGTGGAGACAAACTCAAAGTAGGACATTTCCTTGGTGAGGAGAGAGGATGGAACCAAAAATGCATTTATCCCCGTGTTGTGTGTTGATGAAAATCACCCAACAGGAAAGCAGCTGGGCATTCATTTGAAACCAGTTCACAGGTTGGGCTGTGGTTCCCCCTCTAGCGTGTCTGCTTGAACTTTCAACTGTGAACCTCTTAGATCCAACCTTCCCAACTGCTCATCTCGCAAAAGACAAAATAGAAGAACCCAGAATGTCTTTTTATACCTGCTCACGCTTTTTCACGCTTCCCTCACAGGACGTCACATTTCACACTTTGGCCATCCAATCAAGTTGTTGACATCTAATCATTCCTGTCCACCACACCTGATCTTTCTATTTCGATCTGACTTACAACATTTAACACAAACTTTTAAATCAATATATTTTCTTAGTAATTATTTTTATTTGTTTATTACATGCACTTAACATACAAGTATGTCAAATGGAAATCAGCAACTGCGTGGGATTATTCAACTAGTTGGCTGCTGCAATGTGTCAGGATGGCTGAGCGGTCTAAGGCGCTGCGTTCAGGTCGCAGTCTCACCTGGAGGCGTGGGTTCGAATCCCACTTCTGACAATTGTATCTTGGCACTTCTTTCTTCCTTCTACTCATGGGTCTTTGATCAGTGGTTGTTGATTAATGGTCATGAGAATTTGCATAATCGTGATGAAGGAACTGACCTCCAAGCCCACTGTTCCTTCAGGGGGCTACTTTCAGTCATTATGCAAATATACTGTTTATAAGATTGGGGAAACCTGCAGTCAGCTGACACTGAAGAAGTCACTTGGATGAGTGACGAGACATTTTTCCCACTGAAAACGCTACATTCAGATGAACAGAATCAACCTTTGGAGACTTCTTACTGTTGTGACAAAATACACTTGAAACTGGCAATTCTATATCAGTGGAGAACCAATTCCAACAGTCTAAGAGATGTCCATCAAGAGCCTGGGACGGTGGTATAATGTAGACCTCAATGATACCTGGCAACTTGACAAACGAAGGCAAAACTTGGCTAATGACCTCAGGCGGATTAACAACACTGCACTCCTTGAGTGAGGCTTGAGATGTCACTCAAGGACTCCCAGGACCCCATAGTGAGGGGCGCTGCTCCCACCCTAGCAACAGGGAGGAAGTGGACCACAGCCACGTCTGTGCTACAGGCCAAATCGGCTCTGAGCCATAATGACATGGTGGGTCGCGTCCAACAGGGCAGAGAAGGATTTGGTCTTGGCAACCTCGGTGGCAACAGGCATCTGTAACCGAACGTCAAAAAATGGTGGTGGAGGAGGTGTGTCGAAAGGAGGAAACAGTAAGACACGCCAGAGCCATAGCGCTGGCCGAGCAGGGTCACTGGATGAATTGGGAGAGTTTTGAAAAGAGGAAACTCTTATGGAGTGAAATCTGGTGAAATCGGTGGGACCTGATTTTTGGGGGGTGAAACCATACTGCATGTCTTCTCTGGCACATTGAATTTCTGTATGACTTGTGTTTTCTGTGAGAGCTTTATAAAATCAAGCAGCTAACCATGACGTCTGCCTTTACAAAACACTTGTCAATCACTAAAGTTATCCTTCACTTGTCAGTCACTATGTGGTACTAAAGAGCTGTCTGAAATTCAGTTACAGCCCACACAAAGTTACAGATTGGAGTATCCGAGTGCTGAGGTGCGCTTGTGCGCAAAAGTCACAAACACTCTGCTGACTCACTAACTGTACAGCTCCAAACCTCTTCCGACCTCAAAGTCAGCACAGAAAGTGGGCGCCACGAGCTTCGTAGTATGTGTTTACATGGCTGAACAGCTGCTATATTCGAACAAACGCCTTCAGAGGAGACTGCGACCTGAACGCAGTGCCTTCGCCCGCTTGGCGACCAAAAACAAGTTATCACTATGTGACATGCAGTATGGTTTCACCTCCCAATAAGCAGGTCCCACCGAGATTTGAACGCGGATCGCTGGATTCAAAGTCCAGAGTGCTAACCATTACACCATGGAACCGATGTGAAACTGTATGAACTGTCATGTCATGGCAACCTGCCTAAAAGTATTCAGCCAAATGATCAGTATGGATGACATTGTAGATTATTCGCACTACGTTTCCATGGCTGAACAGCTGCTATATGTGTTATGAGAAGGATAATGTGTGTTTCTTCCAAAGTATCTAACAGTGGTAACCTCCACCAAACTGGCACTGCAATGTCAGAATGGCTGAGCGGTCTAAGACGCTGCGTTCAGGTTGCAGTCTCCCCTGGAGGTGTGGCTTTGAATCCCACTTCTGACATTGAAGCTTTACTCTTCTTGATATTGTGACAAAATACTCTTGGGTTAACCACGAGCTTTCTAAAAACTTGCATATAACAATTGTGCACCATTCATTCCTCATCTTTGCTGCCCATCATTACAACTTTGCTAATGATGGGCAGCAGGTTAGTGTCATGATGTTACCTCAGACATGGTTAAAAGCCCTGTTAACGTAAGTGCTTCTCGCCGGGTGCGGTGGCGCGTGCCTGTAATCCAAGCTACCGGGAGGCTGAGGTTTGAGCTCAGGAGCTCTGAGCTGCAGCAGGCTATGTCGATCGGGTGTCCGCATTGCGTTCGGCATTGATATGGTGATCCTGGGGGAGCCTGAGACCACCAGGTCACCTAAGGAGGGGTGCACCGGCCCAGGTCGGAGACGGAGCAGGTCAAAGCCCCCGTGTCGCTCAGTAGTGGGATCGCACCTGTGAATAGATGCTGTAGCGCAGCCTGAGCAATACAGCTAGACCCAATCTTTATACACATCCTTATACTTGTCTCTAGATCACACAGCAGCCTCATCAGTCTTTTTAATTCAAGTCCAAAACACTCACAAATCTGCTGCTCTGCTTGTCCTGCACCACCTCCACCTGCAGGACAGCTGCAACTACATCCTCCACCCTAAACACGCCACCGCCCAGCAGGTGGAGACAAACTCAAAGTAGGACATTTATTCAGGTGATTTTTTGGTTTCATATTTGCATCTTATACTGTATATAAAATGACCTGTTTTGAAAGTATCTTTATGACTCTGCATTGTTTTACATACATTATAATGAATCCAGTCCTTTTTGGTCCCTTAAAGTGTGTTTATAGAATTGTTATGTTACATTTGTTCTAATCCCTTCTGCCCTCTTGGTCAGATCTGTTTTGAAAATATTTTTTTCCAAAAAGCTGATTGCAGCTTCTATCTTGTGATAGGAATGCTCTTTCTTGTCAAAATGACTCAATATCATTCATGAGAGACATGTTTGACATATTTGTTTGACAGATTATAAGCCAACAAGTCATTTATTTTTTTAACAGTTTAAATTCTCTGACACAGTGACCAGTTTGGTGTCTGGTTTGTGTTCACTAAGTATTTCAAATGTGTCACTGAATAGAACAAGACCTCAGATAATCCTGAAGAAAGAGAAAGAGATCAAAACTAAAAGTGAGTGACTTTATTTGTCCTCTGTCCTAAATTGCTCAATGCCTCCTCTTCCCGTTAGGTCCTCTGTGTTAATGGGTAATCAGTCATCAAATAAAGGAACTGACTGCATGTCAATAGAAACACTCTTGTTGCGGCTTCTGTTACTTAAAGGTAAAAAAGAAGTTGCTACAGAGACCAGCCATGCACCCCAGGTCTATACTATGGATCCTCCTCCTCGTGTTGGTCCATAGAGGTGAGCATTTCACTTTTAAGTGCATTTGATTGTGTCAGATGTGTGTGGACTGGTGCCACATGTGTGCGTGCAGAGCTGCATGTTTGTTACCCACAGTTTTACTGCATGCGCTCTAGGGTCCCTGCAAAAGACCGACTACGACTATGTATATGAAACGTACGATGATGAAGAGCCCGTGAACTGCTCGGTCACAGAGAGCATCAAAGGTGGACATGTCACCTACTCCAAGGTAACAAAAGTAATATGTGCACCTGGGGGAGAGGTTTAAGTAAAATGCAAATGTACAGCATTTTAAATAGTGTAAATATTCAGTTTTAGTTCTCATAGTTTTAGTGCAGTTTTAACGTTGCTGACAACAGAAGAATTAGAATTTTCTGGTTATGATAAAAAAACAAAAAAAGAAAATAAAATCCAAGTGATGCAACAGGGACATGGCTTTACTGGAAAACCTCATGTTACCTAATCTATTTATTTAAACAACTGTTTGTTTCCTCACCAGGGAGGGCTGGTGGGCAGCGTGCTGACCTATCACTGCGGTCCAGAGAAATACCCGTCCCCAGTTAGCTACAGGACATGTGAAGAACATGGGGAGTGGTCGCCCATGAGACTAGCCAGTGGGAGGCTTGCATCTAGGGCCACATGCAAAGGTAATGTTGATGATGATGATGATGCCTTCGGTATCATACACACATGAAAGCGGTCCCATTCTGGTGTGCACATACATCTTCCTCTCACCCAGACGTGCTGTGTCCGGCTCAGCTGCAGCTGGATCATGGTGACTTCTGGCCCAGGGACCAGTGGTTTGCTGTTGGGGCGACACAGAGCTTCTCCTGCCAGGAAGGCTTCACCCTGTATGGCTCAGCTGAGAGAAACTGCACTCTCTCTGGGGAGTGGACGGGAGAAACTCCCATCTGTAACAACCATGGTGAGAAAAGAAGAAATTAAAAAGCAAATCTTTCTGTATGAATCATATAATTTTAAGGAACTCCACTTACGTTTGCACGGGTCTTCTTCCAGTTTATCACACTTGCTTATGCTGCAGTTTACACTGCAATGATAATATTATTTCATTGTGACGTGCAAATATTCTGATGTCTCAAAAAGACCATTTGCATAATTTCAACATGCTACATAGTTGCTTTTTTTATAATAAAACCTAATTCTTTAGTCACTGTAATAGTGAAAACATGAAAAGCCTTTTCAAAGATGCTGAAATTCCCAGAAATCACTATTTTATATTTTTTGCATCTGTTTGCAAATTCAGCTGATGACTGTGACGACCCGGGGATCCCACCCGGTGCCCTGAGGTCAGGAGGCCGGTTCTTCAGGGGTGAAAAGTTGACTTACCGGTGTCAGACCGGTCTGGATCTGCTCGGGTCGGCTGAAAGGTTCTGTCTGGAGCACCGGGAATGGAGCGGATCAAAACCACGTTGCCATGGTGCTTAAAATTTAGTTTTCTGTCTATAATTTCACAGGACATTAATTCTTTAATAACAAAAAAAGAAAAGAAAATTGAGCATCATGACAGCAAATTAACAATGTGTTGCTTTGTCACAGGTCCAAATACCTTTGACTCCCCCAGTGCTGTGGCTGCAGCCATGACGGGATCACTTGCAGGACTAATGGATGTACTGTCACCTGACGACAAAAAGAAAGGTGGTTACCATGAAATGTTAAGCACATGTTGATATAATTGGAATACACATAATCAGTAACAAAAAGCCAAAAAAAAAGAAAAATCCACTTTGTGTGTTTAAGAGGAAAGCATTTCCTTTGGCCGAACCTTCCGCGTGGCTGAAGTCAGCCGTATGCACATCTACATCTTACTGGACACATCAGGAAGCATCGAAAGGGAGGAGTTTGAGAAATCCAGGGATGCCACCATTGCTCTGATCAGAAAGGTCAGCATTGAAACAGCTCAGCGTGACGACCTGAGACCCAACAGTGAAATCCTTGATGCACTTATGATCCTAGTTTATGTGTCTTCCTCTTTCAGCGAGTAAGAAACCCACTCATGTTCTTCATTTTTTCTCCAGCTGGACAGTTACGATGTAAAGTTGAATTTCCACGTGTTGTCTTTTGCCACCGAGGCCAAAGACATCGTCGACATCATAGACGAAGAAAGTGGTAACATTGACGACGTCATCTGGAGCATCATGGATTTTAACTACACGAGTATGACTCTGCTTGTTCTGCCTTTATTGGAAAACCACGTCTTTTGATCTGAGTCAGTCTGCATAGCATCACAACTGTGATGCATTTATTTCCATAGTGATTTATTCCTCTTTGTTTGTTCACTTACAGGCCACGGGCGCAAGACAGGCACCAACATCCACGGTGCTCTAAAGCGCGTCGAAGAGAGGATGAGCATCTTTAAGCGCAACAACAATCAATTTAATGAGACCCAGAACATCATCATCATAGCAACAGATGGTGACAACACTCGGAGACACTGTTTTAATGCTGTATATATTACACTAAGTCTGAATATGTAAGATGATATAGTCTGAATAGAATGAAAGTCTGAATACATTGAGTGACGTTACAAAGGATTTGGGACCATCTTTATATATATAAATGGTAAATGGCCTATATTTATATAGCGCTTTACTAGTCCCTAAGGACCCCAAAGCGCCGCTTTACACATCCAGTCATCCACCCATTCACACACAGGTGATGGCAAGCTACATTGTAGCCACAGCCACCCTGGGGCGCACTGACAGAGGCGAGGCTGCCGGACACTGGCGCCACCAGGCCCTCTGACCACCACCACCAGTAGGCAACGGGTGAAGTGTCTTGCCCAAGGACACAACGACTGAGACTGTCCAAGCCGGGGCTCGAACCAGCAATCTTCCGATTACAAGGCGAACTATATATATCACATTGTAACACAAAGTGTTTCTAGAAAAGCACTTTGTAATGCTGGTTTTAAAAGTGCTGTAAAAATATCATCAGAAAATAAAAGTCAACATTTATTCTGTCTTAATGTTTATCTACCCACAGGTTACTCCAACACAGGGAAATCGGCTAAGATTGTCCTCACAAAGATCCGGCATTTGCTGGGTTATAGTAACCCAGACCCAGACCATACAAATGAGAAAATGCTAGGTATTGTGATGGAAATAACATATTAAAAAGGCTGAGCTGGAGTTGGCGCACTTATCTGCATTTATGCTTCCATGTGCACTTTCAGACGTCTATGTGTTTGGCGTCAAGGAGAAGGTGAATAAAGAGGAGTTAAATTCTTTGGCCTCAAAAAAACGTGGTGAGACTCACGTGTTCATCCTCAAAGATTATGACAAACTGGGAGAAGTGTTCAACAGCATCATTAGTAAGTGGAAGTCAACCCTCCACTCTAACACAAAACAGCCAAATGAAACAACATTAGTGATTTATCTTTCACATTTCATGTTTGTTGAAAAAAACAAAAGTGAAAAACTGAAGTGGAAACATTCATTTGTTTAATCTATAAATCAGGTGACGAGAGTGTGACCATGTGTGGGGTGGCTCAGGAAGACATCTCCAAGGATGAGCAGGACGGCGGGAAGAGAGCTTACACCACCCCCTGGCACGTGACTCTGAAATCAGTAAGAACTTTATTTCAATAAGGAATTCTTTGTGTTCAATATTATCGAGTGGATTTTTACATACTGACATTTTCCTTCCCTGTAGCCTGAAT
This sequence comes from Rhamphochromis sp. 'chilingali', assembly GCF_963969265.1. NCBI lineage: Eukaryota > Metazoa > Chordata > Actinopteri > Cichliformes > Cichlidae > Rhamphochromis > Rhamphochromis sp. 'chilingali'. The sequence continues at coordinate 31,627,190 of NC_137935.1, forward strand.
GGGGAAAGGACAAGTCCTGCTTTGGATCCATTGTAAGCCAGAACTGGGTGCTGACGGCTGCTCATTGCTTTGCCAGAGAAAGCACGGGCAGTGTCCCACGGCAGCTGGACATAGAATATGGTCAGTGGTTATTGTGGAAAATTCTTAAATGTGTAGATCAGGACGTCAATATCATTTTACACTGTGGGCTACATACAGCCCATTTAGATCATAAGGTGGCCAGACCAGTGAAACTACATAATAAATGTGTGAAATTACATAAAAAGTCAGGATAGTTCGTTGCACAGACTATCCTGAAATTATAAAATATAAATATGTTACTATGGACTCAATAATAAAAATAAAAAAAACTGTTAGTGAATTACTTTGGTATAATCCCATTTTATAAACCTTATTTAGTGTTTAATCTTAATCTTAAGATTCTCATTAAATATGAATTCTGTTTACTTTTTCATTCTAATTTAATTTAAATCCTAATCAGGTGGTTTTTAACCCTAAAAAAAGTCTTAATCAGTAATATAGTGTTTTATCCTATTTTCTATTTGATCATATTTCTATCTAATTTACCTTTTTATCTTACTCAAGTTTAAAGCTGGGTGACAAATTATAATCTAATTTAATCGAATTTACTTTTTAATTCTAATATTCTTTTTAATCCTTTTTCATTTTAATTGCTGATAAAGTTTTAATTTTAATACGTTCTTTTAAATTGTAATTTAGTTTCAATATTCACGATCAATTAAAAAGAAATCCCAGTTAATTTTGTAATTTGCTTCTAAATCCTAAAAAAATGACATAAAAATGTCATCTTTTAATCCTGATTAAAACCCTCCAGTTGTGTGCAACCCCTTACTTTATTGTTCTGGGGGGGTTCTGGGGGGGTATGGGGGTGGATTCCCATTCATTTCCTTTCGACCGGGAGCACCACAGATGCAACAAAATTGATAAAAACAGTCAAAATTGAACGAAAGAGGTGCTCATCACTTTTATATGTTCAAGTGCATAGTGTGGAGGATGTCATAAGGCCTTGAAGCAATCAGATGTAAAACACAATATTTTTGAGTTTTTTAATTTGTAAATCAGTCAGATTTGCCCCGAACACAACAGGAGTATTTAATCCTAGTTTAGCTTTTAATGAATAAACTGCAGGTGCTAATCATTGTGTTATAGGCTGTGGTTGTTTGTCCTCAGGTCTCCCACCCTCCCAGTCAAATGTCAAATTTAAGAGAGTGATCATGCACCCCAGCTACAGCACCAGCGCACTCAAACACAGAAACGTCTCAGAGTTTTATGACTATGATGTAGCTCTGGTGGAGACAAACAGGAGCATCCCACTGTCATGGATGGCCAGGTAAGACGAGTTATACATTGTGTGCGTTTCTAATCCTCTTGTCATGCTTATTGTCTGTGTGCCGTACAACAGACCCATCTGCCTGCCATGCACCGTACCAGGCTCCCGAGCCATGAAGAAAGTCAACTCTACCTGTGCAGACCACAGTACGTGACCTTTACCTTCTCCACAACGTGATTTGTGATGAGTCTGTTATAGTGTGACACAAAACTGAGGATAAATCGTTGAATAAATGATAATTTATTCTGAATAAAATTAATGTTCCAGGAGTGGAGTTACTAACGCTCGAGCAGACTCCTGCTTTTTTCAATCATAAGATCTCAGGAAGCAACGAACGCAAAGAAACACATATTCATACAGGGCGTCAGGTGAGCGCTGCTTTCATCTTATCATCAGTACTGTGTTAACAGGGATTTGTTACAGTGCATCATTTGTCTGCAGAGGCTTGGCTGTGTGGAGAAGGCAAGGAAGCTTGTGGAGCACACGGATGTGACTTTGGATGAGTTTGTACCTGACAGATTCCTCTGCTCTGGGGGAACTGCAGGATATCAGGATGCTATCACCTGCCAAGGTCTGGTCTCTTCTGCATAGTAATCCTAACAGTTTGACCAACATCGGAATCACCTAACAGCTCAATGCGTTTCTTTCTAGGCGATTCTGGTGGGTCCCTGTTTCTGCAGAAAAAGAAGCGCTACTTTCAGGTCAGTTTGCCGATATTTATAAGAGCCTAACTTTGCTGGGGAATCAGGATCAAAGCGACAGTTTCCTTCTCTAATCACCAGGTTGGTGTGGTGTCTTGGGGCATCGTAGATGTGTGTAAAATAATAGGATACACGAGGAGGCCTCCTCCAGATGCTCGAGACTTTCACATTGACCTCTTCAAGATAATGCCGTGGTTGAAGCAGCATCTGGGGAAGGAGATCCAGTTCCTGCCTGAGATAAACTGAGCGGGTCCAGGATTAGACTGCAGATTTCAACAGAGCAAACACAGAGGAGGTGAACTCTCTCCAAACTTAAATACTTACAACCAATCAAATAGATTTTCTAAAGCTTTATTGACATATTCAAGCTGTGCAGTAAAATTACACAACGTACATACTACGTGACGCATCAAACTACTGTTATGTTTATTCATATAGATGTTCAACTGGCCTTTGTTAAAACACCATTTTAATAACGTCTCTGACTTTGGAGTTGGACTTTGTGGCTAGAGATCTTACTGAATGCAGCTTGAAAACACTGGGCTGAAATAAATGTGGACGTCTGCTGATGTTACTGGGTACCATTTGTGTTTTTTCTTTGTCAGTAAAGTAAAAGGTGTCCAGTCAGCCCTCAGAAAACTGTCTGAACAGAGTTTCTGATTGCTTGTCTTTGAAGCTTGGAACAAAATGGATTTGGAGGATCTCGGAGAATCCCTCGGAGAGAGCAGGAGCCTGGAAATGTTTCCTGTTCAGGGAGAGACGGAGAATCTTTTAGAATAAAGAATTAACCCGGTACTGAAAATGGTAGACATGGGCCTTTTGCTACAACAAACAAATATGTCTTAAACTTAAAGAATGAGGGAGGGAGGGCTGTCCTTCCTGACCAGTGTTACTTACTTATAGCTGTGGAAAACCATGTCATTGACCTTGGCGTGTTTGCTGTCTGACGGAGCCATCTCACGGAACTGCCGACAATAATGATGCTTTTTAAAAAAACACAACACAAAAACCCACGAGTGTATAATGGGGCAGTGTGGACGAGTGAGTCATACCCTGTTGTTGTGTTTGGCCTGCTCCAGAGTGGCAGAGAAGTGAAAGCAGCGACAAGGAACACCTGCTGCTTTGGCCACATCCACATAGCTACAAAATACACACAAATACACACAAAGGAACAAAAATAAAATGATGAAACACAACAATAACAATCACTTTTCTGTAAGGGTAAAATTAGTGCTTGTCATGGCTCTTCTCTCTCTTTACTTATCAAACTTGAAATACAGCACCAGAGTCAAACAGTCTGTCACATAATTCAATGTGACAGACTTTGGTGAGCTGATTCCAGAAACACCAAGCAGATAAGTGACTCTATTAGACTTCAGTGTAAACAGGGTGAATATCTCCACCCTGATTGCAAATATCTGATATATACTTTGAATGTGATGGTAGATACTGGATACGTGTTCATCTTTGAATGACTCCCCAGCCCAGTGAGTGTTCAGGTCAGGTGGGTTTGAAGATATGGGGGTACTATGACAAGTCAGGACACACACCCACACATGCACTCAGACTGAGGTGCTTTACCGTTTGCGAGACTCTGGGTCTGGATTTGTGTTGTCTACGGTGACGCTGCGGCCCTCCTTCAGAGCACGCTCACATGCCGACACGCAGTTTTGCCACGAACCGAGTGTGTCCTGACCCGGAAACAAATGGAGAGGTGTCAATGTGTGTGAATAAATGCTTTGAGTGCTCAGGGAGAGTAAAAAAAGCACCAGATAAGAACCAGTCCATATATGCCATATAGATAATTTTCACTATAGTTAAAATAGTTCAGTGCAAAGACAAAATTAAAGTGGATAAGCACATATTGCCGCAAGCGCCACTCACCCTGTTGACATAAACGTAGCCCTTTGGAATAACGTGGGTGTGGAAGAAGGTGGATTTACCCGCTGCAGATCAAAGGAAGACAGAATGAGATCAGAAGGGTGTTTGTCAAAGGTGAGAACAGAACGATGACTCTGTGGTTTTCTTACATGCTGGGAATCCCACGGCAACAATGACTTCGGTGTCACCGGAGGTGAGGGAGGCAGACGGTGGGTCGTACAGCCTGGCAGCAGAGTCGAGCTTAGTCTAGCGATTTAAATAAAGACAAGCGTCAACGAAACACTGAAGCAGAAGACATATATAGTGTAATATGTACAGTCTATATTGTACCCACAGGGTTAAGTTCAGGCAGGTTGTAGGGGGCGCGCTTCCAACCCAAAAAGTACTCCTCTGGGGTGTAGAACTGCAATCCGATGTTCAGAGCAAACTATGACATAAGAAATATACATCCTCCGTTAACATAAAGAGACAACAGGTAATACTTGACATGCCACAAAAGATCAAGAGTGTAAATAGGGTTTCCTCTAAGCTGCTAACATAGCTCTTACCAAGCGATCACTGCAGGAGAAGTCCTTTTTCTTCTTCCCTGGAGCCCAGTTTTCTGGTCTTCCTGCGGCATCTGAGCACAGATGTAAGTCACACGCTGTGTGTGCATGTTTGTGCAGCTTGCATGTGATTGAGTTAATGCGTAGGTTAATTTAGGAAGGAGACGGGGGAGGGACTGAAGTTAGTTTAGTCTCCAAACTGCAGAACTTAGTAGGTAACGCGCAATTTAACAATGGTTAAATGTTCAAAAATAGCCCGACATTTTCTTCTGTTTATGATGAAAACAAGTTTGTGCTCTGTGACAACAGCTGGAATAAATGGACAAAAAAATAAGCAAACAGGAGAAAAAAATAAAACATTAAATGTACTCGCACTTATATAACACTGTTCTAGTCTTCCTGACACTAAATGTGCCATACAAGTCCCACTTTAGATTTGTTTAGCACTTAATTCTATGCATTTCAAGCCTCTCTCTCTCTCACACACACACTCCTACTTGTTACTCAGTATTATTTCAGATTTCAGCATTTATACTCTTCACTGCTGGGCTCTAGATAACAGCCAGTCCTGCATTACGTATGGGCAGCTCACTGTGAAAAGAAGCTGGGATCACTCACCTCCAACATAAAAACTCTGCGTCATGTCAACAGTCACGTCATCATTGGCCTGAGCGGGAAACATACATGCAAAAACATTCAAACTAAATAATAATAATATATTTTTTAATAAGGACTTGCTGAAACACAAGTATATGTTACACTCACATAAACACATTAAAATACATACACTCATTACACCATTGGATCGTTTTTAATGGTCCTGTTCATTAAAACTGTGTTTGTGGATCACATGACTTTTTAAAATGATTTCATAATCAAATCAAAGGATTTTTCATTTACTTTTTGTTGTCTTACTCTTCTTTGTTTGAAATGAGAAAAGATGAGTGCGGCTTCTATGACTCATCACATCTGTTAACTGCTTCTTTGTGCAGGCTGTGTCTGTGTAAATAACAGATGAGGTGTGGCTCTTAAGTGGGCGTGTGCGCCTTTTTCATGGATGTTACCTGGCATTTACCTTCTCACATAGGTGATTCCACATTCCCATGACTGGTTTCCTGTAAATACCAGGACCTGTTGCTACAAACACCTGAAACACAGACAGTGAGATCACCTATAAATAGTACTATAAACAATGGGAACCAGCTCATGCAACATGACCAACCTGCACAGGCAGCTTCAGAGTGGCAAGGATGTCCTCCACTTTGGACTTGAACACTTCTGGTCTCAGTTTGCCTTTAGCAATCCCCAACTGGTTGGTGAAGAAGACCACCTGCAGGACAAGAGACAAACCCAGTGACAAATGCTGCCAGAGCAAATCAAATTTAACCTTGCAAAAGTACACTTTAGCATTAGCATCACATTAGCTTCTCCTCACCTTGTAACCTTTCTTGAGCAGGCTGGCTAGCTTGGGCTGAATCTCTGGGTACAAAATTCTGGTAATTGAACACAAACAAACCGTGAAAGTCTGACAAACAATCTGGAAATGAAACTACGAAAAAAAAAGAAAACACAGACACTTATTTGTAACTCTTAATAAAATCAAATAAAATGGAATGAGAAAGATGAACAGGAAAAGCTGAGGAGTGCAGACGTACTTCCAGTCGTCTGGTGCTGTGGGAAAGACTTTGCCAGACTTGGTGGTGATGATGCAGCCATCAATGTCAAACCCAGCGATCTGGAGTTAGAAGAGGCAAATTAGCCATATCTTTCACAAAACCTTGTGCATAACACATAAACCTGAATTTTAACATCTTTTTCATCTCCGAGTCAAGCTCATCTGCTCATGCAACTCTGGTGTGTAAGCCCACGACTGCACGCATCATGAGCTCTGCAGTTCAAACAAACCTTAAACTCGTTCAGGCAGCAAGCACCGACTCCTCTGACAAACTGACCCAAATTTCACATGAAGGATCATCGCTGGTGATGGCAGCCGGGCCTTTCACACAGCGAGACCAGGAGCATGCTCAGTGCCCCGTTCCCCTCCTCCCTGCACCCAGACCTCAATACCAAAATCTCTGCCCACTGCTCACCCCACACAGCATATTTGAATCCATGTGACACACTGGAGGTGATCCAGCAGTCACTGGACAGACACAAATCAAAGGGGACAGGATGGGAATTCCACTGAGAAATGTAAAAAAAAGAAGCAGCTGTGATGGAAGACCTCCAGAGGAGCCTGAGAAGATGATCTTGAAGGGGTAAACGGTCGTGATTTTAATCAGGTAAGGCTTTTTTATTTTGATGGGTGCATTTTTTGACCTTTTGGATCCCAGTTCACACAATAACAAAAAGAGTTGCTGATTAATTTTCTGAGAAGAGCTGAACATGATATGCTGCAGAGTTTTTTAGGTCTTTCGCTCATTTGAACGTTATATAAAACACTGCCTGCTGTAGATAAAGACTCCATATCTGCTGATCATCTGAATGAATCACTCCCCACCTTGTCACTCCCTTTGACACCAGCGGCTGTGTAAACCATTAAGCTGCCAAACTGCTGCCAGCTGCTCTTTAGACTTGGTTTTGAAGACGATGACGGCTGATTGCTGCTGCTCTCCTCTGTCAGGGACTTTTTGGCAAATTCCTGAAGGTACTTGAGCCGTTCGCCAGCCAGTCTCTCCTCCTCATCCTCCTCCTCTTTCATCTGCCAATCAGAAGCTTCCTCCTCTATTCTTTGGCGCTTCACCTCAGGTTGCTCTTTCTTTGGGCTCAGTTGCCTTTTAGATGACTAAATAACAAGGAACAAAACAGCAATTTCTCTCATTCTGGCTTCTCTTTATACATATGCTTGTAGACAGCTAGATCCATGAATCAATACATCACAGAGGTTTACCTTCATGGGAGAGCTGGGGAAGAAATCCTTTATGTTGCGTTTGGGTGTGGGACTGGACTGTGCCTCTTTTTCTTTTGAACTCGTCCCTCCTTTTGTCTTATCTGCTGCTTTCAGCCCTCTCTGTGCTGTGCTGGAGGTGATTCCATTGGAGCTCAGAGAGTAGTTCAGTGTGAATGGGTGGCTCTGGTTAACTAGGTAGAGAGTACCTCCATGGCTGAGTTTACCAGACTGACCCCGGCCCAGCTTCTCACCATCCAGAGAACTGGGGTTGGGACCCAGCTGTGGAGAAATGGACATTGGACTGTAGCAGTTACAGTTAGCACATGAGCTGTGAGGTAACAAGAGTGGACAAAGAGGACAATGTGCTGACATCAGCTTTGAACATAATGACACGCCGGTTGCTGTGGATCAGGTGTAATTGCTTGGGGTTAAATATTAATTCGCGGTGATGTTGAAGGGAGTGTGCTCTAGTTTAATAGGCAGGGTCATTATTCTACTGTGGAGGCACCCAGTGTTTGTTCTTCATACCTGTGTAACAACAACATCCTGGTCTGCAAAGCAAGCCACCACCTTCACTGTAATAAATAAAAAGACACACACACATTTCGTATGTATACACATCTAGAGCTGGGACCAAAAAAACTAAAAGAAGACAAAACAACAACTTTCTAACTCATTTTAATGCAGATTTTCCATTTAAATGCAGTTTTTATTTTGCAATATGAAAACTAAATGCATAAAAAAAATGCCTCGGCTAATTTTGAAAATTACCATGTGCCATTACATACAGTACTGTGCAAAAAAGGTCTTGAGCCACCCATGTTGTCTTTATACTTTAACAGACTTGTTTTTTTTTTTAAATAAGTCTTGAGTAATAGTCCTCCTGGATTTCTCAAGGTCTTCAAAGTTTTCTTTGGACATTAGCTGCTTTTTCACTCATTTTCAACCCACTCCTTGTACCTGACCGTTTTCAGAGAGATGTTTTTTTAAATTTTGTTTTGTTTTATTTTTTTATTTTTTTTTAGGCCACTTAACACTGAACTAGTCAAGGAAGGAAGTAGTGTTGTGTCTTTAAATAAAAGCTAAAGAACCAATTCCAAACTGTGTTGCAAGAACACAGTCATTTGTTGCCATTTCTTTAATTGAACCTATGAGAAATATCAAAGATAACTCAGTCTACCAGGCAAAAAACTGTATGTATGCACCAATATGGTGATTCCCAAAAAACTATTGTAGGGCACATCTGGCCCCACTAAAACATTTATATACATACCTACTGATTTTCAAAGAGAAAAAAAGTACCAGCCTGGTTCTTTTTCTTGCTCTATTTGACTCCCCGTGGATGCAATTTTAAGCTCCTCACTTATTAAGTACATATGTATGTATGTAAAACTGTAACCAAAGTTCAGTCATCATGAGTTTAAATCCCTGTTAGTGACTTGTAGAGTGAATGCAAGACACTCAAAACACAAAACTCAGTCAGCCCCACTGATTTACTTTCTCACATAAATACATGAATGAATTAAAGCTTACAGCCACATTAGCAGTATTTTCTTGCGTTGTACACTGTAAAGTAATTTACAGCTTTAGGGTGGTTTGTTATAAAGTTAAGCTTCAGCAGAGCACGAGCACTAACAGCTTCGCAGATTTAAATCTAGAGTCTCGCGATAAATGTGACACATAAGCGGGACGCCTCACCCTGATGTCTGGAGCACTTCTTATCTGTGACACCAGTGTCCGGATCCCGGCCCAGAATCACAGCCCGTCCATCTTCCAGGGAGATCCGAGCTCCAGAGGCGCCAACCAGCGTGCAGGACATTCGAACAAGCGGCCACAGAGAGGCTGTTTGCCCCTTAATATGTTGTGTTTAAGAGTCTTTTTTTAAGTCAAGCCAAAGTACAGGACATTAAACGGCCTCACGCAGTAGTGTTTAGCATCATTACAATTTCAACTACCTCAATTTCTTTTCGTCTTCTAAAGAAAAACTTGAAGAATGTGTGAACTACAAACTACACGGGTCTGATTTTGCAGCGTTGTCCCCGCGGTCCGACGCAAAAATAATTACGTTTAGCAACGTCGTCCCCGCGTGAGGTTCCGCTCAAAGTGTAGGTTACATGAGCAAAGTCGCGGTCAAGCTAGCAGGAGCTGAAATTATTTGGTTTCTTTTCTTTTTTGGAGGGGAAAGTCAGCGTTGAAATAACTTTTAAAGTTTTTTTTTAAAAAAAAAATAAATATATATATATATACATATAATGCGTAATGTAATAATGATAATGTACAATCATTGTGGACTGCGCAATCACATGGTAAAAAAACAAAACAAACCCTACAGGATAAAGAAAACTATTCTGTTGGGTTTCTGAGTCATTCGGCACTGGTACCGTGTTATCAGAAAGAAAAGCGCAACAACATTCTAGGTGCCGCTGACTGAACCACAACATAATGTTTCCACTCTCTCGTTGTTGACACGTGTAATATAACAACAATGCATATTCATATTACTCTCCCTAGATGGAATAAGACGTTGTCATTTGTTGTCCATTGAAGGAGTTAAATATTTAACACATCAGTATTGGTGAGTCACTATTTTCCTTTTCAGGTCCTTTAATGGGCGAGACGGGAGAAAAAGATAATACGGAAATAAGACAAAGTAACACATTGTTCTGGTTACACTTTCAGCTAAAAGCTCATCTAAAGACTAATTTAGTGTGACGGACAAGTGATCACTATTTATTATGCAAACTTTAAGTCTAAAGCGGAACGACGAACGAATAAAGTGTAATCACGCTATGGTCAAGCTGAAAGATGTAATACTTCGATATAATGCAAAACCCAGAGAATAAAAAAACACCATATTCTGCTGTTTATTTTACCTCCAGAAAGTTCTGTGTTGTGCTTTTCATCATTCACAACTATTTACTAAAGATGACAGGAGGAGCAGGTTTCTCTACATACTCGTTTAGGGTGTATCAGCAGTGGCGGTCCTAGCCTGTTTGGCGCCCCCGGGCGAACACTCCCTCAGTATTGTGATTTTGACTCTGATTGTTTCAGGATGACCTGCCATTATCCAATGACACATCTGCTTACCTGTATCCTTTGCTCGTTTCTCTTCCTCTTCTTTTCTATTTTTTCTAAACTGAGCACCTGGTGGCTTTGAACTTTTCTTGTCCATCTTCCATTGGTTTTAATTTTGCACTCCAGTATGAACACAAATGCCCCAACTCGAGGATCGCCACAACATAACCTAATAGACCTACACCTTAGTTCACAGATTCACTTTGTCTAGGGTTTATTTCTGGGATTTCACACAACCCAGGATTCAAATCAGGAATACATAATGGGCTTGGATTTACAACATTATGAATGAAATGCGCTCTGTTTGGAAGCAGCCGCCCCCCTCCCCTTTCGACGGGTTGTGTGTGAGACTTTAAATCATCAAACTGTAAATTATAAATTTTCAATTGTTATTGATCCCTTTACCCCAAGTCCTGAAGTGTATATTTATTTTCTTACTCTTCTTATATATATTGTTTGTTTACTTGCTCTGCTGTAACTGGAGCCTCGTCTCTTGTCTCTCTATATACTGGACTGTGTGTAGCAGAGATGACAATAAACAACCGCCCGTATCAAAAACTGCTACTGTGTATCAGTGATTATACCATTGACACATTGATAATGTTGATACTGCTGTCATTTTCCCTGCTTCTGTTTATTTTTTGTTGTGCTCAGTAGCCCGTCCTCATCGTAAACCTACTCATGATCTTATCTCCTCAACTCCTCAAATAGGCACTCACTTCCACATTCTTTATTCTGTCAGGTGGAGCTCCTTGTGTGTCACCCGCCTTCAAAAACTATTGAGCTGCACCGGAAAGTCATCTTGCAGGTAAAATATATAAATAAATAAAAGAATGTCCTTTTTAAAGGTGTTTAGTAGTAACCAGATATGTAAACTCTGAGTCTTGGTGCTATCATGTGTATTTAACTTTTCATCTCTGAACCTGCTTTATTTTCAGAATTTGCTGTAATGTCTTGTCATGGTGTATGAGGCATTAGTCACCAGTCATACTTTCACTTTATTTGTTTTTGTTATTCACAGTACACTGTGAATGTGCTTCTTGTTATTCTGTGAATACATTTCTTGTTTTTGCATATATTACCTACTTTAACTGCTGTCTAAGTGCAAAAGTTTGTTTCACCTCAAGTGAATACATGTGCTCAAATGATAATAAAATTACGTAATTCTTTTTTTCCCTCTATCTCTAATTGATGCAAGAAATACTGTGAAGTCGAATCTGCTGGCACAACTTGCCCTCGATCTTCATCATTCTTCAGAGTATAAATCCTCTACACTATGTCGTCCAACCAATCATTCAAAAGCCAACATGAAGAAGCCTACATGTCTCTGATGAGAGGCCTGAAGGAGCTGGACCTACAGGGACCCTGTGTTCCCAGTGACCTGTTGCTGATCGGAGACCATGCCTTTCCTTTAGCAATGAACAGCCGAGGTCAGGTCCTGATGGCTGCCTCTCTGTACGGCAGTGGAAGGATTGTGGTCCTGGGTCATGAGGGCTACTTGACAGCCTTTCCTGCTCTGGTAGAAAATGCTCTGACCTGGCTGAGAGGTGATGGATCTGATAACCTCTCTGTAGGGGTGCACAGAAATGTCAGTGCAGTTGCTAATAACCTCCAAAAATCCAGCTTCCAAGTAGAAGTTGTGGGAGCTTTCAGTGACAACCTGGGAGTTGGTGTTTATGTGACCGATGCCTACAGCGTGGGCTCAGACCCAGTGGAGCTTGTAGCATTTCTGAAAGCTGGAGGAGGGGTGCTGATAGCTGGGCAGGCGTGGGGCTGGGCTGCAGATCACCCCAAAGAGAACGCACTGCATCAGTTTGATGGGAATAAAGTGTCAGGAGTGGCAGGAATCTACTTCACTAAGCGTTGTGGTGAGGCGGAGAACCTGCCTGTCTACCCTCAGATCCCGTCCTCCTGGATGTCTGTGGTGTGAGTACATGCTATAACTATTATAGATTCCATGTTAGTTTTTTTTAAACCCACAAGTTAACTATAACATGAAATAAATTGCAATCTACTATAGACTATATGTACAGTATTTTTACAGGAACTTGTTGATAATAACATTAAGAAAATCAATTTTATGTTGAAGTTTCATATTTATTGTTTTTATACATAGTCACTGGTAATAATTATACAACATGAATGCAATTCAAATTTTCATGGTGATAATCTTCCAAAAATGTAAAAAATACAATTACTTGTATGTTGGTTAATTGTTTTGTTAACATGCAAAGACTCATTTGAAAACGCAATTTGCACAATTATTCTTAATAGTGTCTCTCATTCCTGCCATGACTCTTCCACCTTTCAGCTTGGGTAAGGATTTTGAAGACGACTTGCAGTTCTTACTCCAGGGGGTTTCAGAGTTCCAGCTCCCGTCTAATTTAACTGCTTCGGAGGTTTTAGTCCATGGACCGCTAGCATTTCCCATCGCGACCACAGATGATGGACGGGCGTTCCTGGCAGGAGGCTACTATGGACAGGGACGAGTGATTGTGGCTACACATGAAGGATTTCTGGGACTTGAGGTAAATTAGGCATTTGTTATTTTCACTATATATATTTTTTAGTATTGTATATTTCTGTCAGCACTTTGATGCTTACTGTAGATTTAGACCATCTGTGATGAGAGAATATAAAAGAACATTCTAACTGTTTGATGTCTGAGCCATCATTGGTGATAACCCTAACTCTGTATGAGGCACGACGCAGGGGTTAGATATCGTTGTCTACTAATCTAAAGGCTTGTCTGTTGATCCCATGCTTCTTCAGTTTGGATGTTGAAGTATACTCGGCAAATACGCTGAACCCTAAGTTTCTTTTGATGTCTATAGTGTGAGTACCCGAGTCTGAGCATGGTGAATGTTGGTTAAACCATCAATGGTTAAAAAAGAAATGCTTCTGCTGTTCCGAGAAATCTTTTATACATCACATGTACACGTAACTGCCTTTGTTCCTGCTTTCCTTCCATTTTTTAGAGTATGGCTCCATTTTGGCAAAATGCCATTCACTGGTTGGATGAAGGCCGCAGAGGGGTTGTTGGTTTCATGAATATAGATGCTGCAATCAAAATTCTCAGCAAGTCAGGGCTGAAGTGTGAGAAGACAAAATTCAGGAAAGACCTCAGCGTGTTTGTGTGTAAAGCGTATATCACTGAGCATTTGGAGGAAATCAAAAACTTTGTGGCAGAGGGAGGAGGCCTGCTGATTGGAGGACATGCCTGGTACTGGGCACAGACACATAGTGGGCAAAATCCACTTACAGAATTCTCAGGTATGAAAGTGCACGACCAATGCATCTGATTAGTGTGACATCTCCAACAATACACCAGAGTATTTTAAGTCAGATTTGTTTTAATGTCTTTCAGGAAACAAGATCTTAAATCAAATGGGATTGAGCCTGTTGGGCGCAACAATCAAAGGAGGAACATACAAAGCTCTCGTACCCACCCAGGCTATTAAAGACAGCTACCACTTCCGCCACCTTCTATACCGCTTTGCTGCCCATGTGACTGCAGGTGAAAAACTTAGCAAACATGAGGAGGGATGTCTGAAAAAGCTGGGCAACGACTGCAATGCCTACTTGCAGATGAAAGCCCACGACTGCTCCCACTACCGGCAAGTGTTGGCCACACTCACTGACTTATTAAAGAGGTCAGGCCTGCCACAGGTGAGTAGCTGCCCTTTATGGATGGGGTTTGTTGAGGGGTCGCTCGTCTGCCCTTTTTTTTGCAGATAGTGTCATAATGTGGGGACATATCTAATAACATTCACCATTCACTTTCAAGGTGAGTGACAGCTGCCCTGTAAAGAGTCCCAAAGACCACCTCCTCCTCGCTGTGGGTACCCAGGTATATAAGGTTTGCCCAGATCCCGATGCCCTCCTGCCCTATCTTATCAAGGACAACCCAATGATGCCTGTTGTCTATAACCACCGGATCAAGGTTGATGTTGATACAGCAGGTCAGATCTCACTGCTGTGTTCAAAAATGTGAATGTGGTTATTTGAATTTAGGTACAAATTTAAATTGTACAGCATCGTTCAGCATGATGCAGCAATGCCTGTTGTTCAGTGTCACACAGTATTAATACATGCACCTCTTTGTAGACACTGAAAACTGTGAAATACATTTTTTAAATGCATATTTTATACATGTAAACGTCCCTGACTGTCATCTTTTATAATTGTGTGTTTCAGATAAGGAAGAGTGGATCAGTACAGGTCTCTACCTCTCTCCTGGTATGAAGACCTACATCGCTATACCACCTCAGATTGTCAAAAAGAATTGGAAGGTAGAGCATATGAAATCAATTGATTTTGAGTTCACTCAGAATGTTGCAACTTTGTTACCTAAAGATAGTGAGGTGCCAGAAACTGAAAAATTCCAGACACAAAACTTGTCTCTGGTGAATAGATACTGTAAGCTGTTTCAGGCCATTTAGTTGTTTAAACACAGAGCAGTCATTGCAATTTTTAGTTATTCCTTTTTACAGTGTTGCACACTTTGTGGTATTGCTTATATTATTATATTTTTGCTTGTATTATTGCTTATAATGCATTTTCCTTTTCTTCTGCAGATTCAGATAGGATGTCAAACTGATTCTCTGCACAAGAACGATGTCCTGAAGAGACCACCGTCTGTCCATGAGCGATTTCCTGTCACCTCAGAGATGATACAAGTTTGGAACCTTTGGGGAGGACTCATCTACCTGGTGGCCCCACCCAAAACACAAGTGAAGGGGTTGGAGGTCACAGCACAGATGGCTGTACCTGCTCCATATTATAAGACTGGTGAGTCTGCGGTAGATTGAACTTTAATATGTGTTTGCACTAGTGTGTACCTTTGTTTGTACTGGTCTAATAGACTATTTTTTAAACAGTCTATAATTTGAAGGGCTGAGGGCAGCATCTCCCAGGTAATAATGCAAAGCAATTTAATAGATCCACTCCTCTCTGTTCTTTTCAGGTGTAACAACTGCAGCTGAGTGGTCGTCGCTGCGCACAGCTCCTTCACCCTGGGCAGAGTTGGAGTTTGAAAACATCATCCTCACCGTACCATCAGATGCTGTTCGGGGTCTGGAGCGCCCTGACAAGGTGGCTGCTCTGTGGGATGAAATCATGAGGGCCATTGCAGATCTGGCTGCCAAACCACACAAATTTCCCCGCAAGGAGCGCTTTGTGGCAGATGTGCAGATTTCTCACGGTAAGTGCATTGTGCCTCATGTTGTACAGTACACACCTGCCTATTATTTTCTTATCATATATAGAGTCTCAAGTAATGCTGGGTGACAGGCAGGGTATGCATGAACCAGTTCTCTGGAATAGAACTAGCAAACAGAAAGTATTCAGTCACCAATCCAAATTCAATTTTTCAATTCAATTCAATCTTATTTATGCAGCGCCAAATCACAACAACAGTCGCCTCAAGGCGCTTTATATTGTAAGCTAGACCCTACAATAATACATACAGAGAAAAACCCAACAATCATATGACCCCCCATAAACAAGCACATTGGCTGTGACCAGTTGTTGTGATAAAAAAAAAAACAGGATAAGAAAACATGCTGTGAAAGAGAGCCAGCGACTGATAACAAGTAGGATTCAATGTAGAGAGGTCTGTTAACATATAGTGAGTGAAAAGAGTGAGTGGAGGAGAAATATTTAAGGCATCATGGGAATCTCCCAGCACCCTAAAACTATTGCAGCATAACTAAGGGAGGATTCAGGGTCACCTGATCCAGCCCTAAGTATATGCTTTTTTCATCACCAAGCACAATGCAAAGCACTCATTCAGAATGGGATGTCACTCAAGTTCATATGGGTGTGAAGGCAGACGTGCAAATACTTTTGGCAAAATAGTGCATATATACAATTACAATGCTGGCTTTACCTGTCTATCAAGTTTGAGAAAATGAAGTAAGCGTGTGTACGCTTAATCCCTGTAAGCTGAAAGCTCAGGCTTTAGAGCTCTAAATGCTCATTTTTTCCTTCTACTTTTGGTTCTGGTTGAAATCCCTGAGGCCATCCACTGGAGTCTATCCCAGCTGTCACACGGCAAAAGGCTGAGTAGACCCTGGACTGTTGCATTGAAAAACCATAATCATGTCATACTTTTGCTTGTTTGTTTGCTTGTTTGTTTGTTTTTACATAAGAATCATCACTGTACTACTGTTCATTTCTCCTTTTTCTGTTCAGGTTTTATGCATGCAGGTTATCCTATCATGGTACAAAAAAACTCAGCTGCTAACCTGGTTGACGTTAAAAAAGGTAAAGGCATGTGGGGCCCCATCCACGAGATGGGACACAACCAACAGAGAGGCTGCTGGGAGTTCCCACCACACACCACAGAGTGTACATGCAACCTGTGGTCAGTGTATGTGCATGAAGAGGTGCTGGGCATCAAGAGGGAGAAGGTGGAGTAAATCACATGCATCTTTCAGACCAATGGCCAGAAAAGCTTTTGTTGAATTGTGATGCTTTTCATATCAATCAGTTTTAGAAAGCATAACTCTTTTTTTGATATCCTATGAGGACAGAAGACTTAACACTGTTTTCCTTAGAGTAAAATGCTTAACAGTCACCTCATTACATACTATTCAATGCAGGCTCATGGAGCTATGACTGCAGCAAAACGACAAAGTCGAGCCAAGGATTACGTCGCAGGAGGCAGGAAACTTGAGAGCTGGAGCATGTGGGTGGCTCTGGAAACATATATGCAGGTGAGAGAATTCTACTCTGTAGAGAAACTGTCCTTTGTCCACACACCTGCTTTCACTGGAAAAAAATGATTGCATGTAAAACTGAAAGCAGAGTGTGAAACAAGGCACGTTCCAGAAACTGTAAGATGATACCTTTTAAATCAAGTCACTATCAAGAAAGTGTGGAGACAGAATTAAAACAGTATCTTAACAAACAGAAATAAGCCTGACACAAACACTTTATTAGACATAACATGATTATCAGCATTATGATTTTTGTCTCCTCATCTGCAGCTCCAGGAAAGGTTTGGCTGGGATGCCTTTAAGAAGGTGTTTACTGCGTATCATCACATGAAAGACATCCCCAAGGACAAGAAAAGAAAAATGAATCTGTATGCTGAGACCTTCTCCCAGACTGTGGGGATGGACCTGACTGGCTTCTTTAAGGCCTGGGGCTGGCCAATAGAAACAGCCACTGAAGGGAAGCTCTCCCAGCTGCCTTCCTGGAACGATCACCCCATGACCCAGTATGACTAAACCTCAAACCACTGCAGTGTGCAGAGAAATGTCTTCAACCAATATCTTAATTTGAAGTGAATGATGAGCAACACGGTGAACTGATTTGGTGTCTGGTGTTCTGTTTCAACAACATTTATTAGAGTATCTGAATAGAGAAACAAATCCTGTACATAGCTTGTACTCACTACAGCCTGTACATACTTATAGTTATAGAATATTCACAACATACTTCATACCGTGTACATTATAACACACCATAATAGACCCATTTCTGTAATATACTTACATATCTATATTATTGCTAATATATATTGTAATATATCTATATCACTAAAGCACTTCTGGATGGATGCAAACTGCACTTCGTTGCCCTGTACCTGTGCATGTGCAATGACAATAAAGTTGAATTCTATTCTAATTCTATTCTATTCTAAATGATGTGGTGAGGTTGTAGTTATTGAATTCAGTTTGAATTTTTTTTTCCCTTATGTACCTGTACGGGGTAGGTACAGTAGGCTTTCACTTACTGCCAGGTAGACTAGACATTCGATGATAACAAGAGTGGATCTTTGCCTTTGTTTTGTACAGGGCTGAAATCATAGCAAGACATTGCACTACTATAACATACAACGCAATACACTTGCCTTACACTGTGCTCTACTGAATACGTTCACTGCAACCCTTTCCTTAAAAAATAGTAGTCTTTTATGAGGACACAGGATTTTTATAAGGACACTTATATTATTAGAAATGTGGATTTTCTTTATGTGAATAAGCATAATATTGAAACTCTCATTTGCTCTGCTGCTGTATTTTCATGTTTGCATTATGTTGGGTTGCAATAAAGAGGTCAGACTTTATAATAAAAGAACTTTAGTCTTTAGTTTCACTACACTGATATCTGAAACAGCTTCAATAATAATCCACTTTATCTTTTTCCATTAAGAGAGAGAAAAAAAGTGAAAGACTTCATTTCATTCTGAAATACTGTTATATTGTAGCTGCATCAATATGGTGATTCCCAAACAGCCATTAGCTGAATACTGCATATCTCAACATGGTCTGCTGTTTGTCCTTACAAATATTTTGAGGACCCCCCATAAGCATACCCTCTTGGGACCTGTGTGAGGCCAGATTATGATTATGTATTTACAGTCTAGGTTTATTTTTTTTTCTAAAATATTCAGCAATATTATCCAACATTAATCACGTGCAGAGTTGGGAGTCAGCATTGAAATCACTTGATGTGCGATGTGCGATAGTTTGTTAATATAGCAAAACTTGTGCTGGGCTGCGCAGTCAGATGGTGAAAAACTGCAGGATAAAGAAAACTTTATCCCGTTGGCTTTCTGAGTCACTCGGCACCCGTACCGTGTTATCTGAAAGAAAAGCGCAACAACATTCTAAACTTCTGCTGACTGGACCACATTTCCATCTCATTTTTGGACTCTGTCTTTGTTGACACGTGTAATGTAACAACAATGTGTATTTATAATACTCTCACTGGATGTAATAAGACGTCGTTATTTGCTACTCACCGAAGGAGTTAAATATTTAACACATCCGCATTGGTGAGTCACTATTTTGGTTTTCAGGTCCTGTAATGGGCGAGGCAGGGAGAAAAAGTTGATACGGAAAGAAGACAAAGTAACACATTGTCCTGGTTACATTTTGAGCTAAAAGCTCATCTGAAGACTAATTCAGTGTGGCAAAATAGTGAGCACTATTTATTATCCAAACATTTAGTCTAAAGCCTAACGATGAACGGATAAAGAGTAATCACGCTATGCTATCCCGCTATGGTAATGCTGAAAGATGCAATAATTTGATATGGTGCAAAACACACTGAATTAAAAACACCACATTCTTCTGTTTATTTTACCTGCAGAAAGTTCTGCGCTGTGCCCTTTAGCGTTCACAACTAGTTACTAAAGATGGCAGGATGAGCAGGTTTCTCTGTGGGCTTCATACTCGTTTAGGGTGTATCAGTAATTACAACATTCACACAATGGGAATGTTGACATACTGCTGTCATTTTCCATGCTTCTGTTTATTTTTTTGCTGTGCTCAGTAGCCCGTCTGTGGGCTGTCCTCATCGTAACCTACCACTCATGATCTCCTCAAATAGGCACTCACTTTCACATTCTTTATTCTGTCAGGTAGAGCTCTTTGTGTCACCTGCTTTGAAAAACTCTTGAACTGCACCGGAAAGTCATCTTGCAGGTAAAAATATTATTAAATAAAAGAATGCATTTATTTTTTTTAAGTTGTTTAGTAGTAACGAGATATGTAAAATCTGGGTCTTGGTTGTACCAAGTGGAAAGCAGCTATTTAACTTTTTATCTCTGAATCAGCTTTATTTAGTGTAATGTTTTGTCATGACTTATGAGGCATTAGTCAGCAGTCATACTTTCATTTTATTTATTTATTTATTTTTGTTATCTTATTCACACTACACCGTGGATATGATTCTTGTTTTTGCATATATTACCTACTTTAACTGCTGTGTGAGTGCAAATTTTTTGTTTCACCTCAAGTGAATACGTGTGCTGGAATAATAATAAAAAACAATGAATTTTTTTCTGCCCTATTTCCACAGGTCACCTTGGCATACATTGATGCAGGAAATACTGTGAAATCAAATCTGTTAAGACAACTTGCCCTCGACATTCAGTCTTCAGAGTAAAAATCCTCTACACTATGTCATCTAACCAGTTGTTCAAAAGCCAACATGAAGAAGCCTACATGTCCCTGATGAGAGGCATGAAGGAGCTGGACCTACAGGGACCCTGTGTTCCCAGTGACCTGGTCCTGATCGGAGACCATGCCTTTCCTTTAGCAATGAACAGTCAAGGTCAGGTGCTGATGGCTGCCTCTCTGTACGGCAGTGGAAGGATTGTGGTCCTGGGTCATGAGGGCTACTTGACAGCCTTTCCTGCTCTGGTAGAAAATGCTCTGACCTGGCTGAGAGGTGATGGCTCTGATAACCTCTCAGTAGGGGTGCACAGAAGTGTATGTGCAGTTGCTAATAACCTCCAAAAATCCAGCTTCCAAGTAGAAGTTGTGGGAGCTTTCAGTGACAAACAGGGAGTTGGTGTTTATGTGACCGATGCCTACAGCGTGGGCTCAGACCCAGTGGAGCTGGTGGCGTTTCTGAAAGCTGGAGGAGGGGTGCTGATAGCTGGGCAGGCGTGGAGTTGGGCTGCAGATCACCCCAAAGAGAACGCACTGCATCAGTTTGATGGGAATAAAGTGTCGGGAGTGGCAGGAATCTACTTCACTGAGCGTTGTGGTGAAGTGGAGAACCTGCCTGTCTACCCTCAGATCCCGTCCTCCTGGATGTCTGTGGTGTGAGTGTTTAATGTAGTTCTGTTTTGTTGTTATTGTTACTGTTAGTTTAAACCCACAAGTTAACTATAACATGAAATAAATTGCAAACTACTATAGATTGCATATAGAGTTTAAAAAAAAAATTATTATTATATTTAATGTAAACTTTTACATAATTTTACATGGATTTATCAGTTTTGACATTTTCTGCCTAAGCAATAAAACAAAGTATCTATTGATGTCAAACTCAGCACCTGTGAATTTACAAAAGGACTGTATTTTTACAGGACCGTGTTTATAATAACAGTAGGAAAATCAATTTTATGTTTCATATTTATTAATTTAATATCAGAATACTTTATTGATCCCTAGGGGAAATTATTTTGGTTACAGTGCTCTGGTACAAACAGTAACAAAGACAGACAATACACTACAGTAAGAAAATAGCACAATATATACAAAATATACATACATACATACATACATATATATATATATATATATATATATATATATAGATAGATAGATAGATAGATAGATAGATAGATAGATAGATAGATAGATAGATAGATATATTGATAAATATCTGAATAAGAAAGAAGAGCATGTGCAAAAAGGGTGTAGCTACTGCAGTATACAGTGTGTTAAGTGGATGAGTTGTACAGGGAGATGGCAACAGGCAGGAATGTATTCCTGTGTTGTTCAGTGGTGCTTTTTTACATTCTGAAAATGTAAAAATTAAACTTGCTTGTATGTTGGTTAATTGTTTTCTTAACATGCAAAAACAGATAAAAAAAATGCAATTTACACAATTATTCTTAAGTTTGTCTCTCATTCCTATCATGACTCTTCCACCTTTCAGCTTGGGTAAGGATTTTGAAGACGACTTGCAGTTCTTACTCCAGGGGGTTTCAGAGTTCCAGCTCCCGTCTAATTTAACTGCTTCGGAGGTTTTAGTCCATGGACCGCTAGCATTTCCCATCGCGACCACAGATGATGGACGGGCGTTCCTGGCAGGAGGCTACTATGGACAGGGACGAGTGATTGTGGCTACACATGAAGGATTTCTGGGACTTGAGGTAAATGTGAGAGTTGGTCTTCCTTTCCAAGCACTCATAGGTCAGAATCAGCACGTGATTCGGACCTATGAATGAACAGGTTTCCTTTGATTTTACAAGTTTGATTTGCATCAGAAGGTTTTTATGTGTGTCACTGTAATGAATAGTTTCTTTGTTAACTGATTGCCAAGACTTGGGTGAATAATTTAATTTAAAACAAAGCTATTCTTATTGCCTAGGATGGATAGAGGGATGGAGGTTAAAGTTTAGGTTAGGGTTGGGTTCTCCACTGATGATGACTCAGGCCTCAGAGGGTTAAAAATGTGAGTAGTAGTAGTTTGTGCAACTCGGAATGGATGTATGACTGTTTTTATTGTGTTTCTCCCTGACTTTGAGCAAACATTGCAGATAACATAAATTGTGTATTGTGATAGGGTTAGAGTTAGGAGTTAGTGGTAAGCAGACCTATAATGGTTAAAAAGGAGATGTTTCTGCTGTTTTGATGCAATTTTTATACATCTTATGTACACATGACTGCATCTGTTCCTGATTTCCTTCTATTCTTTTAGAGTATGGCTCCATTTTGGCAAAATGCCATTCACTGGTTGGATGAAGGCCGCAGAGGGGTTGTTGGTGTCATGAATATAGATGCTGCAATCAATATTCTCAGCAAGTCAGGGCTGAAGTGTGAGAAGACAAAATTCAGGAAAGACCTCAGCGTGTTTGTGTGTAAAGCGTATATCACTGAGCATTTGGAGGAAATCAAAAACTTTGTGGCAGAGGGAGGAGGCCTGCTGATTGGAGGACATGCCTGGTACTGGGCACAGACACATAGTGGGCAAAATCCACTTACAGAATTCTCAGGTATGAAAGTGCACGACCAATGCATCTGATTAGTGTGACATCTCCAACAATACACCAGAGTATTTTAAGTCAGATTTGTTTTAATGTCTTTCAGGAAACAAGATCTTAAATCAAATGGGATTGAGCCTGTTGGGCGCAACAATCGGAGGAGGAACATACAAATCTCTCGTACCCAGCCAGGCTATTAATGACAGCTACCACTTCCGCCACCTTCTATACCGCTTTGCTGCCCATGTGACTGCAGGTGAAAACCTTAGCCAGCATGAGGAGAGATATCTGAAAAGGCTGGGCAACGACTGCAATGCCTACTTGCAGATGAAAGCCCATGACTCCTCCCACTACCGACAAGTGTTGGCCACACTCACTGACTTATTAAAGAGGTCAGGCCTGCCACAGGTGAGTAGACAAAAATAATATGAACACCTTTTAAAATAACAAAATTAAACAAAGCTATGCTAGCTGATGTGGTTTGTGACCATTATGTGTGCCAAAACATTACAGTGCATGTCACAGCTATTAGTTGGTATATTACAGTTATCAACAAGTAATATGTGTCTCAAAAATGTGTTTTAAAAAAGAAACAACAACACCAATGTGTTTTAAATATGATTGACCACTGCTTTTTATGGATGGGGTGTGGTGGAGGTGGAGACTAGTTGCCTTTGTTTCTGCAGATAGTGTCATAATATGGGGACATATATAATGAGATTGACTATTCACTTTCAAGGTGAGTGACAGCTGCCCTGTAAAGAGTCCCAAAGACCACCTCCTCCTCGCTGTGGGTACCCAGGTATATAAGGTTTGCCCAGATCCCGATGCTCTCCTGCCCTACCTCATCAAGGACAACCCAATGATGCCTGTTGTCTATAACCACCGGATCAAGGTTGATGTTGATACAGCAGGTCAGATCTCACTGCTAAAAATGTGTTAATATATGCAGCTCATTGCAAACACTGGAAACTGTGAAATACAGTTTTTAAAATGCATATTTTATACCTGTAAACGTCCCTGATTGTGATCTTTTATAATTGTGTGTTTCAGATAGGGAAGAGTGGATCAGTACAGGTCTCTACCTCTCTCCTGGTATGAAGACCTACATCGCTATACCACCTCAGATTGTCAACAAGGATTGGAAGGTACAGCATATGAAGTCAATTGATTTTGAGTTCAACCCCATATAAGTCTCTGTCTCCAGTAGTGACAGAGACTCACCACAAGTACAGCTCATGTCCACATGGCAAGGTGCCAGAACCTGAATTTTTTTTTGCGGTGAATAGATACTGTAAGTTGTTTCAGGTCATTTAGGTGTCTAAACACAGAGGAGTCCTTGCAATTTTTAGACATTCCTTTTTACAGTGTTCAATACTTTAGCATATAGAGATTGCTTACAGTGCATTTTTCTTTTCTTCTGCAGATTCAGATAGGATGTCAAACTGATTCACTGCACCACCATGAGGAGCTGAAGAGACCACCGTCTGTCCATGAGCGATTTCCTGTCACATCAGAGATGATACAGGTTTGGAACCTTTGGGGAGGGCTCATCTTCCTTGTGGCCCCACCCAAAACACAAGTGAAGGTGTTGGAAGTCATAGTGCAGATGGCTGTACCTGCTCCATACTATAAGTCTGGTGAGTCTGTGGTGGATTTGACTTTGTTAACTTTTTTTGTACTGGTCTAATAGACTATTCTCAAACAGTTTATAAGGCGATTTAAGGGGCTGAGGGCAGCATCTCCCTGGTTCTAATCAAATATGAAGTGTTAGGAGTGTTAGAAATGTTCAGTAAAGTAAAGTAAATATCCAACAGTTTAACGTCTGATACAATGAATTAGGCTTCCCTAACTGTTAATATTTCAAGTTGGTGTTAGCTAGCCCTTGATTCTGTTTTTATGTGTTGGAGCCTGAAGCATTTTAATAAATTCACTCCTCTCTTTGTTCTTTTCAGATGTAACAACTGCAGCTCAGTGGTCGTTGCTGCGCACAGCTCCTTCACCCTGGGCAGAGTTGGAGTTTGAAAACATCATTCTCACCGTACCGTCAGATGCTGTTCGGGGTCTGGAGCGCCCTGACGAGCTAGCCGCTCTGTGGGATGAAATCATGAGGGCCATTGCAGATCTGGCTGCCAAACCACACAAATTTCCCCGCAAGGAGCGCTTTGTGGCAGATGTGCAGATTTCTGCTGGTAAGTGCATTTTGCCTCATGTTGTATATACACCTGCCTTTAACTGGCTTGTCATATATAGAGTCTCAAGTAATGCTGGGTGACAGGCAGGGTATGCATGGTCCAGTTCTCTGAACTAGCAAACAGAAAGTATTTAGTCACCAATACAAATCATTGGGGTAAGGTGTTCCAATCACTTCCATGACACAGGTGTATAAAATCAAGCACCAAAGCATGCAGACTGCTTCTATGAACATTTGTAAAAGAATTGGTCGCTCTCAGGAGCTCAGGGAATTCCAGTGTGGTAATGTGATAGGATACCACCTCAGCATGAAGTCCAGTCATGATATTTCCTTGCTACTAAACATAGTGAGTAGTGGAAGGGACTGGGAACAACAGCAACTCAGCCACAAGGAGGCAGGCTAAGTAAAATCACAAAGCAGGGTCATCGGATTGGGAAGTATATAGCGTGCAGAGGTTGCCAACTTTCTGCAGACCTGCAAACTTCATTTGGCCTTCAGATTAGCTCAAGAACAGTGCACAGAGAGCTTCATGGAAAAGGTTTCCATGCCTGAGCACCTGATTCCAAACTTTACACCACGAGGGACAGTGCAAAGCATATAAACCTTTGCATTTAATGCTTTGAACTAGTGCAAAGCATTGTGCTTTGGTGATGTACAGAATGCTGCTACTGGACTCTTTGTATCTGACCACACAAATGTGCTTCTGGATGGTCAAAAATTCCCATAAACACACTCCTAAATGTTGTGGAAAACCTTCCCAGAAGAGCTGAAGCTGTTATATCTGCACATGCTGGGCTTACATCATATTAAACCCTATGGATTCAGAATGGGATGTCTCCCAAATTTGTGTGGGTGTGAAAGTGGACGAACAAATACTTTTGGCAAAATAGTGCATATATACAGTAACAATGCTGGCTTCAGCTGTCTAACAAGTTTCAGAAAATGAGGTGTGTGCACACTTAATCCCTATAAGCTGAAAGCTCAGGCTTTAGAGCTCTAAATGCTTATTCATCAGACAGTTTTTCCTTCTACTTTTGGCTCTGTTTGAAATCCCTGAGGGCGTGTATCCCCAGCTTAGCTTCTGAGTGCAGAAGCTCTACCCATTTGTTATTGAAGTCTTGTGTTTATAAAGAACTGCCAATCAGAGAAACTTGTTTAAACGTCTATCCATCCACTGGCGTCTATCTCAGCTGTGACAGGGCAAAAGGTTGAGCAGACCTTGGACAGGTCGCAAGACCACTGCAGGGTTACCACAGAGACAGATGAATATTTACACTTAACATGACTAACTTTTACCGAAGAACCATAATCATATCATGCTTTTGGTTGTTTGTTTGTTAATTGTTTATTTTTTTTAAATAAAAGCTATCAAATCTATCAAATCTAAAATCTATAAAAAATAAAGAATCATCACTATACCACTGTTCATTTCTCTTTTTCTGTTCAGGCTGGATGCATGCAGGTTATCCTATCATGGCACACAAAGTCTCAGCTGCTGAGCTGGTCGGTGTTAAAAAAGGTAAAGAAATGTGGGGCCCCATCCACGAGCTGGGACACAACCAACAGAGAGGCTGCTGGGAGTTCCCACCAAACACCACAGAGTGTACATGCAACCTGTGGTCAGTGTATGTGCATGAAGAGGTGCTGGGTCTCCACAGAGGACAGGTAGAGTAAATCACATGTGTCTATTTTGATATCCCATGATAACTGATGATTGAACTCAGTTTTTACTAAAAGTAAAATATTTTACAATCATCTCATTCCATGTTTTTAATGCAGGCTCATGGAGCTATGACTGCAGAAAATCGACAAAGTCGAGCCAAGGATTACGTCGCAGGAGGCAGGAAACCAGAGAGCTGGAGCATGTGGGTGGCTCTGGAAACATATATGCAGGTGAGAGAATTCTACTCTGTAGAGAAACTGTCCTTTGTCCACACACCTGCTTTCACTGGAAAAAAAATGATTGCATGTAAAACTGAAAGCAGAGTGTGAAACAAGGCACGTTCCAGAAACTGTAAGATGATACCTTTTAAATCAAGTCACTATCAAGAAAGTGTGGAGACAGAATTAAAACAGTATCTTAACAAACAGAAATAAGCCTGACACAAACACTTTATTAGACATAACATGATTATCAGCATTATGATTTTTGTCTCCTCATCTGCAGCTCCAGGAAAGGTTTGGCTGGGATGCCTTTAAGAAGGTGTTTACTGCGTATCATCACATGAAAGACATCCCCAAGGACAACAAAGGAAAGATGAACCTGTATGCTGAGACTTTCTCCCAGACTGTGGGGATGGACCTGACTGGCTTCTTTAAGGCCTGGGGCTGGCCAATAGAAACAGCCACTGAAGGGAAGCTCTCCCAGCTGCCTTCCTGGAACGATCACCCCATGACCCAGTATGACTAAACCTCAAACCACTGCAGTGTGCAGAGAAATGGTTTCAACCAATATCTTAATTTGAAGTGAATGATGAGCAACACGGTGAACTGATTTGGTGTCTGGTGTTCTGTTTCAACAACATTTATTAGAGTATCTGAATAGAGAAACAGAAATGGTGGACTGAGGTTGTAGGTATCGAATCTTTCCCTTTATTTTGTACAAAGCCAAATAATTTTGTTCCCTGCAGAAAATGCAACTTGATGTTTGTGACTTGTGAAAACTGGAAGACATTACATTACTAAACAGAGATTGTTTCTGAAGATGAAAATGTTCTTGCATGTTTGCATATTTATTACTTACTTGCATTTCTTTACTTGCATCCAAAACTGCCATGGTTTTCTTCCACACATAAACACACACAGTGACATATAGGATGCTATTGCAGAGCCAGCCCTTAAAACTAGATGAATGAGTGCGTAATAAAGCCTGGGTGTGTCGCTTGTCTGAGTTTTAAAAACAGATGCAGAATGTTGACTAACAGGTTTTGAAGCCTTCTCTGTTCACTGACACCTCGTCTTTCACTTAATTCCATCAGCCTGAGTCAGTCGGTTGCCCTGACTAAAGTCACTCCTCTAATTGTCTTTGTCTTTTTCACTCAAGTAGCCCCTCCTGTTCTTATTTGTATACACTCACTTGCTGTTGTTGCAAAGTTTTCACCAGTCGTTCTAAACAAACCACAGATTCAGCCAACCCTATAGGCTGAGGAAGGCTGTTTCAGCTACAACATCAAAATTTGATGGCCTCTGATTATAACATAAGAGCTTGAAAATAAGGCTTGAAGAGCCAACAGCAGTAGCAGTATAATGTCTGGGAATCTCTGCTATATACCCGGGACCCTGGCCATGTAGGACTTTGTTATTAAGATTATTAAGACCCTCGATCAGTCCAAGTAACTGACGGGCCACAGCTTTCTCTCAAATGGAAGGGATGGAGACAGGACAAAGGTGACACCCTGGTTGTATCTTTGCCGTGTAATTTGTATTTTACTGCGTGCATTCAGCCTTTATGCACTTCTTTCTATGGTGACATATAATCATTGATCCAAGGGAAAACATTGATGGCTCAAGGTAATCCAGATTTTAAAGGGGCTACACTATCAAGAAATGATCAACACAGATCATTAAATCATTCATGTAAATCACTGAAAACCCAGGTGTTCAAATGTAAAAATAGGAGAACAGAGCTGCTGAATTGTCATTAACAATGCCAGACTAAGTCTGCTATGGGAACACAAAATTAGTGAAGTTATATTTTGACAGTAAATCAGACGTACAAAGGTTGTTTAAGGACAGGCCACAAGTAGAAACATACTCCAGGGTGTGCTCACCAATAAGAACGGGACTATTAAGAATATTACAACCAGAGGAAAGATCTAAGAAAGAAGATGTGAAAGTTAAAGTCACCAACCATAATGAACTGCTCAAATTAAAGAACAACAGATGAAAACACATTTGAGAGTTTATTTAGGAATTCAGAAGGAAATTTAGGAGGATGATAGAAAACAAGGAGACTGGATTCTTACACAAAGTATTTTGAATGAATTGAAAAAAGAAGAAGCGAGAAGTAAATGGAACACAATTTAAGTTGTTCCTGTAAACCCTTCTGTTGAATGAAAAAATTAAGAAGGGAGTAGAAATTTGATGAAAATGTTACAGTCTCCTTCTGTGTGTTATAATTACAGAGTTTGGTTAACCTGATCAGATTTTGAGGTCAGTGACTTATCATTTTCTCTTAAATTGTGATCACTAAGTAATTTGGATAATAAGTACAACGTAGCATAAGATAGGTTACAGGGGGGTGATAGTGTTGTGGACATAGGATAGCAACACAGTGGACTTAGTTTGTGAGGCCTGCAGAGAAAGCTTGTTATGGAACGGCTGTGTGCAGGCAGGGAAAGGACCCAAAGTGCAGATGCTCGGAGACACAATGTAAACTCAAAACAGTTTTAATGCTGAACTCAAAAGGGTAACAAAACTGAGAATACACAATACTTAAATACACAGAGGAAGCAATCAGGGAATGGGTAACAGGAGGGAAACACCGCTGGGGCAAATCAGGCCTAACGAAACAGGAGAAGCAAAACCAGACACATTAACATAAGACAAGGACCTTCAAAACAGGAAACATAACACAGACTGAACATACAGACACAGACTCACAGGCAGGCACTACAACAGAGAGAACAGAGACGTGGGACCAGGACAGACACTGACTGGACACGGGGATACAGCAGACAGGGGAGACAGCAACTAAGGATTACACAGAGACCTAAACCATAAGAAAGAACTCTAACAAAGAAACCAAAGACTAGAAAAGATAAATAATATAATAAACTCAAAAATCCTGGGTCAACGACCCAGGCATCCTAACAAAGCTGGCAGATAAAACAGAACTACTCATGGCTGAGAAGGGGAAGAAGGCTCCAGAGGCAGTCACGTGTAGCAAAATGGACAATATACAGCATGTCAACTGCTAGAAATGAGCCAACTAACCAGTTGGGCTGGTTTTCATCTGTCCTAAAAAGGGAACAACAGATTAAAATTGCCAATAAAACCTATGTTTATTCTGAAGCCAGGTGTTGAGGCTGAGGAGCCTGCTAAAATGCCCCACACTGTTTTAAGAGGTTAAAAAGCTCTTCACAGTCAGCTCAGACTGCAGACAAGCTTACCCTGATCCTCATTTCCCTAAGGTGTTAGGTTACTGTGAGGCAGGAAAGGAAGGACAGGGTGTGGTGGAAGGGAGTAACCTTGAAAGGGACAAATCCATGACAACCATGACATCATCTATGCATGTTTCTGTGTTGCCTTCTTAAAGAGATGGAGGGAATTTGGCTTGTTTGTCCAGCGTGATGGAACATTTAGGACCATTCACTTCTCAGTGCAGGTTATTTTTTGTCCTGGCAAACAGAATTTACCTGTGTACAGTAGATCTGCCTCATGCTTAGATTTACATGTTGCTCCGAGTCAGGAAATCTTAGTGGTTGAATAGTAGAATATATAGTTTCTTACTTCGACTGTGCCAGTCAGAGTGTGGAGTGTTTGTTGCAGTTTGACACAAACTGAATCTTAAATATGTACAATTTAAGATTCAAAAAGTTACCTTAGTATCAGACTTAGACTCAGTTTACAATACACAAATGCAGCTTTCATTTCTGAAATGTGGTGGTTGCTGCACTGCCTTCAGCGTTGGCATTTGAAAACATCATGTCAATTCTCCCAGCTGGAGCAAGCCCTCACTGAGGAAGTGAGGGCTTCCTCAGTGACACCAGGATATACATGGTGTCACAAACACGCATGTTTGTGGTCAGAATTGCAACATGGTGAGTGTATTGTGTGAGTTTTTTCTGTTGTGTTCGTATCATTCACACTAGTTAACTTCAAGCGACATGATGAGCAGGTTTTGCTTAATCCTCTTTTAGGGTGTGTATTCAGCCACAGTGAAACATCATTCCTATTCTGAGAAAGCTTATCCACTGCTGATATTTTTCTATGAATCTGATGTTTAATTTAGCTCTGGCCATTTGTTTGTCCATGGGTTTGTCATCACAGTAAACCCTCCCCTTATTATTAGGGCACCTGAAGTAGGCACTCCTCCTATTCCTGCTCTCATTTGACAGAACAATGACAACTACAGGACAACTTCTACATAAGAAGAGTTGAACCTCAGGGGCTAAGATAACTTCTCCTGATATCTTGCTCTCTGCCTTCTTCGGCACCTTCTTCTTTGTCTTCAAATTACAAATCCTACAGGCCATGTCCAACCAGTCCTTCCAAAACCAACATGAAGAGGCCTACGCCTCCCTGATGAGAGGCCTGAAGGAGCTGGACCTACAGGGATCCTATGTTCCCACTGACCTGTTGCTGATCGGAGACCATGCTTTTCCTTTAGCAATGAACAGCCGAGGTCAGGTGCTGATGGCTGCCTCTCTGTACGGCAGTGGAAGGATTGTGGTCCTGGGTCATGAGGGCTACTTGACAGCCTTTCCTGCTCTGGTAGAAAATGCTCTGACCTGGCTGAGAGGTGATGGATCTGATAACCTCTCTGTAAGGGTGCACAGAAATGTCAGTGCAGTTGCTAATAACCTTCAAAAATCCAGCTTCCAAGTAGAAGTTGTGGGAGCTTTCAGTGACAACCTGGGAGTTGGTGTTTATGTGACCGATGCCTACAGTGTGGGCTCAGACTCAATGGAGCTGGTGACGTTTCTGAAAGCTGGAGGAGGGGTGCTGATAGCTGGACAAGCGTGGAGTTGGGCTGCAGATCACCCCAAAGAGAACGCACTGCATCAGTTTGATGGGAATAAAGTGTCGGGAGTGGCAGGAATCTACTTTTCTAAGAACTGTGGTGAGGCGGAGAACTTGCCTGTCTACCCTCAGATCCCGTCCTCCTGGATGTCTGTGGTGTGAGTGATTCTATTGGTTCTGCTTTACTGCACATAAACAGAGATTACAATTTTATCAAAAGTAAACAGCTTATCTGTCACTGAAGCAAACAGATTTTTTTTTCTGTTAGTTGTTAAATATATTTTATTCTATATCCATTTACCCATTTCTAGAGTGTAAAAAATTAAAATGCAAACAAAATACATTCCATAGACTGTCTTTCCTTCTTAAAATGTCTTTCCCCTTTTATTCTTCCCTCTTTCAAATGCAGCATAGGTAAGGATTTTGAGGATGACTTAGAGTTCTTACTCCAGGGAATTTCAGAGTTCGAGCTCCCGCAGGGGTCAACTGCTTCTGAGGTTCTAGTCCATGGACCGCTAGCTTTTCCCATCGGTACTACACATGATGGACGGGCATTCCTCGCAGGAGCCTATTATGGACAGGGACGAGTCATTTTGATTTCACATGAAGGATTTCTGGGACTTGAGGTAAAGTTGACACCTTGAACTAGAATTTAAATTAAAGCTTTTTTCATGAACATATAACAGGAATTTGCTCCTATTAACAAAGCCAATCTGAGCCATGAGCTTCCAAAATATAAGCAGTATATTAAATGCCCGACCAGAGAGGAGAGGACATTAGACCACTGCTACAGCACGATCAGCGGGGCCTATCGCGCGGTGCCCCGCGCTTCACTCGGACTTTCTGACCACGTCATGATCCACCTAATCCCCGCGTACAGACAGAGGCTGAAGCTCTCCAAACCTGTCGTGAGGACTAAAAAACTGTGGAGCAACGAGGCTGTGGAGGAGCTTCGCACGTGTTTGGAGACCACAGACTGGGACACAATGAAGGCTGCTTCTAACAGCTTGGACGAGTTTACGGACACTGTCACCTCCTATATCCACTTCTGTGAGGACAGCATTGTGCCATCACGCACCAGGGTGAGTTATAACAATGACAAACCCTGGTTTACTCCTAAACTCAAAAAGCTGTGGCTGGAAAAGAGTAAGGCGTTCAGAAGCGGAGACAGGGACTGCTACAGAGAGGCCAAGTACAGGTTCACTAAAGAAGTGGACATTGCTAAACATCAGCACTCTGAGAAGATGCAGCAGCAGATCTCAGAGAATGACTCGGCCTCTGTGTGGAAAGGTTTTAGGAATATTACAAACTACAAGCCTAAAACCCCCCACTCCACTGATGACTTGCTCTTGGCCAACACCCTTAACAACTTCTACTGCCGTTTTGACGAGCCATCAGGCAGCTTTCACACCTCCAACGACCCCAACAATAGAGGCACTTTGGACACTCATTCCCCCACCTCCCCCCCCTCCATAGAGCCATCACCACCTTCAAACTGTTCACCTGCAACACCCGCCCCCTCACCCCACACAAAAGAGGATTTCACACCACCTCCTCCGACCACAACTCTTCATATTCATGAAGCAGATGTGAGGAAGCAGTTTAGGAGTCTGAATGCTCGGAAAGCTCCCGGCCCAGACGGTGTGTCTCCTGCCACCCTCAGACACTGTGCAAACGAGCTGGCCCCAGTGTTTTCTGGCATCTTCAACTCCTCACTGCAGGCATGTCATGTGCCTGCCTGCTTCAAGTCCTCTACCATAATCCCTGTCCCCAAGAAACCTAGGATCACTGGACTAAATGACTACAGACCCGTGGCTCTGACATCTGTGGTCATGAAGTCATTTGAGCGCCTAGTTCTCTCCCATCTCAAGACCCTCACGGCCCCCCTCCTGGACCCCCTGCAGTTTGCATATAGAGCCAACAGGTCTGTAGACGACGCCATCAACATGGCCCTACACTTCATCCTGCAGCATCTGGACTCCCCAGGAACCTACGCCAGGATCCTGTTTGTGGACTTCAGCTCTGCCTTCAACACCATCCTTCCAGACCATCTCCGAGACAAGCTTTCCCAGATGAATGTGCCTGATCCCATCTGCCGGTGGATCACTGACTTCCTGACGGACAGGAAGCAGCACGTGAGGCTGGGAAAGAATGTCTCGGACTCCCGGACCATCAGCACCGGCTCCCCTCAGGGCTGTGTTCTTTCTCCTCTGCTCTTCTCCCTGTACACCAACTGCTGCACCTCCACCCACCAGTCTGTCAAGCTAATCAAGTTCGCAGATGACACCACCGTCATTGGGCTCATCTCGGACGGGGACGAGTCTGCCTACAGGAGGGAGGTTGAACGTCTGGTGTCTTGGTGCAGCCACAACAACCTGGTGCTGAATGCCCAGAAGACAGTGGAGATTATTGTGGACTTCAGGAAGCACACAGCCCCACTCCCCCCCATCATCCTGACTGACACCCCCATCACCTCTGTGGACTCATTCCGCTTCCTGGGTACCACCATCACCCAGGACCTGAAGTGGGAGCCCACCATCACCTCCGTCATCAAGAAAGCCCAGCAGAGGATGTACTTCCTGAGGCAGCTGAAGAAGTTCAACCTGCCAACACGGACGATGATGCAGTTCTACACTGCAATCATCGAGTCCATCCTCACCTCCTCCATCACCGTGTGGTACGCTGGAGCCACTATCAGGGACAAACAGAGACTGCAGCGTGTTGTGCGCTCTGCTGAGAAGGTGATTGGCTGCAGACTCCCATCTCTGCAGGACCTGTACACCTCCAGGACACTGCGGCGTGCAGCCCGGATCTCAGCTGACCCTTCTCACCCTGGACACAGTCTGTTTGACCTGCTCCCCTCAGGCAGGAGGCTCCGGTCCATTCGCACCAGAACCTCTCGCCACAAGAACAGTTTCTTCCCCTCTGCTGTTGGACACATGAACAATAACCACATGATTGTCCCCGCCACTAACATATGACCCTACGCTGTGTAACTGCATCATTTCATGTTTGGCACTGATCACCACCTGCACTCATGTATATATCTTTCTACGTAGCACTCATAATTCTTATTCTCATGTATATATCTCATGTATATCTCATGCACATATCTTTCTTTCTACATAGCACTTTAATTCTTATTGTCTGCACTGAAGCACCGCAGCAATTTCCTAATGTTGTAAACCTCAACATCTGGCAATAAACCCATTCTGATTTCTGATTTCTGATTTCTATTGTACACGAATGCACTATTTTATAGATAGCATGTTTCAGCTTAGACAGTAAATATGCTTCCTTTCAACATTTATTTCGGTGTACATTACATTTGTCTACATTAGCAGTTCCCTACGGATTACCCTAGTGTTTGGAAGTAAAAAATAAATTTACATTTAAAAAATGTAAATATAGTTACCTTTAAGTAAAACATTTCAAATGCCCTAAAATTCACATATCCTGATAGGGTTAGGAGTTAACAGGAAGTAGTTCTCAAAGAGTTAAATATTTCTGCTAATCTCCCAAACCTTTTATATATCAGATAATCTGGAGCGATCGTGGCTCAAAGAGTTGGCAGTCTGTCTTGTAACCGGAAGGCTGCCGGTTCGAGCCCCGGCTTGGACAGTCTTGGTCGTTGTGTCCTTGGG
This sequence comes from Rhamphochromis sp. 'chilingali', assembly GCF_963969265.1. NCBI lineage: Eukaryota > Metazoa > Chordata > Actinopteri > Cichliformes > Cichlidae > Rhamphochromis > Rhamphochromis sp. 'chilingali'. The sequence continues at coordinate 31,662,612 of NC_137935.1, forward strand.
CAAGACACTTCACCTACTGGTGATGGCCAGAGGGGCCGATGGTGCGATATGGCAGCCTCGCTTCTGTCTGCTACAACTGTAGCTTGCCTCCACCAGTGTGAATGTGAGAGTAAATGAATAGTGGAATTGTAAACTTGCAAAGATTATTATTATTATTATTAAACACATGACTGTATTGTTGCTGCTTTTCTTCCTTTGTTTTAGAGCATGGCTCCAATTTGGAAAAATGCCATTCACTGGTTGGATGAAGGCCGCAGAGGGGTTGTTGGTGTAATGATGGATCCTGCACTCAAAGTTCTCAGTGATTCAGGGCTGAAGTGTGAGAAGACAAACTTCAGGAAAGACCTCAGTGTGTTTGTGTGTACAGCATATATCACTGAGCATTTGGAGGAAATCCAAAACTTTGTGGCAGAGGGAGGAGGCCTGCTGATTGGAGGACATGCCTGGTGGTGGGCTCATTCAAATGCTGGGAAAAATGTGCTAACGGAATTCTCAGGTATGAAAATGCACGACAAGAGTGATATATAAAGTTATAAAGATATATAAAGTTAAGGATCTGGTTGCTCCTGGCCCAGATAATATGACTTATAACTTCTTGGCTTTAATTAGCATTCTTTCGAGTAAGGAGAGTGTATTGCCTCTAGGCTGAGTCTGCCAAGTATGTCAGAAAAGCAGGACCTAACGCAGGACTCGCAGACAGGGAATTTGGTTACAGTGTAAAATAATGCAGTCCAAAGCAGTTCCAATAAATGTGATCTCCTCAGCAATGACTTCCCAGCTTCCAGTGCAGAGAATTCCAGAGCCCCGCCCTGGAGCAAGGCCCGGGAAGGGTGCCTGAAGGCAAGCATCTGGCAGCTAGGCCTTAGTCCATGTAGCCTTGCCAGACAGAGCCCAGAAAAGGGACATCGGCCCATTGTCCTGTAGACTCACAACCAGCAGGAGATGCTGTAGGGGTCGGGTGCAATGTGTGTTGGGCAGTGGCCAGGAGTGGATGCCCTGGTGGACTGATCCCCCACTACCTAAACTAGTGATTGGGGCATGGAATGTCACCTCTCTGGTGGGGAAGGAGCCTGAGTTAGTGCGTGAGGTTGAGATGTACTGGCTAGATATAGTCGGGCTCACCTCAAAGCATGGCTTGGGCTCTGGAAGCAGACCCCTGGAGAAGGGCTGGACTCTGTCTCAGTCTGGAGTTGCCCTTGGTGAGACGCAGTGGGCTGGGGTGGGTATCTGTATCCCCTTGGCTTGCTGCCTGTACGTTGGTGTTTCTCCTGGTGGAAAAGAAGGTTTGTTCCCTGTGCTTTTGGGTCGGGGAATGTCAATGATCGATTTTATAATTATATCACCAGACCTGTGGCCATATGTTCTGGACACTCGGGTGAAAAGAGGAGTCGAGCTGTCAACTGATCACCACCTGGTGGTGAGTTTTCCTGCACTAGAGAAGGTTGCTGAAAGCTTAATCCTGATTTGTCTTTGGCCTTTGATGTGTTGTACCAACTGACCTTTGTCCATCAACTTTGAAACTTCTTCTACAATGGAGGATGGTAAGAATGTTCTAAATTCCTTCAGGGTCTGGCTGATCTTGTTTCGGAGTGCATCTATGGTGAAATGGACCCATCCTATCCTTTTACTCAGGAGCTGTTTCTGTGCTTCCCATAAGATCTTTTCAGGTCCATGTCCTTGAGTGTAGAACGAAGGCACAAACTCCTGGGAACCAGTGTGAGATTCAGTCTGTCTGCGTCTCAGGTTAAAGTGGAGGTCGTTCCTATAGTCCCCTAGTTTCCCCAAATCCCTTACATAGACCAACCTATGTACCAAGTGAACTCACACTACTCACATCTTGTCCTATCTGACCTAAAATGGTTACATGATGTAGTTAGGCAAGGCTTTACAGTGGTTTCACCCTTAACGACTAGTGATGGTAAGGACCCATGCCTTTTTTCACACCTTGGCTCATTTAATGACTCACATAATCAACAGTGGGTCAGCAACCTTTACTTCCACCTCCAAAGCAGAAAACCCCCACTAGAGGTTAAGTACCTGGGACTCTCCAACTGTAGTTTTTAGAACTGAAAATGCATCATGATAAGAGCTAAAACATCTCCACAAACTTAAATAAAATCCAGTTGCCTTTATTTTTTTAAAGCTCTGGATGATAGAAAGCTACACACACATATCGCTGTGCTGTTTCCCAGGAAATCAGACATGAAAATGAGGAATTGAGGAATAAGAGCTCTGTTTTGCACTCGAGGGTTGTCAATACTTACCCCTGAGTGCTGGTCAGGATACAAGACTGAGATTTCCTTCCTTTTAGGACATTTATTGCTGGCTGGTAATCATGTAGGTGTATGTGGGCCAATAAGTCACCAAAGTAACATTACATTGGTGTCAGTTCAAAATACCACTCACTCTGCTGACATACTTTATCTTTCAAGCTCGGTTCCTCTAATCTCTCTACTAAGAGATTAAGTATTCTGCACAGTATCTTTGGTGCTTCCTGGACTGTACACTTCTTGATAGAGATCTCGGATGTTGGTCTTGGAATCTGCTGGAGTCACTCGCACAGTTTACGGGTGACTGCCCTGAGGAAATGATACTACTACTACTACTACTACTACTACTGATACTACTACTACTACTAATTATTATTATTATTGACCCAGCATTGTTTCCAGAAGTCCTGCAAGGCTAAAAAGCTTATTCACGGCCAGAATGGACCATGCATTTTTCCTCTTGAAACTGACAGTTGGAGTCTTCTCTTGTCCAACAAATTATGGACCTAACTGTATGTGGTATACATGAGTCACTAAATGTGAAAAAATATTTTTGGGCTTGTTTTCAAACTCAAAATTTCTGGTAGTGTTTTTATAGTTTGCCTGTATCATTTAAATCATTTTACACTACAAGCCATGATTGCTCATAAAAACATCACAAAGCTCTTTTATTATATACATACAGAGCTCTAATAGCCTACAGTGATGATAAGGTGGCACATCTTGGGCAAAAAAAAACAACCTTCTGCAGTTTAATGAAAAAACCAAAGTCATTACACTTCCAACAGTAAACGAGAGTATTTTAAGTCAGATTTGCTTTAATATCTTCCAGGGAACAAGATCCTGAACCAAATGGGATTGAGCCTGTTGGGAGCAACAATCGGAGGAGGATCATACAAAGCCCCTGTACCCAGCCAGGCTATTAAAGACAGCTACCACTTCCGCCACCTTCTAAACCGCTTCGCTGCCCATGTGACTACAGGTGAAGAACTTAGCCAGCATGAGGAGAGATATCTGAAAAAGCTGGGCAACGACTGCAACGTCTACTTGCAGATGAAAGCCCATGACTCCTCCCACTACAGACAAGTTTTGGCCACACTCACGGATATATTAATAACATCAGGCCTGCCAGAAGTGAGTAGACAACATAATATGATCATCTTAAAAAAAAATTCCAAAAGAATGAAACAGTGCTGTTGACTTCTCACAGCTATAAGTGATCAATGACTGACAGCTGCCCAATCTATGAATGTTTGGTTTTGGTAGTTTTTTTTTTTTTTGGCTGCAGATGCTGTGATAATGTGCGAAAGATAATTTTTATAACATTCACTATTCATTTTCAAGGTGAGTGACAGCTGCCCTGTAAAGAGTCCCAAAGACCACCTCCTCCTCGCTGTGGGTACCCAGGTATATAAGGTTTCCTCAGACCCTGACGCTCTCCTGCCCTACCTCATTAAGGACAACCCAATGATGCCTGTTGTCTATAACCACCAGATCAAGGTTGATGTCAATACAGCAGGTCAGATCTCTCCGCTGTGTTATGTGAACTGGTTATAAGTTTACAATTTACAATATGTGTACAGTGGTTATTGTTTTGCTAACACATTTGAATCACATAGCAATGTTAACCATGATGCAGCAATGTTTGTTACTTAATGTTACACAGTTTTAATCTGTGAACCTCACTGTAGACACTGAAAACTGTGAAATACAGTTTTTAAAATACTGATTTTATACCTGCAAATGTCCCTGACTGTGTTGTTTTATTTTTTAAACATAATTGTGTTTCAGATGGGGAAGAGTGGATCAGCACAGGTCTCTACCTCTCTCCTGGTATGAAGACCTACATCGCTATACCACCTCAGATCGTCAACAAGGATTGGAAGGTACAGCATATGAAGTCAATTGATTTTAATTTCAGTGATAATGCTGACCCCATGTAAGTCTCTGTCCTCAGGAGGCATCTAATCGGGATGCCTCCTAAAGGTTGGGGTCCACAATATTTTATTCTCATTATTTATTTTAAATATGCATTTTCTAGCCTGATGTGATACTTTGAAGATTATAGACCATCATAAGTATAAGCTGAGATTCCAGTCAAGCCCACTAGACTGCCCCCAGCAGTATAATGATATGGCATGCCTCAGCCTTCAATATCAATCCACCTATATCTAATGGGTGGGTGACATCACCCACTGGTTTTAAAGCTTAAAGCCTCAACTTCAGTACTCTGGCTACAATCATGTTGGGTTTTTTTTTTTTAATTGCAAATGACCATATTGGGATGAGACAGAGTCAAGTTACCCAATTTAACAAGGTCACGCAGATACAAAAACATAACTGCAGTTATAATTACTTTAAAAATGTAAAAAAAAATTTGGTAGAAAGATCAGATTTGGCAGGGAGATTCCTATCAGGCAATGCGGCAATGGTCCAAAATCTAAGGCTTAAAAAAGAGAGAGACTGCAGTTTCTGGCACCTATTCAGTTAACTAACACATGCTAATAATGCATTTTCCTTTTCTTCTGCAGATTCAGATAGGATGTCAAACTGACTCACTGCATCATAATGACGAGCTGAAGAGACCACCATCTGTCCATGAGCGATTTCCTGTCACTGCACAGATGATACAGGTTTGGAACCTGTGGGGAGGACTCATTTACCTGGTGGCCCCACCCAAAACACAAGTGAAGGGGTTGGAGGTCATAGTGCAGATGGCTGTACCTGCTCCATATTACAAGTCTGGTGAGTCTGTGGTGGATAGAACTGTAATATGTGTTTATCCAAGTGTGTCTCCAAGTAACAGTGAAACAGGGTTTCTTAACTGTTAATCAAAGCTACTAACTGAACAATAATTGTGTACGTCATAATGTATAATGTACTGTATAAAATGAAAAGACTGTGATTTATATCATGAGCATTAATTTCCTGTGGACCATTGTTATCTATGAAACCTCATCATTATAAAGTCGTTATTTGTCTCTGTAGATCTTGATGTGACACAAGTTTGTAATTTATCTAGTATGGGACATTAGCTAACTTTAAGTTAAAGCTAGCTAACCCCTAGTCCTTTTTTATACAGGGAGTGCAGAATTATTAGGCAAGTTGTATTTTTGAGGAATAATTTTATTATTGAACAACAACCATGTTCTCAATGAACCCAAAAAACTCATTAATATCAAAGCTGAATGTTTGTGGAAGTAGTTTTTAGTTTGTTTTTAGTTTTAGCTATTTTAGGGGGATATCTGTGTGTGCAGGTGACTATTACTGTGCACAATTATTAGGCAATTAACAAAAAACAAATATATACCCATTTCAATTATTTATTTTTACCAGTGAAACCAATATAACATCTCCACATTCACAAATATACATTTCTGACATTCAAAAACAAAACAAAAACAAATCAGCGACCAATATAGCCACCTTTCTTTGCAAGGACACTCAAAAGCCTGCCATCCATGGATTCTGCCAGTGTTTTGATCTGTTCACCATCAACATTGCGTGCAGCAGCAACCACAGCCTCCCAGACACTGTTCAGAGAGGTGTACTGTTTTCTCTCCTTGTAAATCTCACATTTGATGATGGACCACAGGTTCTCAATGGGGTTCAGATCAGGTAAACAAGGTGGCCATGTCATTAGTTGTTCTTCTTTTATACCCTTTCTTGCCAGCCACGCTGTGGAGTACTTGGACGTGTGTGATGGAGCATTGTCCTGCATGAAAATCATGTTTTTCTTGAAGGATGCAGACTTCTTCCTGTACCACTGCTTGAAGAAGGTGTCTTCCAGAAACTGGCAGTAGGACTGGGAGTTGAGCTTGACTCCATCCTCAACCCGAAAAGGCCCCACAAGCTCATCTTTGATGATACCAGCCCAAACCAGCACTCCACCTCCACCTTGCTGGCGTCTGAGTCGGACTGGAGCTCTCTGCCCTTTACCAATCCAGCCACGGGCCCGTCCATCTGGCCCATCAAGACTCACTCTCATTTCATCAGTCCATAAAACCTTAGAAAAATCAGTCTCGAGATATTTCTTGGCCCAGTCTTGACGTTTCAGCTTGTGTGTCTTGTTCAGTGGTGGTCGTCTTTCAGCCTTTCTTACCTTGGCCATGTCTCTGAGTATTGCACACCTTGTGCTTTTGGGCACTCCAGTGATGTTGCAGCTCTGAAATATGGCCAAACTGGTGGCAAGTGGCATCTTGGCAGCTGCACACTTGACTTTTCTCAGTTCATGGGCAGTTATTTTGCGCCTTGGTTTTTCCACACGCTTCTTGCGACCCTGTTGACTATTTTGAATGAAACGCTTGATTGTTCGATGATCACGCTTCAGAAGCTTTGCAATTTTGAGACTGCTGCATCCCTCTGCAAGATATCTCACTATTTTTGACTTTTCTGAGCCCGTCAAGTCCTTCTTTTGACCCATTTTGCCAAAGGAAAGGACGTTGCCTAATAATTATGCACACCTGATATAGGGTGTTGATGTCATTAGACCACACCCCTTCTCATTACAGAGATGCACATCACCTAATATGCTTAATTGGTAGTAGGCTTTCGAGCCTATACAGCTTGGAGTAAGACAACATGCATGAAGAGGATGATGTGGACAAAATACTCATTTGCCTAATAATTCTGCACTCCCTGTATATGTTATAGCCTGAAGCATTTTAGTAGATCCACTCCTCTCTTTGCTCTTTTCAGGTGTGACAACTGCAGCTCAGTGGTTAATGCTGCGCACGGCTCCTTCACCCTGGGCAGAGTTGGAGTTTGAAAACATTATTCTCACCATACCAGCAGATGTTGTTCGGGATCTGGAGCGCCCAGATGAGCTGGCTGCTCTGTGGGATGAAATGATGAGGGCCATTGCAGATCTGGCTGCCAAACCACACAAATTTCCCCGCAAGGAGCGCTTTGTGGCAGATGTGCAGATTTCTCACGGTAAGTGCATTGTGCCTCATGTTGTACAGTACACACATTGCACTTATTTGCTTGTTCTTAGAGACTCCCAAGAACATAAGGCCTGACCAAAAAAACGCTGGGTGACTGACTGGTTACATGTGGACCAGTCTTTGGACCAGCTGGCACTCCTAACACTCAGGAGTGTTAGCTCCTAACACAGCTAACACTCCTTTGAAGGAATTAATTGTTTTAATTGAGTAATTCATTCTTATTTGCTTGGGATGGAGTCACTGGGAACAGGAAGCCAGACTCAGAAGAAGAAAACAGTAACCAACCAAGAAATCAGTGTGGACTCTCCTGAAAGCTCAAGTTGAATACCTGCCATCCCAAGTCTGCTCCCTCTGCTTCAACCCCTCATGTCAGACATCTTGCAGCCCATTTGGTGTACTTCCTTTCCTTCCAAAGCCAATTACTGCTTCACTCATCAGCTTCTGATAGTGATGGCTTGAATCCACATTTTCTTCCCGGGGACCCGATTGTTGTCCTCTGCAACCCACCTCTACATGAAATACCTAGGTACACCTTGTTCTGCATCGGCTGCTATGTCTATATGTTTGTGATCGGAACCTCACAGAGTGTTGAAAGCCACAACAAATGGGAGAGTAATACGAACTGCCAACACCGTATTTTTTGAATTTGCGAGAGTAGCAGGTTCTATCTATGACAACAAGGCGTTTCTTCCTCAGTTAGTCAATATGGTCTGAGTCTTTAAACCTCCCATTCTATCACTGCCCTGAATGTTTGACTGATTGCTCTGCCAGCACTGGAGTGGATATTACATGGATAGCCTGCAAAAGATAAGCTCCAAGATTTGCTGGGCTTCAATTTCATGTCACCCATGTAGGTGTGAATAGGAGGCAGCTGCTGTCCAGCCTGTAGATGCTCTGCTCCAACAACCCACTTGAAAGCTCAGATGAGCTGTGGTGAAGGTTGCTGGGGAGTTCGGGCATTCTGCCACTATTCACACTTGGTAAATGGACTGGTTCTTATATAGCGCTTTTCTACTCTTTCTGACCACTCAAAGCGCTTTATACAACTAATTCATTCACCCAATCACACCCATTCACACAAGCACTTTTTTCTGAACTCTTAAGTGCTAAGTAGCTACCATTCACACTCTGATGAATGCATCGGAGAGCAACATGGGGTTAGTATCTCGCCCAAGGATATTTGGCATGCAGACAGGAGCAGCCTGGGATCAAACCACCAACCTTCTGGTTAGTAGCTGACCTGCTCTGCCACCTGAGCTACAGTCACCCTTTCAGTGATCAACTATAGAGTAATGATGATTTTGTTTGGTTCTTTGCTCAGATAGATACAATGGCATTCTCTCTCTCTCTTTTTTTTTTTTTTTTTTTTTTTTTTTTTTTTGTCTATCAATGCTGTAAAATCTGAAAGAATTATCACTATACCACTGTTTATTGCTCTTTTTCTGTTCAGGCTGGATGCATGCAGGTTATCCAATCATGGCACACAAAATGACAGCTCATGAACTGGTCGGCGTCAAAAAAGGTAATCCAATGTGGGGCCCCATCCATGAACTGGGACACAATCAACAGAGAGCTTGCTGGGAGTTCCCACCAAACACCACAGAGTGTACATGCAACCTGTGGTCAGTGTATGTGAATGAAGAGGTGCTGGGCGTCGACAGGGAGAAGGTGGAGTAAATGACAAAGACAAATGGCCAGAAACATCTTATATTGTTACGCTTTTTATGATAACTTCTTTGATGTTATATGATGACAAACCACTTAACTATGTTTTAGAGTACAATATTTTACAATCATCTCATCCCATGTTGTTTAATGCAGACTGAAGGAGCCATGACTTCAGCAAACCGACAAAGTCGAATAAATGACTATGTCGCGGGAGACAGGACACCTGAGAGCTGGAGCATGTGGGTGGCTCTGGAAACATATATGCAGGTGAGAGAATTCTGCTCTGTAGAGAAACTGTCCTTTGTCCACACTGGAGTGACCTGCTTCCATAGGAAAAAAAATTATTGCATATAAAACTGAAAGCAGAGTGTGAAACAAGGAGAGTTCAAGAAATGTTTTCCATTAAGTCACTTTTAAGAAAGTGTGGAGACATAATTATAACCAGTATCTTAACAGTCAGTCCTTTGTCCACACTGGAGTGCACATACAGTGGGGCAAAAAAGTATTTAGTCAGCCACCGATTGTGCAAGTTCCCCCACTTAAAATGATGACAGAGGTCAGTAATTCGCACCAGAGGTACACTTCAACTGTGAGAGACAGAATGTGAAAAAAAAAAATCCATGAATCCACATGGTAGGATTTGTAAAGAATTTATTCGTAAATCAGGGTGGAAAATAAGTATTTGGTCAATAACAAAAATACAACTCAATACTTTGTAACATAACCTTTGTTGGCAATAACAGAGGTCAAACGTTTACTATAGGTCTTTACCAGGTTTGCACACACAGTAGCTGGTATTTTGGCCCATTCCTCCATGCAGATCTTCTCGAGAGCAGTGATGTTTTGGGGCTGCTGCCGAGCAACACGGACTTTCAACTCCCGCCACAGATTTTCTATGGGGTTGAGGTCTGGAGACTGGCTAGGCCACTCCAGGACTTTCAAATGCTTCTTACGGAGCCACTCCTTTGTTGCCCGGGCGGTGTGTTTTGGATCATTGTCATGTTGGAAGACCCAGCCTCGTTTCATCTTCAAAGTTCTCACTGATGGAAGGAGGTTTTGGCTCAAAATCTCACGATACATGGCCCCATTCATTCTGTCCTTAACACGGATCAGTCGTCCTGTCCCCTTGGCAGAAAAACAGCCCCATAGCATGATGTTTCCACCCCCATGCTTCACAGTAGGTATGGTGTTCTTGGGATGCAACTCAGTATTCTTCTTCCTCCAAACACGACGAGTTGAGTTTATACCAAAAAGTTCTACTTTGGTTTCATCTGACCACATGACATTCTCCCAATCCTCTGCTGGATCATCCATGTGCTCTCTGGCAAACTTCAGACGGGCCTGGACATGCACTGGCTTCAGCAGCGGAACACGTCTGGCACTGCGGGATTTGATTCCCTGCCGTTGTAGTGTGTTACTGATGGTGACCTTTGTTACTTTGGTCCCAGCTCTCTGCAGGTCATTCACCAGGTCCCCCCGTGTGGTTCTGGGATCTTTGCTCACTGTTCTCATGATCATTTTGACCCCACGGGATGAGATCTTGCGTGGAGCCCCAGATCGAGGGAGATTATCAGTGGTCTTGTATGTCTTCCATTTTCTGATGATTGCTCCCACAGTTGATTTTTTCACACCAAGCTGCTTGCCTATTGTAGATTCACTCTTCCCAGTCTGGTGCAGGTCTACAATACTTTTCCTGGTGTCCTTCGAAAGCTCTTTGGTCTTGGCCATGGCGGAGTTTGGAGTCTGACTGTTTGAGGCTGTGGACAGGTGTCTTTTATACAGATGATGAGTTCAAACAGGTGCCATTCATACAGGTAACGAGTGGGGGACAGAAAAGCTTCTTACAGAAGACGTTACAGGTCTGTGAGAGCCAGAGATTTTCCTTGTTTGAGGTGACCAAATACTTATTTTCCACCCTAATTTACAAATAAATTCTTTACAAATCCTACCATGTGAATTCATGGATTTTTTTTTCACATTCTGTCTCTCACAGTTGAAGTGTACCTCTGGTGCAAATTACTGACCTCTGTCATCATTTTAAGTGGGGGAACTTGCACAATCGGTGGCTGACTAAATACTTTTTTGCCCCACTGTAACACGATTACCAGCATTATGATTTTTGTCTCCTCATCTGCAGCTCCAGGAAAGGTTTGGCTGGGATGCCTTTAAGAAGGTGTTTGCTGCGTATCACCACATAAAGGACTTCCCCAAGGACAACAAAGGAAAGATGAACCTGTATGCTGAGACTTTCTCCCAGACTGTGGGGATGGACCTGACTGGCTTCTTTAAGGCCTGGGGCTGGCCAATAGAAACAGCCACTGAGGAGAAGCTGTCCCAGCTGCCTCCCTGGAACAATCACCCCATGACCCAGTATCAATAAACCTCAGACCACTGAAGGGTGGTTTTAACCAATATCTTAGCTTGAAGTGAATGATGGGCAACACAGTGAATTGATTTGGTGTCTGGTGTTTTGTTTTAACAACATTTAGAGTATCTGAATAGAAAAAAAGAAATGATGTACTGAGGTTGCAGGGTTTGAATTCAGTATTGCAACTGGTTTGTGATTCTCATGTTCCCGAGGGGAAGTACATTAGGCTTCCACTTACTGCCAGGTAGACTAGACTTTTGATGGTATAAGGAGTGGCATCTTTGCTTTTATTTCATAGTTGATGTGAAGATACAAGCAGGAAATATGACTTGTTATACATGTTCTGGGCTGAAATCATACCAAGGCATTGCACTACTATAGCATACATTTCAATCATTTGTTCTCTATAAAGAAATACAATGCATTATGCATTATGTTTCTGTTTTGCTCTTGGTTTCTGTTTGCCAACCTGTTTCGGTTTCTTTTACTTGCACTGCAACCCTTTCCTTATGTAAAATGAATTTTTATAAAGAAATTAATATTCAAAAGAATACAAGGGACTTTCTACAGGTTTATACTGTAAGAGTGTGGATGTGGAAGATGTGTATTTTCTTTGTGTGAGTAAGTAAACTGCATCTTTCATTTGATCTGCTGTTGCACATTTGAATTATGCTGGTTCATAATACAGAGGTCAGACTTTATTTAAGCAAACCTTTGTCTTTACTTTCACACTGATATTTGTTTGCTCACAACTGAAACACCAATAAACGTGAATTATACCTCTCAGACACTTCCTTTTTCATTCAGCTCTGAAAAGAAACTTTAGAGCTCACGTTTTTTTCTGTGCTGTAGAAGATTATCTGTTGAAGACAAATGCAGGTATCAATAGGTGTGTGTGAGTGGGTGGGAAGATCAGTAGAACAGATGCATGTGAGAGTCGGGTGACAGGTCAAGAAAGAAAGGCTGAGGACATCTACAGGTGATATGGAGAGCTGCATGAAGGGGAAACTGAATGTGGCAAAAGGAAGCGACCAATAGAAAGAATGGATAGAGTAAACACAATATAACTGGGAGTCAGGTGTGTCAGGTGACAAGAGACATATGGATGGTGTGTTACTGTGAGTCAATTGAAAAATGGCAGAGAGTTGGGGTAGTAGTGTAGCCTTGAGAAAACATGCCATGGCAACCATGACATCACATATGTTGTCCTTGTTTCCCCATGAAGGATACACACACATGTATAATCCTTGTTTAAATGGGATTGATATTCTCACTCGCAGATATCCCTACATCTGTTTTCTCTTCTGTAGCTCCTTTGGCTGGGATGCTGAAAAAAAAGCGTTCACTGCTTGCCACCACATAAACAACTTCCCCGTGACAACACAGGAAAGATGAACCTGTTTGCTGAGACTTTCTGGCTGGGCCATAAAAAACGGCTACTATAGCTCTCCTTCCTGGACTGATCACCCCTCTCTGGCTCAGTATGACTGAAGCTTAGAACACTACAGACTGAAAAACAAAGATTATAAGTTTAAGTGATTTTTTTGTTGTGTAGTTAATCAATATTGTTCTTTATATAAAATGCATTGTAATATTGGAATGAAACCATTCAGCTGTTAAATCCGATAACTTCTTTTATAAACAAAAGAATGTGATCATGTTAGTTGGGAAATGTTGACTGTTACATTTTCTAGAGGGTTCACCAAAGTCACCAAATTCTGTTAGTCAGAGTTTGTGAGACTGTTTTAACACACTACTATTGGCATACCTATTTGTTAGGGGTGCAACGATACACAAAATTCACGGTTCGGTTCGATACTTTGGTGTCACGGTTCGATATTTTTTCGATACAAAAAAAATGTTCATGCCTTTTTAATTTGTCATTTATTAAAATTATAAATATACATTTTAACTCAAAAGTACAGTTTTTAAATTTAATGTTGCTGAAACAACAAAGTAATAAAATAAAAAATATATATCTGCAGGGCTCGCGAAATTTCTAAATCCCTGGTAGCCCTTCGGGCAGGGACTCTTCAGTTTTTGGTAGCCCAAAATAAATTTAAGTAGCCCAAATAAAAAAGAGAGCAATTTTTTTTGATTGATGTTTTGTTTCCTGTTTTGTTTCCTTTACAATATTATTCATTAAAGTATAATATTGTAAAGGAAACAAAACATTAATCAAAAAATTGTTGAAAAACAAATTACAACATTGTATAAAAATTACAATCATCAACTCAAATACTTGGTTCTAATTGAACAGAAATTTCTATGAACTTGTAAGAACTGTGTAGGACATGAAACAGTCTGTGTCAGATCCTGAATTTGAAATTTCCACTGAAGTCACGGGTAAGAGGCAAGTGGAACCAAGATCTAGGCCATTTGTTTTTGGAAGTTTGCAAAGACTGCTAAATTTTGCCAGTGGTAGTTCACTCTTTGCAACATAGTACGCTGTTTTAAACTGATTTTCAGGTTTATTTTTAGTATGTTATTTGCAATTGGTGTTTGTTCTGGGAAAGATATTGCAGACTGAGCAATAATGCATTTCTTGCATTTCTCATGGGCAAGGCTGGACTGGGACAAAAAATCGGCCCGGGCATTTTGACTAGAGACCGGCCCACCAGGATAAAGATTGAAAATGTGACGTCATTCAGGGGTAAAACCGCAAAGGATTCTGGGAACTTGCGGCAAGAGGTACTAGCGCATGCAGGCTTTCAATTGAACTCAGTTACACAGCGATAAAAAGAAACCCAAAAAATGGCAATAAGCTGTTGTATTATTAACTGCAATAGCCGGTCGCATGACAGCCACGGGAAGCCGACGGGTAAAGAGATCGGTTGTTATAGGATTACGTCGTTGAAGAGAAATTGTTCGAGCCATGTTTCCGAAGTGACAAACAGGCGACGGATGGCCTGGATTGCAGCCATTCAAAGACCAAATATAACGTCCCAGAACACTCCAGCTCACAGGTTAGTCTGCTCCAAGCATTCCCACAAAGGTCAGTCTGCTGTTGTAGTTAATACGTCATTTTTCTTAACATAATTGGTGATATAGGTTACAAGCAAGTCTGGCGCTGAACAGAAATTGTCGCGCTATGCTCCTTTATTTATTGTGCATAAATAGTGAATTGTCCTGACACAATATTGCGTTTCGCTTCTGTTATTACCATGGTACATTGACGAAAACATATACTTTTATTCACAGGATAAAACAGTTGTTTTGTGTCACTAATTGTCCATTGCGATTACAGCATACAATATTATTGTCACTGCTACATTTCTGTAATGCTACCAGAAATTATTTCCACTACTAATTAGTTACCGTTGAGCTCAAAGGTTATATTAATAAACGGTTAACGAATGTGTATTTATGACGACGATTTGTGAAACTGGTAAACTTACCTTTGTTCGTACGATGGTCTTTCGTTCTACACGGTGCATTTCAAGGTCCTGTACCCATCCGTCGGTAAACTGTACCTGGGCTTGTTGCAGTGACCTGAAGTTACTAAACTTCATGAGTGTATGCACTCACTCCAAGAAGCGTATAATTATAAATCTGAGCGTGGTGAAAGTTGGGCAGCACGCTAACGTCTTTTGTCCACTCTGTGTGCTCGTAAGGGTCTGACCCTTTCACTCCTTTGATTTTTCCTCATATCTTTTCTTTGTCTTTTCGTCGAGTCTGTCTTTGTACACTGAAAAAAATATGTTGTTGGATTTACTTAATTCAATGGTGGACATTTGTTGCACACAGATGTTTTGCTTTGGCAGCAACTTAAACAATTGAATTAAATTAACACAATTTATTCATGTTCAATAAACTTGTGCAATTTGTGTTGATAAAATGTGACTTAAACATGTTTTGATGAAGTAATTTGAGCTCTTGGAATATTTTAATCCTTCACAATTTTCTCACGTTATCCCAACACGATTCAATAACTTTTACCCAATACTACTTGGTCACTTAAATACTACATGTTATCTTCAAATTACATTTTGCTATTATATTCTAGTATCAAATACACAATTTTCAAATGGAGGCCTTATAACAGATTGTATTGTTCTCTTCCAAGATGGTTGCTGGCATCCACCAGTAACCTTTCAAAACAACATGTCTAATTTCACTGCAGTAGGTAAAGAATTAAACTGACATTACTCCTCTACTGAATCTATATAAATCAACAGTTAAATAATGTCAGTTCTTCCGTGTTCTCTGGAATCAATCACAGCAAAGAAATTGGACTGTTTCTTTTGAAAAATGTTGGGAAAGAACAATACAAAACATTCTATTTAAGGCCTCTAACGTCAAGATTCAGTTAAACAACAATTATAACTAAACAATTTGAGGTAATGTTAGTTTCCATTAACATTAAATTAGGTTACTGAATTGGCAAACACCTTCCTATTAACACTACCCATTTTACCCCAATAACTAAAGAAATTAGCACTTGCAGGTCAAAACCTTTATTCAAGAGACGCAAAAATAACATTGATACAGTGACTGTCAAAAATTACAGCACTGATCATACTGTGACATCTTGGTTCAAAACAGCACACTTAGAAATATTCAACGTTCTTTACTTCAACTGAATGAAACTGAAAATACCATTTCACACGACCCATATGGGATATTTAGACTGTATAACTGTTCACGCTACATCTCTTCACTAGTAAAAGAAAGAAAAAATACAAAGAGAAATTTAAAAATGCTGCCAAACAGACAAACAGAACTTGTACAGAGCAAAAGGAAAAACAAACAACAACAAAAAACGGCTCGTCCTCATGGCAGTTGCAGAGTATATAAAAATGAACCCTGCGATCCGTTCCTGGAATTGAGCTTCAAAAATGCAGCAGAACAAGTGTGAGATTTAAATGTCCTCTCACCTAGAGCTGGTCACCTCACATGCATAACAGTGAGCTTCGTTGCAGGAGCAGTTTTGTCTTAGTTGTGAGCTTTTCTTGAGAGCTGAGTTGCATCCAACTCCATTACCACCCAATGAATCACCTCAAAAGTGTAGCAGAGTTGTGATGGGTAACTCATGTTGAAGGAATAAAAAAGGTCCAAACAGCATGGCTACTGCAAAGGTCACGTTATCCAGATCTTGAAGAACAACATCAGAAAAGTCATTGCCTGCTGCATCCTCTGGAGACAGATGTTCATTGTGGTTTTCTCAATCTGTGCAGTGGCCTCAGTCAAGTCCTGGTTAAACACAAAACATTTCTTTAAGATTCCTTTTTAAACTCATCTCTTTTGAATCTACCAGTTCTAATGTTAGAGTAATTTAAACCAATGCAAGCAACATAGTAAATAGCTATAGCCAAAGAGTGGTCTGCCATGCTGCCATTCATGGTCTAACAGAGTTTCTAAGAGAGGGTGAAAAACATAATAATTTCAAATGCTTTACATTAGTTTTTGTTAGAAAGACACCGGCCCATCAGAAATCCAGGTTATGTCACTCAGAAGATGTTAGAATTTAGACTTTCAGCCCCACAATTTGGTTAGCTGTTGGTCAGTTGGTCATTTTTTCAAACAAAAGCTAATATAAATATTGGTGGGATTTTCCTTTGTTCATTAGAATGACAAATTTAAAGTTTTTTCACACTGATGTGACCCCTAATACAGGGGTGGGGATGGGGCCTCAAGGGCCGGCGGCCGAGTTCACTACCAGGCCTCATGTGAACTTCAAATTATTAAAGAGGACTACTGGTCCTAACCAGTCCAATGAGGATCAAGTGGATAACTAAATGCATTTTTAAATGTTGCAAAGCCACAATCTACCCATAAAACACTCACCATGAACTCCTGCACCAAGATGTTGCAATTGTCTTTCACACAGATGCGGAGCACTTTGATGAGGGACTCCGAGCATTAATGTCATCCTTGACTATTATAACAAAGAAAACAGAGATTTGTGAACTTTTCAGTAGCACAGAAGAAAATGATCCCAGACAAAAACTCTTGACTTTTTAAACCAGTCAACATGCAACACCAGCATCTACAAAGCAATATCAAAAGTTCCTGTTTGACATCAACTTTATGGATATATAGTTTCCAGAACATTTATTTTTAAAAAAAGATAATTTTTTCTCAGTGGGCCAGTAAATGCATGACGAAAATTATGGCATCCTTTTAGTGGAATCATTACTCACAGGTAATAGTTGACTGTTTCAATGGATGTAGCATAAAAATCTTTTACTGACCTAATGCAATACATATACACTTTGTAGTTAAAGAATTTTAAAGTTCTTACTGTCATTATGGCAGCTACATCCTTTAGCTTTGTGCCCTGTTCCCCTGATCACTTTGCAAACACTTTCAGCAGACTGTCAGAGAAAAACTCAGCTCCGTCAGAAACCTTGACTGTAAAGGCATGGTTGGGATGCACTGGAATGCTGCATTTTATCTGAAATGACATAAAATTATTTTGAAATAACAGCAGGCACTGTGCTTGGTTAATCAGTAATGTTTTGTTGAATAAAAACTGTGTTTCCAGATCTTATGGGATTAAAAAAAATCCAAAGATGTTTGTTTCTGATTTGCAACCCAACAACCCACAAGTTACAACCTCATTTCAGTTCAAGTGTGCATTAATGCGAGTCCAGTAATCACCTTTCTGGCAATACATACAGGTATAAGTTAAACCTATGGCAGATTTTGGATCTCTCAGTTGTATTAATAGGGTGAGTATGCATGCACCTAATAATTATAAAAAACCTATTATAATTAAGTTACAGAAACGAAAATAGAATATACTTTCTTACCATAACACCTTGAACCCACAATCCATCAGCTGACTCCTGGTGAAATGCAGAATACAGGTCATCTCTCAATGTGCAGCAAAAAAAACAAAAACAAAAACAAAAGGACAGCAGGTGAGGGCAGGAGGGGTAGGGATGTAAGCTAGCATAATGCCGCTGATGATATTAGCTAAAGCTGTTCAATGTCCAAAATCTCACTAACACCACGGTGCAGTAAATACACAATGTAACTGAAGAGTCAGTTGACAAATCTATTCACACAGAAAACCAAATTATGTTATGAGTGCCTCGTAATTAGGTTTAATGTGATATTACGGCTCTTGTGCCAAAGACAAATTCAAATGAAAAAGCGCCAATTCTTTGACAACAGATAAAACAGCAAATAAGCTAACGGCTCTTTTTTAGCATGTTACATGGCGACACTCTAGACGTTTAACTACATTTGGCTGAAATATGGTAAAAATGAATTCAAAAAATCAAGACATACCAAAAACGTAGAGTTGGCTGCTCGACTTGACTGAGATGGATGCCTTTTTTAAACCACGATCCAAAGCCCGCGAGATGAAATCACGCGTGGTTTCACGAGATTTAACGTTGCTATCTTATTGACTTACTTCACCTGAACATGATATGAACAATTGAATACACCCTTTCTGCATATCATGTAGTTTTTACACTATATAGTTACATTTAACTTTAAAACATGAGGCAATTGTGTTAAATGCATGCAAGATGCTTACATAAATCCAAGAGATGGCCAGTCCCTTTTTTTCAGTGTATGGACCGGCATTGTTCTCCTTTTGTTTTGTACATTCCTTTTTTGTGCGGCAAAGAAAAAACAAGAAGGCATTGGAACCGGAGAATGAACGTTTTGCGGTGCTGCAAATACTTGCATTTGACGCGGTACTTGATTGTTTTGCCACTAGTTCCCGGCATGCAATGCGCGAAAATCACGTGATTGCTAAACAAGGGGGAGGGTGCATCCGGCCTCCTCGGTCTAGCCCAGAGTCGATCATGACCAATTGGCCAATCCAACACCTTTCATTACATATACCCTCCCTAAAAAAAAAAAAAAAAAAAAAAAAAAAAAAATCCATCGGCCCATAAAAACAAAAAATCGCCAGCGGCCCACCAGGCAAATGCTATGTCCAGCTATGCTCATGGGTTCTAATGGGAGCCTTTCTTAAAATGACTGGTCCCAGTAACAAAGGCGCTTGTCGACTCGAGGGAAAACCAACAACACACCCGGCAGAACATTATGTTATTTACACGGGTGCACATAAGTGGTCCGCATTAGCTGTCAAAAAAAAAGACGCGCACCAGATAAGAAGTTGCAACGCGCGTTTGCCTCCATATGCCACTGTTTTTGTCCGCTAGAGTGGGATTTTCACGGCACATTCTGCACCACATCTCTGTGCGTTCATCATTTGTTTGAAGCCAGCTCACTTCCTGCAACCACTTTCCCGAGAATACGTGCTTCTTTTGTGGTTCGGACTCCTTCTGACATTTCTTTGGAGGTGGAGGAACACCAAAGTAATTGCTTAAAGGAGCTTCTTCGACATCTTTAAGAGTTCTAAACAAATGTCTGTCCTCCTCCTGAAAATCTTATGTACGCAAACACGCATTGCAACTTCATATCTTGTGCGCGTTTTTTTATTTATTTTGATAGCGAATGCGCACCTGTGGACCACTTATGTGCAGCCCTGGTTATTTAGCTCGTCATATTGCAGCCACAGAAATTATTTTGTCCATGAAACCATAAAGCTGCACTTTCTTTTTGCCTTATAGTCTCATTTGTCATAACTTTTCCGTTTTGTGGTAAGCTTTTCTTTGGCTGTCACTTCTTCACCCTGACCTGTCTTATTTGGCTCAGCAGAACTAAAATATATGTCCTGCTGCTTTTACAGAGGCACTCACATAAGCTCAGCGATTCTCTGCGCGATCAACCTCTCACATGTTTAAGCTGCGGGAGATTTCACTTGTCATGTTTGCATAGTAAGCTAACGATTGATAAGACGATGTCAGAGGAATTGGTGCACAAATTATCATCACTCACCAGCAGTGTTGGTCAAGTTACTTGAAAAAAGTAATCAGTAACTAATTACTGATTACTCCCCCCAAAAAGTAATCCCGTTACTTTACTGATTACTTATTTTCAAAAGTAATTAATTACTTAGTTACTTAGTTACTTAGTTACTTTTTAAAAACACGATTTACAACCTGAAGAGGTGATAAAGTGATAGATCTTTCAGCCCAATTCTACTTTTTCTACATAATCCATCATACAAAATGTAATCAAATGGAAAAGTCTCTTTTTTTAACTTGTTTTATCAGTTTTAATCTTTTAACTTTATGCATCAAGCAAAACATTTAATTATATGCAACATTTTCTGACTTGAATAAATTAGTTTAACATTTAAACCTATTTTCTACACATTCCAGCACATAAAATAAAATATTTTTTGTGTTTTCACTCACTCTTTCAAACAGATGCAAGTAAAACACAGCAGAAAATAAATAAAGTCAAAGACTCAGCGGTCCTTTTGCTCTATTTTCACCTGTAAAGCAGGAGCAGGGTAGGCGGAGGGTTACCCTGGTGCAGGTGTGCTGCGGTCAGTTGAAGAATCCGCGCGAGTGTCTCTGTGAGTTTCCCATCACGTCGTAGCTACTCGGTGCTTGCTCGGAAGTTTAGGGGTTTTTTTCGCTGTAAAAAGAAGTTTTCTTCCCACGCACGATGGACGCTAATGTTTTTGTCACTTTTTATGGAATCAAACTCAAAGTAAGGTCAGTACTTCCACACTTTAAACGCTGCACGCTCATACTCTCTCCCGCACTCGATATATTATCCATTGTTGATCTGCACACAGCTGCTGTCACCAACGTCGCACTTGCTTATGTCACTGTCATGAGACATTCTCGCAAAAAAAATCACGGTTTTAGTAACGCAGTAACGCAGCGTTCCTACGGGAAAGTAACGGTAATCTAATTACCGATTTTGCAATAGTAATCCCTTACTTTACTCGTTACTTGAAAAAAGTAATCAGATTACAGTAACGCGTTACAAGTAACGCGTTACTGCCCATCTCTGCTCACCAGTCAGTGCTGTCGCTCTCTATACACAGTTCGCTCGATTGCAAAGTGAAAGCAAAAAACAAGCGCAAATTCAAATGCGATTTCAATATGTCACATATTGACAGTGGCTCACCGATGCCAATGACATAATTACCCAGCTACATTTCCGAAAGAATGCAAAAGTATTGACATATATTTTTCCTTCCTACGATAGGCCGACGGGCAGGGCAGAGATAAATTTTGGTTTTTATTTATCAAAATGGGGAGCACCTGGTTCATTATTTACATGGGACTCTGCTGTTAGCTGGAGCTAACTAATTGTTACTACCAGCCAGTGATGAAGACTTACTTTCTTGAAAAACCCACGATTAACCCTCTGCTGTGGAAAAAGTGATGTAGATGTTAGTGCAGCGCATCTGTATGCACACTTTCTCACAGTGACCTCTGCACTGTAAACAATACAAGGTCATGAATAACACACTGCTGGTAAATTCACAAAGACACGGAAAGTGGCAATTAAAAGGTTAAGTCAGCACGGCCCAAAAGCCCATGCAACCTGTTGGTGTGACCTTTCTGCTCCTGTAAAAAGAAACATACATACATCCACCCTTTTGTCACTGTGTAGGTGGAGGTGCATTCTTGCATACTGGTGTCAAGTAAGTTAAGCTTTTGTCAGTCCAGTCAGTCCCCATTTTTTATTTGCTGACAGTAGAACCTCTCGTGACGCAATAAGTTTCTACTGCCAGCAATGACGCCATTTCAAAAAAAGAGAAAAGAAAATTTAGACTGGATTACCTCGCTGAATCCTTTTTGACAGGGACTTGTTTTCTGATTGTCCCAAATAAGTGGCTTTCTCCTGAGCCCATTTTAATTTTGGAAAAGCTCACTTGCGATTGTTCAACATGTTGTGTAGCGCTTTCGATTCCGATGTTGCAGGCCTGCTGGAAAAAGAGAAAATTGCCAAACAAAAAATCTCAGTGCACTGTTAAAAATCGAAAAATATGAAGGCCTAGTTTTAGGACTTGTCTGAGCATACTCTCTTAGAATGATGAAAAAACAAAACTAATTGGCAGGTTCAAAGTGGTACCAAAAGAAAATGCATCAGTCAAGTAAATCCCCAAAACATTCATCCACGAGTCACACACCTCACACAACAGCAATATTCTATCAGATAATGAGTTTTTTCCCCCCTATGTACCCAGATGTGTGTCATGATAAGACCTCCCCCACACATCAGAAACAAGAAACTCAATAATCTATTAGTCTCCACTCATCTGACCCTCCTGCAGCATTCTGTTCACCCCTGCTATGATTCAATCATTTTTGCCCAAAATAATACTAGTTCACTAGTCTATGTATCACTTGTTAACCTACTAAGTGAACCGGACAAGATGATGGTAACAGAAATGCATGCTTAAAAATACTATTTGATCTTCATGAGCTTCATGGCATGTGTGTATGTGTTAGTAGGATTAATGCATTTTTCTGTTTGTGTAATTTTTGTGTACCTCTCCTCTTTGCGGTGCTCCAGACACTTTACAATTCACCACGCAAGGCAGTCGTTTTTTCTTCCCAAATTTCATTCCCACACTAAAACAGCCAGCTGTTTTAGTGTCCTCCCCTGCTCCTTCCACTGTGGTCTCATCCCATCTCCCCCTCTTGCAGCAGTCCAGTGAGAGTCAGTTGTCTTTCAGCTTTGTCCTGTCTTTTCCACTGTCTCATCTTGCCATTTTGCTCCAAAAGTGGCAAATGTCCAACTCAGGCAGTCTTTTCAAAAGTCCATTCACACACAGTGAAGTTGCAGCTCGTTGGAAATGCACATCCATCCATCCAGTCATGATGATGCCATTTTTCTCCTTGCTGTCGCTGTCTTGCACAGCTGCTGCTGCTGGACCTTTTCTTCACGGCTCAGGATACTGCTGTGAGCTCTTGACCTGCTGTGAGCTCTTGACCTGCTGTGAGCTCTTGACCTGCTGTGAGCTCTTGATATTCATCTCGTTGTTCTGGAACTGCATTTCTTGTCTCCGGGGAAAGATTTTTGGAGCTTGTGTTCTCAGGGTGACAAACTGTCAAGAGATGTATTCTAAAACACTTCTTCAGCTGAGAAACAGAGAGGAAAAACACACAGTTTTACTTGTTGCTAGCAAGAGCAGCCAAAGAACGCTCGCACGAGAGTGATGGCTCAGGGACTCGCAGCTCTGAGACTGCCCTGGTCTTTATTTTATACATCAGTGGGTGTTTGTTCCTTACATTGGAATGTGGATGTTTATATGTGTGTGTGTGTGGGTGTAGGTGTGGAGTTAGAGTGTGACCCCATAACCGACTTCCCTAGAGTGTGACCCCATAACCGACTTCCCTAAATCTGCTGGTTGGAAGTCCAACAGTTCATCTAAGCACTTAGACTAAAACTTGACATAGCTACGTTTATCCTACCATAAAATAATAAGACAAGGTACGACCTCTCCCATACTCCCAGAGTGTGGGTGTGAATGCCAGAGCACTCTGGAATGCACACAAAGCCTTTGCAGACTATTAAGGATCGCACATCCTATCACTACCATATGCAAACTTATATTATTAAAAGATTATACTGACTACTAAGTACAATTTTCCATTGACATATTTCATCTTCAATTATTCTTGTATGAAATTCCCTTGAAGTAACAACTGAATTTCAACCAACTCAGCTTGCTCTGCATATTTTAAAACATGGCGGAGCCCAGCTGTAATTGTACCTTGCATTAATATGGTGTATTATTAACGGTGACACAGCACTGCTTAGAAAAATAATTTCCCCCAGGGATCAATAAAGTATTCTGATTCTGATTCTTAGCATGTCGTCCTGAATCTCACAGGTGTGCCGATGACCTGTGCAGTATATGAGGCACTAAAATCCTGGTTTATTTCTGGGATATGAAGAGGAGGGAGTCATGTGAGCTCTATCAATATTGCACGACTTACGTCTCAGACCTGTATTTATGTATATATGCACTGAAATTGCGCTGTAATATCCAGTTAACTGTCCACATTTGTACTCTGTTTTTCCATTTATTATATTTTTTTTCATTAATTAGTCTGAAAAAAGATCCACGTAGTAACCAAAGAGAGCCTAAATCGATGGTCTCTAATAGCAGCCAAATTATAAGAGCTTTCATTAGTGATGGTGAGATGAAGCCTTGTGATGAACTGAAGCTTTCCAGCTAACTGGTCGACTCATGGTTCGAAGCATTGTGACGATTCATTGGCTCTACTGCGCCATCAAGTGGATGATTAAAGTTAAATAGGCTCAATGATTATAATGATGTGATGTGTAAACTTAATAAATAAATTGTTTTCATGGTTATTTATCCCAAATATTGTCTCAGTATGTCTGATACAAAAGAGAAAGTGGAAACTATCAGGACAGAGTTTTGATATGATTGTGTAACTGTGTAATCATGCTTATGTACATCTGGACAATGACACAAACTAGTGTGTGGTGCTTCACTTTTTTAATAAACTAAAAGACAGAAATGAGATTATAAGATCTGTGGTGTTGTTGATTTATATTATGGTACTTATCATTTGTGATATTTATTACTGTGTGCATACTTTATTAGGAGAGATGAGATCTAAATGTTGCCAGACAGGGGAAAATCTTCTCTTCCTTGCTGGTTCCATCGAAGGGGAAATGCTCAAGTATGTAACTGGGACATAATCCAATTCCACAACACAATGTGATGGGGAATCAGCTGTGTTTTGCTGCCCAATTTATTTAGAATCTGGCGCAAAACGGCGAGCCAGTTCCTGAATCAGTCACGTGGTACGGACTGCCCGCGAGGCCTCGAACGTCACTGCATACGCAAACAAAGCAAGACGCGCGCTTCACAAAACTACCCTGAGATTACCGACACACGCTTCAAAGCTTCGACACACAGGAGACATCACTACTTTTCATACAGATGATGTAATAGTTCAAACTGACACCAAACCTGCAGAAAACTGTGCTTACAGACCTACACAATCAAACACTGATGTCAATTTAGCTGCGCTCCTATTTTATGAACAGTGACTGCACAGTGGTTAGTACTCTGTGTTGTGGTTTTATTTACATAAAACGTGAATATAAAGAAAAAGGAGAAAACTTTATGAATGTGAAGGCTGCATGTTTAATGTAAAGAGCTATTGACTCAGGTAATGTTTGCCATGGGTCCTAAATTAATGTAGCCAATCCAACAGCGTGAAGGTGAGTAGGGGTACAGTGTCAGTGTAGCAGTGACATGTGTGACATGACCAGGACTCCAGCTGTCTCAGGTAGATCCAGTGACATCTTCAATGTTCTCATGACTTATTTGTAAGTTCCCCGTGCAGCTGAAGAATGGAGACTTTTCATAGCATAATATGCAGACAAATGCCATTCTGCTGCCTGTAGTGTGCCCAGGCAATTCTTTTATATAAGTAGACCTGAAGAAAGCATATTTTCAGATCTGCATTTACCTGCCTCACAGGAAATTCCTGTGATTTGTGTTTCAGGGCAGAATGTGCATGTAACTAGTCCTGGCATTTGGTCCCTCACACAGCCCAAAGGGATGTTTGAAATGCATAGAGGCATTAATAGGCCTGCTAAAGAGGCGGGGTAACGGCATAGCAACGTACATAGATGAATGGCTGTTGTTATCAGAGTGAGAAATGTTGAGAAAAGAGCAGGTTAAAGTGGATCCACTGATGACTCTGGGTTTCACCATAAACTACGAAGAGTGTCCTGCAGCCAACTCAGCCCTTATCTTTCATAGGAATATCTCTAAATTTCACCTCATACATAGCGTGTCTCTGTAGGCACAGAGGGAAAAATGCTGTCACATGCAGGCATGTTTCAGGTGGGACGACATCTCTCATTCAGACAATGGCTGCAGATGCTTCACTAGAAGCTGTCACAAAGAGGAAGGTGATACCACGGATGCAAGTCTCATGGGCTGGGGTGCCACTCACAGCAGCATAGTAGTGGGTGGAACTACTGGGACTCACCTCAAAGGGGTGCTCACATCACCTGGCTAAAATTACAAGCAGCATTTTTCACACTGAATAATTTCCTCCCTTCAGAGTTGAAGTGATAATCTTTACTACTGGGGGTATAACACTGAGGACCGATGAGTCAATTCTTTTTACTTTGTTGATGTAACCATAGGGGTTCCTTGAATGGTTGCTGCACATCAGACCTACACACACTAAGTGCAGACGTGTTAGCAGCTCCACTGTCAATAGTAGTCCCAGAAACAACTAATATAAAACCCTCACAGTCACAAGAGACTGCTGCACTGCTGCTAGCACTAGCCAGGAAGAAGTGCAGGAGGAGGCTACAGCAGTCCCAACAAGAGAGTGAGGAAAAGACAGAGGGAGGTGTAATCAGCATGGTAAGAACATAGATGGACAGAATTGGGAAGGGAGAGCTTCAAGGGAAATGAATGGCTACTTTAATCATGAGGCACTGCTAATAGCTAATGTAGCTTTTAATTGTCACATGCTGCCCTGCACATGTTGCCTTTTAAACTGACCATTTGGAGCAGCATTCATCTGTTGTCACTGAGAGCTACTCACATTCTGAGAACTACTGTCCACTGGCACCCAGCACCCACAGCTGGTGACCCTAATCTGGGCAGGATTTGACCAGCCACAGGTCAACATGTTTGCCTCTAGGTAGAAAGTGCAGTGTCCACTGTATTTCTCCCTGATGGACAAGGAAGCTCTACTAGTGGTGGGCCCATTAGCTCACGAATGGCTGCATGCTCTGCCTTTTGCATTTCATCTGCTGGCCTTGATTTCACTCACTCTGAGAGAGAGATGGCTGACCACGATGTCCCTTTGGTTAGTGGAAATTATGCCCAGCTGTTTACTTACATGACATAAATTGAAAAAATGAAAGATATGCATTGGAATAAGGAAGAATTTTGGACAAGTATGTTTAGGGCTGTTCGATATAACGATATATATCGGATGACGATATAAAAACATCTATCGTTTGTTTCGCGGTGTCGTAGAATAAACTGTTTACAGCAATATTTTTTCATTGTTTTGATGGTCACTGTAGTGGCTATATTAGTTTCTATAAGTTCTCTCTTTCTCCTATATTTAATATAACCACACTACTGATGTTCAAGCACCTGTTTTTACGTGTTGTCGTTAGCAACAACGACGGTAAAACCATCGCGTGGCTCCGCTGTCCACTTATTTGTTTTCTACATAAACCTTTCACAATAAAGCTCAAGATCCTGTTGAGACTTTTCAAAATAAACTGAATCACGTGAAAGAGTATGCAGAGAGTTTACGGATGAGAAGAAAAAAAGAGCCGTCAAGTGCTAAAAAATAAATTTTAGACTCAAACTTATGTCTAAAAATGTATAGTTTCATGCATTGGTTAAAACACTCAAATCCAGGTAAAGGACGCCAAGCTGGAAAAAGTTCACGCAAGTCGAATTGCCCGAGATTTACAGAATTTACAGAAAATATTACATTTTTGTGATTTATATCGTGGTCAGGATGATAAATGTCTTATATCGGGATATGAGATTTTTGTCATATCGCACAGTAAGTATGTTAGTCTTTTTAAAAAATGTGTTTTATTATGACTCATGAAAAGAAATGAAGGGAAAAATACTCACCTGTGCTTTGATTTATTTACTATAAATAATACATTAATAAAACACAGCAACATTAAAGTTAGAATACAAAAGCAATAATCTCTGGTCCTTAGTTCCTTAGTTATGCTGCAATATGTCTAGACTGCCGGGAGATTCCCATTATGCATTGAGTATTTCTTCTTCACTCCCTATGTGTTTATACACCTCTCTGCATTGAATTATTCTTCCTCTCTGGCTCTCTTCCACAGTGTGTCTTTGTCCTGTCTTCCTACCCTCATCCCAACCTGTCGCAGCCAGGAGGGAGTTTTTCCTTCCCACAGTCACCAAAGCGCTTGCTCATAGGGGGTCATATGATTGTTGGATTTCTCTCTTTTTTGTATTACTGTATACAAAAGGTATTTTATGAATTTCACCAGGTTCTGTACTAGGACCAATACTTCTTATGTTACACCTGTTTAGGCAGTATTATTAGAAAACACTTCATACATTTGCATTGCTTTGCAGATGACTCTCAACTTTATATACCCATGAAACCAGATGACAGAAAACTAATTAAACTACAGGAATGTCTTAAAGATATTAAGGTCTAGATGACTTTTAATGTCCAACTAAAGTTAAACGTGTCTATCTGAAGCAAAGAAGTCAAAACAGATACCTCTGTAACTGCATGTTTAACACAATTAAACATTTTTTCTTTCATTGCACACAAAATTTAGTAGAAGCTTTACTGACGTGGGATCTCATTTTACTTGTCTGACTGGAATTTGTCAACATGAGCAAATCATCTGACGTTATATCACCCAGACTAACTCTGTCTGTGTCCATAATCAGAAATCCAACTGAATTTACTTGCAGCAACCCCAATTCTAACTACCAGAGATACATATACATATGGCTGTGTGTATACTCTTACTGAGTAGGGCAGCATCCCATTAGATCCACTGATAAGATAAGAATGAAACAAGAACAATATCGTTGGAGTCCACAGGATTCAAGTTGTTCTTGTTGCTTGACACTTGGGAAAAAAAAACCTCACTGGGTGCTGGAATATCTCGGTGGAGAAGAGCCTTGAATCCTCTCGCCATTGTCTTTACTGACAGCAATGAAGGCAGTGAAAGAACTGCTCTCTCCTGATTGCACACTCAACTCCACCACCTTCTCCTTCACACCTCCATCTTCTTCTACCTCATCGTCTTCCTTTCCGTTCTCTAGTGAGCAAATAAGAGTCCGAGCACCCAGCCTGTGAACTGTTAATCTACAGACAAGAGAAAGAAAGAAGCACAGGTGGAGCTCATTCTACATTTCATATTTTCAAAAAGGTCTAAAGGAGATAATAACAATTCTTTCATAGGATGGAAATCAGACATAAACACCATCATCTTTCAAAAAGACATCAAATACTTAAGGAGTGTGATGCTATGAGCTCAGTGCAGATATCAGTATGGTGATATGGTCACAATGACAATGTTTTAGATCATACATACAAACAACACGAGGTAATATCTAATTGTTCCAGTGGATAAACCGCTCATTTACCCAGAGTTCTCTGCAGGTCTGAGACTGAAGTGCAGCTGGTTCTCAGAGGGATGACCTGCCAGGCTGTACTTCAGCGTCACACAGCCCTCTGCTGCCTCTGAGCTCTGACACAGAATTACAGTGTTAAACCAATTTAATCTCTTCAATGGAAAATAAATAATAAAACAAACATTACTGTAATTGTTATGAGTCATTGTCTTACTTTTGGTTCCTGTCAGTCCCTGTGATGAACTGAGCGTGACCTCCTCCTTCCTTGGCCATCCCATTGACGAGAGCAGAGCTGGCCCCTTCCCCAATCCCAAAAGAGAAACACCTGCAATACAACAGTTTTCACAGAGGACATGTTGGACATTCTGGAAACTGTGTAGATATAGTTGTGTTTTTCTGGTTTGTGAGAATACAACAGCTGTTTTTAAAACACACAGGTTTGGTACGCAGCACATGTCATCATATTTTTCTTGTTTTTCATGTGAGAGATCTTCTTCACCAGATCGATCACTTCTTTGGTGTTCCCCACCTCTTCATCAGTAAAGACAAACAGCCAGAGAGGAGAGTTGACACACATCTACACAAGCTGAAACACAACTCTCTGACAGGTATACAAGTATGCTGTCAGTAAACTGTTTTAGTAAAACAACATAAGAGAAGTAAGACTGAGAGGAACAGTAGGAGCCACTCAACAGATCAACTTGTATATAATTAACAGATTATATAAGATATGTTACGAGTGATACGGGGCTTGGTTCATAGTTAACTTACATGTTGGAATAATGAATGATTAAAAAGATATAATAAAGAATGGCATCATTAAAGTGTGTGTGTGTGTCTGAGTTACCTGTTTAGGCTGAGTGGGAATGCAGGGCTGACCGTAAGTATTTTTGAGGGGCTAAGGATCTCTGTTCCTCCAAGTTCAGCCTTCAGAGCCTCCATGGTCTTCTCACTATACTCTACACTCTTACTGCCATGACAAACACACAAGTGAGATCAAACATAACATGTTGTCTAACAGCAGGGAAGATATCTTATCACACATTTACAGAAAAAAGTGACAGAAAACTGATATCACGGAGATCATATGAATACAACTGATGGGAAGATGTGTTCATAACTAGACCCAAAACTAAATGTTGGAATAGCAGCCCATTGGTAAGCTCTTCAACAGGAGCAGAGGAGAGTCCTGAAGGGAAGAGAGAAAAGATGGTGAGGCCTCTGTGTGAGAGCAACAATTTTACAAAAGTTTTGAGGAAATATTTTGTAACTCTAACACCACTTTATGAATACCCTGGCACTGCTGATGTGAGTATTACTCATATTTTCAGATCGATTCACTAAGAACACCAACTCTCCACATGAAGCCATTTAATGTGTTTCAGAGAGCCTGAAACATTCTCTCCTGGAGCCACAGCTGGACTGGCCATCGGCTACTGATGGTGATTTTTCATTTGGGCAGATGCTTATATTATTATTATTATTATTGTAACCGTATAAACAATGAAAGGTAGTGGATTGGCCAGTTGGTCATGATCGACTCTGTGCTGGCCAATTACAGCCGAGGAGGTCAAACTTTAAAGTTCCATATTGAGGTGAAAAGGAACACGATTTGTCCCATACTTCAAGTTGAATGAAAAACGACACAAAGCTGGAGTTATGCTGTGTCTTTATGCTGCACAGCTGCCTCTTCTTCTATCATTCTCTCCCCATCTCTCTCCTCTTGCTACTTCAATCATGATCAGCTGATCGGCTTTTCTGTCGCAAGTCCGTCTCCGTTGTTTGTTCATTGCCCACTTTGCACCAGAAAGAGGAGACCAGCGGCAGCACATTTAAGCTTGATAAGCTGTTGTTAGAATAATTTAACATTACTTTCTAGTATCAGCTGACGTTTGCTGGAGCCACAGCCGTAAAACTGCTGGTCATGATATTGGTTTGGATATGTGGTGAGAGGGAAACATGAAGATGTAAAGTGCCTGCTGCCCTGCCTCTTTTGATGCCATACTATTTGTTCAGCGTTCACAGCCCACACTGCCTGTGGCCTTTACATACATCGGTCGGGGCCCTGCAAAGTATGCAGTCACTGTGAGATCACTCTGTGCGCTCTCAACAAGATATAAAGCACGCAGTTAGGGGTGGGTTTAAAAAATCGATTCATCGATTAAAATAGATTCTAACTGGAATAAAACGATATCAATTCATTAAATCCTGAAATCAATTTTTTTTATATACATATGTGGTTTGCCGCGTATGAAACTTGCAAGCGGTTAACATGAGGAAGTCACGCCAGAGTTAAGTGACCTGGACGCATGAACCATCATGGCTACTCACGGGAATGTGCCACCAAGCCTAAAGGCAGATGTCTGGCAACACTTTGGATTTAAGAACTGTGAAGACAGTGAAGAGCCGGACAAAAGCAAAGCCGTATGTAAGATGTGCAAAATGGAGGTAAAGCACTGTGGAAATACCACAAATCTCAGAAATCATTTAACGAGGCATCATCCAGATATCCCGCTAGCAAAAACGGCCGACACCAAGCAACGCTCACTCGAAAAGGCATTTGCAGTGAAGTTGGCATCCACTTCTCCAATGTGCCCAAAAAATAACACAGTCTGTCGCAACTCTCATATGTAAAGATATACGTCCGTACAGCGTTGTTGAAAATGATGGCTTCCAAAACCTCATTAATACGCTAGAACCACGCTATGTTTTACCAACACGCAAACATTTGAGTGAAGTGGTAATCCCAAACATGTATGAAAAAGTGAAACACGATGTTAGTGTTTCACTTTTTCAGTGGTTCATGTCTTACAGACAAGAACCACTGAAGCAAGCCACACAGCAGTTAATTTATCTGAAATTATGTTCAAAGCAATCGAAGAATGGGAGCTTACAAACAAAAATCCAGGCATTGTAACTGACAATGCTGCAAATATGGTGCGAGCTGTGGAAATAACGGGCTGGTTGCACATTGGTTGTTTTGCCCACACACTCAATTTAGCTTCACAAGCAGGACTGAAAGTTCCAGCTGTTGCTCAGCTGCTTGGCCGAGTGAGACGCATAGCATCCTTTTTTCATCGCAGCACTGTTGCAAGTCGCAAGCTTAAAGAGAAGCAAAAGATACTGAATCTACCTGCCCATAAGCTGGTGACTGATAGGGTGACCAGATGGAACAGCACGTTGGACATGCTGGAACACTTCCTAGAGCAACAACCAGCAATCTCTGCAGCTCTACTCTCACCTGAAGTGAGGAGAAGTGACAGTAATCTCTGTAGTCTTACAGAGGCTGACATACAGTAACTGATGGAGAAGATATAGTGAAAGCTTTGAAGCCGCTGAAAGCAGCCACACTGGTTATGTGTGAAGAAAAGTCCCCGACCCTTTCCATCATTGCACCTCTGCATGCACAGCTGCTGGAGAAGATGATCAGTGTCTCTCACGACTCCTCACTGATTAAAGACCTCAAGACTGCTGTATACGACAACTTGAAGTCAAAGTATGTTTATGAATTGTGTGTATATGCCATGAATGAGTGTAACTGTATGGATGCATGTATTACATGAAAATTCTTACTATAATGAAAAAATATATATATTATAAAAATGTTAGTTAAGCCCTCTTGTCTAGTAATAGGCCTTTTGATTTTATATCTATCTATCTATAGATGTTTATATATAAAATATGGAAACAAAGTCGTATATTAATGTTTCTGATCTTGCATGAGTGTATGTAACCATGCACATGTATATCCAACATAATAAACTGAGTTAAATGTGCAAAATCTCTTTTCAAGATATGTGGCCCTAAAGGACAAGCTGTACATTGCATCAGCATTAGATCCTCGCTTTAAGGCCCTGCCATTCTTGTCCAAAGAGACCTGTAACAACACATTCTCTCAGTTGGTGTTGGAAGCAGCAGGTTTGGAGAACGTGGACACAGCTAAAAATGATTGGTTTTTTTGCACTACTCGAGTTAGAATATAAATAGTAATTTCTTTAGTAATTAAGTTTTCATTTTTCTACAGCGACAGTCTGATGGTGACACATCTGAGGAAACTGTCCCTGACATCTCTCTTGGTGGTGTTGATGAAGTGGATTATGCCCCTCCAATTAAGAGGTCAAAGGACTCTGCATTAATTTTTCTCCTTGGGCCAGCCTACTCAACAAAAACATCAGCACCACAGAAAACACCAACTCAGAAGGCAAAGGAAGAAGTGAATCGATACAGGGACGTTGAGCCTGTTGCACTTTCTGAGGATCCTTTGATCTGGTGGAGGGACCGTGAAAGGGAGTATCCTCTTTTGGCTCTACAAGCAAAGCAGTATCTTTCCATACCTGGGACCAGTGTTCCTTCTGAACGAGTGTTTTCAACTGCTGGTGACACTGTTACCGCACAAAGGAGCTACCTGACTCCACAACATGTAGACCAGCTTCTCTTTTTGCAGAAAAACCTTACAGTCTCAAAGAAGTGAGAGGGTAGTTATAAATAAGGCTAAATTGCATGAGTTTCACAGAGGTTTTACAATACTGTTCAGTATGTTTTCATTTTTTGAAGTATTTTAAAAGGCAGTTTTTCATTTTCTGATCGTTCAGTTTCTGTCAGTTCACTTGTACACGCTGTGTTATCCTGTGTGTCCCCAAAACACAATAGTGGATTTCAGAAAAGCTGTGTGAGACACTAACAGCAAAACTATTTCTCTGAGGTTTTACTGATGTTTACAAAAGATATGTTCTATTTGCACTGGATCCCTGATCCACTTGAAATGTATGTATGAAAATAAATATATACTAATTTTAATTAAAAATTACATTATTGTAACTGCTTTAGTATCTGTTCTTAATTTTGAAATTTATATAATTCATTCACAAGGCTTAGAGGGTTCTTTTGACAGTACATATACAAGGTGAATTATCATAATTTTATATATATTCATCTCAAAATCCTGAAGAGAAAATGTAGATGCTAAGAAGTAAAAACAGATAAAGACTGTTGTAACAATAACTGAGATATGAAGACAGCTCATCACTTTTTCTGTTTTCATGCTTTCTGTTGTTATGGCATAAAGTTAAAATACTTTGGTCATTAAAAAACAAACCTTCTAGGATTAGATGTGTGATGGTGTAATGTCGTTTAGTTTATTACAGTAAAATTGTGAATCTATTTTTGTAAAATAATTTTTAAACATTTCAAGTCAACTCAGCTTTTTTCCCTTTAATCTGATTGTCTAGAGATATACAGAGGATATAGAAAACATGGAGAGAAGGACAGACACTCTTTCCCGAATTGATGAGATTCTTCGACCTGTAGAGGACTTAGAAAATCGGATCCGTGACCGGATTTTCAATCGTCACTTGGAATCCAGGGTGGCTGTTGGAAACGTGACAACCTTTAGAGAAACACCCAGGGACAGCCTGCATCCACTTGGTGAAATTTTTGGGAAGGTGCAGCCCCAGCGGGAATTGAGCTTGGCATCTTCATTTGCTCCGTGTCCTCCATCATCCTCTCGACCTCACAGAAGTCAGATTCCAGTGAGGTCAAAAAACTACAGAGAAAGAGGTCAGTTCTTATATCGACGCAGTAAAGAGTCAGAATATCAGACATTTAAACCCTTCAGACTTTTAATCAGCTGTTGTGTGAGAGATAAACCCTCCAACCAGAGTTTACACATTGCTAAAACACATTGAATGTTAAGGTGTTGCCATGGTAAAATATCTATAGAGGTCAAAAGTTTGACATTTCAGCTTCACTTTTTATCCAGGTTGTGATTTGGTTTTATTTGAATACAAATTTTGGTAAATGGTTAATTAAGATTGATTATGTTGAACTGAAAACTTGTACTTTAATTTAATAAACACACTTATAGACATACATGGTTTGCTCTCCCCTTTAAAGTGCACTTTTGTCTTGTTCATTTTCAGCTGCAAACAAACTGAAATGTGAGTAATAAATATTTCATGATCTAATCTGTGCAGACAAAGAAGTCGCCAGTGGTGTCAGGCTGGTGACAGCCCAACATATGTTTGAGGCATTGGAGCAAACAATTAAAAAAAATTGTGTGGATGCCTCTCTGCCCCAAACTATTGTTCCAGCGCCTCAAACTGGAGGAGGAGCTGGAGTTCGAGCAGGGGCTGTAGCTCCAGCTCCTCCTCAAACTCCAGCTCCAGAACAAAGGAAACCTCGAAGGGTTGTTAGACACCCTCCAGAGGTGGACTTTAAAGGGCTTATCGTGGGGTACCTCCTGTCAATTGACAAAAAGTTAGGGGAGGAGCTTCAGTCAGTCTCGAATCCTTCAGAGACTCTCCGGCTGAGCCTCAGCCTGCTGAGTCAGGACGACTGGTAAAATGATTTTCTACTGTTATCATTAATTATTTTCAATTTAATGTGAGGATATGAGTTTTAAAACTATTTGATCTTCCTACAGGCAGAAAAAGATAGAGGGGCTGCGATACATCCGCACCCTGGCGCGGCATCACCAAGAGGAGTTGAAGTTAAACCTCCGTAGAGTTTTGTTAAGGTTCAAATATTGAGGAGGAGAGTACAAACAACCATTGGTCCAGAAGAGCTTGGTCAAACAATTGATTTTAATGAATACACGCATGGGAAGACCACTCTGTATGCAGACAGGAATTGATCTTCGACTTAATCAAAGCATAAGCAGATATTTATACCATCAGGGTTTGAATTAATGACGCCCCTTCATACGTCACAGATCCATTTCATACATAGGTCACATCAAAACCACAATGACTTTTAACACAGTTTAAAAGAACATTATCTCTGTCTCGTCTGGAACACGAGCCCCACATCCTGCAAGACACTGTTCCTCTTTCTTGCAGAGACAAACATGACTAACCTCTCACCTATAAATGAGTCTAACTAATGTGTGTGTGTGTGTGTGTGTGTGTGTGTGTGTGTGTGTGTGTGTGTGTGTGTGTGTGTGTGTGTGTGTGTGTGTGTGTGTGTCGACCTTACATGCTCTCTCAATTCACCCGTTGCACTTCTGACCTTTTACCAGAACAGAGGCTCATCCTTATGTGTAACAACCTAACTGAAACTATTTTACTATGTTGAATAAATGTTATAATCAAGAACCTCTACTAAAAGCTTAATAAAAGAATATAAAAGTATAACAGACGCTCTGCAACCCTGCAGTTTCCTGTCACTCTGACTTTGGACAGAGTGTACTCAGAATCAACATAATCATCACATACACACTTAAGATTATAACAAGCATTCAAAAGCATTTAAGATTATAGATTCAACTCAACAGTTTAAAGTGGTTATAACTGCACCTATAACAAAGGCCAATTGGGTACCAAGATGTTTAAACATCTGAATGCACTATCAATGCTGTAGATTATATTATTAATGCAATGGTAATGATGATGATTATTAACAATAGCAGCAAAATATCTCTCCAATCTCAACACTCCCTCTCTCGACCTCTGGAACACCAGAGGTCGCAATACATTGTGTCCTCGCTCTGACAATCTCTAGCTGTCCTTTTGGCTCAGCAAATCAGACAACCACCTCATGTCATCTAAGTGGTCCAGTAATAAACACCAGCTCCCCCTCGAGAACACTCCATGCGTAAGATTAGGTTTTTTCTGCGTCCCTCTCTTGTGGTCCATCAGGCCTCGGGCCTCCAGGATCCTCACCCCCCTGTGGTCGCCGAGATCTTCTGCAAAGGAAACAAAACACCTTTTCCTGCGCCTCCCTATCTTATCATGTTTGGGACTCTTTAATCAAGAGCATGATCCTAATTATGTTCTTTACTTGTTGACTTGTATTTATATAATTCTTCAGTGTTACTCATCATTTAAAACTTTTAAAGGTTTGCTTGGGGGTGACACAAGAGGTATACCAGCTGTTTTTCTCTCTACATCTGTGTTTATGCCACCCTCTTCTGTCCATGTTTGCAAGCGTGCCCTGTCTCATGCAGTTTTGTAACAGGTTTGATTTCAAACTGCTGAAATTTCCTCTGATTCTTTAGATTAAAAACAATCCCTCTTGTGTGTCCTGTGCGGCACTGGACACTGTAATATATTTGTGTGTACACCTCAGAGAGAGGATGGACAAAGAAGCTGAATGGACCTGTGAGAGTTTACTCCAGGTGTTTGTAAGGGCAAATGCCAATATGCTCATTCAGCAGCATGCCAAGGAAGCTCTGACCGCTCTGGTTCACGGTTGCAGCCCGAGTTGCTTTCTAAACAGCCTGGTGACTATGGGTTTGAAGTAAGTTCACACCTGTGAAGAGTATCTGTGACCCCAGCATCACAATCAGATCAGGTGAAAATCAAACACACTGAGTGGATTTGTCTGTGTTTCCTTCCTCAGACATAAGAGCGTTCTTGTGAGAGCTGGTGCCGCACTGGGGCTCCTTATAATCAATAAATTCATGGAAGCGGAGAAAGTTCTGTCTGCAAGACGGATTTTCACCAAATGCTTCCTGTTGGCTGTCAGTGAACTGTGTCAGGATGCTTCCTCTGAAGTCAGGTCAGTGTGAACTTTTAACAATTATAGGCTGATATTTCTATTTTGACTTTCTTTTGATAAATTCTCTGCATTTACTTAGAAACTAAAGTGCTGATTAAAAATGCTTCTCTCTGCAGAGCTCATGGAAAGGCCATCCTAAAAGACCTGGTCAAACACAGGAAATTCAGAAAGATGTGGAAAGAAAGAAAGAAAGAAAGAAAGAAAGAAAGAAAGAAAGAAAGAAAGAAAGAAAGAAAGAAAGAAAGAAAGAAAGAAAGAAAGAAAGAAAGAAAGAAAGGAAAATGTGAGATTTGATTTGTTTTCAGTGTGTTTCACCTCTGAGATTTTTGTAGGTCTGAAAGTTTAGATTTAAGATTTTCTGATATCTTAAAAAACAAAACAGTATTTATTGTAAATATATAACCAATGAAGTCTTTTCAAGGTCAATTTACTCAATTTACTTTATTTACAATTTACCTGAGAGTGTGAATCGACGTGCATTCGGTAGCACAATCGGTAGCACTCAAAGTTGCCTAAACTTAGTCTAATTCAAAACAAATGCAAATGCATGCATAAATGTTTTTCTGCATCTGTTGTAATTAAACCTTTCCAATCAGGTGGATCTTATTGTTTTAAACAAGTCAACCTGTGAATCTGAAATACTATAACCTGATATTTTGTATTTAGCTAAAGTTTTACTTAATTGCTGTTTGCATGTAAATTTTAGGTGGCAGGAGAACACTGTGGTGTTCAGTCTTCCAGAAAATCCAATTTAGTTGCAAGAAATATGTTAAAACTGACATTATTACATATGCTGTGTTAGAAAGGCTTTTTTCCGATGTGTATGAAATTTTGCAGTGTGCTGCTGAAGTCCAAGACAGCCTCACAGCAAAGAGAGTCTCTGCACGGCTATCAGAGAGGAGGAGAAAGCCTGGAGCCTGTAGACCGTGTCAGTGTTTCAAGGATGAGCAGGTTACACATCTGATTCTCATATGTTAAATGATAAAATACGTGAATATATTAGAAACGATGCTACTCTGCTTGTTTGATTCATTTACAACACTTGTTTACTTTCCATCAAATCATGAGTAGCAACATAGCACAGCTCATGTTTTAAATCTCTTCTTACATCTTAAGATCTGGCAAATTTTTGAGGGTGATCTCCTGTGAGAGTGGTCAATGTATCTGATGGAGATTTGTCTCTGCAGGATTGTTAAAGGATGTTCTTAAGGATGTTCTTGTGTCTTACTGCCTGTTTCCACTTACAGCACACTCAAGTGAAACGCCAGCGCTCTCCAAATGCAGTCATCCTTCCCCAGAAAAGGAGGAAAACCAAGGTTGTCTGTCTGTCCTAGACTTTCTGCAGTGGTGCTAAATTGATAACAAATAAATGATAGCTATATGTCTTCCACCCCTCAGGCCTCTACCTCAGATGCAGACGACACGTTCACAAGACCATCAGCCACCATCCCTGATTCTGAGCTGCCTCCGGTCTCAAATACAGCCCACAATCTTCGACCCTCTACTGCTGCACCTCGGCCAGACAGCCCTCTAAAGATCCACAACCGCTCAGTAGAAGAGTATCAGCAGGTGTACCATGAAGTGGTTGATGATATGCTGAGGTCAGTGTGGATCAAACCCCTTTTGTCCCCCGCCCGACAAAAAAAATGGCTTAAAACTTTCTATTTCTTCTGTTCCTCACAGAGACGAGAACGGACAGCTCCATCCATACAGTTTGGAGCTGGGACGCCTCATAAAGAAGAAGCTATGGGAGAGACTGAACCGTCCCACCATGATTATGTCTACTGATGAAGACGGCCGCCTTCACGTGGACGTGACTTACGGAGTTGAAGAGTGTCCTCCTGAATTTAATGTGGATACTACAAAAGAACCCGAGTGCTGAGCTGAACAGCTCAGAGAAACAGTGAAAGAAATGAGAACAGTTACTGAGTCTGTGTAAATAAGCTTTAAATAATCTGTAAATAAAACTTTTAAATAAATTCATTAGTGACAAAATCATCTGCAGGACTCAAATTGCTGAGGCACCACCCCTCAGCTCCACCTTCACACTTTGCATTCACCGTAATACTGTCTGCCCACTCGGATAAAAGCCTCTTGCTCCTACAGCCTCCATCCTCTTCTAGAAGTTCTTGCAAAAAACTAAAAAAAACTAAATGTCACCAGAGTAAAGCAATCTCTCTCTCTTCTTATCTCAGAAAGAGCTGTCGTAAAGCTTCTCACCTTTCAATTCATCTGTGCATCCAGCCTTTACATTACTCCCAAAATGTTGCCACAGTTGGCTATCACAGTCAATGAAAACTGTGCTTATGGTCAATCTCATAAAAAACTGTAGTTGTGTTCATATACAGGTGTGTCCCTCTACCCTTAACAATGACTTAAGCTGGGAA
This sequence comes from Rhamphochromis sp. 'chilingali', assembly GCF_963969265.1. Lineage (NCBI taxonomy): Eukaryota > Metazoa > Chordata > Actinopteri > Cichliformes > Cichlidae > Rhamphochromis > Rhamphochromis sp. 'chilingali'. Next base: position 31,702,709 of record NC_137935.1, read on the forward strand.
AGCTGAGAGGTCAGCAGGCATTTTCTGTTGAAAAGTTGAAAGTGATGCAAAAAATAAAGAAGAAGTTAGAGGAAAAATAAAGATATTTTGAATGCCAGTCACAGCATTTTAAAGAATCATTCCAGTCTTTTCAAAATCTTGTTTCTGCCCAGGTTTTCTCAGATTCTTGCTGCAGACAGACAAATGGACACCTGTCCATTCTTAAGATGAAGATATCACCATACGATGAAGTAACACAAGATGTCATAGTTTGACTGTCTTCTCAAGATATGTCACTATACTCTGAGCTGACCCATTGATGTTAATGATTCATCAAACACATCCATCAACACCAACGCCCATGTGAACACTCATAGCTACAACTGGAAACCGTTGGTTGAGTCATTGGCCTGATAACCGCCTTCGTTTGACCTCTTAACCTGACAAATATTTGCTGAATTGATGATTTCCATGTCAGGTTTTGCACAATTGCCTTTACTTATACTTCTTTTTGTTTTGCACAGAAAGATTTGACCTTTAGTTGTTAAACATTGGACTGAGCACATACACACATACACAGCAGAGTGTAAAGTGTCTGTGCATCTTTAGGTGTGTTTGCTGAAAAAGTAGTTTGACCAAATAACTGTAGTTCTGTGTTTCTGTCCTTCTGTGAATGTTCTTTCGTGTCTATTCCATTTATGTTGGAGACAAGAGGAAAAATGCCCATTAAGCTTTTGCTACATGCACTAATGTCACGCAACACAGGGATGATGTGTAGTGTAAAACAGACTAACACTGGGTCTCATTTGTTTGGTGTCTCTTGGCTGTTCACAGGTCACTTTTTCTAAAGACTCTAAACTTGATACATGTAAGCTTTAGACTTTTAATACGTCAAAGAATTGCTTTTGTATTAACTTTGACGTGAGTCTAATTAGACTTAAGCAGGTTGTGTCTGATCTAATGAAAAGACAAACATCCTTTTTTTGTTTGTTTACTGATAAAGAATAAGGAGTATCCTCAGCTACAAGGAGTATTGGCAGGATAAGGTCAAAGGTCTCTCGATCACACAGTCACACAGTATTTCATTGTTTTGTCATATGCAGCAACACCAACACCTGTTCTAACTACATCATAGGTAGATTTGGAAACCCTGAGTTGCCTTAAAAACCTGATAACCACTTTCGTGTGACCTCTTGACCTGATCAGAATTGACTAAAATGATGATTTTCATGTATTCACTTTTATTTTGCACAGAAAGATTTGACCTTTAGTTGCTGGACCAAGCAGATTTACATTTTATACACAGACACACACACAGACAAGAACTGCTGTGTGTGAGTCTGATGTTGCTGTTGTAACTATGATGCTTACAGGGAGCAAGTTTAAAGGGGCATTTTCAAGGCTAGTCATAAATCTTCAGTCAATAACAACCCACCAGGCTGTGCTGTGAGGTAGCAGTGAGAACAATGAGAACACCTGAGCGTAAAAAGGAAGTACTTTTTGTTTCTGTGAAATAGCTCCAAGCCAGTAGGACTCTGTCTTAACCTGCTTTGGTTTTATGTTTCATTCTGGAGGCATGTGGGTTTTAAACAGCATAAAGTACAGTCTTCCATGGAAAGCTGAACTGACTGACGAATGTCGGTTTTTAAAGAATTTACACATCGGCCAACCTCACTGGGTGTCTCACTGCCTCCATCAGGATTTTGGTGGATGAGCCTAACAGAAAGAAGTTTAAACTCAAATAGCAAAGAAAAATAACACATCGGTCTGTGATGGATTGTAATTAATGATGTAATATAAAAGAGGTCACCTAAACACATGAGATATCAATGGAAAGCCCAGGATGTCCTGGACTTAGTACATCGGGACTTAGCAGGATAGCTTAAATAAGTCAAAAGATATAGACCAAAAACAAATGTCCATTACAGAGGACATAAATGGATAGGTTGGTTCTTAGGAGGATATAACACATCAAAGTTCTCATTACCCATTCTCATATTTACATAACATTTATAATCTTTATAAACATTTGACTCTGTGGCCATAAAAAGAAATGCCTCCTTTCAGTGGTCACTCCCCTTGTATGTTTGTCCTCTGTTTTGCGTATCTCCTGATATAAGCAGCACCTTTCCCTGCTCTGAATTGCATTCTTTCTCCTGTTCAGTCACGTAGAGCTCCTGGTCTTTCATCTCTACAGCCTAATACAACAGAAAGGCATCTTTCAGGTAACACAAAAACCCTAAAGTGTTGTGTTTTTAAGTTGTGTTTGGTTGTAATGAGATCAGTGAAGAACAGCCTTTTATTTTTGCAGAATACATCTTAGCTTTTGATTTTCAAGTAGTCAAAGACTTGCTTTTGTATAAACGTTGACTCCAGTGTTATAAAACTTAATCAGGTTCCTTTTGCCTTACTGAGTAGACAGACATCTCTTATGTGTTAAGGTTGACCTATGTACTCCTTCAGGAGAATGCACCTCAGAATATGGAGGACGAAACATGTTTATTACATTCACACAGACTCACACACAACAATACACACAACTCTGTTCTTAATTTTGTAACTGTGGAAATAGTTTGGGAAGTATTTTATTTCCAAAGAGAGGCATTTTCAAGGCTATTCATAAATCTTGTGTAAATAACAATAGTGAGGTAAATAACAGTGAGGCAGCAGTGACAATCACCTGAGTCTGAAGGGGTACTTGTTTCTGTGAAAATGCTCCAAACCAGTAGGACCCTGTCTCAACTTTCATTGTGTGTTATATTCACAATTGCCACTGTAACCAAATAATAATGGATTGGATTTATATAGCGCTTTTCAAGGCACCCAAAGCGCTTTACAATACCACTATTCATTCACTCTCACATTCATACACTGGTGGAGGCAGCTACAGTTGTAGCCACAGCGCCATCGGCCCCTCTGGCCAACACCAGTAGGCAAGTAGGGTAAAGTGTCTTGCCCAAGGACACAACGACCAGGACAGAGAGCCCAGGGATCGAACCGGCGACCTTCCGGTTACAGATGCGATTTCCAACCCCCTGAGTCGCCCACAAAATTAAACAAAATTAAAGTTAAAAACCAAAATGTCTCTTCCAGCGAACATTAAAAAAAAATCTTCGATGTAATGTTAAGTCTTTTGTGTGATTTGGTGCTTCTCAAATTAATTAATGAATAATCCAAAAAGTAGCGATATTAATGCTAAAAAAAAAAACAAAACAAGAAAAGAAAGAAAAATATTTCCTCCAAACAAAGCTTCTAAATTTTAAATGCGCAAATCAGTCCGTGCATGATTACATTGCTCCGCCCATCAAAAAGTCGACTGCGCGATATCGCCTCATTTATTGGAATGACGCATGTCGGTTGAAAACATTTACATATCGGCCAACCATACTGTCTGTCTCACTGCCTTTATCAAGATTTTGGTGGATGAGTGTAATAAAGTTTCTGGCCACACTCTTTACTCCCTCATCTAAAACTGGATGCTGGCCTTACAGAAAGAAGGCAGACACAAGTTGGAATATAATTAAGGACATTTAGACATCTAATGTATTTGGGTATGCAAAATGAGGTACTTTTACTGTTTTCATTGCACATTTGCAGCTTGGTCCAGAAACTGAACTCCTGGTCAGTTACTAGGACCATACTGCCAAATTCACCTGCTTCTTGGAAGATTTTCTTTCCTTCCCTGCTAACCCCGAAGTAGCTGTGACACACTTCCTTTCTTCATTTTTTCAGTGGAAATACATTTTAAAACAATGATCTTTGCCAATTTGCAGAGAACACGTCATATTCTGATTAAACATTCATTTATGGTCACTTTTTGCACCAGTGGTGATAAAAGGAGCTGTGTCTTATCAGTGGTCCCTCCCCTTGCTTTTTCCTCCTTAGCACATAACCTTGTATAACCAGCTCCATTCTCTGCTTTCATTTTTATTCTTTCTCCTGTCCTGTCACGTAGAGTGTGTTTCTCTTAAACTGTTGGGCCACAGCGTAATACCACAGAAGGAAACTTTCAGCTATTTGGCTGTAATGAGATTAAACCTGATGTGTTAACAACTTCCTCTTTCTGCATCCTAACCTTATTCATCAGTCTACAGAGTGTAAATCCTCTACACTATGTCATCTAACCAATCATTCAAAAACCAACATGAAGAGGCCTACGCCTCCCTGATGAAAGGCCTGAAGGAGCTGGACCTACAGGGACCCTATGTTCCCAGTGACCTGGTCCTGATCGGAGACCATGCCTTTCCTGTAGCAATGAACAGTCGAGGTCAGGTGCTGATGGCTGCCTCTCTGTACGGCAGTGGAAGGATTGTGGTCCTGGGTCATGAGGGCTACTTGACAACCTTTCCTGCTCTGGTAGAAAATGCTGTGACCTGGCTGAGAGGTGATGGATCTGATAACCTCTCTGTAAGGGTGCACAGAAAAGTCAGTGCAGTTGCTGATAACCTCCAAAAATCCAGCTTCCAAGTAGAAGTTGTGGGAGCTTTCAGTGACAGACTGGGAGTTGGTGTTTATGTGACCGATGCCTACAGTGTGGGCTCAGACCCAACAGAGCTGGTGGCGTTTCTGAAAGCTGGAGGAGGGGTGCTGATAGCTGGGCAGGCGTGGCATTGGGCTGCAACTCACCCCAAAGAGAACACACTGCATCAGTTTGATGGGAATAAAGTGGCAGGAGTGGCAGGAATCTACTTCACTGAGCGTTATGGTGAGGCGGAGAACCTGCCCGTCTACCCTCAGATCCCGTCCTCCTGGAAGTCATTAGCGTGAGTATTCTATATAGCTCTGTTTTACTGAACGTTTACAAAAGTTCCACTTTCCATATAATAACTTTTTGTGTGACCTTTTGAGCTTTTGAAAACAGTTTTTCTCTCATTGAAAGAGTCTTCCTAAGGTTAAATTTGGGACTGATACCATTTCTTTATTAGCTAATTTAATTTATATTGGGATCTTCCCCTCCCAGCATTCCTGGATCTTGGATGAGGGGAGGATCATCCACAAAAGTCCATCAAAGGACTTAGTTTGTGTGTGTGTGTGTGTGTGTGTGTGTGTGTGTGTGTGTGTGTGTGTGTGTGTGTGTGTGTGTGTGTGTGTGTGTGTGTGTGTGTGTGTGTGTGACTCTATCTTTTCAGAAAAGTCAGTTTATGTCATGTTCCTGGGTCGAGCGACCCAGTGTTTGAGTTTTATGTATCTTTTGTATTCATTTGTGCCCTAGTTTAGCTCATCCAGTTTATTTTGAGATTGCTGTTTAGTCCTTTGTTCCTTAGTTGTTTATGTCATCTCCCCCTGTACTAAGTCTCCCTGGTTCATGCGTCATGTCTGCGTGGTTATGTTTAATTCATGTCATGTCTAATCTCCATGTTTCCTGTTTTTTCCTTTGAAAGTCTGTATTCAATGTCAGTGTATTCAGATTCACTTCTCCTGTCCTGTCGTTAGGTTCATGTGTGTCATGCTGTGCTCCCATGTGTGGCCACTTCCCCTGATCATCCCTCATGTGTATTTAGTCTCTGGCTGTGTCCCAATTCAGGGTCTGTACGCTTGAAGTACGCATTTTAAATGCAGTTAAGTCACCGCCACGCAACGACGGCTGTCCCAACCCAAGTGTACTTCAAATGCATACTCCAAATGCTCCGTCGATTTCCCCAAATATCAAGCATGGTCCGGTGCACGCTTCGTGGTCCCATATATCCCACAATTCATAGCGCGGCGGTGGGTGTGGAGAATTTTGCCGCAAAATACGGCAGAATGGAGCGGTCGGAGAGGTTTTTTTTTTTTTTCCAAACTTCATTGAAATTATAAAGCGAACAGTCAGTCATTCCAGTTCAGTTTGTACAGTAGACATACACGGCAAATAAGAGTAACAATATACAGTACAATGAAATAAGAAGGATAAATAAATAAAGGGAAAAAAAAGAAAAAAGACAAAAAGGGGGGGAATGTGACAGACTTCATAACAACTTTGTACTTGAAAGTTGTGACAGCTCATTCGTTAAACATTTCTGAATTAATTTCAATCAATAATAAACCTTTTTTATTGGAAGTTAGAGTAAGAGAGTTTAAGTAATATTCAATTTCAATCAAAAACAAATTAAATGATGGGGTTGAGTTTTGAAATTTACATTTATGTATATGGAATTTCCCTAATAAGATGGAGCGGCCGAAGAGTGAACTGTCAAAAGTACTGAATATGACATCACTTATTTATGTGCGAATGTTTAATAATTAAAGTCAGTCATATATCCACAAACACAACAAGCTGAAAGTCAGTGATATATGTATATGTGTGTATATATATATATATGTGTGTGTGTGTGTGTGTATATCTATATATATATCTATATATATCTATATATAGATATATATAGATATATATATAAAAACACCCAGCACGCCCCTGCGGGCGGTTTATCCTTCAAGCTCGGGTCCTCTATCAGAGGCCTGGGAGCTTGAGGGTACTGCGCAGTATCTTAGCTGTTCCCAGGACTGCGCTCTTCTGGACAGAGATTTCCGATGTTGTTCCCGGGATCTGCTGGAGCCACTCGCCTAGCTTGGGAGTCACCGCACCTAGTGCTCCGATTACCACGGGGACCACCATTACCTTCACCCTCCACATCCTCTCGAGCTCTTCTCTGAGCCCTTGGTATTTCTCCAGCTTCTCGTGTTCCTTCTTCCTGATATTGCTGTCATTCGGAACCGCTACATCGATCACTACGGCCGTCTTCTTCTGTTTGTCTACCACCACTATGTCCGGTTGGTTAGCCACCACCATTTTGTCCGTCTGTATCTGGAAGTCCCACAGGATCTTAGCTCGGTCATTCTCCACCACCCTTGGGGGCATCTCCCATTTTGACCTCGGGACTTCCAGGTTATACTCGGCACAGATGTTCCTGTACACTATGCCGGCCACTTGGTTATGGCGTTCCATGTATGCCTTGCCTGCTAGCATCTTGCACCCTGCTGTTATGTGCTGGATTGTCTCTGGGGCATCTTTACACAGCCTGCACCTGGGGTCTTGCCTGGTGTGATAGACCCCAGCCTCTATGGATCTTGTGCTCAGAGCTTGTTCTTGTGCTGCCATGATTAGTGCCTCTGTGCTGTCTTTCAGTCCAGCTTTGTCCAGCCACTGGTAGGATTTCTGGATATCAGCCACATCCTCTATCTGCCTGTGGTACATACCATGCAGGGGTCTGTCCTTCCATGATGGTTCCTTGTCTCCCTCCTCTTTCTTGGGTTTCTGCTGCCTGAGGTATTCACTGAGCACTCGGTCAGTTGGGGCCATCTTCCCAATGTATTCTTGGATGTTCGTTGTCTCATCCTGGACTGTGGTGCTGACACTCACCAGTCCCCGGCCCCCTTCCTTCCGCTTAGCGTACAGCCTCAGGGTGCTGGACTTGGGGTGAAACCCTCCATGCATGGTAAGGAGCTTTCTTGTCTTTATGTCAGTGGCTTCTATCTCCTCCTTTGGCCAGCCTATTACCCCAGCAGGGTACCTGATCACGGGCAGGGTGTACGTGTTGATGGCCCGGATCTTGTTCTTACCATTCAGCTGACTCCTCAGGACTTGCCTGACCCTCTGCAGGTACTTGGTGGTTGCAGCTTTTCTAGCGGCCTCTTCATGGTTCCCATTCGCCTGCGGGATCCCCAGGTACTTGTAACTGTCCTCTATGTCTGCAATGTTGCCTTCTGGTAGTTTGATCCCCTCAGTTCTGACTACCTTCCCTCTCTTTGTTACCATCCGACTACACTTCTCCAGTCCGAACGACATTCCAATGTCATTGCTGTATAGCCTGGTAGTGTGGATCAGTGAATCAATGTCTCGTTCACTCTTGGCATACAGCTTGATGTCATCCATGTACAGGAGGTGGCTGACAACTGCTCCGTTCCGTAGTCGGTATCCGTAGCCAGTCTTGTTAATGATCTCACTGAGGGGGTTCAGGCCTATGCAGAACAGCAGTGGGGACAGAGCATCTCCTTGGTAGATCCCGCACTTGATGGTGACTTGTGATATGGGCTTGGAGTTGGCCTCTAGTGTTGTACGCCACATCCCCATTGAGTTCCTGATGAAGGCTCTTAGGGTCCCATTGATCTTGTACAATTCTAGGCATTCCAGTATCCAGCTGTGGGGCATTGAGTCATAGGCCTTCTTGTAATCAATCCAGGCAGTGCACAGGTTGGTCTTGCAGTCTCGGCTGACTGTTCTGTCTACCAGTAGCTGGTGTTTTGCGCCTCTGGTATTCTTGCCAATTCCTTTCTGTGTCCCGCTCATGTATTGACCCATGTGCCTGTTCATCTTAGCCGATATGATGCCTGACAGAAGCTTCCATGTAGTACTGAGGCAGGTTATTGGTCAGTAGTTGGAGGGGACCGGTCCCTTCTTGGGGTCCTTGGGGATCAGGACCGTCCGACCTTCGGTTAGCCATTCCGGGTGTCTCTCGTTAACTAGCAGCTGGTTCATTTGTGCTGCCAGACGCTCGTGGAGTGCAGTCAGCTTCTTCAGCCAGTAGGCGTGAACCATGTCGGGCCCTGGTGCTGTCCAACTCTTCATACTGGAGACCCTTTCTTGGATATCTGCCATTGTGATGGTTACTGGACCCTGTTCAGGGAGGTCGCTGTGGTCTGCCCTCAGATCCACTAGCCACTGAGCATTGCCGTTATGGGTTGCGTCCTTCTCCCATATGCTCTTCCAGTATTGCTCCGTCTCCAGCCTTGGTGGTGCTGTTCTCTTATTATTATTGTTCCCTTGCCACTGAGAGTACACCTTTGCTGGTTCTGTGGAGAACAGCTGGTTTATTCTCCTGCCTTCTATCTCTCTGGTGTACCTCCTCAAGCGGCTGGCCAAGGCTGTGAGTCTTTGCTTGGCAGTTTCCAAGGCCTCAGGTATGGACAGCTTGCTGTATTTCTCATGCACCTTCTTTGTCGCACCTTTCTGCAACTCAGTTAGTTGGCTAACCTCCCTCCGTGCTACTTTGATCTTGCCCTCTAGCCTCCTTCTCCATGGAGGGTACTGCCCCTTGTGGCTGTTCAACTTGTAGCCAAGCATCTCACTGATCACTGCTGCCGTATTGTAGATCAGCTTGTTAGTGTCGGTAATCGTGGTTGTAGGTATTGTCCGTAGTGCTGCATTAACATCATCTAGCAGACCTTCTGAGGGTACTTCACGTAATCTTGGTAACCGGCTACGGGGGATCCAGGTTTCAAGCTTGGCCATGATCCTATTTTTCAGGTCAGTTCCTATCGCACTCAACAATCCTTCTCCTATCGCACTTGGGGCTATGTACCCAATCTCGGGTGGGGGTGATGATATCTCCCCCCTGACCTGGCGTCCTGACTCCTCCTTGCCGTAGGATTTGTGTTGTACCTCGTCAATCTCTAGCTGTGAGAGCAGTCCCTTCTTTCGAATGTTGGAACACTGAGCTACTAGTTGTTTCGCCGTCATTGTGGATGTTGGGTATCAAAGAATCCATAGGTCCCTCATCCTATTCATGTAGCCCCTTCCGCCGGGGTTACTTGCGTAGTAGCATTCCTATATATATATATATATATATATATATATATATATATATATATATATAGATAGATAGATAGATAGATAGATAGATAGATAGATAGATAGATAGATAGATAGATAGATAGATAGATAGATAGATGTAGATAGATATATCTGACAATACTATAATATTGGCCATATTATATTTACATTACCACAGTGAGATGACTTTAGTCTCATGAACAACATTAACTAATTGTTATTTACTAACTAATCTTAAATGACTGTTCAGCACAGAAGTGAAGCCCAACAATCATGTTTTACAGTCCCGTGGTCTCAGCCTCAGATACTCAACTAATCAAAGTGATGTCATGACAAAAATGAATGACCAACAAAACATTTTTCTCCTTCATTTCTGTCAAACAATGCTGTATGTCACGTGTCTCGCGGTTAGTAACATGGTTGCTAGGCAACCTGAACAGCGCGACGAAGCGTATACCGTCCCATTTCACAAGCCTCTCACTTCCGCACTTCTCGTACTTATAGTACGCACCGTACGTAGTACGCGTAGTGCGCATACTTCAAGCGTGCAGACCCTGAATTGGGACACAGCCTCTGTGTTTCATACAGTCTGTGTCACGTCGTCTGTGTTCCCATCCTCCATGTCCTCCCGGCCAGTCTGTACATCATCGTCATTTGACCTTAGAACTGAAGAAGCTTCTCGGATGAGAGGTGAAACGTCTTCAAGTAACTTAAAGAAGTCCAGACGCTTTTCTTTGCAAGCTCCTTTGATCATCGTCATGGTTTTCTGAGTCTCCTTAGTTTATCAGTATCTGTTTCCCAGTTTAGTTTAGGTTCAGTTTAGTCACGGTGTTTCTGCTTTGTGTTGAGACCTGTCATCAGCCACAATAAAGGCTCGCTTTCAGTTTAAGTTTACTTCGGTCTACTCTCTTGTGTTCGCACCTGGGTCCACCACACACACCCCCGCACGGTCTGTCCCCTCAGATCGTGACAGTTTATTTTTACAGAGTTTATATAGTTTTCACAAATAGGTTAATTTACAAACCACTGATTTTTTTTATATGAAGAAATGTGTACAATTATTCTTAAATCACTTTAATTCTGCACATGTCACTTTTCTATTCCACTTTTCAAATACAGGACAGGCAGGGATTTCAAGGATGACTTGGGGTTCTTACTCCAGGGGGTTTCAGAATTCAACCTCCCCTCTGAGTATCTGTGTTCTGAGGTTCTAGTCCACAGCCCACTAGCCTTTCCCATCGGGACTACAGAAGATGGACGACCATTCCTGGCAGGAGCCTACTATGGGCGAGGACGAGTCCTTGTGGTTACACATGAAAGATGTCTTGAAGTTGAGGTAGAGTCAACATTAAATGTTAGTCATAAAATTTCAAAGTCAAAATCTTTAGAGGGTTAGGTATTAGACCTCAGGATGATTGAAGTGAAATGTGTGCTGATTGGACTTGTCTTTGATATATCACCAAATCCATGACTTCCTTTGCTGCTGCTTTCCTTTGATTTTAGAGTATGGCTCCATTTTGGAGAAACGCCATTCACTGGTTGGATGAAGGGCGCAGAGGGGTTGTTGGTGTCATGGTGGATCCTGCACTCAAAGTTCTGAGTGAGTCTGGGCTGAAGTGCGAGAAGACAAACTTCAGGAAAGACCTCAGCGTGTTTGTGTGTACAGCGTATATCACTGAGCATTTGGAGGAAATTCAAAACTTTGTGGCAGAGGGAGGAGGCCTGCTGATTGGAGGACATGCCTGGTACTGGGCGCAGACACATGCTGGGCAAAATCCACTTACAGATTTCTCAGGTATGAAAATGCACCACAAGGGTTTCAAAATATACAGAGTAGAAATACCGGTAGTGTTCTTATTTTCCACCTAATTGTCCATGTGTAAAATGTGTTGTATACATGCAGTGCTGTAACAGACTTATACATTATAAGGTGTGATATGTTGTGATAAGTCAAGGATCAAAAAGGAGTCTTCTCATTAGTGGTCAAAAACAAAGTCAAGACATTTCCAACCACATGACTCAAAGTCAAACTGGCTTTACTTTTTTTCAGGGAACAAGATCCTGAACCAAATGGGATTGAGCCTGTTAGGAGAAACAATCCGTGCAGGAACATACAAAGCCCCTGTACCCAGCTGGCCGATTAAAGATACTTACCACTTCCGCCACCTTCTACACCGCTTTGCTGCCCATGTGACTACAGGTGTAGAACTTAGCAAGCATGAGGAGGGATGTCTTAAAAAGCTGGGCAATGACTGTGATGCTTATTTGCGCACAAAGGCACGTGGCTGCTTCTATTACACTCAAGTGTTGGCTGCACTCACTGACATGTTAAAGAGGTCAGGCCTGCCACAGGTGAGTAGAGAAAAAACATTTGAACAGCACAGACTAGTGCACTGATGATTATATGGCAGCTGTTAACCACTAAGATGTTACACTAATATGTTCTTCTTTCAAGGTGAGTGACAGCTGCCCTGCAAAGACGCCAAAAGACCATCTACTCCTCAGTTTGGGATCACCTGTATATGAGTTTTGCCTAAATCCTGAGGCCCTCCTGCCCTACCTCATCAAGGATAGGCCACTGATGCCAGACGTCTATAACCACAGGCTCAAGATCGATGTTACCACAGCAGGTCAGATTTCATGTTTGTGGACAAATGTGTCAACTGTGAATATGTCACAACCAGTGTGCAAGCCACACTTAAACACAAAACTTAGTGGGTCAGATTCAGTGAGTTTATTTACAGTCCAAGTGATTTGATAACTGCTTACAAAATCTTCAAGCAAGAGAAAATCCACAGTTTCTATCTACTAAGTCTGTAGGAACTCGTAGTGTTCACTAGTCAAATCCCTAACTTCCGATCCCACATGACACAGAAACGGATTCTCCCCCACAAATTTCTCTCTCTCAGAGATAGACGCCCAGTGACACTTTTTTTTTTTCAAATTTGTGTTTGTGTGTGTGTGTGTGTGTGTGTGTGTGTGTGTGTGTGTGTGTGTGTGTGTGTGTGTGTGTGTGTGTGTGTGTGTTAGATGGGGAAGAGTGGATCAGCACTGGTCTCTACCTCTCTCCTTGTATGAGTACCTACATGGTGATGCCAACTGAGATTATCAACAAGGAGTGGAAGGTGAAACCTACAAAATTGTATAATTTAAAGGTCTTTCTCCTTCTGATGACACTACATGTTCATGAAAACCTCAAGTGAGGTTTGCATGACTCCTTTTTACCCTTTGTAACTGTAACAAGGTCCATTTGTAGTTTCAGCCATTTCAAAGATTGATGTAACGACCATGATATCACCCACAGGTGAAGCTCTGTTTTGAAGCTTTTGGGAGTGTTGAGTTATGCTGTGTTGTGCTGCGTGGCGTGCCGCAACAGCCCCTTAGGGTCTGCCTGTTTGCAGCAAAGGTTCATTCAATCTAAAGGACCAGCCCCACTTGATTTTTTTCTGTCATTTAACAGCTCAAACCATCCCTGAAATCTCTTACTTGATTGGACGATATTGACACAGGAAACTAATAGCACACCACAAGAAAGAAAATGTAATCATGACAACTGCTTTGTAAATCATTCCTGAATGCACTCTGTATTCAGGAATGGGGCTGTTTGCAAAGGCGACGGGTGTTGTAATTTGACGCTAAATCCAATAGATTTTCCATTTTATCTACAGATTCAGATAGGCTGTCAAACTGATGACCTACATGACAAGGATGAGCTGAAGAGACCACCACGTGTTCATGAGCGATTTCCTGTTACATCAGAGATGATGCATGTGTCCAACCTGTGGGGGGGGGCTCATCTACCTGGTGGCCCCACCCAACACACAAGTGAAGGGGTTGGAGATCATAGTGCAGAAAGCTGTAACTGTTCCATATTACAAGTCTGGTAAGTCTGTGGTTTATAACAGTGCTGTGTACTTTATGTCCATGGAGTTAATGGAAGATATCTGATAAGTCTTAATCTTATTCACTTGGATCACCTTCATTCTGATCCCAAGTGTTTTCAATGGATGATGCAGGTGAAACAATTTCAGTTCAACATGTTGAAAGTTAAGTAAAGAAAAGTAAACAAAAATCTAGTTAACAGCTTAACCCTCTCGTCTAAAACAGTGTACAAGGTTTGCTTAATTCTTATTATTCAAAGCCTTCAGCTTTACACAAAAGCCTGTTTTAAAACTTTAAAGGCTGTTTGAAGGGTGTAATCAAATGCATATGTGATGCTGAAAAATTACAGAAATACAAAATACAGATACTATAGAAAATGTTTATATTTTTTAAAATGCAGTAATTCAAAGCATTTTAATAGATCTGCTCCTCTCTTTGTTCTTTTCAGGTGCAACAACTGCAGCTGAATGGTTAAAGCTGCGCACGGCTCCTGGGCCCTGGACAGAGTTGGAGTTTGAAAACATCGTCCTCACCGTACCATCACATGTTGTTCGGGGTCTGGAGCACCCCGAGGAGGTGGCTGCTCTCTGGGATGAAATCATGAGGGCCATTGCGGATCTGGCTGCCAAATCACACAAATTTCCCCACAAGGAGCGCTTTGTGACAGATGTGCAGATTTCTGCTGGTAAGTGCACTTTGACTCCCAAGGACATGAAACTAGTCCCAACTCACTGTGGATGACAAACAATTTAACTAAAACATCATGTTCATGCTCAGTGTGATACATTTTTATATTTGTTTTTGACTCTGTTGATGAGAGGATGCAAAGATTTCTAGAAAACAAAATATATATACAAAGAAAGGATGAGGAATATCAACTAAAGTAGAGACTACTGGATTACTCACATACAACAAGATCAAGATGATCTGGCAAAGGGTGGGATTTGGGAACTGACATGTGTCAATTCTGGTAGGTGAAAGAGGCAGGAAAACAAAATGTCATGTATTTTTCTTCTGTTAAGGCTGGATGCATTCAGGTTATCCCATCATGGCACACCATGCCTCAGCTGCTGAAGTAGTTGATGTTAAAAAAGGTAAACAACTGTGGGGCCCCATCCATGAACTTGGACACAACCAACAGAGAAGCTGCTGGGAGTTCTGACCACACACCACAGAGTGTACATGCAACCTGTGGTCAGTGTATGTGAATGAAGAGGTGCTGGGCATCAACAGAGCACAGGTAGAGCAAATCAAGTGTTTTTGACAGTCTCATTTGTTTTATATTAGTCAACATCAAGAAAACTCTTTTTGTATCCTATCACAGCACATCACATACCTTTTTCGCTGTGATCACATGATTTCATAACTACATAACATAAATAGATTTAAAACTCTTCTTTGTTTTACATCAATCATCATCAGAAAACTCATGACTGAGTTTGCTGTGATCACATGATTTAGCAACTATCTCATTCCATGTTCTTTCGTGCAGGCTCATGGTGATTTGACTTTAGCTAAACGAAAGAGTCGAGTAGAGGAGTACATCAAGGGAGGAAGGAAACTCAGTGACTGGAGTGTGTGGGTTGCCCTGGAAACATATCTGCAGGTGAGAAATTATAGAGAAATTTTGCTTGATCCATAGTAAAGAAAACACTTGATATGAATACAGAGGTGGGTAGTAACTAGTTCATTTACTTGAGCAAGTTTTTGAAAAAACTTTGCTTTTAAAGTATACTCGACCCACCTCTGTATGAATAAGACTGAAAGTCCATATAGACTTGCAGACTTATAGTGAAGCTAACATTAAATGGTAACAGGTTCTGATGCTTTGGTCAAGAGATTATTGCTCCTAACATAAAAGACAGCTAATAGTTTGGCTTGTTGTTATAATTACCTTCTCTGTAGCTCCAGGAAAAGTTTGGCTGGGATGCCTTTAAGAAGGTTTTTGCTGCGTACCACCACATGAGAGACTTTCCTGATGACAATGACACAAAGATGAACCTGTATGCTGAGACTTTCTCGCAGACTGTGGGGATGAACCTGACCGGCTTCTTCAAGGCCTGGGGCTGGCCCATCAAAACAGCCACTGAGAGGAAACTGTCCCAGCTGCCTTATTGGAATGATCACCCCATGACCCAGTACAGATGAACTAAACACGACTGTGGAATAAAGAAATGTAACGAGTGAAACTTTAGTTCATTAAACGCTTTATATTAATCTTTTTATAACATTTATTGCATGCAGAGGAACGTTGTAGCTTTTTTCACAGTATTTGCACTGATCATTTGCTCCAAATTAGTACCCCTCCAATTTAACTAGATTTCTTTGAGTAAACTTGGACATTAACATGTCCTCTGTGCTTATTTTTATATCTGGGATTGTAAGAGAGGAGGGGAAGAACTGTAAGTTGGGTTGCAGTGTAGAGGAGCTAAATATTATTATTGCTGTTCCTCAAAGTGAAGATCTGTTGCCATAATGTCAAAACGGCTTAGCTCTGTGAATTATAAAAAGGTAATTATTTAGCATACACACAGATTGCAGCTAGACTGTGAGCTGTGGTTATGCTGTTGCTTTTTGGTTTAATCAGTAATCATGTTTTTAATGCAGCAAGTAGCATTTCAGTAAGTCTGTAAAATTCTGTAACCCATAATTATCACTCTGTAATAACCATGTAATGCTTTCACTGAACTTTGAACTTGTCAATCGCCAGGGACAACCTGGACTAATTTTTTTGCCTCTAAATTGAGAACTGATGCACACAATAAACAATAGTTGTATAATTAAGTCTGTCGTTTTTTTTTTTGTTTGGTTTTTTTTTTACTATATACACCTTCCTGCAACACAGGCTGTTTGTTTTTACTTTTCAGACATAATTATGATGAAGAAGCCATCATTCACAGCCTTGCTCCCAGTACTTACTACTTTGCGTTTATTTCCTCTCACGCCCACGTCAACGTACTCTTGCCTTCCTTCGACATTACTAGGTTGTGGATATGATAGAGTCGCAACATATGCTCATTAATCAACTATCTAAATTGCCACATTCTTGTCTTAGCAGGATCAATTTCTTTGCAAAACTACTCACTGGTGCCCGATGCTCAACCTCAAATGAAACAACTGCAGTTCAGATTTTCAGTATGTTAATTACGGTTGAATAAAAATGTTGCATAACAAACACAATCCTTTCATTTCATGGGGTGAAAAGTAATTGGACAAATTAAAGAACTGAAAATAAAATGTTCATTTCTAATACTTGGTTGAAAATGCTTTGCTGGTAATAACAGCCCGAAGTCTTGAGCTCATGGACATCACCAGATGCTGGGTTTCCTCCTTTTTAATGCTCTGTAAGGCCTTTATGCAGTGGCCTTGATTTATCAAACTCCTGACTTCCTTTGACTGCATGTTTTTGTCATTGTCCATCTATATTGTAAAACAACACCCAATCAATTTGACTTTTTTCCTAAACTGTGCTGGCTTTTCTTGGCAACTTAAGGATGGCTTGTTTTTCTGCATGGAGAGCTCTTTGGATTGCATTTTCTCTGGTCACAGTGAACTCTTCCAAATGCAAGCACCACATCTCAAATCAGCTACAGGACTTTTGTCTGCTTAACTGATAATGACATAATGAAGGAACTGCCCACACCTGCATTTGAGTCAATTGTTCAACTACTACTGTTCCCTTCAAAAATAGGGCGGCACATGTTAAGGAGCTAAAACTCTTAAACCCTTCACCCAATCTGAATGTGGACGCTGAGAGTCTGTATATTATGTCCATTATATAACTATAATTGGCATATGTTGCAGTGAACAGGTAATAAAAAAAACTTGTGTCAGTGTCGAAAAATATATGTACCTAACAGTATGTATATGAAGAGCCTCAGCTGGGCTCAGGCAGTTTGAATCATTCATAAGTCTGTGATTGTATCATTATTTCCTCTTCTTTTTTGTCATAGTTTTTTCTTTTTTTTTAATGAGTACAGTCTCCCAAACAGAGGGTCATCCCTGACCTGACCTGAAGTATTTCAGCTGTGCAAGAAACTCAGTATTGGAACATGTGGGTGGCCCCAAAGACACATGAAGCCCAGTGAGCTGGGACTCGTGGATCCTCCAGGCATTCTGGTTCAGCTTGGGATTCTGAGGAACCACATTCGTCTGGGTGGCATTGAGGCTAGGGACTGCAGGTAAGAAGTAAAAGAGGGACAAGATTACAGTTTCTCAGTCCAAATAAAAGGTGAGAGTCTTCAAATATTGTAGAAAATTATTAAATACAAGCATGTCTAGAAAAAAACGTTGAAACATAATGCTGTAGTTCCGAGAGCTGTATTTACGTATGGTAAAGCTGAAGAAGCATTTTAAATGTCTTTAAATAAAAAATGTTAAGCTTTGCCTGGCCTTTCTCATAATGGTAGTCAATCTAAACTTTACTTTCCAAGTCTAAGCTGTAGGTTTATATGTAACATTTTATTATGTCAGCTTAAAGTGTAGCTAATATAACACCTCCTGAGAGTCAGTTTAATCACCAATTTCCAGCTTATTCACTGTATGACAGCATTTACAGTTTAATTACAGGTTTAAGACTCCTGTTGTTGCTCTGTCTTTATCACAGGCCCTCGATTAAGTCGAGTGTGTACATTGAATACAGTACTGTAGACTGCACAACCTTCTCGCCTTCCTTTGCGACACAGTTACTAATAAATAACCACATTATCCTTGTGCTTCTCATTTTTATTCATTTATTTAATATTTAATAGTAAGGATTCATTGGTTACTGTAAAACAACAATGTACAATTAAAAGATCCTTAAATTTACTGCCATCATTGCTTTTATGCTCTGCAATTGTTGTAAAACAACTCTCCCACTGGCTGTGCCGTGAACTGCTGCAAGAATGTTTCCAGTTTATCCAGAGAGAGCTGCTCCACCAAGTTGTCCTCTGTGTTTCTTGCTCTGGCAGCGCCGCTCTGAATGGGTCTGTCGTTGTTGTCCACACAGCAGTAGGCATTCCACAGGTAGTCTGGGATGTTGACACGCTTAACATTGTTTTTAACAATCCAGCTGTCTGCAGAAGGAATGGCACCGACCAGCACGTACGCCTTAGGGCACTTCTCCAGAAAAAGCTCAGTAAGCTGGGACTCGTGGATCCTCCAGGCATTCTGGTTCAGCTTGGGGTTCTGAGGAACCACATTAGTCAGGGTAAAAGTGGCGTTGCGACTAGGGACTGCAGGAGAGAAGGAGAAGAAGGACAAGCTTAAAGTCTCTCTGTCCAAAGAAAAGGTGAGAGCCACGATGAGTCAAGAAGTGGGTTAGTCATTTTCATTCAGCAATTAAAATATTCTAGAAAATTATAAATTTCAAGCATGTTTAGCAGAAAACATTGAAACATAAGGCTGGAGATGCTGCCCGTTAGTTAAGTCTATCTATCCTCAGCTGCTGCAGTCAAAAACAATTTCCCAGTCCTGTACTGCCATCTACTGTCTACCCTCCTGAAAAACATACAACCTGGATGGTGTCCATTGGGGTTGAGGTGACCACGGTCAAAGCCTGAATTTGTGTAGTCCTCATTCAGAGCTTGTCTCTCTCCAAGGTAGACACCAGGGTGATCCTGCCCCAGCCAGTATCCATCTTTCATCTCTCCCTGCCAAGACCGATCTACCAGCTAAGATGCATGGAAACAAGATAGCAAATAATTAATTCCTTACGATCTAAAAATGTCTAAAAGAACAGAAAATGTAAATTTTATGACTCTATATTCTTCATACTTTCTCTCTGACATAAATATATATGCAAAATAAGCTCGTGTGGAACAAACCTGTGGCTCTACAAACCACCTGTTCTCCCTGCCACCTCCATTACTGGGCTGGAATTGATAGGCAGAGTAGACAGCAATGCGATGGATGGTGTCATACAGTGTGGCAAAGTGATACCTGATGGTGCAAATATTAGCAATAGATCAGAAGTGCTACTATGATAAATAAAGAACAAAGAAAGTTTTCGTTCTAAAAGTGATAAGCAGCAGTTGGATTTTCAAAGATACCATAGAAAAACAGTATTCTGAGTACACATTACAATGCTGTGTATGCTGATTCAGTTTTAAAGTATTCTTTCTGCCGGTTTACTACCTGTTGACAAAGCGCTGACAGAGGCGGGCAGCACCAGGTGTGGATGCTCCCAACTCAGGCACCTTTTCTTTGTAAAAGTACTTCATGCATTCTGGTGCATCCTGGGGCAAAATGATAAAATACATAATAATTAATAGTAACAGAAGTGAAGCTATTTGATAAGACACATATTTAATTATTCTGATAATCTGGAATAAGAAACCAACAAACCTCAAAACGTTCCACAACATCTGCGTGGACAAAACAGAGGAGCGGGAGAAGAGCACACAACGTTATGAATGTTTGCATTCTGGATCAGAAGTGTGGTGTCTGAGATTATTGACCTGAATAAAACACAAAGCAATAACACTTTTGTTAACAAGGCGCTACGTTACAAAGTATATGCTGCTGTGTATGTATAGCTCAGGCCATCACGTACTAATAAGCTAATTGCTGCTTTGGACCATCTGTGTTGATATTTGTGTGTTTCCACTCACCTGCTGGTGCACCTGTCTGCTGCCACAGTTCACCCTGAAGAAACTGGCTTTTATATGTGACTTCTCACCACTCCCTTTCACTCTGTTTGTCCAGTTTTATCTGAGCACATGATATTTGTGTGGAATGAACCAGAATCTGCTTACCAAAGAGCGGGTGCGGCTGACTAGATGATGTAGAAAATGGTAAAATTAGCACTATGATAGTGAGAGTGTGAGTAAATCTTAGTCACTTGCTTGAGTACAAATGAGTACAGCGTTCTGTTTAAAAACAAAAGAAAGAAAGAAAGAAAGAAAGAAAGAAAGAAAGAAAGAAAGAAAGAAAGAAAGAAAGAAAGAAAGAAAACAAGAAAGAAAGAATATATCAGCAGTAATATAGTATTCCAAAATATGTTTTATGCTCTAAATATATTCTGACAAAATGACATTTTGATTAGAAAACTTTTACCTCAAAGTATTCAAAACAAACACTTACTGTTTCTGGTTTTAAACCCTGCTGTGCATTTGATTTCTCGCCTAATACTCTATGAAATCAAGAATCACATCCAGTAAATATTTTAGCTACTGTCTGATTCCTTGGAAACAAGAACATTTCACTGCATGTCATTCAGAAAGTTGCATGTTTTTAATGATTGGTAGGCGAGATACTGTTTCCCTACTAATAGGCTCATACAACATAAAACACTCTTACTTCCAATGCAGTTATTTGCACTCCAGATCACCTCCTGGAATATTACTAGCATGCGGTTTTGACAGATTTACTTACACTCTCCAACAATCAGTTCTTGGTTGGGCAGCACAGTGCTATCTGTTCATATGCTGATTTTCCCACGATTACAACAGGAGCTACAGTTAAACCTCACATATGGACTCTTCACAGATATCCAATATATTTAGTTCAGCTGATTAATCTAACAACTTGTTTGCATTTTGACTTGTTCCATTTACTCAAATAGGCCAAGAGGTCATCACAGAAAGTTAATGCTGTTCATCTGGAAGCAGCGCTTCCAGAGGTGTGAGAGAAACATTTCATCACCAATCAAAGTGACTTCTTCGGACAGCTGAAACAAAAACTAGCATAATTTCCTAACAATGAGCCATAAACTCAGCTTCATGATCATTAATATGTAAACTGTCTTGACCATTGATTAAAGGCCATGATTACAGTTCAGAGAGTTGGGGAATAGATGCAATCAAAGTATTGTAAGCTTGTGAAAGATGGACTCTTAGGCCAGATTCTTGGTTCCAAAACGGTTGTTCCCTTTGCACATAAATGGCATCTATAGCCTCTTTTCCACATTACCTACTTGGGTTGGCTCAATTCAAGACAACTCTACTCTAGTCAGTTTCAGTTGTTTTCCATTACAATTGATCCATTACAACCAACTCAGTTCACTGAAGTAGGTGCTAAAAAAAATAGGTGGTACCAGGTACTATCCAGAGATGAGCAGTAATACTCTTTAATTACTAATTGCTTTTTTCAAGTAACGAGTAAAGTAAGGGATTACTATTGCAAAAAAGTAATTAGATTACTATTACTTTCTCGTGAGATCGCTGCTTTACTGAGTTACTAAACCGTGATTTTTGTCTCATGACAATGAAATACGAGCATGCGATGTCTGTGGCAGCAACACGTGTGTAGATCAAAAATGTATAATAGGGATTAGATTAGATTAGATTAGATTAGTTGAAACTTTATTAATCCCTCGGGTGGGTTCCTCCAGGAAATTCGGTTTTCACAGCACGGACAGAAGTTACAGAATGTGAGCAGAAATATACCATATATACACATATATAAATACAGAGTATACAAAAGGGATAAATAGAATAAATAGGAATACAAGGGAATTGCACATTTCAAGTATGTGAGTCTATTGCACCGTTGGATATTAACAAAAAGTATTGCACAGTGAAGAGGCACTACAGCTTAGTTGTTCCCCACTCCTTTGTCCTCCTGTCTCTCCTCCCTCTCCCCTCCAGAGGGGAGTTAAACAGTTTGATGGCATGTGGGACAAAGGCGTTTTTAAGTCTGTTGGTTCTTGACTTTGGGAGAAGCAACCTGTCACTGAACAGACTCCTCTGGTTGTTTATGGCCGTGTGCAGAAGATGCCCAGCATTGTTCATAATGTCCAGCATTTTCTTTAGTGTCCTTTTCTCTGCCACTGTCACCAGAGTGTCCAGCTTCATGCCGACCACAGAGCTAGCCTTCCTGATCAGTTTTTCCAGCCTGGATGAGTCCTTCTTTGCTGTGCTGCTCCCCCAGCACACCACAGCATAGAAAAGTACTCCAGCAACCACCAACTGGTAAAACATCCTCAGGAGCTTCCTGCAGATGTTAAAAGACCTCAGCCTCCTGAGGAAGTACAGTCTGCTTTGGCCTTTTTTATACAGGTGCTGAGTGTTGCATTACCAGTCCAGTTTGTTGTCCACCCACAGCCCAAGGTACTTGTATGTGTTGACCATCTCCGGCTCCTCTCCTCTATCTGAATTGGCAGTATACCTGCTCTGGACATCCCGAAGTCCACAACCAGTTCCAGGTGGTTTGTGTGACTCCATGTGACAAAGTTCATCACCAGACTCCTGTATCCCTCTTCCTGATCATCCAAGATACACCCCATAATGACCGTGTCGTCTGCAAACTTCTGAATTCAATTCAATTCAATTTTATTTATACAGCGCCAAATCACAACAAAAGTCGCCTCAAGGCGCTTTATATTGTACAGTATATCCTATAACAATAGATACAGAGAAAAACCCAACAATCATATGACCCCCTATGAGCAAGCACTTTGGCGACAGTTGGAAGGAAAAACTCCCTTCTAACAGGAAGAAACCTCCGGCAGAACCAGGCTCAGGGAAGGGCGGCCTCCCTGAGAGCTGCTCCATCCAAAGTGGAGGAAACATCTGGTGAAGTCAGACAACCATATAGGGCAGAATGTTGTTGAACATGGAAACTTGTTTAACTGTCATTAATTAAAACCTGTGCATGTGATATTCTTTCCGACGCGAGAAGGGGCGTGAACCCTGACATAATAAAACCATTTTGAATTTATGCTGTGACGGAGATCTGTGTTGACGATATAGAGCTGTGTATCTTCCCACACATGTGTTTAATAAAATCATTGTTTTGAAGCACTTGGACCAGTGGTCGTTTGTCTCACACCTCAATCACAAATCGGGACAATGGAAAGCTACAGTTCATCACAAGGCTTCATCTCACCATCACTAGTGTGCAGGTAGGAGTGGTGAAATGGAGGACCCAAAGTGCTCCAGAGACAAACGTGAACTCAAACAGCTTTAATGCTGAACTCAAACAGAACAAAACTAAGACTACGTTCACACTGCAGGCGAAAGCGCATCAAATCTGACATTTTTGACCCTGTGCAACCCATACCCAATCATGGTATGACAGTGTGAACAGCACAAATCCGATATTTTCAAATCCGACCTGGGTCACTTTCGTATGTGGTACTGAATCTGATACACATCTATTGTTTGAATGGTCATGTCGCATTAAAGCTGTCTTTTACATCACTGACACAAGACAGACGCCAATTATCAGCGCCCGAGAAGACATCACGAACGCTTCCTGGGCACCCAGTGTAGATGTTAGTGAAACTGTTGGGAAGACAATGTTGAAACATAAACATTTTATTTGTACTTCATAATCTGCAGATTCTGTCAGAAATCTGCAACTATCCTTTGAAGCACCGATTCTCTAAAACAGCAATAAGGATATTTATTAGGCCATATATAAATAACACAATAACTTTATAATTTAAAGCAAAATTGGGAAACGTAAAGTCCAAAAGTCTTTATATTAAGGCCATCAGTCAAACAACACTGTTTGGTCTGGGTCTAAACAGAGCGCACCAACAGTGATGAGACAGCTTACAGGGAGGAGGTCAGCGCCCTGACCCACTGGTGTCAAGACAACCATCTCACCCTCAACGTCGCAAAGACAAAGGAGTTGATAGTGGACTTCCGGCGGTGCAGAGAAGTACACACCCCCATCACCATCAACGGCGCTGCTGTGGAGAGAGTGAGCAGCTTCCGGTTCCTTGGTGCACATCTGGCTGAGGATCTTACGTGGTCAGGACACATAAACAATACAGTGAAGAAGGCCCAGCAGCGCCTCTTCTTTCTCAGGAGACTGAAAAGATTCGGCATGAGCCCCCGCATCCTCAGGACCTGCTATCGCTGTGCCATTGAGAGCATCCTCACTGGATGCATCACCACCTGGTATGGCAACAGCACCGCTTACAACCGCAAAGCTCTCCAGAGAGTAGTGCGGTGCTCTGAACGGATAATTGGAGGTGAGCTTCCCTCCCTCCAAGACATCTACAGGAAGCGGTGCCTGAGGAAAGCGGGGAGGATCATCAAGGACTCCAGTCACCCCAGCCATAAACTGTTCAGACTGCTTCCATCAGGAAGGAGGTTCTGCAGCATCCGGTCCCGTACCAGCAGACTGAGAGACAGCTTTTTCCACCAGGCCATCAGACTGCTGAACACCTCATAGACACCTCACCTTTACTACTGGAACTTCAACACATGCACTCCACACTGTATATAAATGCCACTTGTTTTGCACATGTCCAACTACCAACGTCTGTAAATTTCATATATTTTATTTTATTGTTTACTCTATTTAATTTGTAAAATATGTGTACACACACACACACACACACACACACACACACACACACACACACACACACACACACACGTAGAAAAACATATTTAGTATATACATCCAGTAATGCATACACTCTTATATTGTACATATATTTATTACTCTCAGATTTAGCCATTCTTATATTTTGCTTGTTTTATGCTGTTGTATTTTTGCACACCTCTGTTGCTTGTGAAGCTCGCACACAAGAATTTCCCTCACATGTACCAGTGTACCTGCGCATGTGATGTGACAATATAAGTGAAGTGAAGTGATTTGATTTGAGATCACGACACAGACACAGAAACACAGGGCTTAAATACACAGGGGAGCAATCAAGGAATGGGAAACAGGAGGGAAACACAGCTGGGGTGTGGGTGAGAAGACCATTTGTCTATGTTCTTAGTTAACATTCAGCTCTTTCTGGTACAGTGGCGCGGCTGCCCCTCTGTTGGTCTTCCTTGGTCTCTTGTGTTCTGGGGGCCTCTGGATGTCTGGAGTTTTGATCTCCTCCACACCTGCTTCAGGCCCTGGAGGACGGGGCTGTGACCCCCCCCCCCACACACACACACACACACACACACACACACCTTCTAGCAGATCATTACATGAAGGAACCTTTAAAAAAAAACAAAAAAAACAAGCGCGTCCATGCTCACAGGTGTACACACGGGTGCTCACACCCACAAACTACACCCTTTTTGGCTCCTACCGCAAAGCACACTGTGTTCTGTTGATCTTATGAGCTGCACAATAATGTTTAATATTTAGTATTTACTGTCATATTCCCATATATCATTGTGATGTTGTTTATTCTATTACTCTTGTTCTCTTCTGCTTGTTTTCTTTTTTCTTTCTCAGCAGGTGATCCAGGTGATTGATATATGCATTTTTTTTTCCTGACCATTCTGTTGGTTTTTGTTTTTTGCCCTTCTCCCCCGTCCCTCTTCTCAGCTGTTTCTCTTTCCCTCTTTCTTTCTCCCCTTCTTTCCTCCAGTCAAGTCTGTCCCGTATTCAGCAAGTGAAAATAAAATAAACAATGAAAGGTGAATCAAATGGACCATTATGGCAAGGCTGGGATGGTCAATTTGGTAAAGTAAATCCGTTGGGCATCTTTCTTTGCCTTTAGACAATAATTCTGATGGCAAAAGAGCCAAACGGGACAGGCAAAAAAAAAAAAAAAAGTTAACATTCTTGTTTTATTTAACCATATTTCATATATAGTCTGCAATAGGCAAACATCTACTATCCTGGGTTTGTTTAGGTTTTGCACTTTTACAGATTATATAATATAACATCTTGGTTTAAATCAATTCCTTCAAGTTTGTTAAGTTAAGGCAAACCCGCTCTCTGTCAAGGAAAAAGCTGTTCCATTGAACAATGTTGGTGGCATCTGGATCCAACCTTCGCAGCTGCTCCAGGATGAAAATTTCCTTTTTTGCCTGTTGCAGAATATCAGAGCGGTTCTTGTTTACTTTATTAGCCACAGCTCGGTTGGTCTCGGTATCACGGCATTTGGCTACAATACCAAAGGCCCCTTCTCCGAGGAAAGCCTCTACCTTGTAGTGGTTTCCCAAAATGCTCCCTTCAACTATTTCAAGCTCATCTGAGCTGAAGGATGGGCTGGCTGACGTGTGGCTGAATACTTGCTGAGACAATTCAACCAAGTTTTGGAAACTGCAGTTGATTTTCTCTGATGTCTTGCATTTCAAGTTTGAAGGGTGCTGAAAGACCACCGGGATTTGTGATCTTTCAGCACTCATGTCAATGCAAGGGGAACTCTTGGGGTTGAAAAAGGGATGCCGGAGAACCTCAGAGGGTGTTATGCGCTTTTGTCCATCCTTGGCCAACATTTGTTTAATTAAGCTGACAAACAAACGTTGACCATTTTCAGGTCCTCGTCTAAAGATCATTAGTTGTTCGAGGTCATCCAGACGCGTCAGTTTTACGTATCTTGTCTCCAGGGACTTATACCCTGTCTCACACTGAAATTGTTGGTCAGTCTTAAATGTCCAGCGCTGTTGGTTGTCGTTGTCTTCAATGAAATATTCTTCAGTGTACACGCCAGAGTCTAGAACATGATTTGGTGGCTGACCCTGAGTCTCTATGATGAATTTTAAAACATCATAGTCTTCATTTCCAGGGTAGAGTGGCACCCCTGTAACAAGCTCAACAGCCACCAGCCCCAGAGACCACATGTCAATTGCTTAGTTATAAGGAAGGCCAAGCATAACCTCAGGTGCACTATAACCAACCATCCCCACACGGTCACCAGGCATCACTGCAGACGCAGGACATGCGAGGCCAAAGTCTATAAGTTTGACTTTGATGGGAGACTCATGGCGGTTCACAACCATGATGTTTCCAGGTTTGAGGTCAGCGTGCACTATTCCCACAGAACCCAGGTGGGACAGAGCATTTGTTAGTTGACCTAAAATTGGCCTGACTTCACTTATGGGGAGACCCTGGTTTTTCCGGTCCCGTATGTAGTCCCACAGGCATTGATCTAGGAGTTCGAACTTCAGGCAAACCCGCTCTCCGTCGTGGAAAAAGCCGTTCCATTGAACAATGTTGAAACACTGAAAAAAACAATGTTTCAACAGGGCAGGCTGTATTTTCTGCTGCAACATCTCAACAGGAGGGTTGAGATGTTGCAGCAGGAAGACCAGGAAGACTGGTGATCTATCCATATCAGTAACATCGGCAGTTTTCTAGTGCAGGAAGTAATAAATTCAGCCCTCGTGTTTGCACTATAGGTTGCTTTCATGAGTATTTCTGTTTTTGTGGTGGTGGAATTTTTCCTCGTTCCAACGATGTAAACAAAAACATTCACTGTGCTTTCTACAATGACTAGTAATCTTTTTGTCCTACTGTTCATTTACAGTACAGGAAAGGTTTTGTTTGGTTATGATTGTTTTGCAAGAAATACTTCGATCACAGTGGGGTAGTCTTGATTAAAATGTTATATGAGAACTGTGGCGCCATGTGTGACCAGATATTGGCATGTAGTCGTCGCCAGACTGTCATCAAACGTGAAGTTTGGGACAGACTGGACAAAGTACACTTTTAGAGATGAAAATCTTATGTCCAGTGGTAAATGATCAAAATTCCACCACAAACATGGCTTTGACCAAGATGTCCCTTTCTGAAGTAACCCCAACAAGTTCCTGAAGTAACCAAATGGAATTTAACCAGTGACCTCTCACTTTGCAGGCGAATGTGTAAACCAGCGATGCCTGGAAAACACTAAAACTGTGCCAAAATGTCATTTTACATTCAAAATGACGGACTTCCAGACTTCCTCTTTGGATTTGGTTCACTGAATCTGTGTGTAATAAATGTTATACACGTATTTCAAGCTGTAAATAAGCTGTTAGAAGTTCATTAAAGTTTCTTAAGTGGTGTTGTAGATCCATTTCCGCAGTGCCAGTGGCTTAAAAAAAAAAAAAAGTTACATTTTACAGTACATTTTGACCTGATGTGAAGAATGCAAAAAATTTCATTAGTTTGGAAGCATGTTTGATATATAATATATTTGCCTGACTAATAATAATTTATTATTATTATTATTGTTGTTGTTGTTGATGATGATGTTGTTGTGGTTGAATGGGGCCTTTCCCCTGTGAGTGTCCAGCTCCCAGCTAAAATGTGGATTTTGTGCCATCTGGCGGTCAGGATTTATAAGGTCAGTGCTTTATCATAACTGTGCAGGGTAAAGGCCTCAGTTGCTGGGAAAAGCACAGGTGTATTACAGTTTTTCTGAACTGTTAAAACACTAAACCCCATTGTAAAAACTAAACTGTCAACTATGAAAACTCTTTCATCAAATCAATCCCACAGTTGCCAAAATCTTAAACACTATTCATCTGGTTAGGACACCATTTGCAAATCTCAGTCTCCCATTTACCAAAACTCTAAACACAAAACACACTTAGCAGTGTGGTGCACTTGTTGTCGTGTGAAGGCTGTGTGCAGGCAGGAGTGGTGAAATGGAGGACCTAAAGTGCAGACTCCGGAGACAAACGTGAACTCAAACAGCTTTAATGCTGAACTCAAACAGAACAAAACTAAGAATCCAAATAACTTACACTGGCAGACAGAACACACAGCATATATGATGGTAGATCACAACACAGAGACAGAGAAGCTTCAGTTCATCACAAGGCTTCATCTCACCATCACTAGGGACACCACAGTTCCCTGTGGGGCTCCTTTGCTGCTGACCACAGTGTCAGACGTGATGTCCTTCAGCCTGACGTACTGTGGTCTGTCGGTGAGGTAGTTTGAGATCCAAGCGACCAGGCAGGGGTCCACCTGCCCTGTGCAGGTGGAGTGCAGGAGAGAGTGCAACCATGCAGCGTTTACAGTTTTTTCTGAATGCTTAAACCCTAACTGTGATTCCTGTAGCACAATCTCTAAAACTATTCAGACTTATAGCAAAACCACTCACTGAGTTTGCAAAACTAAAAGCACAAAAACTGCTTTGCACTCAGTTTGCAATTTTGTAACACACACTTTGCAAAACTGTAGGCACAATTCACTGCACAACACTCAATTACCAAATTTCCAACACACTCCTAGCAAAAGTATACACATGTATGGCTATCATTAACACTAACTTGCCAACTGTCTGGCACACTTTCACATGTGAAAACTTTTTTAGATAATTAGTTCACTTTGCAATCAGCCTAAGCACTATAATACAGGTAAGCTGTGTGTGCGGAGTACAATGGAGGGAGCAGAAAGAGTGAGAAGTAGAGGAGGCCGAGGAAGAGGACGTGGAGGTGAAGAAGTAGGATGAAGAGGACGACAAGGACAAGGAGGAGCAAGAGGAAGACGAGGAGGAGGGAGAGGAAGATGAGGAGGGGGGAGAGGAAGGGTAGGAAGAGTAAGAAATAGAATTGCTGATGACATCAGAGCTACAATAGTGGACCATGTCATCAACCGTGGAATGACCCTGAGGGTAGCTGGCCAACGGGTCCAGCCTAACTCGAGCCGCTACACTGTAGCAAGTACCATAAGGACATCTTGAAATGAGAATCGGTTAGTACAGTCACTTCGCACAAAGATTTGTAGCACTGCCATATGCCAATGAGAAACACACCAATACCATTGATGTAAAAATACTGAAATTGTTACTTTACAGAATTGCTAGATGACCAGATGCTGGGGGCAGAGGAAGCATGTTCACTGCAGACCAAGTAACCCATATAGTCATTATGGCGATTGCAAATAATCCTATACTTGGAAATAAACACTTGTGTTTGTTTTGATGTACTTGAAGTTTGGATCCCTCTATGCTTATGGATCTATGACAGAAGTATGAGCTCAAACTGACATAGCCTACCTTGTGCACAGAGAAAGCAAAAGCCAGATGTGTTTTGTATTCATACCATCAGTGTGCAGTTGGCGCATTGTGTGCTTAGTAGATGATGGCTTGTGTGTACTGTTTGATATGGAAACACCATTTTTACGAAGGTGTGAAGAGTTAATCTAGCTGTGTTTGCTTTTGCAAGAGAACTACAATGTTTTGATGATTGGGTGACAGGTTTTCTTATTTGTGTGAAGAGTTTTGCAAAATTAGCCAATAGTTACAAAAAATGTGCTTAAGCAATCAGAAAAAACTGTAAAGCTTGGAAGTACTGACATTACTTTGCGCTTGATTGTGTAAAAAGTGACAAAGACATTAGTGTCTGCTGTACACTCTGCGTGGGAAGAAAACCTCTTTCTACAGTGAAAAATTAAACTTCAAATCTGAGCAAACACCTAGCTCGCTGCCACAGGTATGTGAAATTCACAGAGAAACCCCCAGATCCCCCCACTGACATGACCACTGTGACACCGAGCAAACCTCCACTTGCCCCACTCCTGCTAAACAGGTAAAAAATAGACTTAAGGACGACAGGACTTATTGCTGCTAAATCTTTGATTTGATTTATTTTTTGCTGTGTTTTACTTGCATCTATTTGTGAGTGTAAACACAAAAACATTATTTTATTTTATATGCTGGAATATGAAGAAAAAGGGTTAAAAGTTAAACAAATTTCTTCAAGTCAAAGACTGTTGCAAATAATTGTAATTTTTCTTGATGCAATGTGCATAAAGTTAAAAGATTAAAACTAATAGAACAAGTTTTAAAAAGAAACTTTTTCCATTTGATTCCATTTTATATAGTAACTAAGTAATAAAGTCACCAATTACTTTTGAAAATAAGTAATGAGTGAAGTAACAAACTGCAAACTGCTGCAAACTCTGTGTCTGTGTCTATGTGCACGAGCACGTGAGTGCCTGTGTGTGCACGTACCCGTATGCCTATGTGAGTGCATGTGAGTGAATGTATGTGCGTACCTGTATGTATGTGTGAGTGCACGTGAGTGAGTGTGTGTGTGGATGTGTGAATGTTTAAGCACTGTGTGTGTGTGTGTGTGTGTGTGTGTCTCTGCGTACGTGACTTCCTGGGAGTCATAAAAGTAACCTCTCCCAAGCTACACCAAATTCCTTTAAACCACATACAAAACAGAGTTAACATATTACAAATATTGAGACCACCACTCTGCATCCACTGGGTCGTTGGCCTCTTGTTGTCTTACATTTACAGATCAGGTGGAGAGTCTCCTGCAAACCTACTTCTAAGTTATAACAATTAGGAGTTTTTATTAAAGGTACAAGCATCAGCATCAGCAACCCCCAACTGTAGCTTCCTGACTCCTTTTATTTATGACACCAGACCCCCAGTGTCCATAAATTCCTTTCTCTCTAAACAATTAAACACACTCTCAGGCCACAGCTAAACCAAACTGAAATACAGACCAATCCTTCCTTATTACTGTGATCTAAACAAATTTAACACATTACATTCTAATAATTATTTTCTTGTACTCACAGTAACTAATTACTATTTTCAAGTAACTTGACCAACACTAGTACTATCACCTAATGGAAAACCCTAAAAAACCATGTCAAGCCGTGCTGAGCTGACGTGAGTAGGGAGAGTAGGTACTAAAGGAAAAAAGCTAACCACTGCCCAGTAGATGTACATGCTTGAGAAGGTAGCTCTTTGGCGTCGTCTTTCATTGGTTTTTTGTTTTGCCCCAGTGATCACTGGAGTGCTTTCAGCACTTGATACAATATTGCTCTGTTTGTCCCTAAGGGACTTGATCCTTGGGTGGACCAACGTTTGGTTTAGCATGTTTTGGAGTAACAGAGAAAAACTGTGTCCCTGCTGTTCCTATACTCATTACACATTAAGGATCACCAGTGTTTTTCATTTAGGCAGCGACTGTCCTTCTTCTCTCACCTGGAGAATTCTTTAGGCATCTTCCCGCCTTTGATAAATGCCTATCTGGGATAACCACATTTATTCAGGGTTTCTTTAATATGATGTTCTTCAGCTTCTCTGCCTGCTGTCTATGTGTTCACTCTTTGTTGCAGTGACCCGATGCCACCTAATTTGCGCTCCAATGGATGATTAGAGGTAAATGTTTAAGAGTTAACCTTAAATACATTGGTTTATAGTACACTTCAACTGTGATTGCAACCATTTCCCATTTCTGTGAAAAGCATGCATGGCAATTGATCAGTAGCCATGAACTTGCATGTTTATGATGATGAAAGTGAGCTGGTAACTCAGTGATAGCCAAAGGTTTACAAGGCTTTCACTGTCTTACAATGCTGTGATTGCAGCCATTCCCCAACTCTCTGTGCAGAGTACTCATGACCAGTGGTCATGATGACAATTTGCATATCACAAGATAAATGTGTTTGTCGGTGGTGCTAGTTTCTGTGATTATGCAAATGCACTGTTTATAAGGTTAGTGAAACCTGCAGCCAGCTGAGACTGAAGAAGTCACTTGGAGGAGTGTTAAAATGTTTATCCCACTGAAAATGCAGGAACAGAGGAACAGAATCAACTTTCTGTGATTTCCTTACCGGGATGATTGAGTATGCATCAACACTTTCAATACTAATATAATTTCCCTTATTATACATTATATCCACTCATCTTTGCACAATTGTTGTAATTCAGTTAAAACAATTGCAGGGATTTCGGGCATGAACCGCCTTTTTAAAGTTATGCAACATAATCTCAATCAGGTTCAGGTCAGGACTTTGACTAGGCCACTCCAAAGTCTTCATTTGATTTCCTTAAGCTATTTAGAGGTGGACTTGCTGGTGTTTTCAGCATCATTCTTCTGCTGCAGAACCCTACTGCACTTCAGCTTGAGGTCACAAACATTTTCTTTCTGATATGTTTTGGTGATTGGCAGAATTCATGGTTCTGTTTACCACAGCAAGCCTTCCAGGTCGTGAGGCATCAAAACAGCCCAAGACCTTCACACTACCACCACCATGTTCCACACACACCTTCCAAAAATTTCAGCTTTTGTCTTGTCAGTCCACAG
Source organism: Rhamphochromis sp. 'chilingali' (assembly GCF_963969265.1). Taxonomy (NCBI): domain Eukaryota; kingdom Metazoa; phylum Chordata; class Actinopteri; order Cichliformes; family Cichlidae; genus Rhamphochromis; species Rhamphochromis sp. 'chilingali'. The sequence goes on from NC_137935.1 coordinate 31,735,760, forward strand.
AGTATTTTCCCAAAAGTCTTTGGGATCATCAAGATGTTTTTTTTGCAAAACTGAGACCTTTATGCCTTTATGTTCCTTTTGCTCAGCAGTGGTTTTCATCTTGGAACTCTGCCATACAGGCCATTTTTGCCCAGTCTCTTTCTTATGGTGGAATCATTGACACTGACCTTAACTGAGGCAAGTGAGGCTTGCAGTTCTTTGGATGTTGTTCTGGAGTCTTTCGTGACCTCTTGGATGAGTCGTTGCTGAGCTCTTAGGGTAATTTTGGTCAGTTGGTCATTCCCGGGAAGGTTCACTACAGTTCCATGTTTTCCCTATTTGTGGATAACAGATCTCAATGTTGTTTGCTTGAGTTCCACAGCTTTAGAAGTGGCTTTATAACATTCTTCAGACTGACATAACTCAATTACTTTCTCATTGTGTACCACACAATGATGAGCGTCCGTTCTCAGACTTGGAGGCCGGGGTTCAAATCCCGCTTATGGCAACATTTCTTTCAGTTAACACTTAAACTTTTTTAACTCTTTTCAACACAAATTTCAGCTTTGTCTCCCCTTTTCAGCACAATTTTCAGTTTTTTCACCACTTTTCAGCACAAATACCAGCTTTTTCTGCTGTTTTCAGCAAAAACCTCTTTTCGGCAGAATTCTGCTCATTGAACTCTTTTCAGCAGAAAATCTGCTAATTGAACTCTTTTCTGCAGAAATTCTGCTGATTGAACTCTTTTCAGCAGAAATTCTGCTGATTCAACTCTTTTCAGCAGACTTTTCAGAATTTTCACCTCTTTTCTGCCCAAATTCTGCTGATTCACCTCTTTTCTGCAAAATTTTCAGCCTTTCCACCTCTTATCAGCACAATTCTCAGCAGCTTCTGCTCATTTCAGCACAATTGTCAATATCTCCACCTCTTCTTTGTGAGAATGAGTTTGGCTCATTGAGCTAAATACCTGCCCTTAGACCAGAAGGGCCAGGTTCGAATCCTGCTCAGGGCAACATTTTTTTGTTTTTGTTTCAACTTTTTCAGCTTTTTTCAGCAGACATCTTCAGCGTTAAGGCATCCACACTGCATTTTCGCAGGAAATGCAAATTTTTTCTAGTTGTTCCTGAATTTCCTTGGATTGTGGCACAATGTCTTTTAAAGCTTTCAAGGATCTTTTGGTTTACTCCACTTTGTCAGGCAGGTCCTATTTAAATCATTTCTTTCCACCTGATTATCATCATTATTTCTTTTGCTGTTTTCTGGGACATCCTGCCATACCACCTGCATACATGGGCAGCCACAGATAGAGAGCAGCAGAAACACCCCCACAGCAGGCATTGGTGACAATAAGATATTAATGACATTAATTACGTCAGCCCATTTCCGCCTTCCTCCAAAGGGTAGCTCCCTTAGAGATAGGGTGAGGAGTTCAGCCATCCGGGAGGGGCTCAGAGTAGAGTCGCTGCTCCTCCACATCGAAAGGAGCCAGCTGAGGTGGTTCGGGCATCTGACAAGGTGTTCCAGGCATGTCGCACTAGGAAGAAGCCTTGGGTAGATCCAGGACACGCTGGGGGAGGTGGCCAGGAAGAAGGAGGTCTGGGCTTCAGTGGTTAGACTGCTGCCCCCATGACCCGGACCCAGATAAATGAAAGAAGATGGATGGATGGATGGATGGATGGATATGGATGAATGGATGGATGGATATGGATGGATGGATGGATGGATATGGATGAATGGATGGATAATTACATCAGACACAGAATGAAGGGCAGCTGAGGTGGAGGTGGGTTGCAAAGCAGTTTGCAAATTACTGGTAAAACTGCTTGAATAGGGTCCAATATATGAGATCAGGGGCTTGCAATGAGATCCGCTGATCCATTGAAATACAACTGAGCTAATGAATTTAAAAGAAGCATAAAGTAGCATTAAAGAGAAATACTACAGTAACATTCAGTTCAAAGTGATGTTTGTCCACTTGTATAAATGTATAAGAACAGTATGCAGTATAATAAAATGCTCAGTTACACTGCAGTCGACAGAAAAGCAACAAATACATGTCTGGGAAGAAGTTAGGGGGAAAATACATAAATATTTAATACCAGTGCCAGCGTTTTTGAAGAATGATTCTAGTCTTTTCACAAACTTGTTTCTGCTCAGTACTATAGAGAACTGCCACAGCCTTGCTCCTAGGCTTAGTTAGGTTCTCCCTGTAGGTTATTTGCATAAATGTCCTCCAGCCCTCAGAGGTACTGTATTATATTAATTTCACAATATTTCACGGGTGCCGGACTGCGGCTGCCGGAGGGAGAAAAGGTGAAATATTGACAATGGCTTTATGGAGTAAAGCCACAGGGGCTGATGGGTGCCAAAGAAAACACACAACACATGGACAACATAAAGAGTCAGCTTCATGCGTTCTCCTTTCTCTGCTATAAACACAATAAACAATCTCACAGAACATGACTGCAAGACGGTACATGACAGTATGCAGTGTTAGAACTGCGTTTGCTCAGTGTAATTGGTTTATTAGTAAGGGAAACAAATGAATGTAGTAATTAATGATCCATCCTGTTTGGCTTTCCACTAATTTCAGATGTAAATAGTGTAGACATCAGAGATGAGAAAACACAGTTAAACTCAGTTATTAAAGACAAAAAAGGGACAGAAAACAAAGAATTTGACTCATAAAGCTTAATTAGCTGATTATTAAAGTGTGAAATTTCAGACTGCAGTGAATTAAATTAATAAACCACACACAAAACATTAAGACATGTGCACTTTGGAGTCATTATTAGCATTATTATTAATAATAATAACAATTCCTTTATTCTTTATTCTCTTTGTTTAAGAGTGGATGATAAATTAGTGATGCTTTTTGTTTTTGTTGCCTGGCTGAACAGTGGCTGTTGCACAGGTAGTGAAGCTTTACGGTTTCTTTCGATTTACTGCTGAACGGCTGCTGTTGCTTGGCTCTGCCTCTAGGTTGCAGTGTTGAATTATGATTTCAAGTTGAAGTAATCCCCCCTTTTTGCACACTGTTCTGATTATTCGAATGTTTACCCACCTTGAAAATACCCATTCTGCAAACTGCTGATCCACTCATTGATTAGCTGTTTTATCAGCACCCACACACAAGTAAATTACAGATTTGTCTCAATAGATGGCTTCAAAGCCATAAACATCTTCAAAGTGAGGCCTGTGGATGATAAGCATTGAAGATGGCACTCTGAAAGACAAGAGGACCTATTAAACTGCAGCCATGATGGATTTTAGTTGTGCCTTTTATGTTTTTGATTTTGCCTAGAAGTTAATTTTAGTGGACTGGATCTTTAATTGACATGAATGGTGCTTTGTCGCTGGGAAAGATCACAGGGAGTTGGGTTCCCCAGATGCAGATTTAGCCTAATCCTTGGCTCTAAAGCATCTTCAGACGCTCTCTATAAATGAGAGGAAATTGAGTGTGGTTCGACAGGAATAATGTATGTGTGAGAGTATAAATCAGACAAAAATAATAACTGTTTCAAAGAACTGGGATAGATGAGCAGGTGCTTTCACTGTTAGCGCCTCATGAGTTAAGTAAATTATATGATTTTATTCATATTGATCTTCACATCACTGATTAACCAGTTACACTGTTACAATAAGTTCAGCTGCTCGCATTAAAACGGAGTTCCTTGTGACTTTTGAGACTTCAATGAGAAATGCTTAGAAACACAGTCTTGTTTAAAGAAATCAGCGTAGAGAAAAAAAATAAAAGGCAGCAAAAAACAAAAATGATGGGTTTTCTTAACAAGCTCTTTATTCAGGGCAATAATTTCTGTGCAGCATTATCCTCTCAAATCCTCCAAAACATCTCTTTATTTTTTGCAGTTAGAGGTTTTGAATAGTTTATTCATTATAGGCCTAACAGGGGTTTGACCTCTCTGTAGTCTAGTCCAGTGATTCTCAAATAGGGGGTCATCACACCCACAAGACAATGGAAGACAAGTACTTAAGGCGCACTCAGTAGATGTTCAGAATAATTCCATCCCATAAAATTACTGATTAGCGGATTTACTGATTAAACCAGTGCTGTATGCATGAAAAGTCATGCACTGAGCAAAATTAGAAAAAACTACATTTGCTAAAGAAAAGATTCTTATTTTGTATTATTTGTTAAGTTATGAGTCTGAAAAGTTGTGAATTGTGACATTTTCACCTCTTTATGTGAAAGACTTCATGTCAGACTAAATGGATTTACATTGTAGATGATTACAAAGAGCCTAAAGTATATATTTCTGAATTTTGTCACCTTCAGATCTTGAACATCAGTGCTAAAGTTGACATTTTTTACTTTAAACATGCAGCACTGAAGTCCATGTAGTCCCAAACAGGAGATGTAATAACAGTAAGACACAAAAAGGTATCAAGACTTAATTCTGTAACAAAAAATAAAATGCCTGTAATCGCATTGTGATTTTTCCACCTCAAGCTTTTTGCACAAGCAACAAAAAATTTGTTATCGCTTGTCAGAACACGTGCAACTTTCCAATTCCATCTGACTTGTTGGAGTTGCATCATGTTGGCCCCCTGATATCATACTTTAAGTTGGTGCAGGTGGATGTGGAAGCACAGAGGTAGCTCCTGCATGAACTGACTGCAGTGCTGCTGAGGAGGCAAAAAGGTGAGACTGCATCTTTCCACACACTTACGTCTCTGACTGCTCCAAGGACAGATGGCCAGACACACGTCTCAGCCCAGACAGAAGAAGGAAAGAGATGAATTCAGTCTCACACACACACACACACACACACACACACACACACACCCAACCCAATTTTCCCAACCCCCCACCACCCCCTCCACTCCTCCACCACCCTCCCTTTATCATTTTTCTCTCATTCTTTTTCATCTTTTTAAGTCGCTTCATTTCAGATGCATTCATACATTACCAATATCTTTATGTATGAGTCTGTCTGCCTCCCTCCCTCCTCACCTCCCCCATTTTCTCTCTCTCTCTTCCTCCCATTCTCACCTCCTCCTCCTTCTCTTGTACCTCCCTCCACTTCCTCCAGCTCCCTATCTTCCTCCCTCCTTCTCTCCTTCCATCCCATTACTGTAATCCATCACTCTTCCATCAGCCACCATGCAAACAGGCCTCCTGGTTACCATAGCAACCACCTCCAGCCCGGCAGTGCGCAGCCCCTCTCCGATTGGCTGGCAAGGCCTAGGCAGTCTCAGTCTGTCTGGGAGATGTGGTAATTGGCTGGGAAGGCATACACACATGCACAGATGTACACACACACACACACACACACATAGTTACACTCAGTACAGTATTCATACAGTATGCACATACTCGCACAGGCACACAAATACACACACATATAAAACACACTTGTACTTTCTTTGGGCCTAAATAATTATACATACTGATAATCTATTGGATATTGGAAAGCACATGCACAAGCGCACACACACACACACACACACACACACACACACACACACACACTCACAAACGTCCTCAGAGATATGAAAGGGAGACTGGGGTCAGAGTAATGAACCTTATAAGAAGATGAGGGCTCTAGGCTGTGTGTGTGTGTGCGCACACACAAAAACACACTGTTGGTGTACACACGTCTGAATTTTTTTGTGTGTGTGACACACAAGTGTTTTTGTGTGGGTTTCTGTATGCACAGGATGGTGCTGTGCAGGATTTTGGATAATGTTGGAGCTGTTCCAAAAAGGATGGATGGATGGATGAATTTTTTTTCAGAGCATATTGTTAAAAATACCTATATCCCCCCTCAGCCCCCTCTCACCAAAAACCCCCAAGGAATCGAGTATGCACCAGTTTTTTGGTTTTCTGTGTTCTGGTAGGAAGCAAAAAATGGAACTGTTGATCGGCTTGACTTCACCCCGCTGCTGTTGCTCAGCCAGGTCTGGCCAACACTGCAGCTATGATGAATGTCTCATCTCCAGGAATACATCACAAATAGCAAAACTGTACCTGCCCTGAATAGCAAAGTGTATTTTCTTCTGCAGTGTTGCTGGAAAACAATTGTGGACAACAGGGCTCCTTTGTCCCCATTCCCAGGTTTTCCAGGATCCGCTATTCATTCCAAACAATGGCATCCCTTAATTTCTTTTTTTATCTTCAAAGGCATTTTTACCCCTTTTTGAAACACATGAAAAGGCACCTTATATTTTTTTTTAAAAAGAGACACGTGTTTTCTAGCTAAAACTATGCAATTACATTCTCTTCTGAAGACTGAAAAAGGAAAGGAAGAAATAGGAGCGGGAGAAAAAAATGGTCGACATTGGCCTCAGCTTCAAGCCCATAAGTATGTGCATGTGAGAGAAGAAGTCCGTGGACTAGTCCTCCCCACCTAAGGAAAAAAAAAAAGACAGACTTGTAAGCTGCCCTAGTTGGCAGCAATACAGACGAGCAGACAGACAGACTGACTACTGTCCAAGAACACACAAATATTCAGCGATTTACACCACAGGAACTGGAGCAAATAATGCAAACACACACACGGCACACACAAAAGGTACAGCTCATTTTTCAATCTCATCTTTTTAATGGAAAAAAATGAGTCGAGGGAAGAGAGAAAAAACTGGGTAAATTGAGAAAGCCGAATGAATTCACAGAAAATGACTGACAGCAGTGATGACAGCAATGCGGTCACGGTCCACATTTCAAAGCATTCCCAGGTACCAGACGGAAGAGGAGGAGAAGAAAGAGAGGGAGGAAAAGAGGAGGGCGGTTAAAAAAATGTCCAAGAAGATTGCATCTTCCTCTCGAGGTAAAAAATACAAATTAAAAACTTGTCTTTATCCAGTGTTGTTTACAACAGACAGTCACATTGGAAAACAAAAAATGCAAAGATTGAAAATGAAAAGTGCACCCGCACTCACACGCATACATACTTACAATTAGTTTCTTATTTTTGGGAAAACAAAAACAAAAACAAATAAAACAACAAAAAAAGTGCAAGCAAGATCACAGAACAACAATTTACAACAGAGGCCTAGAGTTGCCCAAAGGCTCAACCCTCTGACTGAGCCACCAACAGCCTGAAATGATGGTGGAAGGAGGAGATGGGGGTAATGGCATCAACTTGAGACCTGGAGGCTCCTGGTGTGGCTTTGTTGGACCCCACATCCCCACCCTTACACCACCATCGCTTTGCTTCATCCATTTGTACAGAGAGAAGGCTCAAGTTTCATTAAACTTTCCAAAGACCCAACAGGGCTTCCCCACCCACCCCAGATAGTACAATCAAAGTTAGTTTGACTCCACCATGCTTCTCCTTTTAAGTGCCAGCAAAGCTCCAAATATAAAGGCTTTTCAGTCACAATGACATCATCATTATCATCCAAATCCCAAACATTTCCATTATATTTAATCTAACAATCACCATTAAATATTTCCACTTCATCATCAAACTATTTCCACACAGACATGCTTCAAGTCTAGGTGTTAGCTCTGATTTGTAAATGGAAATAAACATTTCTTTTTATTGGTTGCTAGTGATTTTGTCGGCAAATGTAACACTAATTTAACACACCATAAAGTCATACAGTATAATCCGAGTGCCTTGCGTGAAATGTGTACACTCAAGTGCACTTTAGTTATAATCTGTACTCAACATTACAATCCTCAAGCAGTGTTGTGCCATGCAACTGGTTCCACTGAGAAGAAATTGTCTGCAGAATAATAAGTAACACACTATTTTGGTTCGATTTGCTTCTTTCTTTTTTTTTCTTCACTGACCTTCTGTGGATATACGCTTACACTCATACACACACATGTACTCACATATATAGAAACACGCACTCACACACAGAGGCATAAACGCACTTGGAGAGCAAATGTAGCCACGCTGTGCAAAATGTAAAATTATTTTTTTTAAAGTTACAGAACCAAACAAGCAAACAAACAGGAACTGAACATAAGTTAAAGGTTTTAGTCGTCGTTATTTAAAAATGCATTACCGACTTTATCAAAATATGAGTCATTCATGCAAAGTTGAATTGAATTGAGGGGGTAGTACAGTATTTGCACCTACTGCCCGTCTGCATCAGATGGCAAACACGAGTACAGTTCAGATACATTCTAGCGAGCCATCTGATCCTGTGAATTTCCTTTCAGAGACATGATGCAGCATTAAAATGAGACGTTCATTCAAGCCGAAGCTGGCTGAGTCTGAGCCGTTTCATACTCTTACCTGTACACAAAAATATGAAACACTGTGTAAAATGGCAATTTGTTGCCCTTAATTCAATCCCCATATTTACAGGTATTGTCTCCAAACTCAAACCTCACATCCGCACTAATAAATCATTTAGAAATGTCCCCATAAATCAGCACTCGTACTTCACCTGTCTTCTAAAAATGCTTGTTAAGTTGCCATGAGAAACCCAGTTAAACTGGTTGAGGACACTATAACGGGTCATTTCAATAAGAGAAAAATAAAAGATATCTTTTCAGTGAAAGCCCATAAAGATGCATGCTGGCTGACCATTTAAACCCACGTTTCTCCACACTTACACCAGATTCTTTAGCGCAGACTAGCAGTGTTAGCATAACTTCTACAACAACATATTTTTCTTATCAACCCCAAAAAACAGAAAAAGAAACAAATCAGATGGCTTCACAGAGGCTGTCATATGTCATTTGAATGTATACATGTTAACAAATGTCCAATACAGTTTAATTTATTTATATTTTGGTGACACTGTCTCTCTTTTAGACAGGTTTGATCTTGAAAGAGCAACCTGATTGAGTATTGCTCTATGCTAGCAACACAGAGCTTAGCATATCCGCTAATGTAAAATCAATGACCCCTTAACATTATTCTCTGGTGATCATTGTGCTGATAATGGCAAAGACTGTGAGAGAATTAAGTACTCACATAAAAATCTATTTATGCGAAGCTAAAGGTGGAATACAGTTTTATAAAGACAACACCTCTTAAGGGGTGTAGTCTGTAATCAGGATTGCAACTATTATTTATTACAAATTTTTACTTATCTGATAAAAGAGAAGTTAGAGTGATGGGAACAATGACTGTAGAAACGTTTTCTGTAGTCATTGGATGGGACAGTTAGCTTAATCTCAAGACTGGGGAAACTACGGGGGCCCTGAGAGGTCAAATAAACTGCAACTTAAGAAAACACCAGAAAACAGAAAAATGTTTCAAAAGCACACAAAATACAATGGCAGTGTTTTGGGGGAGACATTAACCAAAACCTGTAAAGGACTCCACAAAGAGACAGACACTTAAATGAAGCTAAGGATTCATCTGTGTTACGTTTCGTTCAGGAGAAAAAGATACAAAATTTGTTTTAATTGTGTGACTTACCAAATACTGTAGATACACACAAAAAATACTTGTGTTTCGTTCATTATATCTTGTTTGGTTTTTTTTTTTTAGTTTTTTCTTTTTTTTCTTTTAACTGTATTCTATTTAACCTTTGTTGTATTTTTTGAAAAACACTTTCAAAATATTGAAATATATTTTGAAAAAGGGTGGAGTGCCCACTCCAGGTCAGGGACTAGACCCTGCCCCAAGTGGAGGAGTTTAAGTATCTCGGGGTCTTGTTCACGAGTGATGGGAGAAGGGAGCGGGAGATCGACAGACGGATTGGTGCAGCAGCTGCAGTGATGCGGACGCTGTACCACAGCGGTCCCCAACCCCCGGGCCTCGGACCGGTAACGGTCCGTGAGTCGTTTGGTACCGGGCCGCGAGAGTTGAGGCTCAGATGTGAAATGTCTGGTTTTCAGGGTTTTTATCGGTTTTCAGCGTTATTTTGTTATCGTTTTTATTGTTAACTCGGTTTTCCTGGGTCTTTTCACGTGTGTTATGAATAAATCTTCTTTTTTCGGTACCGGTACTAGTTTTATTTTGTTGTATTTATCCGCGACACCTTAAAGGCCGGTCCGTGAAAATATTGTCGGGCATAAACCGGTCCGTGGCACAAAAAAAGTTGGGGACCGCTGCTGTACTGGTCTGTTGTGGTGAAGAGAGAGCTGAGTGTAAAAGCGAAGCTCTCAATTTACCGTACAATCTACGTCCCTACCCTCACCTATGGTCACAAGCTGTGGGTAGTGACCGAAAAAACGAGATCACAAATACAAGGCCAGCCACCCTTCGGAGGAAGGGTGGCTCAGAGTAGAGCCGCTGCTCCTCCACATCGAAAGGAGCCAGTTGAGGTGGTTCGGGCATCTGACAAGGATGCCCCCTGGGCACCTCCTGGGTAAGGTTTTCCAGGCATGTCCCACCAGGAAGAGGCCCCGGGGCAGACCCAGGACACACTGGAGAGATTATATCTCTCGGCTGGCCTGGGAACGCTTTGGTGTTCATAAGCCATAGGAGGTGGCTGGGGAGAGGGAGGTCTGGGCTTCTCTGCTTGGGCTGCTGCCCCCGCGACCCGACCTTGGATAAGCGGAAGAAAATGGATGGATGTATTTTTCTATTTCTATTGTGTTTTATTCATCATCAGTTTTGTTTTGTGTGCTATTACAGCATTTTAGTATTTGTTGGTGTTATTTTTCTTAGCTACAGTGCATTTGACCTCTCAGGGCCACTGTAAGAAACAGTTTTCCTGGCCGTATGTCTGTGTAGGGTTTCACTCAAACAGGTAATGTTAGTCTAAGACCCTTGAATCAAGGGTGGCTGGACTTCTTTACGTTTTTTGAAGATGTTTCACCTCTCATCCTGGCTACCAGCACCTCTAATGTTTATGGATTAACGTGTAATATAAAACAAAAGGTTGTAAATGATAAAAATGATGATCTTCAGTGTGGGTTATGTGCCATACTATTCATTTCTTCCATACTTTCCAGAGTCACTACAAGATGAACTCTGGCATATAAGCCACGGTGAAATGATGAAACAATTCCTTTAACACTTTCTTTTTGTCTTCACTCTGTCAGAATACCTGGACGAGAAAATGCCGACTTTCCTTACATCCACTTGACCTCTGCTACTCAGATCCTCGCACAGATCCTGCCTAGCTTGGAAATGGCTACAATTATTGTAGTTTTCAAATAAAGTCCCACAAACAGACATGCACACACACACATACACACTAACACACACCCAGTTTGGCCAAAAGAGTTCATATTACAAACACATTATTGCGAATTAAGTGTGCTTTCTCTTCGATTTCAATTACAAGTTTTGAAAAAACAACTGAAACAACAACATGCGAATGAAAAAGAAATTAAAAAAAGGAATCATTAAAAAATACGTTTTTTTGGCCTCCGCATAGGCCAGACAAAGATCTGCATTGTCCACACATTGATCCTACATTCTTAACACACAGATAATACACACCAAGCACCAGGAGCGTTTTAGTCTCGCATTGGCTTCACAGTCATTGTTTCATCGAGGGAAAGGGCGAACAAAGGTCAGGTAAAGGATTTGTGAGGGACGCTAAGCCTAAATTGTATTTTTAAATACATCGTTTGATCAGAGATAGTTGATTAAGAGAAAAATCCTTCTCTCCTTTAATCAGAGGATCACATCCGCACACTAAAAACCACCGGTGTCAATCCCAAAATGCATCATTAATTTTGTGGAAAAACCCCATGCAACGAGAGAGGACAGGGTGAGGTCAAAGATGGTCTGAGTTCCTGACCAGAGACTCCAACGTGTCCGGCGAGGGTGAGGTTTTATGAGCGCGTAGATGGAGAATCAGTCGAAATTCTGTACAATTCACTCTGCCTTTAAAAAACTGCATGGAGCAGGAAACCCTGCAGACAAATAATGGAGCAGAGTTCAGTGTCTCAGCTCTGCCGTGCACGGTAAAGGACAGAGGGAGTAAATGAAATTTTGATTGGGTGTATATTTCACAGTTGACTAACACTGAAACATACTGCTCCATGGTTATCCAGGGTCTTCAATGCCCTGTCCTCTGCCTAACACCTATCCATCTTATTAATTCTCGCTCACTACTTGACTGAGTTGCAGCTGAAGATCATTAGGGCTCATCCGAGGGCCCTTATGAGGGTTCCTGTGGAGTAGTATGCCTCAGAAGTGCCCTTGGCAGGCTGAAGTGTGTGTCTTGCTAGCAAACTTATTGCCAGCTGATGAATTCCTCTGTTGAGACAGAGAGAGAATGAAGGGAGGGGGGATTCAGGTCAAGCACAACAGGGAATTCGAGTGACCAAAATAAATAAATAAACGGGGCGGAGGTTGGCTCGCCACTGGAAAGACGTTTCGGGAATATGCATCGCCGTGGTTGCTGTGTGCTCAGTCGTGTCAAAGGTCGCGGGGACAGAACGTAGAGAGAGTAGCGGCGAGCAGATCAGAAGAGGAGAGGGGGGGTAGCCTCTGAGGCACAGTGAGGGGGGTTACGGAGAAGTGGTTTTGGGAGAGGATGAAGGGCCAAGAGGAAGAGGCGCAGCTCAGCAGATTAAGTGAGGGTGATGTAGGCTGAGGCCTTCTCCTTCAGTTGTCTTAGACACAGATGACAGCTCCAGCTCCCTGTACAACACACACACACACAGATTGGGAGTTCAATCACTGCTATTGTAAAGCCTTGTGGATTAATCCCTCATTTCACACAGAGCGTTAAGTAACACTGTAAATTAAAGCTCCGTGTTTAAACACCACACGCTGTGCCTGTGGTTTGTGGGTGCAGAGGATCTGACAAGTAGTTTGGTTTGGATTCCGGCTCAGGATTTGTGACATTAATTAAACATAAAGTCGAGACAGATGCTGAAATGTTCTCCTCAACCTTAACGCTTCAAAGTGAACCCAGACTAAAAGTGGTACACAAATATAAGTTTATCATCGACGCGTGTGCGGAGACCCGAAATTAACTGACTGCTGCTGAATTTTAAAAAATATTTTCCTGTAAATCGAAAGCATCGCATGTGTGGGCAGAGCTTGACACTGTTAGTGCGTGTTGAACACAAGTGGCACCGCTACTGTATGTTCAGCCAAGTGACACTTTTGCCATGGAAACAGATTATCTTTCTACTACTCATTTCCATGACAACGCCATCAAACATTTTGAGGCAGCCATCTTATGTGGCAAATGACAGTTTGATTTAAACAGAAGTACCTTCTCCATTTCTGTAATCGCAGTCACGGTATTTTAGACCGCCGTATTCAGATTAAAACATTCATTCAAAAAAGAAAAAGAAAAAAAAGAAAAGAGTCCTGAGGGTCATATTCTTTAAAAATGCCTTAAAAATCAGCACGACTGCTCTGACTGCAGGTTTCACTCTCCTCATTCTACCTACAGCACAGATAGTTCCATGTCTCTGTAATGATAAAAATGTTGTCGTGGTTGTGGAAAGTTGTGAAGTCTGATAAAAATGAGGATGCGGTACATTGTGTAGCTTTGCGGCGTGCATGCGTACCCTCTGGCGGCTCAGACATCGGAGGGCTCAGACAGTACATGTGATAGCCTCTGTCACAATCGTCACAGAACAACAGCTGGTCCTGCAAAAGAAGAGAATTAGTGTCGTTAATCACACGTGCGCACGGTCTTGAAATCAAAGCCGAGGACTGCAGCGGCAAAACATAGTGTGTGTAGTGCTTTAACAATGATTTTGTATTTATATAATCAAGCGACTGGGGTGTGATGAATATGTCCCTGGTTGTTTTTTTTTTTATTTCATATTCATAACTTCAACCTTTGTTGTGGCAGGCGGTAAAAAGCTCAACAGGATCAACAACTCTCTTTCTTTGTTGTATGTACACTAGATGCTTTAACCAGCACTTTGAGTCCTGCATTGCAGTCTGTGTAAATTTAAGCACCTTCAAAAAAATCTGCACTTCTGGAAGGGTTTTCAGTAAAATTTGTTTGATCTCAGTAAATTGTGGGCAGCACTATAACACCATCCTTCAGCCGTGCACCGTCTTCATGCACTCAAGTATTTGAGCCAGACATCGGCCTCGGATAACTACAAAAATAAATATCAGCAGTATTCACTTATACCTGCTCTGCCTAAGTTTTTCTGGCATTATGTATGAGCTGTACATGTGTGTGTGTGTATGTTTGTGTGTGTGTGTGTGCGTGCAGCCACATGTGCTTAGATTTAACGTGTAGTAGAAAGTAAGAGCCTACGTCGTTCTCAGAGGTGCCACACAGGCTGCAGGACTTGCACTCGATGCACTGCCAGCGATAAGTCCTCACCGCAGCTGTCATGTTCACTGTGAACTGCAGACAGGACGGGTGGCCTGGGTGCACACACACAAACACACATACACACACACGCGCGCGCACAGGCACACAGGCACACAGACACGCGTTCACTATTTCTGTCTGTATTTTGAGGACAGTCATCCAGCTGTTTCTTCCAGCTGTAAATTCATTTGCTTCATTCAGGTGATCTGTTTGAGGAGAACTTAGCAGGTATTTTGCAAGCGACTGAATGCTTGCTTGGTTGCCGCTCCCCCCTGCATATTTATGAAGAATGTAAATACGGTCTTGATAATAACCACAATTATTGGCATGTGAATTAATCCATATAGTTGCTTTAACTTGGTCTTAGACATAGACTGTATATAAAAGATGGGCAGAGCTTTTGGGTCTGAAAAATGAAGCTAGAAGTGCCTTAAACCTGCATTATTTCTAACTGTCAGCAAGAAGGACGTCAACTCCATAGAAGTCTATGAGAAAATGAGCCGACTTCTCAGTTGATTTTGACCACATGATCTTCTCAGCCACTAATTTCAAGTCTTCATCAGTACTGTTTAGAGTAAACTTGTTGATAAACCTTCAGGTTTTCAGTTATACTCCTTGCTTGTTCCAAGTGTGGTTGTCCTAAAACACATATATAAAGGCAGTTTTTCAGGAAGTACAATTTAGTTCAAGTAGTTTAGTTTAGTTTCTGTGTTTTTTAACTCGCCACAGCTAACAATGTCTTGGTGCTTTATGGATGCACCTTGCTAACCAAGATTGCCAGCTAGCCTTAGATGATCAGCTCTTTGTGTTGGTAAGATTATCAGGATATTCCCAGTGGCTACATTCAGCTTTTATATAGAACCCGCTGCCCTAGTTAAATAAAATGACAGGGAAGTAATAACAGTTTTCATAAACTGAAGTCCACATTTCAGTCATTTGGAAAACAAACTATCTCTTCTTTTCTGCAGTTATTTGAATTTTTCCTGATATTTACTGTTACATGATTATGAAAATATAAATGTTATGTCATCCACACTTTCTGACCTTCCAGTTATGAAGGACCATACCAGTGTCTTGCATGCACTAGCCCAATCACTACAAATCACATAAACCCTTTTTTTCTGTCCTTTTTATTTTTCAAACATAAATGTGAGAAGAAAAAAATATGTAGTACATGCAGTCAAATTATAAGTACACATTCTGCACCACTGCACCATCTGCTTTTATACAGATAACCGAAATGTACAAACACATCTCACACCAAAAAAAATGAGCCTTATAATAAGAAAACAAAAATACAAGCACATTAAAACAAATACGTTCTCTACTCTCTCCACTAAAATAAACGCTCCTTGCTATTCACAGTCAAAATACATGCTAGGAGGGGGGTCGTTCTCTCATCAAATCAGATTCTTCGTATCAAAGGAAAGAGGAAACAGACAATCATTATAATATCACACTTGGATGATGCACAAAAAGCTAGTGTTGAAGGCAGAACATAATATTCTAAACACTTTTGTGTTTTCTTGCCAGACAAGAAGGTCACATTGAGATGACATTTTATTGGTTCCATTCATATTTCAGTGCCAGCAAAATATCTGCATGAACCGCAGAGCAGAGTGTTGTGATCAGCAGAAATGACCACATTAAATTTGTAGAGTAAGAGCTTCAGTTATACACAACATTGTCTCTCATAATGCACATCAACTTTCCACGCCTTTATACAAAAGTTTCCTCTATTTCTGGTTATGGACGTCAGCAAAAACCTTTTACCAACCATATTTGTTGCTCATTATAACCCATGAAGAATCAGTTTCTTTAAAAAATCCAATCATTATTAGGTTTTGTTGTTTTAATGAATACATTTGAATTGCATGAATGCAGTTAGCCCTGATTTGTAAGTCGGGATAAAAATGTGATTAGGAATGAGAAACTGTCTGAGAACAATTTACATTACAGCCACCATTTCCCAAAACACATCATGTTGCTTAATAATCTGCTATTATTTAACCACAGTTAGTTTTGGCTAGTGATGCTGTTGTTTTCTCATTGCATCATTGTTTACCATCATTATAAGAGGTAATGTGCTCTTTTCACAGCTAAACTTGTGGTCAGAAGCATGAATGTGATGGTTATTTAGGTCTTTTAATGGTTTCTTTGATGTGTTTGTTTTCTAGGGTGGAATGATTGCACAGCATACATCTTTGTTGACTTGCACAAGTTTGATTTTATTTTGGATTTTCTCCAATCCACATGGGGTCAAAATTATACATACACGCAATTAAATCTTTTAATAAGTGCTGCTAAAGGTTCTACGCTCTTTTAACTTGACAAGGCCCATTATCTTATTAACTCAATAGTCATCATGATTGTCTACAACTGGTAGTTTCTCTTCACCAGCATAAGACGAATTTGTCTGACAGCACTCACTGTGAATACTCAGATACTTAATACTCAGAACAAAGGGAAAATCCAAGGAACTCATTAAAGAGTTAAGAAGGAAAACTGTTGTTTTACATAGCTTGGAAAGGTGTCTTGGAGTCTAAACAACTGAAGGCTCCAGGATCATCAGTTCAAACAATTGTATGCAAGTACAAGTTATTTGGATGTGTCATCGCTTTGCTAAATTCTGGAAGAAGACTCAAACTGTCACCATCAGATGAGAGGAAACTGATTACGATGTTCAGGAACAACCTATGAACACCAAGGCTCAGCCCTGACACACGAACTAGAAACTGCTGGAACACCAGTGTCATGGTCCACAGTGAAACAAGTTTTACATCACCATGGACTCAAAATGGACCAAGCAAGATGCCCCTGCTACAAAACCTAAGAACACTATACCAGTTGTTGGGCATGATAGTGGTACCATCATGCTCTGGGGCTGTTAGTATAATCGACTCACCACGGATCACCACGACTCGACTCGGATCAACTGTTTTTTTTATTACAATCTAATATTACCTAACATGCATGGTTGTCGTCATAGCAACGTGTCAGAGCGTCCCGCTTTGACACCCTTTGTTGTAGCAACACAAATGCTACAACAAAGGGTGGACGTCAAGGCGACAATATACCTGCTGCTCAGTCTGTGGCTTTTCGTCAGACTCAGGGATCACGGCGTTGTTTTTTGTAGCCATTTCCCTCATAGCCAGGTTTTAAAAAATGCCGTTTTTCATTTCCGTGAACGAGTCATCAAGTGATGCTACTGACCAGCCAATCAGTGGCATGCAGACTAGAGATGGACCGATCCAATATTACGTATCGGTATCGGTCCGATACTGACATAAATTACTGGATCGGATATCGGAGAGAAATAAAAAATGTAATCCGATCCATTAAATATCGAAAAAGCACCTCACAAAACTTGCGACATGGCATAACTCGGATCATAACCGTAGCACGTGGCAGCAGTATGCATCACGTGATAGAGCAGCTGTGTGTATTTGTAGCCTCGCTACCAATCCGGCATTTCATCTCCGAGGAAGTTATCCCAGAGAGAAGTAAAGCAAATGTGTAAGTTCATCTCTGAATGTTTGTAAAGCATTCCCGCGTTAAGCTTAACAACCGACATATGGAGCGACTGCCTCTTCTCTCTCCCTCCCTCTTCAATACTACTTCAATCATGAAACTGATCAATGATCAGCTGATCGGCTTTTCTGTCGTGTTTGTTTATCGCCCACTTCGCGCCAGAAAGAGGAAACCAGCGGCTGAATAACAGCAGCACGTTTAAGCTTGATAATCTGTTGTTAGAATTTATTTAATATTACTTTCTACACCAGGATCTTTTTCTACATAGCTGACGGCTGGTAACTGTGCAGGGGCGGATCTAGGAAAGTTTAGCCAAGGGGGCCGATAGGGCATGAACAGGGAAAAGGGGGCACAAAGACATACCTTTCTTTCTTATTCTCATTTAAAATGTCTATCTTTTAATAAATAATTACCCGAATCTTACACCCAAAGTTTTAATCTGATGTAAAATGTATAGAAGTCCATTACTGTATATAGTAACTATTAAGTCTAATATACCCTAGTAAGCTATAGTACTTTTTCCTTTGGGAAGGTACCATCTGTGCAGTCTGCAATTTTGTTGAAGAAAGATGTTGAATCTATTTAATTATTCTTCAAAAACAAATTCTGTGCATTTTTTTTTTCACACTGCATCAAATTAAAGTTGATTACGTCAATTAAGCATCATGAGGTGGACAGTGGGTGGTTTCCTATTTTTTTATTTTTTTTATTTTTTTTGCTGGGTGTTTTAGAACCCTATTAGTTAGGTTGCTTACTCTTTAAAATACCAGAATAGGGAGGATGGAGTAGGTTTAAGTTTATTAGATTGATCAGTGTTGCTGAACTATGAAATATTTTGGGTGCAGTGTATTTTTTGCATACAGGTATAACAGAATGGCTTTAGTGGGGTTTTTTTTAACTTGAGTATGAACTTATACAAAAAGCAGCAAGATATTAGAAAAACAGTTTTATTGAATAAAAAACACTATATCGGATTCATATCGGTATTGGCAGATATCCAAATTTATGATATCGGTATCGGTATCGGACATGAAAAAGTGGTATCGTGCCATCTCTAATGCAGACTGATGACGTTAGATTTTAGTACCTGCTCAGATTGCTTGGAACCCCGGCCGAGTGGGTACTAAAAAAGTACCAGCTCCTATGGCCTAATGGAAAACCCTGAAAACCTGGGCAAACCGTGCCGAGTCGATAAGTAGATACTGATGGAAAAGGGGCTTTAAATTGATTAGTGTGGGTGTATTTATATATTTGAGCCTCTACCTATACTGTTGACCCTGTGTGGATTAGAGAAAATCCGAAAAACAATACAAGTTGTGCAACCAGCTCTTGTTTTTTAAAATTATAAAAAAACGTGTGCTGTATAATCATTCCCTGGAAAAAGCACGGTTCAAAGAAATCATGACATTCATGCTCATGATGAACATATGAAAACTTCTGATCTCTTTGAGTTTTGCAAGTAACTCTTTAAAAGAAAAGCCATCAGCTCACTGACAATCATGTTGTGATGATACCAGTATTAATGTTGTGTTCTTTGGTATTGTGACCACTTTAGTGTCTGGGCAACCACTACTTTAAGGTTTCAGTGTGGTTACTTTCCCTTAGCTATATCCAAGTCTGTGCAAACTGATTTTTAGGTAGTGTAATTAAAGATAATCACTTGCAGTTTGAAACACTGAAGCAAATGGCTAGTAAGGACTCTAGTTTTACTGTACATCATTTGTATTACATGGGCTAAAACAAAAAACACTGGTATGGTCCATTTTAAGCATTAATGAAAAGAATCAAAACTTTATTTTACTTAAAATGGGCCTATTGTGCTTTTTTTGTTACTTTCTGTCATATAAAGTTATCCCTTATAAGGTCATTTGAAGCACAGAAGCCCCACCCACCCCGTGATTAAAAAGTCTCTTAATAAGATGCAGCCAATCAGAAGAAAGTTCCCTTAAAGAGTTGGTGCCCTTAAAAGGGAGGGGAGTTGAAGTGGAGTGTATCAAACTATGAATGAACTTGGTCAGTACCGAGGTTCAGTATACGACAAGTAATGATTATTTTGAACTGCCAATCGTGCAAAGCTACAAAGTTCAAGAATAAAAATCTGGAAATTAGCAAAATAGGGCCACATTAAGTAGTAAACATGAAATCTTAAGCCAAGAAATTCAATGTATTAAAACTGTGCCTTAACAGCCATTCTGCCAATCATCCCCTTCAGTGGTGCCCTACCTGAGCGTCCACAGTCCGCACAGGAAATAAGGTCTTCAGGACAGCCGGTCTTCTTTGAGCCTCCGAGGCAAAAGTCGCAGTAGCCGTTGGCAATGACTGAGCCATCCGCTGCTTTCTTGGCTGAGAGAAGAAAAAGAAAAAGGGGGTAAGAAAAACTTTCTCCCAACTGGACTCCTGGGGAAAAGAGGATGAAGAGCAAGAGTGTAAATTCATAAGTCAGTGTTATGAAATGTTGCCTCGGGGTGAAGAGGCTGTATCAGTCTCTCGACAGTGAGACAGATTGAAGAGGGAAAACCTATAAAAGTCATATCAGGTGAACAAAGCAACCATCACTGAGGTGTGCTGGGAAGCATGGTCAATGGAGTATTACAGAATACGAGTGATTAGAGATAAAATGATGAGATAACAAAGCAAAAGAAAGTAGACGTGTAACTAAGTCTTGGTCACCACTCATTATTATATATTTACTTTGGTAAAATAAGCACCAACGCAGGCCTGCTCTGGAGCCTGGGACTCTCCAAACACTGGCTCACCCAGTGAGGGTGGGACCGAACAGAAGGGAACGTCCGCTGGGAGCCCCTGGGGTCTAGCAAATATTTTCAGGAGTGGAGGAGGAGGGAGAGCAGAGGAGACAGAAAGAGAGAGACCGTGTGTTCCCGTGTATGTGTGCGTGTGCTTGTGGATGTGTGCTTGTGTCCGTGCATGTGTTGGGGGGTGCCGGGACAGACCTGCCATCATGCTGAGCACGGAGAGGCAAGTGCTCCATGTGAAGCCGTTTCATAATAATTATTAACAAAGAGAAATTCCCCCTGCCTGCCTGAGTGCTGTGTATATACTGTAAGTATCACTGTATGTGTGTGTGTGTATGATCCACACGTACCCCTTATCTCTCTGTCTGACTGTTGGTCTTCCTGCCTGTCTGTCTGTCTCCTGCCTGTCTCACTACTGTTGATTGCATAATCATTTTAATGGAAGCAATCACATAACCACTGCAGACTATTTGTATGTGTGCTTTCGTCTCAAAGATGTAATGCAGCGGACGGGTCCTTCACAGTGAGTCACCAGGCTGGTGCACTGGTGAATATACAATAGAGTGGATTATACAGGTACACACTCACACACATACAAGCTCAAGTGGAAAACCATTCATCCCGCAGGAAAATAAAAGCACTATAAGCAATACTGTGGTTGTGCTCTTATGAGAGATCATTAATCCATCCATTTATAAGGGTGGAGTCTTGCTAGGCCGGAAAGGGGAGGAGAGGGTGAATTTGATGTTGGAAAGGGGAAGGTGGAGTGAGAGGAAGAGATTGGGTTTCTACTCGAAAGGGTACGTCTTTAATCCCCAATGAGAAATAAAAATAAAAAAAAAGTCCTGATCAAGATGAGAGACTGGCAAACATAAAGACAGACACATGGGAGAGGAAAGGAATAATGCACTGTGTCTGCTACAGCAAAACCATAAGCAGTAGGCTCTATATCATGAGATCAGTGTAGTACTGTGCACCGTAACTCTGAGCCTGGTTATGCACTTTCATACTCTATATTGTAGAATCATGAATACTACCATCTATATTGGGTTATCGACTATCAACAGAGATAGCAATGACAGTAGATTTACTGTATGTGTAAAACAGTGTCTATCTAGTCCCCTAGCATTTCAATATAAATGGCTGCAACCTCACATTTCTCAATAATCTCTTCTGCCAGTGGTGATATAATGAGATCTGCTGGTGTCAGCTTTTTCAAATGATGATAGTTTAATTGAAGAAAAAAAATTACCTGCACATCATCAGGCTGGTGTGCTGGCAAAGGTTAGACAGATATGTCCTGCCCTATTTTTCCCCCTTAATTAAAAATCATCAGCCAGCCAGTGTGGTCTTTTTTGTGGATCCAATTAATGAAATGAAACGCCAACAAAAAAAAATCATAATCACCAATATATTCATCTGTTTTTTTCTTACTATAGTATTGACCAAGTTGCAGTTAAATAGTGGTAAAATTACATTTTATCCAAAATTAAATAAATATTAAAAAATACAGTTCTTACATTTTCAAGTACATTACAGCAAGTCTAGCGGTGGAGGCAGTTATCTTGGCTTAATATTACAATCAGAAACCTATCATGTCTGTGTGCTAGCATGTTAGCATAATGTTTTAGTGCTTTTGTAGCTATTAATAATTCATCAATCATCATAAAATTCCCACCATGTCATTATACTTGCTGCTTACTGTAAACTGCTGGCTGTCTGTTACATAGGAAAAAAATCTGAACACAGCCCAGGCATACGAAAATTCCCTGTTTTAGCTATGCATGCCGGCATGCTAATATTTGCCACTTAGCAAAATAAAGTACGGCTGAGGCTAGCACTATCCTTGATCGCTGCTGATGACCAAAGGTATTTCATTCAGAAAAATTATCAGGGACAGACATCCCATTCAAAGAATCCTAAATTCATATATTGGAGATAAAGTATCTGAATTTCAGGAGCGGGACCACGCCTCCAGTTCTACAAGCTGTTCGTTCTCATTCACGTGCCCCACCCTCCCTCTCCTTTTCAGTTCTTTAACGTCTTCACTTCTATTTAGTACATGGGGAACTGCCAGGCCTGAGAGCTGCCGCCAGTCCCCTTCGTGGCCTTCCCCAAACTGCAAATCAATTCATGTCTAAGCCTCACCTTATCTACTAAAATGCTATCAAACCTAAAATGAGGACATGGGCCCAGCGAGTAAATATGCATTTAATACATATAACATTCATATAATGAAAATCACAGCAAGAGCAAAGATGGTGGTAAAATTTCCCTTGCTTGGGAAAAAAAAGCTTTAGAAAACCTTTTATCGAACAAACACGGCAAACTTTTTTAGTGGATCAGAACTGACTGGAGATTCTTAAAATGTAATTTTTATGTCCAAAACAAATAGACAGTACTTCACAATAATTGTCCAAATAGCTCCCAGAGGTATTCAGAATAGCAGCAGAGTGGTGAGGCTTGCTTCAGCTCATCTAAATGTTTGTACAAGTGTTTTCAACCCACAGATGTATAGTGATAAGTCATTGTCCTGCTATGTCTCAAATCCATCCATCCATTCATTTTCTTCCACTTATCCAGTTCAAGGTGGCTGGAGTCTGTCCCAGCTGCCGCAGAATGATAGACAGGTGCACCCTGGACAGGTTGCCAGTCTGTCGTAGGACTAACAGAGAGAGACAACCATTCCCACTCACGTTCACATCAATGGGTAATTTTAAATGAATAAATAACTCCACTACCTGCAAGTCTTTGCCCAGAGAGAACCCACACAAACACGGGGTGAACATGCAAACTCCACACAGAAAGGCTACAACCAAATGGTGGGCATTCTTGATTCCCGTGAGACAACAGTGCTAGCCACCGCACCACGGTGCTGCCCTGTTACGAATTCACTGTAAATAAAAATGTCAAGCATGGTATGGTAAGACTGGAGGAAAAGTCAGAAGGTGTTAGCACCATACTTATAGAGACCTTCCAGTCTGAACCAATGCGCTGGACCAATTAATTCAAGCTGCCACATGCTAGCGTTGATCCTGGGCCACATGTGCAAACCGTGTGACGATTTGTTGCTCCATCAAAATGAAGCACAGGACACAGTCGATCAAGAGCGCAATGATCCTGGATGAGGATGCCGCAGCTATTTAAGTGTATTTACTTCTAAAGAAACCAGTGCAGCCAGATGTTTACTGCAGGAGGATGTATAAAGCTGTAGAGACATATGCGGCTCGCAGGCCTGGAGCCAATGCAAACATGTTTTTGTCTTCTTGTTCTGGTCAAATAAATTGCTTTTATCTTCACTCCTTTTATTTGGGCTCACCGCTGCTGACTGGACCTCACAATTCCTGGCGGGATAAACTAGACAGACACACATGTGGATACACACACAACACATTCAAACTGTATTTCATCTGTGTCTCTGTAGTTGGGTGTGCACGTGCAGATCTTTGTTTGCCTTTGAATTTCTGCGTGTGTGTGTGTGTGTGTGTGTGTGTGTGCTAGGAGGCCCCTGAGAGTGAATCAGCAGGTCCTGATGCATGTGAGTGAGTCGGGGCTGCCCGCTGGCCTGCCTGCGTAGACAAAAAAACTCATCAATGATTAAACGCCTGTGGCCATGTTTCAGAAGCTGCCTGCAACCACAGACACGCCATTGCCGGCAAATGGTGGGAGGGAAGGAGGGAGAGAATGGTGATAGAGAGAGCGAGACAATAAAGAGGGCTGAGCTAATGAGCAAAAATAAAAGAGATATATACCAAAGACTGAAAAGACTGGCAATCATCAGGTACCTTTCCTTCTCCTTCTCTTCCTCCTCCAGAACCCCTCAGTGCGGTTGGCTCTTCCCCACCTGTCCCCTTTTTTCCCTTCACCTCCATCTCCAAAATTTTAACCTGCCTCAACCATCCTTTCCTTTCCTTTCTTTCTTACCTCCATATCTCATTCCTATACCTGACTGTCCTTTCCCTCGCTCCCTCCCTCCCACCCTCCCCTCCTCTTCCAATTACCAGGAGGAGTATGAGCAGAACCGCACACTTCACAGCTTTCAAGTGTTGGAGAAAGATCCTCCTGGGAATTATCCAGCAAGAGATGAATCCTCAAATGCTCCTCACCCCCACCTCCTCTCCCCTGCTACAATACCTACCCTTCCCCATTCTTCCCCATCCCCGTGCTTATAATTTCTCTCTCCCACCCCGTCTCGTTTTCTCTCTCCTTTCCTCCTTCACGCTGCTCCTCGGTAACCTTGTGTTTTTTCGCCCTCCAAGCAACCTCACGCCGTTGTGTCTGCACAGCTGAGGTGTGTCACATTACTTTTTGCAGACTAACTGTATTCGCTCAAAGTTATTTTTGTCATGTTTGCTTTTTTAAAATTATTGTTATTAATACTATTATTAATGGTTTCATGAAACTGAGGATTTCTCACAAAGAAAGAGGAGAAGGTGTTATTTTAAAGTTGCTTTTTCATGTTTTGCTTCCTCACCAGAGCATGCATTACCAAGAAAAGCAGCATCTTTTTAGATGCACATCACTGCCCATTGAAAAAACAAGCTAAAAAGGTTATTTAGTCATAAAAGATCTTGTTTTCACCTTTGTGGTAATGTATTTCTCAGATAATCTGAGCCTTTTGATTTGACTACTTAAAGAAGAAAGAGAAAATAAATGTTAGTAACAAAGAGAATACATTTCAATAAATCATTTTGTTGCTGCTGTTTATTGCAGTCACATGCAATGGAAATAGTATAAAGAAATCTATGCTCTTTAACTCCTTATTTAAAGATCATATGGATGGTGGAAGGAAATAAAAAATACAAAGGCGCCATGAAGAAATCATGACTTCTGTGTCTGTGAGCGCTGCTCAAATTAACCCTGAATTCTTCTCCCCAGCATTGCTCTTTTTCTCTCTTACTTACACCTCCAGCGTCTCTTCCTCCTCCTTCACCCCTCTTTCCCATTTCCCTCCAACGCTAACATGAAACCAGCGCTTCAGCCTGACTGACTGGTTGATAATCTCCTCCTTTGGCTGACCACAGTGGAAGCCTCATTAATTTAGCGCTTTCATCCGAAAGGGAATTACCCTGGCCTCCCCACACACAAGCTAACAGGCCTACCTGTTGACTTTTCGCACTCTCTTTTCCACCTCACTTTTTCCTTTAAATTTTCTCATAATTTCACTCCTTTTTCCTTCCTCTTTGTTTTTTTATTCAGCACATTCAAGCATGGTATTGGCATGACATCTGCTCGAACTGACTGAATTTAATATGATGTTTCATCTTCTTCTGTCCTACCCCCGTTATGTGCAGATACACAAAAAGGTAAGCTCGGCCATTGAGAAAGAAATGCGCGTTTCCATGGATACCACTGTCACAAAAATACAAAACTTGATTAATCAAGGTTGAGGTTTAGACGGGAATTAACAAGTGATGTCTGAATGCTCTCATCCCAGCGTCTGTCTGGTCTCTACAATCACCGAAGGCAGCAAACGCCCCTGTAGGGCAGGTGCAGATGGGAAGAAGACATGAGGATCAGGTACAAAGGTGAGGGAAGAGAGGAGCAGGGGAGGATTTTGGGAACAGATGAGGCAAAAAGAAAGAGAAAAGAGGATGAGAAGGAGGAGGAGGAAGCACAAAGGAGAGAGGAGGAATGGAGGTAAAATAGAAAAAAGAAGAAGTGTCACTTGTTGTATCGGAGCAGCGGCGTGTGAAAACACACACTCTGCACTCCTGTCGTCTCGCTGCTTAATGAGGAGAGCTTCTCGGGAGAAGCGCATGCACGCACATACACAACGCGGGAAAAGACACCCGCGACCGCACGCATACAGTAGAGCGCACGCGCGCGCACACCGAGATTTACAACCAAGCCTTTTTAATAATAACTTTTGCCGTCCAGTTTCAGTCCCATCCCCCTCTTGCTCTCTTTAATGTGATGAATGAGAGTCTCTGTAACCCCTTGCAGCCACACACACAGACGCGCACACACATGCAATTACAATCTGAGATATTGTACAGTTTTTCCATGAAACAAAGGGAAAAGAAACAAGCAACATATAGGGCACAAATCACGTCAGACTACATTCACATAGATGCAAAATCCCAAATGCTCAAGAAGACATTTTCAGAGGTTTTTTTTATGCAGACAACGAGGCAGAGATGCAGTCAGATGGAAACCGTCAGTCACAGATGAAAAGTCACTAGCTTCCTTCCTCTCTCGCTCTCTCTCGCTCTCTCTCCATCTTCCTACTTTCCCTCCTTCTTCCATCCTCTCCCCCTGTCTTCCTCCTTGCACTTTCATGCGTTCTCATTATTGCTGCTGCTCCCTCTGCCTCTGATTCGATCTCTTCACTCTGCTTCATTGTGCTTCTTCTTCTTCTGTTTTTTTTTGTTTCCCTCTTCCTTATTTGGCCTCTCTATTTCCCCCCCCTCTGCTTTACTCTCAAAGAGGAAATTGGAACTCTTTCCTGCAATCCATCTGTTGTCACACTGGTGCCTGCATCGGTGCCATCATGCTCTGTTCTTATTCTGTTTTCTCCCCCCATTTTTTTTTGTTGCTTTTTTGCACCCCACTCTTATACAACCACACATACACAAGCACCACTTTTACTCATGTCCAGTCAGCAGGTTGCGTAACTCCCAATGCATTGTGGGACTGGATGCATGCATTTCTGTGTGTGTGCAATGTGAGCGTGTGCTCTCAGAGATGACATTGCAAAGTAAAGAGGACAGAGACAGTTTTGGTGCATAATAAAACTTGATCTATGGCTGCTTTGTAATCACACTGACCCACAGGAACAAAGATACACACACACACAGGCACACAGGCACACGTACACACAAGCGTACAATCCGTCAGGCTCTGCAGTATTCTGATATGTGCACATTTAGCAAATAGACACACACAGACGCACACTACCACCCCATAAATCATGCATGTAAAGAAATCACACACAAACGCGCACACGCAGGAAATGCCGATGCGTGCAAAACTTTGTGCACACACACACGCACGCTCTTACAAAGAATCGCTCCGTGGCTTGTGTCCCTGTCCGCAAAGAGTTAAAATGCAAATTATTAATCCTATTTTGTTCCAGGGACAGAGCCAGCTGGGAATGTGACTGTGAAATCCTGTTTGAATTGGGCCCTACTTCACATGGTCCACTATGTTAGCCCTGCGCTCTCACACGGAAATGTCAAAAATGACCAACCGGGGGTAAAAAAAAGAAAAGAAAAAAGAAAAAAAAGAATAGATATGCATACAAAAGCAAAAATTTGACAAAACAAGTAGAGCACAGATTGTATTTTGTTGTGCCACCGCAACACTGAAATTAAGAGTGTGAGTTTCTGTAAGTGGTGACATTATCTTTGCATTTAATGCTGCTTGTGCTAACTTCTAATTGGAATTTTATTCTGCACAAACAAGAGCTGCAAGTGGCTTCGCTACTGTACGTGGGGGCTTGGCAGCTTCCCAGGAGCAACAACGCTGTAGTTTAGACCAAGTGCAAAAAGTTTGCATCCCTCAAACCTTTTACTTCTCGCTCTTTCCAATGTTTGCATTGTTCCGTCAATAATTTACAAGCGTGACGTGGCGCTCAAGTTTTACGGCTGCGGTAAATCCATTCACTGACAGAAAACTAGACAGCAGGAGATGGATGGAGGGTGAGCGTGGATTTGGCACGGTGGTAGGGGAGGGGTTGTGGTGTGGTAGTGTGGGAGGCTTATCCAAACATGGCCAAGACAACTGAGGGACCACAGAACAACCATCCAGCAAGCCACAACACCACATCTTAAGACAGAATACCAAATGAAGCAGACTCCAATATTACCCTGCCTTCACCACTCCAACTGTCTGGGGGGATCTATATGATGAATCATGAAGAGGGTTTTTTTTTCTTCGTCTTCTTTTTCTCTCAGTCTGTTTAACTCTCTGCTTCTCGCTCTGCTTCTCTCTTTGTCTGTTGTCTCTCTCCCATTCTTTATGTTATTTTTAATGAACTCTGCACCCCCTCCTGCTCCTTCTCCCTCCACTTCAACTTCTTCCACCCTGCCTTCTTTCATTCTCTCTCCCCCTCTCCCTCCTTCCATCCTTTTTCTTCTTCTCTCCATAGCTCTCCTTCCCTCCTCCTCTACCACCTATCTCTCACTCTCTTTCTCTCTCTCTCTCTCTCTTTTCAATGTACATAACAGTGTACTCTTTAGGAGGGAGCCCTGGCGGTATCCATGGCAACCGGATTGCTAGGCAACAGCCGTTTCTCCCTTCCTTTTTCCTGCGCCGTGCAGCAGCGGCAACAATCAACCAATCAAAAGCTGAGAAGGAACGTTCGAGTACATGAAAAGTTCAGAACACATCCAGAAAGCAGTGAATGCTGGTTCCACATGTGAAAATACACACAATGTACTGATGGATGCACCAGCAACACAAAAATATACACCAGCCTTTCCAGTTTAATGAAGTTGTCTGCACTGCGGTGAATATTCAGCTACTTTTGAAGATGTTTTTTTATCATTTGTCTTATAATCAGATCATTTTTTTTTCATTTTTATGTCTTTGCTGTTTCAATGTAGCAAATTTAACGTAAATGTTTCCTGCATATTAAATCAAACTGAAAGGACATGACTCAAGTTTAATTAGTCTTTGGATTGAAACTTAAAATCAGCAATGTGTTTAGGCCAGCATGATCTTATTCCAAAACATGAGATAATCAGGAGAAATTATCTATTTGTTCATGTAAATGGAGAATATATTTCCCGTTTTACCTGTCACAGGATTCATATCTTTGATGTAGTAGGATGTAGGTTTTTGGCTGTACCACATGTGTTCTCTAAACTCCACAGAGAGGACAGGTCAACCAAGGGAACACAGTGTTAAGATCATCTGTTGTATCTGCGCAAAAAATAAAATTTTCTAATCCTAAACAAGTAGCATCATTGCCTAAACCCAACAGAGTCGCTCTGGTTCCTAAGCTTGAGAAGTTTTTAGTGCCTAAATTTAACAAAACAACAAACGAAGTGTCAAAGTAACGGCAGATAATGTCTATAAATGATTCCAGGGGACTCAAGTTGTGGTTCCTGGGGACAGATGAAATGACTTAATAAGCCACCAACCGGTACAGTCTCCAGATGCAGACTTTTTTGCCCCTTTCAAGCTAATAAAACATCACTTCCTGTGAATGCACGTAAATCAATAGATATGCATGCAATACACTGAACGGGCTGAGATATGAGACAAAAAAAAATTAATTAATTAAAAAAAAACTGGGGTTAACTGTGTCCATGAAGATGAATCACAAGTATGCATTTTCAGAGTATGTCAAAAAATGTCATGAGACTGTTAAAATAAAAACTATTAAAAAATCTTGGAAAAACATGGAAAATGTCTTTTTTTTTTTTACAAAAATTTATGGGCATTTCTTTAAACTGTAAAATTCTATGTGTAGTTAAAAGAAGGGGGAAAAAATATCCGGAAAAAAGTAACACGAAAAATTTTAAAACTGTGTTCTTAAGCTGGAGGGTTTGTTTTTGTTTTTTTGACCGTGTATGCAATTAAACCTCTGGCCATGAATGAAATTTAGGAGACATGCTTCAAAATCTTATAAGATGAAGCTAACAGTAATCAGAAGTCTATTAAACACAAAGGGCATTTAAACATAGACAAAATGAGTGCATGAAACATTAAGCCATTGCTCCACTTTGTCCCTAGGACTTACAGTCAGGTTTTGGTAGCAAACAGCATTTAGTGCAAAGACTTCCCATCTAGTCCCAGTAGAGACACACATCTGTATCTGCCCAGTGACATTGCTATAAATGTCAGCACAACAAACACGAGAGCTGCCGGAGTCTTCCAACACCTCAAATCACCTTTTCCGATATTCCGAAGACAAAGACAGATGGAAGTAGAAGGGGGGGGGGGGGGGGGGGGGGGGGGGGGCACTGCTGAGCACAGCTGAATGACAACAGACACAAAGTGGGTAGTGGCCATTTCAGGTTCTCAGTGTTTGGTTGATCAAAATTCCTGCTTCGCTTCAGCCTGCAGAGAGCAGGAGGAGAGCGGGGAGGCCATTTTGAAACACAAGAAAAAAAATGTAAGTGGGGAAAAAAACCACAACAACCAACAATGGTGAGTAGGAACAGAGGGATACTGACCTTCAAAGAGCTCAATTACATGTCTCACTCACACACACACACACACACACACACAAACACGCACACAGACAAATTTGGAGTTGGGCGTGATTGGCCATACAGCACTCTCACGCAGCTCAGTGTCACAGAGAGGCGTGCGCACATTCATGGGCATGCATGTGCGTGAGTTAGGTGCATTTTTTTAATAACACACACACACACACAGACACACACATTCTGTGTCCCTGCTGCTCTACACCGTAGGACCGTCTGTCCGTCCAGATAAAGTGGCCTCTGAATCTCAGTTCTGATTTGAGAGAGGAGGCTTTAATGACAACTACACCCCCGTCCCCCTCTCCTCCCTCCCCCACTCCCTCCCACACATCCCCCCCCCCCTTCTCTTTTTGTTTTTACTTTTATTTCACTCAGTCATCCATTCCCATATTCACAGGTGCTGTTTTGCTCTGTTTGGGTAATTCTCATTTTATCTACCCATCTTATATCCCGACTCTTCTCCCATTATTTTACTCTTCCTCGCTCTCTGTCTCGCTCTTCTTTTTCCTGCTTTTCTCTATTGAAGTCCACAAAACCAATTTTCAGGTGGACAGTGCAGGGCCGACCTCTAAAGTAAACATCCCCCCTTACTTCTCCCCCCTCAGCCTCCTCCCTCTCATCTCCGTCTCCTACCCCCAGCCCTCCAACCATCACACCAATGCCAAAAAAAGACCCCCACCTCTCAATATTCTGCTCTCCCTCCCTCTAACCTCCAGCCTCTTCTACTACTTCTCCTGTTTGGAGAAAGAGAAACATAGTATGTTGTGCGGTCATGAATTTTAATGGCGCAGCTCATTTTTGAGTAAACAGTATATCAGCTAGGATCCAGGAATACGTGGAGGGTTAGTAACGGTGGTTGATTTTAGCGATGGTACACACAAACAAAGAAATTAATTATAAGGAAAGCCAAAGCAGATGGATGGAGAGAATGGAAAGCGGGGGGGGCGGGGGGGATGCAGAGCAAGATGAGGAAAAGAAAAGTGGTGAAAGATGGACTCGCAGAGCAAGAGGGAAGGAAAAGCTCATCTCCTCGTGGAGTAATCTGTCGTTTATCACGCTGATGGAAAAACAGAGAGAGCAGAGAGGGGCGAGGCTCCAAAAAAAACCCCAAACAGACTTTTATAGTTTCTCTAATAAGTTTGTGTGTTTTTCGGCTCACCCTTGTGTGTCAGGGATGCTGCATACATGCTATAGTGTCTAGACAGCGAGAATATAGCATGAATTATGCATGCGGGGTTGCTCTCATTCAAGGGAAGCCGTATTAATATTATTACATATGTGGCAATATACCAAAAGATGGAGGGTGGAGGGTGGTGGAGCCTCTTCCATGGCACTTGGCAGACTGGTTAAATGTAAAATGTTGCACACACACACACACACACACACACACACACACACACACACACACACACACACACACACACACACACGTGCACATATATAGACACACACAAACACGCACATCAATGCATTTACACTCACAGAGTCTTGCAAATGCATATGCACTTGTGCATTTGGAGTCTCTCTCTCACACACACACACACACAAGCACACACACACACACACCAACCAAAAGGCTAAGCTTTCTTTTTCATTTCAGCAGAGAAGATTGGGTTTTCTGGAGCCGCGTGTGCGTGTGCGTGCATGCGTGTTTGACTGTGTGTGTGTGTGTGTTCACGTGACCATGTGTGTGATTTCTGACTGCTTGGGAGGGAGTAATGGGGGATATTAAACAATTCAAATGCTGTCTCTCTTGCTCTCCTCCACTGGAGAGACCTAATACTGCAGCCTGGCCACACACACACACAAACACACACATTTTACAAACACACACAAAGATATATATAGAGAGAAATGTATATATATTAGGGGTGCAACGATACACAAAATTCACGGTTCGGTTCGGTTCGATACTTTGGTGTCACGGTTCGATATTTTTTCGATACAAAAAAAATGTTCATGCATTTTTAATTTGTCATTTATTAAAATTATAAATATATATTTTAACTCAAAAGTACAGTTTTTAAATTTAACCCTAACCCTTGTGCGCGTTTTTTATTTTGACAGCGAATGCGCACCTGCGGACCACTTATGTGCAGCCCTGGTTATTTAGCTTGTCATATTGCAGCCACAGAAATTCTTTTGTCCATGAAACCATAAAGCTGCACTTTCTTTTTGCCTTATAGTCTGATTTGTCATAACTTCTCCGTTTTGTGGTAAGCTTTTCTTTGGCTGTCACTTCTTCACCCTGACCTGTCTTATTTGGCTCAGCAGAACTGAAATGCTTTTACACACTCACTCACATAAGCTCAGCGATTCTCTGCGTGATCAACCTCTCACATGTTTAAGCTGCGGGAGATTTCACTTGTCATGTTTGCATAGTAAGCTAACGATTAATAAGACGATGTCAGAGGAATTGGTGCACAAATTATCATCACTCACAGATCAGTGCTGTCGCTCTCTATACACAGTTCGCTCGATTGCAAAGTGAAAGCAAAAAAACAAGCGCAAATTCAAACGCGACTTCAATATGTCACATATTGACAGTGGCTCACCGATGCCAATGACATAATTACCCAGCTACATTTCTGAAAGAATGCAAAAGCATTGACATATATTTTTCCTTCCTACAATAGCCCGACGGGCAGGGAAGAGATAGATTTTGGTAGCCCGACTGAAAAAATCGCTAGCTCCGGGACGTCGGGCTAGCGATATTGCAAGCCCTGTATCTGATTGAGGAATCACTCATCTTTGGAAAAGAGAGTTTATTACAGAGAAATGGCTCTTTCCAAAATAAAAGCTATACTATCCGCTTCTTCTGGGCTATATTCTCAGCAGCATAAGGAGAATCATGTGCTAACAGCTGTCTAAATGACTCGGCTAAAGTTAGTAGCATGCTTGTTGTTTTTGTCTTTGCACTAGGATGATGTCGGTGTAAATGTGCAGTCATATTCGTTGTGTTCCCACTAGTGCTCTCAGGTTAATCTCGTTGAAATGACCTTAACGCCACAACACGGCAAATCTCCGTTAACGAGCTACTGCCGATCGCTCCATGCATGGGGCTAGACGGCCAACACGTTAACGAGCTAACTGCGCTAACACACTAGTTCACACCAATGTAATTGAGCATTGCACGGCACATCCAACATACTGTTTTACTTTAGTCCATGACTCGCTTACCTTCAGGGTCATACGTCACATGAAAACCAAAATAATTCCAAACGCCAGATCTGAATGAGGGTCAATTTGCCTGTTGCAAGGAGAGCTTAACTTCTGTCTCGCTAGCTTGCCCTGTGCTCTTCCTTCTGACTATGCTGTCTGTGTTGAGCGCTCAGTGGATCTGCGCTCGACAGTGCAGCCTAGGCGGAGTAGTCGAACACAGATTCACTGAGCGCTCCACACAGACAGCATCGTCAGAAGGAAAATTGATAAAATAAATTACAAATGTTGTATTGTTCGATACATATGCGTACCGAACCGAAAGCACTGTATCGAACGGTTCAATATCGATATGAATATCGTTGCACCCCTAATATATATATATATATAAAGGACTGTTGTGTCCTGTCAGACAAACGGCCAGTTTAAAAACACAAAACACACACTGCCAATTAATTGAGGCAGCGTGGTTTCACTGTGGACATTGTTGCAGTGCAGATAACGTGGATGTGTGTGTTTTGTGTGTTTATCTGTGTGCTCTATTCTGAGCAAATTGCTTGTTTTAAGACCAGGAGGAACAAAGAAAGAGGATGATTCGTCTGTGCTCTTCTTTCAAATGTCCACAGCTATTTCTTTTTCCTTTTTTTTTGTGAACAACTGTAGCCAATTTACTCATGATTACTGACCAAAACACAATCTCCCGTAGGATAAATGCATGCTATTGTCCTTAAAAGAAGTCTTCAAAAAACAAACAAATCACACACACACACAGAAGACAACACTGAACGCCGAACACGGCAATAGAAAACTGGTCCGGGGGATGAGAACAAATAGCCAAAGAAAAAAAAGCAGAGCAATTTTGATGCTGCAGCTGACAGGATCAAGAGTCGAGGCCTGATTCCCAACCTGTTCATAGAAACCTAAATATTTGCTTTACTTGTTGTTCATTGGCACTTATTGCTCTCTTATCGTACCCATGATACGTTTAGCAGAGCCGTTGTAGCCTTGTGCTAAGTGCAGGCTTGGGATCCCAAACACCAACAGCAGCGTTCTGCATATACTACAGTACCATTCAGTGAATCACACTGCAAAAGTGATCTCTGGACAGTCTCATGCCATATAATGTCTGTACAAACCTGTGCCCCTCCAGATTTTGCAAAAAGGCCCCTTTATAGCTTTGGGAAATCTGCCAGTTTTCAATAATTTTCACACTTACTTCTCACAGTTCATTTTATTTAATAGGTAAAAATAACACAGGGAATAATGTGGCATGAGAGGAAACCAAGGTGAGTTTTAAAGAGAATAAATGTCCACAGAGGTGTGACTTTTTTCATGATGCACAATA
Source organism: Rhamphochromis sp. 'chilingali' (assembly GCF_963969265.1). Classification (NCBI taxonomy): domain Eukaryota; kingdom Metazoa; phylum Chordata; class Actinopteri; order Cichliformes; family Cichlidae; genus Rhamphochromis; species Rhamphochromis sp. 'chilingali'. Next base: position 31,770,823 of record NC_137935.1, read on the forward strand.
ATGTGTTCAAGACAGTTGTAAGCAATTACATATATATTGACTGCAGTCTAATAAACTGCTTCATGTAGTGCCTGGGCCTGGGCTCCATTTCCCAAAGGCATCTTTTTTACTAAGACTGTCGTCAGCAGACTTACAATGGGCCTTAAAATGCTTTAGGGAAACAGGGCTCTGTTTTGTATGTGCAACCTCACTGGAAAACCAACAGGAAACTGACTATTATTTACGTTTGTTACACCTGTGTCATTCCTGTTTAAATGGTTTCTATGAAAAATTAGTGAAAACTCAGTGACAGTGAACATGATTTCTCTGAAGTTATCAAATGTGATGGGCCTGTTTACATTGCGTGCAAATGTTTCTAAACTACAGTTTACTGCATTTGCCAAACCAGGTGTGCAGCCGTATCATTTTAAAAAATCAGTTTGGCTGAGTCAACAGTGATTAAAGTATGGCATGAGGCATAAAAAAATATTCCTTCATTAAAGTCGAATAATCAGCTTGTTTAATGTGTGCTTTGCTGGACTCACTGGTCCCTGCACTGGAAGGAAGCATTTGCATTGCATCTGAACTCACAAGGTGTCTAATTAATCCAAAATGAATATAATTCTGAGAATTGTGATCTGGACGCTTCAGCAGGAGCTAAAATAAACTTTATAACACCTTACATACTTTACAACTTTGCTTCAGTTTGTAACAGTACTACAAGTCTGGATTTCAAGCACACCACAGCACTGAAACTGTGCTTTTAAAAGTTTTACATGACCTCCTAACAATAAAAATTACTGACCTAGAAGATTCTGTCATTTTAGTATTCATTCATGTAATTTTTTAAAACCTTAGCCCTGATTTTAATATTGTATTTCATGGTATTCTTATCTCTCAGCTTCTTCAGAATCAAAAGAATTGTGCTGAAAATGGTTTAAATGTTATTTAACCAACAAAGGTTTTACAGTTAGACTACCCAGATAGCAAAATTGGTATGGCCCAGATCTGGCCCACACAATGTGCTTACACATGGCCCACATACCACAAAGAATGACGGCCCTTTGGTGGCCCAGATCTGGTTTGCCAGATGTGGCCCACACATGGGCCAGCACAAGGCCAGTTGCAGACACACTGTTGGCCCTGTGCTGGCCCAGAACAGTTTCAGCTCTGGCCCCAGATGTCAGCCTAATGTGTACCTTAATCAAGCCATGTAATAACAACATCCGCCGGAACATAATAGTGCAAAAGTAATATGACGAAACTCTGTATGGACTGATTCTTATATAGTGCTTTTCTACTCTTCCAGATTACTCAAAGTGCTCTATACAACATGCCACATTCATACACTTCCTCGAAATTGAGCGCTTCTTAACTACAGGCACACACATTCTCACTCTTGACATGCAGACTAGAGGAGCCAGGGATCGAACCACTAACCTTCCAATTAGTAGGTGACCTGCTGTACCTCCTGAGCTACAGCCACCCACTGGCAAAGATGAGTAAACCGTCACTAGGTAGTGGATAAAGTGTACACTCACAAACCTGTCAAACCTGCATTTGAACCGTTGGCTACCATAGCAGTATAGTATTGCAACATGGCACTTGGGTCTTCTAACTAAAATAGGAAAATAGGAACATAAATAGTGCCATCATTGCCAGACCTGGCCAACATCTGGTTGACATACACTCTGTCATGACACCAGTTAGTCAGAAGTGCCAGCTTGATGCCAGATCTGGGCCAGACCTGTTTTCTATTAGCCTGGGCCACATAAACCAAACCACAATCGGGCCAGATATGGCATGCCATCACATAGACAGTGCCATCTATGGCAGGCCTGGCCCATATCTGGATGACATACCACTTACCACACCAGAAGACAGCCAGCAGTGCCGACTTGATACCAGATCTAGGCTAGACCAGCTTGCTATGTGGGTAGGGGTTACATCTTCCTCAATAACCCTGTGCTTATATGGGGTCCCCCAGGGGTCCATTCTTGGCCCAGTCCTTTTTCATACTCATACAGGAAACAGAGGTCATTGTGTTTTAACCTTTACAACATTGTCCCTATAAGGAATTATAAAAACCATTTGCGAGGAACCTGGAATTGATTTTTAACAATAATCTAACTTGTGACAAATAGATTAACACAGTCATTAAAACTAGATTCTTCCATCTATGATACTAGCAAAAGTGAAGCAATTTCTCTGATTCGGAGACGTTAAGAGAGCGATCCAGCTTCGCTATTATAATAATCATTATTCAGGTGTCAATTTGTCAGTGCTTAGCCGACTGCAGTTAGTCCAAAACGCTGCAGCACGGTTATAAACTGCCACAAGCAAGCAAGACTACATATCTCCCATATTCAAGCCCCAACTGGTCATGGCAGACGGCTGCTGCTCTCTGAGCTCAGTTCTGCTGGACGTTCCTTCCTGTTAAAAGGGGAGTTTTTCCTTCCCACTGGTGCCAAGTGCTTGCTCACAGGGAGTTCTCTGATTGTTGGGGGGGGGGGTTGTATTATTGTAGGGTGTTTCTATTTGTTTCCTATGCAAATAAAAATTAATTGAACTAAAATGAATTAAATATTTGCATTTCAAGTTCTTTTAACTGTGTTGTGTTTACGCGGGTTTAGTCACTTTATATTTCCTTTCTTAAACCCTGACATTTTAACAGCATTTGGCCACACTTGTGCTTTAAGCTTAACTGTAACATCATTATGGAAAGGCGCTGCTAATGCGGGTGTAATGTTTGTTAAGCGCACCACCTTAAACGTTTGTGTTACTATACACACACCATACAAACAGAGAATGGGAATGCATACATCCATTGCAAAATTTTGAATACTAATGTTAAAAAGAATAATTTGGAAGATGCCAGTGCAGCTACCCATATTTTTTCATTTTGTTTTTATTGTTATTACTTCCTTTTTGTTCAGTCAGAACTACAAATATGAATGTTGTGAGATTGGGAAAAAAATCACTATATACACTAGAGTTCATATTTTGGAGCTAATGAATGTCACAAAACGCTAGTTAATGTTTTAGATACTTTAGTCAGTCTGAAAAAACATTTCATCTGTAACCCAGCATAGCTGTCGACATTCTCTTCAAGAAGAGCTGAAGGCATTAGCGAGCGCTATCATCATTACTACCTCATGATATTATGGACCACTGCATTAAGAGATTCTCATTAGGCCCTTGATAGCTGCAGCCATATTGCATTCTGTAAAAAAAAATGTACATACACTAGAAGTTGATGTCTAAAGAGTGTGATGGAAATGTTCCTTACTGTAGTATGACTTGTAAACTAGCACTTCTTCAAAATTGATCAGCGCCAGTTAAAAGCTCATTAACAACTGATATGCATTCACAGCAAAGGCTGAGGTATACAATTAAGTAAAATAGATGATGGTTGGGTAGAAGAACCTTTACAGTCTGGGTAATTTCATTTCTCTAACTTTCAGTATCCTGGTCAGATCTCCCAATGGCCCTTAGAAATGGATGCATGACTTAGACCTTTTTTGACTAAGTACTAATTTTTAGTTGGTGAATTTAATTAGATGAATTGCACCTTTAACTCTTGAAATCATAAAGAGAGATGGCATGGTGTAAGTCTATCACAAGTGTAAAGTTCTTTTTTTAATGTTGTCAGAAACACACAAAACAGTCTCTATGTGATAACATATCTAATTTGTCTTGATCTCACAATAAATGTGTTAAATGTGCTGTCATTATTACCATCTGGTCCCATTCTTCCCAATAAATCTTACACTGTTGAAAAGTCTGATTATTTCCATTTAAATAGTGCCATGTTTGTGAGGACAATTTGTGGGTTGAGCAGCAGAGTTGAGTATGTGAGTTGCTCTAATGAAAAAGTTGCCAAATCTTCTCTGTGGCTATGTTCAGTCTGTTCTGGATTGTCTGGGTAAAGAGCTGTCGGCCAAATCATCCTCCACACCTTGACTGTAAATCTGTAGAAGACTGCGGTTCCTAAATGTGGACAGGATGAGGAAACACAGTCTTCTTGGGACAGCCTATATCTGATATCAACTGTTATATGGAACTAGTGCTCGCTCCAAATAATGCTGCATCTTGGTTTTACAGAGCATCATCTTAAAGTTGCTCTATGCCACAGGCCCTATTCAGATCAGTCAAACTTGGCATGCTTGGAGCAGACACCAGCTGACCACTATCAGGCAGCAATCAGGCTCCTAATTGTCACCATCTTGGGTACCAGGAGTTCAAAACAAGAGTCAATAGGAGATAACTCATCTGAATTTCAGGATTGGGACCACACCTTCATACCCTTCCGGTTCTCTATATATTACGCCACCCTCCCTCCTCTTTTTCAGTTCATTCACTACTCATTAGTACATGCGGATCTACCCAGCCTGGGAGCCACCGCCACTGAAGCCTTCCTCTACCCACAGCCTCAATTCATGTTCAAGCCATCTGCCATTAACTACTAGAAATGCTGTCAAACCTAAAATGAGGATGTGGTCCCAGCTAGTGAATAGCAGAAGCTGTTTGACGTTGACAGAGAAGACCTGGCAAGTTGGCAACTCTGCTGCTCAACCCGCAAATTAATTTTCAAATCCGGCACCATGTAAGGGGAAATACACAGGCTTTCCAACAGTATAAGATTCATTGCATCGATTAGACAAGCATTGTTACAACAACAAAAGGATCGACCGAAAACAAATGTCCTCACTTTTTGTGCTAAGATTAGTCACAGTAAACACCCAGGCTCACAGTTATTCATAAAATCACAACTGCAAATAGTGATTGAGAATTTATGAACAATGTTTTGAACTTTACCGAAGACATCAACAGTTCACACGTCATGACCCATCCTTTCTATGTGTTGGAAATAATTAATAATTATGTTGAAAAATGAACATTGTCTCAGGTGCACGTATTGATCCTGCTGCTGCAGGAAACCCTACAAAGCTGCAGGAGTAAATAAAACATGTAAAAGCAACAACTTCAGCTCCTGCTAAAGTTTGTCAAACCCAGATTTGTGGCAGGAACCTCACAGCGACTGGTCTGTGTGTGCACGTTCTGAAAGCAGGTAGCAGGGCAGGCACAAATCACAGGCACACAATCAACATATACAAAAATGTATCTGTTGTTTTGCTTATATTAAACACTGTGGTTGTGCTTTATTTCAAATAGACATTCATCATTGCGACTGACATGACTGATGATCATGTGCTTGTTTTGGTGTTCCCTCAACCCGCCCTATGAATAGCAAGTATGCTACATTATAATGATGCATTTGTACATTCAGAAATAGCTATCTTGTCACTTCTGAAAAGTTTCTATACAGTATTGATACAGTGGTAATAGTAGAAGTTTGAATGAGGTCTGACAGTGACATTAGCTCAGGGCTACAGCAGCCAAATCCCTGAAAGGTTAAACATTGCAAGAAAAGAAAAAGAGCAAAATTACCCTAGGGCTAACTTTGCCTCAGGGCAGTCATGCTAATATTGAAGTGTCATGTGCCACGTTCTGTAGACTTGAAGTTAACAGAGAACAAAAGTGTGACAATCTGCATCCATCAGACTCAAACTAGTGCAAACTTTCAGTCCCACTGCAGGGTGTGGTGTGTCCTATAATGCACGTTTAACCCCTTTTTCTTCTACTAAGGAAGCTCACATTGTTTGACCGGGGTTGAAAAAGGTTCTAAAATGTGAATAAGAGAGAGCTGAAAACTCAGCTTAAATCTTATTATAAAATGCACACAAGTGCACACTGGACTTGGCTTTGTCAGCACTGTACCCATCCCTAATGCCACTGGGGTAACTTCAAGGCAATCAGCTGTGATTATGAAGGATGGTTGGTATGACCCTGAAAATGTTTTATACTTAGTCTGTTTTGAATACAAATATTCTGAAAACTCTCCACAACAACCTGCAAATGGACAGACAGATAAGTGCAGACTCACGCTTGTGGTTGTTCTTGCGTTGGAAGGGTAGCGTGTGTCGCTCTGAGTCTTCTTCACCCTCCTCATCTGCCAGGTGTGTGTGAGTGTAGTGGTAACTCAGCCCTGGGCGGTTCTTATAGCGCTTCCCGCAGACTGGAACACACACGCAGTGTATAATATTAGATTTATCTACGTTTGCAAGAAGAAACGAGAAAGGAGAAACTTAAATGAATCCATAGAAAATGTGACGCTCACTGTCACAGACATAAGGCTTGTCTCTGTCTTCAATGGCAGGCAGCTCTTGTCTCTTTCTCATGCCCCCAACACCATAGGCCTGCAGAGAGCACACACACACACAGACACACACACACTTGTAAAAATACATGTAATATAATCATAAAAGTTTGAACTTCCACGCTTATTATGTACTAAGTTTTGTACACTCATACACAATAAAGACAGCATAGCAGCACACTCCTCACTCACTGTTTCACAATACACACACACACACACACACACACACACACACACACGTTTGCATTCTAATCATCTGCTCTCAGTGTAAAGCTCCACTTCCAGCAGGAGGGGGCTGATGACACCTAGCAGGGGAGCAACAGTTCCAATTAGCAACCCTGGTGTATGTGTAAGCGTGTGTGTGTGTGTGTGTGTGTGTGTGTGTGTGTGTGTGTGTGTGTGAGTGTGTGAGAGAGAGAGAGAGAGAGAGAGAGAGAGAGAGAGAGAGAGAGAGAGTTTGTGTGTGGTGACTTTCAGAATGCATTGCTAACACTTGATTATCTTCCCATAGGATCCCCAAAAAGAGTGTGGGGGGAAAAAAGACCTGTCTGATCTAATCAAAGATGTTATAAAAGAGGTCTTCCCAGCATGATTTTAATCACTGTATCTGTTTGCATTTATTTGCAATAACTTCTAGTTTTGTGTAATGACACTTCACTTCAAAGTCTGGTACACAGAAAAAGCACGAAAAGATTTCTAACTTATATTTTACATTTATGTGAAGTTTCCAGTAATCATTCCTTATACACTGTCACGTCTCCAGCACTGCGTGCCTTTATGTCTTACAGACAGGACACAGATTCAGAGCTGATAACTCTGAGCTCAGACTAGGTCATTTGTTTTTTCCTGATTCTGCTCTTCCACATTAACAAGTAAGTAATTTACTGTGGAAAAGACTGAAATGTCCCTGTTTCCTTACTCGTGCTTTGGTACGGTTCTTGCGCTTCGGAACATCTTCATCCATGTCATCCGCCTCCAGCTCATGAGGGAAATCCCCAACAAGCAGCTTCTGTTGGTGAGATATAGAAACAGAAAGGGAGAGATGGACTGTCATACAGGTTAGTTTCCTTTCCTTTTATCGCTTAAGTCATTTATTTTTCCTTTTACCCTGCATGAGCCCGTATGTTTAAATTAAATTGCGCACTTTCCTGCTGTTTTTAACTTGTTCGGATGATCCCAGCATGAAAGCACTATTAACACTGAACATAACCAATACTTTCACCGTTTTGCTGCAATAAAATATGACAACATTTGAATCACAATTTTCTCAATTAAACAGGTAGATCATGAAAATCTAATAAAACTGGGCAAATCATGGGATGAGGGGGGCATAACAGAATGAGTAAAGGCAGGCAGAAGTGTCAGACATACTCTTCCTTTTGGGTCAGCCAACAAAAACATACTTCCACTTCCTATATTAAAACTTGATAGCTTGTTTTACCGAACTCCATTGTGTCCTAAATACCCCAAAAAGGTTCACTTGAGTATGCATTACAGCCTATTCATTAGAAACTTCACAGGCTGTGCAGAGTCCGTTGTGATGAATAAACTGAAGACTATGCGTAAAATCAGTGGAGTGCCCCTCTTGGATGTGAGGCTTTTAGCGTTCTATTAGCAAGAGCTTTAGTAGGACTAAACATCTATTTTAACAAAGACACCAGCTTTGTTCAAATATATTCATGTGTGGAATATCACAGACACTGAGCTCAAATATTGTAGTAAGAAAAGTGTAAAAAGCTGACAGTTGAGTGTTTGATGGGACACACGGTATAACGCCTGCCTGCTGAAGAGCAGGAGTTGGGGGAAGCCCCGGATTAGAGGTCCTAAACACGACTCCAGCTCTCAAAGGGCCACTGTGAGCGCTATTCACTCAACTGCTGATTGATTAGCTGTCCGTGAGAGTTCAACAGCGGCAGCCTCGAGCTCGTGAAATACTCCAGACAGATGAGCATTAAGTTTTTGCACATAAGTTATGTTTCCTTTTAATGTAAAGAAGATAAAAAGAAAACTATTTTCAAAGTCTGTGAAACAACTGAGCGGGATCCCCGTAAAACAACAAGCCGCAAGTGCAGTGATGGGAAACACGCACACGCTGTCAGGAGCCGCAGGAGCCCATGTCACCGCCAAAACGCACACTCCAAGAGAGAGAGAGAGAGACGCGCACTCACAAAAAGGCATAGACAGACAAAGAAACGCAAACACAGATGGATAAAAAAAGACAGACAGCCTGACATGAGAAGAAAACAACAAGACGTGGAGAGCAACAAAGAACTACAGAGAGAGAAACGACCGAGGAAAGAGGAAGCAGCGTCTCACCTGACACTCGCTCATGGGCTCTTCTTCCTTGGTTTCTACCTTCTTGTCCAGGGTTTCCCCAGCAAGCAGCGACTCCAGCACGGGACCGTCTGGGATCCCCCCCTCCTTCTTTAAAGATGCCTCGTAGTCTGTGGAACGAGACGATTACAATCAGAAAGCAGCAGAGAGCACGACTTCACGCTGGCGTGCACAGCCGAGCTGACAGAGCCCCGAGGACACGACATTTGGCTTGTTCATGAAACTGCAGTGACTTTTAGCATCTCCACGGCACAGAGGCTGAAATGATCATGGCCATTTTAGCGTCATATGATTGTATAACACTTGTGGAAAATTGCTGTTTTTAAATTTTCTCAAAGCATTAACCAATTGCTGTAAAATGTTGGTAAAATAAGAAAATAAGAAAAGTTACTTAAGTATGAGGTTAAAGTTTTCTACAAATATGATCACTCCACTGAAGTTAGTTATACAATAACATCCATAAAGTTTTCAAAGAAAAGAGATATTCTGTGTGACTCTGAATTTATAAGCAATGTCTACCACACCTAACATAGTTGAGATATTCTGCAGTTTCTTTCAAGTGTTTCTGTTCATCCCATTTCCTACTCACCTATCTTGAACTCGATCGGTACAAGCCGCGGGTCCTCCAAGATGTTTAGCCGTCTCTTCTTGCGCCAGCAGCGAGCGGGGTATGTGTACAACTGGCCCGGAGCGTGACCTGAAATACAGAGGAACACACATACTGGCATGATTGATACATTAATTAGTACATGAAGGAAAGTAGGTTATTAAATAATCATAATTCTGGCATGTCAAAGTCTGATGTGCTGGAATAAATTACCAAGTAACTAATTTTGGTGTTTTACATCATTAACTAGACAGCCCACATCCAGAGACTGTGAGCGACTGTAGACACAGCGGTGCTAAACGCTAACACATTTTATATTTTACAACATTTCGCAGTTATTTATTCAGGTTTGTTATTTTAGTTTATCTCGAGAGCTCGTGTGCAGAGCAGTGGCCCGACACAGATGGTGTTACAGAAAAGGTAGCATTGCATAAGAACTAAACATTTATTCTTATTCTTCTGCTTGAAATAGTAGTGAAATAGGCATTACACCCTTTAAGTAAAAGTCTTCATCCTTAAATAACAGTGTAAAAGTTTTACTTAAAGTATTAATTATGCAGTGTTCTGTGTATTCTGTGTATATAATATTTATATTACAGCTAATTACTTATATACTGCTGTGTCACTTTATCTATAATACATTTATTGGAAGATTTATTTTTATATTCGGCAAAATAAGACCTAAAATAAATTGTACGAGTTGCAACTTGCAAATACATAGTGAAGTAGAAGGAGAAAACAGTATAACAAATAAATAAAGAGCAAATACATTATATAACATAACTGTACTTCAGTACATTCATCACTGGTACTATCATTACTGGGTGTTGTGAGCCTTTAGCCCAAATGGCCTTGTTGAGGAAACTCTAGAGGGACCACTGACCATTGGTGTTACCTACTGTTACCATCTTGTGACCACCAGTGACCCCTGTGAAAGTACCCCTGCATTTATGTGTCAACCTGATCTCGTAGTAATTCATCCGAAAGTTGGTGTTCTTGGGAAACTGCTCTGAAACTGTTTTGAGGAGGGCTAGAGCAGCTCATCTCATGAGGTGGAGTAGGTCATCTAGTAATCCAAAGGTTAATGGTTCAATCCCTGGCTGCTCCAGTATAGTATACAGACAGATACTGAACCAAAGTTGCTTTCTGATCCATTCACCGGAGTGTGAATGTGAGACAGAAAGCACTTAGGCAAAAAAACATTTAAAAAAGTGCTTCTGTGACTGGGTGTGAATGGGTGCTTATAAAAAACGATATATGTACATGTGATATAACAAAAATATAATACTACAAAAGACCCTCAGCTAACTAACCTGGCCATGTCTTCAGAGCGGACAGGATAAAATCAGGAGAGGCCATAACTAGTGAAAGTGATGTACTTAGAGTGGAAACTTGCAAATGGTCAAATTAAAGCTGAAAATAAAAAAATCTCCTGTTTTCTTTTATGACCCAAGTTGTGCTTTCAGTAGTTAGATTACTTTTGACTGTTTTGTGTGTTTCTAAAGATGACATGAAACACTAATTTACACCATGGAGCCCTGCTCTCAAAAACCGGCATGGATGCAACTCTGTCTGTGAAGCTGGATTTAAGAAATAGGTGCTTAAAGTTTTAAAAACATGTTTAGCGCCATCTTCTGTCAGTACGGAACGTGACGTCATGTGGTTGGTTGATGATAATAGACTTATATTAGCTTATGTTAGCTAGCTCAGTGTTTCCCAACCACTGTGCGCATAGGAGTGCCGTGAGAAATGATCAGGTGTCCCTTGGAAGAATATATGGTTTCACCTGATTGGTACGCTAAGCGACCAGCGTAACGGGCAAAACAATTACTACATTCTCTTCCACTAGAGGGCAGTACAACTTCTTGCTCCAATTAAACGGGTTGCCAACTGCCAATTAAACAGAAGAAGATGAAGAAGAAATTACATTGTCATGCGACAATGCAGGGTGTAACAGCAATAGATAAATATTTGAAAAGCAAAAGTAGTCAATCTGACCTGGGTCCTGGAGAAAAGTCCAACCCAGAGGAAGGTCCTAGCATGAGTAGTAGTCAGAAGAAAGCAAAAATGGTATATTGGGAACAAACTATAGCCGCTATAGCTGGTGCATGTTTTTTGTCAATATGTTTTTTGTGAAATTTTTTGTTTGGTGGTGTGCTGTGTGCTATGTGCCATGGCTCCAAAAGGTTGGGAAACACTGCTTTAATGTAAGGCTATTAACCACAACCAACCAACCACATGATGTCAGAAGATGGTGCTAAACATTTTTTTAAAACCTTAAGCACTTGTTTTTTTAAATCCAGCTTCACGGAGTTATATCTACAGTATATCAGTTTTGAGGAGGGCTCAGTGGTGTAAATTAGCCTTTATATGTTTAGTGTTTCATGTTGTCTTTAACTACTTGAACTACCACTAAACTACAAAAATGTAGCTTATTTAACTGTCATTCACCACTCTACAGCCCTGATGCCAGCTAATGTGGCCACAAATGTTGGTATGGGTATGTGACACTACAGGAAAAATCATATTGTGTCCTCTGTGCACCATTGGATGCTATAATAGTAGTTATTGGATCTCAGTGTGACGAAACCACTCCAAAGAAAAGTGTGATGGTGCTGTGTTGGGTTAATGTGCGTGTGTAAAATATCCAATGAACAATGAAGTTTTGTTTGGTGGTTTTAGAAAATGTGGCAATTTTGTTCAAAGTTATTTGGCCAGTAACAAAAAGTAGTGAAATTAAACAAAGAAAAACAACTTTAAATCTACAAACACGAAATAAAAATTAAAAATTATTTTAAAAATTCAATAAGTGAGTTCAATTCTAATTTGGGTTACACTGAAAATAAAGTTTTATCTGAAAGTGACTCACACAGAAAGCAAAAAATAAATAAATAAATTGTACAAACCAAAATGGTTAATGCATCAGGCATTACACAAAACTACACGCACATAAGTGTGTTGTCTCTGGAATAGCTGGTGCCAGCGGCGTAACATCGCCTACAGGGCTGTCTGATTCAGTGCCAAAATACACTGATGTTACAGAGAAGGAAAAAGCAATGAGGAAACACCCTTTGGGGGAAAAAAGTTGAGGTGTGAGAGGTAGGAGGCATGAAAAGGAAAGACAGAAACAAGCAGAGCAGAGGATGGAAGGAAGGAAGAAGCGTGATGAGCGACTGGAGAGAACAGTTCGTGTAGCACAACAGCTGGCATACACACACACCAACATAGGAGAAGAAGAGGAAGAATACTCTGATGGGTAAAAACACTAAAAAACACACACACATACACAAACCTGGTCCACGGTGGTTCTTCTCCATCCAGATGTAGCAGTTGCTCTGGGCCACCCCGGTCTGGGAGTCCAGGAAAGGGAGCCGCATGGAGCGCTCTGCACACAGACGGGCATTGTAGCTGCGACAGTGTTCGATGGCCTCCTTATAAAACTCCTCTCCAAGACTGAGTCAGAGCAAAGGGGAAGAACAAGGATGGAGGTTATAGGGAGGGGTTAAAGGTGAAGGACAAGAGGAGGTCCAGTGTGGCGTGTGAGTCAAAAGAGGAAGGCTTTAAGTAGAACAAGGAGCAACGTGAAGCTTGCACACACCCAAACCATCAAAAGGGGCAGTGGGTGAACAGTCATGGACAGCTACAGTCTTTGTGTGTGTGTGTGTGTGTGTGTGTGTGTGTGTGTGTGTGTGTGTGTGTGTGTGTGTGTGTGTGTGTGTGTAGGTAGGAGTGGAGATGCACAGTCCTAATAACCTGGGTCACAGCAGACAAGCTGGCGACCACTCACTGTTAACACCACACACCCATACACACAGACACACACATCCTGTACAGTAAGAGAGTATATAACACTTTATTCTCACTGCAAGAACAATGTATGCACAGTATTTTCCCACCTGTACAAGTGTGAGTTTGATTAACATGCAGTGGGATATTCTTCCCTTTGTCCCTCCCTCCACTCAACCTCACCACCCCACCCCTCTCCCACACCCCTTCGTACCTGTTCTTGATGACTGCACCTCCAGATTGCCTGCAGGGAGAAGAAGAAGAAGAAGAAGAAGAAGAAGAAGGAGAAGAAGGAGAAAAAAGTGAGTAGATGTGCGGTGAGTCATTCCTCCACCCCACCCTAATTTGCCCCCCCCCCCCCCCGTTCATTTGGCTTCTCATTCTTTCACAACTCGTTTCCCTCGCTCTGTCTCTCTCGCTCTCTCACTTGTTTCCAAGACTGTTTTTCTTTCCTATCTTTTTTTTACTTGCGTGTTTAACTTTCCCACTCCCCCTGTTCTCCTGCTGTTCTTTTTTTTCTCCTCCCTTTGTGTTTTACGTTTTCATCTTTCTTTGCACTTCTCTCTCTCCTCTTTTTGTCTCTCTCTTGTTAATCACTCCTCTCTAGCGTCTTCCTGCTGAGCACAGACATCAAGGTCACTCTAATATACAGACGATAGATACACGACACACAAAACTGCGCGAGCGCGCGCACACGCATGCAGTCATCGAGGGCCAACAGCGAGCTCACAAAGACAGTGCAGGGTAGTGGCTGGTAGCGATTTCTTGACTTTTTTTTTTCTTGTTTCTGTCCAACCACTGAAGGGGCGTGGCCTATTAACTGAACGATTAGATGTAGATTTGTGTGTTATTCGGTTGTATCTCCACAATGCAGTTTTCCTCCACCGATTTAGCATTGCCTTCTTTTACCACTGCCAGACTCATAAAGGCTTTTTAAAAAGAAAAATCATCAGAATTCATGGAGCAGAGCCAGAAATACTCTTTTTTTTAAATTCCACATGTAATTCTGTCTTGTCACAACCTGGCACACACATTTTCCACAATGCAATTTGACCTTCGGCAGCTCACTTCAGACATTGTTATGCTAGTAATGGCTAATGCAGCCTTGAGGGTCTAGCCTGAAGTGGAGAGGAGGACCAGACCACAAGGAATAGTAAGTTCATTTCAACACCCACAACGGTTTTTTTTTTATCACTTTCAGGTTTCTTTTAGTCTGCAGCCCCACCTGATGCTGACTCAAAGGAGTTGAGGGACTTGAGTCCCTTTGGAGATGCATAAGACTTTAAACGCCACACACACACATATTCCGCAAACACCTGTCAACAGACTTTGGTGTGTAAAGCTGATGAAGCTTCACTTTAAACAGGCAACACGCACCTTTCAACAATTCACTAAATTAAACAATGTCCTTCAGAAGAACTCACACAAACGTTTATGGAAATTTTGCAGCGTGGCATAAAAGGTCCACTTTTATCCTCTTTTTTTCCCCTTACTTTTAAGAGGTTGAAGAACCCCTCTCATCACTGGTTATAACAGTAAACACAAGGTGAAGCTCAGGGAACAATGATGGCCATGAAAAATATTATGTCGACTATGTTTTAGATGTGGAAAAATTGTGTTAAAGTTTGATATTTTGATAATCATCCATCCGGCTCAGCCTGCTCCATATTTGGACTTTGTTTGACATTTATCACAGCAGCCACATTATTTGAGGCTGGGACCTAAATAGAGCAGAAGCATTAGCTAATGGCATTAGCATCACCTATATTTACCTCCTGTTTATGTCAAAATCAATGCTTTAATAAAGGAGTATGTCTCATTACTTCCCCCTCTCATCCCACAGAAAATACTGTGGTCACTAGGGTGTGTCTGATAGCCCTGCGTTGGTGTTGTTCCTGGATCATCATAATTGATCTTGGTCCAGGGTCACGTAGGCATACCACAACTTTAACTGCATGGAAGGTTGTGGCATGGATAGACGTGTAGATAAAAGAGTTTCCGGTTAAAAATCTAAATCATTATATACCAGGTAGTCCAACTTCAGTGACCCTGCAAACGCCACTGCTGTTTAGTTTTCTGTCTTCATTTATGTTGGAAGTGGTAGCAGAGCTGTACGTTTTAATTAGTTTCAAAAATCTCTCAGTCAGAACATGGTATGAAATGTTTAGGTGTAAACTAGCGAGCTAACTTCCTGTTAACTTCTAACTCTGTTAAATTTAATAAATCCTGTTTTCATGGATGTAAAACTTAATTGTTACACCCGATAAAGCAGCAACGCTGATGACTTAATTAAAGATGAAAGAATTTAGACCGTTTTTAACTCTTAGTGTTGTTTGACTTTGGGACCTGACGCCGACGGAGTTTTGGACTCAGATTACTCTGCGAAGCCCCTCAGCCGTAATGCTCTGACAATCCATCAAGCAGTGCAGCTTACCAAAGTTGTACTAAAACCTTTTTTAACAGATTTCTGCACGCCAAAATCGGTTCAAGGTCAGTAAGCACAACCAGAATTCATACATAAGACACACTCTCGATTTTTGAGAAAATTAAAGGATTTTAAGTGCGCCTTATAGTGTGGAAAATGCGTTATACAGAAGAAAAGAATATATCGTGATATATATCATTACCGCACATGCTTCAAATTATATCGCGATATAAATTTTAGGCCATATCACCAAGCCCTACTGTTAAATCATTTTAACAAACCTACTAACTGGCAGACAAAAAGTAAACCAGCTCACGGGAATAAAAAACTCACCAGCCTGGCTCATTAATAAAAAGCTGGATTAACGTCACACTACGCTACAGCTCAATATGGACGCACAAACAGAGCATATTACCCCAATCAACACAGAATGAAAGCAGAATTAGGTCTGAAAGACGAGGGAAAACCCTCTTGTGACAATGTCAAGTAGAATCAGCTGTCCTGTTTGGAAATAAGAACAAACTCAGCACTGCCATCGGACCCAGCAGATGCTTGTGATGACTGACAGCTTGTGTACTGAATCTTCAAAACCTCCTAAACCAGCTCTGCAACCATTCGGGCCAACATATGACATTTAAAGGATGCGACTGGGGCATCAATGCTGCGCTCATGTCTGTTTGCATGTCTTTGGAAAGGAGCTGCTGCTCCCCTTCTGCTGAGGAGAATACGCTCCTTTCAGCTCTGTCCCTTCAGGCGGCCATGCATATCTGACCATCAAAGTATTTCACGGCCGTGTAAAAGGTGCGTCAGCAGAACTTTTCCTCACCTTATTTCACTTTTTTTCTTTTAGAGCTGTGCCCATGCTCCTCCCTGCAGTTTACAATAAACAACTGGAAAAGAAAAAAACGAATTGCACTAGAGGCCTGTCCAGAAAATAACAGGTTAGATCCACAGAGCCACTCAGACACCACTCACTCATTAGGAGGTGCTACGGATAAAAGCAATACCTAAATGCCTGAATTTTAAATGGGCCGGGAGAAGCTTGGCCAAAATAGAGAAATCCATTCCCTCAGAGACAAATATCCAGTACCTGCTGTTTGTATAAATAGTCATGAGGACGGAGAATAAACACTCACACTTGATGAGAGGCGCTCAAACGGGCGCATACGTTCACAGGCCTAGAAAGCCTTACACGGTGCTGTTTAAAATATTAACAAGAACATGGTGAATAAAAGACCCGGACTTCAAGGCTGTGCTAGTGACCAAACTGAAATACCAGAGAGACTGGGAGAGAGCGGAAAAAGAAAAATGTTAAATGTAAAACAGCTCCCCACATTCCTCCCCCTCCATTTTTCAAAACCTGCTCCCTTCGATCTCTCCATCACCTCCATCCCTCTCTCTCCTCTGCTGCCTTTAGAGGCGCCAGAATAAGTCGGTCCCTCCTCGATAATAAGTTGACAGCTGTAGAAAATGGCTTCTTTCAATTTGGGCGCTTGCAATCTCATTATATTGTGATAGGAGAGCCGCATGACTGTTTGCCAGTTTGAAGGCTCGTACAGCAGTAGAGCTGTACGAGGAGGAAGATACCCGCAGAGAAAGCTGGGAGACGCCACTTGAAGAAAGAGAGGACGCAGGGTGAGATGGGCTGAGGAGAGAGCAAGAGGCAGAAGAAAGTGACATCCGGGAAGAGATGGGGAATGAAAGTTTGGGAGAAAAAGAGCAGATCCCCACAGTAGCAGAGCGGGGGCAGGGGATGTGTGGAAAGCTTATTTCGGACACTTTTTTTTTTTAATTTTTGAGCTCTCACAAACATTTCTCTGGAGAGTAAAACCCCCAATTCAGCTGCAAATAGCAACGAGCGTTGGTCCGACATTCAACATCGATTTGAAAAGTAATAATCGCTAGTTCTTAGATTTGATTCAGAAATCACATTGAGTGGGTGGCAACAGCAGGAAAAAGTGTGATCACCAAATATTGCCTTAAATTCTGTCTGCCTTTGTGCTGGCCAGCTTGCTAAAAAGAATATTAAATCTGAATAGCAGTGAAATTGAAAAAGAAAAAAAGAGAAGCTGTTCTCAATTCACCAGAGGACACCCTGTGCTCCCTTGTGGATCTGCAGGTGCGACACAGTCGCCGCTTTAAAAGCCGCTCATGACAGACGCAACTGTTTGTTGTATTAAGTTGTAGCCAGGTGATTGTCAGCTTATCTTAGACTGAAAACAAGTAGCATGGCTCCATTGTAAAGGTATCAAGAGGGAAGGAGACATTTCCCAAAATGCTGAACTAGTTTTTTTAAAACGTCAATAAGGAAGAAAGCAGACCAGGGTGTCGCCTTTTAGTTTGTGGCCATATATTCTGGACAAACCACATTTAAATGGGCCATAGCTAAAAATTGTGAAACCATTACCCCTCTTTAGTGTCATCTGTCCACCGCCTTGTCCCTGACCACCTCCTCCAGCTCTACTCAGCCGAGACACATAGCCCAAGCCTCTGTCCCTGCTGGACATGCCAGAAACACCTCAAATAGGAGCTGTCCAGGAGGCATGCAAGTCAAATACCACAAGTGGCTCTTTTCGATGCGGAGGCACGGCAGTTCAATTCTGAGCCACTCAGCACTGAAATCAGAGATAGGATCATTGCTGAGGGAAACAGAGAGCCCCAAAACCTCTCGGAGGAAGCTCATTTCCTCTGCTCGGATCTGCGATCTCGTCCCAGAGTAATGTATTATTTGTTCTTAAATTATTTTATCATTTCATGATTTAACTGAACAAAAACAGACCATAAACGTTCCAAGATATCTTAAATAAAAATTAAGTGCAATTTCAACTCTGCGTCTATAGTATTCCACATTCCTTGTGTTTGCTGTCACTACATGTCTTCATATGTAGAATTCCTGTAACTGAACAACAATATTATTTTTATGTTTTTATCATTCAAGCAACTTCTAGAAATACTTTTAACATTGTCCTTTGAATTTTTGCTCCTGTGCAGTAAGGCTGGCCCCACCACACCAGACAAGTGGCAGGTATGACTTGGCTGCACATTTCACACTTTGCAAAGCCATGCAGTGGGACAAATGTGACCCTTTGGCAGGCCAGATCTGGGCCCCTCTCCCTATGTTTGACACCCCTACTCCACACAGATGTTTAGCACAGACAGGGAAACATCTGCACCTCTCTGGCTTGTGGCCACTGTGGTCCTATACCAGCCAAGCAGTTGGTGAAAACACAGACCACAGGGGAACACACAGAGAAACCAAACTGCCTATCATCAAACCACACAGCCGATTAAGAAAAGCCGAAACCTGATTCCACATCAGTGAACGCACACACACACACACAGACACATGAAGACAGGGGTTATGTGCCTCAATCAGCATGAAAACTAATTTTACAATTCCAATCGTTTTCATCTGTGATATTTTTCAACATGTATTTCTATTTCAGGTTTATTTCAGCTATATTTTACACTAATGGATGCAAACAGACTCGCAAGAGCAGGGAGAAATAGTAGCCGCTTTAGTAATGAACTGGCATGGAGCCAGCTCTCCAACAAACTGGAGCTGACTACCAAAAATGTCCATGCAGACATGACAGAAATGACAATCAAGCAGATCCGCACTATGCAAGGGCACAAAAACTGGAAAGGACACCTGTGCAAGGGTGCCTGCACACAGAAATACTTAAAGTAACACCACCAATGGCGCTATATGCATTTGTATGGGTAATATTTAGCCACAAAAACAAAGAGGAGGCATGCAGACGGAGGAGATGCTTGCATGCACAGGCAGTAATAATATGAACCTTTAGCCACACATACAAACACAGGCTCGAGATTAGATAAGAAAAGAGAATGAGAGTGCCTGGAGCATGCAGACTGTGTGTTTGTGAATGTGTGTGTGTATATGTGTGTATGAATCCTAAGCCCACACTGAGCTGTCTGCCTCAGCCTGCACTAAGCAAACAGCAGGGAGGGAGAGGCCTCCATGAAAACACTGAAGTAACTGGTATCACTGGGAGCACGCACACAAATAAACAGACTGGTGCAGCTGACAGGCAGTAGATACAGAAGCATCCTTAAAAAAAAGCACAGCCACCCCACCAGGACCACCCTGGGTAAGCCATTGTCTGACTCTCTCCGTGATCCCTCAAGTCCCATCCAGCAGAAGTCCACTTCAGCACACACTGAGCCTCGGCCCAGGGTTGCACTGGCGCTCAAACGCACGTAGACTGCCGCCAGCATTTTTCTATTATGGTGCAATTAACCACACCAATTAGCTGGTTCCCCAACCGATAGGGAAACAGAGGGCTCCCCCTAGAGGTGAAGTCATATTATTGGGTGGGGAAAATATGAGGGAATCAGAAATTACAAGAAACGTCCATTCCAACAAAGGATTTCATTTCAGTGGTGGTTTCCAACTGGGTGGAATTAGGTAATTAAACTGTAAGGAAATGAAGTAGTTCACTTGTAAATGGCTTTTTGAGGACTGAGGGCAGATTGTGTTCTGCACTTAAGATTTGTTAGCAAATGCTGCCGACAGCGTGGCTGGTAGCTGTGTGCACGTCTCGGTTGAGTTTGGAGCCTGTAGAAACACTTGTGCCTACATACTCAAGCCTGTACACCTGTCCACACACCTGTCCTATCCACCATTGTCCATCTGTACCCACACACACACACACACAAATGCCAGCCCACAGTGTGTGTGTGTGTGTGTGTGTGTGTGTGTGTGTGTGTGTGTGTGTGTGTGTGTGTGTGTGTGTGTGTGTGTGTGTGTGTGTGTGTGTGCTCGCAGAGGAGAACTAATATCAGGCAGCCTACCACTGTTCCGTGCCTCCCCTTCCCCCACCCCAGCCACTCCATGGCTGAACTCAACAGATTAAACTATGCAATATCACCCTTACCAATTCACCCCTCCTCCTCCTCCTCATGCCCCTCCACCCTCACCATCCCCAATTCAATTTCTTTTCCACTCTCCTCCTCTCTCTCTCTCTCTCTCTCTCTCTCTCTCAGTCGAATGATTTGTCTTTTTCTCTCTCTCTCTCTCTTCTTTCTGTGTGTGCATGTGCACTTGTTCACAGCAACACATTTTTCTGTTCTTCTGAAGACTGCAAGGCTGCAGTAGTAGGAATATATAGATATTTGTATGTGTATATAGTATATCTAGGCTGGGCTACTGAAATATGTGTGGATGGCTGCCCGTGAACACACACTAGCAGATATTGCATGCATATTGATGAAGTATTGTAGAGAGATGTGGTCTGGCAAACGCAGATCAAGAGTAAAAAAAAATTGGGTTGAAGAGTGAGACACATACATTTGGAGTGCATGCACTAATGCAGTCCTACTCCTGTATGCAGGTTAATGAAAACGTGTGTGTGTGTGTGTGTGTGTGTGTGTGTGTGTGTGTGTGTGTGTGTGTGTGTGTGTGTGTGTGTGTGTGTGTGTGTGTGTGTGTGTGTGTGTGTGACTGAGAGCGTGCACGCCAGTCAGAAAAAGACAAAGAGGCCGCACATTCAGTTTGACAGTGACAGACAGACAGATGGACAGACAGGAGTGTGAGTGTGGCTGTGTCTGTGCAGGAGCGGACGTCTGCCACGCTACCAGCTGGAAAGCGTCAGTTTCCTCGAATGGCTGTCACAGCACTGGGTATGGCCATGTGTGTATGTGCACGAGTGTTTGTGTGTGTGTCTGCAACTGACTGTTTGCATATTTGAACATGACGAGAGATCTGACGGAGGGAGGCAGAAACAGGCAGGGCCGTGCAACAGATCGTGTCGTTTCTGTCAGCGCTTTGTGTTACCTGCTGCATGCGATTTTAATGAAGAGTTGTGCGTCTGCCTGCTTGTCCGCTGGGTGTGGTTCTCCGAGAAACCCTCTAAATCTGTGAATCACAGGCCCACCATGTCCATGTGTCTGTTCACGATTGCCGCTTGCGTTTGTTTGTCTCTACATATGCGTGCGGCTATCGCTCGTGCGTGCCTGTTTATGCGCGCTGATTGTTTGTGTTTGCGTGCGCATACATCCCCGCGCGTGGGTGGGTGTATATAGCCTATAACTGGCTGCAGTGTGCATTGAGGGCAGTACATCAGGGTAAGGCAATCTGCCTGTGAACAGCTCCTTCAGGTGAGATTTATCACCACTGCACTTGGCCTCTTATTAAGGCGATGGATTCCCTACCTCTGTATCTGGGTGCGCACGTGTGTCTGCATGTGTGGCTACGTGTGTGTGTTTATTAGTGGCCCCCAGCCCACCCCACCAAACCTACAGACCCCCACTTCCCCACACCACTGTGCATCCTTATTAAAGTGCTGCAGAGGAAAGCAGGCACTGGGGTTTTTTGTTGACTCCTCCCTCAACAACTCCTGATAGGGAACCAGTGGACGCGCACAGACACTGGGAATAATATAAATGGGGACTGACAAGAGAGAAGAAATAATGTTGAGGAGACTAGAGGCTTAATATATTCTGTTCCTTTCCTACCACGCCTTTAGTTTGGACTTCAAGTTCCAACCAAACAGAACTACAAATTCCAAATTCCCTAGCTGGAAATCACGCAAAGTCCCAAAGCAGTGCAGCTGACTGACAGTCAGTTAGGTAGCACTGGAGAAATAGGTCATAGAGCTAAAAATACTTATCTATGTCTCTCTCTTTCTCGCTCTCTCTCTCACACACTCTGTGTGTGTGTTTCTCTCTCTCCTGTCTTCATAAAAAAAGTAAAACAGATAGAAAGTCTAAATAAGGGGATGATGAAAGGAATAAGTCGGAAAAAGAAATACCCTTAAAAACATCAGACCTCAGGCTTACTCCCATACGGGTGAAGAAAAAAACTGAGAGTAAGAGAGGAAATGAGAGAGTGCAACAGTGTGTGCGTGTTTGTGTGCCTTCCTGTCTACCTCCGTACACACGCGCGATGCCACACAAATGAGCGAGTGAGGGAATGAAAGGGAGAGATTGAAAGGAGAGGGAAAGATCTAGAAATGGATGCTCAGGCTGTGGCTTCAGCCATCACGCGGGGCTGTTTGCACACAGAGCCGGTTATTACACGGAACTCATTTAGCTCAGTCAGGCAGGGCAGAAATAATATCATATAGGGCCCTGCCACCACGACTGCTGCCAGTGCCACAGCGCGCAACTATCTACATCTCCCTCTCTAACCAGCACGGGGAAGTAATATCGTGGAAATGCACACGCCATCCACTGTCATTTTGATCAGTTCTGCCACCTGTGCCTTTAAGTGATTGCTGCAAAGTCTGAAATTTCATTTAATTGCGCTCTCCTCCCGAAAGACTTTCATCTGCAGAGGATTTTAAAGATGACTTATAAGCAGACATCCAGAAGCCCAAATATTCAGGGTGTCTTTTGTAAACACCATAACTCTTATGAAACATTATATAATGTGGTGACAGTATACTAAAAGCCCTTTCTTGGCAGTGGATGGCCCAAATATACAGTAGATACATCTTAAGGAACTCTTAGCTGTAAGCTATATAACGGAGTTTCGAGGGATCTGAGAGAATGCGTAGGAATTTCTCATCGATGTAGTTTATTAAAAGAGTGGCCATGCCTTGATTCACAATGTAAAGAAGAGTGGTGGGAGGGGAGAGGGCTCAGATGGTTTGAGGCCAAAAAGAAGGAAAATGGACAACAAAAAGAGAGAGAGGGAGAGAGAGAAAGGAGATGGCTGAATAAAAACGAGAGATGGCAAAACTAGTGATGGATGGGGAAAGCGGCGAAGAAGGAGGGAGGCATATAGTGGAAGAGAGGGCAGCAGGGTGATGGGAGGACAGAGAGGAAGTAAAAGGGAGGGAGAAAGAGAGATTATAAACGAGTCTAATCCAGCAGAGAGAGCGAGAGAGAGTGATAGACAGGGAGAAGGGCTGGTAGGGAAATGCCCAGCAGATTGAATGGAGCTCGGTGTTCTCCTCCCCTCATTTGCTGTTGCACATCAACCCTCCACCATACCTCCACTCACGTAGACTGGCTGTCACAGTGTCCCGCTCACACTCAGCTGGACAGTGGGGACCAGCAGCTTCCCAAAGATTTATATACACTGAATTAAAGCTAATTCGCCGCAGAGATCCAGCAAGGTCTGGGGACATTCATGGGCACAACAGGCATCGTCTCCAGGCGCGCAGGGCTCAGCCACCCTATTAGGGCTGACTTTGAACCCAATTTTGCTGGTTGTTTGGCCCATTTTACTGGATGGGCCCCTAATTTGTAAGCCTCTAATAGCAAGTTTGTTTGTAGACATGCTAATTACAAGGGCTTGTTTAAAAGCCCATTGCAGAGCGGTAACTGGAACACAGTTAAACCCACACTGCGTAATGATGGCATTTATGCAGTTGGTGAGATATTAAAGGCCGCTTTGATTGCTGTGGCCTTGTGTAATAAATAAATAAATACATCCAGCTTTGTCCTCTTCTCACGTGCTTTAAGGGAATCCAGCATCCCTGCAGGGTTGATACTGGCTAACAATATGGAGGTTCTGGTCTAACTTGAAGCACTTAAAAAGAAATCAGTGTAAGTCCACTCAAAATTGGGCTGTAGTTCATTAGTCACTCTTTCTAACCACTTACTTTGCTGTCTTTTGTACACTCCCCCCACCCCTCATTCTATTCTCCTCCTTGTACCAAAACCCTGTGTTCTCTGTTTGTGTGTCTTGGTGTGTACTCCATGCAAATGAGTCAATTTAATCCCCTGACATGGTGCCACTGAGGGCCTCTGGGAACAATCTGGACACACTTTTTCTTTGCTTGGATCCTGTGGAGGAGAGAAGAGGAGCCTTCATCCTTTTCCACCCATCCATTCTCGTCCCGTCATCGGCATTGCCACATACCTGCCCTTTAGAGCATATACAAACCAAAAATAAATGATTCATCTCCTGCGTGTTTGCGTTATATCTGTGGTCCCTGCGTTGCGTTGTAGTTCAAGTACTTTGAACCAAAACACCCCCAAAATACCATCACAGTCAATCAGGGCTTGCTGACCAATCAGCACCGTTACAAATCCAGTTCCCTCTCTCCTGTGAGGAGCTTTTCACAGCAGGCACGTACAGGGCAGTCGTTCATGGAAATGCGCGAAATGTCGCCTCTCGGAGAAGCTGACAGACAGACACTATATCCCATCTCCCTGCTCAGGTAAAAACCTGCACAGCATCCGATGTGCCTCCCCCCCTCCCTCCTTCCTTTGGCACATAGGTCTTGTGACTTTTCTTTGTTTCAAACTGCCTGAGCTGGAGCGTTTGTATGCTCAAACACTCCAAGGTACTCGAGCTATTGTTTTTTGTTTTTTTGGCTGAACGTGCGTACCCGCTGACAGACGCACATCAGCCACCTTTTTGGCCGGGAGCTGAGGCGGGCAGCAGGCGTCTGCATTCTGCTGAAACCAGTCTCAGAACAAAAAACAAAAAAACAAAAAAAAAGACATTCCACTCCCACCACCCCCACCACCCAAAAAAAAAACTGCACAAAGGGGATCATCGCGGAAGAAACTTCACGGGGAAACCCGCCGCTTTAACGTCTGTCAGTGGAGATAAATGTCCGCTGTGATGTAGCTGCACTAAATGTAAAGCGCCGGGCTTTGGGTTGGATTCCAGGCTTTATTCTAAGCGCCGAAGATGAAAGCAAGTCTTCGAGGAGCTTTATTTACCTCGCACTATACGTTTCCAAGAGGTCCGGCGGTAAAGGTAACGCTGCAGCCTAAAAACCCGGGAACGGAGCACTTCGTTCAGTCTACTTGTTTACCTCCTCTCAGCCCCCCTTCAACAAAATATACACACAGGTACTGTAAAGCCATCTAAACCATCCCCCTTCCTCCCGGACAGCCTTGCCACTCCAGCCCGGCTTTGGCCGTGATCTTGGCTGGCTACACTGGCAAGGGACATACCGGGTCACCCAAATCTACCTCCAGCATTCCTCCATATCCCTGCACACACGCTGCTGTCGGCTCAGAGAAATGATTATATGAATTGCATCGGAGCGCGCAATAATCCCCCCACCACTCATGCCCGAAAAAACCTCCCAGAAACCTCCATCAGCTTTAAATCTAACTTTTCTCCGGGGCTGATTCGCCTCTCCTGACGTTATCTCATTCTCCGCTGTATGCACTGCATGCATATAGACGCGTTGGTAATCATGCTGGGGAAATATGTGGGAAATTGAGGGGCTTAAATTGACAGTGACAGCATGCACAATGACCGAAAAAAGCGCAAACACTCAGGAAACGTGTTGTACTTACGATTTGAGGGGGTTCTGTACCGCTGTGGCCATTTTGATATAGTATGATAGAATGCAACACTGCAGAGCCCGGTATTGTACATGTAATGTAGCAGCTATTTCAATTTCATTCATTCTCTGGGGCTGCGGCTGGAGCGGCCAGCCAATGGGAGGCGGGAGCGCTCTGTGACAGCTTTGGGGAAGTGTAGTTTTTATGCATGTCAACATGAGACGCGCCGAGGAGCACAGTACTACAAGTTCCAGCGGGGGTAGCGGTTTAAGTGGACCACGGTCCCGCCTCGGACTTGTTAGGGCAATGCCCCCCATACCCCCCATCCGAATTTATAGAAAAGAAAGAAGAAGAAGAAAATCCACCACAGTTATGTTGAGGTTGGGTTGCAGGACTTTCTGTCAGTCTCTCCTATAAGCATCGTTCCCTTGTCTGGGTGATGATGATGACTCTGGCTCTTATAGCAGCTAAACACTAAATTGTGTTTGTTTACAGAGGTATGATTGTGGATATGGGTGCAAATTTGGGTCAGATATCATATTAAATGCACTGTAAAGGGAATAACTGGATACTCGAGTAGCAAAAAGCACAAACTGCATACAAAGATGTTTACTTGTTTTGTTAAGGAAACTGAGGACAGGTCTGTATAGTCATTTGTTGAAAATCAAGAGAAGTTGTTTCTGCGTAATCTTAGCGGCTTCATGGCCTCATGGATGTTAGATAGCCCTGCAATGAGAAGCTTTAATTATTCATTAATCAGGGGTGATGGGTTGGGAGTAGGCCTATAATTGATTCTTTCAGACATTTGTCTCTCATAGTTGAGCCCGGAGAAAGGCCGGGACCCTCTCTAAATCCTTAACCACGCCATCCTTTATTGCATCCTTCCCCCTCTCGCTCGTTTTCTTGCCCTTACTACATCTTTTGCTGGATCTGTCCCAGGTGGCGATTTTATTTGACTCAGGCTAGAGACAAGGGTGTTAAAGCGACTATGCCAAAGCCTGGGCTGGCATTTTCCACTCCCTAGACATTGGAAGGAAGGGAGGGAGGAGATGAGGGAGGAAGGAAGGAAGGACTCAGAGCCGTTAGAGCAGCAATGCTGGAATTTCTTTCTCCATGTCATGTTAGCAGCAGTGGCGCCGCTCTGAAGCCAGTGACATGTGATATTTATAGATCTGTGCTAACAAATATTTAATGAACATTAGCAAGCAGCTCTAGCATGGAAGCACCGCTCCGATAAAATACTCTCTGTCAGTTAAGGAAACTTTGATTTTGTGCGTTATTCTTTAGTTGTGAAGAATAATAAATGTGTTATTTTGTATTAACGTAGCAAGAAATGTTAGATGAACGTTATTTGTGTTTGGTTCACATCATTAATCCTAAATAAGAAAAAAATATAATAATAATATATATTAGGGGCCACAAAAGACCGGTCACATGGGTCCACTCGGTTTTATTTTATGCTTTCTCATTCCCTGATGAAGGAAGTTTGTTGAATGGCATGTGAGGTGCTGTATTGCGGCTGACCACACGGTGGTGCTCATGTTTAGACCAAAGTCAAACAAGCGCGTCTTACGTTGCTGCCCTGCGTGGCCCCATCTGGCTCCTCCTACAGTCCACGCGCTGTTGTTGTGATTGACCGACAGGTAGGCGTCATGTTAAACTTTCGCTTTGCTCTTTGGTGCTGCTGCCACAAATGCGTTTCAATTAAGTGAACAACGATGTCCGATATACTGATGAAAGAAATGGATAGTTTGTCGATCAGTCCATTGAAGCCAGAGGACCGTCCCAACGGCGGCGGCCGGAGCTTCCTGCTCGTGGACGAGCAAGAAAACCTGCAGGTAAAGTTAGCTAACATCAGCTGAGCTAACGGCGGCTAACAGTTAGCCGCTAGGCTAGAAAGGGGAAGACTCCTGTTACGGAAGGCCCTTAACTATCTTTTGTCACGAAAAGAAAAAAATGTTGGATGAGCCAAATCTGCTTTCAGCGCTAAATCGATCTTTTTGTCTTGAAGCTAATAAAGCAAGTTTGTTGAGGCTTTAGCTACTTCACGACGCTTTGCTAATGCGACGTTAAACAGCGTGTTTGGATGTTCGTCGTGTTTAGCCTCTTGTCTTTTTAGCCTTTGTCTGTATACAGCCCGTGGCTTTAACGTGTGGATGGTGTCTTGCTTATAATACTGTGAAAAAACATTAAATTTAAGTTGTAAATAAGAGCAGCACAACAGCAGACAGGGTTGCTATTAGGAAAGTCCCTGGTGAGTCATACAGCACAGTTGACCCACATGGAAGGCACCCTCACAGTGTTACAAAGTACAAGAGATAATGTTTTCTTGTGTACTTAAGGTAATCTGTATGAACAACCAGCGTTAAGATTGAAGTGACTAATCCCCCGCAGTTCTTTTTTTGTTTTGTTTTTGGTTTCTTTGTTTAAAATAAATAATACCGTTCATAAAGAATCGGTAAAAGTAATTTGCCCAATTGTATCACGGTGCCACAAAATAGCTCATCTCTGTAACCAGCCTGTCTCTTGGTGCTCTTTCTCCTCTTATCCTATAGGTCCGGGATGAGGCAGAGTTCGTGGAGCGACTTGGCTGTGCCGACGTAGCGGGCGTCAAGGTCCTCTCCATCTTTGGAAACACCGGTGATGGCAAGTCCCACACGCTTAACCACGTCCTGTTTGATGGCGAGACTGTTTTCTACACCTCCAAGTCCCCCAGCTCCTGTACTGTGGGAGTTTGGGCTGCTTACAACCCCACTCTCAGCCTCATTGCGCTGGATACAGAGGGCCTCTTGGGAGCCGCAGCCAATCAGAACCAGAGAATGCGGCTGCTGCTGAAGGTAAATTTAGCGGTTGCTGCTTGGTTTGGGTGGAATAATTGGAGGAGTCTGTGATTTTGTGTGCTGACTTCTAGTATTGTCTTCTTTGCTTGTTCTGCTGAGGTAATGGTCACATCCTAATCATGTAAACAGAACAGTGAAACTCACTTTATTTCTCATTTCCAATGTTTTCATGATATAAGCAAGTCATCTTATTTCCAGATACATTTTTATTTCAATTTCAGGTGCTGGCAGTGTCGGATATAGTGGTGTATCGCACACGGGCAGAGCGTCTTCACAATGACATGTTCCAGTTCCTGAGTAGTGCCTCAGGGGCATACCTGAAGCATTTCACCCCAGAGCTAAGGGCCCTGTCTACCCGCTGTGGTCTGGATGTACCCCTGTCCTCTTTGGGGCCTGCAGTCATCATCTTCCAGGAAACAACACACACGCAACTCCTGGGCCAAGGTACTTCCAAGCAGAACTTTAGGATAATTATTTCCCTTGGTTGTAATTTCCTGTGTCACAGATTTCAATGTTATTGTCTTTCCTTCCTGTTGTAGACTCAAAGATGGCCGGCTATGCAGACACACTCCTCCAGAAGCGTTTTCATGACCTGGGTTTGGGGACAGAGGCCTTCAGCTCAGTGCAGTACGTAGGCACTCAGACGATCACACCGCCCACAGACTATAGCGGGCTGCTAGAGGCCATCAAGCAGCAAGTGAAGAACACTCATACACGGTCCCCCCGCCAGCCTGGGATAGTGTTTCATGCACTAGAAGTAAGTGAAGAAGCACCATATTAGAGGCCTTTTAAGAAAAAGCATATGATTCTTTTTAATCCTTCCTTTGTGTCTCCTCAGCCTTTTTTCAGCTCCCATCTAGTTCTCTGTCTTCTAATCCCTTCTGTTTTTGTTTCAACAAGGCTCTGAGTGAGCGTTTCTGTGGAGAACTATCAGATGAAAAGATGACACTGTACTCCTTCTTCCCAGATGAATACTTCACCTGCTCAGCTCTCTGTCTCAGCTGCAAGTAAGTCAGTAACGCTGTCTACACACAAGAGCTAGAACTGGTCCTTAAAATTTGAACGTATGGTTAGTCGAACCTCGGATACAGGAGGAACAATGCGGTTTTCGTCCTGGTCGCGGAACACTGGACCAGCTCTTTATCCTCTCCAGGATACTTGAGGGTGCATGGGAGTTTGCCCAACCAGTCTACATGTGTTTCGTGGACTTGGAGAAGGCATTCGACCGTGTCCCTCGGGGTGTCCTGTGGGAGGTGTTGCGGGAATATGGGGTGTCTGGCCCATTGCTACGGGCCATTCGATCCCTATACAACCGTTGCAAGAGCTTGGTTCGCATTGCCGGCAATAAGTCGGACTCGTTCCCGGTGGGTGATGGGCTCCGCCAGGGCTGCCCTTTGTCTCCGGTTCTGTTCATAATTTTTATGGACAGGATTTCTAGGCGCAGCCAAGTGGCGGAGGGCTTTCGCTTTGGTGGCCTCAGAATCTCATCTCTGATTTTTGCAGATGATGTGGTTCTGTTGGCTTCATCGGGTGAGGGCCTCCAGCTCGCACTGGAACGGTTCGCAGCCGAGTGTGAAGCAGCGGGAATGAGGATCAGCACCTCCAAATCTGAGGCCATGGTTCTCAGCCGGAAAAGGGTGGCGTGCCCACTCCGGGTCGGGGATGAGTTCCTGCCCCAAGTGGAGGAGTTCAAGTATCTCGGGGTCTTGTTCGCGAGTGATGGGAGAAGGGAGCCGGAGATCGACAGACGGATTGGGGCTGCAGCTGCAGTAATGCGGACGTTGCACCGGTCCGTCGTGGTGAAGAGGGAGCTGAGTGTAAAAGCGAAGCTCTCAATTTACCGGTCGATCTACGTCCCTACCCTCACCTATGGCCACGAGCTGTGGGTAGTGACCGAAAGAACGAGATCATGGATACAAGCGGCAGAAATGAGCTTCCTCCGAAGGGTGGCTGGCCTCTCCCTTAGAGATAGGGTGAGAAGTTCGGCCATCCGGGAGGGGCTCAGAGTAGAGCAGCTGCTGCTCCACATCGAAAGGAGCCAGCTGAGGTGGTTCGGGCATCTGACAAGGATGCCCCCTGGGCGCCTCCTGGGTGAGGTGTTCCAGGCATGTCCCACCGGGAGGAGGCCCCGGGGCAGACCCAGGACACGCTGGAGAGATTATATCTCTCGGCTGGCCTGGGAACGCCTTGGTATTCCCCCGGATAAGCTGGAGGAGGTGGCTGGGGAGAGGGAGGTCTGGGCCTCTTTGCTTAGGCTGCTGCCCCCGCGACCCGGCCCCGGATAAAGCGGATGAAGATGGATGGATGGATGGATGGTCAACCTAAACCTGAAATATTTAGATTGCATAGTTGGGAATGTGTGAGAAGTGTGTATTATTATTGTTGATCTGGAAACTGTACTCATCTCCAGCGCTGGGTGTTTGCAGATTACCTAATCACCTTGGATGGACTGTTATTATAACCACACCTTTCCTGAGTTTTTTCTCATTTAGTTTGATCCAAATAGTTCTAGTTTTCCATCTCAGAACAACAGCCTTTTACTGTCTCTGTGACTGAATCACAGTAGAGAACAGTATTCTTTAAAAATGGGAATCCTCTGCTTTTCTTGTGGATGTTAACTATCTCCTCAGTGGGATGCATAAGTGCTAATTCTTTTTCCATGTTTTGGTTTTGGTGAAGAGAAACCTACTTTGCTTCTTAGCTACTCTTCTTCCTTGTTCTTTCCTAAAACCTGAGAGCAGCGTGTGTGTGAGAAATTATAACACTTGTTCAGAATGAGTGCACTGTAACCATAGGTTTCTTACAAATCCCCCTCTCCTTCACCAACTCTAATATCTGTCATGTCGACTCTCCAGCATTCGCTGTAAAAATGGAATGAACCACCTGAGAGACAGAGTTCCCCACATGGCAGATGGACTCTGCCAGTATGCACACCAGTACAACAACAAGGTCCTCATCTGTAAGGTAAGAACAGAATTTCACTGCTAGTTTTGGTGAACCTGTATGTTGTTGTTGTTTACATCTGTTTTGTGTTGCATGTCCAGAGGTGCTATGAAGCTGGCAGAGAGGTGATTGTTGTGCCCAAAACATCAGCTTCGTCTGATAATCCCTGGTTTGGACTGGCCAAATACGCCTGGTCAGGGTATGGAAACTCACATATACACACTTAGGCGGACGCTCACACTCCTCTTTGCCTTTCAGCCAATAATCTCACTTCCACTGTCTGCTGCCTTGTTCCTCTCGTCCCTCTTTCAGATATGTGTTGGAGTGTGCTAGCTGTGGGGTAATCTACCGCAGCAGACAGTACTGGATGGGAAACCAGGACCCAGAGAGTGGTGTGGTGCGATCAGAGGTCAAGCACGTCTGGGAGGATGTGAGTACTAAAACATGCTTAACTCATGTTTATATTTAATAATGTTTATTTCACAAAAAACATCAAAAGAATTTGTGGAGAGTGTAAAAAATAGCACCTGTTGGTTTTATGTTACATATTTTTAGTCTTTGTAAAATAAGCACGCAGTACTGAAATACTGTTTTGGATTTTTGTTGCCTGTAATTAAAGCAGAGGCAAATTGTTTTAGTGATTGTTGTCCTGACACTCAGTAAGGTACTGTCATATTTTGTCACTGCCCTAGAGAAAAAATATTCTGTAATGGTTAAATTCATTTCTTTAGGCTGTCTCGTTATGGGTTGGGGTGTTATTTAATATATTTACTTTTAGTTCTGCTAATCTAAATAAGTAGCAACTAAACGTTTGAGGTGTGGTGGAGTACACCCTGTGCCATCAGTTTGGATTCATCCCTGCATGCTGCAGGCATTGCTGCTATAGAGAGAGCCTGCAGCTAAGCTTTCTCTGCACACAGACAAAACAGGATGCTCGCATGTTTTGTCAGATGTAAATTTAAGTGAAACACTTGGACTGTTGAGCCATGCTATAACACCATCATTGCCTTCCTCCCTGCAACTGGGAGTTCCCAGTTATTGGCCTCATACGGTAATTCTGATATTAAATGCTAAACTGCAAGAAATTCTGGGGGTTAAGATGATTCACTTCAGCTGATTTGCACTTGTGACTGTAGAAATGATGGTGGAATCACTAATGGGCACTTAATTTGCCCATCATCCTCTTTATCAAGCTTTTAATTGAGATCACACTCTTGTCTTTCTTCAGTCTGACGCTTTTCTAACCAGCCACCAAAATGCTGCCCAGAGGGTCTTGGATGGGATGAACTATGTGATTCAGTCAGTGTCAGAGTACGGTACTGGCCCCACCAAAGCTGTCACTGCCTGGATTACTGACCAGGTGGCACCTCCATACTGGAGACCTAATACAGAGATCACTGTGAGTATGAAGGGCTAACATTTAGAAACACAACATAAGGCACTAGAATAACTATAGCAGTTATAAGTGGTTAAATTTTTGGTCTTCATTGACTTGTGTCTGTCGGTGTGATATCTGCCATCACTGTATCCCCCTCCCTCTTTCCCCTCAGGCCTGTCATGGATGTCAAAAGGAGTTCAAGGAGGCTGAAAGGAAGCATCACTGTCGATCATGTGGGGAGGGTTTCTGCCATCCTTGTTCCAGCCGCAGGATGCCGGTGCCAGAGAGGGGCTGGGGCAACAGTCCTGTCAGGGTGTGTGAGGCCTGCTACCGCCAGGGAGGTCCTCCTGACACCAACAGCCAGGGTAAGACAGAAACAAGCTGTCAGTTAAACTGCTGGACGAGCCTAAACCTAGAGTTACATTAGACAAATGTCTTTCGTCATTGTAGTCGCTAAGCACTCAATTACAGGTGAGCCCACATTTACACTTAATGTTATGTGACACGCACACCTGTGTATACAATGCTGTTAATTTTAATATTAGACGATGATAACCTGAGTAAATTTTTAAAAATGCAGTTTTTATTTGTTATTTTAGTTATTGAAGGACGAAAGTTATCCAGATCTCCATGGTCACTTGTGAAAAAGTAATTGCCTCTAAACCTGATAACTGGTTGTGCCACCCTTGGCATCAAGAACTTTTGTCCCACTCTTCGCTGCAGAATTGTTTTAATTCAGCATTGGTGGTTTATTTATGTGACTGTCACTCACATTGTTGCCATTTTTGTCCAGTCTCTTTCTTAATGTTGAGTCATGAACTCCACAATAAGACTCAATGTGAACTCTGACCTTAAGCGAGACAAGTTGACCTGAAGTACTTTAGATGTTGTTCTGGGTCTTTTGTTACCTCCTGCATGACTCATTGATGCGCTCTTGGAGTAATATGGCTGGCTGGCCACATTTGGGAAGGTTCACCACGCTTCCAAGTTTTCTCCATTTGTGGATAATGGCTCTCACCATGGTTCACTGGAGTCTGAAGCCTTAGAAGTGGATTTGTAACCCTTTTCAGACTGATAGATGTCAGTGAGTTTGTTTCTCGTGTGCTCTTGAGTTTCTTTCGGTTGTGGCATGATGTGCTGCTTTTTGAGATCTTTTAGGCTACTTCACTTTGTCAGACAGGTTCTATTTAAGAGATTTCTTGATTAAACAGGTCTGTCAGTAATCAGGCCTGGGTGTAGCTAGTAAAGTCAAAGTCAGTCTACACAAATATGTGGTTAATTCATGATTTATAAAGATGGGGCAATTACTTTTTTACATAGGGCCAGTTAGGTTTGTATAACCCTTATTAGATGAAATCATGAGTTAAAAACTGCATTTTGTATTTAACCCTCTGGGGTCGACGGACGCACTGGCGCGTCAAAATCACATGACCAATTCAAGACGACACAGCTACAAGATGCAGCGACTCAGAGTCTCCATTTAAACCTGGGTCGAAAGTACGGACTTCAAACTATATACCAGTTTTTGAATTGTGTCGATGGGCCACAGGCAGATTCCAGTGTAAACGCTGTTCCCACATGGAAAACAGGACCTCCTGCTGTCAGACCTGCAGGGTTTAGGCCTGTGGTGTTCTCCTCTGTCTTATACTGAACACAAACTATTTTTTTGGACTGACACAAATAATTAGTGTGCCTTCTTATTTGATGCAGCACACCTGATTGTTCTGTAAATAGATTTAAATGGTTATATAAAAAACGCCCGAGGCCTTGGCTGCATTTTTAAATAGTACCAGATAACTTTGTTGTTTGCAAAACTTGTGCATAATTTTTAGACATGTACAATTTCTATTTGCATTTCAAGTTATGAAAATGATTCGTTAAATATGTTTGTGGGTTTTACAGTAAATAATATAACTTTTTTTTTACTCGGATTTAGAATTTTTTGTCTAAATTTAGATCAATTGTGCTAATATAGTATATAAAAATGAAAAAATAACTCAAATTCCAGTTATTTGAGGTTGTGCTGAAAATAATGATACCAAACAAGGCAAGATAAACAGTTTTTAAAGGTGAAATATAGACCCAGAGGGTTAAGCAGGTTATCTTTGTCTAATAATAAATGTCTGGTCTGAAAGATTTAAGTGTGACAAATATACAAAAAAACAAAAAACACGGTATCACGAGGGGAGCAAATACTGTGTCATGGATTTGCAGCGTGCATACCGAACAGTGAGACTGTGTGTTTTCATGCATTTGATGCTGGTCGTCGCGGCTCCTGACTTGTTGTTATTACTGCTTTTGTGTTTTGATTTCTTTGTCTCTCACACACACCTTGTTTGTTTAGTCTGTAAGGTGGAGCCTCGTGGTCTGATAGCTCGCAGGGTGACGGAGGTGGCACAGTCGACACTGGACATGGTCACCACAGCTGTGGACTACCCTCTCTGTGAGCACTGCTTTTTTCTTTTACCATTACATGGTCTGTTGGTGCTCTGCAGCTTGTTTTATATTGTCTCCTCACCACTCAGATATTTGTTGGTAATTCTAATACCTGGTTTTAGCACAACCACTCCATGAGTGTGTTAGGATAGGCTAATCTACAGGCGTAGGTACATCTGGGACATGATCGGATGGTTGGTTTCAGAGTGATTTTGCATACTGGTGTTTGTCATCCACCAAGAACTGAGTGCATGTCTGTGCAATACCACTAAAATTATATATTATCCACCAGTATCAGTTTAAATTAACGTATAATTAAAGTCAAACTAGTTTGATGAACTGTGATGAAATTCCAGACTGCTAAGCTTCAACATCAGTGCAACAAGAGCCAGTTTACCTGTGACAGTGGCAACAAATTCAGTTAGTCAGTGATTTTAAGTTAAAGCTGGTACCAAAGTCTCAATAGGCTTCTGATCATAAGCAGAAACACAGCTGCAGATCGAAACAGCGCCTACCTTTTTTCAAACTTTGATTTTATATGTATTTGTAAAGATATGATGTGAAATGTCCCGTTTTTGTCTCAACTCCTTTAATAATAAAAAAATAAAGATCCTTTCAAAAATTCGTGAATCCAGATCAAAAATATAATAACTTCTAAGTTCTGTCAAACTCTACGTGTAGTAAATATTAAATGCATATATTTTTATATCATGCTGCTTTCAGACAGACAAATCCAACCTGTCACATGACCTCATCGGTGGAGGTAATAATAGAACGCTTTGGCACAATTTGGGATTTGCTCGACCT
This sequence comes from Rhamphochromis sp. 'chilingali', assembly GCF_963969265.1. Classification (NCBI taxonomy): domain Eukaryota; kingdom Metazoa; phylum Chordata; class Actinopteri; order Cichliformes; family Cichlidae; genus Rhamphochromis; species Rhamphochromis sp. 'chilingali'. Next base: position 31,806,802 of record NC_137935.1, read on the forward strand.
TGCTCTAAAACACAGATGAGTGAAAGCCTCAGACTTGGCACAAGAGTTTATTGTGGAAACTGATGTTTGAGTGGCTGAGTGCTCCTGCAGAGTGAAGGACATAGCGTGAAGTAGAGCAGGGCGATATGGCCAAAAATATTTATCACGATATATATTTGAAAATTTGCGATAACGATATAACTGACGATATAATTGATGCGAGACAAAATACAACTCCACAACATTACTAGCGCAAAAAGACAACCTATCATTTATTTTCACTTAAAAATTAAACAAGAAGCTGGTTTTTATGTACATTAAAAGCTTTATAAAAATGTAACAGTGCAAATGCAAATTCCTTGCTGAAAGTTTAACCAAAAGGCATTTCCAGTAGAAATGGGCTGACATATCCTGAGCATAACCATGTATAATATCCACTGAAGTTAAAAAGAGGTGCTTTGCAACATTAAACTGCAGTGTGCAGTACGTATTTTTCGGACCATAAGGTGCACGGGATTATAAGGCACATTAAGCGAAACAAAGCAGTCAGATAAATCAAACTTTATTAAACTCATTCTTCTTGCTTCCTCCACTTCTGTACCATTGATTCATTAATGTTGAATTCTCTGGCAGCTGCTCTATTCCCATGTTGTTGCAGTATATTAATGACTAACCTCGTATTGTGGATGGATTATCTCAGTTGTTCTCCTGACTGAAGTTTGGTCCGTTTACAGCATCCTGCCATGCGATTGCATTTGTCTCTAACCATGAAGAACCTTCACGTTAACTTTTATAAGTGGAAAAGTGTTAGTGTTCGTCCTCCAGCTTCACTGTGTATGTTATGCTAACATAGCTGTGTTGCTAGCGATCACGTAGCACATAATTATATACCAGCTAGCCCAACTTCAGTAACCCTACAAACGTCACTGCTGTTTAGTTTCCTGTCTTCATTTATGTTGGAAGTGATAGCAGAGCTGTACGTTTGATTTTTTTCAGAAATCTCTCAGTCAGAACATGCTATATCATGCTTAGGAAACTAGCGAAACTAGCGAGCTAACTTCCGCTAGCTTCCTGCTAGCTTCTAACTCCGTTAAATGTAATACATTTTGTTTTCATGGATGCCTGGAAGTTAAACTTCATAGTTACACCTGGTAAAGCAGCAATGCTGATCGTTTTATTAAAGATGAAAGAATTTAGACAGTTTTTAATTCTTAGTGATGCTGCAGTGTTCGTTTGACCTGAAGTATACGGAGTTTAGGACCCAGATTACTCCCAGATTTAAGAGCATCTTAGTCCGACAAATACGACAATAACGACGACCGCTTGCATGTTCTGCAAAAAAATGTGCTTTGTCGTGTATCTGACAGACAAACACCAAACCAGTTCCACATCACTGAAGTTGCACCATTTTTACAAACCAATTCTGGTTCATCTGTTTCACTCAACAATCGGCCATGTGCGTATGAAAACAAAGGCACTGCGCATGCGCGTTTTACTCCCATTCTATCGCGATATTTCATTTTCCTATCGTTGCCTAACATTATACCGGTATTACCGTGAACGGTATAATATGGCCCAGCCCTAGCGTGAAGTCAGCCTCAATGAACGGTTTCCAGGAAGGAAAAACCAAATATATAGGATGTTGGGCAAAGGGATTAAAATAAATGATTCTGAATCACCAACCTGACCAGCACTGCAATGGTGACCACATAGGTTCTCAGATGATAGCTGGATATATCGTCTGTCCTCTGATGACAGCAGCGGGGTTTGGTGCTTCTAGTGTAGCGAATAGCCTTGTGAATAATGGATAACTGGTATTGGGTGTAAGGCTGGTGGTTATAGTTTGCTAGTCCAGATCAGTTTAAAAAACTAATTAACAGGCAAAAATGTCAGGTTTAGGTTTGTGTTTCAGAAAACGCAGTCCCTCTTTGTCCCTCCACGCAAGCTGTTTACTGGAATACAAGCCTCAACTGTGACTGATCAAGACTACAAACCTAAACCTGAAAGCTTCTTGTACAAGAAAAATAATCTTCTTCTCTAAGAAACACAGAGAGGGAAGATAGAGTTTTCTTTAGTGGAGCTGAAAGGGGTTTGAATGGGCTGTAATGGAGATGCTGTTAGATGGGTACATATTACATGTTGCCATCTTAGGTGGTGAATGTAACTTTGTTAACACTGGACAAAAAGAAGACTTCCACTTTGAAGTAGTCAAAGCTTTGAAAAGTTCCCCCTCCCAACACACACACAATGAACAATGCATTTATGTTCTAAGACAATAAAAAATAAAAAGCCAATCTCTGATTTAAAATCTTAAACTCACTCTTCTCTGTTTGCCCGTCCGCTTCAGGTTTCGTGAAGGACGTGGCTCGGCCAGACTACTGGGTGCCAGACCAGGACATCACCAAGTGCAACCAGTGCTCCAAACCTTTCACTCCAGCCATGTCGAAGCACCACTGCAGGGCCTGTGGGCAGGGCGTTTGCGGGCCCTGCTCCACACACAACAAGCCCGTGCCCTCTCGAGGTTGGGACCACCCGGTCAGAGTGTGTGACAGCTGTCACGCCCGCACAGACAGCCTGTGACCTTTTCCACCAGGCAAACTTCTCAAAGTGCTCTCAGTTTTTCTCAGATGGGCTACAAAACACTGTGAATCTTGGCACTGCTGCTCCTTGGAAACCAGGAAGGGGACTAAATGGCAGGTCTGGAATCAGCCTTTGTTTTATGTGAAACGGGAGCTGCTCAGATATGTAGAAGGATGACCATCTGGATTCCACCGCTCAGCCGGGATTTGCTTTCGGTCTCTTTTGCCTTCTTGAGCGACTGATTTCCTGTCAGCCGTGAGATGATTGACAGCCTCTACTGACCAATCGAAATGCTTTAACTGGAGAAATGGGAAGCTGGACATGTGTTTTGAACTGACTGCTTTTAAGAATGAAGACTTTCATCTCGACCAGTTATCATTATAACAGCAGAGCTTGAACTCTTAACTGCACTCGAGGGTGGTCTTCCATGCTCATTAATTTCTCTTTGCACAGGCCAGCACCATGGTTCTCAGTTTGAATATGCTCTTAGTTAAATATGACAGGAGGACGAGTAAAAGGGACGTACTGGGAATAGTGGGAGATTTTAAAAGTTTGAATGGTCTTTTAAAACGTAGCCACTCACTGCAACCACTTACACGGTGACAAGTCCTGGTTAAGGAGTATGTATAATCATGATAGTGGGGGGGGGGGATGCTCCTACAGTACTCAGGGCAGAATGCAATGCAAATTGGAGAAACACAAACTGCAGCAGTGTGTGCCTTCATGGGAATCTTAACACCCACTTATTTAACCTCTTGGGTTTGCTTTTGGAGATTTCTCTGTACGTTCAAATTCTGAGCTCATTTGTGCCTAATTATAGAGCCACGATTATAGCCTCCATCCTCTCGTGAAGTTGTATCTGCAGTATAAAATATGTAGCTGTTGTCATGTTAGACATTCCATTATATAGAAGTACCTGTGTACTAATGTAGATTTGCCTTTCTGGGGTTTTATAAGAAGTGAAGCACTGATGTTTCCAGGTAGCTCTCTCAAGCCCTTTTCAGACATCGCTGCTCTCATCAATCTATCAGAGTGACGGCGTTCTGTCGCTCAGTCATAGTCATCTCAAAGGCTTCAATCAAAAATGCCAACAATAATGACTGGAAGAGCAACACATGATTTTTTTAATTTCTTTTTTGTGCAACAGGAGTTGTCAACATAGGTACTTTAAAGCATTAGGTTCTATCTGGCAGTGTCACTAAGAGCAGTGTGTGTGTTTGTTTGTGTGAGAGAGAGCTGAGCTCACCCCTCCAGCACAGGCTCGGAGAGTAAGATCTCCTTTCTGGTTTAAATTTTCTTAAAAGAAACTACGATTAAATGACGTTATGTGCAGGTTATTTCTGGTCAGGGAATTCTCTAATGAGGGGAGTGGCTCACTGAGCAGCAGACATCATCAGCTGTCTTGTGTGCATGTCCGTAGTTGTAACTCGGTGCATTTAGACTCATTTCTTGGTCTGAAATACCAAGACTGCTGCTGTTTCCGATGAATTGATGGGAGTTGGTGTCTTTGAAGGGCTTTAAAACAAAGAACACACCTGATAGAGTTGCTCTCATGGTGAATGACATGCAAATGATATAAACACTGATGGAAGAAAAACGACATTTTCTCTCTCGAGAGACGTTTTCTGTGTATCATACTGGACTCTTTAGTGCTTTATCCCAGTTTTCAAAATAACCACTTATCAAATTTTCTGTTAAATCTAGCTACTGACAATCTCAGTTTTTGATGAGGCTCATCCAAATAAATAAATAAAACAAAGGAGAGATTTGTGTCTATAAATATGTGAGCGGGAGTAGCTTGACGGCTGACTTTGTTCTGAATGAGCGCGAGCGCACAAGTTGTGAGGCGACGGCGAGCACTGCAACTGGAACGAGTCGCTCTTCTCTTTGACTATCTCTGGTTTTTCCTCAGATAGCATCAGTAGAGAGCGTGCGATGTGGAGGTGGAAAGCAAAGCGATAACACACAGCAGGCTTTGTCCTTTACTGCAGTCAAGTAGAAGTAATCTGCATCCATTCATCTCCATCTTTAACTCCGCTGGCTTTAAAACCGTCATCCCATCCAAACCGACTATAGTGTTGCGTTTCCCCATTTTCATCAGTTCAGGGTGACATTTTGGCTCGATCAGCATTGTGTTCTCACCACCTGTAATTAGTTGTTTGTTTTATTCCTGTTCTGCCAGTATTCACAAAACGTTTTATGAGTAGTGTTGGTTTGTGAGCCAGCTGCTGCTGGAGTCAATCCATCTCCTGTTTTTGTGTAGGGAAAAAAAAAGCTTCATATCGCTAATGAGTGTGGTTCGATTTGGCTCCGCGGTTTAACAGCTCTCTCCTCACAGTAGCAGTAAATTTCTTTGTAGTACACACCGAGTCAGACAAATTGAAATTTTATCTGTCTTCTGTTTGGTAAAATAAGATTATATTCTGTTTTTCCATTTCCATTTAAGATCTCTTTGTAGTTGGGCTTATGGGTCACACACTGCCCACATGAGCTCATCGTGTGTGTGTGTGTGTGTGTGTGTGTGTGTGTGTGTGTTTTGTCTGTTTAAAATCTACTCTCCTCTATTTTGCTCTTATTGATAAGCCTCTGTCCTCAGAGGTATTCTCAGCTTGCTGCTGCTGTGCTTGGCTCTTTTTTTCCCTCCGTGTTCCTTATTGTGAGCCTGGTCGATGCAGCAGTGCAGATTAGATCTTGGCTGCATTCTTTGGTTGTTCATCTTTTTTTCTTTGTGTTCGTCTCTCTTTAGAGGATAATTAGTCTACCCTGAAAATCCTAGATAATTCTGTTTATAGAGTGGCAGGTGACCTTTCCACCCAAACTCTAAACGTGTTAATGTGACAGAAGCAGAGGCTGGGATGTCTGTACAGTCTGTCTCGTTACATAAAGAGTTGCCATTTCTGTAGTTATTGTGCAGAAGTTCTGTGCGAGGAGGTAAAAGTGATAAAGTCTAATATTTGAATCCATATAATGAATGCAGTGCATAAAAACAAAACGTGCATTTGTGTTCCTCTGAAGTCATCCTGCTGCTGTGATTATCTCCTCCATCATCAGTGCAGGTGAGTCATGCACATCCAGGCCATGAATTGACCTCCTGTCTGTTTCACTGATGAGCTGGAACAGTGTGGATTGTGGACACTTCACACTTACTCTTCTTTTTTTATTTGTCAGCACAAAAACATTAATCTTGTACAAGAACGCCTCGTCCCAGATTTAGCTGTTAGCTCATTTCCACCTGCAGTCCCTGGGTGAACAGTCATAACATTAAATGAGCTATAAACTGCAATAACAGAGGTACAAGATACTGATAAATTCATATAATTGAATAAAAACCCTCACGTAATATTAGGTACTCGGAGTATTACATACGATACAAAACGCGTCTTTTCCAAACTTAATTCAAAGCTTTGCTCCAAGTTTGTTGTTTTTTTTTGTTTTGTTTTTTTAAACTAGTGTCTTGTGTTGTCTAGCGTTTCGATTCTTGCTACTGCATCTTTGTTCGCTTTGATACTTTTATCTCTGTTCTCTCCAGAGTGGAAGTGATGTTTTGTTGAGTTCTTCAAAGGACGCGGTCGATTTCTGTGGGTGACCTGTCCTGCGTTGATTTTGAATTCCAATAGTTTCTTTTCAACCTGAAAGCTTTCCACTCTGCTGTACCTGTCCTCATCGCCTCTCCTCTGTTTCTGTTTATTGGCTTTTGTATTCTGGTGTTCATGTTACCTTGGAGTCAACTGCAGTCTCCACAGATGAAATCCAGTCTAAACTAATGGCCCTGCACTGTTGTGTGTGAACAATTCATAGAAAAGGACGCAGCTGGACTAGACTCACTCCTGTTAGTCAGTCAGCAGCTCGCTGTTGTACACATGAAAATGGAGGCAAAGATGTTGCTGTAAAAGACTAAAATACACTTGAATTAATCTTACTGTAAATACACACATATTCCCAAGTAATTTTCTCTCTCTCTCGCTCTCATTCAAGGTCATTTGAAGTTCATTGTCCCTGGTGTTCAATGACACCATCCATACAGTATAGATAGATACAGTAAATCCATGCAGTAGTCCTCATGTCCTTCAAAAACCAATTCCACATTGCACCAGCATGGACACGAGATCTGGAGAGGGATGTCTGTGAATGGATTGTCGATGCCACAGCAAATCAAAGTAAATGACTTTAAAACATGATGGACAAATCTGAGGTATCTGCACAAAATGTGAGTTTTCCGATTTTTGTTTTTTTATTTCTGCCGTTGTGGGTGTGTGTGTATATAGATCATAAGCTCCTTATGGTTTACTTCCCAAGCACACATTTGGTCCTTGGCAAGGCAGTTCTGCTCAAAAACTGACTGGTTCAGTACAAACAGGTTCTGTAGGTGCAAAACACGTGGAAACTTGGGAGAAACACTTTAGTGGTGCTGGTGGTCTCAGCTGAGTGACTGGTTTGCACTGCCCCGTGTATTTGTCCTGGGGGGGTTTTCTCCAAAGCACTGTGGAAAAATCCAAGAGCACTAAGTCTGAACAAGACACTCTGCTGAAAAAGCCACCAGCCTCTTGAGTTTTTATTCTGTCTCAGTGCCAGGTCCTGGATCAGAGCGTGACTGCTGAAACATGTGATGATGCACTTAAAGTGGGTGTTACATGGTTACTATATATGAGTATCCCGAAGTAGGTTTTGTCACGGGAAGGTATGATTTAAAGATATCGAGACTTTTTAAACACTCAGACGATGACTTTTAAATCCACTGTTGTAAAGCCCAAACGGTTTAGGACCGAATGGCGTGATTGCATAGGCCGTGCAGGTGCGTCCATCTCCCCTGCAGCAGCACCGCAGACCATGCCCCGCCACACCAGTATTTTATGAGCAGATTTCCAGTGAATTTTGCACATTAATTATTAATTATAGCCCAATCCGGTGGAGAGGTGTGGTCTTACTTCTCTCTGTCACCTTTTTATCCCTTTGAAGACGTGAGGCTCCATAAATGTCAAAGAGGTAAGTATTATTTCTTAGTTGCAGTGAATAGATAGAAGAAAATAAACTGCAGAAAACCAAACAGAAGAAAGAAGAAGAGAAATACCAATTCAACATAAACCAGTGACACACTCCGGGCCTGATCAACCCTGGCAGGGCCTCCTTAGATGAGGGTGTCTAGTGATAATGGCCGAAACACCCGATGAATCCAAGGTCCACTACTGACGATGTGTCCCAAACTGCTAAAGTTTCTGGGCTGCCTTTCCTTATAACAGCCATCCCGCTTTCTCCATTTAAAGCAATGCATTATCAGGGATTGTAACATCCAGTAATAATGTGGCACAGTGGGAAATGAGTATTGGTAGTTTCCTTCTCTTCAGATTCAAGGTTCTGTTCTTGTGGATACAGATATTTATCAACCATTGTTAATGATATTTCAGCCAGAACTAAAACAGGTAAAAGAAGGTTTAAATTTCGATTTGCAGCTTTCATTTTTAGGGCCTTGGCTGCTTTTATGAGATCCCCCTGCTCTTCTTTTCAAACATGGAAAACCAGTGGAAGCTTAGCATAGCAACATTGAAACCCACTGCACAGAATAGAGCAGGCAATCAATGACTACAGATTTCATTTAGTCAGAGGACTGCCTGAGAGAAGCAGGTGTGCGGGAGATGGGTTCCAAAGCAGCTTGCAGATGCAGCAATTCTAGGCTGTGTAAAGAAGTTTAAAAAGGACATTTTTCGTGAGTTGGACATTTAGATGCATGGGTGGGCGTTGAGATACTGGTATCAGCTGAATTTTAAGCGTTGGCTTTAAAGGCTGTAAAGACATGCACATACATACTTAATCAAAGACATTACAGAGCTCCAACAGAACTGGCATGAGCAAATCTTGTAGCAGCATGAAATAAGTTGTCGGGCCCATGTTGTAATTCCTCGTGTTTTCACAGGAGGGCGCCAGATGAGCATAAATAATGCGGCTGGAGCTTAGTAAATTTTGTATGAGACCACCTACTGGTAAGTGTCCTGAATGAGTCCCAGCAGGGGATTTTACAATGAAGCTGTCCTATTTGGAAGTTAGAAATGTGCATTTTCTCAGCTAGTGAGTTATTCGTGATTTCAAGAAGCTCAGAACTCGACTCCCACTGCTTCACAAACAGAGCTAGATGCTGTAGGGAGATGGATACATGCTCCTCAGTAGAGTCACATGAGAGTGATTTGATCACTATATTATTTGTTATGTCCCCTGCACCTTCATTGGCCTTGCAGTGGCAGTGCATAGGTCTATGGGCTTCATTGTCTGAATTGTCCACACTTTCTCAGGTATGCCCAGGGAGGCATGCATTGTCATCACTCTTTTACTGCTAGACCTCTCATGACTGCTTATTCTTTTCTACTTTAGCCTCTAAAGGTATTTATTCAGTGAAATAAAAGCCTTTTCCCCCCAAGTTGTAGCATTTTACAAAAACAGAAAAGCTCTGCATGGCAAACTTAGAGCAAATAAAATGATATTCAGGGCTCGTGTTGCATGATATCATTTACACAGAAGACATAAATATCAGAGGATTTACTCATATTGACAATCTGTCACCCAAATGATTAAGCTTGTGACTAAGCACTGAGGAGATGGCTCCATTTTAAAGAGTTGTAAACTCCGTCTGCTATAGGCTTATAGGAAATATCAGTATGCACGTGAGCGTGTTTGTGCCTTTTTGTGCGATCAAGTAGCGATAAGAAGGATAAATGAGTGTGTGCATGTAGCATGGATACATTATCCGGTGCAGAGCTGACAGTCCGGCCATGGTCCATTACACAAAAACCATTACCAAGTCTGTGCTTATACAGCTATCAGATGTTGCTATCGCACAGATGCGCAGGTATCACACATACTCAGTCGCATCCTTCCTCACAGGCCCTATTTAATTATATGCACATACACAGTGATGCAAAGGGCTGAAAGAGACAACAACAGCAGTAGAGAGAGAGAGAGAGAGAGAACAAATCTGAAGTGAAACACAATTCACAGAAACGGTCATTCAAACACTGTTACATGATTTGGTTTAATGTAATCTGTTCTGAGTGATCTCACACTGCTGCTAGGTGTGCAACAAATAGGCAGAGAAATGCACACACACACACTTGTCTGACCCACCTTGAGAATCCATTAGGATTATATTGTATTTTCAGCAACCTTAATTTATTTCGGCGCTGTAATGTATACGTATAGGAAGCCTTTTCTGCGGATTCCAGTGGTTTTTCAGATGTTGTGCATTCAGAGTGGATCTTCTGCCTACCTTGGTTGTAACGAGTGGTCACTTAAGCCTTCCAATCACCACAAAGCAGTCTGGCTGTTCTCGTGAATGGACTGGTACTTAAATAGTGCTTTTCTACAATAACGGTGAATTCAAAGTGCTTTTCTTTTGTAATGCCTAGGGCTTTGTCTAATATTCACTTTGAACTTCAGCAGGTCGTCTTGAACATGGCAACGTGCCTAAATGCATTGAGCTTCTGCCATCTGATCGGCTATGTACCTATTAAAGTGAGAGTATATGGACAAACTAGGCGCACTAGCTGATAGCTACTGCTACCAGTGCTAGTGTTGGGTCCATAGGGTGCACAGGTATAACACAAAGACACACACACACCTGCAAATTAACATTAATTCTCAGAGGGGCAACTCTAATTCTTTTAAAACATCCAACAAAGAAACAGAATTGCTGCCTTTGGCAATTCAATGCTGGCCTTACTTTTCAGCCCTGGAGTCCACAAATAACTAAAAGCTAACATCAGTATTCCAAAAAGGCAATGTTTGCCATGTTCGTTATTGTCTTTGTAGAGTGTTGTAATGTATAAACCAAAAGTAAAACTGATAAATAACCCAGATTTAACCCGAGGGAGCACAAATGTCACAGACCACACTGCTACCATGGCTGCAACAATGAAGGCTGTCCTAATTAACAAAGCCTTAGCCTGCTTTTTGAGAACAACTAATAATGGCTTCTTTAACGTTGGCTATTAAATCATTTTGACATGCATGAAACATGATGCACATCCAGAATGACTGGAAGACAAGCTTCACAAGCTACTGAGCACAGCTGATCTGTCCTCTTTTCCTTGTCTGCAGCACAAACTCATCGACTGGTGAGAGTTACTGCAAGCGCTGTGTGTGTGTGTTTGTGTGTGTGCGCGCGCACGCGCGCATTCACTCAGTTTCTCACGGTCCTTAAGAAGAAAAGAGGCCTTGTCTGGTTCCATTAGTGACCTGAGGAGCGGCAGCACTCGGTCCTGGCTGCATGGAGGACAGCGCTTATTAGACAGCAGTTTAGTCACGAGTAGGATGTTTAGTTAGAGAGGAAAGTAACAAAAAAGGAGATTAATGGAAGTATAATAAGGCTATGTGCTGTCAGCTGTTTCAACCTGTCGGCAGCCACATTCCTTTTTGTCCGTCTTTGGGACTAAGTATTATATTACCCTTCAAACCGCTTTCGCTCATGTCTGCCAAACATGAAGCTACAGCCAGAAGTTGCTGCTGACTGTGGTTTGCACAGCACAAAGACGGGCAGGGAAGAGGGAGCCCACCTTTATCCAATGTTCAAAAAGAAAAAAAAATTTTTCTTAAAATTCTTAGTTATCCAGCGGTGAATTCCCACCTTAAAACCAAAAATTCACTTTTTTACGGTTCCTTTTCTCTACAGAGTGGACCTTGCAAGTATCCTTAATATGGCCATCTTGGGCACATAGCTCTGACTATAAACACAAGCTCCACCCACCTGATGTTCAAGCCTGCTTGCAAGGGCCATCCAATCAGAACAAAGCTGGCTTGAAAGCTTCAGTTCATCCATTGTGGTTCAGACGGTGGGACGAACTGAAGGGCAGCATGAAAGCCTCGTGTAAGATAAATATGGATTATTTCAATCTGTGAATTATGCAATGCTGCTGTGTGGAGCTGTAAATGACCATAATCTTTGCTTTAAACAAGCAAGACATAACATTTTATTTAGTTACATATAAAGGTGTTTTTCACTCTTCGTCTGCAGCACTGCACTACCAATCTCCTGACTGTTACATATATAGCCAGCAGATATGAGAGCCGTAATGATCTTCCCAGATAAATGCCGGTGAGGACTATCCAACATGTCAGCATAACTGCTCTAAATCGGCTCGCTTGAAGGGTTTCTACTGTGGTTTAAGAACATCCAGGAAAAGTGTTTAACCCATTTAAATCCAGCTGATGAAAAAGCACAGCAACGAAGCCATCAAGTATGAGCCAGAATGATAATAACAGAAGAAAGAGAACGCAGCTTTGCTTGGGGTTAAGCATAAAAGATCAGCTGAAGGATGGGAAATGTCTGAAAAGAAATGAGTCAAAAAATGGGGTAAAAAGAAAACCACAATCACTACCCAGAAATCACAAGCAGGTGTAATATTATATTACTTTATTTATCTTTTGTACAATGTAATTACAATACAAATATGTTGGTTTAAATACAAAAATTCTGTAAATAAAGATTAAAAATAAACTCCACTGGTTTTGCTTTGTTACCATCACTAAACTATGGTTTTACAATCAAGTTTATGAGGTCATTTAGTTTGCTTTAACGCGGAACACAATTAACCTACATTTACCATTTTTGGGGGGGAGCGTGCAAACAAGAGTTGAGGGCAAAAAACCCCCAAACGATTTTAAACAAAATAAAAGCATCGATCTCATGAGGGAATCGGATTTGTTTTTGTAGAGAGAGGGAGCGGATTGGATTTTTTTTCTGTGGGGAAGATATATCAAGTCATCAGAAAACAAAGGGGTAAAACCTGGGAGGAGCCGAGGTGGTGTAAATTAGGCCAGTGGCATGTAAATTTAGGTTCTCTGAAAAGCCGGCCACAGGAAGAGACCAAACAAGCTAATTAAGCTCTAGGGAGTTAATGAGCAGGAAATCTAATCAGTGGCAGTCCATATATCCAAACACAATTCAGTTCCTAAGGAACATAGCAGGAGCATCTGTGGTCAGATTGTAGTTTAAATAACATAGAGAAGTAACCCATGGAAAAGCCCTTCATTACACAGGCCTGCTTGAACTTTTAGTAAGGTTGCATCTTTTGGACAAACACTGAAGGCTCTGCTGACAGTACTGGAGTTTTAGCTATATAAGGAGTTGCGCACAGTTTGAGAAAAACCTTGTTTATGAGGCTGCAGTTATAATAATAATAAGCAACATTGTTTTCATAAATTCACATGATTAAGAAGTGTTGTTTTCTTGAGGTTTTAAGAGACGAGGAATAGGATGCTGAAATGAAAGCGGCTTGACCTTGAGGAACACAAAGATGGCAGACAGTGCTTGTGTCGTGGGTGATGAATGTGTCTTTGTTCGACGTGTTTTCACGCAAACTGCCTCTTGCTTTTATCTTGGGTTGTTTTGTTTTGTTTTTTTTACGCACATCTGATTTTCCTTCCTTCAGACTTCCTCCATCCCATTCTTTAAAAGGTATACAGTAGCAACATCCTCTCACATACAGCTTATCCTTCATCTTTCCTCTCCGCTGTTTTTTTCCCCCTCTGGTAATCAACTGAATCTTTGTTGTCCCTAATATTTCGACATCAGAAACCCTTCCAGTTTTGTTTTTCTTTTTTTTCAGCCCACACGCCTGAATCGATATCTGCTCGTGTTTCTCTTCTCCTACAGTCCAGAAATCAGTTGTGAGTGTAGCCCTGCTGCGTCACAGCAGTGCAGTAGAGGTGAATACACAATCATACTGTACATGATGAGACTTTACCCTGTGTTTGAACACATAAAAGGACTTCTGAATGTTAGAATGTAGTGCATCTTTTTCCCCCAACCAGTTGCACAGTGTTGCAGAGTTTTACTTTTTTAAATCCACTGAGTTATTAAAGTTCCTTGGGTTTGTCCGGTGAAGATGGAGTCCAAAGGACTGTTGTGCTGTATTGTCCAGAGTGTCTGTGTGCTGGATATCCTGAAGACATTTTTCAAGTCCCAGTGCCCTTTAAATTAGGCATTAGCAACAGAAATGGGCAACAATGCCAAAGTGAAGCCATACAGACTCAGCTGGCCTCGGCAGCAGCAGTGGAGCATATTTATTTGACGGCTAACGGGTGGAAGAAACATGCCGCTATATACACACTTGTCTCACATGTCACATTACTGTATGCCCTGGTTATTTGGTTCCTGTTACATGATTCAGTTTCCCACAGTGCTTACCTTCAACTGTTTACAACCTGCTACCTGTAGTTTTACCTACTCTTTATGATTCAACAAAAATAAATATAGGGGATAGAAATAAAAAAACAACATGCTCCTGAAACACTGCTTTGAGATTTAGATTTTTAAGTACATATAACCTGTTAAAATAAAAAATAAAATACAATAAATAAAATACTTTTGGCCATAAATCTCTACTATTGGTCAGTAACTCCTTTTGGATTCGTAGGGTTGAGTCTCACGTCATTGACTAGTCCTTTCAGGTGTCTGAACTTCTGCTGTGCTTTGCTAAGATCAGCGTCAGTCTGTTCATCGGTCAACAGGTCACTGCTCTGCTTCTCCACGTATCTTGTCACATAACCACATTTGCTAAAGTCTCCACCAAAATCAAGTAAAATTGCCAAGAAACATGGGATTGGAATGCATCTGAGTGGAGTCCCCTTTTCAAAGAAAAAAAGTACTAAACTGCATTTCATCCCCTCAACACTGTACTTGGAGGGGGCACGTGCAGTACATCTGGGGACTTCCAGCAGGTAAATTAAAGCCAGAAGTGAGAAGAGAAAGCATGGAGGAGAGGCAGGTAGCAGGTGGAGTGAAAGGATTTAGTCCATCAAGTCTAGAGAGCTAGAGACCTGATCCTCAGATTACAGTCCAGCAAGCTGCTAAGTTACTCTATGTTTCATTGGAGCATGAAGAAAGCAAGATCATTGTAGGCTCCTATGAGGGCATTCAGCAAGTTGCTAGGCTGCCACAGGTTGGATCCTAGGCTAAATGTAAGGACCTCCATCCCATTCTAAGCAAAGATGCTGGAATTAGTGCCTGGCGTCCCGAGGCTTTAACTCCAGGATGAGTGCTACAGCTTTGGGAGGCCAAGTCTGTCTTAGAGCTCAATCTCAAAAGTCTTTTGCAGATTGTTGGAAAATGGGTTGGCTGTCGCAGCTGATGCCTTGTTCCCAGGCTGCTGAGCTGCTGGTTTTGTCTCCAAGGCTGCCCACTTGGCCTCAAAACGGTCATCCTCTTGGGAATCAACCACCGGAGCTGTTAGCTGGCTGCCCTCTGGCGGCCAGCTGCTACTAGTGCCACAATTTCCACTAGTGCTGGAGGTCCCATTTTGGAGGGCCACTGTGGTGCTGCTGTGCGGTGCAAGGCCATTAATGGCTGTTGATAAAGGTGGAGTGGATGAAAATGGAGGTGTTGAAAAACCTGCAGAGTGGCCAACGGCACTAGGTGGGACTGGATAGGAATGGGCTTGCCCGACTGCTCCAAGCGTCCCCACCTTGGGTCCTCCTCCTCCAGCCGAGCCCATAGTGCTGCCTGTGCCCGACGAGCCTGTGGCAGTGCAGAAGACGTTGGCCACCATTTGCGATGGTGTGATGCCTACCACAGGCACACTGGCATTGGGATAGGTCATACTGCTTGCTAGACCTGGCATGTAGGTCTGCATGGGCACAAAAGCAGGTTGGACAGGCTGACTGGCAAACATTCCCACAGGGGCTGGAGTGTTATCAAAAGCCAAAGGGAACGGTTGCATGGAGCTTGGAAGTGAGCCTGGAGGTCCAGGGAGGGAGGGCTGGATCATGGGGGCTCCAGACATGCTTGGCCCTGACATGGTGGGTATGGACATGGACGGAAGAGACATAGGGGGACCTGAAACTGGAGGTCCAGGTATTAGAGGAACTGATGATATCGACATTGGTGGGAGGGGCATCGGAGCCTGACCTGAAAGAGCAGAGGGGCCGGAAATAAGAGGTTTGGACATGGGCACAGTGGACACTGGGGCAGCTGACATGGCTGCCTGACTGGACATCTGATGACTGGAGATGGAGGGAGGTCCGGGGATGGTGGGGATGGCGGGGCCGGGAGGAGGTGTCTGTTGGGCCTTCACAGCCTTGGAGACCTCCTCCAACCATCTCTCAGCCTCAGATGGCGTGCGTTTGTGGCCACTTTGCATTTGCATCGCCACAGAAACCGGAGGAGGAGAGTGGAGAGGAGCTTCCGCCTGTACCCATGAGGAGGTGGCTAGAAGTGATGGAGTAAAAGTTTTACTTAAACTTGCCCACCACTTGTTATAATTCAAAACTAATATTGATCTATTATAGTCTCATCTTACCTTGCATTGGCGCAGGTGGAGGAGGCAGAACAGGGGGCACGGTGCCGGTTGGCGGGCCATTTGCAGACAAGGAAGGGTTGGAGAAGAGCTCGTCTGATGGTTTGGTGAACGAGGTGTTGATCTGGCAACACAGAGCATTTATACTGCTGTCTCCCTCACCAGGCAATCCCATATCCATCTCTGGTATTAGCAAGATAAGGACACACAAGGGGGAGGTGGGGAAAGAGAGAGAAAGAAATGAGACAAAGAGTAAAGCATGAAAAGAAGAGATGGAATACACAATTGTTGAACAGACCTAGTTAGCATCAAAAGCATAAAACTAGAGCATTTAAATACTTTGATGCTCGCCACTGTTTGACCTAAAAAGCAACAAAATACAAGTTTCTTACATCAACCATGGGTTAAACCACTGACTGCAGATATAAATAGATAAAATTCCTTCCTCATAGTTTCCTGAGCCTCCCTCACAACCTCAGAGAAATGATGCTTGTGTTTTTTCCTCGTCCTTCCTGTTAGAGTTCTTTCACATTGTACTTTCATAATATGAATACATAGACAGATTCAAGAATACAGGAGTGGGATTCAAGTAAAGAGAAATACATGTTTACAACAGATGGGCCCATTGTGTAGCAAATCGCACTGGTGTGCCATTCAAATCCATTCTTCTAATACATGTATATCTCTCTTAACTGTCTGCATTGTATGGCTACAAGCCTTGAATTATACTGGAGGGCGCAGAGGGCGCTGGAGGCATGTGTAAGGTCTCCCTTCAAAGATTTCTCTGTCCTTTGTTCCACAAAGACCAGCCCTGTGATCCCTTTCCCCCCCTGCTCTTGTCAGTGCCTCTCAGAGTTCAGAGGTACTTTAAGCACTTCACATGTGTGCCTATTCTCTGTGTTTTCCTCAGTGCAGTGGCAGGTTCAAGGGCTGGTAGAATAGTAGCTGAAGGCTAAACAGGACAGCTGATTGACCGCATAAATCAATACGCACATTGTACAGGGAGTCACAAGGGAGAAGGCAAGCAGACGAATTGGCTGAGACCATTTAGGTTTTATCTGCGTGTGTGTGTGTGTACCTGTCTATATGTCTATGTGGGGACTAGTTTGTGCCTCCAAGACCACTGAAATGAGGACACTTTGGGAAATTGAGGACCTTTTAGCTGGTCCACTTTTACTTCATGACACGCCTCCAAAAAGCTTTAAAGCTTCAAACAACAACATATCCACCAACCTGGATACGGTAACAGTCACTGGCGAATGGGAAATGGAAATAAAAGGATGGACTATATAGTGAATGAGAGTGGCTGTTGTGGTTTAGTATTCCAGTCATATCAAAAACTCTCTCTCATCTCTTCTAATGACTGTAATCAGCCTTGCTACTGAGCACTCTGATCCTGTGGCACCACAGAGAATGGGTGGGGGGTGGGGGGACTGTGTATTTCTTTTTATGCAACCTGTCTGGGCTAAATCAGTTATGTTTAATTGCCCTTAAAAAAAGCCAAGAGCTCCCAAAGTTGCACAGGCAGCAGCTGTCAGCGTTGTCACTTATCGCAATAATAACAGCACTTCACATAACTGCTTCTTTTTTTCCTTGTCAAGTATTCAGTGGAAGGTAAGCATTAAAATGAAAAAAGCAGGATTACACCTGCTCCACCACGAAAACATGAATGTAAATTCACCTAAGATCTGCGGATGATTTATTCTGTAATATGATTACTCAGACGTGTACAGTCAGGGGTCAGTGATGTCACGCTCAAGCCAAATGGAAAATGTAATAACCCTCCAACAAACAACCATGACGCAAGTGGAATACAGCCCCGTGTGCAGATAGTTTGTAGAGGCAGTAGTCATGTTCTTTGACTTCTTTGGAATAACAAATAATTACTTGGAAATGTGGGGTTTGCAGTACCTTTAAAAAAAAAGATACCATTCCTTCTTGAAGAGTGACATCCCGCCTGATTTTCCTGTGAGTATCTGAGAGGTATTTTGATGCCATGTGTAAATTAAGTGTGGTTAAATCATCTCCAGAAAAATGAAGTGTGAATGAAGTTAGCCTAATATTAGTCTTTAGCATCTACATGTTAATATCATAAATCCTTCTGCTATAAACATAGTTTATTGTCTATTACCACTACAAAATATTTATTTTGTTGCCATTATTTTTTTCAATGTTGTATCCTTAACTGCCTGTGAAACCTCCATCCTGCTACTGATCCATTAGTAAGTATATTAGTAGCTTTAATACTGATTTAAAGAAAACTAATGGTGAAACGAATTCATGGTTATTCCACATCATACAGAGAATAGCTTAAATAGTTAACTTTCTATGTATCCTAAAACATTAGTGTACTTTTGGATCTTCCCCTTTCACACAAAAGCTCTAAATTAGACACCTTTGTTACTATAATTGGTGCACTTTCAGTAATGGTGCAGTCAGTCTAACAATTAAAAAGGTGGTGCTTAACATGCTGCTCAGCTAATAGGAGACAAAGCAACAGATAAATCAGGGCTCTAGAGTGCGACCAATTTGGTCGCAAATGCGACCAAATTTCTCCATGGTGCGACTAATAAAAAATACTTGGTTGCACCGGTGCGACCAAGTAAAAAAAATACTTGGTCGCACCGGTGCAACCAAGTATTTTCTCGGAAAAAAAGTTTCAGCAACCCTGAAAGTCTCCGTGTGTTCAACAACAGGCACACATTATGCCCATGTCGTGTTCTAAACCAATCAGAGATACTCAGAGGCGGGGACCTCTGTGATTGGCCGTGGTCCAGATATTCCTGCAGACCTACTTGTGTTTACGTTTGAAAGTGCGGGCAGATAGAGAAGGGTGAGTAGCCCAGGTCAGAAGTGTATGAAGTTGGTATTGAGAAAATATGAAAAGAACAATTGATAACTTTTTCGTTAAGTTAAGGCCTGATCAGTCCAAAATTCTGAGCCAGCGCTCTGACACGGAGCCATCAACCTCTCCGTTTTTGTCAAACACTGGTCCGGAGACGGCATCAGAAAATGAGCCACATACGATCGACTCCCAGCCGGAGTCCACTGAAAGTAAAAGTGAGAAAATGTATAGATTTCGAATCGAGTGGCTTGACCAGTTTCCCTGGCTAAGATACAGCCAAGCTGACAATATGATGCACTGCATTTATTGTCGCGAGTGTGGAAAGACCATGGCCGGCAACACAGCATTTGTCACTGGTGCTAATACGTTTCGAATTGAAACGCTGAAAAAGCATACAGCATCGAGAAGACACATTATATGCCGCGATAAATGCTCTGCCAAAATGTCCCCGCTCCCCACTGCCTTTCAGCGGCAGGCAGGAGTAAACAGGTCATCGGAGGAGGCCGAGATGATCATTAAGTTTAACATCGCCTACAATATTGCAAAAGAAGAAGTTCCGTTTACTAAGTTCAAGTCAGAAATAACTCTTCACAGGAAAAATGGCTTGGACATAAACCCCACATACAGCAATGATGTTGCGTGCGCCCAGTTTATAGGCGTAATCGCTGACACACTGAAAAAAAAGACGTCAGTGGAAATTGCGAACAGTACATACATGGCCTTCCTGATCGATGGAGACACAGACATCGCCACAAAAGAATGTGTCATTGTGTACGCTCGTATCTTGCAAAAAGGAAGACCAGCGAATATACTGATTGGACACATTGAGGTCCAGCATGCCCATGCCCAAGGTAAGCCATGTCATGTCACGTAGCCTATGTATATGATTAATAATATTACGTCGTGTTACTGAATTAACCATATCTAGCATGTTCTTATCATTGAAAATTAAACATAGCAATAATACATGAATATAGAAACTCAAACTGAAAAAGACTGCATTGTAAACTCTTGATCTGATAAGTAAATGGTATTTTTTTTTAATTTGTTTAGGAATTTATGCTGCCTCAAAGAAAGCATTTGCTGCTCTTGGGGACCAGTGCAGTAACTGGTTGGATAAAATCATTGCTATGGGGGCTGATGGAGCTGCTGTTAATTTGGGCAGCAAAGGGGGTGTCAAGTTAATCATTTTGAAAGGTTGTTAGTTAATCATTTACAAATCAAAAAAAACGTGAACATGTAAAACTGCGGTGTTAAGTAATGCAGTTTAAAAATTTGGGTACGCCTAACTTTTGTGCTGGTGCGCCTAAATTTTATTTTTAGGCGCACCAGTGCAACCATGGCAAAAAGTTAGTCTAGAGCCCTGTAAATGATGGCCATCACTGAATGTCATCTAAATTAATGATATGTCAGCATGAAAAATATAGTTTGTGTGACTGCGGAACAATCATTTTGATTACCAAATTACACATCCAACACACATTTAGACATTTCTAAACCTACTAACCTATCAAAACACGTGCTACCTTCTCATAGTCTTTATTATTCAGTCACTAAAACCAAATTTATTATTATGACGAAAGTGTGAATTGGGCACAGATATAAACTCATGCTTCGAAGGAACAGCGCTGTAGTTTTTGTCGCCCTACCCCACATTCCAATGTTGTGAACTTCAGCCTCTATCAAAACAGGACTGGGGTCAGGAGGTCAGCAGATGTCAACATTTGTCAGTATAACATCAAAAACGTTTCCACTCACCAGGGTTCTTGGTCTCGAAATCTGTCTTGCGTTGTAGTGTGGATGGCAGATCATTGAGACGGAGTGACAGCTGCCTCTTGAAGGGAGAATTCTTCTGACTGAGGGCCGGAAATCCTCGGAATGAGCCTTGACGCACCAGCTGTTCAATGGGCGCGTGGCGGCGGGGGATGGCATGAGGCCCGCCTGGTTCTGGTCGCTCCATAGGGGAGGCCGCACCCTCGGGTGGGGAGGCGGTGCCAGGTGGAAGGGCCGGCATGATAGAGGGCTGGTCTGGAAGAAGAAGGGATTACGATAATTACTGCTGTTCAGGACAGTTTTTATGTAAATATCATGGTGCTATTGTTGCCTATGCAGCTAAAAAAGAAAAAAAAACTTCTACCTTTCCTTTTCTCTTGCAGCTTGTCCTCTCGCTCACTACTGCTGCCCTGCTGGCTGCAGGAGGAATTGGCGCGGAAGGAGCCCTCTCGCACAAACGAGGTGCGACTAGCATCAAACGAAGCCGTCACACCACACTCCTTCTCTCTGCGCTGCTTCCTCTCCAGGCAAGCAGCAAAGGCACAACCCACTGCATGGCTCAGTCTCTCCCCCTGATGCAAAAACAAATAGAGAGGGGGGAAAAACAGCATTAAAACACATTTGCACACTTTCCCTTGTCCCAAAACATCATGATTTATCATATATATTTTGAAATGCCTTTTTCTGTATTTGTGCATAATAGAGTTTCTTTAGGATTGCAAAGAAACTTTTATATCAGTAAAAGTCAAAGTAAGTTATCCCTCTGAAAGCAAATCATTTCAGAGGGCATTTTACACTGAGCCATTAATATTTTCCATCCCTGGTACACTGGCTGCTTGTCTTAGCTTCTTTCTTATACAAAGACAGCCACGGCAATTACAGAACAGAGAGTCCAGTTTAAGATGAGCACACAGTTATGGATATTGTATGGTGGAAATGGAGAGAGACACAAATGGGCAGATAACTCCACTGGCTTCTATCTAATCCCTTCTCCTAATCCCCCAGGTCTGTGCTGCGTCCTCTTCCATCCACATTAATAATCCAACTCGCCGTCTAACTTGATGAAACCACTGTGGGGTTTAGAACCACATTATACTATGCCAGCACTCGTTCTATCGCAGATGTCTTTAAATTTCAGTCGGCTTATCCCAAGGTCATTCCAGTGACACTATTTTAGCGACAGGTAGAGAAAATTCATAAACAATCATTTAATTGGCTACAGCTGTATTTTGAGACACCTGTCACAGAGTGGGTTGTGTTTATGTTTACCTTTTTGACAGTGATAGGTTTGTAGCTTAAACCTATTCGCTGGAACGTTCAAGATAATTTAATTACACAGCAAAGCAAGACACGAGTAGGCAAAGTTCTTTATGTTTCTCGTGCACGGGAGAGAACTGGACAAACGCCTTTCCTTCGCTCGACCCCAGTTGCTCTCATCTACTCCCCCGTAACACTGCTCTTTTATTGAGGTACATGAATATACATAGGTTCATTAACATATGACGTCTACATACAAACAAAGAGTACCTTGCTTGTGCGTTGTGTAAGTATGTGTGTGTGTGGTCAGAGTGTGACCCCATAAATGACTTCCCTAAACCTGCTGATCTGGAAGTCCAGCAGTTCATCTAAACAAAAGGCACTTAGACTAAAACAGATATAGCTTTGTTTATCCTACCATAAAACAATAAGAGAAGGTACAACCTCTCCCATGCTCCCAGGATGTTGGTGTGAATGCCAGAACATTCTGGAATGCACACAAAGTCTTTGCAGACTAATAAGGATCACACATCCTATCACTACACAATCGACTACACACCTCTAAGCATATATGGTTAAATATTTCTAAGCATAAATGACAATAAACAATACAAATCTAACAGACAGATTGCAATGCGTGTTAATATATGAAAAACAACTGAAGATGTATTTTCAGTAAAATGTCTGTTTATTTTTATTCGGTGATTTGTTATTTTAAAAAAAAGAGCTACGAAAAACCCCTCCAGACATTTTAACAACGTAAATAAATTAAATTTAGAACTGGGATCCAAGTATCTTGTGTGACTTAATGCTGTATGTCTACATAAGAAAATGGAAACATCCAAAGCACTCATGTAGCCATCTATAGACATTACCTGATGGGGGATACATGCTTCCTAACAAATATCCATACAATATACATACAGATGGCACCTTTACCTAATTCAGCAGTGGAGTTATCCAGCTGTGTATGTCCAGACCCGATTCTCTTGACAAAATCCAGAGTGCGTAAATGGCTTTATGATATAGATGAGTCTTATTTTTGTTTAAACCAAACTTTACCAAACACTATTTCACATAAGTGGAAAATATCTGGCATTTTTAGACAGCAGAGATCAAAATTATATTGAAAAACTAAACTTGCACTGTGCCCGTTACTACCTGTTGTTGATACAAGTTGCTGAATTATTATGGTCCCTTGTTGCCACTGCTAATCTCTTCCTGTTTTTAAGCCCCTTTAAAATACTGAAAGTAAACCTCAAGATCTATTTTTTTTAGGAGGGGGGGGGGGCACAAATGAAAGAATTGTTTGCACTGATATATATAAAAGCTAGAGCAACACAGACATTTTTCCGTATAAATCCTAAAGGGTATCTGGAAGTGTCTACTCACCGAGTCTTTCAGAGCCATGAAGCAGTGGCACATCCATCGTCTTGTAGTCCCATCTCTGCAGATGTAGGAGAAGGCCTTGTCATAGTTACGGTCCGGAGCGCAGAATGAAACCTTCTCTATGGTCTGGTCCACGATGAGGTCCTGAGAGAGGCAGGCAAAGGAAATTAGACAGAGTAAGAGGAGATTATTGCATTTGACTGTGCTCGTATTACACTAAAGCCAACTGAATTGTTCCAGCAGGTAGAAGGGTCTCAAACTAACTGCAGCTTAATTGAAGAAAAACAGGAAATATCACTTTAATACTGGGAGCACTAGCTCACAGACCGATCCAATACTTGACACACTGCTTTTAACCTCATTTAACCCCATCAACCCCCCATAAACCTATTTACACATCCACTGATGACAGCAAAGACAGAGACTACAGACTAATGACACCGAAGCCTCTTTTAATCTCTGCAATGTTTCCACAACTTGCCCTTCCTTCAATAAAAGGGTTATTCAGCTGGCTTCAGCATGTATAGTCACTATAGAAGAGACTAAGATGGGGCCACTGTCTTTCTCTGTGTACATAAAGGGGGCCTTCAGCTTACCTCTTTGACTCACCAAAAACAGAAAGAAGAAGAAAAACAAGAGGCGTGAGCAAGAAGAAAAGGCAGAAAGAGGATTCACACACACTCATCCACACACTCCCTTCCTGCCTTGCTGTGTCACAGAGAACAAAGAGACGGGCGGACGAGGGGAGAAGACGAGGGAGGATGAGGATGGGAAAAGGGAAGAAAGGAAAGAGGGATGTGATGAGAAAAAAGTAGAAGAATAACAGCCTATTCAGTGTGGGCCAATTAGTGAATGGAGGGGGATGCTGGTACTGAGGTGAAAGGCTGAGCAGAGACCGACATGTCTGTTTCTTCATCACCGGTATAATGACTTCCTCTGTGTTAATACGCACACATAATACTGTATTTATGTACTGATGTGTTTTCTAGGGATTTATAATTCTCTGTGCTCTTGTGAGGAATATTTGTAATGAGGTGAGCGGGGGTGGGTAACTCAGACCACGGCCTTCTATCAGTGAAAGGAAGAATAAAGCTCGGCAGTGACTCTGGCTGTGTCATCTATGCGGAGGAGTCACTCTGCTGAATGGAATAAGACTTGACTCTTTCTTTCTGCTGGTGATTTATCATGAAGGTCATGCACGTCGCACATATGCACAAGCCCACTGTATACTGATAGACTGTGGGAAAGGTTCTAATAAAGGCTCGTGGGGCTGTTAATAAGAGCATACTAGCTGATTCACAGAGGTTAGCTGATGGCAAGGATTACGAACAGGCAATGAAATAAAACAGGAAGAAAGTGATAAAAGCTGATTGTCTAACAAAAAGTTATTAAGTTAAACTTGTATTAAATTATTTTAATGATTATCATCAATAGTTTACACGTAATTAACCTGTGAAGATGTTGCAGACAATTACGTTTCGGTCATCTCACAGTTAGTTCAGTATTCTCCTTTCTCTCTCTTTTGGGGCTCTAGTATCTTCTGACTGGAATATCTGACTCTTACAGGCTTCAGTGTGTTAACTGTGTCTGCACACTGTTTGTTGTTGGCCAAGGCGTGTACAGCTGGCTAAAAATATTAGAGCTTTTTCTTGCTATAAAAGCAAAAAGACGCCATCAATTTAGTATTTTTACCGGCTGAAAAATAAAAACACTGAGCTAAAGGATGCTAAAACCCTGTGTAGAGCGCTGAATGACAACCTTAATATGCACAATTAGAATTCCTAATGTTCCTACGTAAGTTTAAACCCATTTTATGAATTATTGAATATAAAACATACTGAACTTGCTTTTGCAAGTTCAGTATGTTTCAGGAGTTTATTAATAAATGACGAGTGAGCCTGCTTTTTCTTTCCACAGGTATATTTTAAATTAACCTGTTGTTTAGGTAATGTGGTAGAAGAGAAACAAAAGTGCAAGCCAAAAGAAAACAACCTCTTGTGACTCCACCAAAACCAACGTTTTCTTCTCTTTTGCTGATATTGGTGTTTTTTAGCTTCAAGGTTAAAGCTGGCTAACACGCTGACTTATAGCAATTAAATCTTATACAAAACCAAAACCTCACTTCTGGCTTCTCTCAGCTTTAAGCTATTCAGTTGCTACAATTCCAAAAGTTACAGCAATGTAAATCTTTAAACAAATATGGTGATTATGGTTCACAAATACATAGGTTTATTTTAGTTTTTCTATTAGTTTTTTATTACTTTAACCTCCTAGGACCTGGCGTCCACATATGTGGACATCACATTTTGGGTTATTTAGACCAAAATACTCGATTTTGCTCTACAAAGGCCTGATATCCACTTACGAGGACATTATACTGCTACTCTTCTATCGAAATTTTAAATGAATATCCTCATATGTGGATATGAGGACGAATATCCTCATATGTGGCTCTCATTTTTCTTAGAAACAAAAATTAGGTAAAAAAAAAAAAAAATCTGCTAATTCTTTGTTTTTACATTCATCAGGTCCCAATCAGCCCAAATGTCAAAGAGAAATTAAAAATGCATGCCGTGGAAGAGTTCGGGTCTTAGAAGGTTAAAGAGCTACTATGAGGTTATCAGCAAACAGGATAATATTTACTGATGGTAGCATCCAGGGTTTTTCTGCTGTGTTATATCATATTTGTTCCGGCTAAAAATACTGCAATGAAGAGCTTCAAGTTTGGATTTGGGAGACAGAAACCTTCTCTACTTTTAAAAGATTAGGCTTAAAACTTTCCTTTTTAATAAAGCTTATAGTTAGGGCTGGATCAGGTGACCCTGAATCCTCCCTTAGTTATGGTGCAATAAAGATAGGTTGTTGGAGGTTTCCCATGATGCAATGAGTGTCTTTCTTCACTTTCTATATGTTTACACACCACTCTGCATTTAATCATTACACTACACTCTGCAGTTATTATTAAACTCTGGCTGTAGCTTTCATCCTGTCTCCCTATATCTCTCTATTATCGTAGGGTCTTTACCTTACAATATAAATCACTTTGAGGTGACTGTTGTTGTAATTTGGTGCTATGTAAATAAAGTTGACATGAAATGAATTGAATTGAAGAACAGAAAGACAACAATAGAACAGATAGACAATAGGAAGGAGGAAGGTTAGAAGGCGAGGAGTGGGACTGAGAGACTGGAAGAGGTGTGGTCGTGTGTGGCCTCTAAACACATTAAAAGAAAAAAAAAAAGTAAAGCAAGAAAGAGGCTGCTCTATCAGGCTTACTCTCTGCACTGTCTCTGCTGCTCTTTATTGTGCTCTGCTTTCAATAGAACCACAGCGAGCTGCACTCACTGTAGGAGGCCTCCCTGGCCGCCAGACACTCCTCAAGTGCATGTGTGCGTCTGTGTTTACTTGAGTTTCCCTCCCCCACTAAGCACCTTTAGCAAGCAATCATGAGTCACATATGCCAGCTCTGAAATACCAAACACACACACACACACACACACACACACACACACACAAAAAAGCCTGGGAGCAACACAGTGGATACACAGTGGGTCACCAAACTAGGACAGAATGAGAGTTTTGTTGGTGGTCTGAGGATGGCATATGCATGCCTTTACTAAATATGAGAGCAACAAAAAGAAGAAAAAATGTTTCAAATTGAAGTATTAGAGGGAAATAAGCGCATTAGTGGGCTTTATATCTTCTTTTTGACAGGCTAACTCTGTTATTTGTGTCTCTGCCTGTCTTGAGAGGCTGAGACTGAAGACTCAGATAAAATACTAGTGTGGACAAGACTGTAGACATGACAACAAGAAGGCACGACTGTGCACCGTGCCCTTGCTGTCAGGTGAGTGATAACATAGATAAAAAGAGAGATAGAAAGAAGGACAAAACAAGGAGACACATGATAGATAAGCGTTTCTTACCTTAGTTTTGTCATCTACCACCCTGAGTCCATCAGCCGAAACCCACAATACTGCTTTTACTGTCTTTTTCCCGCTCTGGAAAGACAAAGAACATGGGGCACTGAATCATTTAAACCTTTATAGACAAGTAGCAGTATTAAATTGTACTTGAAGCTTATGAGCGAGACTGTAACGCCACCTTTATTCTTGCCTGCTGTTGTGTAAAATGATGACATCCCTGGGATAAATGAGGTAGTGGAGGGTTAAGAAAAGAGAGGCGGGAGCAGCTAAAAACTGTGCCAGCTGGCACTACGAATCATTTTGCCAGAGGTGGGCACCAGGCAGCGCTAATAACACGCTCAACATGGGCCATGCTAAAAATAAACAGACTGAAAAAGCAAGGGCTTCGTGTGTGAATCTGTGTGAATCTGTGAGCGTGCACATGCACACGAATCCGCATCGGAGTTTGTGTGTGCGAGTAAGGGAAACAGAGTCAGAGCTCTGCAGGAAATGGCTTTGAAACCCACAGCGACGCGATAAGGAGCCCCATTTTTGCATAATCCCACTGACAAAAAGAACGAGGGAGCAAGAATGAAGGTGAAGAATCTGACAAATGATGGAGGGAAGAAGAGGCTAAATGATGAGGTGGAGCCAGAGTGGAACTCTGGGAGAAATATTTTAGCTTGAGCAAATGCAGAGAGAAAGATGTTGGTGTTGATAGAGAATGGAGCAAAACAAATTGAAGAGTTTTAGGGATTTTCTGTAAATTGTTATATAAAGTTATACAGTTACATGCCTCCCTGGGGATAAGATAGAAAATGCAGATTCCAAGCTGAAAATGTGGTACTCTAGATTTTAAAGAAAAGTGCAGTTTGATATTAGTTTGTCAACAAAAGCAGTAGCAGAGAAATAACATGAAAACTGTGTTGTACACGCCTGTCCTTTCTACAACCTCAAGTGTGTGTCTGTGTGTGTGTGGCTGTCTGACACCGGCCAGTCTGAGTCACTCTGTTCACACGCTCCCTGTCCGAATCCAGCTTCCCAGGGGGGCAAACTATGTGTTTACACGAGCATGCGTACGCCCCAGTTTCATTTTCTGCTTGCTTTTCTATGGTGACATCAGATACATATGGAATAGGACCCACCAGAGAGACCAATTAACGGGGTAAAAAAGTAGAAAACAACAAGAAGAACAAGTATTGAACGTGCGTGCATTTGTGCATTTCTTCAGTCAATACACTGGCGCACTGGCTTTGCGCCACCGAGTCTGTAATGAGTTTCTGCAAAGTTTCTGAAGTCCTCTGGGTGCATATTTGTAACTGGCTTCCTGCAACAAAATGTACTTTTAGTAATGCAGCAAAAAGTGTGTGTTAGAAGTGTGTGTGGGTTACTCACAACTTTTAGCTTCTTCACTGCCTCCTCGCATACGTGCATCCCTCTCGACTCGTCCACCTCCACCAACCCCAGGTACTGCAGACGAAACAAAAACAGATGGTTTTAGGTTTTTCCTTTTAACGTTTGATACACCAGGGCTCTTCATTTAAACTTCTTGCAAATGAAACTCATTCAGCTGGAGTGAATAGTGTGAACGCAAAAAAAAACAGTTGGAAACAATCAGGAAGGTCTGATCTGAGAAACACAGGCAGCAGCTGGGCTCATAAGCCGAGAATAAATCTATAATGTAGGTAGGAGTGATGTGATAACGTATGGCTTCTAAAGTAATTACAAGTTTAAAATCAATTCGATATCTAACACGTAGCCAGTGAAATATATAGGTCCCCTTGAGACAAAAAAATTAAAAATTAAAAATTTGCAAATGTGCAATTTGTATATTAAAACAAAGTTAATACTCGGATTGTGAGCTTACTTTAATATCCACTCCTGATGTTGGAGGATGGACTTCCAAGGTTTTTGTTCTTAGTTACAGCTCAGGTTTGGGAGAGCTGAATAAAGGAACTTCACAGAGATAAATTAAGTTTTAAATTAAGTTTTGTGGGATCGATTATTTAACATCTCTCACACCCCATCACTATTTTGCTTCATTCTCATTGAATTTCAACTCACCTTTGTCCATAAAAGGATAATTAGCAACTGTGATGTTACGTAGGCAACTCTGCATTACATTTAAATATATAGCACTGATTTTCATCTACTAAGTTTTTGTTGTTTTTGGCAGCTATTTAAGTTATTTAAAAGGTATGAGAAGAACGAACTGAAAGAAAATATGCCAAGAAGGCAGGTTGCAAAGTGGCTTGCAGAGAAAGCAGCAAGGGTATGTATGTAAAGTAGCTTATAAGAAGTGCCTTCTATGAGACTTTCCAAAAGACAAAAGCAAACAATAAATTGAAGCATCAGCTGATGTGGGCTGGCTTGAAATCAGCAATTGTTATTAGGACTATGGTTTAGGCAGGTATCAGGAATTAGAGCAGGTCATCCACTAACTGGAACGTTGGTGGTTTGGTCCCTGTCTGCATGTCAAAGTATTGATTTGATTTGATTTTATTGATTAGCATTCAAATATCTCAATGAATATAGAACAAAGATCTACCACAAAGCAAGAAAGCATGAGACAAGGCTAATCAAAAGGTATTGGCTGAAGCATTTGCTTATTACGCCAACCCCCCAAGTATCTTTGGGCAAAATGCTGAACCTCAAAATTACTCTCA